>NC_072044.1:4158520-5358520 GCF_027791375.1 Indicator indicator | reverse complement strand
GAGGTCTGAGCAGAGCAGAGCCAGGGGGCAGAATCCCCTCTCCTGCCCTGGTGCCCACACTCCTCTGCCTGCAGCCCAGCACACAGCTGCCTGCTGGGCTGCCTGAGGGCACTGGAGGATGGAGACTCCCTTTGGACCATGGAGAAGACAAGGGCTGATGGGGACAAGTGACTACTGGGGCCATTCCCACTGCACTGCAGCAGAAAATGTTTCCCCATGAGCACAGTCAGGCTGGAATCATCTCCCAGGGGCAGTGGTGGATTCCCCACACAGGACAGGTTTCATTCCCAGCCTGCCAGGCTGCTGGGGCAGCTCACTGCAGCTCCACCATCACCTGGAAAGGTTGTCCCAGCTGAGCCTTGGGGTCCCTCCCAAGCTGGCACTCTGGGATTCTGCCATCTGCCTGCTCAGGCAGCAGCTGTGCACTCCCCAGCTCCCAGACACCTCTCAGCTAACCCTAAATTTGGGAAGAGTTTTCATCCTGAGGCTTAAATTCCCTGGGCAGGAGCTGCTGGTGCTGTGGCAGCCCAAGTGCTGGGGACCATGCTAGGAAGAAGTGTTCCCCTCAGCACCACCTGTCCCAACCCTCCTTGCCCATGGACAAGAGTCAGCAGCTGGGCTCAGCACCCCTGGCCAAAGGAGGGGAGGTGATGCCCACAGCTGTGCTGCTGGAGCTCAGTCCACCTCCCTTTGATGGCTCTCCCTTGGAGCCACCCAGGTCTGCAAGTCCTGCAGGAGCCCAACTGCATGGCTGAACACAGTGACCTTAAAGGTCTCTTCCATCCAGGATTCTTCTAGGATTCTATGGGATCACCTTCTCCTGTCCCATGCTTGTTCTGAGCTCCGGAGGAGACCACAGACCCTTTGATGCTGTTTCCATCCAGCCCTGCTAGGCCACCTGCACTTTGCTCCAGGTTTACAGCATCCTCTGTCCTTTACAAGCTGACTGCCCAGGGTGTGCTGCACAACACCCATGGTGTGCCACAGCCTTGAAGCCATGGATGATGTGGTTCCTCAGCACACCTTAGGGACATGGGCAAGGCACTGCTAGACCACCAAGAGCACCCCAAGGGGACATTGAGGGCTGGAGCAGGTCCAGAGAAGGGCAACAAAGCTGGGGAAGGGTCTGGAGAACAGGGCTGGGGAGGGGCAGCTGAGGGAGCTGGGGGTGTGCAGCCTGGAGAAGAGGAGGCTGAGGGAGACCTCATTGCTCTCTACAGCTCCCTGAGAGGAGGCTGGAGCCAGGTGGGGGTTGGGCTCTGCTCCCAAGGAACAAGTGAGAAAACAAGAGGAAATGGCCTCAAGTTGTGCCAGGGGAGGGTTAGGTTGGAGAGAAGGAAAAATTTCATTGCTGCAGGAGTGGTCAGGGATTGGAAGAGGCTGCCCAGGGAGGTGGTGGAGTCCCCATGGCTGGAGGTGTCCAAGCAAGGTGTGGCCATGGCACTTGGGGCCATGGTTTGGTGGCCATGGTGGGGTTGGGTTGGTGTTGGACTGGATGAGCTCAGAGGGCTTTGCCAACCCAAACAATTCCATGGTTCTATCTCCTGCAGTGCAGCCAGGGAGGAGATGCAATTTGCTGTGAATCCTCAGCAATCCTCCCTCCAGCCCTGCTCTGGGATCAGCTGGAACATTCCCAGCCACTTCCACTCAACCAGCCACAGTCTGGGGGCTGGGATAGAGAAACCACAGGACTGGTGGGCAAGGAGGACCTGCTGGGCTGAAGGATGGATTGACTTCATGCTCTCCTGAAGCACTGCTGGCATTAAGCCTTGAATTGGAGCTGCCCCAATTCCCACAGCTCCAGTGCCTGTGATGGTGCAGCCAGGGGGAGAGATGGGACCCAGCTGAGCAAGCTCTGAAGGCTTTTCCAAAACCAGAGGAGGAGGAGGGGTGGGAGGAGCAGGGAGACAACAACCCTCTCCACACCAAGCCCCAGGCCCTGCTGCTTAGGAGGCTGCTGCATCACCGCAGTGCAGTGGTGCATGGGACTGGGGGACCTCAGCAGAGCTGGGAGGGCACCAGGAACACTGAGGGCTGGGAGAGAGGATCCCAAAGCAAATCTGAGCCCAGGGCATGCTGCTGGCCTGAGCATTGGCTCAGGGACATAGCAGGCTGGCTGGAAAGGACCAGGGGGAATCTTACCCACCGGGCTGTGGCCCAGCACCTGCCCCTGGGCAGTGGTCCCACAGTGAGGAGCCCACACAGCACTCTGCCCAGAGACCATCCTTTAATCACCTGCAGCCATGCAGGTACAGCTCAGGCTGCACCCACTGGAGCCTGGGGGGAGCGGGAGGACCAGCAGCCATCTCCAGGACCTCTCTGCAGTGGTGGGAGGGAAGGGCTGGCCAGGGGCCCCTTGGGGACAGCCTGGCCCCTGTGGGTGATGCTGGGGAGCCATTGTGCCAGGGTGTGAGGAGCAGGGCTGGGGCAGTGCTGAAGGGGAGAAGCTCAGAGCTCCCCACAGGGCTGTCCCCATGTTTCAGCTCAGTGGTGGATTCAGGGGGAGGGCATAAAGAGCACAGAGGGGCAGCAGGGCAGGGGGAGGCAGCAGGGGTGGGAAGGTTTCTTCTTCCTGGTGCTCCTGTGGGGAAGAAACAGAGCAGAGCAGTGGGGCAGAAGAGCTGCTGTCAGGTCACTTTTGCAGGCCAAAGCTGGTGGCAGGAATGCCCATGGTGTGCAGGGTGAGTGTGGTGTGGGCAGCAGGGCTGAGGACCAGGGAGGAGGACAAGCTGGGAGAGGAGGGAGGCAGAGGTGGGGAGGTGTGGGGCAGGATCCCGTCCCAGGCGTGGGGGCACTCTGGGGTGTGTGGTGACTCTTGCCATCAGTGGGAGCAGTTTCTGCAGCTGCCCAGCCACAAGCAGAGGCCAGGGGTGCTGTGGGGAGCACAAGGGAAGGAGGAGCAGCCCCTACCTCTCACTGGCCTGTGGGGGATTTGGCAGCATCAAACATCTTCTTCCTGCCCTCCATGCCCGACATGGCCTCCACGTTCTTGCGCCAGTCGCCCACCTCCACAGGGCGCTCCTGCAGGGGGGGATTCACAGCTCCACATACTGCCTCAGGCTGCAAGGCACCCTCCAAGGGCATCCTGTCCAACCCCCCTGCAGTCAGCAGGGACATCTTTAACTGCAGCAGGCTGCCCAGGCACACAGCAAGTCTGACCTTGGATGATGGAGCTTCCACCACCTCCCTGGGCAATCTGTTCCAGTTTCTCACCTCCCTCACTGTGCAGAACTTCCTCCTGGTGCCCAATTTAAATCTGCCCTGTTCCAGTTCCAATCCATTTTTCTCATTCTGGCACTCCCAGCCCTTGGCCAAAGTCCCTCCCCAGCTCTCCTGGAGCCCCTTCAGGTCCTGGAAGGCTGCCCTAAGGTCTCCCTGGAGCCTTCTCTTCTCCAGGCTGACAGCCCCAACGCTCCCAGCCTGTCCCCATAGCAGAGACTCTGTAGCCCTCTGAACATCATCCTGGCCTCCTCTGGACCCTCTCCATCAGCTCCAGGTCCTTCTTGTGTTGGGGTCCCACAGCTGGCCCCAGCCCTGCAGGTGAGGTCTCCCCAGAGCAGAGCAGAGGGCAGGATCCTCTCTCTCTGGCTCTGGCCAAGCTGCTTTGGATGCAGCCCAGGCTGCCCTTGGCCTTCTGTGCTGCCAGTGCCCATTGCTGGCTCCTGTCCAGCTTCTCCCCCACCAGCACCCCAGGGATGGGGATGGAGGTTGCAGTGGCCATGTGGGAGGGCAGCCAGCAGCCCCACACTGTCCTACCTCTCTGCACAGAGGTCCCAGGCCTGGTGCCCAAGCAGCACAGGGCAGCAGCTGCCCTGTTGCAAACATCTTCTTGTTCAGAGCCAGCTCAGTCGTGGAGCTGACCGTGATGATGGCAAACACTGCTCTGAGCTCCCCAGGGAGGTCTGGGTTCACCTGGACAGCCCCCCAGGGCCTGGCTAACCTGCAGGAGTGCACCATAAGGCACTGAAATCCCAGAAATTTTGTTTAGGAGGAATAAAGCAGCACATGAGACTGACTCTGATTTACACCCAGCAGCCTTCAAGCAAAACCACTTTCAGTGTAGATCTCCCAGGCACATCCAATGCATCCCCACCTTCTGGGAGCCTTTGGAGGGGACTGGGATGGCTGTTGTGACAGCAAGAGTCTGGCAGCTGCTTCCAGAGCAGAGAGGGGGGATGAGGACAGCACTGGGAGCGTGCCCAGGTGCCTGCTCTGCCAGCCCACAGCCACTGGTAGATGACTAGCTGTGCCCCAGACCATCTGAGCTGTGCCCCAGACCACCTCAGCCGTGCCCCAGACCACCTGAGCTGTGCACCAGACCACCTCAGCCGTGCCCCAGACCATCTCATGACATCTCAATGGACTCAGAGCTCTTCACCACCTGGCACTGAGGACTCTGAACACAGATTTTAGTCCAAAGGACTGAGAATCTGCAACAGCAGCAACAGGAGGGAAAATCACTGCAAATTGAGATTCTGATCCAGCTCCTGGGCTGGGAGCAAAGGGAAGGTGACACAGCTCTTGTCTTTGGGGTGTCAGGGGAAGGTGACACAGCTCTTGTCCTTGGGGTGTCAGGGGAAGGTGACACAGCTCTTGTCTTTGGGGTGTCAAAGGGAAGGTGACACAGCTCTTGTCTTTGGGGTGTCAGGGGAAGGTGACACAGCTCTTGTCCTTGGGGTGTCAGGGGAAGGTGACACAGCTCTTGTCTTTGGGGTGTCAAGGGAAGGTGACACAGCTCTTGTCTTTGGGGTGACAGGGGAAGGTGACACAGCTCTTGTCCTTGGGGTGTCAGGGGAAGGTGACACAGCTCTTGTCTTTGGGGTGTCAGGGGAAGGTGACACAGCTCTTGTCCTTGGGGTGTCAGGGGAAGGTGACACAGCTCTTGTCTTTGGGGTGTCAAGGGAAGGTGACACAGCTCTTGTCCTTGGGGTGTCAAAGGGAAGGTGACACAGCTCTTGTCTTTGGGGTGTCAGGGGAAGGTGACACAGCTCTTGTCCTTGGGGTGTCAGGGGAAGGTGACACAGCTCTTGTCTTTGGGGTGTCAGGGGAAGGTGACACAGCTCTTGTCTTTGGGGTGTCAAAGGGAAGGTGACACAGCTCTTGTCTTTGGGGTGTCAGGGGAAGGTGACACAGCTCTTGTCTTTGGGGTGTCAGGGGAAGGTGACACAGCTCTTGTCTTTGGGGTGTCAGGGGAAGGTGACACAGCTCTTGTCTTTGGGGTGTCAGAGGAAGGTGACACAGCTCTTGTCTTTGGGGTGTCAGGGGAAGGTGACACAGCTCTTGTCTTTGGGGTGTCAAAGGGAAGGTGACACAGCTCTTGTCTTTGGGGTGTCAGGGGAAGGTGACACAGCTCTCGTCTTTGGGGTGTCTGCAGACCCCAGGCAGGGTTGGGCATCCCTCACCAGATCTGGTATTGAGGCTTTCCCCTCTCTTAGCTCTCACTGGTGGGAACTGGAACCTTTGTCCCAGGCCCACAGTGCTGCTGGGCTTGCTCTGTTCTGTGCAGTCTGGGGCTTGGAGTTTCCTGTCTGTTTGCTGGGTGTGACTGCACCAAACAGGAGCTCTCCTGATCAACAACCAAGACTCCTGATCAAGACTCATTGCAAGAGCAGCTCAACAGACATGCAAAGGGGGCCTCAGCTGGAAGGCCTCAGTGTGCTCTGGGAGGGAAGACCATCATGGACCCAACCCTAACTCTCCCTTGTTATCATCCACCTGGCCCAGTCAAACTCCTGCACAGTCCAGCCACAGCCTGTGATGGGCAGGGACTCCCAGGGACCTCCCTGTGTCATTTCTGAGGCACATGCAGGCTTCCCAGGGGACCCTGCAGGAAGGCAAAGGCATCCCTAGGAGGTGTCTGCATCCCTGGCCTCTGGAGAGTTACCAACCTTCTCTGTGTCCTCCTTCTTGACAGACTTGAGGTTGGCTCTCAGGTCCATGGAGACTTTGTGCTTGGAGCCCAGCAGAGCTCTCAGCATGGCGTCGGCAGAGACTCGGACTCGGCGCAGGGGAGGCCTCTTGAACTTGCCCCTCAGGTCCAGCACTTTGATTTTCAGGTCTTTAATCTGCAGGGTGAGCACAGGGGGGGCAGAGGGAGGCCATCACTTGGCTGCCTCACACCAAAAGCTCTTGTATGAATCAGGAGTCTCTGACAACTCCAAGCTGTGAGGAGCTGCACCCAGGGACCCTCCAGCTGCACTGTGCACTGCCAGCAGTTTGCTGAGGACACCAAGCTGGGTGGAGTGGCTGCCCCAGGAGGGTTGTGCTGCCAGCCAGCCAGACTGAGACAGGCTGAGAGTTGGGCAGGAAGAAATGGAATGAAGTTCAACAAGGGCAAGGGAAGAGTCTTGCACCTGGGAAAGAACAATTCCATGGAGCAGTACAGGCTGGGGACTGACCTGCTGGAGAGCAGTGAAGGGGAAAAGGACCTGGGGTCCTGGTGGGTGGGAGGTAGACCATGAGCCAGCAATGTGCTCTGGTAGCCAAGAAGGCCAAGGGCATCCTGGGGTGGTGAGTAGGTGGACAGAGTTTCTCCTCCCTCTCTACTCTGCTCTGCTGAGGCCACATCTGGAATATTGTGTCCAGTTCTGGGTCCCTCAGGTCAAGAAGGACCTCAGGGAACTGCTTGAGAGAGCCCAGCACAGAGCCACAAAAATTATTAGGGGAGTGGAACATCTCCTGTGAGGAGAGCCTAAGGGAGCTGAGGCTCATTAGCTTGGAGAGGAGGAGCCTGAGAGGTGACCTCATTCATGTTGATAAAGATGTGCAGGGCTGGAGCCAGGCTCTGCTGGGTGATGCCCAATGCCAGCACAGGGGGCAGTGGTGGAAGAATTTTTTTCACTGTGAGGGTGACAGAGCTCTGGAGCAGGCTGCCCAGGGGGGTTGTGGAGTCTTCTTCTCTGGAGATATTCCAACCCCACCTGGATGTGTTCCTGTGTGCCCTGCCCTGAGTGCTCCTGCTCTGGCAGGGGGCTGGGCTGGATGATCTCCAGAGGTCCCTTCCAGCCCCTAACATTCTGTGCTTATGTGATCTGAGCCCCAGAGCTGTTGTTGTTGCCTGCTCAGGTGGCAGCAACACCATGAGAAGAAGCTCTCAGACCCACGAGGGGTGAGCAGGAGAACAAAGAGGTTGGGCAGTTGGAGTCCCCTGTGGCAGGGGTGAAGCTTGGGCTGGGTGATGCCTTGCAGAGCAAAAGCCAAGCCTTAGATAATCCCAATGCATGCCCCACACCTGAGCTCAGCCCAGGCCATGGCAGACCCCCGTGGGGGCCCAGGCTGCCAGCTGGGAGGGAGTTCAGACAGGAGCAGCCAGCCCAGCCTGCTCCTACCTCCCGAGTGTTGTGGTTGCACTTTGCTTCTATGTCATATCTCTCTTCATCCACAATTTCAACCTTCTCATGCAGCTCTCTGCACAGGTCCTGGGGGACAAGCACAACAGGAGAGTGGTGAGTGAGGCCCTTTCATGCTCCCAAAGAGCTCACTCCATCCTCAGACATGAAGAAGGCCAATGGCATCCTGGGGTGCACTCAGAGGAGTGTGGCCAGCAGGTCAAGGGAGGTTCTCCACCCCTTCTACTCTGCCCTGCTGAGGCCACATCTGGAGTATTGTGTCCAGTTCTGGGCTCCCTGATTCAAGGAGGACCTCAGGGCACTGCTGGAGAGAGGACAGCAAAGGGCTACAAAGCTGCTGAGGGGATTGGAACAGCTCTGGGAGGAGAGGCTGAGAGAGTTGAGGCTGTTCAGTCTGGAGAGGAGCAGCCTGAGGGGCATCTGATCAGTGCTGATCAATACTCCAAGGGTGGCTGTCAGGGGGATGGGAACCAGGCTTTGTTCAGTGGTGCCCAGGGACAGGACAGGGGATAAGGGACACAAACTTGAACACAAGAAGTTCCATCTGAACATGAGGAGGAACTTCTGTAAGGGTGACAGAGCCTGGAGCAGGCTGCCCAGAGAGGTTGTGGAGTCTCCTTCTCTGGAGACTTTCAAACCCCACCTGGATGTGTCCCTGTGTGCCCTGCCCTGGGTGCTGCTGCTCTGGCAGGGGCTGGACTGGATGATCTCTGAGGTTCCTTCCAACCCCTGCCCTGCTGTGATTCCGTGAAGTACCTGGAGCTGGCTCAGGGAAAGGCCACTGGTGTGCAGTGGGGTGATCCTCTCAGACAGGTATCTTTCCTTCTCTGACTGCTTGTCCACAATCTCCTGTTCCCATTCCTCCTTTGCTTTTGCCAGCATCAAACTCTACAAGCACAGGCAGATAGCAGAAGTGTGAGCAGGCTGCTCTGCTGCCCCTGAGCCTCCTCACACAGCAGCTGCAGGGTGGGACAGCCCTGCCTGCCTCCCAGCCCTCCTCCCTGCTGTGGCTGTCCTCCCAAAATCCCTCTGCAACACTTCAAAAGAACCTTTGGTGTGGTGACCCTGGAGGCAGGAGAACCAACATGGCCATGGGGCTGTGGTGGTCCCAGTGCCTGCTGACCTCAGCACTTTCCTTCCATCGTTTTGCACTGCTGGCAGCAAATGATTTTCCCAAGCCACAACCCAGGGACCTCCCAAGCTTGTGCTGCAGAGCTGCTGGTGCACAAACACAGGGTCTGTGGCTTCCCAGCTGAAGGCATCAGAGTCTCTCCCCACCTTCATCAAGTGTTTGGAGCCTGCACCACAAAGCCCACATGAGTGAGGAGTCTGGAGCAGGTGGGCAGGGGAGCTGCTGCCCAAGGGCCAAGCTTCTGCTGCTCCTCCTCCCTGTCCCACCAACCACACACTTCAAGCTTGGCTCCCTCTCCCCAGCAAGACAAACCCCAGGGAGTTTCCAGCCCTCAGGACTCACCTTCAACAAGAGCTTGCGTGAGGCTGTGATCTTGGATTTTCTCTGGGGCAAAGGGAGAGAGGGAAAAAAGAATAGAAAGTAAACAACAACCATTCTGAGAGCAAACTCAGAGCAGTGCTGAGAGGCTTCCCCAGAGGAAGGACACTTACCTCCCTGCAGACAGATGTGTGTTCAGGGGGCAGAGATGTGGAGCAAGAGGAGAGAACAAGGAAACAGTGAGTGAGAGCCAAAGAGAGGTGACAGGCAAGGAAAGAAGCTCAGGTGCTGCCTGCAGTTGGTTTCCTGATTTCTGTGTCTGTTGCCACCTGCAAGGCAGCCAGCTCAGAGCACCCTCCTGGGGCTCTCTGGGATGCAGAGGCTGCCCAGGGCCACTGCTCAGGAAGCCAAAAGCACAGAATCACAGCATGAGAGGGGTTGGAAGGGACCTCCAGAGATCATCCAGTCCAACCCCCTGCCAGAGCAGGAGCACCCAGGGCAGGGCACACAGGAACACATCCAGGTGGGGCTTGGAAGTCTCCAGAGGAGACTCCACAACCTCTCTGGGCAGCCTGCTCCAGGGCTCCAGCAGCCTCACAGTACAGAAGTTCTTCATCATGCTGAGGTGAAACTTCCTGGGTTCCACCAAACTTCCTGTGTGCCACTGAACCATGCCACCAGGCCTGTCCCAGTGCCCATTGTGCCAGCCCCAGCTCAGTCCCTCTGTGCCACTGAACCATGTCACCAGCCTGTCCCAGTGCCCGTTGTGCCAGCCTCAGCTCAGTGAGTGGTGCTGCCCACCTCAGATCCCTATATCAGGATCGAGGAAAGCTCCAAGGTTTGAATCAGGATGTTGAGATCCCTAATTAACTACAACCTCCTCCCTGGAGGTACTCAAGGCCAGGCTGGATGAGGTCTTGAGCAAGCTGGGCTGGTGGGAGGTGTCCCTGCCCATGGCAGAGGGTTGGCACTGGATGAGCTTTAAGGTCCCTTCCCACCCAAGCCATAGAATGATAGAATCATAGAATCAGTCAGGGTTGGAAGAGACCTCAAGGATCATCCAGTTCCAACCCCCCTGCCATGGGCAGGGACACCTCACACTGGATCAGGCTGCCCAGAGCCTCATCCAGCCTGGCTGCAAACACCTCCAGGGATGGAGCCTCAACCACCTCCCTGGACAACCCATTCCAGGCTCTCACCACTCTCATGGGGAAGAACTTCCTCACATCCAGTCTGAATCTCCCCACTTCCAGCCTTGCTCCATTCCTCCCAGTCCTATCACTCCCTGATAGCCTCAAAAGTCCCTCCCCAGCTTTCTTGTAGCCCCTTCAGATACTGGAAAGCCACAAGAAGGTCTCCTGGGAGTCTTCTCTTCTCCAGACTGAACAGCCCCAACTCTCTCAGTCTGTCCTCATAGGAGAGGTACTCCTGCCCTCTGCTCATCCTGGTGGCCCTCCTCTGGACACCTTCCAGCATGTCCACAGATGCCCACTCTAAGGCTTTTATGATTTCAGGACCTTTTTCACAAGGGCACTGGCACAGAAGCAGGGAGGTGCTGCTCTGGGAACAGGTGGCTCAGCACATGGAAGTTATTTCCAGAGCTGCCTCTCGTTGTCCTGCTGAGGTCTGGCACGCACACGAGCAGGGCACAGGGCTTGGGCTGATGCTCAGGGCTGCTGCAGGGTCCCCTGGGCTGGGGCTGACCACGGGGCTGGGCTGTGCAGGTCTCACAGTGCAGCATTGAGTGTGTGAGACCTGGAGCAAGCTGGGCTGGTGGGAGGTGTCCCTGCCCATGGCAGGGGGTGGGAACTGGATGAGCTTTAAGGTCCCTTCCAACCCAACCCATTCTGTGGTTCTATGATTTCAGGACATTTTTCACAAGGCACAGGGCTCTCCAGCAGGGCTGATCTCCCAGCTGCACCCCACCAAGACCAGAGGAGCTGAGCTGGCCCCAGCAGCCCTGCAGCAGGCAAGGGTTTGGTGAAGCCCCAGGCACACTACTCACGGCTCTGGCATCGCGCTGGAGTCCTGTTCTCCTGCCAAAAAAAAAAAAAAAAAAGAAAGAAAAAGAAAAGGGAAAGAAGCTGAAAGAGAGGAGCAGATCCCAAACCCAGCTGAGCCCGGGGAGCTGCGGTGCCAGCAGGATGCTTCCGAGGAGCGGTGCTGCCCCGCGCTGTCGGCACAGGGAAGCGACTCCGCAGCCTCATCCTCCTGCCGGGAGACACCGACAGGAACCACCCAGCTCCGAGGAGCCCTGATTTCGGGCGAGCCCCAACCTGCCTCCAGCCGGCCCTGCAGGACTCGGTCTCCTGCTCCTCGGGGTTTTCCCAAGCTCCAAGCTGCTCCCACAGCGGCTGCACCGCTCGGGGCGAAGGGATGGAGATGAGAGAGGTTGGAAAGCTCCAGAGAAACCTGGAGGTGCCTCACACCGTGTCAGATGTGGAGGTTCTGTCCCACAGCTTCACATGTGTTGGTGGAACTAAACCCTGTCTGAGGAGTGGTGGGGAAGGGTTGCTTTGGTGAAGCAGGCAGGGGTCGGTGTGCTCCGTTTGCTTGGCAGCCTCTGCCCTGCAGCTGCTTCCAACCATGCTGCCTGGCTGGCACCCCCCACTGCCCCCAACACACACCCCCAGCACCCCCCGTGCCAAGAAGCCAAGCACCAAGTAAGCCTGAGCCAGAGAAATGTGTGAGGAATGCCAAACACTTCATCTGTGTTGTCCTTACAACCAGGAGTAACAAACCCCTGCTGTATGCCAGGAGGAAACAGCAGTTCCCAGTGGTGAGGAGAGTGAGGTCCTTGAGCCTGGAGAAGAGGAGGCTGAGGGGAGACCTCCTTGCTCTCTACAGCTCCCTGAGAGGAGGCTGGAGCCAGGTGGGGGTTGGGCTCTGCTCCTTAGTGTCAGGTGACAGGAGAGGAAATGGCCTGGACAGCAGGAGCAGGGCAGGGATTGTGCCCCTGGACTGGGCGCTGAGGAGGGCACAGCTTGAGTGCTGGGTTCAGTTCTGGACACTCACTCCAAGAAGGACATTGAGAGGCTGGAGCAGGGTCAGAGAAGGGCAACAAAGCTGGGGAAGGGTCTGGAGAACAGGGCTGGGGAGGGGCAGCTGAGGGAGCTGGGGGTGTGCAGCCTGGAGAAGAGGAGGCTGAGGGAGACCTCATTGCTCTCTACAGCTCCCTGAGAGGAGGTTGCAGCCAGGTGGGGGTTGGGCTCTGCTCCCCAGTCTCAGGTGATAGAAGGAGAGGAACTGGCCTGAAATTGTGCCTGGGGAGGGTTAGGTTGGAGAGGAGGAAAAATTTTTTTGCTGGAGGAGTGTTCAGGGATTGGAAGAGGCTGCCCATAGAGGTGGTGGAGTCCCCATGGCTGGAGGTGTTCCAGCAAGGTCATGGCACTTGGGGCCATGGTTTGGTGGCCATGGTGGGGTTGGGTTGGGTTGATGTTGGACTGGATGATCTCAGAGGGCTTTGCCAACCCCAACAAGTCTCTGATTCTTTGGGGTTGGTCCTCTTCCTTAGACCTGAAATGGCAAACTGGGATTTTTTTATTTTTTTTTTTTTGCCTTTGCATCCCCTTAAACTTGGAAAATGTTTTAAACCCCAAAGATTCCTCTCTGGGGAAGCTGAAGGAATGACTCAGGTCTCAAACAGCTGCTCCCAGGCATGTGTGGAGCCTCTGCTCAGCAAATCTCTCTGCACCTCTGGGCTCCCTCTGCTCGTCCCTGCCCTCTCCCTGTGATCCTGCTGCCTGCCCAGAAGGAATAGAGTTTGTAGGGGAAATGGCACCAAAACCCAGCAGGAATCATCTTCCCTAGGGCCTGCCAGGTCCTTGGATTTACGAGGAAGAATCCTAAGAGGAGGAATCTTTTGCCCCCATCAGTCAGATGCAGCTGGAGCCACAGGTTTGCAGGTCTGGGGAGGGTTTTGGTGATGAGATCGAAACATTCCAGAGGCTGTGCAGGGAAGGCAGCTCCTCTGGCCTGACACTGGTGCACTGAGCAGGTCAGGTCCCAGCTGCACCCCCCCAGTTTGTCACAGGGAAGGCAGAAAAGCCTTTGGCTCTCTGAAGGTGAGCAGAGGTTGGGTGAAGCTTCTCAGCAGCTCCAGCATTCCCTGTCGGAACAAAGTCCCTGGGAAGTGGGACCCAGCCCACTCCTAGGCTGATGACCTCTACCAAGGTCAATCACTTTTTAGGGCCAGACAGTCCTAAACTGCCTCTCCCAAGCAGAGCCAGGACCCAGCTGTGCTGGTACAACATCCCCAGCAATCTCCTGCAGGGACTTTGGGGCTCTGGGTGGGTCTGGAGCATCCAGGAGAGCTTTTGCTCTCTGATGGGGCTGAGAGGACCTGGACAAGTTAATTCTGTAGTTTCCATGCCCCCAGCCATGAAAAGCGTAAACCCCTTCTTAAACCATTTGATTATTAAAAGAAATAACCCCCAAATCCAAACTCAGTCAGCCCTGACATCCCCACCCCCAGCCCAGCCCAGCCTAGGAGACCAGGGGCACACCACAGACACAAGCCCAGCTAAGAGGGAGCTGCTGGCACTCCTCAGCCCCACCTCCCTGGTCACACAAGTGAGCAGGAGCACACAGAGAAGCTGGACCACACAGACAAAGGCTCCCCAAAACGGTCCTGTTTGCCCATGTTCAGGGAAACAGAGCCCACCTCAGCCCCAAAGCCCAGCCGGGCACTTGGGTGGCATTTGTCCCCGGGGCAGTCTCACCAGCCCTCTCCAGGAGCACGGAAAATCTCTGAGCAAGGGGGGCAGGGGGGAATTCAGATAAATTCCTGTCCCGGGGGCCGCTCTGCCAACCCACCTGGAGCAAGCCACCGCCGGTGCCACCACCAGCTCGCCCAGTTTGCCACGGCGGGGGTGCCGAGGGCAGTGCCTTACCTCGGGGGTGCTGGAGGGGAGGTGATGCCTGGCCCGCGCTGAGCCGCGCACTGCAGGGGCGCAGGGAGGAGCGGGCCTATGAAAGCCCAGCCCGGCTGCCAGTGGTCGGTAAAAATAGCACAGCCCCCTCCTGCCTGCCCGGCGCTCGCCGCCAGCCCCGGAGCCCCACCGCGGGCTGCACGCACCTGGGGCACGGCGCTGGGCACCAGGGGCTGCAGGCACATCGCACACGGCACTGCCACGGCAGCTGGGTTCAGCTGCACCCCGGAGCTCCGCAGCTGAGCCCCTGGGCTCCTTGCACGGGAATCAGCACAGCCTGGCCAGCACTCACGGCCCCACAGCCTGCCCACACGGGTGGGGAGTGAGCAGGCTGAGCTGCCAGGGCAGGCTGAGCTGCCAGGGCAGGCTGAGCACGGTGCAGTGCCTGTGCACAAGGGGAGGCTTCTCCATGGCACCTCTGCCTTGCTCCTCTCTGATGTGAGCCAGCACCAGAGATGTCCTCTTGAAGAGTTTCATCAGCAGACTTTATTGTGACCCCCACCTGCAGCACTGCCTCCAGTTTTGGGGCCCCCAACACAAGAAGGACCTGGAGCTGCTGGAGAGGGTCCAGAGGAGGGCTGGAGAACCTCTGCTATGGGGACAGGCTGGGAGAGTTGGAGCTGTTCAGCCTGGAGAAAAGAAAGCTCCAGGGAGACCTCAGAGCAGCCTTCCAGACCTGAAGGGGCTTCAGGAGAGCTGGGTGCCAGGATGAGGGACAATGGCTTTGAGCTGGGAGAGGGGAGGTGGAGACTGGAGAGGAGGAAGAAATTTGTTAGAGTGAGAGTGGTGAGACACTGGCACAGGTTGCCCAGGGAGGGTGTGGATGTCCCCTCCCTGGAGGTGTTCCAGGCCAGGTTGGAAGAGGCCTTGAGCAAGCTGGGCTGGGGGGAGGTGTCCCTGCCCATGGCAGGGGGTTTAGAACTGGATGATCTTGAAGGTCCCTTCCAACCCAACCCATTCTGTGATTCTTTGACAAGCCCTGAGTCTGCAAGGAGGCAGAAACCATCAGGCAAAGCACTGCCAGGGCTGCTGCTTGGCAGAGAAACTCCTGAGAGCTGATCATAGAATCACAGAGTTATCACCAAGTCCATCCACCAACCCATGCCAACTACTAAACCATGTCCCCAGGTGCCATATCCATGGCACTGATGTGGTGCTGACCCCCATGGTGGTGGTGGACAAACACCACTGCCAGCACAGGGAACTCCCCCCAGGAACGCTGGCCAAAGGCTCTCCCTGGATCCCCTGAAGCTGCCAGAGGCAGAGGGCAACCAACTCTCCCCCAGGCCAGGTGTGACAGGGTGAACAGCAAAGGTGGGGTTATGGCAGCAGGTGGGATCATTGGCTGGAACCAAGAGCAGGGGAGTCTCCTCTTTGGGGTGCAGGACATTTGGGGGCTGGAGCAGGTCCAGAGAAGGGCAAGAAAGCTGGGGAAGAGTCTGGAGAACAGGGCTGGGGAGGAGCAGCTGAGGTTGTTCAGCTTGGAGAAGAGGAGGCTGAGGGAGACCTCATTGCTCTCTACAGCTCCCTGAGAGGAGATTGGAGCCACCTGGGGGCTGGGCTCTGCTCCCTAGTACCAAAGGATAGAAGGAGAGGAAATGTCCTGAAATTGTGCCAGGGGAGGGCTAGTTTGGAGAGGAGGAAAATTTTCTTTGCTGGAGGAGTGTTCAGGGATTGGAAGAGGCTGCCCAGGGAGGTGGTGGAGTCCCCATGGCTGGAGGTGTCCAAGCAAGGTGTGGCCATGGCTCTTGGGGCCATGGTTTGGGGGCTATGGTGGGGTTGGGTTAGTGTTGGCCTGGATGACCTTGGAGGTCTTCTCCAGCTGAACCAATCCTGTGGTTCTATGACTGTCCAGTCTCACCCAGCTCAGGGGGCTGTGATGCTCAGGCACCTTTCAGCCCCTCACAAGCCCTGATGTTTTCCCCCTGGAACCCCCTGAACAGCAGCAAGGAAGCTGCTGCCTCACACCCATGCACCCCCCAGAGCCCCCTGCCCGGTGTCCCCACAGGGGGGGGAGGCTCTGCGTGGCAGAGGAGCATAGGGGCAGGCAACACCTGTTCCCTGGGGTATTTTTAGGGAGAAGTTTAGGAGCAAACAATTCCCAGCCTGCAGCCAGCAGGACAATGCCTGGCATCTTAATCCTGGGGCTATTATGGTCCTGGAGGGACTCACAGCTGTGTGTGCAGGGCAGCTCCTGTGCTGGGGAGCAGAGCAGGGGACACATGGCCCCTTCCCCAGCTCCTTCCCCCTTCCCCTTCCCCAGCTCCTTCCCCCTTCCCCTTCCCCAGCTCCTTCTCCCTTCCTCTTCCCCAGCTCCTTTCGCCTTCCCCTTCCCTATCTCCTTCCCCAGCTCCTTCCCCAGCTCCTCCCTCCTGCCTGGACACCCAGGCAGGGGCTGTGTCCTGGTGGAGGACAAGGCAGCAGCCCCCATGCTGCTGTGAGGTCAGTGATGGTGACAGCAGCAATGGCAGTGCCAGGCTCATCCTGCTTTCATCTGCACCAGTCAAGTCCCAACAAGCCAGGAGAAATTCCCCTGTGCCCAGCATCCTCAGGAGCCCCTCCAGGGACATTCCCCAGTTTTCCCAGTCCCAAGCAGCAGCAGTGGATCTGCTCCCAGCCACCCAAGGAGGAGGCTTTATAGCAGCCCTGCTAGACCTTTATAAGGGCAAAGCCCCCCCTGGGCCAGGCCTCCAGCATCTTCCCTCTGGGCTGCCTTGGGATTGTTTGCTGAGCACAGAGGAGCCAAAATTAGCCTCTGACAAAGGAGTTGCATTCCCCAGCCCTGCCCTGGGGACCCACCAGCTCCTGCTGCTGGGCACAGCCATGGCTGCTGCAGATGCCATTTGCTCCACTCTCAGCCAGGACCTAAGTGAGGAGGAGGAGGAGGAAAGGGCAGGAGAGGGATGGAGTCATGGGACCCCACAATTTGGGGCTTAAGCACCAGTTTCAACACCCTGGTGCTGCCATGAGGGGCCAGCAGCAGGACTGGCAGGAGCCCAGGGTCTGCCCATCCCTCCTCTCCAGCTGACATGATGAGGATGCTTTGGGTCTCCTCCCCTGGCTCACAAACTGCAAGAAGGTGCCCCAAGAGGAGGGTTTGGTTCAGTAGGTACCACGTGAGGTTATGGACACCTCTCTGAGCTGCTGGCAGATAGTCACAGAACCATAGAATGGTTTGAGTGGGAAAGGACCTTTCAAGCTCCTCCAGTCCAGCCCCCTGCAGTCCCCAGGGACATCCCCAACCAGAGCAGGTTGCTCACAGCCCCAAACAACCTGAGCTGCAATGGTGCCAGGCATGGGGCAGCTCTCACCTCTCTGGGCAGCCTGGGCCAGGCTCTCCCCACCCTCAGGGGCAAACATTTCTCCCTTCTCTTCACTCTGAATTCCCCTTTGTAGGAGGAGGAGAGGCTGGGAATCTGTGAAGCCAACCAGTGCTGAGGCCAAATTCCAAGCAAAATTATATCCTCCTGTTCTGGGTTCCCCATTGGGCTGCCACTGGAGAGGCAGATCACAGAATCACAGAATGGGTTGGGTTGGAAGGGACCTTAAAGCTCATCCAGTTCCAACCCCCTGCCATGGGCAGGGACACCTCCCACCAGCCCAGCTTGCTCAGGGCCTCATCCAGCCTGGCCCTGAACACCTCCAGGGAGGAGACATCCACAGCCTCCCTGGGCAACCTGTACCAGTCTCTCCCCACCCTCACTCTCAACAATTTCTTCCTCATCTCCAGTCTCAATCTCCTCTCTTTCCATTTAAAACCATTTGCCAGGATCTCTGCTGCTGGCTCACATCAGAGGGGAGGGACTTTTTAGGCTATCAGGTAGTGATAGGACTGGGGGTAATGGAACAAAGCTGGAAGTGGGGAGATTCAGACTGGATGTGAGGAAGAAGTTCTTCCCCATGAGAGTGGTGAGAGCCTGGAATGGGTTGTCCAGGGAGGTGGTTGAGGCTCCATCCCTGGAGGTGCTTAAGGCCAGGCTGGATGAGGCTCTGGGCAGCCTGATCCAGTGTGAGGTGTCCCTGCCCACGGCAGGGGGGTTGGAACTGGCTGAGCCTTGAGGTCCCTTCCAACCCTGCCTGATTCTGTGATTCTAGGAGCAAGGCAGAGGTGCCGTGGAGAGGACACTCCTTGTGCACGGGCACTGCACCATGGCCAGCCTGCCCTGGCAGACCCACCCAGGACTGAGTCCCCAGAGGTAGCTCACTTGTCCCTAGCCCTCACAGTGGTCCTGCAGGTCACCTATGTTTGGTCTCTCCTGTGTTTGGATGCACATGGGCAGTTTCTGTCTCCTTCTAGACCTGCTGAGGCCCTGGAGGGTGTTGGTGCTCCACAAGCATGGCAGAGCTGCCCTCCAGCCTCAGGAGAGCTGCACAGGAGCTGCAACAGTGCCTGACTCCTGCAGCTGTTTGGCCTCCACATTCAGAGGTGTCTGAGCCCTGCCAGCAGTTTGTTTGCCCCACCTGAAGCCACTTCCCTGAGGAAGCAGCCTGGCAGCAATGCTGCTGGGATCCCTTCCCTTTCCCAAGCCCTGGAGCAATCCCATCCTGTCCTTGCCCTCTTCCAAGCACTGTCCTTGTTTTATCAACCCTGATGGCATTACCAAAGACAACAGACTGCCCAGGGCAGGCAGGACAGACTTAGAAACAACAGCTGAGCTTCTCTTCTCCTGTGGGACCTCACTCTCCAAACCTGTCCATCCCACCCCTTAGCTGCCACACTCAGAGCCAGCCCAGATGCTGGGGCAGATGGCAGCAGCTCACCAGCCCTCTTGCCAGGCTGGGATGGAGGATCCCCCACAGCCCCACCAGGGCATGGAAGAAGCTTTTCCCTCCATGGAACAGCTCAGAGACACTGGGACACTGGGGTCCCCTCCCACAAGCAAGGTGACAGCAGTGTCACACTGCAGGGAAGCCCCGAGGGTGCCTGTGACTCGTCCTGAGGACCTCTTCCTGCCTCAGCCTTTCTCATGCAAGATCAGCCTGCAGCTCTCTCCCCCCAAGAGCTGCCAGACAGGATCCAGCTAGTCCCAGCTGCTCCATCGATTTGTGACACCAGAGGGTGACAGCCTCCCAGCGATGCTCTCCAGCAATCAAAGCTTTCTGTAGCTCTCCAAAGGATTTCCTCAACCTGCTGCCCCCGGGAGTCTTAATGACCCCGAGGGTGATGACCTGAGGCACTGGAGTGGAGCTGGCAGCAGGGACACCCAAGGAGATGGAAAGTGGAGCAGAATTTGGGTGCTCATTACAGCCCAGCCTGGGAACCAGCAAGACCTCAGGCCAGACCCCAAACATGCCCCATGGGGCTGGGAGACCTCTCCCAGCTCAGATCTCTGCTCCACTGATCTTCATCCCATTCCATCAGCTCCACAGGGCACCCACAGCAGCTAGCAGGGCAGAGGCTCCTCATCCATTTGGGATCAGCTGCTCCATGTCCTGGGCTCCTAGGGCACAGCCTACTGCTCTGGGACCCCTACCTGGCTGGGCATCATCCTGCCAGTGGTGCAGCTGGGGGTGGTGCCTGTGTTCAGCCTCTTCACCCATGGGCAAGGGACTCTCCCTTCCAGCCAATCCATGTGGAAGCAGCTGTGGGGCTGGATCCAGAAGGAGCACAATTTTCACCAAAAGGGTGACCAAAAAGGGACAAATTGCTCCTCTCAGCTGGAATGCTCTGGGCAGAGTGGAAATGTTTGCAGAAGGTGCCAAGGCTGAGGAGGTCTCTGCCTGCTGGCAGGGGCTGCCTGCCTCCTGCTATGGGCATGGAGAAAAGCCTCCATGGAATGAGGAGGAACCAGCTACCTTGGGATAGTGAGGAGATGTCATTAAGATGGACATGAGCCACCCACTGGAGATTTTAAGCTCTCTGTGGTTGTGCCAAGGGTCACATGAAACCTTCCCCACACTGATCTTGTCAGCTCTGCTACAGGAGAGGAGGAGCTCAGCTGCTGTGTCTGTGTGAAGGGGCTGACAGAGGTCAGCAGCCACCTCCCTGTGACTCTCCTGAGACCAGCCTGGTCCTCAGCCTCAGGCAAAACACTTCACAGGGAAAAAAAACTGTTCCAAACAGTCCTGAATGTGGGGCCCAGGCAGGCACCTGCCATGCTTTTGTGACATTTTCAGGGTACCTCCAAACCCTCCCAGCTGTCTCTGAGGCACTGGATCCATCTCAGCAGCCCCTCAGCTGCGAGGCTGGGCTGAGCCACCCCCCTGCTCAGGGAGCCTGCTGAGTCCTGCCTGGGGATGGTGGGTGAGGGACATGAGCTGGGCTCCATTTCTGCCCTCTGCAGCTCAAGCAGTGCCTGGACACCATTCCCATTCCTTCATGCAGTGCCAGATGGGGTGGTGAGCCCCTTGCTCCCACTGCCTCCCACAGCCCCAGCTCCACTGCTGGGTGATGCTCACAATCCACCAGCCACCATCTCCTCCACCTGCCTGGGACTCCCTCTCCAAGCCCCCCCAGCAGGACACTGGGGATGGGGAATTAGCACAACTCCAGTCCCAGCACTCCCCACCTAGACCTGCCTCAGCAGCCCAAGCTCCAGGCTATGAGTGACAGCATTTCTGCCTGCACTCAGTGCAGGAGGACTTTATTGGAGATGGCCAAAGCCACCCCAGCAGTGGTCTGGATGTCCCTGGCCCCTGCTCCTGCAGACACAGCAGGGCACAGGGCAGCTCTCCAGCCTGGCACTGTCTGGGGCAAGTTCTGGATTCCAAACTGAGATTCAGGGATTTAGGAGTTGAGGGTGGTCACTGATGATGTATTTTAGGAGCACCTGGACACCTGACCAAAAGCTAGAAGAAGACTTCATTTGCCACCACTGTGCTTTGGTTCTCTTGCCAGCCTCAGCCTACAGCACCATGTGCAGGGGAAGCAGGGCACTGCCAGCCTCCCTGCAGGGCATGTGATGGGAGGAGCTACCCAAGCTCTCACTTGCCAAAAAGCATTGGCACCACCATGCTGCAAACCCCCACCTTGGCAGTGTGACCCCCCCCCTCCCCCACCTTCACCAGCTGTCAGGAGGGTCCAGCCAGCCCCAGACTGGGCCAAAGCTGGGCACTGGGACTTTGTCAGGTGGAAAAAAGGGTCCTGGGGCTTCCCCTGCCACCTCCCCTGTACCCAACTTCATCCTTGTGGTACTGCACAAGGGGTGCCAACCCCAGCACCCAGGGGTGTTGGCAGAGCCCCTGGCCCCAGGGGGCAGGCAGAGGGTAGTCCCAGCAGCAGGCATCCTCTGAGCAGTGCAGGGAGGGCTGATGGACTGGGGGCACCTCAGGGCTGGGAGCAGCAGAGTCGGAATTTCAGGCTCCTGCCTTTGAACTCAGACAGCCCCAGGGCATCTCACTCTGTTTTGGGGCTCAGCCCCAGCTCTGCTGGGTGTCCTCAGCACAAGGGTCCCCAGGAGCCAGCCCCTTCCTGCAGCTGCTATGCTGAGGGTGCTGTGAAGCCAGCAGCTCCTGCCGTGCCTCAGTTTCCCCACCTTCAGGGCCATTCAGAATGTTTCCCATGTGTCCCCTCCCTGCTTTTGGGACTGCCTGGAAGCACCTTGTGAACCTCCTTGCACCCCTAACTGTGTGCAAAGAGTCAATAGGAGGCCTCAAAGATGCTCAGAGGGCTGAGGCACCTCTCCTGTGGGGACAGGCTGGAAGAGTTGGGGCTGTTCAGCCTGGAGAGGGGAAAGCTCTGGGGAGACCTTAGAGCAGCCTTCCCCTTCCTGAAGGGGACCTACAGGAGAGCTGGGCAGGGACTGTGTCCAAGGGCTTGTAGTGACAGGATGAGGAACAATGAAACTGGAGCAGGGGAGATTGAGGTTGGACATGGGGAGGAAGGTCTGCACAGTGAGGGTGGTGAGACACTGGAACAGGCTGCCCAGGGAGTTGGTAGAGGCCTCACCCCTGCAGACATCAGATTCGATGTGGCCCTGGGCAGCCTGATGTAGCTGGAGATGCCCCTGCTGACTGCAGGGGGGTTGGACAGGATGACCTTGGAGGGTCCCTTCCAACCCACTGCATTCTGTGGCTCTGTGAACTTAAAGCACTTGGTGGTGCCCAGCTCCTGCCATGCTCCCAGGGCCCTTCTTCCCCCACACTTCTTTCCCCTGCAAACCTGGTTGCTGTCTGAGCCCTGCCTGCAGGAGACCTTCCCTTGGGGGAGATCACCACATCCACCCAACCTCACCCATCGATGCCCAGCCCCAGCCATGCCAGCACTGTGCTGGCACCACGCCACTGGTGCTGGGAGATGCCCCAGCTGCCAGCCCTGTTCCTGCTCTGCTCTCTGGACAAGTCCCTTGGGTGTTTTTTGCTTTGCAGTCTCTGGGTGACCTTTTCCTCTGCCTCCACTCACAGGCAGTGAGTGAGGCTCTCCTGCCTCCCACCTGCTGGCACAGCCTCAGCCTCCAGCCCTGCTCCCAGGGTCAGGCTCAGAATCCCCCCTATGAGGGTGGATCTGGCAGACTTGGTGTCTGTGCAGAAGAAACTCCCAAACCTGGGCAACACCTGGCACAGACAGAGGCTCTGGCTGCAGCTGGGCTGCAGAGTGATGAGGAGGTCAGGATGGGGATGGAAAGCTTTGGCTTTCCCACACCCAGATGTGGAACACCAACACAGCCATTCCCTTGCCCTTCCTGCCCCTCTCCCTCTGTTAACCACCAACATTTCTCCTCTGCTCACAGGTACCACAACCTCTCTGCTGCCTAATTGAATCCTAGAATGGTTTGAGCTGGAAGGGACCTGAGAGATCATCCAGCTCCAACCCCCTGCCATGGGCAGGGACACCTCCCACCAGTCCAGGCTGCTCAAGGCCTCATCCATCCTGGCCTTGGACACCTTCAGGGAGGAGACATCCACAGCCTCCCTGGGCAACCTGTTCCAGTCTCTCCCCACCCTCACTCTAACAAATTTCTTCCTCATCTCCACTCTCAATCTCCCCCCTCCCAGCTCAAAGCCATTGTCCCTCATCCTGGCACTCCCAGCCCTTGTCCCAAGTCCCTCCCCAGCTCTCTTGGAGCCCCTTCAGGTCCTCGAAGGCTGCTCTAAGGTCTCCCTGGATCCTTCTCTTCTCCAGCCTGAACAGCCCCAATTCTCCCAGCTTGCCCCCAGAGTGGAGGCTCTCCAGTCTCTGATCATCTTCACAACATCCTCTGGCCCCTCTCCAGCAGCTCCAGGTCCTGCCTGTGTGGAGGGTTCCAGAACTGGACAGTGGGAGGCTCATCCACTGGTGCACACTGGACATGTGCACTTACAGCCATCAGGGTCATTTTCTTCCACACTTCCTTTCTTGGAAAACAGCAATCAGCTAATTGCAGTGAGAGCAGAGAAGCTGGAAGCAAGGAGTCAGACTGCCCCAGAGTGGCTGGGAATTCAGAAGACTCTGGAAACCCCCACACTGGGTGCTCCTCCCCCCTGGGTGCTGCCCCACCATGGCACAGGCTTGGGGTGTTTGCAGGACTTGGAATGAGCCTCAGTGAATCCAGGAGCTGGGGATTTGCAAGAAACCCCAGGAAGGATCCTTGCTAACCAGCACCTTCCTCCAACCATGGACAGCCCCATGCCACATGAAGTGTGTGTAGGGACCTGCTTGGGGGCTGCTCCTTGTCGGTCTCCATGCCTAGAACACCTCCCTTGGGCAAGGGGCCAGGTCACAGCATCCCTGGAGCTCACCATGCTTTGGAGCATGGCACAGGGGCAGTGCAGAGCTCTGTCGGTGTGAGGTTAGGATCTGGCCTTATCTGCACCCCTCCAGCTTGGACCCCCCACTTGTCTCCACTCACAAGCAGGGGACTTTGTCAGCAATGGATCTCTGAGCACCAGGGATGGCCAAGCAGGCTGCCCTGGGTGCAAGAACACCACAGAGATCATAAAATCACAGAATGCATTGGGCTGGAAGGGACCCTCCAAGGTCATCTTGTCCAACCCCCCTGCAGTCAACAGGGACACTTCCAACTAGATCAGGCTGCCCAGGGACACATCAAGTTTGATCTTGAATGTCTCCAGGGATGGGGCCTCCACCACCTCTTGGGGCAACCTGTTCCAGCTAAAATTCCCTTGCAAAGAAGCCAGCACAAGCCTGGCCCTGCCACTGTCCCTCTCCAAAGCCACCCCGGAGCTGCCCTGGCAGGAGCAGTGTGCCCCTGGGCCCCGCTGGGGTCTGGCAGAGGCAGCGGTGCCGAGGCTGGGACCCGAGGGAACGGGCACGGCGCTGCCGGTTCCCACGCAGCCGGCAATCTCCGGAGGGATCTGCAGAGCCCGCGGCCGCGGGGCTGCGCTCAGGCTCCAGCTTGCGGAGCTGGCTGGCTCCAGGCGCTGGCGTCGGCGCTGCCTGTCGAGGCAGAGCCACCCCTGCCCCTGCCGCCCTGCCGGGCACCGCTGCTCCCGCGTCACCTGCCCGCCGTGGGAATCCTCGGGGGACACGGGAGCAGCGGAGTGGGTGACCGGAGAGGCTCGGGGTGGCAGTGGGGGCTTTGGAGCCCGATTGTGGGCTGCTGGCATATTTGGGGGGGGGTGCCAACGGCCAGGAAGCCCTGGGCAGGATTTGTGCTCTCCCCACACCCTGCAGGCTCCCATAAATCAAAGCAACACCAGGATAAGCAGCAGAAGGTCCTGTTTGGGGATATTTTGGGTACAGGGATTGAAGATCCCCATGGCATCCCCCAGAGTCCCCCATTAGCCCAAGGACAGCCCAGGGCAGGGCAGTGTCCAGCAGCATGGCCGAGTCACGGCACCATCAGGGTACGACACAGAGGGGTCCCTGCTGCAGCAGCAGCTCTCCAGCCCCTTCTCAGCATGGGGGCTCAGGGGGAGGATGTCCCCAGTCATGTCCATCTGTCCCGGTGTCACTGGCAGTCGGGCAGGGCTCACCGTGTCACTGCTTCCTTCGGGCTCAGCCTCACCCATCCCCTGTCCCGCAGGAGAGGTTCAGGAATCCACCAGTCCGCCAAGGTCCTGACCAGGCTGAGGGGCCTCCAGGCAGGGATGTCCCCTCCTGCCATGTTTGCAGCCCCAGGTGACTGTGTCCTTTGTCCCGGCATTCCAAGAGGATGCGGCTCGACCCCTGCAGCTGAACCAGCCTGGCTCCTGCGGTGCCTCTGTCCTGCCCCGGGTCGGGAGGAGCCAGCGCCCGCACTGCCCTCCCCGGGGCCTCCGTCCCTGTCCCCGGGCTGCACACCGTGCTGGCCTCACTTGCCTGCTGGGATTCCGTTCTCCCCACCTCCCACCGAGCCGAGGGCCATCTTCATCCTGCTCTTGGGATGCTTCATGGCCACAGGCTGTCCCACCGGGGCTGCATCCAGGTGCACCACTGTGGAGAGAACACACTTGTGACCCACCAGCCAGCACCAGGGCATGGGGCAGGACCCAGCCCCGAGGGGATCTGGGGAGCAGAGCCAGCCATGTCCTCACCCCCATCCCACGTGCAAGATGGCAAAGAGCTTCATATCCCTTGGGGCCACCCCAGACAGACAAAGGGAGGTCCCTCTCCAGGGGTGTGGGGAGGTGAAATCCAATGGGGATGCAAAGGCAGAGCAGTGTGGGAGGACATGGGACCCCCACCCTGCAGACCCATTCCTGTCCATGGGCCCTCTTCTGTGATTCCTGTGGGGGAGCTGAACTGCCCAGAGACCATAGAATCACAAACGGTCTGGGTTGGAAGGGAGCTCCAAAGCTCATCCAGCCCAACGCCTGCTGCAGTCAGCAGGGGCAGCCTCAGCTGCCTCAGGTCACCCCGAGCCCTGCCGAGCCTCACCTTGAATATCAGGTTGCCCAGGGAGGTGGTTGAGGCTCCTTCCCTGGAGATACTCAAGGTGAGGCTCAACGAGGCCCCGGGCAGCCTGATCTAGTTGGGGATGTCCCTGCTGGCTGCAGGGAGGTTGGACTGGATGAGCTTTGGAGCTCCCTTCCAGCCCAGACCATTCTATCCTCTCCTGGGATGAGAACCCAACCACCTCCCTGGGCAACCCGATGTGACCCAGCAGCCCAGGAGCTGCTGCTGGGGTTGGGCCCTGCACCCCGACCATGGTACCTGCTCTGCAGCTGTGCCTGGCACGCACCAGCTGGATGGCCTGCTGGTTCTTGAAGCGCACCAGGCCCATGGTGATCTCGGCGTTCCAGCCGGGGTCCTCCTGCGCACAGCGGAAGTCGATCTCAAGGCTGTCGTCCATCACCACGGTGAAGTAGATGTGTCTGTCCTTCCACTCCACGCACTCCACCGCCTTCATGCGGGCGAAGCTCAGCTCCTTGCGCCGCGAGCCCTTGGGCTCGAAGAGCTGCAGCCCCTTCTCCGTCAGCAGGCACCGCTTCTTCTTCCAGAGCTGCAGCAGACCCCCGCTCCGCTTCTCCAGCACCCCCTCCCTCAGCACCTTCTCCGGGGTCATTGCGGTGCCTTGACCCCTCCGGGATCCTCAGCGCCTGGCCCGGCTGCAGCTGGGCATCACCCGCTGGGGGGTTCCAGCCCTTCCGCCGCGGGGGGAGAGCTCCCCGGGGCCAGGCGCCCCAGCGGCCCTACTGCCCCCGGGGCACTCTCTGATGCCCACTGCCCGGCGCTCAGAGGGGGTGAGGGATGGGGTGCCCCATGCCCGCCAGCAGCCCTGTAGCTGGGGCTCTGCTCCCTGCCCGTGCCGCGTGTGGGATCCCCAGCGCTGTGCACCCAGGAGCTGTCGCTACACGCCCGGCCGCTCTCCCACTCGCATTCCTCCACCCTCGCCTGGCCCCTCCTGCTGCACAGGCACCCTGCGTGCCCAGCCACCCTCCACGCCCAGCCACCCTCCTTCACGCCCAGGCGAAGCCCAGCCAGGCCCAGCGCAGCCCTGCTTCACCTGGGTGGTGCTCTCGGGGTGCCCGCGGGCAGACGGTGCCCCCAGGCCCTGGTGTGAACAGGCAGAGCGTGGGCAGGGGTCTGCACTGCAGCAGTGTCGAGGCAGGGCTTGGAGACCTCTGCCTGGCAGCCCAGACAGCAGTGCCAGCTTTGGGGGTGCAGTGCCAGCTGTTGGGGGTGTGCAGTGCCAGCTGGAACAGGGCTATAGGGTGCAGCGGTGGTGGGGATAGGAGGTGCAGCACCAGCCAGGCTCAGGGTTGTGGGGTGCAGTCTCACCTGCAGATGAGGCTGTGGGGTATCGTGTAGCAGGGGTGGGGGGCTCTGGGTGCAGTGCCAGCCAGGAAGGGCTGCAGGATGCAGTGCTGACTGTGTGCAGTGCCAGCCAGGAAGCCATGACGGGGTGCAGTTGCAGCCAGAGCAGAGGGTTATGGGGTGCAGTGCCAGCTGGGAGGGGGCTATGGGGTGCAGCATCAGCCAAAGCAGAAGGTTATGGGGTGCAGTGCCAGCTGGGAGGGGGCTATGGGGTGCAGCATCAGCCAAAGCAGAAGGTTATGGGGTGCAGTGCCAGACAGTGCAGAGGGTTATGGGGTGCAGTGCCAGCTGGGACAGAGGGCTGTGGGGTGCAGCACCCTCCATGTGGGGGGCTCTGGGGACCCTTGGCTGGGGGCCAATGACAGAGAGCAGAGGCAGACAGGAGATGTCTGTTGTCACCATGGCTGTGCAGGGCTGCCCTGCACTGGGGACAACCCTCAGCCCCCACTGCTCACCCAGCCTTGCCCCCAAGGGCACCCAACCCTCAGCAGAGAGCTCCCACCCCTCAGATCCCTTGGGACAGGGATTTGAAGCCCCCAGCCCATCCCACTGTGAGGCCTAGCACCCTCCATCCTCGTGTGACCTGTGCAGGGGTGACACAGCCCCGGAGCAGGGCCAGGGCAGCACAGCCCCATCTTGCCTGTGCCCACCCTCCCCTGCAGCCAAACACCCAGCTCCTTCCAGCCCAGCTCGTTCCTGGCCACCACAGCTTTGACTGTTCCTGTGCCAGCTGTGGGCACAGGGGGGTTCACCTGGCACCGGGGGGGTTCACCTGGCACTGGGGGGTTCACCATGCCACCAGCAAGGACATCTGGAGCCCTCATGCTGGCCATGGGCTGCCAAAGGGATTTACAGTCACAACCTGCTGGCTGGCTGGAAGTGCCCCTGGGGAGGGTGTGGGTCCCTTCACACAAGTGAAGTCTGGAAAGAGGAAAAATCCCCCCTGGGGACGTGTTGGGGTCACTGTCTGGGCCTGGCAGCCCACAGGTTGGCCCACGGCTCCCTGGCACACAGCCACTGCCCCGGCACTCACCTCCTGAGCCACCCTGCTTGTGCCCCTGCAAACCCCAACCCACCCAGTGCCCACCAGCTGAAGCCCCTCTTGCCCCAGCCCCTCCATCATCCCTGTGCCTGCCAGGGGCACTGCCAGCAGCCGGCGTGGCTGGGGGGCAAGTCTGCAGCCCACGAGATGCAGCTAATTACCCCTCATTAAGAGGGCAGGGCAGCGGCTGCCGCAGCCAGGAACTGGTTGGTGCTCCCCGGGGCCAACCTCGCCACGCTGGCACGGACCCGGCTGGCCCAGGAGACCTGGGTTCCTGCTGTCAGGTGGCTCTGCTGCCCTGCAGCCCTCGCCACCAGCACAGGGCTGGGCACAGCCGGGGGGCAGTGCAGCCCCGGAGGGCACCTCGGGCACCCTGGCGCTTGCCGGAGGAGCAGAGCAGCTCTGTGGGTTCCCTGCCCAAAGGAGCATCCCAGGCTGCTTTCCCACGAGCTGGTGAAGCTCAGCTCCAAGGGTGCTGAGCCCTGGAAGGTTGGGAGTGAGCATTTTGGGGGTGAGCAGTTTGGAGGGGAGTAGTTTGCAGGGGAGCAATTTGGGGGCTGTCACTTCTGGCTCTGCTCCAGCGAGCTGGGATGTCCTGGACCAGCAGTACTCATTCCCTGATTCTGCTTCTCCAGCCAGCGTGGTCTCCTTCCTCACGATCCGGGGCAGAGCCCAGGGCTGCCAGCCTCACTCTCCCCGAGGTCCGACCTTGGCTGCTCACTGCTTCTCCAAGCCCCAGCCACCAAGGGAGGGTCCTCTCCCCACGGCTCTGGGTGTTAGGAGACCTGACGCAGTCTTGCTCCGCTCCTCTCTCCCCAGCTGTCCGTTCCCAGACCCGCAGGGCACAAGGCTGGTCCTGCCAGGCTGCCTGGCAGGCTGACGCCCCAGCTGCTGCCCTCCAGCAAACCCAGCAGGACTCCCTGCCCTGGGCTGCCAGCGAGGGAAAGGCTTTGCTGCTGTCCCCACCCATTCCCGTCCGTGCCAAGCCCTCACGGGCAGGTAACGGAGCTGCAGA
Source organism: Indicator indicator (assembly GCF_027791375.1). Taxonomy (NCBI): domain Eukaryota; kingdom Metazoa; phylum Chordata; class Aves; order Piciformes; family Indicatoridae; genus Indicator; species Indicator indicator. Next base: position 5,329,616 of record NC_072044.1, on the reverse strand, counting down.
GGCTGTGCTGGGAGGAGCTGGGGAAGGGTCTGGAGAACAGGGCTGGGGAGGAGCAGCTGAGGGAGCTGGGGGTGTGCAGCCTGGAGAAGAGGAGGCAGAGGGAGACCTCATTGCTCTCTACAGCTCCTGAGAGGAGGCTGGAGCCAGGTGGGGGTTGGGCTCTGCTCCCCAGTCTCAGGTGATAGAAGAGGAAACGTCCTGAAATTGTGCCAGGGGAGGGTTAGGTTGGAGAGGAGGAAAATTTTTTTTGCTGGAGGAGTGTTCAGGGATTGGAAGAGGCTGCCCAGGGAGGTGGTGGAGTCCCCATGGCTGGAGGTGTCCAAGCAAGGTGTGGCCATGGCACTTGGGGCCATGGTTTGGTGGCCATGGTAGGGTTGGGTTGATGTAGGACTGGATGAGCTCAGAGGGCTTTGCCAACCCAAACAATTCTGATTCTATGATTTCATTGTTCTATAAGTCCTGCCCCAGGCTGGCTCAGCAGTTGCTGTGGTGACATTCCCACAAAGCAGTGGCAGTGTGGCATCCCCTGCTGGAAGATGCCCTGGCACCACTGGCAGTGGGGCTCCAAGGGCTCCAGTCCAGTCCCTCAGAGTGGCACCATCATCACCAGCCCCCAGGCTGCAGGGTGCTTGGCCCTGAGTGACCCTCTTGGAGGCAGCTCTGGGTCCCACAACCACTTTTCTGTGGGCTGGCTGCTCCCATTGCTCTCTCAGCAGAGAGCAATGGGTGCTGCTGGGTGCTGCTGGGTACTGCTGGGTACTGCTGGGTGCTGCTGGGTGCTGGAGGCCCTGCTGCCTCTGAAGGGAGTTGGACAACTCTAAGGTGCAGATTTCCAGACAGGTCCAGCTGAGCAGTGCCAGGCTGTGCCCTTGCTAGGGGAGCAGGAACCAGCAGAGGGTAGCAGATGGTCACAGCCCTCCTGCTGCAGTTTGGCCAGAGGATGCCCACAAAGCACCTCTAATGCCACCCTGCTAATCCTGGGCCTTGCCCCACTGCCTCCTCCAGCCCACACCAAACCCTTTCTCTGGGCATGCAGCCCCCTGGTGTCCCTCTGCATGGCCTCTGTCACTCCCTAAGCCACTCTCAGGTGAATGCTGCAACTCCAGCAGCTGTGCAGCACCATCTGCAAACCCTCAGGGCAAGGTCCCTGCCCCAAGACACTGTGCCTGCTGTTACCTGGTGCCTTTGGGGCTGAAAGCTCAGCAGAGAACCATCAGCCAGGAGGAGAGGGTCTGGGAAAGCAGACTTCAGTTTTCCGCTCTAGAGAAGGGTTGGGACAGGAGACACAGCAGTGCATGGCCAAAGGACGAGAGAGAAAGGGCACAGGTGCCACAGGGGAACCTTTGAGGCATGTAAGGGAAAGAACCTCCTCTGGGTACATGGTGCAATGATGTGGCAAGAGCCAGAGTGGTGGCACCTCCATTACTGGAGGGTTTCCAAACCTGACACCAGGGCACCAGAGGCTGTGATCAACCTCATCTCTGGAATCAGAGAGCAGAGTCATTCAGACTGGAGAAGACCTTTAAGATCACCAAGTCCAACCACGGAGCTAGCCCTGCCTTGAGCAGGAGGTTGGACTTGAGATTTCTGCAGGGTTTTTCCTCTCCACATCCAGCCCAAATCCAGACTTTTGTCCTGGCTGGAGCAGGCCCTCAGGAGCAGATGGCCTCTGTGGGGTCCATCACACATGTGCTGTGTCAGCAGCTCTCCTCTCTCTGGCAAAACCTTCACGAGCAGGAGAAGAGGAGGCTGCAGCCAGCCTTGGTCTGGCTTTGTGGACTAAGCAGTGCCCCTTGGGTGCAGTTCCTGCCTGTGGCACCCCCAGGTGCAAGCCTGCAGCAGCTCAGCAGCCCCTGCTCAGGGAGAGAGCAGGAAGCTCCTAACCCCCCAGCCTGGCTCTGTGGGGGATCAGGGTCCTGCCAAACCAGGGAGCCAGGTTTTGGTCTCCACATCAAGGGGGGATTGAGCTGCAGCTCCCAGCACTGCACCCCTCAGCCTGGGCTGCCTGCTCCACACACCACAGCTGTCACCTCACCAAACCCCAATCACACAGCCCACAGCAGTGGGACCTGCTAGAGTGTGGGTCCCAGGCTGGGAAACTTGGTGGGGGCAGATTTTGAAGAGGTTTGAAGAGCTTAGTTCCCATCTCAGCTTCAAACACATTGCTCTCTGCAGCTCCTGAGAGGAGGTTGGAGCCAGCTGGGGGTTGGGCTCTTATCTAGTGTCAGGTGATAGAAGGAGAGGAAATGGCCTGAAATTGTGCCAAGGGAGGGTTAGGTTGGAAAGGAGGAAAAATTTCTTTGCTGGAGGAGTGTTGAGGGATTGGAAGAGGCTGCCCAGGGAAGTGGTGGAGTCCCCATGGCTGGAGGTGTCCAAGCAAGGTGTGACCATGGCACTTGGGGCCATGGTTTGGTGGCCATGGTGGGGTTGGGTTGGTGCTGGCCTGGATGATCTCAGAGGGCTTTGCCAGCCAACATAACTCCATGATTCTATGCACAGGAGAAAGTGCTTAAGTTGGCAAAGGAGCCCAAGTGCTGCCCACAGAAGGATTTCTACCTCTGCTGTGTTTCTGCACACATCCCCCAGCTCCTTCCCCCAGCCACAGTGTTTAGGAGTTGCTAACTCCAAGGTGCAGTGAGGCTGATCCTGTGGGGAAGCCTCACTGAAGCCAGAGGCAAAAAATGAAGAATTCAGATGAAAACAAATTCAATCTGGGAAGCTGCCAAAGTGGAGGCTGAATGATCCACAGGGCTGTTAGAAATGCAGGGAGGAGGTGAGCAGCTGGCAGTTCTGCTGGGCACGCCTGGTTGGAGGGAGGCCACCTCACAGCTCTGCCAGGGCTTTGCACAGGGCATGCACACATCCTGTGCTCCCAACACACCCAGCAAGGCCTGCCCTGGGCCTCCCAGCATCGAGTGCTGCTTTGGAAGTGGTTCTCCACCACAGGAGCAAGGGCAGAGCCTGGCCCAGCTGCCCCACAGGGCTCACTCCCCTCAGAAGCAGGGGATTTTGTCAGCAATGGATCACACTGACACACTGAGCACCAGGGATGGCCAAGCAGGCTGCCCTGGGTGCAAGAACACCACAGAGATCACTCATAGCATCACAGAATGCATTGGGTTGGGAGGGACACTCCAAGGTCATCTTGTCCAACCCTCCTGCAGTCAGCAGGAACAGCTCCAGCTAGATCAGGCTGCTCAGGGCCACATCAAGTCTGATCTTAAATGTCTCCAGGGATGGAGCCTCAACCACATCCCTGGGCAGCCTGTTCCAGTGTCTCACCACTCTCACTGTGCAGAACTTCTCCTGATGGCCAACCTGATCTCCCCTGCTCCAGTTTCAATCCATTTTCCCTCACCTTGTCACTCTAAGCCCTTGTCAAAAGTCCCTCCCCAGCTCTCCTGGAGCCCCTTCAGGTACTGGAAGGTTGCTCTAAGGTCTTCCTGGAGCCTTCTCTTCTGCAGGATGAACAGCCCCAACTCTCCCAGCCTGTTCCCAAAGCAGAGGTTCTCCAGCCTTTGGATCATCTTTGTGGTCTCTTCAAGACCCTCTCCATCAGCTCCAGGTCTCTCTTGTGTTGAAGGCTCCCAGGCTGGCCCCAGCCCTGCAGGTGAGGTCTCCCCAGAGCAGAGCAGATGGCAGGATCTTCTCTCTCCAGCTCTGGCCAAGCTGCTTTGGATACAGCCCAGGCTGCCCTTGGCCTTCTGTGCTGCCAGTACCCATTGCTGGCTCCTCTCCAGCTTTTCATCTACCAGCACCCCCAAAATCTTTCTCTTGCAGGGCTGCTCTGGATCTCATCATCCCCCAGCCTGGACTGGTACCAAGCATTGTCCTGACCTAGGTGCAGGACCTTGCACTTGTCCTTGTTGAACCTCCTGATGTTCTCCTGAGCTCACTTCTCAAGCCTGCCCAGGTCCTTACAGATGGATCCTGTCCTTCAGTCTTATCAACATCACCACTCAGCTTGGCATCATCTGCAGACTTGCTGAGGGTGCTCAACCTCACTGTGTACCACTGATGAAGGCACTGAACAGCAGTGGTCTCAGTACTGACCCCTGAGGGACACCACTGCCACCCATCTCCATCTGGACCTCGAGCTGTTGACCACTTTGGATGTGACCATCCAGCCCATTCCTTGCCCACTGGGAAGTGCCACCCATCCAACCCACAGCTCCCCAGCTCAGAGAGAAGGATGTCCTGAGGGCACTATGACTGCCAACTGCTCCTCTCCTCCCTCTACCTCCTGACCACCAGCTGTGGTCACCCTCTGCACCTCCTCAAGCCCCACCAGAGGAACACACCTGCTGGCAAGGCCCTGCTGGGTCACTCTGATGTTTATTGCTTGCTCGGTGGCACAGTGTGGCAGGGCTGAGCCCACACCCCGCAGGTGGGCAGCACGCAGCAGAACCTTTCAGGCACAGGGAGCCTGGCTGCAGGGGGCTGTGAGCTGGCACCCTGCTGGCACCCACAGCAGCAGGGCTTGGTGGGGACGAGGCTGGGACTCCCACAGCTCCAGGGTGTGCTGGGCAGGGCGGGGGAAGGCACTCGAGCTGTGAAGCAGCAGGTGGCTGTTGGTGGTGAGGATGCTCCCCGAGGGCACGGGGAGGGAGGGTCGGGTGGCACAGGCTGGCACGGACGAGCCCTGAGCGAGAGAAGAGCCTGGCTCCAGCTGCCTCACTGCGAGTGGACCAGAGCCCCAGCACCCTGCCCAAAGCCAAAGCCCTTGGGACCGAAGTTCTTGGCATAGCAACCTGCAGAGGACAGGAAGGGAGAGATAGGTAAGGCTGGCAGCTGAGCTTCTCCTCCGGGAGCAGGCACTGCCTGGGCAGCTCGGGGGTCGCTGTATTTGTTGGGCAGACAGAGGCCCCTCCTGCCACAGCAGGACATCCCCTCGCTCCACAGCCCTGGGGCCACCACCTCCCCAAACCTCAGTCCCTTTCATACCCTGGTGCCCCTCTCTGGAGCCCAGCTGGCACTCACCTTTGCAGTAGATCTCTCCATCTTTGTCTGCCAGCGTGGTGGACTCCAGGCTTTTGCCGCACTTGGCGCAGCGGAAGCAGGACTTGTGCCAGGACTGTGGGACAGGAGCAGAGCCTGGTCAGACAACACCCAGGGACAGGGTGGCAATGCTTTGGCCACCAGACAGGGTCAGCTTTCTGTTTCTGATCCCAAGCAGGTGGCAAGAGGTCTGAAGGGGCCTACCAGCCCCAGGGGAGACACAGAGAGCAGGCACCAGGTGTGGTCACTGCTGCTGTGCTGCTCTGGTTCCAGACAGCTCCCACCCCACTCACTGCAGTCATTTGTGCAGCACACTGTAAGGAGCAACCATCCACAGAATCACAGAATCCACCAGGTGGGAAAAGATCTCAGACATCATCAAGTCCAACCTATTATCTAACCCCTCCTGGCAACCAAACCCTGGCTCCAAGTGCCACATCCAAGCTTTTTTTGAACACCTCCAGGGACAGTGACTCCACCACCTCCCTGGGCAGCACATTCCAATGGCCAATTACTCTTTCTGTGAAGGACTTTCTCCTCACCTCCAGCCTAAACTTCCCCTGGCACAGCCTGAGACTGTGTCCTCTTGTTCTGGTGCTGGTTGCCTGGGAGAAGAGCCCAACCCCCCCTGGCTACAACCTCCCTTCAGGGAGTTGTAGACAGCAATGAGGTCTCCCCTGAGCCTCCTCTTCTCCAGGCTGAACACCCCCAGCTCCCTCAGCCTCTGCTCACAGGGCTGTGCTCCAGACCTCTCCCCAGCCTTGTTGCCCTTCTCTGGACACCTTCAAGTATCTCAATGTCCTTCTTAAACTGAGGAGCCCAGAACTGGACACAGTCCTCATCCCCATCTTTGGAGATCAGCCTCCAGCTGAGATCTGCTGCTGCACTCTAGTACCCTGGCAGGGCAGCAGGGCTGGGAGGGACACCTGCCCCTGCACAGCCACAGCTCCAAGGAAGGCAGCAAACAGGCACCAAGAATGCAGAAATCAGCCAGAGTTTAAAAATAACAACCCCCCACAGCTCTTCCACTCCTCTGGGATAAATGAGCTCACAGCTTCCAGCTGACCTAGAATAGCCAGAGCTGCTCAGGGAGGAATTCAAATAAACACTTTGGAAAACATGAAACCTTTTTTGGAAGAAAATGTGAAATTCAGGGGCTGGAGGAGGAGGAGGTAGCAGATGCAGTCATCCAGCAAACTTTAGTACATGAAATACATCCTCTGGAATCCTCTCTGGGTCTGCCTGAGTGGAGTTGCTCTGCCAGCTTTGGTTCCCTGTAAACATCAAGGCCAGGAGCTACCAGGAAGCCCAGAGCAAGATTTTAAGGGAAGTTTGGCTTCTGACCCAGGGCTGACCCTCAGCCTGTCCATCACACAGCCCTGCACTGCCAGCTGGGGTATGGTGATGCTGGGAAGCCCTTTCTGTTGACTGGATGCCTCCTTTCCTTGCTCTGGGCACACAGGACCAACACAGAAGTCCCAGGGGGGACAGAGCACAGCAGGGGTCAGGGAGTGACCCAGCAGGACCAGGGAGGTTTCCCAGCACAGCCACTGTGTCCCCTGTGGCACAAAGCCTGGCCCAGCTGCCTTGGCAAGCTCTGCACATCCACCTGACCTCAGGGAGAAGGTTTCTTCAGGGCAGGGACCTCACCCAGGGTGACAGAGGAAAAGGTGTCCCCATGCCTCACAGAGAGCTTCCCAGAGCTGGGCTAGGGTGAGGCCACATCTCAGGAGACAAAGGCACCTGGTGAGGTGATGAGCTTGGCATAGGAAGTAGCAGGGCTGTAGCAGAGTGCCCTTTACACCTGCCCCTGACAGACCCAGGCCCACCAGCAGAAGAGCCCAGGAGAGATGCACTGAGCCCATGTCCACCCCTCCAAGCCCCTTGCCCTGCCCCTAGGCAGCACTGAGCAGTGAGATTCATTCCCTGCCCTGAACTGGGCTGCAGCAGAGACTGGAGGAGGCTCACTGGACCTTCCTCAGTTAGTGGTGGCAGTGGCCATGGCCATGTCACTGTCCATGCTCCCAACACATCCAGCAGCAGGGATGGCCACTGTGACCTCTGCTGAGCAGTGCTGGGAGTGTTCAGTACAAAAAGAGTTTCTCTCCCACCTACAAGTCCATGAGAGCCTGGAGAAGGCTTTGCAGACATGCCAAGGTGTCCCTCTGGTGCCAGGCTTCCAGCTCAGCAAGGCCACTGCACCCCAACCCAGTCTGTCCTTCAGCAGCTTGTGGGTCAGGCCAAGACCTTCTCTGAAGGTCTCCCTGCCACACATCAACCTGTGGAAGGTGCATGTCCCATCCAGCTCCATCCCCCTTCTTACCTTCCCAGCTCCAATCACCTTCTCAGCTGCATACACTGCCTGCCCACAGCGAGGGCACCCATCAGCACCTCCCACCTTCTGGGCCATCCTGGAGGCGTTGGGGTTGGTGGGTCGGTGGGGCTGGCCCCTGGGGATGGGAAGCAGCTCATGAGCAGGGGGGCACAGGCAAGATGCAGGAGGGCAGAGCTATGGGCTCACAAATCCCAAGCCAGCTTTGAAGGGCCCAGAGCTTCAGGCCCGAGGTGTTGAGCCCCACAGGAATTTCAGCCTTACAGCTTGGTGTCAGGAGGGGATGGGCAGGGTGCCCAGGCAGCAGGGACATGTCCCATCAAACCCCATCAAGCCCCATCCCACCCTGCACACAGAGCTCAGAGGGTTCCCCCCAAGGAGTAGGACAGCCCAGGGTCCTGTCAGATCAGATACTGCTGGAAGTGCAGCAGGGGCTGTGCAGCCAAGGAGGGCAAGCAGGGAGAGGTGAGGGAGAAGGTGCCCACAGCAGCCCCAGCTCTGCAGGCAAGGCTCAGACTCACTCTTCGTATTTGATGCCCAGGGACTCGCCCTTGTCAGTGCTCAGGGTCCCTGCTCCCATGCCATAGCCATAGCCCTTGGGGCCATACTTCTTGCCATAGCAGGACTTGCAGTAGATCTCCTCTCCATGCACAGCCACCGTGGTGCTGTCCAAGTTCTTCTTACAGACCACTGGAAAAGAGAGAGGAGAGCTGTGCCAGGAGCCTGCTCATTAGAGCTCGCTAATGAGCCGGGGAGAACAAGTCCCCACACGGGAGGGCAGAGCTCAGCTTTCAAGGAGCAGGAAACCCTCGACATGATCCAGCTAAACCAGGGCATGCAAAACAGCCCCAGATAAGGATCACAGCAGAACTTTTGTCTGGCTTTAAAAGGAAGCAGCCACCGGGGAGATACTAACAAAAAGCTCTGTTAACCCTCTTGGTGCTGGTGCCCTGCAGGTCTGCTTAAAGCAGGGGCTGAGGTTTCCTCCAACCACTGCAGGATTCAGGAGCAGAAGGATGAAGGTCCCTGGGGCCCCACGGCAGCCACAGCTCTGCCACACTCTGAGTCCATGGCAAGCTCACAGCAGCAGGCACTGGGGGGAAGGAGCATGGGCAGGTGGAAAGGGAAACATCTCCTGCCACCCAAGGAGGAGCTGGCAAGGTCCTCTCCTTGTGCTCCTCCACAGCCACCTCCACGGCTGGTGAGCGCTTTGGCACACCTGCTGCTGGGCACAGTTTCTTCTCCAGAGCCTGAGGCCACAAGAGAAGAGTTCACACCAGTGTGTCACTGCTGGCCCATGCCATGGTGAGGGTGGCCTCAGGTGAGCAACACTAACCCAGCTGGCTGTTCGAGCCTTGGGGATCAATATGGGATGTAAGATGTGCCAGGAGACAGCAGCCAGGCTCAGGGTCCCAGCTGAGCCCATCCAGAGCTTGAGGTTGATGCTGGGCTGGGGTCACATAGGATCTTCTCCTGATTCATGGAATTGCCTGGCTGGAAAAGACCTTCAGATCATCAAGCCCAGCCATAAGCTGACACCTCCTGCACACCAGTGCTAGACCATGTTCCTAAGCTCCTCATGCAAACAGCTTTGAAACACCTCCAGGGAGGATGACTCCACCACTTCCCTGGGCAAATTCTTACATTTTCCTGACTCCTGGCCCAGCTCTGATCTGTGCCTCCAGGTCAGCTTCCAAATCCTGGAACACACCACCCAGCAAGCCAGAGTGGGAGGTGAGCAGCACCCACACAAGCTCCCTCCCAGTCATCTCCAGTGTTTACCTGCCCCAGTGCAGGATCCAGGTGCCTGGGGCAGAGTCCACAGGCTGGCAGCCAGCCCTGAGACAGATCCTGTTACAGCTGGGACTCAGCCTTCCCTCTTTCCTCTGACATGCCTTAAATGTTGAGGCTTCCAGCAGCCCCTTGGCCTCTGCAGCAGCAGGAAGGTTTCCTGGCCCTCAGCAGCACAGCAGGAATGCAAACACAGCAGAGCTCTGCTGGGAGCTACTCAAACCACGGCAGTAAACGTGGGGGTGAGAGGAACCTTCCCCAGCCCTGTTACTAAATATGGTCCTGCTGCCTCTCCAGGAGCATGCAGAACTCATTGTGCTGCTGCTGGGAGAAGCAGCTGGAAAGGGAACATCTCCTGCCATCTAAGGAGGGTCTGGCAGGGCCCCTCCTGGCTATGGGCTCCCTCGTCCCACCATGGCAGGAGCTGGGGATGGAGCAGCTCTGATTAAGAGGTCTCAGAGCTGCCACAGCAATGGGCTGGGGCTGGGGTTGTCTCTGCACTGCCCTAGAGCTCCCAAGGAGCAATGCTCTGCTCAGGCAGACCCTCCAGGAGGGCAGTTTGGGCACTTTTTCTGGCACAGCTAAAGACTTGTGTCCTAGGGCCGGGAGAGAATGATCCCAAAGGCATCTGTCCTTCTCTCCCACCCTGCTGGCTGCATTTAGAGCTCTAACCAAAACTTTCTCAGCCCCTCCATCTGTACTGGCCACAGAGGCTTTGAGAGGCAGCATGAAAATTCCTTCCTGATCTGCTCCCTAGAAATCAGCCCCCAGCTCCCTGCATTGCAGGGATTCCAGCAGGCAGCACTCATCCAGTCAAGGACCCTTTGTTTGTCCAAGAGCAGCAGAGCTGCTCCACAAAACAATTAAGAGGAGAGCTGCTGCTGCTGCTCCAGAGGCCACAGGGCCTCATTCCAGCACATTTCTGCCCTCTGCCATTGACTCAGCTGGAGCCATGCCATGGAGTCAATCACCAAGTGCCTCCCTGAGCCCATCTCCAGCTCCAAGGACCTGTGGAAGCTTTGGCTCCTTGAGGATTTTTTTTGGCACACCAGGTCAAAGTATTCTGTTTTTTTTTTCTCCCCCAAAGATAATGGTTTTGAGTTCTCTGATGAGGCCCAAAAGCAGCAGTCGGGAACAGGCTGGGAGCACCGGGGCTGGCTGCAGCTCAGCATCACCCACAGCCTGTGGCATGGGGCAGGGGAGAGCATGGGGCAGGGGAGAGCATGGGGAAGGGGACAGCATGGGACGGGGGACAGCATGGGACGGGGGACAGCATGGGACGGGGGACAGCATGGGGGGGGACAGAATGGGGTGGGGGACAGCATGGGGAAGGGGACAGCATGGGACGGGGGACAGCATGGGATGGGGGACAGCATGGGGAAGGGGACAGCATGGGGAAGGGGACAGCATGGGGAAGGGGACAGCATGGGGAGGGGGACAGCATGGGGAGGGGGACAGCATGGGGAGGGGGACAGCATGGGGAGGGGGACAGCATGGGGAGGGGGACAGCATGGGGAGGGGGACAGCATGGGGCCAGGGACAGCATGGGGCCAGGGACAGCATGGGGCCAGGGACAGCATGGGGAAGGGGACAGCATGGGGAAGGGGACAGCATGGGGAAGGGGACAGCATGGGGAAGGGGACAGCATGGGACAGGGGACAGCATGGGGTGGGGGAGAGCATGGGAGTGGGGACAGCATGGGGAAGGGGAGAGCAGGCAGCAATAGGGGGTGGCATGCAGGCCATGGCCTGGGCTGGGAGCACACAGCCAGGGTGGGCAGAAGTGTTGGGCTACATGAGGGTGTGGTAAGGTACATCTGAAAGCAGAGGGACTGCAGCCCTGGCTGGAGGCCACTCTGGACCACTGGTGACTTGCTTCCACAGGCAGGCATGGGGTGACCTCCTGCCTCCCTCCAGCTGTGTGTTCCCTTCTCAGAGCAGTTGCCTTTTGCCTGGTGCCCTGGCTCATGGAGGCCTGCCTGGTGCTGTGGGTGCCAGCACTGCACAGCAGAAACATCCCCAGGAGTCCAGCTGTGTGCACAGGGCAGAGGCAATGCACTGAGATCCCAGTCCCCACACTGAGGTCCTCCCTTGTCATGGACTCAGACAGTGAAAGCCCTTTGTGAGGGGGGGAGGTCATAGAATCATTGAATCATTTTAATTGGAAGAGACCTTTCTGATGTTTGGACCACTGAGTCCAAACATTGACCCAGCACTGCCAGGGCACCACTAAACCATGGCCCTCAGCACCTCCACAGCTTTTCAGTCCTCCAGAAGTGAGGACTCCACCACTACCCTGGGCAGCCTGGGCCAGGCCTTGACAAACCTCTTGAAGCAGAAACTGTTCCTCATGTCCAACCTAAACCTCCTCTGGTGCAATTTGAGGCCATTTCCTCTCATCCTGTTGCTTGCTCCTTGGGAGAAGAGCCCAACCCCCACCTGGCTTCAACCTCCTTTCAGGGTGTTGCAGAGAGCAAGGAGGTCTCCCCTCAGCCTCCTCTTCTCCAGACTAAACATCCCCAGTGCCTTCAGCTGTCTTATGAGCAAGCTGAGTGTAACATTCCCACCCTCCTTATCTGAGGCTGCAGAATAAACACAATTTCCTGATGCAGAGAACAGCACAGGAAGGACACAACTGCCACCCTCCCTACACACCCGGGGAAAGCCTCTCCACAACTTCCCTTCTTAGTCCTCTCCAGCCTTTGGACATCCCCAAGTGCCATGGCCACAGCTTGCTTGGACACCTCCAGCCATGGGGACTCTACCACCTCCCTGGGCAGCCTCTTCCTAGGGGCTCAGTCCAGCCCTTCCTGGGGGCTCAGTCCAGCCTTTCCTGGGGGCTCAGTCCAGCCCTTCCTGGGGGCTCAGTCCAGCCTTTCCTGGGGGCTCAGTCCAGCCCTTCCTGGGGGCTCTGTCCAGCCCTTCCTAGGGGCTCAGTCCAGCCCTTCCTGGGGGCTCAGTCCAGCCCTTCCTAGGGGCTCAGTCCAGCCTTTCCTAGGGGCTCAGTCCAGCCCTTCCTGGGGGCTCTGTCCAGCCCTTCCTAGGGGCTCAGTCCAGCCCTTCCTGGGGGCTCAGTCCAGCCCTTCCTGGGGGCTCAGTCCAGCCTTTCCTGGGGGCTCAGTCCAGCCCTTCCTGGGGGCTCAGTCCAGCCCTTCCTGGCTGTAGGCACAGACTTTGTGTGGGTGCTGGCTGAGGTCAGCTCTGACAACTCGGATGGCCCTGGGTGTCCTGGGAGGACACAGCTCCGACAGCAGAACTAACTTCCAAGCCTGGAGAAGAGAAAGAGCCTGCACCCAGCTCCCACAGCAGTGGGTGTTTCCAGGGCCCAAAAACAAGACGTGAGAGGGCCGGGAGGGGGAGAGCCGGGAAGCAGGAGGGAGGGCTGGGGGAGGGGGTGGTACTCACTGCACAAGAAGCAGGACTTGTGGAAGCTGCTGCCCTCACACTGCACCTCCTCAGCGAAGTACACAGCCTTCTGGCACACCCCACACTTCTTTCCTCCTCCCCAGTTTGGCATCCTGCAGAGAAAGCAGAAACAGGCTGAGGGCAGGAGGCAGGCAGGGGGCACAGAGAGGCAGCTGGAGTGGGCACCCAGCAGCAGTGCTCCAGCAGCTGTTCCACATCTGCACAAGTGGAGACCACCCACAGATGTTTGTTGTCTGACCAGACTCACAGGGGGTCAGTAGCAGAACTCAGGATGCCCAAGGGATCCATCCTTACATTACAGAATCCCAGGCTGGTTTGGCTGGGAAGGGACCTTCAAAGCTCCTCCAGTGCAAGCCCCTGCGGTCCCCAGGGACATCCCCAACCAGAGCAGGTTGCTCACAGCCCCAAACAACCTGAGCTGCAACGGTGCCAGGGATGGGGCAGCTCCCAGTTCTCTGGGCAACCTGGGCCAGGCTCTCCCCACCCTCAGTGTCAAACATTTCTCCCTTTTCTTCAGTCTCTGCCTCTTTTAACTTAAACTATCACTCCTTGTCCTGTCACAATATCAGCCACTTGACACTAGTGGTCCTGCCAGGCAGGAAAGCAGAAATCTCTCTGTTCTGGAAGCCATGGAACCTCCAAGCTGTTTTCTATGCCAGCAAAAGGAGGAAGCAGGGCAATGATGGGAGAGGTGCTTCCAAAGGTACCCTTGGCACTGCACCTCCTTAGGTCACAGCCCTGCGGTTACCCCTTGATGGCACAGCCCAGGGTGGCTGATGCTTGGGACTAGGGAGGGCACAGGTTGTCATCTCACTGAGACCTCCCCTGCAGTGCTGGGACAGCTCTGGAGCCCTCAGCACAGCACAGACAGGGAGCTGCTGGAGCAGGGCCAGAGGAGGCCACAGCAATGCTGGCAGGGCTGGAAGGGCTCTGCTGGGAGGCCAGGCTGAGAGAGTTGGGGTTGTGCAGCCTGGGGAGGAGAAGGCTCCAGGGAGACCTTCTGGTGGCCTTGCAGTGCTTCAAGAGCTGATCAGAAAGCTGGGGCCAGACTCCTTATCAGGTATGTAGTGATAGGATGAGGGTAACAGCTTCAAACAGCAAGAGGGGAGATTTAGATCATGAGATTCAACAAAACCAAGTGCAAGGTCCAGCATCTGGGTCAGGGCAATCCCAAGCACAAATCCAGGCTGGACAGGGACTGGCTGGAGAGCAGCCCTAAGGAGAGGGATTTGGGGGTGCTGGGGGAGGAGAAGCTCAGCAGGAGCCAGCAGTGAGCACTTGCAGCCCAGAGAGCCAAGCAGAGCCTGGGCTGCAGCAGGAGAAGTGTGGCCAGCAGGGCCAGGGAGGGGATTCTGCCCCTCTGCTCCACTCTGCTCAGACCACACCTGGAGCTCTGGGTCCAGTTCTGGAGCCTCTGTTACAAGAGGGCTATGGACATGCTGGGAGGTGTCCAGAGAAGGGCCACCAGGATGAGCAGAGGGCTGGAGCTGCTCTGCTATGAGGACAGACTGAGAGAGTTGGGGTTGTGCAGGCTGGAGAAGAGAAGGCTCCCAGGAGACCTTCTTGTGGCCTTCCAATATCTGAAGGGGGCTCCAAGAAAGCTGGGGAGGGACTTTTGAGGGTGTCAGGGAGTGACAGGACTGGGGGGAATGGAATAAAGCTGGAAGTGGGGAGATTCAGACTGGATATGAGGAAGAAGTTCTTCCCCATGAGAGTGGTGAGAGCCTGGAATGGGTTGTCCAGGGAGGTGGTTGAGGCTCCATCCCTGGAGGTGTTTACAGCCAGGCTGGATGAGGCTCTGGGCAGCCTGAGCTGGTGTGAGGTGTCCCTGCCCATGGCAGGGGGGTTGGGACTGGCTGAGCCTTGTGGTTCCTTCCAACCCTGACTGATTCTATGATTCTATGATTAGGAGAAAGCTCTTCCCCAGGAGGGCAGGGAGCCACTGGCACAGGTTGCCCAGGGAGGTTGTAGCTGCCCCCTCCCTGGAGGTGTTCAACGCCAGGCTGGATGAGGCCCTGGGCAAGCTGGGCTGGTGGGGGTTGGAACTGGATGATCTTTAAGGTCCGTTCCAACCCACCCCAGTCTCTGGTTCTGTATGGAAAGCCAAACCCCTCCCAGTGCTGTACTTTTGTTAGGCAATAAAAACGGGAAATTGATCTCATCCTGGTGCTAACAGCAGGCAGGGCAGGCAGGGTGTGGGGCCGGCAGGGTGTGGGGCTGGCAGGGCACAGGTCATGGCCAACATGCTGCCAGGGCTGCCCAGGGACTGGTCCAGCTCTAGCTCAGCTTTAGCTCCTGGGTGTACAGAGGGTCTGAGCAGGACAGAAGGAGCTGTGGAGGGTGGCTGGAGCAGGGGCTGCAAAGGCTGCAGGGATGCCAGGAGCTGTGTGTGTGGTGTGAGCACAGCAGCCAGGAAGCCTCTTTCCCGAAGTCCCTGCCTGCTGGGCTCCCCACTGCTGCCCAGCCCCTGCCAAATCCCTCCCTTCCAGTCTGATCCTTCCAGTCCCAGCCTTGGATTGCCTTAAAAGGACACAAAGTGTTTCTCTCTGGAGCCTGTTTTTCCCCCTGCACAAAGGAGGAGGGCCAGACCTGGTGCAGGAGTTTCCTTGGAGGGCAAAAAATATCCAGCAGCATCCCCCTGCCAGCCCAGGCAGTGCCCACCCCAGCATTGCACAGGAGCCCACTGGTCCCTTCTGCCCCCATGCCCACCAGTGCCATTCCCCTAAGTCAGCAATAACACCACACTGGCTACAATTCCCCTGGGTCCCTCATCCCTTTCCAAACACAGCAGCTGGCAGACCCCAGCTCTGGGGCTCCCCAGCCCCCTTTGTTGGGCAGCCTCACCAAACGTGCCCCAGAACTCTGCCATCACTCCCTGCTCCATGGCCTCTGCAGGCAAGCTCAGGGACAAGCTGTCTGGCAGGGTTTGGAGCCAGCTGCTCCCCTTTGCCTCCACATTTTACCTCCCTCTACAGCAGCAGTGAAGGGAGAGGCTCTGTTTGTCCCAAGCAGCAAGGTTCATCTGCTCAAACCATGACACTGGCACTGGGGACAACTTCCTCTGAGATGCCTGAAAGTCTACAAGGAGGAGACTGGGGGAAGCTCATCTGATTAGGTCAAGAGGAAGTGGCCTCAAGTAGCACCACTGTTGTCATGCCAAGCCCTGGAACAGGCTGCCCAGGGCACTGGTGCAGTCCCCACCCCTGGAGAGGTTCCAAAATCCTGGAGCTGTGGTGCTGAGGGCCATGGTTTAGTGGTTTCCTGGTGGTGCTGAGTTAAGGGTTGGACTCCATGATCTTAAAGGTCTTTCCAAGCCAAACAATTCCATGATTCTGTGTTTGCCACAGGAGGAGTTCAGGCCCTTTTGCTGCTTATTTTCCTCCACCCACCATGGGAGGGCTGCAGATGCCTCCACAGAGTGCAAACAAAGTCACTCTGATTTCAGCAGGTGACCCTCACCATGATGTCCCCAGCAGCACAGGGGCAGCCCCAGCCTGCCCACATCCCA
Organism: Indicator indicator; assembly: GCF_027791375.1. Classification (NCBI taxonomy): domain Eukaryota; kingdom Metazoa; phylum Chordata; class Aves; order Piciformes; family Indicatoridae; genus Indicator; species Indicator indicator. The sequence continues at coordinate 5,313,562 of NC_072044.1, read as the reverse complement.
GCAAGACCTCCTGGCATGCACCAGGATGGATTTGCTGTGCAGTGACCATGAAAATAAGTTTGTCCTGGAGATCCTTGGGCTTGTGAGAGCTGGGCACAGAGAGAGCCTGAGATAAGATTCATGCTGCTGGGCACTCCCTCGTAGTCCACAGCAGCCACAGGCAGGTGCTGAGAGCCTGAGAGACCAAAAAGAAGCTTGAGCTGCAGGTCAGCATCAGCAGGGCAGAAAAGCAAGGGGGGCACCCTGCTCATGGAGATGGAGGGCATCCTGCTCAGGGAGCCTGGCACCAACCTGCTCATGGAGCCTGGCATCACCCTGCTCATGCAGCCTGGAAGCATCCTGCTCATGGAGCCTGGCACCACCCTGCTCATGGAGCCTGGGACCTGCAGCAGCCAGCTCAGAAGTGAAATCCTTACAGCAGCCATGGAGCCAGACCCACATCCTGATGCCCTCAGCAGTGACTCCTTCCAGACACGTCAGGGTTCACAACCCTGCAGTGCTTCTCTCAGAGCAGGTTGCACCATGCAGCTGAGCACCATGCAGCTGAGCACCATGCAGCTGAGCACCATGCTCTGGCCAATTGCAACACTTTCTGCCCACAGCCTCACTTCTCCACAGCACTGCTGGCAGAGTGAGGAACAGGAGGCCAAAGACCTCACTGAGCTCAGACAAGAAGACATCCAAGGCTGCCAAAACACAAGATGATTTCCTCCCTCATGCAGCTCCATATCCTATGCACCACAACTGGGAGAAACTCAATTTAGATTGTGCATTAGGAAGAAACTCTTCACTTTGAGGGTGGTGAGGCACTGAAAGAGGTTCCCCAAAGGAATTATGGAGAACAGAAGGCTCCAGGGAGACCTTAGAGCAGCCTTCAGTACCTGAAGGGGCTACAGAAGAACTGGGGAGGGACTTTTGGCATGGGTGGGACTGCCAGGATGAGGGACAATGGCTTTGAGCTGGAACAGGGGAGATTGAGACCGGAGAGGAGGAAGAAATTATTGAGAGTGAGGGTTGGCACAGGTTGCCCAGGGAGGCTGTGGCTGTCCCCTCCCTGGAGGCATTTAAGGCCAGGCTGGATGAGGCCTTGAGGGAGGTGTCCCTGCCCATGGCAGGGGGTTGGAACTGGATGAGCTTTAAGATCCCTTCCAACCTTGTGATTTCTATGAACTTCACAGCAAACAAGCAGAACCTTACAGACAGCATCCTCTGTGCAAGGCATGGCTCAGCCCTGGAGTTGGACCATCATCCACTACTGGTCCATCAGTCACTCTGGAAGAGGTCTCAAAGCTCAAGATACCAACCTGTTGTCAACAGCTGCAGTGCTGGGCACGCTGCCACAGGTGGGCTGTGTGCAGAGCCCCAGCAGCCTGGCACCTCCTGGAGGTTAACTGCTGTCAGTGGTTGGCTCTGCAGCAGCACAGTGCACAGCACAGCCCCTCCCATGGGTCAAGTGGGCTCATGTCACAGCACTCTAGGAGGCAAACTAAGCTACACTGAGCAACCAGGCATAAACCCGTATGGAACCAGCATGTCCTGGGGCCTTGGGGTGCTGTCCAAACCATGGCTGTAAGGGGAAGCAGCAGGCATATGAAGCCAAGCTATTGAGTGCACCCTCAGCAGGTTTGCTGATGACAATAAGCTGTGTGGTGTGGCTGACAGGCTGGAGGGAAGGGATCCATCCAGAGGGATCTTGACAGGCTGGAGGGGTGAGCACAAGCCAACCTCATGAGGTTCAACAAGACCAAGGGCAAGGTCCTGCAGCTGGGTCAGAGCAATCCCAAGCACAAATCCAGGCTGGGCAGTGACTGGCTGGAGAGCAGCCCTGAGGAGAGGGACTTGGGGGTGCTGGGGGAGGAGAAGCTCAGCAGGAGCCAGCAGTGAGCACTTGCAGCCCAGAGAGCCAAGCAGAGCCTGGGCTGCAGCAGCAGAAGTGTGGCCAGCAGGGCCAGGGAGGGGATTCTGCCCCTCTGCTCCACTCTGCTCAGACCACACCTGGAGCTCTGGGTCCAGTGCTGGAGCCTCTGTTACAAGAGGGCTATGGACATGCTGGAAGGTGTCCAGAGAAGGGCCACCAGGATGAGCAGAGGGCTGGAGCTGCTCTGCTATGAGGACAGACTGAGAGAGTTGGGGCTGTTCAGTCTGGAGAAGAGAAGACTCCAAGGTGACCTTCTTGTGGCCTTCCAGGATCTGAAGGAGGCTACAAGAAAGCTGGGGAGGGACTTTTTAGACTATCAGGGAGTGACAGGACTGGGGGGAATGGAATAAAGGTGGAAGTGGGAGATTCAGACTGGATGTGAGGAAGAAGTTCTTCCCCATGAGAGTGGTGAGAGCCTGGAATGGGTTGTCCAGGGAGGTGGTTGAGGGTCCATCCCTGGAGGTGCTTAAGGCCAGGCTGGATGAGGCTCTGGGCAGCCTGATCCAGTGTGAGGTGTCCCTGGCCATGGCAGGGGGGTTGGAACTGGCTGAGCCTTGAGGTCACTTCCAACCATGACTGATTCTATGAATCTAATGATTCTATCCAGTGGTAGGAACACAGGGTCACCCCCTCCTCAGGGTGGGTTGGAATCAGAGAATCATAGAATTGTTCAGGTTGGTAAACATCCGAGCGATCATCAAGTCCAACCTTCTACGCAACACCTCCATGACCACCAGACCATGTCCCAGAGTGCCACAACTCATTTTTTGAACACCTCCAGGGATCAGGACTCCATCACCTCCCTAGGCAGCCTGTTCCAATCCCTGAGCACTTCAAGGAATATCCAACCTTAACCTCCCCTGGTGCAAGCTGAGGCCACTCTCTCTTGTCCTGTCATTAGTTATTTGGGGAAAGAGGCCACACAGCCTCACTCCGACCTCCTTTCAGGGAGAGCAATGAGGTCTCTTAGCTTCCTCTTCTTCAAGCTAAACAATTCCATCTCCCTCAGCCCCTCCTCATCAGAGCTGCTCTTCAAACCCATCACCAGCTTCACTTCCCTTTCCTGTACCCTCTTCAGCACCTCAGTGTAGGAAGATCATTGTGCTGCTGGCACCCACACCAAAGCTGACAGCTGCCCTATTGCCTGCCCAAGAGCAGCTGCTTTTTAACTACTGAAGTTAAGGCAGCTTCCACCACCATGTGAGCACAGCTCCACTGCTACAGGAGCTCCCAGAGCAGCACAGGTTCTGTCCCTCCACTGAACTTCACCTGCAACCACCAGGATGCCAGCTGGAACAACAGCTGGAAAGCCTTTCCCATGTATCTGCTCAGATGTTCTACTAGAATCAGAGAATCATAGAACTGTCTTGGTTGGCAAAGCCCTCTGAGCTCATACAGTCCAACATCAACTCAACCCCACCATGGCCACCAAACCATGGCCCCAAGTGCCATGGTCACACCTTGCTTGAACACCTCCAGCCGTGGGGACTCCACCACCTCCCTGGGCAGCCTCTTCCAATCCCTGACCACTCCTCCAGCAAAGAAAGTTTTCCTCATCTCCAACCTAAGCCTCCTTCTCTTTCACTGTGCTGCCCCAAAGCTGAGCACCTCTCTTGATCTTCACCCACAGAACTGCCAGAGAAGTCCAGATCCCCTTCCTGGGGTGTGCAGAGTCTGTGCTTCATCTGTGTCTTCATTCAGATTTGGTGTGATGTCAGCTTGATTGGAAGAGAGTGGAAGTCTTCCTCCAAAGCCCCAACCTTGCTTTCATCTTTATTTGCAGCTTCTTCTGCCTTTGCACATGGAGCTGCATGTGCCAGTTTTCCACCCCTGATGGAACTCTCTTTTCCAAGGATGCAAATGCATTCAGATGCCTCCTTCAAAGTGCAGATGTGTCCATCATGAACAGGTCACAGCATGGTGGTGCTTCATGACAGTGTTTTCTGAGCTCTCTTGTGTTAAACTGAGCGCCTGTGTCTGAGCCAGCCAAGTTTGACAGGAGCAGCACTTCCCAGCCTTCAGCCTAAGCAGAGCTCTCTGGTTCCATCACCTGAGACTAGGGAGAGGAGACCAACCCCCACCTGGCTCCAACCTCCTTTCAGGGAGCTGTAGAGAGCAATGAGGTCTCCCTCAGCCTCCTTTTCTCCAGACTGAACCCCCCCAGCTCCCTCAGCTGCTCCTCACAGGAGTTGTGCTCTGGACACTCCATCACCTTTGTTGCCCTTCTCTGGGCAGTAATTAATTGCAGAGCAACAACTTTGTGCTTGGAGAGCATCACTGAAGGACAGGAGCCTTGTGGAATTTGGGGTTTTTTTGTTTGTTTTTTTGGTCTGGTTTGTTTTTTTTTTTCCCCAGTGAGGATTAATACAGGAGGGTGGCAGAGAAGCACCATCAGTGCTGTACAAAGTTGCCTCCTGACCATGCTCACAGCAGCTGTCCAGGCAGGTGGCCTGGCAAAGGGATGAGTCAAAGGGAAGGAAACCATAGCAGGAAGCCCTGGGGTCTAATTACCAATTCTCAGCTCCCAGAGCAGCTGCTGTAGCCATCAGACAAGCCAAAAGCTGAAGAAGGAGGCACCTCAGCAGATGAGGAACCAGCTCCTGGGGATACACAGAACACCAGGTGGGAAATCAGCAGGACAGAGCTTCTGGGGGTCAGCAGCAGTAACTGCAACTTGGCCCCTGGGGGCCTCTGCCCCACACCAGCAGCATCTGCCACAGAGCAGCTTTCACATCACCTGGGCACAAGGGAAATAACCCTCCAGGAGGCACATCAGGACTGTCCCCCCCAGCCTCCTGCCATGTAACCAGCTGGGTGTGAGCAGGCTCTGGGCTGCCAGCAATGCAGATGAGGATAAATGGAGAGCATTTGGACACAGTGATGTCAAACTGCTGAGCAAGAGGAGAACAGCATCCTGAGGCTGGCAAGCACTGGGACATGGCAAAACACTTGGCATCACAGGGAGAAATGAAAGAACTGCCCCAGGAGATGTAACTGTATCAGATCAGACATCTGAGGGCTTTACCAGGAGAGGAAAGGAGAAAGTTAGGAAGGTCTGAGGTCCAGAGTGATCCTCACCCACCGCTCATCTACTCTACAGCTCCCAAAGCAGCACAGCCAGGTGTTACTTCTGCTGCCACCCCTCAGGCAGCCTTAGGTTTGCTGTGCCAGGGAAGGGGCCAGCGTGAGGCCAGCACCACACTGAGCCCCCTGCCACATGGCTGTGGGCAAGCTCTCACCAGCTGTGACATGCTGTGGACCAACACACCACTGCCTGCTGGCCATGATGCTCCCAGGCACCTTGAAAGTTCTCTATCACAGCCGAATTCCTCCAAGAAAATCCCAACTGCATCCAGAACCAAACCCAAGAGCATTTTCAGGAATGCTAAGGAATGCTACTCGCTCCCTCAGGAATCGACACCCACTCCCTGGCCAGGCTCACTCCAGCTTCTCAAAGCCCTTATTTCCCCCCACTTGTCACATCCTTATCACCCTGCACTGCCTCCCAGGAGCAGGGAGCTTCCAGGAGACACTGCCCAGCTGCCCATGTGAGCAGGGGGCACCACGCTGACTGCCAAGCAGCAGCACCAAGCACTGAGCTACTTGGTAAGTGGCAAGGCTCCAGGGTAGAGGTGGTCACAGACACCACCAGCCCTCTCCAGCCTTACTACCAGAAGAGCCAAGAGGTGCAGCACCCACAGCTGAGCTCTCACCAAGACTTTTTTAGCTCCTGCACCTTCTTCCCCAGTCCATTCCTCCCTGGATGGCAGCACCAAGTACCTTTGCCAAGCACTAATTCACACCCCACAGCCACTCTGGGGTTTGGAAAGTGGCACCTGAAGCTGTGCTCCAGCATGTGCCCAGCATTGCCCATCTCCTTGGGGAGGTGGCATCAGCCCAGGCCAGCAGAGAGGCTCAGGCTGGTGGCTGTGAGTGTTCCATGGGCTGCAGAGCAGCACTGCACCAGTGCCCTTGTCTTGGTGGTAGGATGGGGCATGAGGACTCTACTCACTGCCCAGCCCTAGAGCACTGCCCTGAGATGTCCCTTTGCAGGGGGCACAGCAGTGCTCAGCACCACCCTGCGATGCCACTTCACAGAGGGCACAGCAGTGCTCAGCACAAGTCACAACCAATGCCAGCAGAAGGTTCAGCGGTGGGCAGTGCCCATGCCTACACTCAGAAGGGTCAGGTGAGCTCACCCGGCCTGATGCAAGCGCTTCAGCTTCCGCACTGTGCCATGTGCGGTGCTGCCACCGCTTCCTGCCCCGCTGGGCCCCACGCAGCCCGCGCCCACCCCACGGGCACACGGCGGAGGCTGTGCCCCTGCCCCGGCTCCGGCCCCGCATCCCGCCCCGGGCGAGGTATCGGGGGGGACACCGGCGGGGATCCCGGAGCAGGCCTGGGGATGCAGCGAGGATGCAGCAGCTCGGGGACGGAAGGGAGCCGGTCCTGGCCCGGGAGCAACGGCAGCCCCGGGGGCTCCGTAAAGGGGACCCGCGGGAGGGGGCTCGGAGGGGGCTCGGCTCCGCTTAGCTCCGTGGGGCCCGGCCCGCACCTACCTGCAGGTGGAGCTGGGCTGTGCGGTGCCGGTGCCGGTGTCGGGAGCGGGGCTGGGGCCGGTGGCCGCCCGGGGGTTTTGTGCGCGGCGGGCGAAGGCGGGAGCGGGGCGGCGGCGCTGCGCTCGGCCCCAGCCCGGGCTGATGTCACGGCGGCCACCGCCCCGGGGGCACGGCCAGCAGGGGACGGGAGGGGAAGCCGCCACCGGGGATGCGCCGCCCTGCCCGGTCCCGGTCCTGGGGATATCTTAGCTCCGCACCGGCCTCGGGGACCACTCTCCCTCAGCCCCACGCCGCAGGGAACTCCATCACATCCCACTTCATCCCAGCCATCCTAGACAGGCTGGAGAAGTGAGCTCAGGAGAACCTCAGGAGGTTCAATAAGGCCATGTGCAAGGCCCTGCACCTGGGTCAGGATAGTCCTCGGTACCAATTCAGGCTGGAGGTGATGAGATCCAGAGCAGCCCTGCAGAGAAGGACTTGGGGGTGCTGGTGGGGGAGAAGCTGGGCAGGAGCCAGCAATGGGCACTGGCAGCACAGAAGGCCAAGGGCAGCCTGGGCTGCATCCAAAGCAGCTTGGCCAGAGCCAGAGAGAGAGGATCCTGCCCTCTGCTCTGCTCTGGGGAGACCTCACCTGCAGGGCTGGGGCCAGCTCCAGGGCCCCCAACACAGCAAGAACCTGGAGCTGATGGAGAGGATCCAGAGGAGGCCAGGATGATGTTCAGAGGGCTGCAGAACCTCTGCTATGGGGACAGGCTGGGAGCGTTGGGGCTGTTCAGCCTGGAGAAAAGAAGGCTCCTGGGAGACCTTAGAGCTGCATTTCAATATCTGAAGGGGACCTACAGGAAGGCTGGGCAGGGACTGTTTAGAATGGTTTGTAGTGATAGAATGAAGCACAGTGGTTTGAAACTGGAGCAGGGGAGGTTCAGGTTGCACTTTAGGAGGAAATTCTTCACAGTGAGAGTGGTGAGACACTGGACCAGGCTGCCCAGCTCATGTTGAGTTTTTCATCAAGCCCTTCTCCTCAAAGCTTCTCTGCAGCCTGGATTTGTGCTTGGGATTGCCCTGACCCACATGCAAGACCCTGCCCTTGGCCTTGTTGAACTTGGCTTGGGCCCCCCTCTGCAGCCTGTCCAAGTCCCTCTGGACAGCATCCCCTCCAGTGTCAACCAGGCCACACAGCTTGGTGTCACCACAGGCTTGGGGAGGGTGCCTCGGTCCCACTGTCCTTATGGCCAACAAAGATGGTCCCAGCACTGACCCCTGAGGAACTCCTCTTATCACTGGGCTTCATTTGGACACCAGGGGCAGCCCAGGGCCTTGTGAAAAGCTGAGGTTGGTCCATGGGCAAGCCCTGCACTGTGGCCTGGCACCAAACTGTCTATCAGCCCCTGGGGGCTGCTGCATGCTCAGACCCCTGCAGACCTCTGCAGTCCCAGCTGGAGTTTGGGCATTCCCTTGTGGCCATCCCTGCTTGATTCTCAGCTTGCTGGGCTGCAAACTGCCACCCTTCATCCCCCTGGGACCCATCCTCCAGGACCCAGCCACTGTCCTCCTCTGCCATGGAAGGAGGGCAGGAAGCAGAGCAGAACACCCACCCCAGTCCCCAACAAACCCCACACTGGCACAGCAACCAGGTGGCACTGGACAAAGAATCTTCCCTTTCTCAGGCATTTTTCATGTCATCAGTGCTCCATGAGCTGGACTTGGAGGGCAGCAGAAGGCAGCCCCTTCCAGGAGCAGCTCCACAGATAGCTCCAGGAGAGAAGCCAGGAGAAGGGAATGGTTTTCCTGGTGTCTGCAGCTGATCCAGCCTGAGCTCTGCCTCAGGAGTCACCTGTGACCCATGAGGAGCTGCCAGCCCTGCAGAAAGCAAGGATGCAGAGGAGCTGGATGCTCCAGAGCTCCCAGTAGCTGTGGCCATGGACAGGTTTGTCAAGCCAGGCCAAGAGGCAGTTAGCAAAAGCTGCCACTGAACTTCTCATGCTTGGGCTGGGCTTTTGCTGCTGGAAAGTGGAAGCAGGCATCAAAGAATAAAGGCAGCTGCCAGGAGAGGCTGCCAGGAGAGGCTGGCTGCTGCTCTCTGGGGTGCAGGGAACCCTTCCCACTGCTTGTCCTGTGAGCCACAGCAGCTCACCTAGGGCAGGCAGCCTGTTTGCAGGGGTGGCTGAGGAACCCAGGCTGCTCTGGCTGCAGGGAGTGCATTCCTCAAACTGGGAGGAAGGGAGGAAGCAGCCCCCCGTGGGAGGGCAACAGCAGGGAGTTGCTGCCCTCGGACCTGGAAAACTGGCACCATATTCAACAGTAATTATGCACTGAAGACATTCCTGGTCCTGAACCAAGGCCTGGAACACAGGGAGGGGATGAGGATGATGGGGGCAATGTGCTGCTCAGGTCCTGTGTGTAGCAGGGATGGATTTTGTCACAGGGGACAAGGTAAGTGGGAGGGGACCCACCCTGCCATGGTGGCTGTGCACAGTGGGGGTGAAGAGCTGTCACTTGCTGCAGGAACCCAGCCCCTGACAAAGCACAGGTGAGCAGAGCAGAGCTGACCTGAAGCACCCTGGGCACAGCCTATCCAACAGCTCAGAGCACAGCAGGTCACCTCACAGGCAGGGACACCAGGAACAGCTGGCAGCAGGAACTGGGTGTTCAGGGCCCCACTGAAGGGAAGGTGCAGGTTTAGCTGACAGGGCACAGCCACATTTCTGACTGGGGCATTACAAGATGCCACAGTGGTTGTGCTCTGAGGGCAGGAAGCTCTCTGCTGTGAGGCCAGGCTGGGAGAGTTGGAGCTGTTCAGCTTGGAGAAGAGAAGGCTCCAGGGAGACCTTCTGGTGGCCTTCCAGTGCTCAAGGGGATGACCAGAGAGCTGGGGATAGAGTTTTGAGCAGGGCCTGTTGTAACAGCACAAGGGAGGGTGGTTTGAAATGAAAAGAAGCAGATTTAGACTGGAGAGAAGGGAGAAACCTTTGACACTGAGGGTGGTGAGAACCTCTCCCAGGTTGTCCAAAGAGGTGGGAGCTGCCCCATCCCTGGCACCATTGCAGGTCAGGTTGTTTGGGACTGTGAGCAACCTGCTCTGGTTGGGGATGTCCCTAGGGACTGCAGGGTGCTGGACTGGATGAACTTTTAAGGTCCTTTTGCACCCAAACCATTCTATGAGCCAACAGATTCACATTGGCACTCTGTGAAGAGGATGGTGACATGAGCACATTGACATCACCTGCTGCAATTGGTCACCATGCTGATGGACCTTCCTCAGGGTTTCCTGAGGCCTTATAGAGAGTTAGAGACATACCCCACTGCTGACATCACCACAGCAGGAGGGGGTGAGCATCCTTCCCTCTGGAGGCTAGGAAACCTCTGCCAGATGACTCAGAGGATGTCTAACATGCAGTGCTTGAGATGGTGCTGCAGATGCCAGCCTCCAGCAGACCTGGACAGAGCTGCCCTCTCCAGCTGGCTTCCCACTGATGTGAGGGTTCAGAGGCTGACACATCCCCACTTCTTTTCCCTGGAGAAGGTGGAGCGGCTGTATTGGAAGCCAGCCATCAACTTCAGGAAGAGTCCCTGCATCCTAAAATTTGGAGTCCACTGCTGCAAACCCTGGCTTTGCTCTGAGGCTGTTTGCTCTGGAGGGGGGCCCGAGGGGAATACCAGGCTTGTGAGGTGCACAGCTCCATCTGCAGAGAGCAAGTGTGGCCCTGGGATGCCACCTCCACCCCTTGTGGGAGGACAGAGAGCCCAAAGTTCATCGCACCTCCCCTCCCCATGTCCTCCCCAAGCAGCAGACAGGTCCCTCTCGGAGGCCGCAGCACGGCGCTGGTTTTGCTGTCCGTTCCCTGTCGCTCCGCAGCAGGGGAGCTGCAGGAGCCAGGAGGCTGCCCCGGGGCTGAGCGTTCAGCGCTGCCGTGGGTCCTGCGCCACCTAGCGGTCACCTGCGGCGGGACGGCAGCTCCCGCAGCTCCCAACCAGCCACCTCTGACTGGGGATTTTACCTGATCCAGTTTACTTCCAACACGGATCCAGACCCTGCTCGGCCCGGCACAGGGTAACCAACCCCCTGCAGTCAGCAGGGACATCCCCAACTGGAGCAGGTTGCGCAGAGCCCCAAACAACCTGACCTGCAATGGTGCCAGGGATGGTGCAGTTCCCACCTCTCTGGGACATATGGGACAGGCGCTCACCACCCTCAGGGTAAAAAATTTCTCCCTTCTCTCCAGTCTGAATCTCCCTCTTTTGGTGCCAGGGTCTGACATGGCCGGACACCTGGGAATGGTCACAGGATCAGTGGACTGGGACCCGCAGTGCTGAAAGGAGTGACCAAAACCAATCAAGGCGTCAAAAGTGCTGTTAAGAGCTTGAAACAAATCCAGCAGTGCTCAGAGGATAATGTCAGTGCCATCAAAACTTTCCAAGAGTGTGGAGCTCACCAGATGGCAAATTCCTGCATGGCTCTTCTGGCTGGTGGGGTAAAATTGTTTTACAGTGAACATAAAAGGACCAAGGAACAAATATGGATGTAACTACAGACAAAGAGGCTGCTGGCAGAGGTGAGGGAGAAGATTAAATCTAGATCATGCAAGGCTAAGAGATCTGGGGCTGTTTAGCCTGGGGAAGGGAAGACTGAGAGGGGATCAGATCAATGGTTACAAATATCTGAAGGGTGAGGGTCAAGAAGGGGCCAGGCTCTGCTCAGTGGTGCCCTCTGGAAGGACAAGGGGCAAATGGACACAAACTGGAACCCAGGAGGTTCCACCTCAACATAAGGACAAACTTCTTTCAGTGTGAAGGTGCTGAAGCCCTGGAGCAGGCTGCCCAGAGAGGTTGTGGAGTCTCCGTCTCCAGAGACCTTCAAAACCCACCTGGATGTGTCCCTGGGTGATCCTGCTTTGACAGGGGGGGTTGGACTCAATGATCTCCAGAGGTCCCTTCCAACCCCCACCATTCTGTGATCCTATGAGTCTGTGATCCCTTTGCATCTTTACATCCTCAAAATGTGATTTGTAAACAAAGTCATTATTGGTTACAGAGCAGCTAAAGGAAATTCAGAGACTGAAAAGAAGGAAACTGGTCCTTAGAGATCTCAGCTGCTGGGAGCACACAGCCATGGGGTTTGCTCAGGATCCAGGAGGTGCACAGCTGGGTCACACATTCTCATCTGGGTCATCCCAGGAGCAGACCTGGAACAATGAATTTTTGTTCAGAAACTCACTGCTGGAATTGGAGGAAGCCAGGGCTGGACTGAATTTGAAGGAATGGATCATGAGGAAGCAGAGGTGGGGCTGTAGCCACATGTGTTACACAGGGAGTCTGAGGTGCTGGCAGGATGGTGAGAGGCTGGCAGTCACAGACAACAGCCTCCTCTCCCAGCCAGGCTTTTGGGGGAGGATATATTACATTTTCAAGAGAGGAATAAGGCTGCCACCCTTCTGGCTGTGATGACTGCAGAGTGGATGCTGTTGGCAGGAAGCACATGTGGCAGCCCCCAGGAATCCTGCACTGCCCTTCCAGCTCAGGCTAGGGCAAGGCAGACCCCTGCAAAGCAGCTCTGCATCCTGGCTGCCACAGTTCCTATGCCAGGAGGTTTGGGATCAGTGCTTGTGTGATCTACAGGCAGCTCTCGGAGGTGTGGCTGTGGAGGACTTCTCAGCAGCCATGAGCTCAGCCTGGTGTCCAGGAGTCCTAGAGAAATCACAGAATCACAGAATGTTAGGGGTTGGAAGGCACCTCAACAGATCATCCATTCCAACCCCCTGCCAGAGCAGGAGCACCCAGGGCAGGTCACACAGGAACATATTCAGGTGGGTTTTGAATATCTCCAGAGAAGGAGACTCCACAACCCCCCTGGGCAGCCTGCTCCAGGGCTCTGTCACCCTCCCAGGGAAAAAAAATTCTCCTCCTGTTTCCATGGAACTTCCAACGCCTCAGCTTCCACCATTGCCCCTTGGCCTGGCACTGGGCATCACCCAGCAGAGCCTGGCTCCAACCTCTTGGCACTCACCCTTCACCACTTTACCAACATGAATGAGGTCACCCTCAGGCTCCTCCTCTCCAAGCTAATGAGCCTCAGCTCCCTCAGGCTCTCCTCACAAGGAAGATGTTCCACTCCCCTCATCATTTTTGTGGCTCTGTGCTGGACTCTTTCAAGCTGTTCCCTGAAGTCCTTCCTGAACTGAGAGGCCCAGAACTGGACACAATACTCCAGATGTGGCCTCACCAGAGCAGAGTAGAGAGGGAGGGGAACCTCTCTCAACCTATTCACCACAGCCCTTCTAATGCACCCCAGGATGCCCTTGGCCTTCTTGGCCACAAGAGCACATTGCAGGCTTGGGGTCAACCTCCCATCCACCAGGACCCCCAGGTCCTTTTCCCCTTCACTGCTCTCCAGCAGGGCAGTTCCCAACCCATACTGATACCTGGGGTTGTTCTTTCCCAGAAACCTCTCCAAATACACCTGGCCAGGATTCCTGTCAGGAAAATAAAAGGCATGCCTTAGAAACATGGAAGGATGACTGTCTCAGGCAGGTCTCACAGGAGCATGGGATGGTCTGGTTGGATGTGAGGGGAAGGGAGATGGCTCTCACCTTGTCACCACATAGCAGGTAGGGAAGGTGCTCACAAAACCACAAGCTGAAGGTGGCTCATGTCAGCCTGGCACACAGCCAGAAATAATTAAGCTCTTGAAGCATAGGATGAAAAGTTATGGAGCTCCAGGCCTGGTCCAGCATGGACCCAGCAAGCTCATCACCATCACTCACTGACCCCTCAGGGAAGAAGGTGACAGGAGGCACAGGAAGGTGATAGCTGATCACAGCAAACATGACCCAGTACACACCCCAGCTCCTGCAGGCACCAGCAGCCTGAGCTGAGGGATCTCAGCCTCCAGCACCTCACAGCCAAAGGCCTCTCAGCCAAGAACAGTAAATTCTGATCTGTGACTCTGGATTGATTTACTGCTGTTCATTTGTCCTGTTGCTTTGAAACCCAAGTCTTGTGAGCAGTGACTGAGGAAATTGGGGATGTTCAGCCTGGAGAAAAGGAGGCTTAGGGGAGACCTTCTGGCTCTCTATGACTCCCTGAAAGGAGGATAGAGCCAGGTGGGGGTGGTCTTTTCTTCCATGGAACAAATGACAAGAGAAGAGGAAACAGGCTCAAGTTGTGCCAGGGGAGGCTTAGGTTGGACATGAGGAGCAATTTCTTCCCAAAAAGGGCTGTCAAGGCCTGGCCCAGGCTGCCCAGGACAGCGGTGCAGTCCCCATCCCTGCAGGGTTTTCAAAGCTGTGTAGATGTGGTGCTAAGGAGCAGGGTTCAATGGTGACCTGGCACTGACAGGCTAACAGCTGGACTCCATGACCTTAAAGGTCCTTTCCAACCCAAACGATGTGACGATTCCAGGATTCAGCAGGCAGCATCCTTGCTGCCCTGCTGCCAGGAGCTTCAAGCTGTGTGAAGCCTTCATCCTTGTTGCTCTTCTAGAATGGGCACAAACTAGAACACAGAAGGTTTCACTTGAGCTTAAGGAGAAACTTCTTTACTTTGAGGGTGATAGAGCACAGGAACAGGCTGCCTGGAGAGGTTGTGGAGTCTCCTTCTCTGGAGACTTTCAAAACCTGCCTGGCCCTGTGCCTGTGCAACCTGATCCAGGTGAACCTGCATTAGCAGTGGGCTTGGACTGGATGATCTCCAGAGGTCTCTTCCAACCCCTGCCATTCTCTGATTCTCTGAACCATTTCCATACTAATTCACAACTCCAGTTTTGCGTTAATGAAGCGTGATCTGGTATCCCTATGAATATTTAATAGCCCTTAATGTGGCCCCAACTGTTAATTAGAGAGGTACTGAATAATGTGCACACTGGGGCTATCGGGTGAGCTGCTGCGCTGCCGTTCTGGGCTTTCCCTGGGACTCTGCTGAAAGCTGCTGGGTTTTCCTTAGGGATAAGGAGCCCACACCAGCTGCTCCGGGGCATTCAGCACCGTGCCCTGCTGCGCTTCCTCTAACCAACAATCCGAGGCAAATCCTTTGTTTGGCAGCTCGATAGCAGCCACCCCACTAGGAATAGGAAGAGTGCTCCGCTGGCTGCCAGGGGTGGATCCTCAGCACCCTGACGGAGCAGAGCTCTGAGCGGAGCGCTGCAGCCACGAGAGGGGGCTCGGAGAAGGCGCAACGGAGCCGTCCCGAACGCCTCCTCCGAAAGCGGTCACGGCTTGGCTTGGCTGCGGCAGGTAGAGCGGGAAGGGAGCAGCCTGCTGGCCCATGGACATCGCTCCCCGCTGCAAGCCAGGAGACCTGCTGGGCCTGGTGGCTACAACGATGGTGCCCCCATGTCCTGATAAGACCTCTCTGCTCCTCGCCTCGCAGCTCCGTGAGCTGGTGCCACCTGGACGCTACTCAGCTCCGCCAAGGCATGGGCAGGCTCTGGGTTTGATGACAGGAAACATGGGAAACCATTTCTGTGGAAGCTCAGCATCCTCCTTGCTGCCTCACTGCGACTGCGTGGGCGGCCAGGGGCAGCTGGACCTGACAGATCTGGACTGGTTCCTGTGGCAGATGGAGCTCTTATCTGTGTCAGCTATTTCATGGAATGATAGAATTATATAATCAGTTTGGGTTGGAAACGACTTTTAAGATCATCAAGTCCAACCCTTAACCCAGCACTGCCAGGTCACCGTGGCCCTCAGCACCACAACTCCACAGCTTTGAAACCCCCTCCAGGGATGGAGACTCCACCACTGCCCTCGGCAGCCTGGGCCAGGCTTTGACAAATCTTCTGGGGGAGAAATCATTCCACATGTCCAACCTAAGCCTTTCCTGGTGCAATTTGAGGCTATTTCCTCTTGTCCTATTTCTTATTCATTAGGAGAAGAAACCAACCCCCACCAGGATCCAGCCTCTTTTCAGGGAGTTAGAAAGAGCAATGAGGTCTCCCCTCAGCCTCCTTATCTCCAGGCAGAATAACCCCAGTTCCCTCAGCTGCTCCCCACAGGATTCATTCTTCAGACTCTTCACTGGCTTTGTTATCCTTCTTTAGACACACTCCAGGACCTCGATGTCCTTCTTGTAATGAGGTGAAGGTGCTGTTCAACTGCCATCATGCATTTCCAGCTCCAGAGCTATCACAGATGGCAAGGGAGTTGGAGAACATCATTGAATCATTGAACCACAGACTGCTTTGTGTTGGACAGGACCTTCAAAGTCCATATAGTTCCAAACCTCCTGCAGTTAGCAGGGACATCCCCAACCAGAGCAGGATGCTCACAGCCCCAAACAACCTGACCTGCAATGGTGCCAGGCATGGGGCAGCTCCCAGCTCTCTGGGCAGCCTGGGCCACAGTCTCACCACCCTCAGTGTCAAACATTCCTCCCTTCTCTCCAGTCTGAATCTTTTAGTTTAAACCATCACTCCCTTTCTTGTCACAACAGGCCCAGCTATGAAGTCCCTCCCTATTTTTCTTGTAGGCTCCTGCAAGTATTGAAAGGCCACCAGAAAGTCTCCCTGGAGCCTTCTCCTCTCCAGGCTGCACAACCCCAACTCTCTCAGCCTGGCCTCCCAGCAGAGCCCTTCCAGCCCTGCCAGCATTGCTGTGGCCTCCTCTGGCTCTGCTCCAGCAGGTCCCTGTCTGTGCTGTGCTGAGGACTCCAGAGCTGCCCCAGCACTGCAGGGTGGGGTCTCAGCAGAGCACAGCAGAGGGGTCGAGGGTCTCACCGCTCTCATCTCCCCCCACTGTCCTCCATCCCCACAAGAGCACCGAGGGCGGGCCCGGCCCTCCCTGGCCCTTCGTGTGGGCACGGCCGGGCGGTGCCTGCCCCTCACACCCCCGGGCTAGGCCGTGCAAGCTCCGCGCAGGGCCTGCCGGGAGCTGTAGTCCGGCCGGTGCCCAGGTGCGCGCGGTCCGGCGGCAGCCAGCCTCGCCCCGCCCGCAGGTGCGGCGCCGCCCGCGGAAACTACAAGTCCCGGGATGCCGCGGGGCGCGGGTGGCGCGGGCGCGGCGGCGGCGTAGGGAAGATGGCGGCGGGGGCGCTGCGCCCCGCTCCCGGCTGAGGCGCGGCGCGCTCCCTGCGCCTCAGTGCGGCGGCGGCGATGTCGGAGCCGGAGCACCTGGGCGGGAAGCGGGCCGAGTCGGCGCGGCTGCGGCGGGCCGAGCAGCTCCGGCGCTGGAAGGGCTCCCTGACGGAACAGGAGCCGGTGGCGGCGGGGGGCGGCCGGGGCCGGCATCGCGGCGCCGGGGGGACCCGCGTCCGTTTCGAGGAGGGCGCCGTCTTCCTGGCC
The DNA here is from genome assembly GCF_027791375.1 of Indicator indicator. Classification (NCBI taxonomy): domain Eukaryota; kingdom Metazoa; phylum Chordata; class Aves; order Piciformes; family Indicatoridae; genus Indicator; species Indicator indicator. The sequence goes on along the minus strand of NC_072044.1, from coordinate 5,296,812 downwards.
GCCTGCTCCAGCGGGGACACCGAGGAGGTGAAGCGGCTGCTGGGCCGCGGCGCCCGCATCAACACCACCAACGTGGACGGGCTGACAGCCCTGCACCAGGTACCGGGAGCTGGGCCTGGGGGTGGGGGGAGCGGCCCGGCGGCCCCTTCCTTTCCTTGTCGCCCGGCGAGACTTCCCCGCGCCCCCACCGAGGCGCCGGCGGCCGGGAGGGGGCCCGGGTGGTGGTTCGCTGTGTCCTGGAGCGGGGGAAGGGGGGGACGCGGATTTCCGAGGGTTCGCCGGTGCTGATGGAGGGGGAGGGCAGAGCGGTACCTGCAGCACCGGCAGCGGCTTGTTTATAAACAAAGCGGCGGCAGAAGGCTTTGATCTGAGCTCATCCTGCCTGGCTCGGCTGTCTGGAGCAGGGACCTGGTGTGCAGGGAGCTCCCAGCGTGTTCCAGCCGAGCAGCCTGCTGTGGCGAGTTCTTACCGGGGTATTAAGTAGCTTAATTAGCAAAATAAAGCGTGGGGCTGATAAAGCGACCAGTCAGGCTTGGTGGGCAATTTGTTCGTTTGGAAAACCTCTGCTTTTGTGCTTGGAGGTTGTTGAAATAGCAGCAGGACCATAAAAATTTCCCGGGGAGTCGGGGGTGGGGGGTGGTGTTGGTTTTTGCAAGGTCAGAAGTGTCTCCTCGGCTTCTGTGTTTGTGTTCGGAGTTGCCTTGAAACTCCCCAAACTGCTCTTTGGCAGAGTGCAGGCAGTGCCCACATCTCAGATAAGCAACGTAGATTCTGTTAAGGTTGCTCCAAACGTGTTGAGGAGCACACACACACAATGTCTTGGAGATCACAGAGTGGGCTGGAGGTGGCACAGAAGTGGTGGCAGGAGTTGTCTTTGGAGCACGAAAGCCTTGGCTGTGTCTGGGGCTGTAGCTTTGGCTGTGTCTGGGGTCGTAGGTTCGGCTCCCCTGGAAAGGAGCAGCGATGTGAGGAGCTTGTGAACTGCTACCCTTCAGTATTGGGAAGCCTGTTGCTATCCAAGACTGATTCAGAATTTCACAGGTCGTGTGAAATCAGTGTCCCAGATTGTTGCATCTGGTCAGTGAAATGAATCTGATTTGAATCCAGGCCAGCCCTGGGCAGAAAATTTCCTTAGCTGAAGATCTCCTAGATTAAGCATGCAGTGCAGTGATGGGACTGGGGAAAGAAGCACAGTCCAGGAGTAACATCTGGAAATAATGTGTTTGTAAAGAGTAAAGCTTTAGTAGCACAAATAGGGCAGGAGTTGGGTTGGTGATGCTTGCTCTGCTGGGCTAGCATTGCTGAAGGGAAGCATTTGGGGTGTTGGAGGGCTTGGTGCACAGCTGGCTGGCTCCTGGCTGTCAGAGAGCAAGGGGCAGTGATATTTGTTCATTTTGTTCTGCAGTTCCAAAAATAAGTTGTGAAGCAAGGAGCACAGGAGCTCACGGACTGTCGGCTCGGATAAGGCTTCAGCTGGTGAAGAGGGAACTCTGTAACAGCTCAGCCTTTTGTCTTTGGGGCTTTTCTGGTGTAGCAGGAGCAAACAGATACATTGCTTAGGGCAGTTCTGACACAGCGTTGTGTGTGCGTTCACTGTCAGGTAAATAAGTAATGGGGTGGACACCTGTGAGAGGCACTCACTGAACAGCTGGTTGGTGAAAGCGTTCTGGCAAGCAGGAAGGCTGGATGTAAGGTGGATGGAAGTACGGAAGAGTTGGGATGACTGCATGAGGGCTTTCCAGACAGGATTGATGAGGAGCACTTCAGAAGCATCCAGGCCTCTTGCTGATGTAGGTTGATGTGATGCTTGACCAGAAGGGCATGATGAAGGCTGACCCCTCAGACACTGGGTGTCTGTCTAGGGGGTGTTCCATGAGGGTGTCCAGAGACAGGCCAAGGGGGAATGGTTTGAAGCTGAGGCAGAGCAGGGTTAGAGTGGAGCTGAGGAAGAAGTTCTTCAGTGTGAGGCTGGTGAGACTCTGGAATGGGTTGCCCAGGGAGGCTGTGGCTGCCTCCTCCCTGGAGGTGTTCGAGGCCAGGTTGGATGAGGCCTTGAGCAGCTGAGTGTAGTTGCGAGGTGTCCCTGCCCATGGCAGGGGGATTTGAAGTAGAGGATCTCTGAGGTCCCCTCCAACCTGAGCCATTCCATGACTCTTTACTGTATGATGAGCTCCCCACTGCCAAGCAGGCTGCAGGTGAAATTCTTTGTGCATGAAGCATTGGGTAGCGTTGAACAGTAACATTTAGGGCTTGACGTGGGGAAGAGCTTTTAGATGAGTGAGTAGTCCAGCAGCTGGTAGCTGTACAAGCAGGCCAGTTGCACAGAGTGCTTCTTCAGGGGCTTCACAGGGAGAGAAGGTGACCATACTTTGAATTTTACAAAAGCTTTGGTCCAGTGTCCCATTGATTTGTTAACGTTTTCTCATCTACATGGAATCATAGCATCATTAAGGTTGGAAAAGACCTTTCACATCACCAACTCCCAGGACAACTAAACTATATCTCCAAGTGCCATGTCCACACATTTCGTGAACACCTCCAGGGATAGGGACTCCACCACCTCCCTGGGCAGCCTCTTCCAACCCCTGACCACTTTTGCAGAAAGACATTTTTCCTCATCTCCAACCTAAACCTCCTCTGGCACAACTTAAACCTATTTCCTCTCATCCTCTCACTGGTTACTTGGGAGAAGAGACCAACAGCAGCCTCACTCCAACCTCCTTTCAGGGAGTTGTAGAGAGCAATGAGGTTTCCCCTCAGCCTTCTCCTCTCCTGACTGAACACCCCCAGCTCCCTCAGCCTCTCCTTGTGTGATGCCCTCCAAACCCCTCTCCAGCTTTGTTGTTCTTCTTTGGACACGCTTCAGCACCTCAATGTCTTTCCTTTGCCCAGAACTGAACCCAGGACTCAAGGTGTGGTCTCACCAGTGCCCAATACAGGGACACCATCACTGCCCTACTTCTGCTGGACACTCTGGTTTTGATCCAGGCCAGGATGCTGGTGGCCTTCTTGGCCACCTGGGCACACATTGGCTCATCTTCAGCCATTAACATGTGTGAAACAACCCTGAGATATTCTCACACACCCAAGCTGAAGGGACACTGATTTGTTGGAGGGTTTGTAGGTCCTGTGTACTGCATCAGCTGAAAATGTTCATCACAGCTGGAGAGGTCGTTCTGAGTTCTGCCCAAAATGTTTTCATAGGACTTGTGGAACAAGGCTGTATATGGTCAAGTGGCAGCTGAGGTCCAGTGAGGTTGAGGGTCCCCAGAGTGCTGGCTGACACATGAAATGGATGTAGCACACATGAGGGCTTTTTAATAGCTTCTCTCAGTATTAGAAAAATACTATTACAGGAGCCAGGGCAGATGGTAGCCTCCGTCTGCTCCTGTTTAACACTTGGGAACCCAAGCAGCCCTGCGGGGAGGAAGGAAATCCTACATGCTGCATAGAGTTTGCTCTGTGGAAGGCAAGATTGGGTGAAATTCATTTTGTGGGTTAAAGAACTTAATGTTTAGTGAGGCTTGCTCTGTACAAGCCAATTTTGGTAGGTGGTGGAAGGGTTAACAAAGTCAATTGACTTAATTTGTCAGAGTCTGCATCTGCTCCTGCAAAACCTAAGCCCCAATCTTACAAATTGGGTTAGTTTGTTTGGAGTGCAGTGGCCCCAAGTGTTGCCAGGTGTTCAGCAAGGTAAAATGACACTTTGAGTAGGATCTGGGCCAGTGTGACTAAGAGCCATTGTGCACTGACTGCTGGGCCAGGAGCTCTCCCTGCTAGTTACAGCTGCCAGGCTGTAGTTTGCAAATAGCTTTGTAAATGAGAAGTGGTGTTTGTGAGCATCCTGCCTGTGTCAGCCTCCTCTTTGGAGGCATCAGGTGCAGCATAAACCTGCACCATTGTGGCTTCAGCTGTTTGTGTGTCTATAGCTTGGTGCTGCAAAGGCAGTTCCATATTTTCAGTGGTTTACTTAATTCATTGAATGTATCCTACAATGGTTTAGGTTAGAATGGTCCTGAGAGATATCTACTCCAGCCTCCCTGCCATGGGATGCCTCTCAGCTACACTTGGTTGCTCAAGATCTCGTCCAGTCTGACCCTGAACACCTCCAGGGATGAGGCATCCACAACTTCCCTGGGCAACCTGTTCCAGTGTCTCCCCAGCCTCATACTGAAGAACTTTTTTCTAAGATCCAGACCCTGCTCTCCTTCAACTTCTTTCTAAGATCTAGACCCTGCTCTCCCTCAGCTCCAAACCATTCCCCTTGTCCTGTCTCTAGACACCTTCAGGAAAAGTCCCTCTGCAGCCTTCCTGCAGGATCCCTTCAGCTCTTGGAAGGCAGCTTTAAGGTCCCCCTGGACTCTTCTCCATCTCTACAATTTGGGCAATGGTTTTTGTGGCTGATGCAGAATGGAAAGAGAGGTTTTAGCTAAAAGTGAGAGGATGTTTAGATGTGATCAAGAAAACTGCTGTGAAACAAATTCTGGGTTGCAGTTGAACTTCTTTCATGTTTGCTGATGGTGGGAAGTGGATGAGAGATGCTCTCCTTTCCTTCTGATTTACAGGTGGAGCTGAAGGGGAAACTGCAATGAAAGTTGAGTCTTAAGTGGGGGACAAAAAGTTCAGATGCTCCTGGTTGGGAAGACATCTCCCAGAGTAACAGGCAGTGCTGGTTTGGCTTCAAGGACTGTGACAAATGATGAGAACAGCCAAGATGGTTTATCCCTTGTCTGCCCTTTGGTTTATACTCTGCTTCCTTTTTGCCTCTTCCATGGAGAACTGAGTTGCTCATGAGATAAGCTCTGAGTTTATATAATTTACTGTGCTCTTAAAGTCTCTTGGTGCTTCCTTTTGAGGTGCTGGACACCTGTGGTAGTTCAGCAGCTGTTTTGTGCAGTGGCTCTGGGTTAGTTGCTCCTTGGCAGTCCCAATTTAAGTTTCTCCTGCTTTAGGCCAGAGCAGTAGAGCTGCAGGTGTGTCTGGTTGCCCTTCAGAGCTTTACAAAGCAGCATCTGTGTCAGTCTGAGACTGGTCAGGTTTTGGTTGCTGCTCAGCAAGTGTGGTCCTTTCCTCACCTCCAAACGTTGTGTGTAGTCCTAGCAGAGAAGTTTGGGGCAGTCCAAAAGCATGGCCAGAGGTAGCACGTTGCAGACTCCTCCCCAGTCACAGTCTGTAGAGTGCTGAAAGAATCAAGGTGCTAGCACTGGAGCAAAATGCCCAAGACCAAGAGCCCCATCACAGAGAGGACATGGATCTGGAGAAGGTTCAGAGGGGGCCACAAAGATGATCAGAGGGATGGAGAACCTCCCCTGTGGGGACAGGTTGGGAGAGTTGGGGCTGTTCAGGCTGAAGAAGAGAAGGCTCCAGGGAGAACTTACAGCGACCTTCCAGTAGCTGAAGGGGCTGCAGGAGAGCTGGGGAGGGACTTTTGACAAGGGCTGGGAGTGACAGGATGAGGGCCAATGATTTGAAAATAAAGCAGGGTAGAGTTAGATTGAACATTAGGAAGAAATTCTTTAGAGTGAGGGTGCTGAGACTCTGGCACAGGTTGTCCAGGGAGGTTGTGGATGTCCCTTCCCTGGAGGTGTTCAAGGCCAGGTGGGATAAGGCCTTGAGCAAGCTGTGGGATGTGTCCCTGCCCATGGCAGGGGGTTGAAACTGAATGATCTTTAAGTCTCTTCCAACCAATTCTATGATTCTGAGAGGGAGAAAGAGAGGATTCCTGGGTGGGTTGGTGTATTTTCTAGCTGGGACATCACTATGGAGCAAAGGGTTGGGACTGCAGTAGTGGCTGAAGGAGCTGGGTTTGTTTGACAGGAGACCTGAGGTCCATGGGCAGTGGTTACCCCCAGAGAGCTCACACAGCAGCAGCTTCTAGGAGGAGTTGCTTGATCTCCAAACAGCAAAAGCTAAACTGGGCTTGAAGTGTGAGGTGTAACACAAGGTACAGGGGCATATGGTTGGGGCACCCAGCTGCACTTGAAGGTAGTTCAGCTTCTCATCTTTTAATCTGTGCTGATGGTGTCGTACACCAGGCTGCATTTTTTTAAGAGTGGGTGGCTGTGTTGCCTAAAAATACATTAATCCTGGGAAGAGAAGGTTATCTAGGGAGAGCCATACCTTTTCCACTGTGCTCTGCAGAGTTTCTGCTCTGAAGGTATGCTCCTGCCTGTGAAAATAGCAGCAGCAAGCTGTCTGCACTCTATTTAACGCTGCTCGTCAGGCTGAAACATGACTCTGTCAAAAATAGGGTTTGTCACCAGGCTGAGGGAAGCAGTTCTTTGGGCTTTCACTTTTTAACTGGGAATGCAGTGCTGAAGAAATCAGGAAGCTTGCAAGCAACCTACTGTGCCCCAGGAATTTATTAGACAAAGCGAAAACCTGAAGTGCTGCTCTGCCAACCCCAATGCTTTCATTTGCTTGCTTTTGGCTTGCTCAGTCCCTGTCCTGGCTGGCTGTTTTGTCCCTGTGGCTTGGTTCAGTTGTTTGCCCCTTGCCTCTCCATTTCAAAACAATCTCCTAAGCGGGCAGAATTAACTCTAGACTAAACAAACTAACCCTGAACTGAAACGGGTTAGAGCCTCAGACTGCTGCTGCTCCTGGCAGTGCTTGCAGGGTGCCTGCCTTTGTTTTGGTTAGGGGCACTTTCCTGACTCGTTGGTTCAGCTGCTGGAAGCTGAAGCCAGCCACAGCCTTCACTCAGCTGCTGGATGCTGGGGGGGAGCTAACCCTGATTTAGTAAGTAGGAGAGTATCCAGAATGGGAAATGTGCATCTCCATTGTTTCCTTCCTCAGCCTCTCTTTATCCTGCCTAGTGATGAGGTGAGTCAAGCTCTGTTGCTCGCCATAAACACTGAGCAAGGATTTTCAGCTACAGCTTCATTTATGGCACCAGCTCCAAGTGATGGCCCTGGTCCCTTGGTGCTGTCTGTGGAGAAGTTCCCATCTCTGCAGCAGTGCTGTTGGGCATTCCAGAGCTCTGGCCCTTCATCTCCTTTGGGGAAGCAAAGGTATTTTAGGGAAAGCTGCTTGTGATTAATGACTGCTGAAAGCTTTCTGCAGATCAAATCCTTCAGCCTGCTCTGGAGATGGGGACAAGTCCCTGATGCTGCCTGCTTGTCCAGATCAATGCTCTTGGATAAGTAAGGGGAACCTTAGAGCTGCCTTCCAATGCCTGAAGGGAACCTACAGCAAGGCAGGAGAGGGATTTTTCATAAGGACAGGGCAAGGGGGAATGGTTTGAAGCTGAGGGAGAGCAGGGTTAGACTGGAGTTCTTCAGTATGAAGGAGGTGAGACTCTGGAACAAGTTGCCCAAGGGAGGCTGTGGATGTCCCCTCCCTGGAGGTGTTCAAGGCTAGGCTGGATGAGGCCTTGAGCAGCCTTGGGCTAGTGGGAGGTGTCCCTGCCCATGGCAGGGGCGTTGGAGTAGATGATCTCTGAGGTCCCTCCCACCTTAGGCTGTTGTGTGATCAGATGGAAAGCCAGCTCCAGGGAAAATGCAGGGGTGAGCAGTGAATGCAGTGCCTGGAACAGTGGCACTTCCAGAGCCATACCTTGCAGCTTCTGCTGCATGGCCCAGACCTGCTGACATGTGAAAGGCAGTGTTGCTGTGCAGAACTCTCAGCTGTGACCCAGATGAATCTGCTCTCATCCCAATATTTTTGCAGTTCCTAATGCCTCCTGCTTCTTTTGATGGGGAGTGTTAGAGGCTGGAGCTGTCCTACTGCAAACAGGTTTAGAGACATCGAGCTCAGATGTGGTAGTGTTGGAGAGTGGCACAGGGAAAATGGACCTGGGGTGCTGGTGGACACAAGGATACCTGTGAGCCAGCAATGTGCCCTTGTGGCCAGGAAGGCTAATGGCATCCTGGGGTGGATTAGAAGGGCTGTGGTTAGTAGGTCAAGAGAGGTTCTCCTCCCCCTCTGCTCTGCCCTGCTGAGGCCACAGCTGGAATATTGTGGCCAGTTCTGGGCCCCTCAGGTCAAAAAGGACTTCAGGAAACTGCTTGAGAGAGTCCAGCAGAGAGCCACAGAGCTGCTGCAGGCAGTGGAACATCTCCTGTGAGGACAGCTGAGGGAGCTGAGGCTTGGAGCAGAGCAGCCTGAGGGCTGCCCTCAGTGCTGGGGATAAAGATGTGCAGGGCTGGAGCCAGGCTGTGCTCAGGGATGGCCAAGGACAGCACAAGGGGCACTGGGGGCAAGCTGGAGCAGAGGAGGTGCCATGGGAACAGGAGGGAAAACTTTGTCCCTGTGAGGGTGGCAGAGCCTGGAGCAGGCTGCCCAGAGAGGTTGTGGAGTCTCCTGCTCTGGAGACTTTCCAACCCCACCTGGATGTGTTCTGTGTGCCCTGCCCTGGGTGCTCCTGCTCTGGCAGGGGGTTGGACTGGATGATCTCCAGAGGTCCCTTCCAGCCCCTACCATTTCATGATTCTGCAGGGCTTGTGAGATGTCTGAAGTGCTGTGGTGTAATGTCCTGAGGTAATCACTGACTAATATTAAAACATCAGATTTTGAGTTGCTCTGCTGGTGCTCACCTGAGGTTTATTGCACACCATAAGTCAAGCAGGCCCTCTCAGACACTGCATATGAGAGCAATCCTTTTAAGCAGGGTGGGAGAGGGGAATATTATGCAAGTGGTTGTATAAATTGAGATTATTTTCTTTTCCTTATGATTTTTGAATGCAAATGTGGGCAGGGGGAGGATTTAAGTACTCTGAAATGTTTGCTCTGCTTTTGCTTCTTAAAAAAAAAAAAATGTGTTTCTGCACAGGACTGGGCTGAAAAGCTGAACCAAAGGGAGAGGAACCCAGCCCCTGTCTTGCAGGGCACTGGCAGCCCCCAGCTCTCCAGCCCTCCCAGCAAGCTGTTTGACCTAGTGCTAGTGGTATGGCCCCAGCACAAGGAAGGTGCCCAGGATAAATCCTGGGATCTGAGTCTGCAGTTTATTTTCAGCTGTCCTTCTGAAGGGAGGTGCAACAGCTGTCCCTGAAATCTCCTTTCTTGGGCTGCAGCAAGCTGATCTGCACGGGGAGCAAAGGTGCAGCTCGCAGCAGGCGGTGGCCAGCAGGCCTTTGGCAGGAGAAGCTGAGTTTGGGAGAGCTGAGGCAATGATTTGGTGATGATTTGGGCACCTGTTTGCATGGGGCTCACTTCAGCATGAATGGGTTCAAGAACAGCTTTCTGTGTAGTCCAGTCAGGGCTGAGCAGAGAAATGCTTCAAGCTGCTGACAGCCTCAGGAAAGTTGAGATGAGCTCTGGTGTGGTGGAGCTCCAGCCTGCACTGCTCATCTGCTCTGGTGAGCACTGCAGTGCTGTGTCCAGCTCTGGGGCCCCCAACACGAGAGGCAGGGACCTGTGCAGCACCATAATGGCTTGGGACTTAGGTGTGCTGGCAGCCCAGCAGGCAGCTGTGTGCTGGGCTGCATCCAAAGCAGGGAGAGCAGCAGCACAGGGAGGGGATTCTGCCCTCTGCTCTGCTGAGACCCCAACTGCAGCACTGCTTCCAGTTCTTGAGCCTCCAGTTCTGGAGCCTCCAGCATAAGAGGAACAAAGAACAGTTGGAGAGGGTCCAGAGGAGGCCATGAAGATGATCAGAGGCTGGAGAACCTCCACTGTGGGGACAGGCTGAGAGAGTTGGGGCTGTTCAGCCTGGAGAAGGCTCCAGGGAGAACTCAGAGCAGCCTTGCAGGACCTGAAGGGGCTCCAGGAGAGCTGGGGAGGGACTTTGGCCAAGGCCTACAGTGCCAGGATGAGGGACAATGGTTTGAAAAGAGAGCAGAGCAGATTTAGATTGCATGTTAGGAGCAAGTTCTGCACCATGAGGCTGCTGAAACACTGCAACAGGTTGCACAGGGAGGTAGTTGAGTCCTCATGCCTGGAGATATTCAAGGTCAGGCTCAACAAGGCTGTGAGCAATCTGATCTTGTGGAGGATGTCCCTGCTGACTGCAGGGGGGTTGGACTGCATGACCTTTGGAGGTCCTTTCCCACCCAAAGCATTCTAAACAAATTTTTGAATGAGCAATCTCCTTCTAGCTTTAAGATCTTAGCTTAAATAATTCTCTTTGCTCACATGGCAACAACTGACCATTACTCTTTGAGTGAATTTTCAGTTATGGTGCTTTGCTGGCTTGGTTTAAGACTTTTTTCTTAGTACCTTGTTTCCTGTAGCTGAAAAAAATAGCAGAGTCTTAACTTGTGAGAGTCTCACTGGAAATGTTTCCATAATACAATGAGCTGACCTTGCAGAGGGGCACAAGCAGCTTCAGCTTTGCTTTTCCAGCATTCAGCCTGGCTCATAAATCTTTGTGAAATGTACAGAATGCAGAATGACCACCTGCCATCAGCCTTTTCTGTGTCACTGCCTTTTCAGGGGGAAAACTGAACCTGGCCCCTCTCTGCTGCTCTGAGCTGGAGCACTGGTGTGCAACAGCGATGGCTCCCCATCCATTTCTGGCATCTCTCTGAAGCCACTTCCTATTTATACTTTGTCATTCCTCACTCTCCTGGGCAGTTCATGCTGTTTTGTTGCAGAGCTTTATGCTTCTTTACATCTGAAACCACAGAATTCACAGAGTGCCAGGTTGGGAGGGACCCCAAGGCTCATCTGCTCCAACCTTTCTAGGTGATGGTGGAGCTGTAGTGAGCTGCCCCAGCAGCCTGGCAGGCTGGGGCTGAAACCTGTCCTGTGCAGGGAATCCACCACTGCCCCTGGGAGATGATTCCAGCCTCTGACTGTGCTCATGAGGGAATGTTTTTTTTGCTGCAGTGCAAGGGGAATGTCCCCAGCAGCAACTTGTCCCCATCATGACTCGATGATGTGTTCAGGTCCCTTCCAACCCCTGACATCCTGTGATCCTGTGGTCTTGTCTTCTCCGTGGTCCAAAGGGAGTCTCCATCCTCATGGCAGCCACCCTTGACGTCCTGGTCCATGGCAATAAGGCCTCCCCTGAGCCTTCTCTTCTCCAGGCTGAACACCTCCAGCTCTCTCAGCCTCTCCCCACAGGACAGCTCCTCCAGTCCTCTGCTCATTCTCCTGGCCCTTCTCTGCACGCTTTCCAGCCTGTCCACAGCTTTTTTATGTAGCAGAGACCAAAACTGAAATCCCAGAACAGAACAACTCAGTGTCAGGCCTTGTCCAAAGAGCTGCTGGTTGAGCCAGAGGTGACTCAAAGTGATTTCATGCAGTGGTGCAGCTTTGTGTGGAGGCTCTGCTGGCCTAACCTGGTTCATGTCTGTTGAGTTTGTCCATAACCCAAAGCAGCTTGGAGATGGTGCACTGAGTTAACCATACTGGTTTTGCACTTGAGCTGAGGCACCCTGAAGTCCTGCTGTGATGGTTTTGCTCTCAAGTCAAAGCATGAAGCAAGGTTTCCCTTCCTCTTGCAGCATCTGAATTCATGTCAGTGTTACCCAAACCTGCTGCTAATTATGGGTTGGTCTTGAAGAATTTTTTCACTGTGGGAGTGACAGAACACTGGAACAGGTTGTAGAGTCTCCCTCTATGGAGATATTCAAGACCTGCCTGGATGTGTTCCTGTATGATTTGGTATAGGTGACCCTGCTCTGGCAGGGGGTTGGGCTGGATGAGCTTTCAAGGTCCTTTCCCAGCCCCTAACATTCTGTGATTCAGTGAGAGCTCACTGCCTGGGGACTGTCAGAGGGGACTCCTCTCTTGGATGAGTGCTGGGGCTGGTGAGCTCTGACCCAGAATCACAGAATTAACCAGGGTGGAAAAGACCTTCAAGATCATCAAGTCCAGCAGGCTGGGAGCAATGGGGCTGGTTGGAATTGTTTTGGTATAGCCAGGACACTGCTCCAGGTTACATCATTAACACAAACCCTGCCTCTGCCAGCAGAAATCCTCCAGAATATCTGCCTTGGGTTTGGAGGATGGAATGTTCTCCATTTTTACCTAGCAAGCCTTTTTTTACCCCATTTACTCTCTCTAAGTGAGATGCCAGGCTCCCAGTGTGGATTTTGTAGCTAACAACCCAATCTGAGCTACCTGCCTGCATTGGTGTGGCAGTTTGGGCTGGGTGCCCCCTGCCACTGCTGCATGAGATACACCTCTGGTGTCCTGGGTGCTCACCCACAGGGGTGGACACAGAAACGGCGTATTTCTACCCATAAATCCTGCACCCTATCAATCCATCTGCAGAGTCATCCTCTTCCTCTTTCTTCCCTCTCTGCTCCCCTGGGAGATGTCCTCTCTTATCGGGTAATGCCAGGGGAGTATCTCAGGCCTCTTAGGCCTGACTAGGCCTAATGCCAGGAGGAGAATGGAGGGGGGGGGGGGGGGCAGTCTCAGACCTGGCCAGCCTGAGACTTGCCTAGCAGCGGGAGGCAGGGGAAGGAAGAGCCCTGAGGGATTGGGTAGACCCTCAGGTGGGAGGAAGGGAGGACTGGGAAGCTTTTGGGAATTCTGTGAGGGGGTTCTGTATGCTTTAGGATGTTCTTTTCCACTATGCTTTGTAGTTTGTAGTTTTCTGTAGCTTCACCAATTGCTTTTCCATTTAAACTTTCCATCACTCTCCAATCCGTTTGTGTGAGTCTCATTCTTTTGTCCCTTTCGGGGCAAGAGATGTTCTGGCTGGCCTCAAACCAGCACAATTGGCACAGCCTACACCTGGCTGGAGAGCCTGTCCTGAGCCTGAGCAGGGCTTTGGCTGCAGCCATGGCAGTCCTGCAAACCCTACAGCCCTGCCAAGGCTCTGATTTGTTTTTTAGTGACCATGCTAGCAGAAATTCTTCTGCTAGCAAACATCATGCCATTGCTTGAGTCTTTGAATGGGCACTGCAAGTGATGTTGTTCCTGTTGGTGTGATCTGCACATGGCATCAGTTACCAGAAGTGGTTACACTGGCACAGGTTCCTTCAAGGCTACCTGTGCCAAGTGCTGCATTGTAGCCTGCTAGCACAGGATTCAGAGAGCCAGAGAATGGGTTGGGTTGGAAGGGACCTTCAAGATCATCCAGTTCCAACCCCCTGCCATGGGCAGGGACACCTCCCACCAGCCCAGCTTGCTCAAGGCCTCATCCAGCCTGGCCTGGAACACCTCCAGGGAGGGGACAGCCACAGCCTCCCTGGGCAACCTGTGCCAGGTTCTCCCCACCCTCACTCTCAACAATTTCTTCCTCCTCTCCCCTCTTCCAGCTCAAAGCCATTGTCCCTCATCCTGGCACTCCCAGCCCTTGTCCAAAGTCCCTCCCCAGCTCTCCTGGAGCCCCTTCAGGTCCTGCAAGGCTGCAAGCCTTCTCTTCTCCAGGCTGAACAGCCCCAACTCTCCCAGCCTGTCCCCACAGGGGAGGTTCTCCAGCCTCTGATGATTTTTGTGATGATGATCCTCTGTACCCTCTCCAGCAGTTCCAGTTCCTTCTTGTGTTGGGGACCCCACAACTGGATGCAGTGCTGCAGATGGGATCTCACCAGAACAGAGTAGGAGGGCGAATCACTTCCCTTGTCCTGCTGCTCACCTTCCTTCCTGTTTTGATGCCAAGATGGCTTTTAAGAAGTCTACAGCAAATATTTCTTGCAGAATTATGAATATTGAGCTGAAATAGCTCTCTGGAGAAGCTTGGATAGTGTTGCTGGATTGCTTCTGAAGGAGGCAGGGGCTGGATTAAACCTTCAGAGCCTGGCTTCATCACTTGCTGCTGGCTTAGTGTTCTTGCCTTGCTTTGTGTTTCTTTACTGTGTTCTTAGGGAGCCAAGCTGCAGCCAGCTCAGCTTCCTGTGTGCTGCTGATGCTCTCCTCAGTGTACTTAGCTTGCTGGAGGGTCTGTGTACCATGCACAGGCTTTGCAAGGTGGAAGGTGTGTTCAAAGGCACCAGTTCAAGATGGTGAGGAGCAGGAGGTCAGTGCTGTGGCAGAGTCTCTTGACAGCCCAGGAAAGCAGTTCCCTTGGCTGCCTGCTCATCTGTCTGCCCTGAGAACTTGGCAGGTCTGTTTCTGCAGAGCTGCTTTGCAGCCAGGTGTCCCCCAGCCTGTCTTGTTGCAAGGCTTTAGTCTGTCCCAGGGGCAGTGTGTCGGTGTGAGCTGAAATTCCCCCCCCACCGACAATAACCAGGCTAGCCCAGTCTGGAAGCAAATGAAAAGCTGTATTTACAAGCAGAGTCTAAAATCTACAATGAAATGCAATGAATATGTACAAATATACAAAATTCACAACACTTACAAATATATACAAGCAACAGAAAAGCACAACCGATCTCCCTTTGCTTCCCCCCAAGGGGACCCTCCCAAAGGGGCCTCTCTCTCCCAGGAGCTTCTCCCCAGACCCCCCTGGACAGAGAAGCAGAGTTAGTTAAGCAGAAAGTTGTTAACTTAGCTGCCAAGGTCAGTACGTGTTATCTTCAGCCAGAAGAGAAGAAGAAACAGCAGCCAGACAGCCCAGCAACTGCCCCCACTGCCGAACGCAGAATGTGCAGAGTGCCTACTTTGTTTTGGGTAATAGTTCTTAAACATTTCTATCTATCCAATGGAAGTGTTTAGAACAATTGTTATTTTGCTTTCTTACACCCAATAGTGACTTATTTACATTCTTTCACTTTCTCTGTTCTGAACTTTGCAAGGAAAAATTAAAAAGACAGTTTCAAACCATCACAGGCAGGACTTTCAGTTTGCCTTGGTTGACCTTCACAAGCTCTCCATCAGGCCACTCCTCCAGCCTGTGCAGGTCCCTCTGAGCAGGCTCTCCAGCCCCAGCCATGCCAACTGGTTTGATACCATCTGCAAACGAGTGCTCTCTGTCTGGTAATTGGTGTTAATCAACTTTGTTAATGAAGGCATCGAGTTCCATTGACACCAGTATTAGCCCTGAGGGATGCCACCGGTATTTGGCTGCCAGCTGGACTTTGTGGGGCTGGTCACCCTCTGGGCTGACCTTCTAGATAATGTTCTGCTGCCTTATCTGCTTCTGCAGTCCAGCTCTCAGCAGTCTGCCCGTTAAGGACACTATCAGATGGTGTCAGAGGTGTCCCAGCATCCACCCAGCAGCTTGTCATGTGGAGAGCAATCCAGTTAGGCAAGATCTGCCACTGGTGAATCCATGGTGGCTGTTCCCAGACAGCACCACGTGGCTGGAAACAGCTTTCAGGAGGATTTACTGTGTAGGCTTTCCAGGGACTAAGGTGAGTCTGACAGACCTGTAGTTCCCTGGATCCTTTGTGACCATGACCTTTGAAAGATGGCATTGACTTTGCAGTGGCATCAACCATCTCCCTCCTCAGCATCCCACCTAGTCCCAGACATGATCCATGGCCATTCCTTCCCCTTTTGTCCCTGGCCTGGGGTTCAGGGTAGCGTGAAGGACCAACTTGTCCTGGGAACTGTCACAGGATCCCAGCACGGTGGGGGATGGAAGGGACCTCTGGAGACCATTGAGTCCAAGCCCTCTGCCAAAGAAGGGTCCCCTAGGGTAGGTCACACAGGAAAAGCATTGAGACTGCTTTTTGAAGGTCTCCACCCAAGGAGACTCCACAACCTCTCTGGGCAGCCTGCTCCAGAGTTCCAGCACCCTCACACCAAAGAAGTTTCTCCTCATGTTGAGGTGGAACCTCCCGGGTTCCAGTTTGTGTCCATTGCTCCTTGTCACAGGACCCCACCAAAAAGAACCTGGCCCCTTCTTGACCCCCACCCCTCAGGTATTTATAAGCATTGATCAGATCCCCTCTCAGCCTTCTCTTCCTCAGACTAAACAGCCCCAGGGCTCTCAGCCTTTCTCATGGGAGAGCTGCTTAAGTCCCTTCATCATCCTTGTAGCACCCAGAGCAGCTTGCCCAGGATCACAATGCCCAGCTGGGTTTGGAATCTTTCAGGGGAAGGAGACTCCACTACTTCTCTGGACAGCCTGGGCCCCAGTGCTCTGTCCCTGTCCTCAGTCTGTTCCTTCCCATGCTTGTGCCCAACTTGTGCCAGGCTCAGCTGCAGCCTCTGCACAAAGCTTTGCTCTTCCTTGCCTGCAGCTCTCTGCAGCCACCCTCAGCCACTGCTGTGCACAGAACCTTCCAAGGGCATTTTCCTGCTTTCCTTATCTCTTGGATTCATTTAATTTTTTTCCTTCTGAAACATTGGAGTTTTAGGTGAGGTCCCTGCCGGGAGGGAAATAGGAGAGGTTCTTTCTGCTTGACTTGTCTCTTAACTTCTTCAGAGCTCAGTCTTGCAGGAGCAGGGCCAGTGAGCAATTGCTGTGCCTCAGCACTGTGCTGCCTGCCCTGCTGCTGGCTGCAGGCTTGCACAATGGCTTAGCCCAGAGTTCAGAGCTGCTTATCTGTCAGCACCAGTTCAGACTGAAGGCATGTCCTGACCTCTTTTCTTCAGGAGCAGACATGCAGTGGGAGGTACTGCCAGGTAATACCTCCTGAGGGAGGTGATGAGTGTGGATTTCTGCTCCTTATTACTGCTTTGGTAAATGCTTTGGAGCCACCTTCCAGTGCAGTCATGAGTGGCTCTGAAGGCCAGGGCTGTTCTCTTATCTTTCTTGGCTGCCTTAATTTTATTAATGGCCTCAGCAGCTGTCTTCCCAGTTGCTGCAGAATGCTTCTTGCTGCTCCCCTGTGCACTGTAGGAAATGCTACAAAGCAAGCTGGGCCCTTGGCTTCTGAGACCACTTCAGTGGAGCCTTTCTTTGCTTTCAGCCCAGCTGCCAGTTTAATCACTGCCCCACTTCAGATATGGACTTGCTCAGTGCCATCTGAGTATGGAAGGGAGTGCAGGAGGTACTAGGGTACAGACTGTGCTCTGTGCAAGGGGATAAGTAGCTGTGGCTGTTGCAAGCAGCCCACAAGTGCTGGCTGCTCAGTCCCTGTGGACCACCTGCAGGAAGTCCCACCAGCCACAAGCCAGCAGGCCTTAGCTTGTGTTCTTGCAAAGAGCTTGGCTTAGGGTCCAGCCTGGCTTACTTTTGGCACCCACCTGAGCTTGTGAAGAGTCATACAGGGCTGTTTGACCCTATATGCCTAGCCTGTGCCCAGCAGGTGGATGTGCTGCCCTGGGGAGCTGGGTTTGAGAGACTGAGTGCCAAACCCTTGTGCAGGCAGAGCAGTGCTGCAGCCAGCAGCTGAGGAGGCCTGGCTGGCAGGTAGGGCCAAGCAGCTCCTATGGTTTGCAGGGCAGTGAGGGGCAGCCAGAGGCCCTGCCTTGGCCCCAGCTGAGTTGCCCCTGGCTGGCAGGAGGACATGGTGAGGAATATGGCCCTGGTGGACAACTTGCTGCTCTGGTTTCCTTCCAGTAGTCCTGGGTGGGATCTGACTCCTGTTTGCTTGCTGTTCCTGAGCAGTTCCACCATGTGCTGCCTGCTGGTGTGCCCCTAGGGCAGTGTGCAGCTGGGAGCAGCTCAGATGCTTTTTGGACCACTGTGCTGCTCCAGGGTGCAGGCTGGATGAGGCCTTGAGCAAGCAAGTCTGGTTGAGAGTTGTCCCTGCCAATGGCATGGGGGTTGGAGTAGATGAGCTCTGAGGTCCCTTCCAACCTGAGCCATCCTAGGATTTGATCTTTCTGAGCTGTACTCAGCTGTAGCATTGACTGAAGAGGTTCCAGAAGTTCTCAGCCAAATGAGAAGTGTCAGATCCTCAGCACCAGCTGTTATTTGTTCAGGAGGAACTGGCAGATGAAGTCACTAAGCAACTATCCATTGTGTACAACATCAGCCAAACCAACCCAGCTAGCAGAGGACCATCCCTGCAGCAGGGCCATGGCAATGGGAAGTGACAGCTCTCCATCTGGTGCTAGTTTCTAACGAGGATTCCAGGAAGAACTTGGGAAAGAATAAAGCCAAAGGAGTCCACAAACGTGTAGAGGAGAAACCTGGTTTGAGGTGGTACATCTGGATTTCCAAAGGGCTTCTGACAAGGTCCTTTTGTGGCAGCCTGAAGAAGCTGTTGTGAAGTAAGGGGAGGAAAGAGATCAAATAAAAACCAGGAATCAAAGATCTGTTTCCTGGAGGAGGGGGAGGTAGCCTCTGCATCTCTGCAGTCTGTGCTGCTCACCCATGGCAGGGGTGGGAAAGGGAACAAAGAGCAAGGTAGCACTTGGCTGGTGCTGCTGCATGTTCAGGATGGTCCAGTGGGGGCTGGCACTGAAGGGTTGCACACTGCTGCCTGATTTGCTGATTAGAGGCTGGCAAAGCTTGGCCAGTGATGTGTGTGGGGAAGCAGTGGAGTCCAGCCCAGCTGCTGCAGGCTGGAGAAGGCTTTCTGGAGATTTTATGTGCTGGCCTGCAAGGTCTGCAGTGGGGAAAAGGCAAATCAGATATGCCCCCTCTGCTCTGCTATGGTGAGATCTCATCTGCAGGGCTGTGTCCAGCTCTGGGGCCCCTAACACGAGAGGCATGGACCTGCTGGAGTGAGTCCAGAGGAGGTCATGAAGATGGTCAGAGGCTGAAGAACCTCTGCTAAGGGGACAGGCTGAGAGAGTTGGGGCTTTGGAGCCTGGAGAAGAGAAGGCTCCAGGAAGACCTTAGAGCTGCATTTCAATATCTGAAGAGGACCTACAGGAAGGCTGGGCAGGGACTGTTTCCAAGGGCTTTTAGTGATAGGATGAGGGGCAATGGTTTGAAACTGGAGCAGGGGAGATTTAGGTTGAACGTTTGGAAGAAGTTCTTTAGAGTGAGGGTGGGGAGACACTGGAACAGGTTGCCTAGAGATGTGCTTGAGGCCATCCCTGGAGACATTCAAGATCAGACTTGATGTGGCCTTGAGCAGCCTGATTTGGTTGGAGATGTCCCTGCTGACTGTAGTGGGTGGGACAAGATGACTTTTGAAGGTCCCTTCCAACCTAATGCAATCTGTGAATTGTTAATAAAGGAATAAAGAAAGAAAGGAAAAGCCACAAAGCCAGGGTAGGGCCATGTTGTATAGTCCTCTGTTCTACCATCTCAAAAAAAAAATCCAAAAATATGGGAGAGAAGGGGAGTAGCAGCAAGGAGCTCAGTGGTGCAATGGTTTCTGCACTGTCTGTCCATGATTCTTTCTCACTGGTGGAAAGCCACAAGCAGAGATCCAAGAGAGGTATTCAAAGCTGTATGGAAGATGTGATTAGGGATGTTGGGTTTTTCCCACAGGGAAGAGCTAAAGGCCATCAGAATTTTAAACCAAGGAATTTTTTTTTCTTTTTTATTTTCATCCAGTGTAAAATTCAGCTGTGGAACTAATGGCTTTAGGACATGGTTCGTGCCAGTAGCTTGGATATGTTCAGAAACTGCTGGGTGGGTGCAAATTTAACTCTGTAAGGGAAGACACAGACTGCCAGGCTCTCAGATGGTGAGGCAGGATTCCCTCTGTGGTACACAGGATGAGGAGAAGGCTTTGTTTGTTACAGAGTCAAGAGAAAATGAGACTTGGGGACAGGCTGGGAGAGTTGGGGCTGTTCAGCCTGCAGAAGAGAAGGCTCCAGCAGGGACTCCTCAGAGCAGCCTTCGAGGACCTGAAGGGGCTCCAGGAGAGCTGGGGAGGGACTTTGGCCAAGGGCTGGGAGTGCCAGGATGAGGGACAATGGCTTTGAGCTGGGAGAGGGGAGATGGAGACTGGAGAGGAGGAAGAAATTGTTGAGAGTGAGGGTGGGGAGAGACTGGCACAGGTTGCCCAGGGAGGCTGTGGATGTCCCCTGCCTGGAGGTGTTCAAGCTGGGCTGGATGAGGCCTTGAGCAAGCTGGGCTGGTGGGAGGTGTCCCTGCCCATGGCAGGGGGTTGGCACTGGATGATCTTGAAGGTCCCTTCCAACCCAACCCATTCTGTGGATTTGTTAATCTTCAGCTCCACAGCAGGGCTCACCCTGCACCTCCTGAACACAGCTCCTAAAGGCACTTCTGCAATGCAACTAAGAGCTTCCTGTGGTTTCTGCCCTCAGCTGTATGCCACAACCATATCCTAAACTTCCAAGACACAACCTTAGATAGCTTCAGCCAAACCAACCTGGACTCCTGCAGCCCCGAGGTGACTGTTGCCTTGGAGGGTGCAGAGTGGTGAGGCCAACACCACCTGAAGATGCAGCTTCTCAACAAGGGGCAAAGTCAGTATCTCACTTCTCAGCCCACCTGGCAAGGTGTCCCTGCCCATGGCAGGGGGTTGGAACTGGATGGCCTTCAAGGTCCTATCTAACCTAAACCATTCTATGAATCTGTGAATTAATAAGGCCAAAGAGCTTCTCAAAAGTTAAAGTAATAGTTGGAAAACTAAAATCCAGATTTTTAGGGGACTTTGGAGTTTTTTGAAGGCTAAGTAATGGCTAAGTGTGCAGTTCTGCTCTGTGTTGAATTGGCATTTTTATCAGATTTGGAGCTAATTTGCAGTGGCCTGAGGGTTGTATTTCATAGTGTCCCCTAAAGCAGAGGAAAGAATGTGTGTGTGCATGGAGTATCACCTTCCTAGTCCAGATGTTCATGGACTCGTAGAATGGTTTGGGTTGGAAGGGATCTTAAAGGTCATCCAGTTCCAACCCCCTGCCATGGGCAGGGACACCTCCCACCAGCCCAGCTTGCTCAAGGCCTCATCCAGCCTGGCCTTGAACACCTCCAGGGAGGGGACAGCCACATCCTCCCTGGGCAACCTGTGCCAGGCTCTCCCCACCCTCACTCTCAACAATTTCTTCCTCATCTCCAGTCTCCATCTCCCCTCTCCCAGCTCAAAGCCATTGTCTCTCATCCTGGCACTCCCAGCCCTTGTCCGAAGTCCCTCCCCAGCTCTCCTGGAATCCCTTCAGGTCCTGGAGGCTGCTCTAAGCTCTCCCTGGAGCCTTATCTTCTCCAGGCTTTCAGCCCAACTCTCCCAGCCTGTCCCCATAGGGGAGGTTCTCCAGCCTCTGGTCATCCTCATGGCCTCTTCTGGACCTTCCCCAGCTTTCTATGTTCCTCTTATGCTGGGGACCCCAGAACTGGAGGCAATGCTGCAGGTGGGGTCTGAGCAGAGCAGAGGGGCAGAATCCCCTCCCTGTGCTGCTTGTGATACAGCTCAAGTCTTTGAGACTTTTTCTCCTGGCTCACAGTAGCCTCTTCTAACACAGCTGACTGAGCACAGCGTCCAGGGGCTGCTGCAAAGGATGGATTTCATTGCTCTTTCTTGGCTTGCCCTGGCTTTGCTTTTCTTCCTTGGGTGCCTGACAAACAGAATTTGACCTTCTGAGCCCTGAATGTTTTGTCTCTGCAAGTGCTGTCTCTGGCATTGCTCTGACCCAGCATCCCTCATGCTGCAGAAGAGAAGTGGGAGATTTGTCTCTCTTGTGAGACACTTCAGGACTCTGCCAATCTGTGTGCCAGTAGGGCCAAGGTTTAAACTTCAGAGCATGCTGCAGGAGTTATTTTTGATCCCTTATTAATAGCTGCTGTAGAAGGAGTCCTCTTCTTATGGACAAATATTGTCTGATTTTGAGCACTGCCCCTGTCCTAAGGCTCCAGCTCAGGCCCCCAGGTCCATTCTTGTCCATTTCTTTTAGGTGCTGTTAATCTTGAAGGAAATTGTTGGACGCTGCAGAAAGTGCAGAAGGAACAAAGAATTGATTGTGGGCATTGGGAGGGAGGCCATGTGCTGACAGGATGCCCAGCTTCCTGCACATTGTGCTAGGGACTTCAAAATTCAAGCCCTGTCCAGAGCAAGAACTGCTGCCTCAGGGGAAACAGAGCACTGGAGTGGAATCTGAGCCCAGGGCTGGCTTCAGAAGTCCAATGCTGTCTGCTCAGAGTCCTGCAGATTTGGAGATACCCATTTGTGACAGTGCTACCAGCTCCTGGTTTAGTAGTAGTAGTAGTATTTTAAATTATTAATTGTGAATTATTATGAATGGTGAATTACATTATTATTAGTTTTACATATTTTAAATTACTCTTATGAGACCTCACCTCCAATCCTGCCTCCAGGTCTGGTGGCCCCAGTGTAAGAAGGGCACAGAACTCTTGGAGCAAGTCCAGAGGAGGGCACAAAGATGATTCAAAGGCTGGAGCAGCTCTGCTGTGAGGCCAGGCTGAGGGAGCTGGGGGTGTGCAGCCTGGAGAGGAGAAGGCTCTGGGGGGACCTCAGAGCTGCCTGCCAGGACCTGAAGGGATCCTCCAGGAAGGATCTCTAGAGAGACTTTTCCTGAGGTTGTCTAGAAGCAGGACAAGGGGGAATGGTCTGAACCTGAGTGGGAGAGCAGGGTTAGAGTGGAGCTGAGGAAGAATTTCTTTAATGTGAGGGTGGTGAGACTCTGGAACTGGCTGTCCAGGATGTCTGTGGATGCCTCTTCTCTGGAGGTGTTCAAGGCCAGCCTGGATGAAGCCTTGAGCAGCTGAGTGCAGTTGAGAGGCCCATGGCAGGAGGGTTTGGAGTAGGTGATCTCTGAGGTCCCTTCAAATCTGAGCCATTCTGTGATCCTGAAGTGGAGATCTCTTCAGCCCAAGAATAATGCTCCCCAGGGCCTTACTGACAGCAGTTGTCTGTGATGTGCTCCAGGAGAGATCTGTGTTCTTCCAGCACCACCCCACTGAGTCATTCAGCTCAGCCTCAATTACCCAGCAGGGACAGTGCTGAGAGGCTGGTAGAGCAGGCTGAGAAGTGCTGCTGTAAATCATTAGAGCTACAACAACGTTTAGTAAATGTTGGTTGGGAGGATGAGGAGGGCTCCCAGCAAGCTGCTGCGCCCTGCAGCCTGGGAGCTGGCTGAGACCTGGCAGGAGCAGAGCTGCCCCCAGCCCAGTGAGACTCACAGCATGGGGCTGGGGCAGCACAGCCAGTGGGCATCCAGGCAGTGACCCAGGCTGCTGCTGGAGCCTCTTTGTACTTAGTTAGCCTGTAGACATCTCAGCCCAAGGGCAGGAACTGCCCCATTTCACTTGGTGGTAAGAAGGTTTGTCAGGAGCCCCCCGAGTGGGCTCTGCTCCCTGCAGCTCTGCACAGGCCATGCTTTGGTTTCATCTCCCACTGTGAAGCAGGATCTGGGGGGGGGGAGGGTTGTTGAAGAGGAGGAGCAGAGCTGGGATTTGCTAGGCTGTGCTGGTGAGCCCTTCAGAGGGGTGTTACAGAGCTGGGCTTTGCTAGGCTGTGCTGGTGAGCCCTTCAGAGAAGTGTAACAGAGCTGGGCTTTGCTAGGCTGTGCTGGTGAGCCCTTCAGAGGAGTGTTACACAGAGCTGGGCTTTGTTAGGCTGTGCTGGTGAGCCCTTCAGAGGGGTGTTACACAGAGCTGGGCTTTGCTAGGCTGTGCTGGTGAGCCCTTCAGAGGGGTGTTACACAGAGCTGGGCTTTGTTAGGCTGTGCTGGTGAGCCCTTCAGAGGGGTGTTACACAGAGCTGGGCTTTGTTAGGCTGTGCTGGTGAGCCCTTCAGAGGGGTGTTACACAGAGCTGGGCTTTGTTAGGCTGTGCTGGTGAGCCCTTCAGAGGGGTGTTACACAGAGCTGGGCTTTGTTAGGCTGTGCTGGTGAGCCCTTCAGAGGGGTGTTACACAGAGCTGGGCTTTGTTAGGCTGTGCTGGTGAGCCCTTCAGAGGGGTGTTACACAGAGCTGGGCTTTGTTAGGCTGTGCTGGTAAGCCCTTCAGAGGGGTGTTACACAGAGCTGGGCTTTGCTAGGCTGTGCTGGTGAGCCCTTCAGAGGGGTGTTACACAGAGCTGGGCTTTGTTAGGCTGTGCTGGTGAGCCCTTCAGAGGGGTGTTACACAGAGCTGGGCTTTGTTAGGCTGTGCTGGTGAGCCCTTCAGAGGAGTGTTACACAGAGCTGGGCTTTGTTAGGCTGTGCTGGTGAGCCCTTCAGAGGGGTGTTACACAGAGCTGGGCTTTGTTAGGCTGTGCTGGTGAGCCCTTCAGAGGGGTGTTGGCACAGCCCAAGGCTGTGCAGCCTGTGCTGGATCCTCTGGCCTCAGTCCCTGCAGGCCCTGGTGCTGTGGGCCAAGGTGCCAGCAGAGTGTGGAGGGAGCCTCTTGTTTTCCCAGAGCCTTTTCCAACTCCCTTCTTATCCCTTCGTATCTTGCTGAACAGAAGTAGCCTAAGGAGCATCCTGTGTTTGCCTGTGAAAGGTCTGAACCCTGCTGGGATGCCACACAGGTTCTGCAAATGGAGGAGTGGTTTGGGTTTGGGTTTTCTTTTCCTTCCTCCAAGTTAAACTTGGCCTCATTCTTGTGATGGCTGAGACCCTGCCAGGCTGTGCAGCCATTCAGCCAGGCCTGGCCAGGCTGAGCTCTGGGCAAAGGGAACCTCAGGAAGTTCAACAAGGGCAAGTGCAGGATCCTGCATCTGGGGGAGGAGCAGCCCCATGCACCAGCACAGATTAGGAGCTGACCTAATGGAAAGCAGCTCCACAGAGAAGAACTTCAGTGTCCTAGTGGAGAAGTCATCCATGGGACAGCAAGGTGTCCTTGTGGGCCAGTGGTCTCCTGTGGGGCATTAAGAAGATCGTGACCAGCAGGTTAAGGGAGGCTCATCTCCACCTATGCTCTGCCCTGCTGAGACCACACCTGGAGTACTGGGGCCAGTTCTGGGCTCCCCAGTTCAAGAGGAACAGGGAACTACTGGAGGGAGTCCAGTGGAGGCTACAAGGGTGCTGAAGGGACTCATCTGTGTGATGAGGAAAGGCTGAGAGCCCTGGGGCTGTTCAGTCTGGAGAAGAGAAGGTTGAGAGGATCTGATCAATGTCTACAAACACCTGAAGGGTGGCTGTCAGGGGGATGGGGACAGGCTCTTTGCAGTGATACTCAGTGACAGGACAAGGGGCAGTGGACACAGACTGGGACCCACAAGTTCCACCTCAGCATGAGGAGAAACTTCTTTGGTGTGAGGCTGCTGGAGGCCTGGAGCAGGCTGCCCAGAGTGGTTGTGGAGTCTCCTCTGGAGACTTTTGAGACCCATCTGGAGCCTGTGTACCCTGCCCTGGGTAGATCTCCTTTGGGAGGGAGATTGGACTCAATCTCTGGAGGTCCCTTCCAACTCCTACCATTCTATGATTCTTTGTCTACCACATCTCTTAGTTGTGGAGACCAAGATTCCTCATGGTTCTGCAAAGCTGCTGCCCCATTCCACAGGAACCTAATGGTATTTGCTGGTTTGTTCTGTTCCATTCCATGAAATTTCTAGAAGTTGCTTTGATTTCTGAGCTGGGAGCTGATATTTTCCTCCAGCTATTTGTTCTAATCCTAAGAGCTCTTTTCCTGAATGACAGCAATAAGCACAGAGCCTTTCATTTTGTTCTGTGATGTTCAGTGTATTTTTTGCCTCTGATTCACTCTGCAGTTATCTGCATTGAGTTTCACCTCCCATTTTACCACCAGTTGCTCTGTGTTGTAAGAATCATCTTCAAGTTTTGTACTTTTCTTTACCCTCTTGAATAGTTTCATCAGCAAACTTTATTGTGAGACCCCCACCTGCAGCACTGCCTCCAGTTCTGGGGCTCACTGCACAAGAAGGACCTGGAGCTGCTGGAGAGGGGCCAGAGGAGGCCATGAAGATGATCAGAGGCTGGAGAACCTCCCTTGTGGGGGCAGGCTGGGAGAGTTGGGGCTGTTCAGGCTGGAGAAGATAAGGCTTCAGGGAGACCTTAGAGCAGCCTTGCAGGACCTGAAGGGGCTCCAGGAGAGCTGGGGAGGGACTTTGGCCAAGGGCTGGGAGTGCCAGGATGAGGGACAATGGCTTTGAGCTGGGAAGAGGGGAGAATGAGAGTGGAGAGGAAGAAGAAATAATTGAGAGTGAGGGTGGGGAGACACTGGCACAGGTTGCCCAGGGAGGCTGTGGATGTCCCCTGCCTGGAGGTGTTCAAGGCCAGGCTGGATGAGGCCCTGAGCAAGCTGTGCTGGTGGGAGGTGTCCCTACCCATGGCAGGGGGTTGGAGCTGGATGACCTTTAAGGTCCCTTCCAACCCAACCCAAAACCATTCCAAGAACCTGTAATGGTCTTTGCTTCTCTTCCCTTTTCAACAGAAATGGAGTGATCCCCTCAGAAGTGAGGCTCTCATGGCTCTAGCAGCTGGGACTTGTCAACAGTCTCTGTCCTCCTAAGTATCTCCTGTTCAGCACCCAGGCCATGCTGCTTTGTTTCTGAGGGTTGTCTGTGCCAGCAACCCCCCAGGCAGGCAGATGCTCAGGTGACACTGTGCTATGAACCTGGAGATCACCACCTTCTAGCTGCACTTGCTGGAGGTCACCTGCAAGCCTGGCCAGGCTGCCTGCTGCTGGAAGTGGCAGTTGCAGAGGTGGAGATCTTGCTGTGGCCATCAATCTTCCTTTGCTGTGCACAGTCACTGCTCCAGCCCTGCTTTGGCACCTGCTCCCCAGGGCTGTGACTGAACTCCCCAGTGGGAGCTCACCAGGCTGCCAGTATCTGACCCACACAGGGCATGGAATGGGGTTTGTGTTATGCTTATCACAGAATGCCTTAGATTGGAAGGGACCTTGGACATATCTGCTCCATCCCCCTGCCATGGGCAGGGACACCTCACACTCAGCTGCTCAAGGCCTCATCCAGCCTGGCCTTGAACACCTCCAGGGAGGAGGTAGCAACAGCCTCCCTGGGCAACCCATTCCAGAGTTTCATCACCCTCACACTGAAGAACTTCTTCCTCAGCTCCAGTCTAACCCTGCTCTGCCTCAGCTTCAAACCATTCCCCTTTGTCCTGTCTCTGGACACCCTCAGGAAAAGTCTCTCTGCAGCCTTTCTGTAGGATCCCTTCAGGTACTGCAGCTCTAAGGTCCCCCTGAGTCT
Source organism: Indicator indicator (assembly GCF_027791375.1). Taxonomy (NCBI): domain Eukaryota; kingdom Metazoa; phylum Chordata; class Aves; order Piciformes; family Indicatoridae; genus Indicator; species Indicator indicator. The sequence goes on along the minus strand of NC_072044.1, from coordinate 5,270,164 downwards.
TCTGTTCTCCAGGGTGAAGACCCCCAGCTTCCTCAGCCTGGCCTCACAGCAGAGCTGCTCCAGCCCTTGGATCATCTCTGGCCTCACTCCAGCAGCTCTGTGTCCCTTTAATGCTGGGGTCACCAGACCTGGAGGCAGTATTGGAGGTGAGGTCTCACTTGGGGTCTTTCCCTATTCAAACTCTCCAGGTTTGCAGCAGGTCTGTACTTCTTGGCTTGTGGGGATGACAGTTCTTGGGTAGGCTGAAGATGTCATTAATGTCCCTGGGAAAGCTGACACCCTGCCTGTGTCCATCTCTCAGCAGCAGGGGATCTGGTGTCCTGCTGGGTGCATGGCAGCACCCCTGAGGCGCTTGGTCGCTGTGCAGGGCTCCAGCAGGGATCTGTCATCCGAGCAGCACTTGTCCCTCTGCAGGGAACAGAGCACTGCCTCTCAGGACCCCCTTTGCCCCCAGCCCTCCTTTTCCATGGGCAGCACCAGAAAGGAGCCCCTGAGCTCTGTTTAGGCTGCTGGTGGCAGTGTGAGGGTGATGTGCTCCCAAGCTATCAGTGGCTTCTGTCACTGGTGGCCATGTTGAGATCTGCTGCAGGTTGTTTCCCACAGGGTTAAAACCCCTCAGAACAACAAAGACACCTGCTAGGGACTGAGCAGCCCCAACAGTTCAAAGGAGGTTCTCCTCTCCCCTTTACTCTGCTCTGTTGAGGCCACATCTGGAGTATTGAGTCCAGTTCTGGGCTCCCCACTTCAGGAGGGACAGAGAACTGGAGACAGTCCACTGGAGGTTGCAAGGATGCTGAAGGGGCAGCAACATCGCTCAGAGGAAAGGCCGAGAGCCCTGGGGCTGTTTGGTCTGGGGAAGAGAAGGCTGAGAGGAGGTCTTATCAATGTTCAGAAGTATCTGTAGGGTGGGGATCAAAAGGGGCCAGGCTCTGCTCAGTGGTGCCCAGGGACAGGACAAGAGGCAATGGACACAAACTGCAAGCCAGGAGGTTCCACCTCAGCATGAGGAGAAACTTCTTTGGTGTGTGGCTGCTGGAGCCCTGGAGCAGGCTGCCCAGAGAGGTTGTGGAGTCTCCTCTGGAGACTTCCAAGCCCCACCTGGATGTGTTTTTGTGTGCCCTGCCCTGGGTGGCCCTGCTCTGGCAGGGGGTTGGACTGGAGGATCTCTGAGGTCCCTTCCAACCCCTAACATTCTGTGATCTAGAGAGCATTGAGCCACCTGACCCTGTGACTGTGAAGAAGAGAATGATATTTTTTTTATTTTTTTTTCCCCACAGTGAGAATGCAGAGGTGGATTTGATGCATCTCTGCTTTGCTTTTTATAACTCAGCTTTTTTTGTTCTGGCCACAAAGATGAGCTTCAGGTCTGGAGACAGAAGCTGATGTGGCTACAAGACCAAGATGTGGATGGAAACAAAGGGCCTGAAGCTCTGCTTCTGGATCAGCTGTCTGTGAATCCACCAAAGGGATCTCCTCTCTTTTCATTTGTGGTCATGTTGAGATGTTTCTGCATTGTGCCAGTTTTCATCATCTTCACCCTCAGTGCTAACTGGGCACTGGTGGTGGAGGAGCTCATGGTGTTTTCCCTACATGAGCTTTGGTGCCAGGTGGAGCTGGTTGCTCTGCAGGCCCTGCAGTGGCTTTGTTGCTTTCTCTGTTGAAGAGCCCTGGTCTGTAAGCACTGTGAGGTGTCTGGGTGTCACCAAAGTGTCACCAGGGTGTCCAGGTGCTGCTGTGGCAGTCCTGCCCTTCCTGCTGCTCTTGCGATGTGCTTTCCATACTAGTGAAGTGCTTGTCAGGTCTCACCATGAGCCAGTTCAGCTCCTGGATCTCTGCAGTGGGTACCAAATGAGTACCAGAGCCCTGGCTGAGCTGCCTCAGGCTCTGCTGGCATGGGGCAGGACAAAGGCAGCCTGGCCTCAGCCAGAGCCTGCTGCAGGGTGCTGCCATGGGAGGGACCAAGGAAAGCCTGAAGTGTCCAGGGGAGATTTCTGTCTGAGAATCAGAGGTAGGTGGCACAAAGCTGTAGTTTGCCAAGTCAGAGCTCAAGTCATGTGCAGCTCTTTTCCCATGTCCCTGACCAGTTAGGAGGGGTCCTGGAGAGACTCTTCCCATAGAGCACTGTTTGCAGGACACAGCGTGGCCCTGCCTTGCCCTACCCCATCCTGCCCTGCTGGCAGGCATGGTGTGACTGGGGTGACCTTGCCAGGTGGGCTGAGAAGTGAGATACTGACTTTGCCCCTTGTTGAGAAGCTGCATCTTCAGGTGGTGTTGGCCTCACCACTCTGCACCCTCCAAGGCAACAGTCACCTCGGGGCTGCAGGAGTCCAGGTTGGTTTGGCTGAAGCTATCTAAGGTTGTGTCTTGGAAGTTTAGGATATGGTTGTGGCATACAGCTGAGGGCAGAAACCACAGGAAGCTCTTAGTTGCATTGCAGAAGTGCCTTTAGGAGCTGTGTTCAGGAGGTGCAGGGTGAGCCCTGCTGTGGAGCTGAAGATTCACAAATCCACAGAATGGGTTGGGTTGGAAGGGACCTTCAAGACCATCCAGTTCCAACCCCCTGCCATGGGCAGGGACACCTCCCACCAGCCCAGCTTGCTCAAGGCCTCATCCAGCCTGGCCTTGAACACCTCCAGGCAGGGGACATCCACAGCCTCCCTGGGCAACCTGTGCCAGTCTCTCCCCACACTCACTCTCAACAATTTCTTCCTCCTCTCCAGTCTCCGTGTCCCCTCTCCCAGCTCAAAGCCATTGTCCCTCATCCTGGCACTCCCAGCCCTTGGCCAAAGTCCCTCTCCAGCTCTCCTGGAGCTCCTTCAGGTCCTGGAAGGCTGCTCTGAGGTCTCCCTGGAGCCTTCTCTTCTCCAGACTGAACAGCCCCAACTCTCCCAGCCTGTCCCCCAAGAGGAGATTCCCCAACCCTCTGATCATCTTCATGGCCTCCTCTGGCCCCTCTCCAGCAGCTCCAGGTCCTTCTTGTGCTGGGGGCCCCAGAGCTGGAGGCAGTGCTGCAGGTGGGGTCTGAGCAGAGCAGAGCAGAGGGGCAGAATCCCCTCCCTGTGCTGCTCTCTCCCTGCTCTGGATGCAGCTCAGCACTCAGCTGCCCGCTGGGCTGCCAGCACCCTTAAGAACCTGGGGGGTTGTCAGCAGAACATTTCTTTGCTGAGCAAACCTGCAGTAGCTAAATTTCCATTTTCTGCAGAGGAATGAAATTCTTGTGAGCTTTCTAATTGTGCAAGGTGGAAGTTATTTCAGGCAGGAACTACGTTTTCAGTAATTTAAGGGCAGGATTTTCTCTATACTGTCTTGATCCAGTGCCAGAGAGGGTTGGCTGAGGGGGAGAGAAACGACATCCTCAGTGGTCAGAATGAGTGAAGTGGTGAGACTTGAAAAGCCACCACTGCTCTGCACCATTAGGAACCTGGCAGTGGCTGCTTTTCAGTGACAGAAAGACTTTATTTTTAGTCTTGGCAGTTGATCAACTCCTGGCCTCATTTCAAGCTCTTCTCAGATGGTACAAAGTATTAGCCTCTGACTGTTGTTGGAATAATGGATATTAAAAATCATGTTGGAATTAGGAGGATGAAGATGATGAAAGGGAAAGGAGTAAAATGCTAATCTAGATTGGATTGTGAAGTCAGTCCCACATGGCCTGGCTCTTTAGAGCTCTGTGTTCTGCTCTGGCAATGCAGATGGCAAACCCAAGTGCATTGACTGTGGTGGAAGAGCTGCAGGGAACTGGAAATCCCTGTGCTGGGTCCTGTTTGGAGGAGAGGAGAGTTCAGTGTAGCTTGCTGGGCATGTGGGAGCACAACTAACAAAAGGCTGGAGGCTTGGATCCCCGTGCTGAGATCCCTGTTCCTGTGGTCCATGCTGACCTTCCTGCAGCTCACAGCACCCCAGTGTTGTTGGGGGCTGGAAGGGATCTCTGGAGATCCAACCCCCCTCCTCCAGCAGGGCACAGCAGCTTCCTGAGGATCACAATGGCCAGGGGGGGTTGGAAGCTCTCCACAGAAGGAGACTCCACAACCTCTCTCTGGACAGCCTGCTCCAGGCCTCCAGCAGCCTCACACCAAAGAACTTCCCCTCCTGTCACAGCTTTGCCAAAATGCTGTTTGATGAGAAATGCTAGAGAGGGGCAGACAGGTGCCAGTGCTGTGTGCCCATGGCCCTGGCAGAAGTCAGAGCAGGGGGATTTAGCTTTACTCCCATTCCTCTCCATGACTGCAGTGTCAGGGAGGGTGAGTGTCCTGCTGCCCTGTTTTTTTTCTTTGAGGTGGTGACTGCTGTGGATGCCACAGAAACAGAGTTGAAGCCCTGGCATGCTGGGGGTGTGTGCTGAGAGCAGATCACAGCCAGGGGTGGGGGGAAGAGTGGTGCCTTGGCATTCACTGGCAGTGCCATGGCTGCACAGCTGCTCTCTACAGCTCCCTGAGAGGAGGTTGGAGCCAGGTGGGGGTTGGGCTCTGCTCCCCAGTCCCAGGTGATAGAAGGAGATGAAATGGCCTGAAATTGTGCCAGGGGAGGGTTAGGTTGGAGAGGAGGAAAAATTTGTTTGCTGGAGGAGTGTTCAGGGATTGGAAGAGGCTGCCCAGGGAGGTGTTGGAGTCCCCATGGCTGGAGGTGTTGAAGCAAGGTGTGGCCATGGCACTTGGGGCCATGGTTTGGTGGCCATGGTGGGGTTGGGTTGGTGCAGGACTGGATGAGCTCAGAGGGCTTTGCCAACCTTAATGATGCTATGATTCTAGAGCAGGGCTCCTATTAATGATGAAGGATCTCTCAGACATTGAGCGAAGCCTCCTCTGGGGTGGGGCAGGGAACATTTCCATCCATGGCAGTGCCTCCATGTCCCCAGTGCATGCATGGAGTGTGTGGGGAGAGATTTTCAAGCCCTGGCTTCTGTTCAGAGCTCTTCAGCTGAGGTTTGGTGCTGTTGGGAGAACACCAGGGTCAGGAAATAACGATGCCTCTGCACGTATCCCTCTCTTCCCTTGTGCTCTGCTGGGCTTTTTGTTGTGCTAATCAGTGCAAGAGATTTGCTGCTGGTTCCTTTTGATGACTGCCATGGGTAGTGCTGAGTACTTGGAGTTGGTGTGGGGGGGTCCAGTGGAACAATCTGCCATAGTCCGTATCTCTTTAGCTGCTTGCCTGGGGAGTGTGACTCAACTGCTGTGAATAAATGAAGCAACGCAGCTAATTAATCAGATGAGAAAATGAATAATAGCCTTTACATCTCATTTCCATCCCTTTCCCCCTGCTCTTTAAACCAGAGTTTAACTCTTTCTGCTGGTTCTAGTGTGGTTGTGGCAGAATTAGATGTGAATGAGGATGCACCTGGGTTGGGGCAATTCCTGATACCCATCCAGCTTGGGGGTGATGAGATCCAGAGCAGCCCTGCAGAGAAGGACTTGGGGGTGCTGGTGGGGGAGAAGCTGGGCAGGAGCCAGCAATGGGCACTGGCAGCACAGAAGGCCAAGGGCAGCCTGGGCTGCATCCAAAGCAGCTTGGCCAGAGCTGGAGAGAGAGGATCCTGCCCTCTGCTCTGCTCTGGGGAGACCTCACCTGCAGGGCTGGGGCCAGCTGTGGGACCCCAACACAAGAACATGGAGCTGATGGAAAGGGTCCAGAGAGGCCATAAAGATCATCAGAGGGCTGGAGAACCTCCCATATGGGGATAGGCTGAGGGAGCTGGGGCTGTTCAGCCTGGAGAAGAGAAGGCTCCAGGGAGACCTTAGAGCAGCCTGCCAGGACCTGAAGGGGGCTACAAGAAGGCTGCAGAGGGACTGTTTGCAGAGGCCTGCAGGATGAGGAGCAATGGTTTGAGATTAGAGCAGAGCAGATTTAGATTGGATGTGAGGAACAAGTTCTGCACCAGGAGGCTGCTGGAACACTGCAACAGGTTGTACAGGGAGGGAGTTGAGGCCCTATCCCTGGAGATATTCCAGGTCAGGCTCACAAGGCTCTGAGCAACCTGAGCTAGTGGAGGATGTCCCTGCTGAGTGCAGGGGGTTGGACTGGGTGACCTTTGGAGGTCCCTTCCCACCCAAAGCATTCCACGATTCTATGGTTTTAAAGCATGAGGCTTTAAAAGCTGTGTTGGTGGTACTGAAGTGCTGCTGCAGCCATAAGGACACCCTGAAGCAGGGCTGGGAAGGGCGGAGGTGCAGAAGCAGCCCCAGGTCTGTGCAGGGGGGCAGTGAGAGCTGGTTGTGTGAGCACTGGAGGCTTGGGGGCTGCATCACGCGGGTCTGGAATTCTGGGCAGTGCTGGTCCTGACAAATGCCCCTCAAGAGCAGAGCTGTGATCCTGGGACACAATGGCAAGGTCATACCTTGCAGTGCTGACAGTCAGTAGTGGTGACAGTTGCAAGGCTATTTTGGGAGTGCTTTTCTCTTTGTTTTCTGGGAACTCCTCTCTCCCTGTGCCCAGATTTAACCCTGATGCTGTCCAGCTGTCCCTGGGCTTGCTGGTGGGGTGCTGGCAGCTTTGCACCCTGTGTTGACATCACAGCCCTGCTGTGTGATCCACTGCCCTCATCTCCTGGCTAACTGATCCAGAGACTTGGGATTCATGACAGGAGAGCAGCAGAGAAGTGACTTGTCCTTGAATGCCTTTGACCTGTGTTTAACCTGTGTGTTGTGACAGCACAGCTTCATTGGCCTGAGAGTTGTTGCAGCCCAGTGTATTGATGCTGAATCACAGAATTGTTTGGGTTGGCAAAGCCCTCTGAGCTCATGGAGTCCAACCACCAACCCAAGCCCACCATGGCCACCAAACCATGGCCCCAAGTGCCATGGCCACACCTTGCTTGGACACCTCCAGCCATGGGGACTCCACCACCTCCCTGGGCAGCCTCTTCCAATCCCTGAACACTCTTGCAGCAAAGAAAGTTTTCCTTTTCTCCAACTTAACCCTCCCCTGGCACAATTTCAGGACATTGCCTCTCCTTCTGTCCTTTGATACTAGGGAGCAGAGCCCAACCCCCACCTGGCTCCAGCCTCCTCTCAGGAGCTGTAGAGAGCAATGAGGTCTCCCTCAGCCTCCTCTTCTCCACACTCAACACTCCCAGCTCCCTCAGCTGCTCCTCCCCAGCCCTGTTCTCCAGACCCTTCCCCAGCTCTGTTGCCCTTCTCTGAACCTGCTCCAGCCCTCAATGTCCTTCTGGGAGTGAGGGGCCCAGAACTGACTCCAGTATTGAGGGTGTAGTGCTGGTGCTGGTACCAGTGCTGTGCTCTGGTGTGCAGTGACTCTGTAACCATTTCTAAAACTCCTCAGGAGGTTCCAGCTGCACTAACACAGCATGGGGCTGCTGTCAGGAATCCATCCAGGGTCAGCTTAAGGAGCAGCCTGGTAAATCTTGGCTCCTGGAGGTTTCTCAGGTTATTTCTGGTAGGTCATTGACAGTGGGATTCATCTCATCCTCTTGTAAATGGGTTTGTGCTGCTCTGCAGGCAGTGGGGAAGGGTAATCCCACAGTGGGGGTGCTGGGATCCATCCCACTGACCTTAGGCAGCCCCCCTGGCTTTACACTTCACTTGTGCTGCTTTACACTTGGAAACTGAGTGACACAAACCTCATGCAAGGCAAGGTGTGGGGCAGGAGGCACCCTGGCAGCTTGGCCTTAAACCTGCTGAAGCTGTTGTGGGGGCCTTCTGCTGAATTCCAGACTGCATTTGAGAGCACACAGAGAATGTTCTGCTTCCAGCTGGCTGCTGTTTGTGGCCTGTATCCTCTGCTGTAACTCCCTGGCTCTGCATTCAGCCCACAGAAAACCTTTGGATCACTGCAAGTGTGCAGAGGGTCTGGCTGATGTTAGCACAAACAGGTCCCCTGGTAGTGTTGGGACAGGCTGTGCTTGCTTGGTGTGGTCAAACCTCACTTTCACCACCCCAGATCTAATGCAGAAGCTTTAACAGCTCCTGTGTGGGGTGCCCTCTGCCAGCCAGCTGAGTCTAGGTCAAGTTTATACCAAGAGAATGTGGTCTGGGAGGAAGAAACTAGAGGCTTGGGCAAATAAAGCATCTGAGCCATGGAGGTGAGTCAGTTCTGGCTCAGAATGGCTGGAGGCACATGGTGTCCATTTGTCCTGCCTCACCAGCCTGGAGTTCCCTGGATCTGCAGGGCACAGATGAGTGCCTCTGGCTGTGCAGCAGCAGATGTGAGCAGGGGGGAGGGCATAGCCACAGCCTGCAAAGCTGCTCAGAACTCACTGTGGGCCCTTTCACAGCATGTAGGGGATGGAAGGGACCTCTGGAGATCATCTTCCACTGCCTGAAGGGGCCTGCAAGAAAGCCAGGAAGGGACTTCTGACAGGGGTCTGCAGTGACAGGATGAGAAGGGCAATGGATTTGAGTTGGGAGAGGGAAGATTGAGACTGGAGGTGAGGAAGAAATTGTTGAGAGTGAGGGTGGGGAGAGCCTGGCACAGGTTGCCCAGGGAGGCTGTGGCTGTCCCCTCCCTGGAGGTGTTCAAGGCCAGGCTGGATGAGCAAGCTGGGCTGGTGGGAGGTGTCCCAGCCCATGGAGGGGGATGGAACTTGGATGAACTCTTCCAACCCAAACCACTCTCGAGTTCTATGAACCTCTGATGAGTGACAGAGCAGAGCCTCCAACCTCCTCGGGGGGGGCTGGGTGTGTAAAGAGTTTTGCAGATGGTACCAAAAGCGGATTTCTGGATGGGAGGAGAATCTGGTTAAGGAATAGCAGGGATTTCATGAGCAACCTAATTTAGCAGCAGCATTTGGCTGTCAGCCAAGAGGTACCATGCTCCTGGGATGGCCACTGGAGTGGTGAGGAAGAGGGGAAGCATGGCCTGTGCTGGCCTGCCCCCTCCAGCGCTGGGTGAAGCAAGCCCGGCGGGTCTGAGGAGCAAGGTTAATGTTGGACTTGTGTGGGACAGGGGAGCTGCCAGGAATGATTTGTGTGTGGGAACCAAGAGGAGGCTGCCCACAGACCTGACATGGTGGATTAGGAGATTTTGACTCTTTTACAGTAGCAGTCACCCAGCTGGGGTCTGTCCCAAGCCTGATGTGCTCATGGCAGAGGCACACACACCAAGCCTGCAGCTCCTTCTCTTTCTCTTCTTGCACTGGAGCTGCAAAGTGCTCAGCAAGCCACTTCCCAGCATGTACTCTGGTTGACAGCAGCTGAACATCAGCCAGCAGTGTGCCCAGGGGCCAAGAAGGGCACCAGCACCCTGGCGTGGATCAGCAATGGTGTGGCCAGCAGGGGTAGGGCAGGGATTGTGCCCTGTGCTGGGCAGTGGTGAGGCCACAGCTTGGGAGTAGGGCTGTGGTGAGTAGGTCGAGAGAGGTTCTCCTTCCTCTCTGCCCTGCTGAGGCCACAGCTGGAACATTGTGTCCAGCTCTGGGCCCCTCAGGTCAAAAAGGACCTCAGGAAAGTCCTGAGGCTTGAGAGAGTCCAGCCCAGAGCCACAGAGCTGCTGCAGGCAGTGGAACATCTCCTGTGAGCACAGCTGAGGGAGCTGGGGCTTGGAGCTTGGAGCAGAGCAGCCTGAGGGCTGCCCTCAGTGCTGGGGATAAAGATGTGCAGGGCTGGAGCCAGGCTCTGCTCAGGGATGGCCAAGGACAGCACAAGGGGCACTGGGGGCAAGCTGGAGCACAGGAGGTGCCATGGGAACAGGAGGGAAAACTTTGTCCCTGTGAGGGTGGCAGAGCCTGGAGCAGGCTGCCCAGAGAGGTTGTGGAGTCTCCTGCTCTGGAGATATTCAAAACCTTTCCAACCCCTAACATTGTTTGATCTTTCTCAGCCCTTTTAAGTATCGAAAGGCCACCAGAAGGTGTCCCTGGAGCCTTCTCTTCTCCAGGCTGAACAACCCCAACTCTCAGTCTTTCTTCAGAAGTTGTTCCATCTCTTTTATTATTTCTGTGTCTCTTCTCTGGACCTGCTCCAACCCAGTCATGTCTGTCTTGGGCTGAGGACTCCAGAGCTGGACACAGTTTTCCAGGTGAAGGTTTCAGCAGAGCAGATGAGGAGAAAATCACCATGGGGAGGAGTCTGAGGAAGTTGTGGAGAAAACAAGAGCCTGGGTATGGGTACTTGAGCCAGCACTGCTGGTGTGCAGCTCTGGCCACACTTCTGTCTCATTCTGGACTTGTTGCCAGCCCCCTTGCCCCATGGGGAGGTGGAAAGAGTTTGGTTTTTCTCACTCAGCTGATCCCAAGCACTTTCTGAGGCATTTGTCAGGTGCTTTAGTCCTCTCCTCACTGCTGTCCTGTGTGTCTCCATCACACCATGGGAATGTGACACCAGGCCCAGGCTGGGCTTTTGCTAAGTGTGCCCCACCCCAGCCCCAGCAAGTCAGCAGTATTACAGTGTTTGCGCCCTGTTGGAGCTCTATTCTTGGTCCTCTGAACCCTTCAGTCTCAGCTTATCTGGCTGCTTCTACTCCCTGATCTCCTGTCTGTGTCCCATGGGGGATGCCCAAAGCCTTGGCAGGCAGTAGGAGCTGTTGGGTTGCTGATCCTCAGCAGGAGCTCTTGTGGGTGCTGCGTGCTCTGGGGAAGCAGCAAACCCCCCCAGTGCTGCTAGGATGGAGAGGTTTCCTTCAGGGTGAAGCTCAGGCTTTGGCTGGCTGTGGAAGGAGCCTTGCCAGAGCAGCAGAGCTCTGCAGAGTTGCTCTGGGGTCCCCCCTTTTTGTGGCTGGGATGTAAACCTCATGTCCCAAGGGTGGCTGCTGGCCAAAGCCTGGGCAGTGCCTGTCCTGGCTGCAAAGGGCTACACCTGTCAGCAGAGAGGGGGAAACTCAGCTGCCCTAGCTGCAAATTTTAGAAACTGAGCACTTCCTCCCTATGGAAAAACTGCTAAGTGCTGGTGCCCTGCCAGGAGCTGCAGGGGCACCACAAGCTGTGCATGGAGGCTTGCCCAGCGATGCCCAGGATGGAAATGGGATGAGCCAACTTTCTCTGAGTGCCTGCTGGGGAGTTCTGGGCACTGAGTGCAGCTTGCATCAAAGGCTGCTAAAGCTGTAATACATTAGTGCCCTTCCAGAAGCACTTGGAGCCAGGCAGCTGCCAAGAGCAATACAAGGATGGCAGGAGATGAGCCTCCTGAAGATCTCTGCTGAGAGACAGGCAGGGCCCAGCACTGCCAGCCCAGCACCGTGCCCTGAGGGCTGCATGAGATCCTGTACAGAGTGAGAACACAAAGGAATTAAAAATGTAGAGGTAAAATGCTGTGCTTTAAGTGTCATCTAATGGCTCCAAGAGCAGTGTGGAGGAGAAGGCCTTGGGGGTGTCAGCTGCTGACAAACTCCCCAGGAGCCAGCAGTGGTCCCTGGCAGCCCAGAGCCAGCTGAGTGCTGAGCTGCATCCAGAGCAGGGAGAGCAGCAGCACAGGGAGGGGATTCTGCCCCTGCTCTGCTCTGCTCAGACCCCACCTGCAGCACTGCCTCCAGCTCTGGGGCCCCCAGCACAGGAAGGACCTGGAGCTGCTGGAGAGGGGCCAGAGGAGGTCACAGAGATCATCAGAGGCTGGAGAACCTCTGCTGTGGGGACAGGCTGGGAGAGTTGGGGCTGTTCAGGCTGGAGAAGAGAAGGCTCCAGGGAGAGTTCAGAGCAGCCTTGCAGCACCTGAAGGGGCTCCAGGAGAGCTGGGGAGGGACTTTGGTCAAAGGCTGGGAGTGCCAGGATGAGGGACAATGGCTTTGAGCTGGGAGAGGGGAGAGTGAGAGTGGAGAGGAAGAAGAAATTTTTGAGAGTGAGGGTGGGGAGAGACTGGCACAGGTTGCCCAGGGAGGCTGTGGATGTCCCCTCCCTGGAGGTGTTCAAGGCCAGGTTGGATGAAGCCCTGAGCAAGCTGGGCTGGGGGAAGGTGTCCCTGCCCATGGCAGGGGGTTGGCACTGGATGATGTCTAAGGTCCCTTCCAGCCCAACCCATTCTGTGCTTGGTGTGAAACCCAGAGGCTGGGGTTAGCAAGGCCTGCAGTGCCCAGCAGGCTGCCTGCCCATTCAGGAGTTCTTCTCTCTACAAAGCAGACCTTAAGGGCAGTTCTCACATTCAGTACCTACTCCCCAACGAGGCAGGGCTCCTCCTCAGCCAGATCTTTGACTTTCTTTACTCCCTTTTGGGGTGGTAGGGGCAGGTGTCAGCTCTGTCATGTTGCTGCCCCAAGCAGTTCCTCTTACACTGCTCCCCAGGAACGCTGCAGCAAATCGAAGAGGAGAGCTGAGCATAGCCAGGGATCCTCTCAGGTTACTAGACTTAGCCACTCTCCTAAATTTAAGGCTGCAGGATTAATAGTATTTAAAGGACACATCTACCCTCCTTTTACTTCCTCTTTGTCCTCTTCCCCTGCCTCTGCTGACCTCAGGTAACCCATTTTGGAGAGCCAAGGAGCTGGACTTTACCCACTGGCTGTTTCAGATGGGGTGTTGTGCGGTGCTTAATTGTGGCAGATACACCCCAAAAACCATGCAGCAGAGGTGGTCTGGAGAGACAGCAGCAGGCAGGGCTCTCAGAAGCTTTAGGTGGGCAAGGAAGTGCCCTGAGTGCTGCTGCACAGTGAGAACAGCACAGAAAGCGCTGCTCATGTTGAAGGGACCTCAGAGATCAGATACTCCAACCCCCCCTGCCATCAGCAGGGGCATCTCTCAACTCCACTTGGATGCTCAAGACTTTATCCAACCTGGCCTTGAATGCCTCCAGGGAGACCTTAGAGCAGCTTTCCAGTACCTGAAGGGCTCCAGGAGAGCAGGGGAGAGACTTTGGCCAAGGGCTGGGAGTGCCAGGAGGAGGGACAATGGCTTTGAGCTGGGAGAGGGGAGAGTGAGACTGGAGAGGAGGAAGAAATTGTTGAGAGTGAGGGTGGGGAGAGACTGGCACAGGTTGCCCAGGGAGGCTGTGGATGTCCCCTCCATGGAGGTGCTCAGCGCCAGGCTGGATGAGGCCCTGAGCAAGCTGTGCTGGTGGGAGGTGTCCCTGCCCGTGGCAGGGGGTTGGCACTGGATGATCTTTGAGGTCCCTTCCAACCCAAACCATTCCATGAGTCAATGAATCCTGGGCAATAGAATTAGTATGATGCAACACCACAAAAATGCCAGAAATTGTTCATTTTGAGGTAGGGGGCAGCCCAGCAGCCCCCCCTGGCACTGCTGCTGCAGCCTCAGGTGCTTGCTGCCACCGCTGCTGTTCTCAGCTCCCTGCTGGTTTTCATGCCCCTGGGGCACTGCTAACACCACAAACATTTGCCAGCCTGTGTCCCATTGCTTCATCACACAACCCCAGCAGCACTTTCTCGTGGTCTGTGGGTGCAGGATTTGTCACTGCTCTACTCAGCAGCTCCTCCAGCTTTGCTCTGGACCTTCTCTTGGGGGCAGATGTCCACAGCCAGGGCGCAGTGCCTCAGGGGCTCCAGTGAGTGCCTGCTGCTGTCAGTGCCCCTGGAGCTTTGGCACTTTGCTTTATCTCTTCCCAAGCCAGGAGAGTCAGATTACTGCAGCTTTCCCTGTTGGAACAGGTGGGGGATGATCCCATTATCCCTGCTGTTCCTAGCAGGCATTCCATGGGAAGCAGGCAGGATGGGGACGAGCAGAGCAATGAGGGCAGTGAGGGGAAGAAGAGGACTTGGGGGAGTAGGGGAGGGGGAGGTGTTGTGCATCTAGGGAGATACTGAATGGGAGAGTCCAACATAGCTGCACCTTGACTCCTGGGATCAGTTTTGAGCCTCTCAGGTCCAGAGAAGGGCAACAGGGCTGGGGAAGAGTCCGGAGAACAGGGCTGGGGAGGGGCAGCTGAGGGAGCTGGGGGTGTTGAGCCTGGAGAAGAGGAGGCTGAGGGAGACCTCATTGCTCTCTGCAGCTCCTGAGAGGAGGGTGGAGCCAGGTGGGGGTTGGGCTCTGCTCCCCAGTCTCAGGTGGTAGAAGGAGAGGAAATGTCCTGAAATTGTGCCAGGGGAGGGTTAGGTTGGAAAGGAGGAAAAATTTCTTTGCTGGAGGACTGTTCAGGGATTGGAAGAGGCTGCCCAGGGAGGTGGTGGAGTCCCCATGGCTGGAGGTGTCCAAGCAAGGTGTGGCCATGGCACTTGGGGCCATGGTGGGGTTGGGTTGGTGCAGGACTGGATGACCTCAGAGGGCTTTGCCAACCCAAACAATTTCATGACTCTATGATCCAGTGGCTCAAGCAAGAGCTGCTGTTTTCTCTTGGCTGATTCTCAGCAGGTGCAGAGGCAGTGTGTGCATCTGGGTGGGTTAAGTGACCAAAAATGTCAGTGGGGGAAGTGTTGGTTAAAGACAATTCCCTTATTTTCACTACTTGTCAGAAGGGAAGTGCTGGTCACTGGTGCTTGTTTTAGGTGAAGGATCATCTGGAAGTCACCTGACTGCCACAACTGATAGATGTGCCCAGAGCAAGGGAGTGCTAGGATTTGGGAGGGATTTCATAGAATCACAGAAAGGTTTGGGCTGGAAGGGACATTAGAGAGCATCCAACTGCAACCCCCTGCCATGGGCAGGGACACCTCCCACCAGCCCAGCTTGCTCAAGGCCTCATCCAGCCTGGCCCTGAACACCTCCAGGGAGGGGACAGCCACAGCCTCCCTGGGCAACCTGTGCCAGTGTCTCCCCAGCCTCACTCTCAATTATTTCTTCCTCAGCACCAGCCTCAATCTCCCCTCTCCCAGCTCAAAGCCATTGTCCCTCATCCTGGCACTCCCAGCCCTTGGCCAAAGTCCCTCCCCAACTGTCCTGGAGCCCTTCAGGTCCTGCAAGGCTGCTCCAAGGTCTGTCTGGAGCCTTCTATTCTCCAGCCTGAACAGCCCCAACTCTCCCAGCCTGTCCCCACAGGGGAGGATCTCCAGGCCTCTGATCATCTTCTGGACCTTCTCCAGCAGCTCCAGGTCCTTCTTGTGCTGGGAGCCCCAGAGCTGGAGGCAGTGCTGCAGGTGGGGTCAGAGCAGAGCAGAGGGCAGAATCCCCTCCCTGTGCTGCTGCTCTCCTGCTCTGGATGCAGCTCAGCACACAGCTGCCTGCTGGAGGCTTTCAAGCCCCATCTGGATGTGTTCTGTGTGCCCTGCCCTGGGTGCCCCTGCTCTGGCAGGGGGGTTGGACTGGATGATCTCCAGAGGTCCCTTTCAACTCCTGCCATTCCATGGTTCTGTGGCTGGCCTTGCTTGAAGGACTCTGATGCTGTACCTGAGGCCAACAGAACTCTACCATTTCAGAGCATCCCTGCTCCAATGTGGAGGGGGGAAGGAATCAGACCCATTGGTGACATGTGGAGCTTGAGCAAATTTAGAGGTTGTCCACTAGGGAACTCTCTTTGTGTTCCCATTATCTTTGGAAAGTTGGGCAATTAACTTTAGTTCCCAGTTCATGCTCCCTGAAGCTTTCAGGTGAGGGAAGTTCAGCCAGCAGGCTGCACGTGGAGGCTGTACACTTGATTTAACACCAACTCCTCTTCTTTTTTCTTCTTCCTTTTCAATCCTTCCCTCCCCTGCATGTCCTCCCTCTCTCCCTCCTCTCTCAGGCCTGTATAGATGAGAACCTGGACATGGTGAAGTTCCTTGTAGAAAATGGAGCCAATGTGAACCAGCAGGATAATGAGGGCTGGACCCCTCTCCACGCAGTGGCATCGTGTGGCTACCTCAACATAGCAGAGTGAGTGAGTTTGGGGCTCCTCTGGGGGCTTCTGACACTTTTCACATGTCCTTCTTGGAGCAGTCTCACAGGAGATTGATGCTGAGACTGGTGCAGTGTCCTGGGCAGCAGTGCTCAAGGGGCTGATGAATCCCTGCTGCTGCTGCTGAATCCTTGATTTGCAGGGGATAAGATGGAGCCTGCAACTGTTTGCCTTTTGCTGGTCCCATAACAGTGACTTCTGGTCCTTCTCCCTAGTCTCAGGTGATAGAAGAGGAAATTACCTGAAATTGTGCCAGGGGAGGGTTAGGTTAGAGATTAGGAAAACTTTCTTTGCTGCAAGAGTGGTCAGGGATTGGAAGAGGCTGCCCAGGGAGGTGGTGGAGTCCCCATGGCTGGAGGTGTTGAAGAGAGGCTTTGGAGTCACACGAATGCCACCAGCATCTTTTCCTTCACATTCAGATCCACTGTTTCTGACATGCTGAGAAAGATGGAGCAGTGGATAGAAGTGACTGCTTGGTACTTACCTCACTGACTGTTAGAGCCTTGTCTTGACCCCACAGTCACAGAATATCTCTGGTTGGAAGGGACCTCCAAGCTCATCCAGCCCAACCCTGACCCAGCACTGCAGGCTCAGCACCAAACCATGGCCCTAAGCACCAGGTCCATGCTGCTGGAACACCCCCAGGGATGGTGACTGCAGCACTGCCCTGGGCAGCCTCTTCTAGTGGCTGAGAACCTTCCAGTGCAGAAATATTTCCTAACACCCAGCCTGAGCCTCCCCTGGTACAGCTTGGAATCATTTCCTCTGCTCCTATTGCTTGCCACCAAGGAGCAGAGGCTGTCCCTTCCTTGCTCCAACCTCCCTCTCAGGGAGCTGTAGAGAGCAATGAGTCCTCCCCTCAGCCTCCTCCAGACTGAACACCCCCAGCTCCCTCAGCTGCTCCTCCCCAGCCCTGTTCTCCAGACCCTTCCCCAGCTCCAGCCCTCAATGTCCTTCTTGGAGTGAGGGCCCCAGGAGTGACATCTGGAGAAGCTACAAAGATGTTAATTGTTGTTGATGGGAATGTTGGTGTATAAATACAGATATGGAATTGCTGCTGGCTTGGCTTAGCTTTTGTTCTGACTTCCTTTTTGCTCTGAAGGAGCCAAGTCTGTCAGATGAGTGCAGGAGCAGAGGTCTGTAAGTAACAGTAGAGGAACAAATCTCCAAGCCGCTGCCCAGGGCTCCTTGCATGGCCCAATGAACGTTTTTAGTTCAGGAAATCACTAAGAACAAAGCACTCATTGGGTAACTGAGCTTGAATGGGAAAGAGAATCCCTGGTTGTGCTGTGTGACCTCCTGTGAAGGTGCAGAGGAGCTCTGATGCCTTGGTTTGGGCCTCATTCCCTTAGGTACTTAATTAGTCATGGAGCCAACGTGGCTGCTGTGAACAGCGAAGGAGAAGTCCCCTCTGACATCGCAGAGGAAGCAGCCATGAAGGACCTGCTGCTGGAACAAGTGAAGAAACAAGGTAAATACTGGTGGGAGTCAACATGGCAGAGTCAGACCTCAAAGAACTGCTGTGGGAAATTCAGGGATGCCCAAGGACAGGCCAAGGGGCACTGGGGGCAAGCTGGAGCAGAGGAGGTGCCATGGGAAAACTTTGTCCCTGTGAGGGTGGCAGAGCCTGGAGCAGGCTGCCCAGAGAGGTTGTGGAGTCTCCTGCTCTGGAGGCTTTCCAAACCCACCTGGATGTGTTCCTGAGATCTTGCTCTGGCAGTGGGGAGTGGATTCAGTGGTCCTTTCCAGCCCCTAACAATCTGATTCTGTAGGTGAAGGGATCTGAGATCTGCCCCAAGAGGCAGCAGACAGCTTTTGCTTTGGTAGCACAAGAGTGGAGCAGCTGCAGAAGTTTGTGCTGTGCAGGCTCTGTGCTTAGCAGGGTTCTTCAAAGGCAGACAGCACAGCCCTGACAGCTGATTCATGAGATCTTGCTTTTAAAGTGAGACTCACTTCTGACCTCTGCTATCAGTGGAAGCTCTTCTGTCACCAAGACTCACAGAGTCACAGAATGGCTCAGGCTAGAAGTGACCAAAGTGGTCACTTATTCCAACCCCCTGCCATGGGCAGAGACACCTCTCAACTAGATTCAGCTGCTCAAGGCCTCATCCCACCTGGCTTGAAGATCTCCAGGGAGGAGGCAGCCACAGCCTCCCTGGGCAGCCTGTTCCAGAGTCTCACCACCTTCATACTGAAGAACTTCTTCTTCAGCTCCAGTCTAACCCTGCTCTGCCTCAGCTTCAAACCATTCCCTTTTGGCCTGTCTCTAGATACCCTCAGCAAAAGTCTCTCTGCAGCCTTTCTGTAGGATTCCTTCAGGTACTTCATCTCTAAGGTCCCCCTGGAGTCTTCTCCAGGCTGCACACCCCCAGCTGTCTCAGCCTGGCCTCACAGCAGAGCTGCTCCAGCCCTTGATAATTACAGAGGTGAGATTTAGAGCCCTGCCAAGAGTAAGGACTGGAAAATGAGTGTGCCTGGCCTGGAGTGACCTGCTTTATCCTGAGCCTCCCCCAGACTTCTTCTGCTGCCCATCTGCTCTGCCATTTCCCCTTGCTGTCTGAGGTGGGGCTGTCTGAGGTGGGGCTGTCTGAGGAGCAGCTCCCTGCTCTGTCCCTGCAGAAACATCACAGGCAGGAGAAACATCTTGGGCAGTGTAGCTGCTGTCAGAAATGCTTCAGCAGTGTCCAGTTCTCTTCATGCTCATGGAATGTATTTGTGGGGGGCTGGGGGCTGTGCATAGGTGTGAGGGGTTTGAACCCTGGCAGTGAGGTTCATCAGGGGTGGTTTTGAAGGCTGCGTTTATCCCAGCTGGGTGGGAAGTGAAGCACTGAGGCGAAGTGAGCTGACCCAGAACCAAGGTATGCACATGGACCACACATGGACTAAATATTGGAGGTGTTTAGCTTTGAGAACAGAAATCTCATGAGGGATCTGCTTCTTGTCCTCCACTGCCTTGGGAGAAGCTACAGAGCCTCTTGTCAGAGCTGCACAGTGATGGGAGGAGAGAAAAGTCACAGGGTCGGCAGAGGACATTCTGCCTGCACTTTACCTGTGTGTGTATGGGGGAAGGGTTTCCCAGGAGAGTGTGGAACAGGGACCACCAGGAACTCTGTGGGATCTCCATCACTGAAGAGGGTCAAAGCACAGCTGCATTTGCAGAATCACAGAACAGCTTGAAGAGGCCTCCAAGCTCATCCAGTCCAACCCTCCACCCAAGGCTCAGCACCAAACCATGGCCCTAAGCACCAGGTCCACACTGCTTGACACCCCCAGGGATGGTGACTGCAGCACTGCCCTGGGCAGCCTCTTCCAATGTCTGAGAACCTTCCAGTGCAGAAATATTTCCTAGCATCCAGCCTGAGCCTCCCCTGGTGCTGCTTGGAACCATTTCCTCCCCTCCTTTTGCTTGCTACCAAGGAGCAGAGGCTGTCCCCTCCTCACTCCAACCTCCCTGCAGGGAGCTGGAGAGAGCAATGAGGTCTCCCTCAGCCTCCTCTTCTCCAGGCTGAACAACCCCAGCTGCCTCAGAAGCTCCTTGGAGGACCTGTGCTCAAAGCCCTTTATCTCTGAGCAGCTTGATCTGGGTTTGAAGTTCTCCTTCTCTGAGCAGGGATTTGGGCTGGAGAATCCCAAAGATTCTTTCTGCTCCTGATGATTTTGTGCCTGCTGGTGGCTGTTGGGGTTGTTTGCAGGCTGGATCAAATCCTTCCTCCTTCCCAGATGGATTCTGCTTGCCCCATGATGGTTACTTTATTTCTGAAGCCATTTTCAGGCAGGGATCAGGCCTTTGCTGCTTGGTGTTACTGATGAGTCTGGAGCCCTCCAGCTCCTTGTTGTTTGTGTTACTGTTCCTCTGGGAAAATTGCTGCAGGATCATGTCCCTGCTGGGAGCCAGAAAATTTTCACTTCCTGGGCTGGTGTTTGTGACAAGGTTATTCTACTCTGTTCCACTTTGAAAGAAGTGAAAAGGGCCCTTCTGCCTGATCCTGAGACTGCTCAGGTGTTCCAGAAGGGGGCTGTGTCCCCAAGCAGTGTTTGTTTTACTGGGTCCAAGCTCTGCCCTTGGCAGGTTTCAACCCTGCTGTTACTGTGAGCAGTGCTTGATAGCCACTTTAGAGAAAGAGAGTTACAGTGGTGTGAAGGAGGAGGAAGTGGAACAGGTTGCCCAGGGATGTGGTTGAAACCTTCCCTGGAGACATTCAAGGCCAAATTGATGTTGCCCTGGGCAGCCTGCTGTAGTTAGAGATGTCCCTGCTGACTGCAGGGGGTTGGACAAGATAACCTTTGAGGGTCCCTTCCAATCCCTTCTGTGATTCCCTGAAAGAGAGGATCTGCATCTCTCTGGGCAGCCTGGCTGTGGGGAGCAGAGGGGCAGGCTGTGGCCAGCCCAGCAAAGCAAAGGCTGACAGCAGACAAGGCCTCACCTGACTGCCTCAGCTGCAGCTACTTTGCCTGGTGCTGCTTGGGATGCTGCTTGGCTTTTCATTGCCTGCTGAGATGCCCTGAACCAGCCATCTGTCTGCAGCAAGCTGCTTCCCATTGATTCAGTTTAGCAGGATGCTAACTGCTGGAGGAAATGTGAGGTAGGCTTTAAATAAGGCTCCAGCCAGCTCTGCAGCCTCCCTGCAACACAGCTGAAGGCAGATGCCTGCTGCACACTGCACTACAGGACAGGCCTCTGTGGTTCCCCTCTGAAACATTTTCCCAGCCTCCAGCTACTGTGCCTCAAGGAATTCCTCAGCCAGATGGACTCTGTGTACTCAGGAATCCCCTGTGGCTTCCTGCTCCATGAGGAGCTCCTGGCACAGACAGTGCTGTGGTTAACAACCTCAGTTAATAACTGCACAGTTAATAACTGCAGGTCTGCTGGTCATGGAGGTGTTGGGTAAAAGGTTGAACTTGCTGATCTTGGAGGTCTTTTTTAACCTGTGTGATTCTATGATTCCTCTGGTCCTTGTTCTGGAGCCCTGATACTTCTGATCTTCACAACAGCCTGGGGTAGTGCTTTCAGATTTCAGAGAAGGGCAACAAAGCTGGGGAAGGGTCTGGAGAACAGGGCTGGGGAGGAGCAGCTGAGGGAGCTGGGGGTGTGCAGCCTGGAGAAGAGGAGGCTGAGGGAGACCTCATTGCTCTCTACAGCTCCCTGCGAGGAGGTTGGAGCCAGGTGGAGGTGGGGCTCTTCTCTTTGGTGATAGAAGGAGAGGAAACGGCCTGAAATTGTGCCAGGGGAGGCTTAGGTTGGAGATTGGGAACAATTTCTTTTCATGGTCAGCGATTGGAAGAGGCTGCCCAGGGAGGTGGTGGAGTCCCCATGGCTGGAGGTGTTCCAGCAAGGTGTGGCCATGGCACTCAGGGCCATGGTTTGGTGACCATGGTAGAGCTGGGTTGATGTTGGACTGGATGATCTCAGAGGGCTTTGCAACCCAAACAATTCTCTGATTCTATGACTGTGAGCTGAGAAGTGGGTTTTTTTTTGTTCTATTTTAAGCCTATTGGCCCCTAATTCAGTTGGGTTTCAGGTTGTTCTTAACCTGAAGAACTCATCCATAAATGCAATTGTCTTCTTCTTCTTCATGTTTTCACAGAATTGTCAGGGTTGGAAGGGATCTCAAGGCTCAGCCAGTTCCAAGCCCCCTGCCATGCCCAGGGACACCTCACACCACAGCAGGTTGCTCACAGCCACCTCCAGCCTGGCTGCAAAAACCTCCAGGGATGAGGCTTCCACCACCTCCCTGGGCAACCTGTGCCAGTCTCTCATGGGGAAGAACTTCCTGATGTCTAATCTAAATCTCCCCTCCTCTAGCTTGGGTCCCCTGAGTCAGTGAGCTGATGGCTGTGGTGTGGAGCCACATTGTACTTCTGCTTGGTGTAGCACAGGAGAACTCCAGTCAGGACACCAAGTCTAAGGTTGGGTTTTGTTGGTTTAGTGACAATTGGTGCAGCTCTTCAGCCAGACCCACCTGGCCTGCACACAGCAGCAGGGGGACATGGTCTTTCCTGTCATCAGAGAGCCCCCTGCCATGTCTGATGTGCTCCCTTCATCTGACTTCACCTAAAGCACATCTTTAGGAAGGGCATGGACCTGATGCAGCAGGTCCAGAGAAGACCACAAATTATAGAATCACAGAATGCTCTGGGTTGGAAGGGACCTCCAAAGAGATCCAGTCACCGCCCCCCCCCGCCCCGCAGGGACATCCTCCACTAGCTCAGGTGGCCCAGAGCCCTGTTCAGCCTCACCTTCAACATCTCCAGGGATGGGCCTCAACCACCTCCCTGGGCAACCTGTTGCAGTGTTCCAGCAGCCTCCTGCTGCAGAACTTCTTCCTCACATCCAATCTGAATCTGCTCTGCTCCAGTTTGAAGCCATTGTCCCTGGTCCTGACCTGGCAGACCTTTGGGAACAGTCTGTCTCCATCCTTCTTGTAGGCCCCCTTCAGGTACTGGCAGGCTGCTATTAGGTCACCCCAGAGTCTTCTCTTCTCCAATGCTGATCAGAGGGCTGGAGCACCTTCCCTGTGAGGACAGGCTGAGGGAGCTGAGGGCCAGCAGCTTTCCCAGCTCCTAGCAAATCCTCTCCCTGCTTTCAGTGGAAGATCACAAAGGGATTGCTGATGTTGCATAGCACAGGGTGAGCTGAACATCTCTGTGAAAGCTTTCACTTGATAATCTCTTCTGTGCTTCACCTTCTAGGTGCAGACCTAGACCTGGCCAGGAAGGAGGAGGAGCAGCAGATGCTGCAGGACGCTCGGCAGTGGCTGAACAGTGGCAGGATTGAGGACGTGAAGCAGCCCCGGACAGGCGCCACGGCTCTGCACGTGGCTGCAGCCAAGGGCTATGCAGAAGTCATGAGGTGGGAGCCCCTTCCCAGGGCTGGTCAGTGTAAGGAGCACATCTAGCTCTGTAGTTCAGAGGAATTTGCTTCACAGTGAGATTTTCAGGCTGCTGTGCCTCAGAAGGCTCTCTGGATTTATGTTCCCAGCCATAGTGCTTCACCTGGGTGTGCACAGGGACTGGGAGATTCCCTTTCATGCCTCTAGGCCTTTAAAGTTTGGGTATTTCATGGAATCCCAGATTGGTTGGGGTTGGAAGGGACCTTAAAGCTCATCCAGTTCCAACCCCCTGCCATGGGGCAGGGACACCTCCCACCAGCCCAGGTTGTTCAAGGCCTCATCCAGCCTGGCCTTGAGCACCGCCAGGGTTGGGGCATTCATAACCTCCCAGGGCAACCTGTTCCAGTGTCTAACCACCCTCATAGAATCATAGAATCAACCAGGCTGGAAGAGACCTCCAAGATCATCCAGTCCAACCTATCACCCAGCTCTATCCAATCAACCAGACCATGGCCCTGAGTGCCTCATCCAGGCTTCTCTTGAACATCTCCAGGGACAGTGACTCCACAACCTCCCTGGCAGCACATCCCAATGGCAAATCTCTCTCTCTGTGAAGAACTTCCTCCTAACATCCAGCCTAGACCTCCCCTTGCACAACTTGAGACTGTGTCCCCTTGTTCTGTGGCTGATTGCTTTCTCCTTGTGAAGAACTTCCTCCTAATGTCTAACCTCTGGCAAAAGTCCATCCCCAGCTTTTCTGTAGTCTCCTTCACGTCCTGGAAAGCAGCTTTAAGGTCTCCCTGGAGCCTTCTCTTCTCCAGGCTGAACAACCTCAGCTCCCTCAGTCTGTCCCTACAGGGAAGGTTCTTCAGCCCTCTGATCATCGTGGTGGCTTCCTCTGGACCTGCTCCAGCAGTTCCATGTCCTTGCTGTGTTTAAATTGGTGAAAGCTTTTTAGGGTCTGAGGCACAAATGAGAAGGTTTCATTTTCACTTTTAGAGCAATAGCTTTAGGACTGGCAAGGAAGACAGCACTGGGGGCAGTTGCAGCCTACAAAGTGGGCTGAAGCACCTCTCCTGTGAGGAGAGACTGAGAGAGTTGAGGCTGTTCAGTCTGGAGAAGGGAAGGCTCTGAGGTGACCTTCCTGTGGCCTTCCAGGATCTGAAGTGGGCTACAAGAAAGCTGGGGAGGGACTTTTTAGGCTATCAGATAGTGACAGGACTGGGGGGATGGAACAAAGCTGGAAGTGGGGAGATTCAGACTGGACATGAAGAAGAAGTTCTCCCCCATGAGAGTGGTGAGAGCCTGGAATGGGTTGCCCAGGGAGGTGGTTGAGGCTCCATCCCTGGAGGTGTTTAAGGCCAGGCTGGATGAGGCTCTGGGCAGCCTGATCCAGTGTGAGGTGTCCCTGCCCATGGCAGGGGGGTTGGAACTGGCTGAGCCTTGAGGTCCCTTCCAACCCTGACTATGATTCTATGACAGCACACACTGCATGACAATCACAAACCCCCCCACAGTTTGTGTGACCATTCCAGTGGAAAATGCAGTGTCCACCCCACCTCACTGTCCCCTGCCCCTTAATGCTCCTGCAGCCACCAGCAGTGCCAAAGGGATTCCAGCACACAGCAGCTCTGCTTCTAATGCTCTGGCACCAAGCAGCTCATTGGGAGCAGAACCCTGCCCAGTGCTGTTTCCTGGCAGTAAAGCATTCCTATTTTTACAGGTAAGGTCAGATTCAGGTTTCCAACAACAAAGCTTTTTCCTCCCTGCTCTTGAAGTGTGGGTGGAGCTGCCCATAAACACAGCAGGTTTCTCTGTTGCCCACATTAAAATCCCTTCTGGAAGCATCCATCCATCCCCATCCTTAATTTCATGGTGGCATGACTTGGTGTGCAGGAGCTGGCCCTGGTCAAGCTCTGGTCATTTTGTTGTTGACAACTGAGCGAGGCCAGAGGAGGCCACAAAGATGATCCAAGGGCTGGAGCAGCTCTGCTGTGAGGCCAGGCTGAGGGAGCTGGAGGTGTGCAGCCTGGAGAAGAGAAAGCTCCAGGGAGACCTTAGAGCTGCCTGCCAGGACCTGAAGGGATCCTCCAGGAAGGCTGCAGAGAGACTTTTCCTGAGGGTCTCTGTAGGCAAGCCAAGGGGGAATGGTTTGAAGCTGAGGCAGAGCAGGGTTAGACTGGAACTGAGGAAGAAGTTGCAGAATTCCCCTGGGATGTTCTTCAATATTTAAGCAACTTGGCTACTGGTCAGTTTCTATGCCTGAGCCCCACAGCACATCCACCTGATGGCTGCTGTACCAGTGTGCAGATGGCCCTGAAGCTCCAGGCTACAGTGAGCTCCCTTCTGCTTCTTTTGGGTTTAATTATTCAAGCTCCAGGTGCTGTGAAGCTGTGGTGCTGTGGTCTGGTGGGGAAGGCAGGGGGTGAAGCTGCACAGCAGTGAATGTGACCTGAGGGTGTGCCCAGGCAGGTTCACTTGGGTGAGATTTGTTGAATCATGCAAGGACTGGGCTGCAAAGATGCAGTTTGGGTTGGTCAGCCCAGGTGTGGGTTGGTTAACTTCCACATCTCACATCTGTTCATCCCAGTCATGTCCTGTCTATCCCAGGCAGTCCTGCTGATGTTGTCTCCTCCTGACCATTCCTTGTTCTCTGGTAGGACCCAGACTGAGCTCCAGTTACCAAAAGTCCTTCCCTGCCAGCGATGTGCTTGGTCCCTGGCTGTGGAGATGACAATCTGCAGGGACATGGCTTCTTTGGTGCCTGAGCCAGCCTGGGGTCTCTTCCTTTGGAGCAGTTCAGTCACCAGTGCCAGATTAGAAAAGAAATTCTCCCAGTTTAGGACCTGCTGAAAGGGATCAGAATCACAGCAAACATCTGGTCGGAAGGGACCTCCAAGCTCATCCAGTCCAACCCTCCACCCAGCACTGAAGGCTCAACACCAAACCATGGCCCTAAGCACCAGGTCCACAAGGTGCTCGAACACCCCTAGGGATGGTGACTGCAGCACTGCCCTGAGCAGCCTCTTCCAATGTTTGAGAACCTTCCAGTGCAGAAATATTTCCTAGCATCCAGCCTGAGCCTCCCCTTGATGCAGCCTGGAACTATTTCCTCTGCTCCTGTTGCTTGACACCAAGGAGAAGAAACTGCCCCCTCCTTGCTTCAACCTCCCTTCAGGGAGCTGTAGAGAGCAATGAGCTCTCCCCTCAGCCTCTTCTCCAGGAGAACCTCCTCAGACACACTAATTCCAGCAGGATTCACAGCAGGATTCACAGCAGAGTCACTTTGCAATCCCCTCTCATGCTTCAGTTGGAAGCTCCTTGAGTGGTTGTTGCTGAGGTGAACAAGTTAAGGAACTCCTGCTCCTTGTGAGCCATGCTGCCTGCTCTGTGCCTCTCACTGTGAGCTCCTCTGTGTGGAGAAGTCATTCCTGGGTGGCAGAAATCAACTCTGCTTCTCTCCTCAGGCTCCTGATCCAGGCTGGCTTTAACCTCAACGTGCAGGACAACGACGGCTGGACCCCGCTGCATGCTGCTGCCCACTGGGGGGTGAAGGAAGCTTGCTCCATCCTGGCTGAGGCTCTGTGTGACATGGACATCAGGAACAAGCTGGTGAGGGCACAGGGGGCTTGGCACAATTTGGGCAATGCATTTTGTAGCCAGGTGAATGCCACTTGATCCAACACCATGCTGGAGTTACACCATGAGCAGTTCCTCTCCCGTGAGCACTGGGAATTTACAGACCCCAGAAGATAAAGGACCTGGACCCATTAAGGGTCCTGACTCTGGAGGAAGGCAGAAAAGGCTTCAGGTATTGCAGGATTCATAGAATGGGTTAGGTTGGCAGGGACCTTAAAGCTCATCCAGTTCCAACCCCCTGCCATGGGCAGGGACACCTCCCACCAGCCCAGCTTGCTCCAGGACTCATCCAGCCTGGCCTTGAGCACCTCCAGGGAGGAGGCAGCCACATGGCCAAGGTAACCTGGATTCACTTGATGCCTAGCCATCAGGTCTCATTACCTGCTGTTAATTAACTGGTGATTACAGCTTTAGTTCTGGTGACACTGGAACTGATTTCTCACTTTGTGCCCTGAAGTGCTGTTCCCTGGTTTATGTTGGAAATGGCCATGGATGTAGAAATGGCTCCCAAGTTTTTCTGACCTGCTCATGACTGGCAGCATTTCAGGAGGTTCAAATCATAGAACCATAGAATGGCTTAGGCTGGATGGGACCTTAAAGGTCATCTAGTTCCACAGCCTCTGTAGTCAGCAGGGACACCTTCCACTAGGCCAGGTTGCTCACTGCCCCAAGCAGCCTGGAATGGCTCAAAGGAAGGGACATCTCCCACCTCTCTGGGCAACCTGGGCCAGTGTCTCACCACCCTCACAGTGAAGAATTTCTTCCTAGTTTGAAACCATCACCCCTCATCCTATCACTACAGTCCCTCATAAAGACCCGCAGCCCTGCTTTCTGATCAGCCCTTGAAGCACTGCAAGGCCACCAGAAGGTCTCCCTGGAGCCTTCTCCTCTCCAGGCTGCACAACCCCAACTCTCTCAGCCTGGCCTCCCAGCAGAGCCCTTCCAGCCCTGCCAGCATTGCTGTGGCCTCCTCTGGCCCTGCTCCAGCAGCTCCCTGTCTGTGCTGTGCTGAGGACTCCAGAGCTGCCCCAGCACTGCAGGGGAGGTCTCAGCAGAGCACAGCAGAGGGGCAGAATCCCCTCCCTGCCCCTGCTGCCCACACTGCTGGGGGTCATATACTGGGCTACAGTAGAAGAGGTTGAGCCATTCCTGCTCAGTACAGCAGTGTCCTTTTTAGACCCCTGAAGACTCCGCTATGTTAGTCCTGGCTGCTGGGTTTGAGCAGCATCAACCAGGGACTTGCCCAGCCATGGTTAAGGTTTCTCTGATCATGGACTGAGTCACTGAGCTCCCAGCACTGCTGCATGGCTTTACTCTGGGGTGAAACCAAGTGTTTGTTACTCAGTGTTTGGGGAGGGAGGGTGTGGAGCATGTTCAAAAGAGTGCAGAACAGAAGTGAACATCAACACCATGCCACATGGCATCTCCTCCTGTCTTCTCTTCCTGCACCAGGGGCAGACCCCATTCGACGTGGCTGATGAGGGACTGGTGGAGCATCTGGAAATGCTGCAGAAGAAGCAGAGTGTGGTGAGTCTGTGGCAGATCATTTTCCACCTCTCCAATTACCTTTTTCACACAGGGCTCTTCTGTAAGCCATATGGTGTCAACAGACATGGGGAAGCTGAGGCCCAGCTAATTATTTTTGGTTAGTCATTTGGAATCTTTAATTACAGCAACATTTTGAATGGGTGGAAATGGAGAGAACTGGATGAGTGCAGCAAGAAGGTCAGCAGAGTGCTGACATGCAGAATGGTGGCACCTGGGAGGGAGCAGCCAGTTCAGCTTTGGAGTTGTTCTGCAGTTGCTTTTGTTGGCTGGCAAGCTCTGCAGCACCAAATTGCTCTTTGCTTAATGAGGGATTACTCAGGTCAGCTTGGTGCTGGCACCTGGGGAAGCAGCCTGGCAGTGTGGAGAAGGAGCCCTGGTAGTTAGCAGCTCTGCCTGCCTTACAGCAGGGAGACTTTGGAGGGAGAAGAAATTGTAAACATCAGGGAATTCATGGACTCACAGAATGGCTTGGCTTGGAAAGGACCTCAAAGCTCATCCAGTTCCAACCCCCTGCCATGGGCAGGGACACCTCCCACCAGCCCAGCTTGCTCAAGGCCTCAATCAACCTGGCCTTGAACACCTCCAGGGAGGGGACATCCACAGCCTGCCTGGGCAACCTGTGCCAGTGTCTCCCCAGACTCACTCTTAAGAATTTCTTCCTCATCCCCAGTCTCAATCTCCCCTCTCCTAGCCCAAAGCCATTGTCCCTCATCCTGGTGCTCCCAGCCCTTGTCAGAAGTCCTCTGGAGCTCTCCTGGAGCCCTTTCAGGTCCTGGCAGGCAGCTCTGAGGTCTCCCTGGAGCCTTCTCTTCTCCAGGCTGAAGAGAATCCTGGACTAAAAGCATTGGAGATTTTTAGAACCATGTTAAATTGCCATTTCATAGTGCAGTAGAGATATTGGAAGTGGTTGTAAGAAAGTTGGCATCAGAGAGGAAAGCAAAAATACATCTTGATCAAAGGGAAGCCAGAAAGTTATTTTTGGATTGCATTTTTCTCCTCTTTCATCTGCTCCACTCAATTCCATCATTTGGGTGCTTCCAAAAACCAAACCAATCTTCTTTAAAACAAAATAATTATAATGAAATCAGTTAAATATCATTGAAAAGGTTGGGTTCAGGCAGAGACAGAATGAGAACACTGCTGATAAAAGCCAGGGAGGGATTTTGAGGAACTGACAATGTGGGTGGTAGAGCTCCAGCTCTGATCATAACACAGCTGCTGTCAGCCCTAAATAGTCCTTT
This sequence comes from Indicator indicator, assembly GCF_027791375.1. Taxonomy (NCBI): domain Eukaryota; kingdom Metazoa; phylum Chordata; class Aves; order Piciformes; family Indicatoridae; genus Indicator; species Indicator indicator. The sequence continues at coordinate 5,241,271 of NC_072044.1, read as the reverse complement.
AACATGCACAGAGCCTCTTTAAACATTAATCAGCTTCTCCCTAAATGAGGTGTTGATAAATACTACCAGTGGTGTAGTTTGGATTTCCTCCTATCTCACTACACCAGGATTCTGCAGAAAAGGAAAAGAGAAAGGCAGAAACAACAACAACAAGAACTGTTTTGGACTGGTGCTAGCCCATGCTGGGGCCTGTTCCACAGGGGTGAGCAACCCCCTCCTTAGCACTACCCAAAGGCTTCTCCAGCCATGAGATGAGTGTGGTGAGCTGCAGGAGGACTGGGAAGAGGAGAGGGATCCAGATTTTACCACAGTGGCTTTTCAGTGGCTGTGCCACCTCCCCACGTGTGTTTCTCATGTGCTATTTCAGCACTTAAAATAGAAACCTTCTACTGGCTGAGGATGAGGCAGGCAGTGCCCCCACAGCCCTCCTGGCCCATCAGAATGCCTCTCAAGTCACATTTTAATCTAAAGCTTGTGGTGGAGCAGCGTCCTGGCCTCGAGAAAGGATCTCCTGCTGGAGCTTTGGTTTGCTGGAGGCACATCTGCTGTTGTCCCCCTGGCCTCAGGGGCAGTTCCTTCAACATCTTTATCAATGATCTGGCTCAGGGCATTGAGGGCACCCTCAGTCAGATTGCAGATGACACTGAATTGGGTGGCAGTCTTGATCTGCTGGGGGGTAGGAAGGGTCTGCAGAGGGACTTGGCCAGGCTGGGTCCCTGGGCTGGGATCAGTGGGATGAGGTTTAACAAGGCTAAGGACCAGCTCCTGCACTTGGGTCATAAGAACCCCAAGCAGCATTCCAGGCTTGGGGCAGTGGCTGGACCAGCAGAAAAGGACCTGGGGGTGCTGGTGGATGGTGGTTGAACATGAGCCAGCAGTACCCAGGTTGCCAAGAAGGCCACCAGCAGCCTGGCCTGGGTCAGCAGTGGTGTGAGCAGCAGAAGCAGGGCAGTGATGGTGTCCCTGGACTGGGCACTGGGGAGGCCACAGCCTGAGTGCTGGGTTCAGTTCTGGCCACAGGAAAGACATTGAGGGGCTGGAGGGTGTCCAGAGAAGAAGGAGGTTGGAGAGGGGTTGGAGGGCATCATACAAGGGATGGCTGAGGGAGCTGGGGGTGTTTAACTTGGAGAAGAGGAGGGGAGACCTCATTGCCCCCTACAAGTCCCTGAAGGAGGTTGGAGTGAGGCTGGTGCTGGCCTCTTCTCCCAAGTAACTAACAGCAGGACAAGAGGAAATGGCCTGAAACTGCACCAGGGGATGGTTAGGTTGGAGACTAGGAACAATTGGTCAGGGATTGGAAGAGGCTGCCCAGGGAGGTGGTGGAGTCCCCATGCCTGGAGGTGTTCAAGAGACCTGTGGATGTGGTGCTTCAGGATAGTTTAGTGGTCATGGGAGTTGGGTTACTGTTGGACTCAATGGTCTTGGAGGTCCTTTCCAACCTCAGCAATTCTGTGACTCTGTGCTGTACCCAACAGTTTGGCTCTTTGCTGGGCTCCATGTGGCTTTTCCCACATTCAATATTTGCAGAGCTTTGACTTCTGGTGCCTGGTTTTGACAAGGGCTGGGAGTGCCAGGAGGAGGGACAATGGCTTTGAGCTGGGAGAGGGGAGATTGAGACTGGAGATGAGGAAGAAATTGTTGAGAGTGAGGGTGGGGAGAGACTGGCACAGGTTGCCCAGGGAGGCTGTGGCTGTCCCCTACCTGGAGGTGTTCAAGGCCAGGCTGGATGAGGCCTTGAGCACCCTGGGCTGGTGGGAGGTGTCCCTGCCCATGGCAGGGGGTTGGAACTGGATGATCTTGAAGGTCCCTTCCACCCAACCCATTCCTTGATTCTATGGATAACTAAGTCAGACATGATCCAGAGAAGTCAGCCTTGGCAGTGAGCCTCTAACTGCCATCCCTTTTGCTACTCAGCTGTTCCGGAACACAGAACTCTTTGGTTGGAAAAGACCTCTGGGATCACCCAGTCCAACCATCAAGGCTGACTGGATGAGAAGTTCCTGGAAGGATTGTTTGGTTCCTACTTTGTCCATCAGTGGTGACAAAAGGAATATTGCTGCTCTGGGCAAAATATTCCAGTTACAGAATCACAAAATCACAGAGGGATTTGGGTGGGAAGGACCTTCAAAGCTCACCCAGTGCAACCCCCTGCAGCCAGCAGGGACATCCCCAACCAGAGCAGGTTGCTCACAGCCCCAAACAACCTGAGCTGCAACGGTGCCAGGGATGGGGCAGCTCCCAGCTCTCTGGGCAGCCTGGGCCAGGGTCTCACCACCCTCAGGGTCAAACATTTCTCCCTTAGATCTAGTCTGTATCTTGGTGGTGCTGTTCTTGTGAGGTGCCCTACTGCTGGTGTAGGAGAGGTGCTGGAAGAGCCACATCTTGGGGCAGCTCCATCAGTGGATTGTTCTCCATCACATCCCTCTGGCAGCAGGAAACTCACAGCTACAAAGGCAGCAGGTTGTCAGCTGAATCCTGCTGGATTTGGTGGCTGTCCAAACACAGCTGGGCAGATGTCCAGCACTCTAGAAGTCAGGATTTGACTCTGGGTCTTAGCAGGATCTGCAACCCACTCCTCTGAAGGTTGTGTGGAATTGGAGCTTGAGTGTGAGGCCCTGCTGGGTGGGCAGCTGTGCCCTCACAGAGCTCCAGTCCCTGGCACCCAGATGTGCATCTGTGAATGGGCCTGTGGCACAGCTCCCCAGGGCTAAGGAGGTTGAGGTGGCCTTATGCTGTGGCAGTTCCTGGGCTGTGCTGAGCTGGCTTGGTGAGATGTCTCTCCTCATTCTTTCTCCATTCTTGGCCTCTGACAGCTGCGGAGTGAGAAGGAGACGAGGAACAAGCTGATAGAAGCAGACATGAATGGCAAGCCTCAGAGCAGGATCTTCACCAGGTATGGCTGCAGGGGAGCTGCTCAGGGAGTGCTGGGAGCCCAGCTTCAGCTGGCAGCTGGCTTCACCTGGTTTGGAAAACTTCACAGAATCACAGGGGTTGGAAGGGACCTCGAGTCCAACCCCCCTGCCAGAGCAGGAGCACCCAGGGCAGGGCACACAGAACACATCCAGGTGGGGTTGGAAAGTCTCCAGAGCAGGAGACTCCACAACCTCTCTGGCAGCCTGCTCCAGGCTCTGCCACCCTCACAGGGACAAAGTTTTCCCTCCTGTTCCCATGGCACCTCCTGTGCTCCAGCTTGCCCCCAGTGCCCCTTGTGCTGTCCTTGGCCATCCCTGAGCAGAGCCTGGCTCCAGCCCTGCACATCTTTATCCCCAGCACTGAGGGCAGCCCTCAGGCTGCTCTGCTCCAAGCTCCAAGCCCCAGCTCCCTCAGCTGTCCTCACAGGAGATGTTCCACTGCCTGCAGCAGCTCTGGGGCTCTGGGCTGGACTCTCTCAAGCAGTTCCCTCTCCTTGAACAGAGGGGCCCAGCACTGCTGTCCATTTCATGGTTTCTTTCTCTCCAGTACAATTTTGGCTGCTCCTTAACATTCCCACTGAAAGGCAGAACAAGGAGTTGTGCTGCTGCATGGTCCTCCAGCTCTCCTGCTCTGGCTGAGCAGCAGTTTGTCCTTTGGGCTGGGAGGTGCAGCTTTCCAGCTGCATGGAGCCAAGCAGCCCAGCTGAGGGGCTGTGTTGAGCTAGGAAAAGAGCCACAACAGGTATTTTGGGATTGAGAAATGCTTGTAAATGTAGGAAATGTGAGCCTGGCACTGCAATCCATGGCAAATGGGCAGTGCTGGAAGTGCTGGGGTGCTGAGTCTGGGGATGGATGTTGTCCTTTCACTTGTTCTATATGTAGCAAAGCATGTCTGCGTGTTCCTGAGAAGCAGCACTCAGAAATAACTCCCTCAGCCTGGTAGTCCTTAAAATTTCTGTGGCTTGCAGCAAAGAGAAGATCCTCTATGAGGAGGAGACACTGAAGTCCATGGAAATGGAGGAAGAGAACAAGGACTCCAGCAGTTCTAGTTCTGAAGAAGAGGAGGAAGCTGAAGATGAAGTTTCGGAATCAGATACTGAAAAGGAGTCAGGTAAGGCTGAGAGCAGTCTGGGATGTCCCAGGGAGCCCAGCAAGGCTTGGAGCAGTCTGGGATGTCCCAGGGAGCCCAGCAAGGCTTGGAGCAGTCTGGGATGTCCCAGGGAGCCCAGCAAGGCTTAGAGCAGTCTGGGATGTCCCAGGGAGCCCAGCAAGGCTTGGAGCAGTCTGGGATGTCCCAGGGAGCCCAGCAAGGCTTAGAGCAGTCTGGGATGTCCCAGGGAGCCCAGCAAGGCTTAGAGCAGTCTGGGATGTCCCAGGGAGCCCAGCAAGGCTTGGAGCAGTCTGGGATGTCCCAGGGAGCCCAGCAAGGCTTAGAGCAGTCTGGGATGTCCCAGGGAGCCCAGCAAGGCTTAGAGCAGTCTGGGATGTCCCAGGGAGCCCAGCAAGGCTTAGAGCAGTCTGGGATGTCCCAGGGAGCCCAGCAAGGCTTAGAGCAGTCTGGGATGTCCCAGGGAGCCCAGCAAGGCTTAGAGCAGTCTGGGATGTCCCAGGGAGCCCAGCACTGGAGAGGATCTGCTTGAGAATTGCATCTTCTTTTTTTTGGCTTAGTTGTTAAAGACCTCCTGAGAGTCCTGCTTCCAGAGTTTCTCTCTAGAATATGGAGAGCTCTGTAGCTCATGCACTAGAACAGCTGCTCTGAAAGCTCTGCATGTAGCATCACTTTGGCACAAAAGCCAAGCTGTGGACAGTGTTTTAATTTCTGCTTCCAGCTGCCTTTGAGGTGAAGGTAACTCATTGTTCATAGCTTGCTCTGGAACAGCAGGGCTTTGTGCTTGGCTAATTCCAGGATGAAACCTTCAGGTACTGCAGGATGGGAGAAGAGCAGTGGAACATGTAGGAAGATAATAGGCTGTTGTGTTGGGCTCAGAGCAATGAAAGGAAGGGCTGAAGCTGCTCTGTGTAATTACAGAGGAGAGGAACTTTTCTGCCTGTGCTGTAGAATAATTGCAGGAGAGTGGAAAATAAGGATTAAAGCCTTTGAGTCACAGCAGCCTTTACACTGCAGCTTAGTGCTGGCATCCTGCTCCTCTTCTTTTTCCTTTGTGTCTTCCTTGATCAGTTTGATCAGTGAGTGTGTGCAGCACAGAAGGTTCAATAAAGGCACTGAATTCTACAGTAAGCCAGGAGTTGGGCTGAATATTTCTGCAAACAGAGGTGGACCCTGGTGTGGTTCGTGATTAAGCTGCTTTGAGCAGCAGCTTGCTTGGTCCATGTCTCAAAACACCAGTGAAGAAGTGCTTGCAGAGAAGGGAGTAGAAAGTTTTGTCCTGCTTCCTGTGCCAGTGAAATTGTCACCTGTTGAGCAGAGTGTGAGAGGTGTGGGGAGTCCTGGCTGGGCTTTGCAGGGCTGCTGCTGGTCACAAAAGCTGTTTGGGTGCAACAGGAACAGGCTGCAATCATCTTGTGGCCTTTAAATGAGGTAGTGGCAGCAGGTATGCAGCAGAAGTGTGGCCAGCAGGGCAGGGAGGGGATTCTGCCCCTCTGCTCCACTCTGCTGAGACCACACCTGGAGCTCTGTGTCCAGTGCTGGAGCCTCTGTTCCAGGAAGGATCTGGAGGTGCTGGAAGGTGTCCAGAGAAGGGCCACGAGGATGAGCAGAGGACTGGAGCTGCTCTGCTATGAAGACAGACTGAGAGGGTTGGGGTTGTGCAGTCTGGAGAGGAGAAGGCTCCCAGGAGACCTTCTTGTGGCCTTCCAGGATCTGAAGGGGGCCACAAGAAAGCTGGGGAGGGACTTTTTGGGTGTCAGGGAGTGATAGGACTGGGGGGGATGGAGCAAAACTAGAAGTGGAGAGATTCAGATTGGATGTTAGGAAGAAATTCTTCCCCATGAGGGTGGTGAGAGACTGGCACAGGTTGCCCAGGGAGGTGGTGGAAGCCTCATCCCTGGAGGTTTTTGCAACCAGGCTGGAGGTGGCTGTGAGCAACCTGCTGTGGTATGAGGTGTCCCTGCCCCTGGCAGGGGGGTTGGAACTGGCTGAGCCTTGAGGCCCCTTCCAACCCTGACAATTCTGTGATTCTGATTTGCTGCATAAATAAAGGAGCAGCCCTGGACAGCTATGTGCCAGTTGTTGTGAGCTCTAAAGAGTGTGTGCCTGCTAGTGGAGCTTCTGCTGGTGTTTAACTGGCTCAGGAGCAGCTCAAGAGCCTTCAGCAAGGAAAGTGCTGCAGCAGTCAGTAGTGAATTTTGTGTGAAGCCAGAGCAGGTCATTTTATTGAGTTAATTCTCTGAGCTAAAGCACATTGTGCTAATCTGCTACAAACCACTAAAGCTAAATCAAACCCAAGACAAAAGGCATTCATAGAGTTTTGCTCTTGGTTTACCAGCTTCTGTACCCAGCCTTACTATTGCCCTCTTAGGAATTTCCTCTTCTATTAGTGTTTTACTGCAGCTCCTTTGGCATTTGAGATTCATAGATTCACAGAATGGGTTGGGACCTTAAAGCTCATCCAGTTCCAACCCCCTGCCATGGGCAGGGACACCTCCCACCAGCCCAGCTTGCTCCAGGCCTTATCCAGCCTGGCCTTGAACACCTCCAGGGAGGGGACATCCACAGCCTCCTTGTTCCAGTGTCTCACCAAGGCATCAGGCTTCAGGCTTGGTTGCCTGCACTCTCCTTTCATGGAGAGATTGGTGGCTCCTTGGGTTGTTCAGCCTGGAGAACAGAAGGCTCTGGGGAGACCTAGCAGCAACCTTCCGGTACCTGAAAGGGCCTACAAGAAGGATGAAGAGAGACTGTTCCCAAAGGCCTGCAGGGACAGGACCAGGGGCAATGGCTTCAAACTGGAGCAGAGCAGATTGAGATTGGATGTGAGGAACAAGTTCTGCACCAGGAGGCTGCTGGAACACTGCAACAGGTTGTACAGGGAGGTGGTTGGATCCCATTCCTGGAGATATTGAAGGTGAGGCTCAACAGGGCTCTGGGCAACCTGAGCTGGTGCAGGATGTCCCTGCTGAGTGCAGGAGTTTGGACTGGATGAGCTTTGGAGGTCCCTTCCAACCCAGAGCATTCTGTGATTCTATGACTCAGAACTGAATCCTGGCCTTGTAAACTCCTGAAATCACTGCTAAAAGGAAGAGGGACTCCTCAGATGGGTGTGGAGCTGCCTGTCAGGTGCTACATGTGTGAATGGGGACACATTTCTGGTGCTCTTTTAAATCAAGGTTCATGAGATAATCAAGAGCAGCCCAGGAGAGCTGCTGAGATAAGGAGGGATGAAAAGAGCTTTTCAAAGACAGTCTTGAGAACAGTGATGCTTCATTAGCCTTAAGCTTTATTTTGCTTATTATTTGTTATTTATTCTTCTGCTTTAAATGTTTAGAGTGGTACAGGAGGTATGGTTTTGAAAACAGGGAAACGATTTCCTTCTTCCTCTTCATTTTCCTCTGAGTTTTTATAACCACAGAGGTTTGTAGCTCTTTATCTGCTCAGCTGCTCTCAGAGGACTGTTGTGGTTCTAAAGTGTTCAAAGGCCAGATGAAAGGGGGAGAAAAAAGCCAAAATATTATGAGTGGTCTTTTCCTTTAACTCCTTTGTGAGTGAGCAGGAGGCAGGACAAGGGCTGGCAGGAGGATGCAGAAGTTTATTTTGAGAAATGCTTTCAGAGAATCATAAAATCTCAGAATGCTCTGGGTTGGAAGGGACCTCCAAAGCTCATCCAGTCCAACCCCCTGCACTCAGCAGGGACATCCTCCACCAGCTCAGGTTGCCCAGAGCCCTGTCCAGCCTCACCTTGAATATCTCCAGGGATGGGCCTCAACCACCTCCCTGGGCAACCTGTTGCAGTGTTCCAGCAGCCTCCTGGTGCAGAACTTGTTCCTCACATCCAATCTCAATCTGCTCTGCTCCAGTTTGAAGCCATTGCCTCTCGTCCTGTCCCTGCAGGCCTTTGGGAACAGTCCCTCTGCAGCCTTCTGGTACCCCCTTCAGGTCCTGGCAGGCTGCTCTGAGGTCTCCCTGCAGCCTTCTCTTCTCCGGGCTGAACACCCCCAGCTCCCTCAGCCTGTCCCCACAGCAGAGCTTCTCCAGCCTCCTGGTCATTTCCATGGCCTCCTCTGGACCTGCCTCATCAGGTCCATGTCCTTCCTGTGTTGAGGGCTCCAGAGCTGGGCACAGTTTTGGAGGGTCTCAGGTTGTGATAAATTTATTGGGTTTGCAAGACTGTGGGAAGAGAAGAACTGTGAAGAGGTGAGCAGTGAAGTTGCTGGAGTGCTTCAGAGAGTGCCGTGGTGGCTTACAGGCTGGAAGAAAGCTTTTGCTCTTCAAAGCAAGGCAGCTTAGTGCCTCAGTGCCACTTCATTCATCTGGAGGCCAGGTCACACTTTGGCACTGGCTTGTCTGGAAACAAAAGAACATAGCAGTGTAAAACTCTGTGGACATGATCTGTGCTGGTAGCTTCCAGGACTTAATTAGTGTGAATTAAGGGAATTAAAGCAGGGCAGGGAAGCTCTGAGTGGTTGTATTAAAAAAAAAAATAATACACAAACAGACAAAATCCTCCACGAAAACTCAAACAGAAAACCACATACCCCAAAACCAAAAGAATTTTTAATTGTATTTATGCCAAATTGGAATCACAGAATGGCTTAGGTTGGAGGGGACCTTGTACCCTGCTCCCTCAGCCTGGCCTCACAGCAGAGCTGCTCCAGCCCCTGGATCATCTTTGTGACCTCCTCTGGCCTCACTCCACAGCTCTGTGTCCTCCTTCTGCTGGGGACAGCAGAGCTGGAAGCAGGATTGGAGGTGAGGTCTGAGCAGAGCAGAGCCATGGAGCAGAATCCCCTCTGCTGCCCTGCTGCCCACACTCCTCTGGCTGCAGCCCAGCACACAGCTGCCTGAGGGCTGCACGAGGGCACTGCTGGCTCCTGGGGAGCTGCTCAGCACCAAGCACCCCCAAGTCAGGGCTGCTCTCAACCCCCTGTGCACCCTGCCTGGATCTGTGCCTGGGGTTGGCTGCAGGACCTGGCACTGTGACTTGCTGACCCTCATGCAGTTGGCACTGGCCACTCTCAAACCTGTCAAGATCCTCCTGGATGGATCTCTGCCCTCCAGTGAATCCAGCACCACACAGCTTGGGGTCAGCAGCAAACTTCATCAGAGGATGAAATTTTCACTCTCACCAAATCTGGGGAAAGTGAACTGCTCCTCCCCTCTGTCCCTTGCTGGAATTTGTAATGTTTGCTGATGAAATTGGAGTTAGAAGGAGCTGTGGATGCTGCCCTCCAGCCAGCAGTGCCTGTGCCATGTCTCATGCTGCTGGTGCAGGACCCTCTGGCCTGTCCTCCTCCTGCAGTTAGTTGGCTCCCTTCAGTCACATTGCTCCCAGTCAGAGTTCTTTCCAGCCTGTCATTACCACTTAGGCTTCTGCCCCTGTAATCAGGCTTGACCTTAACAGCTGACCTGTGGCTTATAGACTTCCCCAACAGCCACCAGTCAGCACCCAGCCCAGCCTGGGAGGCCTGCTGGCTGGCAGGGCAGGGCAGGGCTTTGCTCCCCCTCCTGCAGTGCCCAGGGTTCTCCTGTGCTTTACAGCAAATCAGCAAGAGGCAAGTGTGGTGTTTGGTCTGTGGGCATTTCCATGGAGGGCTGTGTGCCAGGTCAGGCCCCCAGGGAGCAGTAGGTCACCTCCTGCCACTTCCTAAAGGCTGTTTAGAAGTGCAGTGCATCAGTGTGGTGAGCTTCAGCCATGCCATGCTCTGCTCAGATGGCTCTGGGGGAAGTTCTGAGATAGCAAAAGAGGAAAGGTGGCTGAGTGGGGTGGGCTGAAACTACCACACTGAGCCTTCACTACCATGCTGCTCTTTGCCTCTTTCATTCTGGATCTGTCAGTCCTGCTGCCTGCCTGTTACCTTGAAATGTTTCTCTTGGCTTGCTCTTTTCTGTATTCCATGTCCTTTGAATCCTCTTTCCTAGGAGTGAGAAGGTTTGTTTCCAACAGGTTGATCTTCATGCTCCCAGCTGCCATCCTCCCAGCAGCTCCATGCAAAGTGCTCTCTGTGTGTGCCAGCAGAAGCTGTTCACTGCACAGTCCTCCTGTGCTGGTGCTCTCTGCCATGGCTTGGTTGTGTCAAAACCAAACTCACAGCTGCCAGAGGAAAGCATGGGCCTGGGGGTGTGGATTCATCCTTTCTCAGACACCTTGCATGTGGCTGTGTCTGGGACAGAGTTGTCCTGGAGCCCTCTGTATTCCTTTGCCTGAGACAGTTCCTGCTTACTCTCCCTGGTCATGTCTGATGGATGTTCTCTTGGCAAGCATGGTGCATAGGGACACCAACAAATGTCACACCAGAGGCCTGCACCTGGCTGGGAGCCAGCTGTGAGCTTGGGTAGGGTTTGCTGAGCTTGCTTTGAGCCCTGGTGAAGGTTTTTGTTGGAAGCAGTCCCCAGTTCTGTGTAGAAAAATGGCTTCTGCTGTAGAAGACCAGAACCTGTGCCCAGCAGCACAAACAACTGCAGCACATCCATGCAGTGCAATCCACCTCTGGCCCCACCTGGGGACCTGTGCTGTGATCCATGCCCAAGTCCTGCTGCTCATCCCAAGCTCCACAGGGGAGGAACAAACCTCTGAATGAACAAAGCCTGTTTGCCCTCCTTAAGGTGCTTTCTGCAGAGATCCTTGCTTGTCCTTGGGGGGTGAAGCTCCAAAGCTTTGCCTGGTAGCCATCATGTTGTTTGGCCAGTGGGAAGCCTCCTTGCAGAAAGCCCTGGGTGGCCCTGGTGGCATATTGGTGGTGTGAGCCCTGCTGAGGTGGCAGCAGCGGCGAGCGTGGGGTCAGTGCTGGGTGTGCCACACTGAAACGTTTGCTTTCTCCTCTTTAAAATTGTAGAAAGGAAGGAAGAGACCTTTGACAACCACTCCAGCCATGAAACCAGGCCTAGCATCACTGAGCAAATACCAGCACCTGAGCCCAACTCCTTCACTGCATCTGCCAGAAGAGTAAGTGAATGTGCAACCAGGGGGGGCTGCAGCGGTGCTGGGGAGCAGGAGGTTGTGCTGGGAAATGGATTCATAGATTCATACAATACCAGGTTGGAAGGGACCTCAAGGACCATCCAGTCCAACCTTTCAGGGTAAGAATAGAGTTGAAATGAGCTGGCCCAGCACCCTGCCACGCTGGGCCTGGGAACTGTCTCATGTAGGGGAATCCAGCACCTCCCCTGGGAGTTTATTCCAGTGGTTAAGAGCTCAAATGGTGAAAAATGGAAGCTCTGAAAGCTGTTTTCAGAGGAGTTGCAAGACTCAGGTTTGGGAGAGCGTGGCAGAGGTGCTGTGTTGACTGCAGAGCAGGACTGCTACAGAGGAGGGTCATGATAAGCTTCCTCTTGGACCTCTTACCCTCCAAAGCAAATTGCCCATTCACAACCCTGCCCACCACAGCTGCTTTGTCTCCCTGTTGGTTCTGGGGTGGCTGATGCCAACCTCCTACCCACAGGAGATCTTTTACCAGGGCTGGGCCCTGCTGATCATCAGCAGAGAATCTGGCACCTTCCTCCCAGGTGCCCTCTGACTTGCCACTCAGTTGATGCAGTGGCATGGTGGCATTACAGCCCAGAGAGCAGAGAGGATAGAGTTGGCATCTCACTGGACAGCTGAGCTATGGAAGCTTCCTGAAGGTGAAGTGAGTTACTGAAATCTTATCTGGGTTCTCTCTCCAGCTCTCATGTCACTCAGCTAGGTGGCACCAGGAGACTCCATGTTCTGCTGAGGACTGGCAGCTTAGCTTCTGGCTTCTTTTTGCCCCCAGAACACACTGAGGAACAGGCACCTTGCCAAGGCTGAAGCTCTGGGTACATGTTAGAGGGAACAGTTCTTGCTTAGTCACATTTTTGTTATTTTTAACGTGCTACTAAGTCTCACTTCTCATCCAGATCAAAGGAGCTAGAGCTCCTCTGGGCTTTCTTCAACTCAGGCTGACTTAGCAGGGCAAGTATTAAAGGTAGAAGGATCCTGGGAAGTGGGAAAACTTCAATTAACCTTTTCCCAGCTGCAGAGCTTTATTCTCACTCATGTGAGCTGTTTAACCCAGAAGAAAGGTGTAGAAGTGAGCCCCTGTGCCAAGCACTCGACCTCAGGCAAAGATCAGCTGCTTTGTCTTCTCTTCCCTGTCTGATTCTCCTGTAGTTCTTTGTCAGGCTGGGCTTTAAAAGGGAAAATGTGAGAGGACTTGTGGTGCTCTCCACATGCAGAGTTACTGCCATGTGCTGCTCCCATGCTCAGGAATTGCAGCATCACAGAATGTTAGGAGTTGGAAGGGACCCCTGGAGATCATCCTGCCAGAGCAGGGTCAGCCAGGGCAGGTCACACAGGAGCACATCCAGGTGGGTTTGGAATGTCTTCAGAGAAGGAGACTGCAGCCTCTCCAGGCAGCCTGTTCCAGGGCTCTGACACCCTCCCAGTGAAAGAAGCTTGTCATAGAATCACAGAGTTGTCAGGCTTGGATCAGGGTTTTCAAGGATCATCCAGTTCCAACCCCCCTGCCATGGCCAGGGGCACTTCACACTGGATCAAGTTGCTCACAGCCACATCCAGCCTGGCCTTAAAAACCTCCAGGGATGAGGCTTCCACCACCTCCCTGGGCAAACCACTTTTACTGTGGGCTTGAGGTTTCTCTGAGGAAAGTGTCCAGGGGAGCTGTGTAACTCAGCAGACTGGAAGTGCTGGAGGGAGGGGAGTACAGCTCAGCTCTGCATCTGCACTGAAGGGCCCTTAGCTAAGGACCATTGCTCAAAAACTGCAGTGCTGAGTTTATCTTTGCAGCCTTGAGGCAGTGAGTTTGTGGACAGAGCTCCCCAGCAGCTTCATTTATTCCATATAATGTCAGATGTTCTGTGTTCTGGAGAATGTGGGACAAGAATCACAGAATCATTGAGGTTGGAAAAGCTCTCTGAGATCATCCAGTCCTACCCAACACCTGCATCACCCCTAGACCATGGCCCAGAGTGCCACATCTGCTCATTTCTTGCACACCTCCAGGGATGGGGACTCCACCACCTCCCTGGGCAGCCTCTTCCACTCCCTGACTACTCTTGCAGCAAAGAAATTCTTCCTGATACCTGATCCAATAATCCAACCATGCTCATAGTAGCCTTGTCTAGCCCAGTCTCCTGCCCTTGGCAGTGACCATCCAAAGACAGAAGACAGAATCTGGCTGGACTTCTCTCCTGTCTTCTAGCAGTTTGCAATTCAGGGACCTGCTGAACCTGTGGTGGTTTTGTATTCAGTAGCCCCTGTTGGACTTTTCCCCTGGGAATTGAAGCAATCACATTTTGAGTGCCCATAATGTTTGGAATCCTGGAATGTCCAGGGGCAAAGGCTTCTCCAGCTTGCAAATCACACACAGCTTCCTGCTCCTCTTTCCTTGAGCCTGGCCCAGGCTGGTTTTGTTTGCTGCCCCTAGTTCCTTTATGGGAAGGACCAGGGAATCCTCATTCCCCATCCTGTGTGCCCCTGAGGGGTTTTTGTGTGCCATGATCCTGTCTCAGCCTGGGAACTCTGATACACTGAAAAGCTCCTCACACAAAAGTTCTCTTGCTCTCCTCATTCTTGTGGCCTTTCTCTGAATCTTCTTCCTCTTCCACTCTGCTTTGGAGCTGTGGAGCCCAGCTGTGTGCTTGCACCCTGCAGTAACACAGAGGTGTGGTGATGCTGTGGTTTGGGTTCTCTTCTTTGCCTCTTCATGTTTGCTTTGCTTTACACCTCGCTGTTGGGTCTCTGTCTGCAGAAGTGTCCCTTGCAGAGCCCAGGCTCCACTCCTGTGGCTGTAGGCATCTCTTGTAAGACTTGGTACCTAGAACTGGAGCAGTTGTGTGTTTGAGGACTGACACCATGCTTGTCATGGGACAAAGAGCTTTGGGCTCCGTTCTGCACTGGAGCAGGCAGTTGAAGGTTTAAGCTGGAACAGGGCTCTGCAGGCCTGGAGTCTAACCTCTTGCTCAAATCAGGACCAACTTCAAGCCAGTGCCCTGCTGCTTTGAACCACCTGAGCTCAGCTGAGTTTCAGACAGTCTCTGAGGATGGAGCTGCTCTGCTCTCTTGCTCCCTGCCCCACTGCAGCAGCACTCCCACCAGCAGGGATTTTTTCTTCATGTCATTGTTCCTCCTCCTTTCACCACAAACTGTTGAGAAGCAGCCTGGCTCCACATCCTCTGCAAACCCAACTGCCCAGGAGGAGAGCAGTTAAATCCCTTCTGTGCCTTCTCTTTTCCATGCTGAGCAAGCCAGGCTCTCTCAGTCTCTCTAAGGTGTTGTGAGCTCCAGCTCCCTCACAATGGCTTCTCCTGGACTGCCTCCAGTTTGATTTGTGTGAGAGTTTTCTTTGCAGCCAGTCCCAGAAGAGTTGATTATCTCTTTGGTTGTCAGCCTGTACCCACTGACTGCCCCTTCCTCAGTGGCTGCTGAGAAAAGCTTCTTTGTTGCTTGTCCTCTGTCTGCAAAGCTGGAGGGGAGGGCATTGTATGGGCAATGGGAGCTGCACAATGCATCAGGTCCCTTTCATCCTCTGTCCTTGGGGATGAGGGCACTACAGCATCCCTGTGAGGTCACCTTGAGCTGGTAAAGCTCAGCAGGAGCCCAGACTCACTCTGGTTTACCTTACCAAGGGCAGCCAGCGACACCTGGGGCTTGCTGGAACACTGCAGAGCTTAGGTTGTGCCTGGCAGTGCTCTCACCTCTCCCTGATGTGCCTTTTTCTCCTCTCCAGTTCAGCTGGCTCAGCAAGGCAGAGGAGCAGAAGGATGAGTCCCCTTCCTCCTGGCGGCTGGGGCTGCGCAAGACCGGCAGCCACAACATGCTGAGCGAGGTGGCTGCCACCCGAGAGGCACAGAGGGAGAAGACCTCCTCCATCTACCGCTCCTCCTCCAGCCCTCGGATCTCTGTGCTCCTCGACAACAAAGAGAAGGTCTGGTGACAGCAGGCAGGCTTCAGAGCAGGCTGCCTGCAGGAGGGGGTCCAGAGGAGACCACAAAGATGATCAGAGGGCTAGGAGAGTTGGGGCTGTTCAGCCTGGAGAAGAGAAGGCTCCAGGGAGACCTCAGAGCAGCTTTGCAGGACCTGAAAGGGCTCCAGGAGAGCTGGGGAGGGACTTGGGACAAGGGCTGGGAGTACCAGGACAAGGGACAATGGCTTTGAGCTGGGAGAGGGGAGAGTGAGAGTGGAGAGGAGGAAGAAATTGTTGAGAGTAAGGGTGGGGAGAGACTGGCACAGGTTGCCCAGGGAGGCTGTGGCTGTCCCCTGCCTGGAGGTGTTCAGGGCCAGGCTGGATGAGGCCTTGAGCAAGCTGGGCTGGTGGGAGGTGTCCCTGCCCATGGCAGGGGGTTGGCACTGGATGATCTTGAAGGTCCCTTCCAACCTAAACCATTCCATGCTTCTATGGTTCTGGTTGAGCAGACTTTACCTCACAGGTCTGAGATCCTTTCCCTTTGGTTTGGAGTTACTGCTGGATTTTATACCCATACCAAACTTCCTCTTTCTTTTGAAAATGATTCCTCTCCTATCAGTTGTTCTTGGAGAACTGGAGTTTGGTGCCCCTTTGACCTAATTCTACCCTAAATGGGTAGATTCAGTTCTTCATAATAAGGGTGGTGAGAGACTGGCACAGGTTGCCCAGGGAGGTGGTGGGAGCCTCATCCCTGAGGGTTTTTAAGGCCAGGCTGGATGTGGCTGTGAGCAACCTGATGTAGTGTGAGGTTCCCTGCCCATTTCAGGGGCATTGGAACTGGATGAGCCTTGAGGCCCCTTCCAACCCTGACAATTCTATGATTCTATTTCCTGCTCACTGTGGAGTAGGCTACCAGAACATCCTGGAGATGTAACAGATGTGCAGCTGAAGAACTTCTTTTGCTTCAGCAGGATAAAGACAACAAGAGCTACCTTGCCACCATAGCCCCCAGAAGATTGAGCAGCACAAGTGATATAGAAGAGAAAGAAAACAGGTGAGAGTGACTCAGCTTCTGCCCTGCCCACAGCCCCCCTGCAATGCCTTTCTTCTGGTTTTATCTGCTCTGCTGAGACCTCACCTCCAATACTGAGTCCAGGTCTGGTGTCTCCAGCATCAGAAGGACACAGAGCTACTAGAGTGACTCCAGAGGAGCCATAAAGATTATCCAAGGGCTGGAGAACTTCCCCCTATGGGGACAGACTGAGAGAGTTGGAGCTGTTCAGCCTAGAGAAGAGAAGGATCCAGGGGGACTTTAGAGCTGTCTGCCAGGACCTGAAGGGATCCTGCAGGAAGGCTGCAGAGAGACTTTTGCTGAGGGTGTCTGGAGACAGGCCAAGGGGGAATGGTTTGGAACTGAGGCAGAGCAGGGTTAGAGTGGAGCTGAGGAAGAAGTTCTTCAGTGTGAGGCTGGTGAGACTCTGGCACAGGTTGTCCAGGGAGGCTGTGGATGCCTCATCTCTGGAGGAGTTCAAGGCCAGGCTGGATGAGGCCTTGAGCAAGCTGGGCTGGTGGGAGGTGTCCCTGCCCATGGCAGGGGGTTGGAGCAGATGTTCTCTGAGGTCCCTTCCAACCTGAGCCGTTCTGGGATTCTGTGTTCATGCCTCCAATTTCCGCAGCAGTCTCAAGCCCAGGGGATCTCACAGTGCTGAGAGCTGTCTCTGCTCTCTCAGCTCTGCTGACTTGCTTTTCATGGAGGGCAGCAGGGCACCAGCCTGGTTTCTCCACCTAGCTAGCTAGGCAGCTACAGAGGAGTGATTGTGAGCTGGGCAAGCCAAGGCAGATGACCACCCTGGGAGAATTTCAGCACAGTTTGAGGTTCTTTGCTGATCTTTCTCCCTGCTGGTTCTTCCTTCATCTCAGGCAGTCCCTGGGCCTTGGAGTTCAGCAGACAGTTTGTGGCTGCTGCTAAGCTCAAGCACTTCTGGCACTGCCTGGTCCTGAGGAGCACATCCAGCTGCCTGCTGCTGCCTGTCCTTTGCTTGGGGAAGGAGGCAGTGAGGACCTGGCCTGCACGAGCAGATGGTGCCCAGGCCTACTGGGCAGGACAGATTTTTCCTACTATTCTTTCCTCTCAGAACAGCTGAGCTTCACCTGGCAGAGCCCAGAGATGTCTGACAGGGCAGCAGCATGGGCAGGCCAATGCAGCAGTGAAAAATCACTGCAGGCTGCCCAGCCAGTGCTGTGGGGCCTGTTCCAACACCAGGTCCTGGCCAGGGCAGGAGAGGAACAGGACATAGAGCAGTGTGTGCTGGGGAAAGGAGCCCCAGTGTCAGGTAATGATGATAAATTGGCTGCTGGTAATGCACTGAGAACTTCTCCAGTAGTTATAGCTGTTGGCAGAGATTTTGTTTATGGGTTTATGCTGCTGAGCACAGCCAAGGATTTGCCATGCTGAGTTTGTTTTGCTGACCCTGCATGGATACTCCATAGGAGAAAAACTTCTCCTGTCTGTGCACTTCTACCATGTGGCTTGATAAAGGATGGCAGAGAGAATATCTGGGGCCCCTAGCACGAGGAGGACATGGAACTGCTGGAGGGGGCCCAGAGGAGGCCATGAAGGCAATCAAAGGGCTGGAGAACCTCTGCTATGGGGACAGGCTGGGAGAGTTGGGGCTATTCAGCCTGGAGAAGAGAAGGCTCCAGGGAGACCTCAGAGCAGCCTTCCAGTAGCTGAAAGGGCTCCAGGAGAGCTGGGGAGGGACTTTGGCCAAGGGCTGGGAGTGCCAGGTTGAGGGACAGTGGCTTTGAGCTGGGAGAGGGGAGATTGAGACTGGAGATGACTTCAGAGTGAGGGTGGGGAGAGACTGGCACAGGTTGCCCAGGGAGGCTGTGGCTGCCTCCTGCCAGGAGGTGTTCAAGGCCAGGCTGGATGAGGCCTTGAGCAAGCTGTGCTGGTGGGAGGTGTCCCTACCCATGGCAGGGGGTTGGAGCTGGATGAGCTTTAAGGTCCCTTCCATCCCAAACCATTCTCTGGTTCTATGGTTGCATCATCTGGTGACTGGTAAGGAGTGCAGCAGGCAACAGCAGAGGCCAGCAGAGTTGTCTGGGGATTTGTCACCTGTGAACAGTGATGCAGGGGCAGGATTTGTCTTGTGGAACCCTGAAACAGCCATAAGCAGACTCCCAGGTGTCCCTTCCCATGGTGAGGGGTTGGAACTGGGTGATCTTTAGGGCCTCTCCCAACCTTCTGTGGTGCTGAACAAACCTTTCTCTGCTCTCTCCTGCCCCAGAGAATCTGCTGTGAACCTGGTGCGCAGCGGCTCCTACACGCGGCCACCCTGGAGGGACGAGCCCAAGGCACAGGACCCTCCTCACTCTGGGGCTCCCACCACCTATGTCTCGACCTACCTGAAAAGGTATGTCCCAGGTCTGCCTTCCCCAGGCTCCCAGGCAGTCCTCCTGCTCTTAACATCCCTCCCAAACTTCAGCCTCCTGCTTGCTGCTTCCTGCATGGGTGGAGCTGGCCTTGGAACCCTCTTCTGCTGAGAGCAGGAAACCAAAGTGAATGTTTGCTGCCTCTTGGCGTGCTGAAGAGTGCTTGTGAAGGTTGTGCTGGAGTGGGAATTGTTCAGCTGGAAGGAAATCCCCTCTCCTTCACGAGTGCCAAGGCTGTGCCCAGATTTCTGCTGGCTCTGTGGTTAGATAATCAACCCAAAGCAGCTCAGAACAAGAGAATCAGGGCATTACAGCCTGAAGGCATTGTTCCAATAGCTGCTGGCAGGTAAGTTGTAGCTTAGCTCTGATTTGGGTTGATACTAGTCCATGTTTGTGGCATCATTATCAGCAAAGTGGCAGGGGCCTGTGCATGACTTACAGCTAAGGAGGAAGACTGACTCCAGCCATTTTCCTGGGAGGAAGCCACTTCTGCCCAGTGCAGGTGAAATTGCAGAGGCTGATTGTTGGTAAAGTAGCCAAGGCAGCATCATAATCCTGCACAGCTCCCTTAGTGCTGGTGGCTTCTGCCCTGTGGAAGGCAGAGCCTCAGTGACCTTCAGTACCAGCTAATGGCTGTCTGAATGAGGGGAGTGAGTGCCCCTCTGTCAGGGGGAGCCCTCTGCTGAGTTTGGGAGGAGGAGGAGATCAGCTCTGTGTGCCAGGTCAGTGCCAGGCTGAATCCATTGCTGAGTTTGAGAGGAGGAGGAGATCAACTCTGTGTGCCAGGGCTGTGCCAGGCTGAGTGCATTGCTGAGTTTGAGAGGAGGAGGAGATCAGCTCTGTGTGCCAGGTCAGTGCCAGGGTGAGTGCACTGCTGAGTTTGAGAGGAGGAGGAGATCAGCTTTATGTGCCAGGGCAGTGCCAGGGTGAGTGCACTGCTGAGTTTGAGAGGAGGAGGAGATAACTCTATGGTGCCAGGGCAGTGCCATGCCCCTCCCCTGTGTTTTGGTTCATACTGGAAGCCATCAAAGCAGCCTGTAGAAACCTGTCAGCTGCAAAGCCATTTGATCTGTGCTTAAGGAAGAGACATTTCAAGCTTTTAGAGTGTTACACCAAATTCTAGACCTTGAACCAAGTAACTCTGCTGAAGATGGAACAATTCCCTGGGAGCTGTGGGAAGAGGCAGATTTCTTGTGCCCCTGTGCTGGTGCAGGTAGGTTGTGCTGGAGGATGCCTGCCCAGGTGCTAAGCACAACCAGACCTGTTGCCACAAAAGGTGAAGCAGCCCCTCCAAGCAGCAGACTTGCCCCCATCTGCTGATCCATGGCAGTGACGTCACTGCTATCCTGGGATATGATGACAGCCTCCAGAGCTTAGCTCTCCCAAGGCTCTCCAACAACCTGCAGCTGATTACACTGGAAAAATTCTGCCTCTTGCAGCTGGCACTGCCCTCCTGTTCCTGGGCCAGGTCAGGCACTCAGAAGGCTGTCCCTGAAGTTTGGCATCCACACACTTACTGTACAGAGCCTGCTGAAGGTTTGGGCTGGCTCTGGGACTTTGCTGGTGCCCATCTCTTGTCACAGAGGCTGAATTCTGGCCTTTCACAGGAGAATTGCTTCACAGGCAGTCACAGAGAGTAGCTCTAGGCCAGGAATGGAGTGGGCTTTTTCAAAGAGCTCAGTGGGTTTGGATTTTGTGTACAAACAGTAAAATCAGGATGGGTCTGACCTCTGCCCCATGTGGCTTTCCATAGGAGAACACAGAGAAATTAAATATAATCATACTGAGCCTCTGATTTCTCCAGCCTTGTGCATCAGCCTTTAAGGTGAAGAAGGGAGTCTGGATGAGGCTAAGCTCTTCCTCATTTCCAGGTATTAACAAAACTGAGCACAATTCCAGTAGATAAATCTCATTTAGAGAGCAGAATTGACCATGACGAGCTTGGGTGTGGCTGAGAGGATCCCTTCTGGCCCTCTGCATTGTGCTTCATCTCCATGAGGCCCTTCAAAAAAAGGCCTCAGCAGCAGCAACAGATCTTCTTAAGCTGCTGAAAATGGCTTTTCCTCTAAGAGGAAAACCTGCAGTGATGCTGCAGGGGTTCTTCAGCCTGAGTTGAGGCAGATGCTAAAGCTCTGCCTGTCCTGCCAGTGACTGCTTCAATCTGGTTTCTTTCTGCCTGTACCATTAGCCCCCAAATTGGCAGAGCCCAGCTCTGCCAGCCTGTTCTCCATGTCAGTGCATGCTGGCCCTCAAGCAGCCAGCTCACCCTGCCTCTGTCTTGAAGGATTTGGAGGAGATCTGGCACAGCAGAGGGAATTTGCTCAGCAGCTTCCTTGGCCGCCAGCCGTGAGCGATGTGTGCAGGAAGGGATCCCACACAGACTGAATTCACTTCTCATGCTGGTTCTCCCTCATTTGCATATTTGCATATTTATTCTTACTGGGTTTAGTCACATAAAAACCATCACAGCAAGCCAGGCCAGCAGTCCACACAGTCCAGACTCTGCCTCTGACAGCAGTTGGGTTGAAGGACACATTACAGAAGCTGGAATAACCTAAGAGCAGTTTTTCCACTTCCCACACTCTCCTTGCTTCCAGCAATCATGAATTCAGGAGCCAGGAGCGATACCAAACCACTCTTCTTAACAGCCACCACTGTGGGCCACCTTCCAGAAGCAAATCCTGGTTTGAGCTCTGCAGTAGCCTGTGGCAGGGTGTTAAAAATCATCAACAGTTAGGGGTTTGGAGCAAAGCCTTTTGCCAGCATGTGTGGAAGCAGTTTAAGGCTTGAAGGCTTCTCTGGGTTTGAATTCTGCTTGCCTGGTTTAGTGGTGTGCAGTGTTGTTTTCCATCTCACTGCTCACTCCCTGATGGTTCTCTTACAGAGGTTATGTATGAGAACAAGAGCAGTGGCAGTGCCTTTTGTATTGCTAATGTAGAATCCTTCAGCATAGCTTCATGGTCCTCCCTTCTCCAGGTCATGCAACTGCAGCTGTTAATTTAACAGGATTCTCCTGCTGCCCTTCTTGCAATTCTCTGGCCCTGTTCAGGTCAAATGTCAACAATTGAATCATTTCCTTACAGTCCTCCTCAGGTTGTGCAGTGCCACCCATGCAAGGTGACAGGTGGGGAGGTGAATCCCTGCAGAGCTGGCAGTGCCTTGGTGCCCTTCTCGTGGCTGTGTGGTGCCCCAGCACTGCGTTTCTCTGACCCAGGGCACAATGCCATCACCACACTCCCTTCCTCTTCCTCCTTCCCCTCTCAGCTCCCCACACCTCTGCTCTCCCAGGACCTGGTGCTGCTTCCATCTTGTCTCCCCTCTTCACTCATTGCCTTTCCCTTCTGGGCAGTCCTTGTCAGGTCATACTTAACTCTCCTGTGTCCTCCCTTCCTGACCAAGTTCCTTCTCTTTTGCAGCCACTCCTCATGCCCTAGCCTGTCTGCCTTGGGCTCTCCTAGGTTGGTGCCACATCAACCCTGCTCCCCCCAGGTTTCCTACCACCTTTTCTCCTGCAGGTCCTCTTGTTCCTTCCCTGGGCCAACCTCCACTCCCTCATTTCCTCAGTAACTTCCACAACTTGACAGCTGCTTGCTCCCACACCAGCCAAGCTTAGCTCCATGCTCTCGCCCTGCTTCTAGCCCATCTCCAGGGCTTGGCTTTTCCCTCTGCTGCAGAGACAAGAAGGGAGGCACTTGCTTCCAAGAAGACTTCCTGCTCCACAGTGCTTCCTGCTCCCCAGCAGCTTCCTGCTCC
This sequence comes from Indicator indicator, assembly GCF_027791375.1. NCBI lineage: Eukaryota > Metazoa > Chordata > Aves > Piciformes > Indicatoridae > Indicator > Indicator indicator. The sequence goes on along the minus strand of NC_072044.1, from coordinate 5,219,174 downwards.
CAGTCCTCCAGGCAGGAGCTGACTTCCAAGGGAAGCTTTGTTTAGGGTCTGGTGGAGGTTGCTACCTGGTGACAGTGACTTGCTTGTTCCTTTGTGACCTGGATATGGCAAGCAGCCATCAACTGAAGAGCCTAAATGTAAGGTCCCTCCCTGTGGAGTCCCTCCAGGATGTCCAGTTCTCTCCTTTGGCTGTCTAGGGACCAGTTGCTTGTCCTGGGCTGGCTGGAGGCCTTGACACATAAAACTGGTTTCTAAGTCGGGTGCCTGAGCGAACTGGACTGGGTCCTTCTTCTGCCTCCTCCTGTCCTTGGCTGTTGTCCTGCCCCTTTCAAGTTTTGTTTCAGCCTCGGGCTGCTCTCTCTGACTCTTGCTCTAGTGTTGACTTCCAGCCCTGCTCTGGTGTCCCTGGCTTTCCCATAAACCTGCAGCCCTCTATCCCTGTCTGCTTTTCCTCTAGGTCAGCTTTTATTCCTGGTGCAACCACTTTCCTCTGTGTCCCCTGGCATGGGAATCATTAGTATGCAGGAGATGAGAGGCAGCCTTGCAGCCTTCCCAGCCTTTGATCCTGCAGCCAGCCCAGTCTGACCAGTAGCAACCAGGAATACCAGTTGCTGGGAAAGGTGTGGCAGGGTACACAGTGGTGTGCTCTGTGCAGGCAGTGAGGAGCCTGTGTGTGGGGCTCTGGCACACAGAGGTGGTGCCAGCTTTCATCAGCTCTGCTTTCAGAGGTGTGGAGCTTCTCCCACTCAGGTGGGGTGTCTAAAGAAGCAGAAGCCGTCTCCTGTGACAGCCCTTCTTGTGCCCTGTCCCTTCTCCAGGGTGTGAGCACTTCGGCAGCTTTCCAGGAATGGTGGCTGTCAGGGGTTTGTTTCACACTGGCAGACAGCAGCTTTCCCTGGCTCATCCCTGGCGGGGCTTTGGACAGCCTCACTCCAGCTGTTTTCCAGAAACACAGAGTTCGTTCCAAACATGAAAGCTTTAAGCTTGTGGAAAAGCTTTAAACCACTGAAAACAAAGTTCTTCAAGCTGGAAGTCCTGGGCATCCTTGGGAAGGGATGCAGCCAGACCTGCTCACGTCCCTCTCCTCCCCTGCTTTGAGCAGCCTGCTCCCTGTCCCTGCTTTCCCCAGCACCCAGGGTGCTCTGTGTGCTGCTTCCCCTGCAGCTGGGGCTTCCCCTTTCCCTGATCTTCCCCAGTTCACCTCCACACCCTTGTTCTCTCCCTGAACCTCAGCTGGGCTTAGCTAAGAGGGGTCCTGCAGAGTGCCAGCCTGCATGAGCCAGCGCCAGCAGCTCTGGTGGGCTCTGAGCTCCCTGCCCAGGCCTGGCTGAGCCCCTGGAGCCCAGCTGGGCTGTGTTCTGTTGCGTGTTTGCCGTGCTCTGAAGGACCTCATTTTGTGCTGTTTTACAGTGCTTCATTTGGTAGAAGTAGTGACCTCAGCAGTCCCTACATTTCAGCCAGTCGCAGTACATCTCTAGCTACCTCACCCACTGCCATTGCCTCATCTACCTCCCTGGGCACCCCGTGGCAACCTGTCTCTTCCTGCCCCACAGCTCCCGGCGCGAGCACTGCGGCAGCCTCCCGCCAGCACTGCAGGTAACGGCGCCGGACGGCAGCGCTGGGGTTGGAAGCTCAGAGCTCTGCAGTGGATGATGGATTGGAAGGGAGCTGGTGCTAAGTCCCCAGCAGGTTCTGTTGGACATGTAGCTGCAGTAGTGGACGTGGCCCAGCAGGCAGGTGCCAGCCTCCTGTGGCACTGTAGCTTCTTCCCTGGGTGCAGTGGGGACCTGCCACACACAGGCTGTTGCTCAGGCTGCTCTCAGGTGCAAGCTTTTGGAGTTCACTGCCTCTGTGTGTTCACCAGGTACAGTTGCTAATGGTTTCTGCTACAAAAAAAAGGATGTGAAGGCCATGAATTCCTCCTGCCAGTCCTTCTACAAGGTCTCAAAAGGTCCTTTTAATGGGTGCTGTTCTCTATGAGAGCCTGAGTCTAGGAGGAGCAGAACGAGCTGAGGCTGCTCCCTCGGCCTGGCTCAGCAGATGGGTTCACTGCTTTGCTTTCCGTTATGTCTTCTCTATTTCAGAGCCCCTTTCAGGCAACAAACTGATTCTGCTGTAGAGAAAACCCCAGAGGGCATCTCTGCTAGCAGCCCTCTGGGTGTAATCACAAACTGCGCCAGGCTGGGCTCTGCCAACGGTGTGGCGAATGCCGGCGCCGCTGCCAGCCCAGGGAAGGACCCAGCTGAGGAGGCCAGGGAGCGCCGAAGGTCAGTGCTGGGCTGTGTCCATCCTCCTGTGACCAGCTCTCACCTGGTGGTGATGGTGGGGGTGCCAGAACTGTCTCTTAGTTGCTACCTAGACTTGCAGGCTGCTGCCCCTGCTCCCTCTTGAGCTTTTGCACCCTGCCCTCAGAGGCTTCTGGGTTCTCTTTAGCTTCATCATTTGCTCCTTGTCTTCTCAGCATCTCAGCCTCTTCCTTCAGTGATCATCTTAGTGACTACCCTCAGTCCCTAAGGCCTCTGTAGAGGCCAGACAGCCCAGTAGGCACTCGCAGCAGGTCCTGTGACACCAATCCCATCCTAAAGCAGTGTTGGATCAAGACAGATTCAGATGAAAGCCACCCCTCTGACTCTGCTCACCTCACTTTGGTGTCCCACAAGGAGACATCTTTGCTGCACAGTCCCCCAGATTCCCTGTGCAGGTAGTGGGGGAAAATAAACCTCCTGGAGCATGTAGGTGTGTGGTGCAGGAGGAGATGGCCTGTGCTCCAGTAGCATGGATTGCATTCAGCTGACCTTAAGGGGAGACTTAGCACAGAAGGAGAAGTCACAGAACTGTAGAACATTTTTAGGATGGAAGGGACCTTGAAGCTCATCCAGTTCCAACCCCCTGCCATGGGCAGGGACACCTCCCACCAGCCCAGCTTGCCCAGGGCCTCATCCAGCCTGGCCTTGAACACCTGCAGGCAGGGGACAGCCACAGCCTCCCTGGGCAACCTGTGCCAGTGTCTCCCCACCCTCACTCTCAACAATTTCTTCCTCATCTCCAGTCTCAATCTCTCCTCTTCCAGTTCAAAGCCATTGTCTGCCCTGTGCAACTGAGGCTGTTCAGCAGTGGCAGCATTTTGGGTTGTGCTTGATCTAGCTGGTGGAAACTCCTCCTTCCATAGGATGTTATTTTAAGAGCAGGGATGTACAAACCTGGTGTAGCTGCTGCTCTTTGCAAAGGAACTTTATACCCTGTGCTCTTAACTACAGAAGATCAAATGATCCATATTTAGGGGCAATAGTTTGAAACTAGAGATTGGATGTTAGGAGGAAGTTATTTACTGTGAGGGTGGAGAGACACTGGAACAGGTTGCCCAGGGAGGTTGTGGCTGTCCCCTCCCTGGAGGTGTTCAAGGCCAGGCTGGATGAGGCCTTGAGCAAGCTGGGCTGGTGGGAGGTGTCCCTGCCCATGGCAGGGGGTTGGAACTGGATGATCCTGAAGGTCCCTTCCAACCCAACCCATTCTCTGGCTCTCTGAATCCTGTGCTAGCAGGCTACAATGCAGCACTTGGCACAGGTAGCTTTGAAGGAACCTGTGCCAGTGTAACCACTTCTGGTAACTGATGCCATGTGCAGATCACACCAACAGGAACAACATCACTTGGAACTAGATGATCCTGGTTGGAACTGGATGATCTTTGAGGTCCCCTCCAACCCTGACAATTCTATGATTCTATGTTCTTTAAGGTCCCTTCCAACCCAAGCCACTCCATGATGTCTTGCTGCAAGCAGGGTAGCTGTTGCAAAGTCTGTCACTTCTGATGGCACTGGTGACAGCAAATGCTGATCAGGAAAAAGCAGCCATGAGCCACAGCTCGGGAGGTGGCTTTCCAGCTGGCATCCAGCTCCTGGAGCATGCTCAGTGATTGGATTCTTCCAAACTAAAATAAGAACTTCTCCCAAAACAAACCTTCCTGAGCAGAGAGAGTCCTGTGGGCTGTTCTCAGTGGCCTGAAGCCAAGGGATGTGCAAAGCCATCATGGAGATCACCACTTGCAGAAGGAGGTGGTGGAGCTCAGCAGTGCTGCATAACCCACAGCCAGTGCCTGGCCTCTCCCAGGGCACCCTCTGCAGCTTCCCTGCTTCAGCTGCAGCTGATCCCAGGGAGAAGGGGGTCTGTGCTCCTTGGAAAGCTTTCAGACTTTTCCTGCTCTTTGGGCTTGGTTTCATCTTTTTCAGAGCTAGCACAGGGAGTGCTTGGAAGCGTCACAGGCACTGTGGATGAGCCACATCCATCACCTCTGTGCGCAGGGAGATGATTGGAAACAGCTCCTGCAGTGCTGTGTCTGTCAGAACACTTAGGCTCAATGCTGGGAGTGCCTCTGTGTGCTTCTCCTCATCTTGTGAGGGGTCAGTTGGCTCAGGGCCATTTGCAATTGAATTGAGCTGAGCTGCCAAAAAATCCTCCTGGTGCAGAGTGAGACTGAGCAGGAGAGGAAAGAGCCAGCCCTGTGCTGCCGCTTCGCACTTCAGAGCCTTTCACAGCAGGATCTCCATTTTGGCAAGGCCAGAATCAAGTTGCAGGAGCTTTAGATGTTTCCCTGGAGAAGTGGGCACCACAAAACCCACCAGACCCTTGGCACTGTCTGCAGGCAAGGCACTTTGTCACAGTGCTTGCAGACGCCCTGCAGCAATGAATGTGACTGCTCCAGCGTTCAGTCCCTGATGGGTGCCTGTAAATAATGGAGATGATCTGCTCAGGGCTCCTGCATTTTTATGAGAGAAAAATCTCCTGTGAGTTATGGGGATGGGAAGAGAAACACCAGAAGATTCCTCCCACCTTTAATTGAAGCTTTGAAACGACACAGAGGAGAAAAAAAAAAAAGCCCAGCAATGGTACATTGTGCTTGTGGGTGGAGGAAACCTTCTGTGTGAACCTGAGTTCCACCAGCACCGGCAGCACGGAGCTGCCTGCACCTGGGAGCCAGGAAGCATGGACCTGGAGAAAACAGGAGGGGGTCACCTAAGTGGGAAAAGCTTGTTTTGGAAGGAGACCAATTCCAGTAAAATCTAATCAAAAAGGGAAAATGGCAAACAGTTGTCAGGGAAGCAGTGGATGGATTTCGGCTCCCCCCCAGCAGCTGTTGCAGTAGCATTTGGGCTGCTTGAGTGTTTCCAAAGCTCAGCTTGCTCTTAGCAACAGAAACATAAACAAAGCTTATCAGCTAATATTAGAGCACAGGGACTTCTCCTAACTCGTGGCCTTAAATTATCTGCATGAAGCTAAAAGGTTAAGCAGCAGAGGCTGCTGGCTCTGGGGAGGAATGGTCAGCAAAGTGCTCTGGAGGGCTGTTGTCCATCCTTGGGTGGCCAACATGCCTGGCCCCGTGGTGTTTTTGATCTGATGCTTGTTGGGAGCTGAACTGGGCAGAAAAGGCTGCAGGAGCTGCAAAATGCTGTCAGTCATGGCTGGGGGGTTACAGAGGGGAGGAAAGCCAAGGCAGAGGGGAGAAAGCAGTCCAGAGGCAGGGGGCTTGGAGCAGATGATCTCTGAGGTCCCTTCCCATCTGAGCCGTTCTAGGATTCTGTGAGATGCTCTGTCCAGACGGGGGTGAACTGCTCCCTGGTGTGGACCTTCAGCCAAGCTGCTGCCAGGTGTGTTTGTGTGTGCCCAGCAGCACCTTCCCCCTGCCCAGGATCCCTGAGCACTGCAGTGTGCTGGTGCCCAGAGGCTGGCACTGCCATGTCCCACAGCCAGTTGTTTTTCCTTTTTTCTCTCCTGGGAATTCTGGAGGCACCACTGAGTGCTGCTGTTGGGTCACTAGGGTGATGTCCTGCCAGAGCCAATCACAGGGCCACAGAACTGTGGAGGTTGGAAGAGACCTTGGGGATCACCAAGGCCAAGCACTCACCCAGGGCTCACAACCTCACCACTGCTTCTAACCCACATCCCTCAGCACCACATCCATGTGTCCCTTAAACACCTCCAGGGATGGGGGCTCCAGGACCTCCCTGGGCAGCCTCTTGCAGTTGTCTGAAATTGCAGATGCCTGTCTGCAGCTGAGCCCAGAGCAGGCCTGGCACTGCTGAGGGTGCCACACAGGTAGGTGCTGTGCCTGCAGACTCTGACAGGACACAGACCCTGATCTGCTGTGAAAGAAATGTCCTTTGGGTTTCCCTTGGTGCAAGCAGGTGGTGGGGATTCAGGGGGTCCTGTTGGATGCAGCCCCCTGCGGGGCTGTCACCTTCAGTCGGGCTGACAGCGCCCCCTAGTGCCACCCAGGGCTCCTCTGCAGGCTTCGGCTGCCACCTCCTCTGTGCAGTTCCAGTGCAGGGCTCTGGTCACAGGGTCATAGAACGGTCCGGGCCGGAGGGGACCTCCAAAGCTCATCCAGTCCAACCTCCCCGCAGTCAGCAGGGACATCCCCAACTAGATCAGGCTGCCCAGGGCCTCACTGAGCCTCACCTTGAATATCTCCAGGGATGGAGCCTCAACCACCTCCCTGGGCAAACTCTTCCAGTGTTCCACCACCCTCACAGCAAAGAACTTGTTCCTAGCATCCAATCTAAATCTGCTCTGCTCCAGTTTGAAGCCATTGCCCCTGGTCCTGTCCCTGCAGGCCTTTGCAAACAGACTCTCCCCATCCTTCCTGTAGCCTCCTTCAGGTACTGACAGGTTGCTATCAGGTCCCCTTGGAGCCTTCTCTTCTCCAGGCTGAGCACCCCCAGCTCCCTCAGCCTGTTCTCATAGCAGAGCTGCTCCAACCCCCTGAGCATTTTCGTGGCCTCCTCTGGACCCTCTCCATCAGGTCCATGTCCTTCCTGTATTGAGGACTCCAGAGCTGTACACAGTACTCCAGGTGAGGTCTCACCTCTCTGGCTCTGCTGGCAGTGCACCTCCTGCAGTCCCACACTGCAGCCCCTCTCCAGAGGGTTCCTGTGTCACAGGCATCTGGCATGCTTGGCCATGGAGAGGGGGTCTGCAGGACAGCTTGCCAGGCTGGAATGGGACTTGTGCCATGAGCCAGCTGGTGCTGAAAGGAAGATGTGGGCAGTCTGGGATCTCTGAGCCTTTCCCATTATATGGAAGCTTTGGTTCCCAGAACAGGTTGCAAGGCCACCATGCAGCCCTAGCTGGTGGGCAGCTGTCACCTGGGGTAGGACAAACTGTGCCTGACAGCTTCTGTGTCCTGTGTTGTGTGACCAGATGAAAGGACACTCCTGAATTTGAAACCTGGCCTGGGTTTGGGAGAATTGGGATTTGAATTTATCCTTTACCTTTTCTTTTTCTCTCAATCTACATGGTTTATACTCTTGTGTTTTGTGATTGGCTTTGTTCTTCCTGTTCCTCAGGAAGGTTCCAGCGAGGGGGTGGCACTTGCCATCAGCCAGAGTCACAGAAACACAGAGTGCAAGGGAGTGGAAGGGACCTCTGGAGATCATCCAGACCAAGCCCCTGCCAGAGCAGGAGTACCCAGGGCAGGAACATATCCAGGTGTGCTTTGGATGTCTCCAGAGCAGGAGACTCCACAACCTCTCTGGGCAGCCTGCTCCAGGCTCTGCCACCCTCACAGGGACAAAGTTTTCCCTCCTGTTCCCATGGCACCTCCTGTGCTCCAGCTTGCCCCCAGTGCCCCTTGTGCTGTCCTTGGCCATCCCTGAGCAGAGCCTGGCTCCAGCCCTGCACATCTTTATCCCCAGCACTGAGGGCAGCCCTCAGGCTGCTCTGCTCCCAGCTCCAAGCCCCAGCTCCCTCAGCTGTCCTCACAGGAGATGTTCCACTGCCTGCAGCAGCTCTGTGGCTCTGGGCTGGACTCTCTCAAGCAGTTCCCTGAGGTTTTTCTTGAACTGAGGAGCCCAGAACTGGACACAATATTCCAGCTGTGGCCTCAGCAGGGCAGAGCAGAGGGGCAGGAGAACCTCTGTTGACCTAAACAAGCTGTTGGAGATGGGAAGCACAGCTCCCTCCTTATCTTTGAGGGTACTCTGAGCAGTTCTTCAGATCAGTCAAGCAGTGGAGTGTGATGTGCTCATTCTAGCAGCTCTGGGGCTGTCAGCCCAGCTCAGCTCAGCTAAGCTCAGCCTGGCTTCTTGCCCTCTCAGGTTGCCCCTAGAAAGCTTTTCTTCCCCTATAAATTTTTTTCCAGGTGAGGAAGGTTCAGTGACATGCAAGGTGAAGGTGTCCAGCAAACATTTCTCCTCCCTGCTGCTTTCCCAAGAGGAACTCAGTTTTCATTCTTCATTCCTTCATTCTAAAGCTCTAGCTCCTAATTATAGTAGCATATATTAATAATAATAACTGAATCCTCCTCCAGCAGTGCTGGGGGAGGAACAATTTTTGGCAGGTCCTTTTACCTTGTGATTCTTGTCCTGTCCAAATGCAGAGCATGACTCCTCTAGGGTGAGTGCTGCTGCCTGCTGTGGCTGTTAACCCTTCTGGTCTGACCACAGGGTCAGCACAAGGCAATAAGAGCCTTGATCTCTGGACTAGTTCAGCCCTGGGATTTGCACTCAAGGGGGTTTGAAATCTCACTTGGGAGGAAGTGGTAGAAGCAGCTCTGGGCTTTGTCTGGCTCCCACCCCGAGGGGTTTCAGTGGTGTCTGACTCTAATGCCTATCACTGACAGAAAGCTGAGTGGTCTCAGTTCTCCTGGGAAGGGTCCCTGGGGAAGCAGGGTGCTGGGATTCTCTGCATGGCCAGGGACAGATTCCAGCCCACACTACAGCAGACAGTAAGAAGTTAAGAGGCCTCTCTGAGCCATCATCTGGCACCTGCTGTTGAAAGCGTTTCTCCACCAGGCTTCTGCAGCTAATCTTGCAGATAATTTGGTCCTTTTTTAAAGAGGCTGCTGGTGCAGCTGACGTGGGAGGGCAGGAATTCTGCTGCCCATCAGATTGCCCATGTTGGGAAGAGGCAAGGCTGCCTCTGCTGGAGCAGCAATCAGGCTGTGTTTTTATTTGGGGAAAGGTCGAGGCGTGGGCTGGGGTCAGGGCTGCTGAGCCCTCTTTCCTGTGAGGGGGTGAGCAGTGTGCTGCTGCCTGCTCAGCTGCCTGCTGGCTGGGCCCAGGAAGCAGGGGAAGGAAGGAGGGGGCAGGTTTGGGCATCCTTTGGGCGGAGGAGCCCAGGCTATAGGCTGACCTGCTGACCCAGAGCAGGGATATATGCAGGGTCCTCCAGGAAAGGGCACTTGAGCTGACCAGTGTAAGAGCTGCAGCTTGACAGCATGGAGCCAGCTGAAGGTAAAAGCCTCCTTTCCCCATCCCTGCTGGCACACAGCACTTGTGTGCACTTCCTCTTCACTTACTAATCCTAACCCTGATGTGTGCCACAGCCTTAATCCTCCTGCCTAACAGCAACTACTCCACCTGGGCACCAGCACCTGCACCTTCAGGGCTTGGACTTTGGGGCTTTGGTGTGTTCAGATACTGCTCAGTGCCCAGAAATGGCCATTAGCCTGGGTCCAAAAATGGCCATTAAACTAAAGAATGTATCCAAAAGACTTGTGGAGATGCTTGGGGGATGCTCCCCTTTGCCTGGGCTGGTGGTGGAGTCCCCATTCCTGGAGGTGTTCAAGCAAGGCCATGGCACCTGGGGCCATGGTTTGGTGGCCATGGGGGGACTGGGTTGCTGGCTGGACTGGATGACCTTAGAGAGCTTTGCCAACCCAAACAATTCTGTGACACTACAGCTGGCAGCTAATTTGGCACATCTTCAGCTCTTCTCTCAACTCCTTTGCTCCACAGTACCCAGCCCTGAGTGCTCCAGGTGGGGAGGCTAGGGGAGGCAGGGGGCACCCCAGGGCTTTCTGTAGGAAAAGGGTTTAAGGAAACTGAATTCATCTGTCTGTGAGAAGAGAGAACACCTGACACTGAACCATAGCCACTACCAGGAGCTAAGGAACTGCAGCCTGAGCTCAGGAGGGCTGCTTTGATTGATTTAGCATCAAGCCAAGGGCTCATTGACCCTGGCCAGAGCAGAGCCCAGCACTGCTTCACCAGAAGGATGGCTCCAGACAAGGTCCCAGCCCCTCCTCTGGTAGGGATTTCAGCAGCATGGAAGAGTGGTGGAGGAAAAGACCTCTGAGTCTCTCTGATAAGAGAGTTTTTGTTGGTGTCTGTGCTCCAGCTGGGGCTGATGCTGCCCTCCCTGCTGACAGTGCTCAGGACCCGGCTGGGAGCTGCTTCCACGCGGTGGCAGTGGAGGGCTGCTCACAGGCACCTCCCGAGCCAGCACTTCCCTGGTTCCTCCAGTCCAGGAGCTGAACCTCCCCTGGCACCATCAAGTTTTGGGTTTCAGCTGCAAGAGGCAGCTTCCCAGCCAGGCTGATTTGTTGCCCAGTGAATGATCCTTTCCCCAGGGCTCTCCTGCCCTCCTGCAGCCTGGGGGGAGCTGCCTCTGGGCAGAGCTGTGCTGGGTCTGCTGCAGGTTGTTTAAATGTCAGCTTGTGTTGACTCACCTGCAAACGAGCCAGAGGAACGCTGGGGGAGGCAGGGCACTGCCACTTCCACCTTCTTTTTGTTCCTCAGCTGGCAGGAGGTGGAGCTTCACCCCCTGCCTCAGGCTCATGCAGCAAAGTCTCATCCTCCAGGGGCTGCAGCCAGCACTGTTGGCTGTCCCCAGGCAGTGACAGAGCCCTCAGTGTTGTGTGGACACAAAATGTCCTGTGCTGAGCACAGCCCCACTGCAAAGCCTTCCAGCTCTGCATTTGTGCTGGACACAGCTGCATTCAGTAGCTGAGAGGAGCATGGGCAGGACAGGGTGGTGCTGGGCTGCTCTGCTTTGTCTTTGCAGCACTCTTTGCCTTCCTCTTGCAGGAACATTCCCTGCATTGCTGTTTGGGTTTCAGACAAGGACATTTGGCCTTTTTCTGGCAGACCTTTAAAGGTCTGGGGTCACAGCAAACCTTCTCCAGGCCAGGCAGCCAGTGTGAGGAGCAGCAGCACTGTGATGTTTGTTACACAGTGCAGAGATGGTTCACAACCAACTGAACATGAGCCAAGAGAGTGCCCAGGTGGCCAAGAAGGCCACCAGCAGTGGTGTGGGCAGCAGGAGCAGGGCAGGGATTGTGCCCCTGTACTGGGCTCTGGGGAGGCCACACCTTGAGTGCTGGGGTCAGTTCTGGGTCCCTCACTCCCAGAAGGACATTGATGGCTGGAGCAGGTTCAGAGAAGGGCAACAAAGCTGGGGAAGGGTCTGGAGAACAGGGCTGGGGAGGGGCAGCTGAGGGAGCTGGGGGTGTTCAGACTGGAGAAGAGGAGGCTGAGGGAGACCTCATTGCTCTCTACAGCTCCTGAGAGGAGGCTGGAGCCAGGGGGGGGTTGGGCTCTGCTGCCTAGTCTCAGGTGATAGAGGAGATGGCCTGAAATTGTGCCAGGGGAGGGTTAGGTTGGAGAGGAGGAAAAATTTCTTTGCTGGAGGAGTGGTCAGGGATTGGAAGAGGCTGCCCAGGGAGGTTGGAATCAATGATCTTGGAAGTCTTTTCCAACCAAAACAACTCCATGGTTCTGTTAATTAATGCAGAGGGATAACATTCATCATTTGAAAGCTGCCAACCTATCTGCTGCTTCCCCAGCCCCAAACTTTGAGTTCTCAGTAGGTCCTGGTGCTGTTCTGCTCTTCTGGCAGAGGGAGCAGGTTGCTCCTTGTGCTGCAGCTGGAGCTCCCTGCCCTGTGTGCAGCATCCTGCTGGCCTGCAGCTCACTGCTGCCAGCTGCAGCAGGAGAGAATCACAGAATGGGCTGGGACAGAAGGGACCTCCAAAGCTCATCCCGTCCAACAGGGAGATCCCCAACTAGCTCAGGTTGCCCAGAGCCCTGTCCAGCCTCCCCTTGAATATCTCCAGGGATGGGGCCTCAGCCACCTCCCTGTGCAACCTGTTGCAATGTTCCAGCAGTCTCATGGTGCAGAACTTGTTTCTAACATCCAATCTCAATCTCCTCTGCCATTTGAAGCCATTGCCCCTGGTCCTGTTCCTGCAGGTCTTTGCAAACAGTCTCTCTCCATCGTTCCTGCAGCCCCTTCTGGCAGGCTGCTCTTAGGTCTCCCTGGAGCCTCCTCTTCTCCAGGCTGAACACCCTCAGCCTGTCCTCAAGCAGAGCTGCTCTAACCCCTGAGCATTTTCATGGCTTGCTCTGGCTCCTCTCCATCAGGTCCAGGTCCTTCTTATATTGAGGGCTCCAGAGCTGCACACAGCACTCCAGGTGAGGTCTCAGCAGAGCACAGTGTCAGAATCACCTCTCTGGCTCTGCTGGCTGTGGTTGGCTTCTGTGCTGCAAACTCACACTGCCTGCCCCTGTCCAGAGGAGCAGCTCTGCTGGCTGGGGGGCGTGCAGAGGGCTGCCCATGGGCAGCTAGGGCAGCACAGGCTAAGCCATCAGGAGTTGTGTGCTGGGGGAACTGTTCTTAGAGCATCAGCTGCCCTGTGTGTAACCCCACCCCACTGTAAACACTGCTCGGGGTGGGAGGAGATCCCTGAGCAGGGATCAAGGGTTCCTGCTGCCCTGGCTAACAAGTGACAAAGATCACAAGGGCCTTAAGCTCTGGGATCAGCCCCTGCACAGGTTTTGCAAAGCAAAGTTGTTGCAGAGAGAGAATTTCATCTTCTGTCTGTTCCCCTGCTAAGTCAGACTGCAAAGAGGGGATTGAAATCCAGACACTGAAACCTCCACCAGTGGAGAATTCACAGCCCAGGCTGAGGCACAGCTGCCAGGACTGACTTGGGAAAAAAAAAGCCTGAAAATGGGAAATAATCAGCCCAGCCGTGCTGAGCCAGCTGGGAAATGCTTTAAGAGCATGATCCTTATGATCCTGAAGAGCTATGGGATCCCAGCACAAGAGAGACCTGCAGCTGCTGGAGCAGGATCAGAGGAGGGCCATGAAGACGATCAGAGGCTGGAGAGCCTCTGCTATGGGGACAGGCTGGGAGAGTTGGGGCTGCTCAGCCTGGAGAAGAGAAGGCTCCAGGGAGACCTCAGAGCAGCCTTGCAGGACCTGAAGGGGCTCCAGGAGAGCTGGGGAGGGACTTTGGACAAGGGCTGGGGGTGGCAGGATGAGGGACAATGGCTTGAGACTGGAGCAGGGCAGATTTAGGTTGGCCATCAGGAGGAAGCTCTCATAATGAGGGTGGTGAAATAGTGGAACAGGTTGCCCACAGGTGTGTTGGAGGTCCCATCCCTGGAGACATTCAAGATCAGACTTGCTGTGTCCCTGGGCAGCCTGCTCCAGTTGGAGATGTCCCTGCTGAGTGCAGGGGGGTTGGACAAGATGACCCTGGAGGGTCCTTTCCACCCCAGTGCAATCTGTGCCTGCGAATCCTGTTACCCCTTTCTCCTCAGCTTGTTCCATACCTCAGCACTGTCTGGCTGTCCCTCCCCTCATTCCCAGCTCCAGTGTGTGCAGGTCTGAGATGTTCTCCTCTCCTGCCTGTTGAGTGCTCTTCTCAGGTCAGAGCCAGCAGCCTCCCATGGCAGCTTCTCTAATGAGCAGTCTGCAGCCATGGAGAGCTGCTGCTGGGACCTGCCAGCAGAGAGGTCAGCAGTGAGGAACTGGAACCTGCAGGAGAGAGCAGGGAAGTTTCCTCTGACTGTCTCCTTGTCCCTGTCAGTGACTGACTTGCTGCTGGGTACATTTTGTCTGACTTAAGGGATTGTATTTTGGGAGCTGCTGTCAGCACTCTTGCCTGTAGAACTTGCCCTGGCTTCTCCTGCCTCCCCCAGCTCAGAGCTGGTTCCTCAGCTGGTGGCACATTCCCAGTTGGCAGGAATGCATTGCTGGGATGCTGAACTTTTCCAATTGTCCCAGCAGTCAGTGCCTGAGGCTTTGGGATGGGCTCTCTTCTATCCTCCCTCTCACTCTGTGCAGAGGGGAGATGGAGACAGAGAGGTGGAAGGAAGGCAAAGATGTCCAGAGAAGGGCAACGAGGCTGGGGAGAGGCCTTGAGCACAAGCCCTATGAGGAGAGGCTGAGGGAGCTGGGGGTGTTCAGCCTGGAGAAGGGGAGGCTCAGGGGAGACCTCATTGCTGTCTACAACTACCTGAAGGGAGGTTGTAGCCAGGTGGGGGTTGGTCTCTTCTCCCAGGCAACCAGCACCAGAACAAGAGGACACAGTCTCAAGCTGTGCCAGGGGAGGTTTAGGCTGGAGGTGAGGAGAAAGTTCTTCCCAGAGAGAGTGGTTGGCCATTGGAATGTGCTGCCCAGGGAGGTGGTGGAGTCACCATCCCTGGAGGTGTTCAAGAGGGGATTGGACGTGGCACTTGGTGCCATGGTTTAGATAGTCATGAGGTGTAGGGTGACAGGTTGGACTCGATGATCCTTGAGGACTCTTCCAGCCTTCTTGATTCTATGATTCTGTGTTTTGTTCAACAGAGATTCACAGAATGGTTTGGGTTGGAAGGGACCTTAAAGATCATCATCTTCTTCAGTGACCTGGATGAGGGGATAGAGGGGACTCAGCAGGTTCACTGATACCTAAGTGGAGGAGTGGCTGACACCCCTCAGGCTCTGCTGCCACCCAGTGAGGCCTGGCCAGGCTGAGAGCTGCTCAGAGCTCCATGAAGTTCACTAAGGACAAGTGTGGAGGCACCTGGGGAGGGACAGCACCAGGCACCAGTGCAGACCAGGAGCTGACCTGCTGGGAAGCAGCTCCATGGAGAAGGACCTTGGAGTCATGGTGGGCAAGAAGTTATCCATGGGACAGCAATGTGCCCTTGTGGCCAAGGAGGCCAATGGTGTCCTGGGGGGCATCAAGAAAAGTGTGTCCAGAAGGTTGAGGTTCTCCTCCCCCTCTACTCTGCCCTGATGAGATCACATCTGGAGTAGTGTGTCCAGGTCTAGTCTCCCCAATTCCAGAGAGACAGAGACCTGCTGGGGAGACTCCAGTGGAGGCTAGGAGGATGATGAAGGGCCTGGAACATCTCTGTGATGAGGAAAGGCTGAGAGCCCTGGGGCTGTTTAGCCTGCAGAGGAGAAGGCTAAGAGGGGATCTCATTGATGTTCAGAAATATTTGAAGGGTGTGGGGCAAGAAGGGGCCAGGCTCTGCTCAGTGGTGTCCTGTGACAGGGCAAGCAACAACGGGTACAAGCTGGACCCCAGGAGGTTCCACCTCAACAGGAGGAGAAACTTCTTTGGTGTGAGGCTGCTGGAGCCTGCAGCAGGCTGCCCAGAGAGGTTGTGGAGTCTCCTTCTGTGGAGATATCCAAAACCCACCTGGATATGTTCCTGTGTGCCCTGCCCTGGGTGATCCTGCTCTGGCAGGGGGTTGGGCTGGATAATTTCTAGAGGTCCCTTCCAACCCCTAACATTCCATGATTCTCTGTTTCAAAACACTGCAGTGTTTGGGATTGTGATGTTGTGCTCTCCAGAGCAGCTCTCTGGCTTCCCATCTGCTGATCACTTCCTCCTGTGCCTGCATTCCCTTCCCTGCCTTATCCAGCTCTGGGAGACCCAGAAGTCTGCCCTGGCTTCTGAGAAGGCTGTCACTGGTTTCTGGTCTAGTGGCTGTAGCTGAGTCACTCCTAAGCTAGAAAGAGAGTTTGGGCTGAGATGAGCAGAGGCAGAGGCCCAGTGGAGCAGCTCCTGCCCATGGCAAGCTCTCCTCTAGAAGAGCTGCATCAAACACAGCACTGGCAGGGACCTGGCAGCCTGCAGCTGCTGCCTGCTGCTCCTCTGTACATGCTGTGGGGTTATAGGAGAAGGACCTGACAGGGATGGAGGGACCCAGTCATGGCCCACTTGGAGCTCTCAGGGTGGATCTCAGTTTTAGCTGTGCTGACAGCAAAACAAAGCACACCAGATGGGAAGAGCCACCAAGCTGGGGAAGGGTCTGGAGAGCATCTTGTGAGGAGCAGCTGAGGGACCTGGGGTTGTTCAGTCTGGAGAAGAGGAGGCTGAGGGGAGACCTCATTGCTCTCTACAGCTCCCTGAAAGGAGGCTGGAGCCAGGTGGGGTTGGGCTCTTCTGACATGCAACAAGTGGAAAGGCCTCAAGTTGTACCAGGGAAGGTTCAGGTTGGATATTAGGAAAAATTTCTTCCCAGCAAGGGTTCCCAGGCACTGGCCCAGGCTGCCCAGGGAAGTGGTGGAGTCTCCATCTCTGGAGGTGTTGAAAAGCCACCTGGATGTGGTGCTGAGGGAAGTGGTTCAGTGGTAGTGGCTCAGCAGCAGTGGTGAGGTTGTGAGCTCTGGGTGAGTGCTTGGGCTTGGAGATCTCCAAGGACTCTTCCAACCTGCACAGCTCTGTGCTTCTGTGAATCCTCTCTGGGCAGCACTTTAAGGAAAGTTCAGCTTCCTGACTGTAGCCAAGTTCTGGTGCAGGTGACTGGCTCCCAGATGAGTGTCTCTCTCCCAGATGAGTGTCTCTCTCCCAGATGAGTGTCTCTCTCCCAGGTGAGTGTTTCCTAGGTGAGTGTCCCTCCAGTGCTGTGTCCCTGGGCTGGGCACTGTCAGACATTTCCCCACTCCTGCTGTTCCCCCCAGGCCAGGGGCTGTTGTTCTGCCAGGGACTCTGCAGGTGCTGGGTAGGGTTTTCCAGAAAGGCTTCAGCCTCTAAGTGCTGCAGGAGCTCAGAAGGCAGCAGAGGAGCCCAGGGCTGTGAAGAGATCAGCAGCAGCTTCTGTGTTTCTTGGAGACATCACTGCTGTGTGCTGGTTAGCTCTGCACTGCTGAGCAGGCTCTGGCCTTTCTCCTGCTGCACCACTCCCCCTTGCCTTGCCAGGATTTGCTCTCCACAGTATCTTCTTTTTGATTTTTCCTGTAGCAAAGGTTTCTAATATACAGATTTGCTCTTCTTCCCCAGGCTTACCACTGCCCTGTTTGGAATTTCCCCTCCTGTTGTGTTTTGTTGCAGCTCCTTTTGCCCTTGAGGTTCATAGAACAGTTTGGGTTGGAAGGGACCTTCAAGATCATCCAGCTCCAACCCCCTGCCATGGGCAGGGACACCTCCCACCAGCCCAGGGTGCTCAAGGCCTCATCCAGCCTGGCCTTGAACACCTCCAGGGAGGGGTCATCCACAACCTCTCTGGGCAACCTGTTCCAGTCTCTCCCCATCCTCACTCTCAACAATTTCCTCCTCCCCTCCACTCTCACTCTCCCCTCTCCCAGTTCAAAGCCATTCTCCCTCATCCTGGCACTCCCAGCCCTTGTCCAAAGTCCCTCCCCAGCTCTCCTGGAGCCCTTCAGGTCCTGGAAGGCTTCTCTGAGGTCTCCCTGGAGCCTTCTCTTCTCCAGGCTGAACAGCCCCAACTCTCCCAGCCTGTCCCCACAGGGGAGGTTCTCCAGCCTCTGATCATCTTGGTGGCCTCCTCTGGACCCTCTTCATCAGGTCTGTGTCCTTCTTGTGCTGGGGGTTCCAGAGCTGGAGGCAGTGCTGCAGGTGGGGTGTGAGCAGAGCAGAGCAGAGGGGCAGAATCCCCTCCCTCATCCTGCTGGTCACAAATGGTGAGGAGTGGTTGGGACCCATCTTTGGGTTGCACTGACCTGGCTGAAAGGGTTAAGAGAGGCAGTAGGAGGGTTTTTGAAAACAGGAAGAATTCCGAGAAGCCAGATTCAGATCCCACCTTTTTTTCTTGCTAAGACACAAATGAGAAGCTGGCAGCTCTGTGGTGGCAGCAGGGCTCACTTGTCTCTGTCCCTGGGTCTGCAGAGGTTTTGCTGACTCTCAGACACTCACCTCTCCTGCCAATTGATATTCTGCTGCTAGCAGCCCAGAGCTGGGGAGAACCTGCTCAGTTCCCTTGCCACAGTGACTGATTTCAGCTGCTTGTCAGAGAAAGTTTCTGGGGAGCAAACACAGCACAGGAGCTCTGCTTTGAAGAGCTGCTGGCATCATGTGGTAATGGCTTGAATTAATGGGGCTGACACAGATCCTGCACTTCAGCAAGCAGTGTGGCTCTTGAAAACGTAATTACAAACTCTGTGGGTTGTTTACAGGCTGCTTCCTGCCCCATTTGCTGTCTGTCCCCTGCAGCTTGCTGTGATCTGCAGTTTTTCTGCTTTGGAAAGCAGTGCCTTGCTCTGGCTCTGCCACCCAGCCCAGCCCTGCTCTCTGGCTGCAGCAGAGTTGCCATCTCCTTTCACTCTCTGCTTTTTTCCTTCCTTCCATCCCACTGAGCACACTCAGATCTCTTGAAATGCAGCTTGAGAGCCAAGTGAAGCACCACCTCAAATTGTAAAATCAGCCTTTACCCTCTTTTCCCACCCCCCAGCACCCCCAAAGAAAGATTAACACACAGCCAAAAACCACCACTGTGAGGAGAACTGCCTGAGCTGCCAGCAGGCAGGGGTCTGCTGTCTGCACCTGAAACCCTGACAGCACCACCAGCTCCTTCCCTCAGCAGGGAGAGGCTGCAGCTGCATTCCCAGACAAAGCAGCTCTGTCACTGTGCAGGGGCTCTGCTGACTTGCTTCACAAAATTCAGTTATCTCCTGCCTGGGAAATGGCTTTGGGCAGGCTCCAAGAAGTGAGGGATTGTGGAAGTGGAAAGAGCCCAAAAGTTAGCAATCAATAAAGGCTGCAGGCCAGGCTGAGCCCCTCTGACGTGCAGAATGTGCTCCTCTGAAGATTAAGTCCCTCTGTGACAGCTCAGGCACCCAAATTTCCTAATGGAGCTTTAAATATTCCTATTGATGTAAGTTCTAGGAGAGCAGAGGAAGAGTCTGGGAAGATGAGGAGGTAGGAGGCACAAAGTAATTTGTTTTTTTTTTTTTTCTCTTGCTGTATCTCTGCTCTCCTGAGTGCAGAGCTGCAGCTAGGCACTGAGGAAGGGAGATGGAGGAGGGAGATTCTGCAGCCCTGGCTCAGCACCACCCCAGCCTGTAGCTCAGCAGCTGGTGCTGGCCCTGTTCTCTGCAGTCTTCCTGACCCTGCTGGGACTGCTCTGTCCTCTCTCACATGCTCTGGCACAGAGCTCAGTGCTGGTTTCTGTTGTGTGTAAAAGAGCCTCAGGTGCTGTAGGTGTGACCTGGTGCTGCTCCCATGTGCTAGGAGTGCTCTGAGCAAGCACAGCCTGACCCATGACAGCAGTGTGAGCCCAGGGCCTCCTCAGACAGGAGGACTCCTTCTGTCCATAGAACCCTGGAATGGTTTTGGATGGAAGGGACCTTCAAGCTCACCCAGTGCCAACCCCCTGCCATGGGCAGGGACACCTCCCACCAGCCCAGCTTGCCCAAGGCCTCATCCAGCCTGGTCTTGAACACCTCCAGGGAGGGGACATCCACAGCCTCCCTGGGCAACCTGTGCCAGGCTCTCCCCACCCTCACTGCAAAGAATTTCTTCCTCATCTCTGTTCTCAATCTCCCCTCTCCCAGCTCAAAGCCATTATCTCTCATCCTGACACTCCCAGCCCTTGTCCAAAGTCCTTCCCCAGCTCTCCTGGAGCCCCTGGAAGGCTGCTGTAAGGTCTCCCTGGAGCCTTCTCTTCTCCAGGCTGAACTCTCTCAGCCTGTTCCCCATAGGGGAGGTTTTGCATCCCTCTGATCATCTTTGTGGCTTCCTCTGGACTCTCCAACAGCTCCAGGTCCTTCTTGTGCTGGGGGCCCCAGAGCTGGAGGCAGTGCTGCAGGTGGGGTCTGAGCAGAGCAGAGGGGCAGAATCCCCTCCCTGTGCTGCTGCTCTCCCTGCTCTGGGTGCAGCTCAGCACTCAGCTGCCAGTGACCATTGCTGGCCCATGGGGAGTTTGTCACCAGCTGACCCCCACCCAAGTCCTCTCCTCCAGGCTGTTCTTGAGCCACTCCTCACTCAGCCTGGCTTTGTGCCTGGGATTGCCCTGACCCAGCTGCAGGACCTTGCACTTGGCCTTGTTGAGGCTGTGTGTCTGTAGCTCCTCCACTCCTGTGTCCTCACAGAGTATGAGACATGAACTCCACTGGTTCAAAGCTGCTGCAGCAAAGTTCTCACCTCCCTTAGCTACAGATTCCCTTGGCTCCTGTCTTTGAGGAACTGTTGGGTTTTTACTGCTGCTCTCAACTTCATTTGCAGTCTGCTTTGCAAATGCATCCTTCCTGCAGGTGGTTTATTGCCTGTGGCTGCTGGGCCAACTGCAGCTCTGCTGCTGGTGTCCAAAGCTGCAGCCAGTGCTGATTGTTTCCTTAATGTGCCATTACCTGGGCACTGCCCAGAGCAGAGCAGAATGAGAAGCTGCACAGCTTCCATTCATCAAGCAGCAGCTTTTTTTTGTTCATGAAACAACAGAGTTCTTGGGAGGCAATCACCCAGTGTCAGTCTATCCATCACAGCTCCTCTGCGTGGCTGGGTAGAGTTCCTCCAGGATGCTTCCACCTCAGCTCAGCTGGAGGCTCTCTATGGAGCTGAGAAGGGACACCCTGGAAGTGCAGCTCAGCCAGCCTGGCCACCCTGGGTGCACACATCCCCTGTGGAGCCAGCTCCCAGAGCATGATCCTTCTCCTCCAGAAGAAGAGAGATGTTCAGGGACTGGAAGGTGTCCAGAGAAGGGCAACGAAGCTGGGGAGGGGTCTGGAACACAAACCCTGTGAGGAGAGGCTGAGGGAGCTGGGGGTGTTCAGCCTGGAGAAGAGGAGGCTCAGGGCAGACCTCATTGCTGTCTACAACTACCTGAAGGGAGGTTGTAGCCAGGGGGGGGTTGGGCTCTTCTCCCAGGCAACCAGCACCAGAACAAGAGGACACAGTCTCAAGCTGTGCCAGGGGAGGTCTAGGCTGGGGGTTAGGAGGAAGTTCTTCCCAGAGAGGGTGATTGCCCATTGGGATGTGCTGCCCAGGGAGGTGGTGGAGTCACCATCACTGGAGACGTTCAAGAGGAGACTGGATGAGGCTCTTAGTGCCAGGGTCTGGGTGATTGCTCAGGGCTGGGTGATAGGTTGGACTGGATGAGCTTGAAGGTCTCTTCCAACCTGGTTGATTCTATGATAAGTCTGCAGTGCAGGCAGCTCCAGCATGGCCCATCAGTCCTGTCTGCTCCCCTGGTGCTCTTTGGAGACCAAGGGAGCTTGGGGCAGGGTTTATGGGGTCCAGAGAAGGATCATAAGAGCGATCAGAGGCCTGGCAGCCCTGCCCTGTGAGGAAGGGCTGAGAGAGCTGGCAGTGTTCAGCCTGGAGAAGAGAAGGCTCAGAGGAGGCCTTATTGGCAGGGAGCAGGACATCAAGGGTGGCTCCCAGGAGGATGGAGACTGCCTCTTGACAAGGGCTGATGGGGACAAGTGACTGCTGGGGCCATTCCCACTGCACTGCAGCAGAAAATGTTTCCCCATGAGCACAGTCAGGCTGGAATCATCTCCCAGGGGCAGTGGTGGATTCCCCACACAGGACAGGTTTCATTCCCAGCCTGCCAGGCTGCTGGGGCAGCTCACTGCAGCTCCACCATCACCTGGAAAGGTTGCCCCAGCTGAGCCTTGGGGTCCCTCCCAAGCTAGCACTTTGTGAAACACCTGCACCAGCTTTAGGTGAGGAAACTCCCAGGGGTGCCCCACCAGCATTTGGAGTGTGAGGAGCCTGGAGCTTGGCTCTGTGGTGTCCATTTGAGTAGTGGGAGGAAGCCCCTGTGAAGAGATGACTCTGCTGAGTGCAGGGCAGTCTGTGGCTGCACACCTGAACAGTGCTGACCACAAGATCCTGAAGGTGGATAAAGGCCAAAAGGATGATCAGAGGCTGGAGAACTTCTATCCTGAGGACAGGATGGGAGAGTTGGGGCTGTTTAGCCTGGAGAAGAGAAGGCTCCAAGGAGACCTTAGAGCAACCTTCCAGTGCCTGAAGAAGGCTCCAGGAAGGCTGGGGAGGGACTGCTCAGAAGGCTGTGGGGATAGGATGAGGGCCAATGGTTTGAAACTGGAGCAGGGCAGATTTAGGTTGGACATCAGGAGAAAGTTCTGCACAGTGAGGCTGGGGAGACACTGGAACAGGTTTGCCCAGGGAGGTGGTTGAGGTTCCATCCCTGGAGACATTCAGGGTCAGCTTGATCTGTCCCTGGGCAGCCTGCTCTAGTTGGAGATGTCCCTGCTGACTGCAGAGGGTTGGACAGGATGAGCTCTGAGCTCCCTTCCAACCCAATGCAGGCTGTGATAGAAGCCATTGAGAAGGATGCAGATTTCCTGCTTCTTGGAGGTTTTGCCAGAGCACAGCAACATCAGCACTGGTTCAAATCAGTGTCCTGCCTCACTGGATCAGCTGTGGAGTTTGTTCAGCCCTCACCTGCTCCACAAAGTGGTCTGTAGTGGAGAGGCAGCAAGAGCCCAAGGACACAGCAGGCGTGTTCCTCGACAGATCATCAGCCCTCACTTGGCTAATTATGCTGTGCACATCTCCAGGTCTTTGCTAGCTGTTAACCTGTGGCAGTGGCAGACCTACAAAAGAACATTTCCTTCCAGGCCCCCTCGTCCTCACCCGCTGAGGCACTGCTGATATTAATTCCCTCCGAGCCAGCCTGAAGAGTCCAATCTAATTAATCTCTCCTAAGATGGAAGCCACTCCACCAGCATGGAAATCAGGCTGCCTGCTCTGCAGGAGCACTGCTGACTTCCTTCCCCAGCTCCTCTGCAGCTATGTCAGGGGGCTTGAGAGTTCAGGGCTTGGATTTTCCTGGGAATCTTTCTCTGGAAATCTCCCCCCAGCTGAGTGGAATCTGCTGGTGCCCAGCTCGGTGTGGCGCTGGGCGGCTGGCAGTGCGCAGGGGCTGGGGCTGCTCTGCTGCATGAAGGTTGTCCCTTTGATTTCGTTGCTCTCTCAGAGGTGTTCTGTCTTTGCAAGATGCCTGCAGTTCAGCTGGATTCGTGTGTGATGGGTTTCATATTGATGAAGGCAGCAGATTGCAGGAATATGAGCCTGAATATAATGAGAGGAGGGAGGGTCTGCAGAGTGTGCAGTGCAGGGTTTCAGCTCCCAACATCTTTAGCTGAGCAAGAGCTGGTTTGGTGGTGGTGGTTTTTTTCTTGTTTTCTGATGTGGAGTGGGGCAAATAATGCACTGAATAGTTCACCTTTTTGAACAGAACATTTCCAGCACTAAAGAGTTCATTTAGAGATGTGGGGAGGGCATAACTTGAGCATTTATTTGTGTGTGCTGTGCTCCTGGGGAGGTTGTCCCAAAGCTGAAGTCCACAGCAGCCTTGGTAGATGGAGCTGAGATGTTTTTTGCCCATGTGAAAGGGAATATCTCAGCTGTGGAGCTTGCAGAGGCAGCAGGGCAGAGAATCTGTTTGTATTTTAACCTCTTCTGCCCCTTTGGTTTTGTTTCAGGTCATACCTGACTCCGGTGCGGGATGAGGAGGCAGAGTCCCTGCGGAAGGCTCGGTCCAGGCAGGCTCGGCAGACACGCAGGTCCACGCAGGTAAGGAGTGGAAACCCTCACCTGGTGGGGAGGGTGAGGAGGGACGGTGGGCAGAGGGGCAGGATTTGATTTTCTTCTCAGAATCACAAAAAACATCTGGTTGGAAGAGGCCTCCAAGCCCAACCCTTGACCCAGCACTGCAGGGTCAGCACCAAACCATGGTCCTAAGCACCAGGTCCATGCTGCTTGAACACCCCCAGGGATGGTGACTGCAGCACTGCCCTGGGCAGCCTCTTCAATGTCTGAGAACCTTCCAGTGCAGAAGTAGTTCCTAGTATCCAGCCTGAGCCTCCCCCATTGCAGCTTGGAAACATTTCCTTTGGTCCTGTTGCTTGACACCAAGGAGAAAAGGCTGTCCCCTCCTTGCTCCAAAATCCCTTCAGGGAGCTACAGAGAGCTCCTCTCACAGCCTCCTCTTCTCTTCCATTATCACACAGCATGAGAGGCTTCTCTACCCTCAGACTGTGGTGGAGAGGTTCAGGTCAAAAGTGCTGCAAATGATTGCTTCAAAATGCTCCTCCAAGCATGCAGGAGGTGGATTTCCAGGCCCTCATTTTTGCAGTGTCCCTGCCCTTTTGTTTGCAGCTTGGCCAGGTCTGTTTGGGCTGCTTTGGGTTGCTGCTTGTGGCAGCACACCCAGAAACACCTTCAAGGCAACCGAATGCTTTCCTTTCCCTCAGCAGAGAGGTGGAGCATTGGCCTGGCTGGGTACAACCCTGACTTCAGCCTCGTCTGGAAGACTCCAGATCTGATTTCACAAACGTCAAGCTTCTCCCTTTTGCCTCTCCCAGGGTGTGACACTGACAGACCTCCAGGAGGCAGAGCGAACCTTCAGCCGGTCGCGGGCGGAGCGCCAGGCGCAGGAGCAGCCCAGCGAGAAGGGAGAGAGCACAGAGCCCGCCCCGGACGGCGGCGACAGGCAGGAGGGTCGGGCACGCTGGAGCAGGAACACCGATGAGGAGGTGATCCTCCTGGCCTCCCCTGGCCTCCGTTCTCCTGCTTTCAGAGCTGGTGAAGCCCCTGAGGGGCTGTCTGGGGCTGTTGGGAGGGACAGGCTTGCTGGAAGCAGGAATGCTGAGGAGCTGTGCCTCACCTCGGGGGGCTGCACAAGGGATGGGACATGTCCATGGTGGAGCCCAGCTGGGCTCTGCTCTCTGATGGGAATGTCACAGCTCTGCCTCTTGCCAGAGAATCAACCTGTGTGATCACAGGGAGTGGGATGAGAAGGCTAATGGTGGAAGTGTGGCCTAGATCTGCCCTCGCTGTGCAGTCTGGACTTGAGGCTTCCTGTTCCCATCTTTCCAGAGATGTTCTCTGTGTGATGGAAAGCCAGAGGGACCAGTTCAGCCCTGCCATCATGTCTGCATTTATACTCTCAACCATTCATTTCTATTGTCTTAGGATCATGGAATATGGGTTGGGTTGGAAGAGATTTAAAGTTCATCCAGTTTCAACCCCCTGCCATGGGCAGGGACACCTCCCACCAGCCCAGCTTGCTCAGGGCCTCATCCAGCCTGGCCTTGAACACCTCCAGGGAGGGAACATCCACAGCCTCCCTGGGCAACCTGTGCCAGTCTTTCCCCACCCTCACTCTCAACAATTTCTTCCTCATCTCCAGTTTCAGTCTTCCCTGTTCCAGTTCCAAGCCATTGTCCCTCGTCCTGTTGGTTATTAGATCAGTTATTAGATAACTCATCTGTGCTGCTGCAGGGACAATGAGCTTGATCCCAGACCTCCCAGTGATGGGACACTGCTCTCACTTTGTAGCTCTACAATGCTTTTAACTTTCACCTTCATCTGATGGAATGATCTGGCAGGTGGAGGTGATCACTTCCAGCAGCAGTGGAGAAAATTTTACCCCAAAATAGATTACTTAGATCCCTGAAAGCCCAGAGCTGCTTGTTCCTCTTCATTCTGTGGCTTCAGTGGCTTCAAAGCAGAGCAGAGCAGATTTAGATTGGGTGTTAGGAACAAGTTCTGCACCAGGAGAGTGGTGAAACACTGCAGCAGGTTGCCCAGGGAGGTGTTTGGGACCTGGAGATATTCCGGGTGAGGCTGGACAGGGCTCTGGGCAACTTGATCTAGTGGAGGATGTCCCTGCTGAGTGCAGAGGGGGTTGGACTGGATGACATGTGGGGGTCCCTTCCAAGCCAGAGCATTCTGTGATCCCTTCTGCTGACTTTGTGTGGTGGTTCTTTGTTGCCAGAACATCTACCGGCGGCTGAGGTGCCCGGCCCAGGCAGACAAACCAACCACACCTGTGTCCCCCTCCACCTCAGCACCTCTCCTCTACACAAGCTCCTACCTGACTCGAACAAATAAGTACCTAGGTCTTGACTCTGTGAACCCAGCAGACTTCAGAGGTACAGCCACAGAGATGGAGAAGAATGGTATGTACCAAGGGGGGGTGAGGAACTGGCACAGCCCAGGGCTTGAGTTTAGGACTCTGCAGACAGCGAGAGAGCAAAACTATGCTTATAGGATCCTAGAGTCCAAGATTCAATCCTATTAAATTAAATTCCAGATGCAGTAAGAAGTTTGCTTGTTCCCCTGAGGGGAGCAGGGTGGGGAGCCAGCACCTCACAAACCAATGGTATTTGTTTCAATGGAAATCCCAGTGCAGGGTGCAGCCTCTCACTCGTAACAGAGAGGGATGAAAGGATTTTCTCCCTTGGGATAAGTAAAATCCATGGAGCCTTTAAATCTTAGGGTTGGGAGGAGAGATTCCCCTAGTACAGTTTGTGCCAGAACAGGATTAGGTTGGGATGATTTGGGATTGCTGGCAACTGGAGTAACCTCCCTGGGCTCTGCTGAGAGGAGAGATTCCCCTGGTACAGTTTGCCCTCAGAATAAGATTAGGTTGGGATGATTTGGGATTGCTGTCAACTGGAGTAACCTCCCTGGGCTCTGCTGAAGGCAGGAGTGTGAGTAACCAGACACAGCAGG
The DNA here is from genome assembly GCF_027791375.1 of Indicator indicator. Taxonomy (NCBI): domain Eukaryota; kingdom Metazoa; phylum Chordata; class Aves; order Piciformes; family Indicatoridae; genus Indicator; species Indicator indicator. The sequence continues at coordinate 5,192,950 of NC_072044.1, read as the reverse complement.
GCGCTGGGACTCCTTTTCATCAGGTTTAGTAACTCCTCTGTACTACAACACAAGCCAAGATCAGCTTGGGAGGAAGCCCAGACTACCTTAGGAAAAGCAGAGATGTGAATCCCTGAAAGCACAGCAGCCTTTCTTTGCTTGGCCAGAGTGTGAAGATCAGGACTCTGAGGACAGGTCCCTGAGCAAACAGTCGATCCGGGAGCGGCGGCGGCCCAAGGAGAGGCGAAGAGGCACTGGCATCATCTTCTCCACAAAGGATGTGAGTTGGAGTTCCTTGGGAAAGAGAAACTCATTCTGTGATAGTCAGGGTGAATTTCCTCTCAATTCCAGGCTTCAGATTCCTCCTAATCACAGAATGGGTTGGGTTGGAAGGGACCTCAAAGCTCATCCAGCTCCAACCCCCTGCCATGGGCAGGGACACCTCACACCAGCCCAGCTTGCTCAAGGCCTCATCCAGCCTGGCCTTGAACACCTCCAGGGAGGGGACAGCCACAGCCTCCCTGGGCAACCTGTGCCAGTCTCTCCCCACCCTCACTCTCAACAATTTCTTCCTCATCTCCAGTCTCAGTCTGCCCTCCTCAAGCTTCAGTCCATTCCCTCTCATCCTCTCACTACCAATCCCTTCCTGGCTTCCTTGTAGGTCCCCTTTAGATACTGGATCCCTCCCTCAGTTTTCCTCCACTTAAGGTTTGGGGCAACTCTGAGAGTGTCTGAGACAGACCAAAGAGGGAAGTCTTCATCCAGACTTGCTTTTTATTAGATTTTTTCCCAAGTCAGTTGATTGCCCATTAGCCCTTCCCTCTCTGGCTCTGGCTCAGGCTGGCACTTCCAAAGGAATCCCATCCCTGTCTGGCCCCTGCAGACCCCAGCAGCAGGCTCCAGGAAGCCTGCTCCTGAGCCATAAATCAGCATGACCCTGGCAGGGAATCTTGTGAAAGGCCCACATGGGAGAAGAGGTTTCAAGTCTCATTTCTTTGGAAGGAGGAGGTCATGCACTACTGGAAGCATTTTCAGTTTCCTCTGAGCCCAACTCTGGCTGCACGTTAGGCTCCCTAAAAGAGAGACATTGAGGAATAAACCCTGTGCCTGGCTCTCCAGGGGGGACACACAGAAGAGCTGCCTGTGTTGAGGTCCTTTCCCTTAGTCCTGCTTTGTAAAGGGTTTCTTCAGCCTGAAAGGAGGAAATCCAACCCTCCAGACCTTGGCTAGAGACTGGGGTAGGAAAACAGCTCCCCTGGTTCAGGAGAGGAGGAACATTGTGAGATCAGGGCTCAGAAGCCTGCAGCAGCTCAAGTCCAGCTGTGGACACAGAGCCTTCCTCGTGCACCTCAGGGCAGAGGCTTCCTGCACCATGAACAAAAGCCCAGGGGTGTCCCTGTGCCCACAGGAGATGTGTTGATTGTTTGGAGTGACAGAGAAGTTGTTCCTGCTGGAAACCTCAGGGTGCTTATGGAAAGACTTGATGCCAGCACCCCCTTTGATCAGTTTCAAGTATTCTTATGGGTTTTTTTTACTTGCAAGGGACAGAAATGCTCCTGAGGAGCATTCCCACTGCAGTGACCATCTCAATAGAGTCATTTTGTCTCCAGTACCAAGATCTAAATGACCATTAGGTTACCCAACCTGATCTGATAGGCAACCTAAGCATCCAGACAGGCAGAGTGTTCTTGGCTTTACCATCAAACCATGAGCACTGCAGTAATTACAAATGCAGTAAGCCCTGGAGCTGCTTGCCCAGAGAGGCTGTGGAGTCTCCTTCTCTGAAGAGATTTCAAACCCAGCTGGACATTGTGATCCTGAGCAAGATGAACCTTCCAGTACCTGAAGAAAGCCAGGAAGGGACATTTGACAAGATCTTGGAGTGCCAGGACAAGGGACAGGGGCTCTGAGCTAGGAGAGGGGAGATGGAGACTGGAGAGGAGGAAGAAATTGTTGAGAGTGAGGGTGGGGAGAGACTGGCACAGGTTGCCCAGGGAGGCTGTGGCTGTTCCCTCCCTGGAGGTGTTCAAGGCCAGGCTGGATGAGGCCTTGAGCAGCCTGGGCTGGTGGGAGGTGGAGGGGCTTGGAGCTGGATGATCTGTCAGGTCCCTTCCCACCCAACCCATTCTATTTGTGAACCTGCTGGGGGGTCCCTGCTATAGCCAGGGAGCTGGGCTGGATGATCTCCAGAGGTCTCTTCCAACCCCCACCTTGCTGGGATTCTGGGGTTGTTTTTCTGCCATAAAAGCTGCCTGTGAAGCTGCCTGATGAGGTTGTTTGCTTTTCATCTAGGATGAAGATGAAGTGGATGGGAATGAGGAGGTGAAGGAGGCTCGGGTGAGTGCAAACATCTGGGACTTGGTGGTGTCTCCCTCGCTGGAGGGCTGGTGGCAAGAGGACTTCCATGGTTTTTGTCCTGTTTGTGCAAGAGCTTTGAGCTCTGTCTGGGAGCTGAGCACAAGCTGGGAGGTCATTGTGAGCAGCTGATTACTTGCTGGTTGTTGGTTGATTGGTTTTATTGTGACCTGACCTCAGAGGAAGGGCTTGGAGGAAGCTCTTCAGTGATACCTAAGGAGTGGGTGAGGAAAGCTTGCACCCAGATGGCTAGAAATGATTGGCAATTTATTTATTGAATACATGGTAGTGCAGATCAGTTTGCTCACAGAATGGTTCTTAAGGCAGGCAGTGAGTGAGAGAGGGAAGTGAAAAGGGAAGAGTGAGGTAGGGTCAGAGCAGGAAGTGTCACCACACCGAGCTCCAGTGGCACCCTGTGGCCTCAAAGTCTTCTTGGTGGTGGCTGCACCCCAGCAGTGGTGGTGCTGCCTCTTGTTCCTGAATTCCTCTCCATTCCCTGCCCAGGGATGCTTGGCAGAGGTGTTCCCAAAGCTCATGGGATGGTGCAGGCACATTGGCACCCAGCTGAGCTGGGCTGTCCTGGGGCCACCTGGCCATGGCATGGTGGTGGCACAGAGTGGTGAGCACCCCCAGGGCTCCAGGTGGCTGCTGCTGCACCTCTGTGTGTGCAGGCTCAGGTGGGAAGCAAGGGCCTTGAGTTGGCACAGGTGAGGTGCAGGCACCCAAGCAGGACCTGAACTGTTCCAGGAGCAGCCTGTCATGGGTGCCTGGGGGCAGAGACAGGGAGCAAGCATCTGTGTGACACAAACTTCAGAGGCATGGAGTGGGTTGGGTTGGAAGGGACCCCAAAGATCATCCAACTCCAGCCCCCTGCCATGGGCAGGGACACCTCCCACCAACCCAGCTTGCTCAAGGCCTCATCCAGCCTGGCCTTGGACACCTCCAGGCAGGGGACATTTACAGCCTCCCTGGGCAACCTGTGCCAGTCTCTCCCCACCCTCACTCTGAACAATTTCTTCCAGTCTCACTCTCCCCTCTCCCAGCTCAAAGCCATTGTCCCTCATCCTGGCACTCCCTGCCCTTGTCCAAAGTCCCTCCCCAGCTTCCTCACAGGCCCCTTTCAGGTACTGGAAACACAGAACAGTTTGTTTGGAACAAAATTCCGTGGCAACACAGCTTCCACAGGTGTCTTGTCTGAAGGATGAAGAACATCTTCTGGGTGGCCTGGGTTCAGGAGCTGGCTCTGGGTGAGCTGCATGAGCAACTCTCAAACCTGGAGGGACTGCAGCAGGAGCAGGGCAAGTGCCCAGCAGAGCTGGCAGAGCTGGGCTGGCACAGAGCTGGGCTGCCAGGAGTCCCCAGGAGGGCACCTGGCCTTGTGTCTCAGAGGCACCCTGACACTGCTCTTTTGGACACTGCTTTGGACTTGTGAAATCTCTACTCTGGGCTCCTCCTGGGTTTGTTTTCTTGCAGGAAGCTGTCTTGGCAGGCAGCACATCAGAGATTGTTCATTCCCTTCTTCATGCCAGAGTCTTGATGCCCTTTGAGGCCCTTCCTTTCCTTTCAGAATAATTATTGAGTTCCTCCAAATTGCCTTGGTGTCTTTTGGGTCTGCCTGTCTTTGTCTGAAACACAACTGAGCCCCTGACAACGTGGCTCTGACTATGTTCAACCTGAAAGCATTTCCAAGCTCTTAGTGTGATGGGCAAGAGCTGGGGAAGGCAGCAGGCATGAGGTGGCAGTGGGGCAGGTGCTGGTGTGGTGGTTTGCCAGCAAACGTTGGCAAAAAGGTGGTAGCCTTGCCCCATGCTGTGCAGCTCTGGAGCCCCCAGCACAGGAAGGACATAGAACTGTTGGAGAGGGTCCAGAGGAGGCCACCAAGATGATCAGAGGCTGGAGAACCTCCCCTGTGGGGACAGGCTGGGAGAGTTGGGGCTGTTCAGCCTGGAGAAGAGAAGGCTCCAGGGAGACCTCAGAGCAGCCTTGCCAGGACCTGAAGGGCTCCAGGAGAGCTGGGGAGGGACTTTGGACAAGGGCTGGGAGTGCCAGGATGAGGGACAATGGCTTTGAGCTGGGAGAGGGGAGAGTGAGAGTGGAGAGGAAGAAGAAATTGTTGAGAGTGAGGATGGGGAGAGACTGGCACAGGTTGCCCAGGGAGGCTGTGGATGTCCCCTGCCTGGAGGTGTTCCAGGCCAGGCTGGATGAGGCCCTGAGCAAGCTGGGCTGGTGGGAGGTGTCCCTGCCTATGGCAAGGGGTTGGAGCTGGATGATCTTGAAGGTTCCTCCCAACCCAAAGCATTCTGTGATTCTGTGTCTTCAACAGAGTGGTTGAAGCATCATCTGATGGAAATCAGCTGGTGCTGGGTTGAAAATTCTCAGTGACACTCTTCAAAAGTCTTTTCTGTGTTATTTTTGTAATACTCAGTCAAAATGAGCAAAGTTGTGGAGAAGCCTGTGGGGTCCAGAGCCTCAGGTGGTGCTGAGGTGACTCTTGGTGTGTGCACCTCTCAGTGCCAGCCTTTGCTGTCCCCTTGCTCTCTGGAGCATCAACCATGGATTATTGCTTCCCATGGAAGCTCCTCTGCTCTTCCCACAGGAGCTGCTGCTTGGAGCAGCACTCAGCATCCTGAAATCCTCCACCTCACCCTGCAGGAAGGATTCAGGCATTGATTGTGCTTAAGCTGCTCTGCCATTTCTGCTGTCTCACTGCCAGCCTGCAGGGAGGCTGTTTGGTAATATGCTCAAAGTAACCCTCAGAAGAGGGACACCTTGTTTCCAGCAGCTTGTTTGGGACTTGCTGGGAAGGTTTTGTTCTTCTGGGAAGTTGTCCCAGCTTAGCTAATTTGAGACAAAGCTTATCTGAGGCTGCAGCTTTGGAGGCTTCCTACAAGTCTGAAGTCCTAAAGTGCTGCAGCTCCTGTGAGCACAGTCCCCTGCTACAGGGATGAACTCCACCTCCTGAGGACCCCCCACCTGTTCCTGGCCACAAGCTCAGGGTTTCCCAGTCTCTTACAATCCATGGTGCTGGTTTTCCCCACATTAATTACCAGGAAGCTCTTGTCTTATGCCTCCCAGGGTTTTCTTGGGGTTCCCTTGGCCCCTTTGGCCATGAGCTTTGTGGCCACAGTTCTCTGTTTCTTTACCCCACACAGGTCAGACCCTGCTCTGGACTCTGCTGGTGCCTTTCCCATTCTCCCACTCCTCTTGTTCTTACCCAGGTTCCACTTCATTTCCTTTGGCACATGCCTCCAGCATGGTGTTGCTTTGCCATGGGATCAGGGTTGCAGGTGGCACTAAGCTGGGTGGCATCTGTTGATCTGCTGGAGGGCAGGAGGCTCTGGCCAGGCTGGATCCATGGGCAGGGGTCAGCTGTATGAAGTTCCACAAAGCCAAGGGCTGGGTGCTGCTCCTGGGTCACAGCCACCCCATCGAGGCTCCAGGCTTGGGGCAGAGGGGCTGGAAACTGCCTGGTGGGAGAGGACCTGGGGGTGCTGGGAGTGCAGTTGGAGATGAGCCAGGGGTGGCCAGGTGGGCAAGAAGGGCACCAGCAGCCTGGCCTGGACCAGCAATGGTGTGATAGGAGCAGGGCAGGGATTGTCCTGTGCTGGGCACTGGGGAGGCTGCACCTTGAGTCCTGGGGTCAGCTCTGGGCTTGTCACTGCCAGAAGGACACTGAGGAGGTGGAGCAGGTCCAGAGAAGGGCAACAAAGCTGGGGAAGGGTCTGGAGAGCAGGGCTGGGAAGGAGCAGCTGAGGGACCTTGGGTCTGTTTAGTGTGGAGGAGGCTGAGGCCTCATTGCTCTCCACAGCTCCCTGAAGAGGTTGGAGCCAGGACAGGTTGATCTCCCCTCCCAAGGAGCAAGTGATAGGATGAGAAGAAATGGACTCAGATTGCCCCAGGGGAGGTTTAAGTTGGACATTAGAAGAAACTTCTTCACTGAAATGTTCTCCAAGTTCATCCAGTCCAACACCAACCCAACCCCACCATGGCCACCAAACCATGGCCCCAAGTGCCATGGCCACACCTTGCTTGGACACCTCCAGCCATGGGGACTCCTCCACCTCCCTGGGCAGCCTCTTCCAATCCCTGAACACTCCTCCAGCAAAGAAATTTTTCCTCCTCTTCCAACCTAACCCTCCCCTGGCACAATTTCAGGCCAGTTCCTCTCCTTCTATCCCCTGAGACTGGGGATCAGAGCTCCAGCCTCCTCTCAGGGAGCTGTAGAGAGCCATGAGGTCTCCCTCAGCCTCCTCTTCTTCAGTCTGAACACCCCCAGCTCCCTCAGCTGCCCCTCCCCAGCCCTGTTCTCCAGACCCTTCCCCAGCTTTGTTGCCTTTCTCTGGACCTTCTCCAGCCCTCAATGTCCTTCTTGCAGTGAGGGACCCAGAACTGGACCCAGCAGCTGCCCTGGGTCCCGCTGTGTCCTTGCCCTGCAGCCCCATGGAGGGAAGCAGAGTGCTGTGCTGGGCACTGGTGCTGTGGGCAGAGGCTCTGAGCTGTCTTTTTAAGCTAAGCAAGGCTCTGAGTCCTCCAGTTTGTGGACTCAGATTGCCTAATATGGTCAGGTATGTCCCATGGGCTCTGCTGCTCTGCAGGGCAGAGCTGCACTGCTGGAAGGGTCCAGAGCAGGTGAGGTTGTTGCTGAGAAAGTCAGAGCTGTCCATCTGGGGACCACTGTGTGGTCCTGCTCCTCCCACATCCTGCTCCGAGCCCAGGGGCTCTTTGGGGCACTGAGGGCACAGGTGGCTGTCCCTGCTTCTCCCTGGCTCCTAGCAGGGCCACAGGGAGCTGTGGGGAGGAACCAGCTGGGCCATGGCCAAGGCAAGGCCAACGGTGCCAGGAGTCACTGCATGGCCAGCCTTAAATCAGAGAGGGTCTGATGGGCTGTGAGGGCAGGCTGGGGGGCACCAGCTCTGGGCAGGATGAGGGATACCAGCTGTGGGCAGGCTGAGGGGCACCAGCTGTGGGCAGGCTGGGGGGCACCAGCTCAGGGCAGGCTGAGAGGCACCAGCTGTGGGCAGGATGAAGGGTACCAGCTGTGGGCAGGCTGAGGGGCACCAGCTGTGGGCAGGCTGAAGGGTACCAGCTGTGGGCAGGCTGAGGGGCACCAGCTGTGGGCAGGATGAAGGGTACCAGCTGTGGGCAGGCTGAAGGGTACCAGCTGTGGGCAGGCTGAGGGGCACCAGCTGTGGGCAAGCTGAGGGGCACCAGCTGTGGGCAGGATGAAGAGTACCAGCTGTGGGCAGGCTGAGGGGCACCAGCTCAGGGCAGGATGAAGGGCACCAGCTGTGGGCAGGCTGAGGGGCACCAGCTGTGGGCAAGCTGAGGGGCACCAGCTGTGGGCAGGCTGAGGGGCACCAGCTGTGGGGAGGATGAGAGGCACCAGCTGTGGGCAGGCTGAGAGGCACCAGCTGTGGGCAGGCTGAGGGGCACCAGCTGTGGGCAAGCTGAGGGGCACCAGCTGTGGGGAGGATGAGAGGCACCAGCTGTGGGCAGGCTGAGGGGCACCAGCTGTGGGGAGGATGAGAGGCACCAGCTGTGGGCAGGCTGAGGGGCACCAGCTGTGGGCAGGCTGAGAGGCACCAGCTCAGGGCAGGCTGAGGGGCACCAGCTGTGGGCAGGCTGAGGGGCACCAGCTGTGGGCAGGCTGAGAGGCACCAGCTGTGGGCAGGCTGAGGGGCACCACCTCTGGGCAGACTGAGGGGCACCAGCTGTGGGCAGGCATTGAGGAGTGAGCTCTGCTCAGGCTGTGCTCAGGCTGCTGATCAACACAAAGCCTTGCTGGGCTGTGTGCAGCATGAGGAGGGGAGCTCCTCAGTGGCTGTGCAGTTAGCCAGAGACAGTGGAGCTAAAGCAGCAGAAGTTTGCTTTGAATATGGTGAGGAGCAGCTCTGCTGTGCTTCCAGTGTCCTGGGGTCTCTGGGAGGTGGGGAGAGTCAGACAGAGTCACAGAATGGGCTTAGGGGTTAGAATGGACCCCCAAAGATCATCCAGTCCAGCCCTCCTGCCAGAGCAGAGCACCCAGGGCAGGTCGCACAGGAGCACAGCCAGAGAGATCTGGAAAGTCTCTGGAGACTCCACAGCCCCTCTGGGCAGCCTGCTCCAGTGCTCTGCCACCCTCACAGTGCAGAAGTTCCTCCTCATGTTTAGATGGAACTTCTGTGTTCAAGCTGATGCCCATTACCTCCTGTCCTGTCAGTGGGGACCACTGAGAAGAATCTGGCCCCAGCCCCCTGACACCCACCCCTTAGATATTTGTAAGCATTGATCAGATCCCATTCAGCCTCCTCTTCTCCACACTGAAGAGGTCCTTACAGAAATTTGAGTTCATCCTCAGTTATTTCTACCCAAAGTGCTCAGGTCTGCACAGATGCTTTGCCTCAGGAGCTCTCCAGCCTCAGAGGCTCCCCCTTGGTGCTTTGCAAAGGGCATCAGCCTTGGGGGCTGCTCTCCCTGCTGGTGCAGCACTTCAGCCACCAGCCTGGCTGCTGGGCTCCTGTTTACAGCTCAGGGCAAACTTCCTCTCTGTGCCCAGAGCTGAGCACTGAGAGCCTGCCACAGGTTGCAGGGCACAGCTGTGTGCTGGGAGGTGGAGCTGAAGCAGTGTCACAGAGTCCTAGAATGGCTCAGGTTGGAAGGGACCTTAGACATCATCTATCCAACCCCCTGCCATGGGCAGGGACACCTCCCACCAGCCCAGCTTGCTCAGGGCCTCATCCAGCCTGGCCTTGAACACCTCCAGGGAGGGGACAGCCACAGCCTCCCTGGGCAACCTGTGCCAGAGTCTCACCACCCTCACACTGAAGAACTTCTTCCTGAGCTCCAGTCTGACCCTGCTCTGCCTCAGCTCCAAACCATTCCCCCTTGTCCTGTCTCCAGACACCCTCAGCAAAAGTCTCTCTGCAGCCTTCCTGCAGGATCCCTTCAGGTCCTGGCAGGCAGCTCTGAGGTCCCCCCAGAGCCTTCTCCTCTCCAGGCTGCACACCCCCAGCTCCCTCAGCCTGGCCTCACAGCAGAGCTGCTCCAGCCCTTGGAGCATCTTTGTGCCCTCCTCTGGCCTCACTCCACAGCTCTGTGTCCTTCTCCTCCTGGGGACATCAGAGCTGGAGGCAGGATTGGAGGTGAGGTCTGGGCAGAGCAGAGCCAAGGGGCAGAATCCCCTCTGCTGCCCTGCTGCCCACACTCCCCTGGCTGCAGCCCAGCACACAGCTGCCTTTGGGCTGCATGAGGGCACTGCTGGCTCCTGGGGAGCTGCTCATGCTGGAGATGGATCCCAGTAACACAAAACCAGCTCAGATCTGATCTGCCAGTCCCAGGAAGATGAAGCAAACCAGCAAGTCCTCCAGGAATGATGTAGAAGGTCACAGACTCATTGCTATTTAAGGGAACTTTCTGCTGTAACTTCTTGCTCAGTAAATGGCTGCTGGAGGCCCTGCACAGCCCCTGGTGCCTGATCCTTCACAGTTGTCAGCAGGTCATTGCTCCTGGAGCAATGGAGCTGAGCTTGGCAGTGCCTCAGATACCCAGCAGATACCTTGGCTTCCCCTGGCATTGCTGGGAAGCCTCTGCAGTCACTTAAATTATCCTGTGTCACCCTGGGCTCCTCTCCCTTAGCCTACGTGGCAGCCAGCTCACTGCTGGCCCAGGATCCTTTTGTTTTCTTCCCAGAAGGAAGCAGGAGCAGTGTGGTGGGGATAGGGTGGTAGCAGAGACAGGACTGGGGTCACACTTGGTGTGGTGCTAGTCCAGACCTGCTGACCTGTGTGCTGGCAGCCCAGAGCCAGCTGAGTGCTGAGCTGCATCCAGAGCAGGGAGAGAGCAGCACAGGGAGGGGATTCTGCCCTCTGCTCTGCTCTGCTCACACCCCACCTGCAGCACTGCCTCCAGCTCTGGGGCCCCCAGCACAGGAAGGACCTGGAGCTGCTGGAGAGGGTCCAGAGAAGGTCACAGAGATCATCAGAGGCTGGAGAACCTCCCCTGTGGGGACAGGCTGGGAGAGTTGGGGCTGTTCAGCCTGGAGAAGAGAAGGCTCCAGGGAGACCTCAGAGCAGCCTTGCAGTACCTGAAGGGGCTCCAGGAGAGCTGGGGAGGGACTTTGGCCAAGGGCTGGGAGTGCCAGGATGAGGACAATGGCTTTGAGCTGGGAGAGGGGAGAGTGAGAGTGGAGAGGAGGAAGAAATTGTTGAGAGTGAGGGTGGGGAGAGACTGGAACAAGTTGCCCAGGGAGGCTGTGGATGTCCCCTCCCTGGAGGTGTTCAAGGCCAGGCTGGATGAGGCCTTGAGCAAGCTGTGCTGGTGGGAGGTGTCCCTGCCCTTGGAGTTGACATTGAATGATCTTGAAGGACCTTTCCAAACCTTTCTGTGACTCTATGAAGTTGTTCCCTGGACCTTACCCCAAAACATTCACCCAACTCTTGCTTTATGTCTCATTGTGTTCTTCATTTTTCACTTTTCAAAGGCCAGCAGCATCTGTTTAGGCTCATCCATAGAGTCCTGGAATTCCAGGCTGGGAAGGACCTCAAGGATCATCTGGTCCAGCTTTTCTTGGCAAAGCCTGGTCTAGACCAGCTGGCCCAGCCCCTGTCCAGCCAAATCTTTAGTGTGTCACTGCTGGGGACTCCACCACTTCCCTGGGGAGATCATTCCAGTGGCAAATTGTCCTTGTTGGGATAAATTTTCCTCTTGTGTCCAACAGGAATGTCCCTAGCAGTAACCTGTCCCCATCATCCCTCATCTTCTCCATGGGACTCCTAAAAAAGGAGTCTCCAGCTCCTCTGTAGCCACCCTTTAGATACTGGAACCTGGTGAGAAGGTTTCCCTGAGTCATCTTCTCTCCAGGCTGGGCAAACACTTTTCTCTTAGCCTTTCCTCCTCTGGCAGCTTCCCAGTCCTTGGATCATCTTTGTGGCCCTTCTCTGGACCCCCTCCAGCCAGCCCACATCTTTTCTGTACAGTTTGGTCAGACTGAAGGCAGTATTCCAGGTATGGCCTGAGCAGAGTGGGCTGAGGACTCTGTCTCTGCTGGTGGTGCCCCTCCTGTCGGTGCTGGTTTGAGGCTGTCAGATTCCCTCTCCTCATGGCATGCTCACAGCATGAGGAGAATTCTCATGGGAAAGGAGAATTCTCTCCAGCTGCCTAAGTCCTCACAGCAGGTCCAGTGCCCTTCTGGGAGCTGTGATTGTCCTGGTGGTTGTCACTGCAGGGAGGGAGCCTCTCCTGATGTGCTTGAAGTCATCCTTCAGAACATCTGATCTGCTGCTCTGGAATCCCTGCATGCAGCACTTGGTGTCTGGGCAGCCCTTGGTGGCCCTGTCCTGTTGACAGAGCTGTCTGCTGACTTGTGCACAGGCAACAGGAGATGGCCTTGGCTGGAAGGGCTCTGCTGGGAGGCCAGGCTGAGAGAGTTGGGCTTGGTCAGCCTGGAGAAGAGAAGGCTCCAGGGAGACCTTCTGGTGGCCTGAAAGCAAGCTGGGGACAGATTTTGAGCAGGGTCTGTTGTGACAGGACAAGGGAGGATGGTTTGAACTCAAAGAGGCAGATTGAGAGTGGAGAGAAGGGAGAAATGTTTGCCCCTGAGGCTGGGGAGAGCCTGTGCCAGGCTGCCCAGAGAGCTGGGAGCTGCCCCATGCCTGGCACCATTGCAGGTCAGGTTGTTTGGGGCTGTGAGCAACCTGCTCTGGTTGGGGCTGTCCCTGGGGACTGCAGGGGGCTTGGACTGAGCTTTAAAGGTCCTTCTAACCAAACCATTCCATGACTCCATGACTGTTTCTGCTGGGGACTTGCTGCTGGCCCTTCTCCCCCATCTGCTGGTGAGTGCTGCTTCATGGCACAGCCCCAGGTGAGCTGATGGTCCCTGGTGCCTGGGCAGCCCCTGCAGAGTGCTGCAGCCCCATGCTCAGGTAGGAAATGGTTTATCTCCCAGATAGGTCCAGAAGGAGCAAAAAAAAAAAAAAAGCAGAAGCTGATTTGCCAGATGGCCAAGGAGGAACTAAAGAGTGATCTAAATTTATTTGGAAAACTGAACTCAGATTCCCTGGCAGTAAAATAGCCTCTGGAAAATAACCCTGCAGGCAAACTCATGTGCTGCAGTGATTCAAGTGTGGTGATGCTGCTTGTCCCCCCTTGTCTTTAAAAGGTCACTTTTTATCCTGGGTTTGTATCCACCCACATACTTCTCTTCAGAAAAAGCCTCATATAAGGCAACTGACTGCTAGGTTTTTGCTCTTGGACATGGAGTTTCCCTACTAGAAATAACATCACTTGGCAGAAGCTGCCTCATTATTTGGGAGGTCAAGATGGAGAAACCTTAAGCTGCAAAAGTCCTTCCTGGGAGGAGTTTCCCAGCAGCTTTGGTTTCACTGAATGGTGAGGCTTGGAAGGGACCTCTGGAGATCATCCAGTCCATCACCTAGAAAAGGTGACACAGGAACACATCCAGGTGGGTCTGGAATGATTCCAGAGATGGAGACTCCACTACCTCTGGGTAGCCTGCTCCAGGGCTCCAGCACCCTTCAATTACAGACATTCCTCCCCATGTTCAGATGGAACTTGTGATGTTCCAGTTTGTGCCCTGTACCTCCTGTCCTGTCCCTGGGCACCCTGGTCCCATCCTCCTGACACCCACCCTTGGAATATTGATCAGCACTGATCAGATCCCCCTCAGGCTGCTCCTCTCCAGACTAAACAGCCCCAACCCTCAGCCTCTCCTCCTCCCAGAGCTGTTGCAGTCCCTCAGCAGCTTTGTAGCCCCTTGCTCAGTATCACCTCAGCACATACTCAGACTCATTACTCACTGTGGTAGGTGCTTGGCATGCAGATCATGCTGGGCACTGCTCTGCCTTGGCTCTGTCTGTATTTATGTATTTACAGATCTGTGCCTGTTTCATTGCTCCTGGATTTCATTCCTAGCAGTGAGCATAACCTCTGCAGTTGAAGGAAGGCCAGGAGCAGGCTTGGGGCACAGCTGGACAGCAATGTGTTGAAGGTCCTCACCTGTGTGACCAGCAGCACTGCAGCATGGCTTTGTGTCAGCTGGGGGCTTCCAAGGAGGAGCTCACTGGAAGGTTTTATCCTGGTGGAGTGGCTGGGACTAGGGCAAGGGAGCAAAGCAGATCATGGCCCTGCTGAGTGCCCCAAGATTTCTATTTCTGTGTGTCATGGGACATGGAACTGCTGGAGGGGGGCCAGAAGAGGCCATGAAGATGATCAGAGGCTGCAGAACCTCCCCTGTGGGGACAGGCTGGGAGAGTTGGGGCTGTTGAGTCTGGAAAACAGAAGGCTCCAGGGAGACCTCAGAGCAGCCTTGCAGGACCTGAAGGGGCTCCAGGAGAGCTGGGGAGGGACTCTGGACAAGGGCTGGGAGTGCCAGGGTGAGGGACAATGGCTTTGAGCTGGGAGAGGGGAGATTGAGACTGGAGATGAGGAAGAAATTGTTGAGAGTGAGGGTGGGGAGAGACTGGCACAGGTTGCCCAGGGAGGATGTGGCTGTCCCCTGCCTGGAGGTGTTCCAGGCCAGGCTGGATGAGGCCTTGAGCATCCTGGGCTGGTGGGAGGTGTCCCTGCCCATGGTAGGGGGTTGGAACTGGATGATCTTAAAGGTCCTTTCCAGCCCAACCCATTCTGTGACTCTGAATCTTTTGGCACGTCCCTTGGCCTGCACTCACCCTGTTCCCATCTGGCCCTTGTGCAGAGTTTGCTTTCTCAGGTTCCCTGCCATGGTCTGTTAATACCTTTGCAAATTCCACCCCATCCCCACTTTAACTCAGTGTGTTTGGGCTGCTCCAGCCTCTGCAAACAGCTGGGTGGGGAGGAGGGAACCTGGCAGTGGACACTGGCTGAGTGCAACTGCTGGAAAAGGTCTTTGTGCTTAATGGTAGGGACTGGATGAAGCCACTTGGTCTGAGGTGGGGCTGATGTTCTGAGCAGCCAGAGGGTAGCTTCTCTCTCTGCATTTTATCCTGCTGCAACCAAAATGGCTCTGTGATTCTGTGGTCTTGAGCTGGGGACAGAAACCTGGCTGTGAGCAGAGCCAGGTGTGGGTGGAGTGTCCTTTGGTGGCTGAGGGTCATGGCTGAGCAGCAGAGCAGCCATGTAGACAATGACTGCATTCAGTGATCTTAAAGGTCTACTCCTACCAAAGCAGCTCTGTGATTCTGTAAGATGGAATGGTAGAGGTTGGAAGGGACCTCTGGAGATCATCCAGTCCACCCCCCCTGCCAGAGCAGGGTTACCCAGGGCAGGGCACACAGAACACATCCAGGTGGGTCTTTAGTGTCTCCAGAGATGGAGACTCCACCACCTCTCTGGGCAGCCTGCTCCAGGGCTCCCTCACCCTTCAATTACAGAAGTTCCTCCCCAGGTTCAGTTGGAACTTCTGGTGTTCAAGTTTCTGCCCCTAAGCCTTGTCCTGTCCCTGGGCACCACTGAACAAAGCCTGGCCCCATCCTCCTGACACCCATCCTGGAGCTGTTGATCAGCATTGATCAGATCCTCCCTCATGCTGCTCTTCTGCAGGCTGAGAAGCCTCCACTCCCTCAGCCTTTCTTCATGAGAGAGCTCTTCCAGTCCCCTGATCATGTTCACAACCCTTTGCTGTGCCCTCTCCAGCAGTTCCCTGCCCTTCTGGAACTGGGGAGCCCAGAACTGGACCCAGTACCCCAGCTGTGGTCTCACCAAGGCAGAGTAGAGGGGGAGGAGAACCTCCCTTGACCTGCTGGCCACACTCCTCTTGAAGCACCCCAGAAGACTGTTGGCCTTCTTGGCCAGCAGGGCACATTGCTGTCCCATGGAGTCCACCAGGACTCCAAGGTCCTTCTCCATGAACATGAACCAAGTTCTCCTAGCCATGGGAATTGCTGCTGGGGTGGATGTTGTGAGGCTCATGGGATGGAAGTGCACAGTGCTGGGCTTGCCCCAGGGTTTGTGACCATGGTTGCATTTATAGCCCTGAATGGAATCCAGCCTGTGGTCTCAGACATTTATTTTTGGCAGAGCAGTGCCTGCCATGTCTGTGTCCTCTGCTGCAGGCCTCTTTTATTGTTCTGAGTGTTGCTGCCACCACCATCCACTGCTGCACCCTCTCTCCATCAGCCCTTCTGGAGGTGATGAACTCACAGGAAAGGAATCCCAGAGTCCCAGCATGGTGAGGGTTGGAAGGGACCCCTGGAGATCATTGAGTCCACTCCCCCCTGCTCCAGCAGGGCACCCTCAGCAGCTTGCCCAGGGGCACAATGCCCAGGGGGGGTTGGAAGTTCTTCAGAGAAGGAGACTCCACAACCTCTCTGGGCAGCCTGCTCCAGGCCTCCAGCACCCTCACAACAAAGAAGTTTCTCCTCCTGCTCAGGTGGCACCTCCTGGGTGCCAGTTTGTGCCCCTTGCCCCTTGGCCTGTCCCTGGGCACCACTGGCAAGAGTCTGCCCCCAGCCTCTTGCCCCCCACAGCTCCTTTGTCTCTTGCTGAGCATTGCTCAGCTCCCCTCTGGGGCTGCTCTTCTGCAGGCTCTCAGCCCCAGGGCTCTCAGCCTTTGCTCCTCACAGAGCTGCTCCAGGCCCCTCAGCAGCTTCCCAGCCTGCCCTGGACTCTCTCCAGCAGTTCTCCATCTCTCTACTGAATTTGGTTTCTCCCTCTTTTGCAAACTTCTCTTTAAGTCCAACCTCTGAAGTCAGGCAGCTCTCAGAGGTCTCAATCCTGCTGCCCCTCCTGCTGCAGACTCTGGATCTGAGTTTTCAAGGCACCTTCTGCTCCCTTCCAAAACCAGAATTGTGCCCCAGAGAACTGCTGGAAGACTTCTCCTGCACACATAGTTTGAGTGACTGAAAGGCTGTTCCTGTGCTCAGAATGGTGCTGCTTATTTTCTGTATTTGTGAGAAAGCAAAAAAAAAGAAAATTATTTCAAGGTTTTATGTTTAAAATGGACTGGAGGTGAGGAAGACTTTTGCCAAGGGCTGGGAGTGCCAAGATGAGGGACAATGGCTTTGAGAGTGAGGGTGGGGAGAGACTGGCACAGGTTGCCCAGGGAGGCTGTGGCTGTCCCCTCCCTGGAGGTGTTCAAGGCCAGGCTGGATGAGTCCTGGAGCAAGCTGTGCTGGTGGGAGGTGTCCCTGCCCATGGCAGGGGGTTGGCACTGGATGATCCTGAATGTCCCTTCCAGCCCAACCCATTCTGTGCCTCTCTGACTCTGTGCTGTTCTCAGCCCACACTAAAATTCTCTGCTCCTGCTGCCTCCTGCTAATCCAGGTATGGCTCAGGGGTAGCTTCCAGCCTTCTCATGACAAGTGTAGTGCTGGGGCTGAGCAGTGGCAGGGGGGGTCTGATACTGCAGGTGCAGTCAGAACCTGTCAGCTGCTGCCAGCCCTGGGGAGGAGAGAGGAGGGGAGGGAGGTGCTGTGCCCTGCAGCTCAGCAGGGCTGTGCTGGGGCTGCTCCACACACTGCAGATGGGAGCCTGCTGGCTGCCAGCCTTTGGATTCCATTTATGGCAAACTGCTGCAGTGCCTGCACTGCACCTTCCCAGGACAGGTTCTGCTGACCACTGAGTGCTCTGCTGCAGCTCCTCAGCCTGCTGCTGCCCACCTGAGCTGCTGCTGCCCACCTGAGCTGCTGCTGCCCTGTCTGTGGCAGGGAAACCCTGCAGTGCTGGTGCTGAGCCTGCTGAAGCTTCCACAGAGCTCTTGGAGTGGGGTTTGCAGAGCAGCTGTTCCACATAGGCACCCAAGGGTGGGGTTGGAAGGGACCTCTGGAGATCATCCAGTCCAACCCCCTGCAGGGAGAGCAGCAGCACAGGGAGAGGATTCTGCCCCTCTGCTCTGACCCCACCTGCAGCACTGCCTCCAGCTCTGGGGCCTCCAGCTCTGGGGCCCCCAGCACAAGAAGGACCTGGAGCTGATGGAGAGGGTCCAGAGGAAGACCATGAAGATGATCAGAGGCTGCAGAACCTCTGCTGTGGGGACAGGCTGGGAGAGTTGGGGCTGTTTAGCCTGGAGAAGAGAAGGCTCCAGGGAGACCTTACAGCAGCCTTGCAGTACCTGGAAGGGCTCCAGGAGAGCTGCGGAGGGACTTTGGACAGGGGCTGGGTATGCCAGGATGAGGGACAATGGCTTTGAGCTGAGAGAGGGGAGATAGAGACTGGAGAGGAGGAAGAAATTGTTGAGAGTGAGGGTGGGGAGAGACTGGCACAGGTTGCCCAGGGAGGCTGTGGATGTCCCCTCCCTGGAGGTGTTCAAGGCCAGGCTGGATGAGGCCTTGAGCAAGCTGTGCTGGTGGGAGGTGTCCCTGCCCATGGCAGGGGGTTGGAACTGGATGATGCCTAAGGTCCCTTCCAACCCAACCCATTCTGTGAACCTGAGGTCCAGTAACCATCTGCCTGTGGAGCCCTAACCCCTCACAGGTGCCCCTGGCTCATCAGCCCCAAGCTCAGACTGATTTGACCTTTTCCTTTGCAAACAGCACTGCTGGTGTCAGATCTGGGGGCAGTGGAACTCCAGTGCAAGGCACCTGAGAAACTGCTCCAGGGCCAAGGCAGCAGAGGCACTGTTGAGTCTGCAAGAAACCTGCCTCTTATTTGGGGCATTGAAAACCACCAGTGCAGGTCACCTGGGCTGAGGGGGGTCACAGCATTGATTAACCTTTGTTCCCAGTGTAATGTGGCTGTGAGATGGGGATGCTCTCACTGCAGGGGGGGGGCAGCTTTGTGTCTGCCAAGCCAGGAACATCAAAGCAGTAGGAAGTCTCCTCCTGACTCTGCTCTCCCTTGCCTGCATCAATACTTAATGAGTTTTTCATGGTTAAACCTAGTTCCTCCAGAGTTTTTTTACACAACTACTTCAGCCCCAGAACAATTATTTTATGGGCAGAGAGTGGCTTTGTAGCCTGCCTGTTGGAAACAGCTGCCAGGGGACTTGAGTCTGCTCCATTTCTCCAGAGAAGTGTCATGAGAATAAATGTGGCTTTAGGAGTGATTTAAGCATGGCATAAAAAAAAGAAAAATGAATCACAGATTTCAGTGTTTCCCTGGCCTGGAATATGACTCAACAGACAAACAGTGCAGTGTGCTCCTGCAGGTGGGGGAATCCAGATGGGAGAGTGGGGAACAGCCAACAGCGGGGAAGGGGCAGCAGCAGCAGCTGAGCTCAGCAGTAATCAGTGGAGGTCTCTGCTGCTCAGAGGGAGCAAAGTGGTCTCAGTCATGGGTTCAAAGGAAAACAGGCTGGGAGGGGATGAAGGGCTGGGAAGCAGCCCTGTGGAGAAGGACTTGGGGGTGCTGGGGGTGCAAAGCTGGACAGGAGCTGGCACCAAGCACTGCCAGCCCAGCCCCAGCCTGGCCTGGGCTGATCCCCAGCAGTGTGGGCAGCAGGGGCAGGGAGGGGATTCTGCCCCTCTGCTGTGCTCTGCTGAGACCTCCCCTGCAGTGCTGGGGCAGCTCTGGAGCCCTCAGCACAGCACAGACAGGGAGCTGCTGGAGCAGGGCCAGAGGAGGCCACAGCAATGCTGGCAGGGCTGGAAGGGCTCTGCTGGGAGGCCAGGCTGAGAGAGTTGGGGTTGTGCAGCCTGGAGAAGAGAAGGCTCCAGGGAGACCTCCTGGTGGCCTTGCAGTGCTTAAAGGGACCTGGGGACAGACTTTCGAGCAGGGTCTGTTGTGACAGGACAAGGGGGGATGGTTTGGAACTAAAAGAGGCAGATTGAGAGTGGAGAGAAGGGAGAGCGGTTTGACCCTGAGGGTGGGGAGAGCCTGGCCCAGGCTGCCCAGAGAGGTGAGAGCTGCCCCATGGCTGGCACCATTGCAGGTCAGGTTGTTTGGGGCTGTGAGCAACCTGCTGTGGTTGGGGATGTCCCTGCTGAGTGCAAAGGGCCTGGACTAGGTGACCTATAAAGGTCCCTTCCCACCCCAGCCACTCCAGGATTCTATGAGAACATGAAGCCTGTTGCCTGCCTCTCCCTCTTGCTGCTCATGACCCTGGGCTCCAGCTGACATCTCCTGTCCCTGCAGTACAGCTCTGTGGTTCCTGCATTGCTTGGCTCATTGCAGGCGATGATCACAGAACTCAAGGTCTGAGCTCAGCTGCCAAAGAAGGCTCATCCCTGGCACCAAACCTTCTTACCCTCCAAGTGGCTGTGGCTGTGGCCAAGGTGCATATCAGGACCATGAGCACCCCAGGTTGTGCCTGGAGCAGTGTTGGTTGGCCAAGGGCAAGGTGATGCTGGAGACCTTCCAAGAGCTGAGTGGTCTGCAGGGTGCTGTGCTGGTGCACAGGGATGGGCCCTGGCTGTGGTTAATTTCAGATGTGGCCAAGGAGACCCTGGGGTAAGGATTGTGGTGTGGAGAGCATCCTGCTGCTGTGACCCCCAGGTTCTTGGCTTCAGCTCTGCCTCTCCATCAGCTGAGGCTGGAGCAGCTGGAGGCATCAGAGTGCTTGGTGCCTGCTCAGGGGAGATAGGGAGGTTTGGCTGCCCATGAAAGGAGTCAGCTGGATGGGAGTGATGCAGAGATGTGCAGAGCCTGCTGAAGCTGCTGTGGAAGGTGACAGCCAGGACTCTGAGGACATGGTTTGAGGATAATTTATTGCAGAAATGCCAACCACTCTCCCTCAGCCTTCAAGTTTCCTGAGAGTTCTGCTCTCCCAAGAGGGTTTCTCCTTTCCTTCTCCTCTGCATTGCCTGGAGAACACTCTGTGGGCTCACATCACCCCAGAGCATCACTCTGCACCTTTAGCTCTGCTTTGTTTCCAGGTTGTCTCTGCTGCAGGTTGGGAAGTTCCAGGGCTGCTCACAATTCTTTTGCCAGTGTCCCATTCTGTAGGGGAAGATTTCCAACGCAGTTCAAAGGGGTGGTGGTGGTTTTACCTTTGAGGTTTTAACCTCTTCCTGGGTCCTTCTCTAACTCATTAACAAAACTGGGTCCAGACACAAGTGCCAGTGCCAAAGGAAGGGAGAAGACAGAACATCTGAGTGGAGGAGGAAAAGTGTCTGCAGGGAGAGATCAGGGTCCAGCTACAGTACAGGAAATTGCAGTTTTCACATAAATGCAGAATCCCAGACTGGTTTGGGTGGGAAGGGACCTTAAAAGCAAATTCAGCCCAACCCCCTGCAGTCCCCAGGGACATCCCCAACCAGAGCAGGATGCTCACAGCCCCAAACAACCTGACCTGCAATGGTGCCAGCCATGGGGCAGCTCTCACCTCTCTGGGCAGCCTGGGCCAGGCTCTCCCCACCCTCAGTGTCAAACATTTCTCTCTCCACTCTGAATCTGCCTCTTTGAGTTTCAATCCACCCCCCCTTGTCCTGTCACAACAGGCCCTGCTCAAATGTCTGTTTTCATCTTGGAAGGGACCCAAGATGATCAGTCAGGTCCCTTCCAGTTCAAGCCATTCTATGATTCTATGATTTATCTTCTTGCTCCCTTGAAGCACAGAAATGCTACTGAAAGTCTCCCTGGAGCCTTCTCCTCTCCAGGCTGCACAACCCCAACTCTCTCAGCCTGGCCTTCCAGCAGAGCCCTTCCAGCCCTGCCAGCATTGCTGTGGCCTCCTCTGGCCCTGCTCCACCAGGTTCCTGTCAGTGCTGAGGACTCCAGAGCTGCCCCAGCACTGCAGGGGGGTCTGAGCAGAGCAGAACAGAGCAGCAGGAAGTGTATCTGAACTGTCTCTATGCACTGTGCTGTAACACAGTTGTGTTGTGCTGCTGTACTCGAGGATGATCCTGGCCTGGAGCAGCAATGGTGTGGGCAGCAGGAGCAGGGCAGTGATGGTGGACACTGGGGAGGCCACACCTTGAATGGGTTCAGTTCTGGGTCCCTCACTCCCAGAAGGACATTGAGAGGCTGGAGCGGGTCCAGAAAAGGGCAACAAAGCTGGGGAGGGGCAGCTGAGGGAGCTGGGGGTGTTCAGACTGGAGAAGAGGAGGCTGAGGGAGACCTCATTGCTCTCTACAGCTCCCTGAGAGGAGGCTGGAGCCAGGTGGGGGTTGGGCTCTGCTCCCCAGTCTCAGGTGATAGAAGGAGATGAAATGTCCTGAAATTGTTCCAGGGGAGGGTTAGGTTGGAGAGGAGGAAAATTTTGTTTGCTGGAGGAGTGTTCAGGAATTGGGAGAGGCTGCCCAGGGAGGTGGTGGAGTCCCCATGGCTGGAGGTGTTCCAGCAAGGTGTGGCCATGGCACTTGGGGCCATGGTTTGGTGGCCATGGTGGGGTTGGGTTGGTGCTGGACTGGATGAGCTCAGAGGGCTTTGCCAACCCAAACTGTTCTGTGATTCTATGAGAAGAAACCTTAAGGCGATTTTGCCCACAAGTGCACTGCAGCATGAAGTCCACATCTGGGCAGTGCCAGGGGTTTGTGTCTGGTGGCTGTGGGGATGCTCACAGGAGATGAGTTTTGTGCTCCTGTGGCTGTACAAACATTCCTGCACGAAGGACCATCCCTCACAGACAGAAACAGTCAGATCTAAACCCTGACCTTGAGAATTAGCAAACATCAGGATGTGAGGAGCCAAGCACGAGTCAGGTTTCATTCTCACACAGGGGAAAGCTTGAAAGCAATCCCTGCCAAAAGGCAGGAAGCAGCCCAGCACCAAGGCAGCTCTGTGGAGCTGCTGCTGAACCATTTGGCCACATCACATCTCCTGCTGCTGCCTCTTCCTCCTGCCAAAGAAAGATACAAATCCTCATGGCTCCCCTTCTCTTTAGGATGAGTTATTGCCCACCACCACCATGCCTTTTGTCAATCTGTGAGGCATCTGCACCGGGTGACTAATTAGCTTTTAATTAGCAGGGAAGAGAAGGTTGAGGTTGTGTTTTGGTTTGATGCTCTGGCTGCCAGTTCTGCCCTGAACTGTTGCTGCTGGAGCTTTCCCACTCCCTCCTCAGCAAGCAAGGTGACTGTGGAGGGATGTGGCAATGGTTTCATTTGGGACTGGCTGAGAGGAGAAGCAAAGCCCTGCAATTTAGAGCTGTTAAACTCCACCTTGGTGACTAAGCTGAGCTCTGTCAGCTCCCCTCCAGCCTGCTGCTGGCCACACGGGTTTGCCTGGTTTCACTCAAGTGTTTTGAAACCCCAGAAACTGAGAGGAGTGAAAGGATCCCTCCTGTGTGCAAGGGCTGTAAATGAGCCTCTGAAGTGTCTGAAATTACCTTCTGGTCACAGAGCTGGGCTGCAGGCTGGGAGAGGTGGAGGGTGGGGTGCTGATGAGTGCAACAGATGGAGGCTGGAAAGATCAAGGTCCTGCCACGGTCTCCTTGAGCAGCAGGGTGCCTGTCACTGCCTTCTTGTGTGTCTGGACTTCATTTCCTCACCTTTAAAAGGGAATGCAGAAATATCACCAGGCAGATTTAGACCTCTCCAAACCTTCCCCCCTCCACCTCCTGCAGTCAGTGAGTGATGGAACTCCTCCCTCGGGGTGAGCTCTCCAGCAGGACCTGAACTCCAAGTGACTTTTGGAGAAGGACAATTTCTCAGCCCCATTTCCCTCTCCATGGCTGCACAGTGGTGCTGCATTGGCCCTGGACAGTGAAGAGCATAGAATCATGGAATCAGAGAATCATGGAATCATACAATCATAGAATTATGGAATCATAGAATCATGGAATCAGAGAATCATGGAATCATACAATCAGAGAATCATGGAATCGGAGAATCATGGAATCACAGAACTGTTGAGGTTGGAAGAGACCTTTGAGGTCATCAAGTCCAATTGTTACGATGCTGGATGGCAGGAGAAATCCCTGTGGCTGCTCTTCCCAGCAGCCTCCCCCAGCTCTGTGCCAGGGAAGCTGCAGAGCTGCCAAGCAGGGTGCAATAAAAGGGCAATGTTTTCAGGCCAGCAGAGATGCACAAGTGTGGTGATTGATGCTCTACAAATGGTGGTGTGGAGACTCTCTTATGCACGTGCTAGGGAGTGTGTGGTGCTGACCAGCCTGGAGCTGGAGCAGGTCCAGTGGCCTGCAGGCACCCAGTGACCATCAGTAGCTGCTTTGGGTGGCTGTGGATGAGTCCAGATGAGGACACATCCCTCACACTGGTGCTGGTTCATTGCTGTGGCCTTACTGGAACTGGCCCAGTGCAGATAGCTGGGCTGATGCCTTTGCAGCAAAGAAAACCATGGATTTGCAACCTGACTGCTGCAGGGCTGCATTCAGTGTAGCTGTGAAAGCTCCCACTGAGGGTCTGAGCTGTGTATGTCAAGTGACTGTCATGGAATCACAGGATGGGTTGGATTGGAAGGGACCTTAAAGCTCATCAGTTCCAACCCCCTGCCATGGGCAGGGACACCTCCCACCAGCTCAGGCTGCTCAAGGCCTTACCCAATCTGGACATCCACAGCCTCCCTGGGCAACCTGTGCCAGTCTCTCCCCACCCTCACTCTCAACAATTTCTTTCTCCTCTCCACTCTCACTCTCCCCTCTCCCAGCTCAAAGCCATTGTCCCTCATCCTGGCACTCCCAGCCCTTGGGAACAGTCCCTCCCCAGCTCTCCTGGAGCCCCTTCAGGAACTGGAAGGCTTCTCTAAGGTCTCTCTGGAACCTTCTCTTCTCCAGGCTGCTCATTTGACAGGACGTTAGGGACATGCACAGCCCCTGGGACACTGCAGAGATGTTCTCCAGTGAGCCAACCTGAGCAGCAGCAGCAGCAGCACAGTTCCAGCTGACTGGGACTGTGTGGAGAGATGCAGGCTCTGCTAACACTTCTCCATCCCTCCCAGCTCCTCTCCACTCCTCCATCCCAAAGGCTCCTTTCAGGGAGGGTGCATTGCACAAGCTCCACTCCTCACAGCACCAACGCTGATGTGCTGCAGGAGTGTGTGCTCCCTTCAGTGGCACCAACTGCTCCGTGGCCTTTCAATCCTCTGCCTTTGTCACGGCCACCGAACGCCTGCAGGACTTGGAGCTGAGCCAAGCGCCCTCTACGTGCCCCCAGCCTGCCCCCTGCAGCCTGCCGAGCCTCGGCAGCTTCTGAGCTCTTCTCTCTTCTTCCCCCTCCTCCTTTTTTTCCTTTTTTTTTTTTTCTTAAACTATTTCCCCCCCTCTTTTTTTTCCCTACAAGTGGCAGCCCAAATCCCGAGCTGAAAGTGAATCGCTGCTGCTGGCTGCCCTCCAGCATTCCTGGCGGAGCGAGTCAGGATCTGGAATGTCAGAAGGCAGCAGCAGGAGGGACGGGAGAAGGCTGTGCGTGGGGAAGGGAGGAGGAGGAGGAGGAGGAGGACGGAACAAAACACAACTTCATCTGGACTGCCCCTTCCAGCCCAGCCTCTGTTCCTGGTTTGTGCTCTTGGAGCACACAGGGACGGCAGAGAGCTGGCAGCAGCGCCCGGGTGGCATTGGCTCTGGGATTGCTTTCCTTGGGTTCGGCCAAAGCTTGGTGGCCAGATAACCCCAGCTGGCTTTCCAGCTCTCTCTCTCTCTCTCTCCAGCCACTGCAGTTCTGGGGGGTGGGGGGGAGATTGCCCTGGTCCTGTGGCACACGCCCTGGATGAGGGGAAATGTCCTTTTGTGGAGCATTTGGGACGGGGCTGAGCTGGTGAGGCTGGCACGGAGCAACGCCCGGCGCTGGAGCACAGCGAGTCCTTGACACCTTCTCCTCGTCTTCTCGGACAAGAAACGGTGCTGGAGCCTCTCAGCTCTCCCTGCAGCAGATTAATGCCTAAAATTATACACCCTAAACAGCAGGGTTTAATTACCAGAGCTGGGAATAGTTTAATTAGTTTGTTGTGACCTTGGAAGAAGGACCTGCCCGGCACCGTAGAGCGCCAGGAGAGCAAGACCTGTGCTGGTTGTGAGGCAGCCCCGAGGCCATGTCGTCCCTGTACGGCAGGAGTAAGGAGTACACCCGCAGCAGGAAGGCTCAGTCAGACTCTCCCCCGTCCTCTCCTTCCCCCATCGCAAAGACTCTCAGAGTAAGCAGCTTTTTCCTTTCTGTCTTACACGGAGACCTGCCGGGCGGCGCCGGCGGCACAGCCTGGGGGCGGTGTTTGTTGTGCTGCCCCCGCAGAGCTCTGCCTCTGCTTTGCTTTGTGCAGAGGATGCTTGAGAGGAAGCTTGGGAAGGTGCCTCTGTAGCAACAGGTTGTAAGCAGCTGCCAGGGCCCTCGCCTGGGATTTGTTGTGTTAATGGCTGCAGGGAGCTGCTGTGCTGGTGGTTTCCACCCCACCTCCCACCAGCCATGATCACCTTTTGGAAGGATTTGCCTGCCTCTGCTGAATATCATGGAACCACAGAATGGGTTGGGTTGGAAGTCACCTTAAAGATCAGCCAGTTCCAACCCCCTGCCATGGGCAGGGACACCTCCCACCAGCACAGCTTGCTCAAGACCTCATCCAGCCTGGCCTGAAACACCTCCAGGGAGGGGACATCCACAACCTCCCTGGGCAACCTGTGCCAGTCTCTCCCCACCCTCACTCTCAACAATTTCTTCCTCCTCTCCACTCTCACTCTCCCCTCTCCCAGCTCAAAGCCATTGTCCCTCATCCTGGCACTCCCAGCCCTTGGCCAAAATCCCTCCCCAGCTCTCCTGGAGCCCCTTCAGGTTTTCTGGCTAAAAGGGATCTCCTTCTTCTTTATGCAAAACATTGGGGGACCAAGTTGGATGGGGCTTGAGCAACCTGGGCTAGTGGGAGGTGTCCCTGCCAATGTCAGGGGGGTGGAACTCACTGATCTCTAAGTTCCCTTCCACCCCAACTCATTCTATGATTCCATCCTGCTTTTGCCCGAAGCCTCACTCCCCTGGCAGGTTATTGCTGGACAAAAACCTCACTGCTGGAAATGAGACAAAACCTGACCAGCTTGTCAAGCTGCACTCTTTCCATGAGCACTTTGGTACTGCTGCTGAAATGAGGTTTGCTGTCCAGCTCTCACCCCTGGGGCTGTGCTGACCTGGGCCATACTTTAGTAATTCCAACAACAAGAAAATGAAGAATTTCCCCTGCAGCAGTTGGTCAAGGTAGCTACTGAGTCCTGCCCACACAGAGCTGTTGGCCCATCCAAGAACAAATCCAGGCTGTGTGAGGAGTGGCTTGAGAGCAGTCAAGGAGGACTTGGGGGGTGTCAGTTGGTGACAGACTCCCCAGGAGCCAGCAGTGGTCACTGGCAGCCCAGCAGGCAGCTGAGTGCTGAGCTGCATCCAGAGCAGGGAGAGCAGCAGCACAGGGAGGGTTGAGACATGCTGAAAGTGAAAGAGCACAAATGAGGTCTTAAGATAACCAAATTTCTAGGTGCTGCTGTGAGCAGCCTTTCATTTTCCAGCAGCCAAGAGAGAAGGCTGAGTGAAAAGCAGTGGCCAGCAGCACAGGGAGGGGATTCTGCCCTCTGCTCTGCTCTGCTCAGACCATACCTGCAGCACTGCCTCCTGTTCTGGTGCCCACAGCACAAGAAGGACCTGGAGCTGCTGGAGAGGGCCAGAGGAGGCCACAGAGATCATCAGAGGGCTGCAGAACCTCTGCTGTAGGGACAGGCTGGGAGAGTTGAGGCTGTTCAGCCTGGAGAAGAGAAGGCTCCAGGGAGACCTCAGAGCAGCCTTGCGGGACCTGAAGGGCTCCAGGAGAGCTGGGGAGGGACTTTGGCCAAAGGCTGGGAGTGCCAGGATGAGGGACAATGGCTTTGAGCTGGGAGAGGGGAGAGTGAGAGTGGAGAGGAGGAAGAAATTGTTGAGAGTGAGGGTGGGGAGAGACTGGCACAGGTTGCCCAGGGAGGCTGTGGCTGCCTCCTCCTTGGAGGTGTTCAGGGCCAGGCTGGATGAGGCCTTGAGCAAGCTGTGCTGGTGGGAGGTGTCCCTGCCCATGGCAGGGGGTTGGAACTGGATGAGCTTTAGGGTCCTTTCCAACCCAAAGCACTCCATGAATCTAGCAAGGTGCATGAGAGCTGGGAACGTTTCAGAGCAGTGTTGCTGGCAGCCCCAGGGGTGTGTGCAAGGCTCTCCCTCTGATCTGGATCCATCCCAGATGGTCTCCTCACCCTCCTGAACTATTACCATGCCAAGAGTCCAAGGCTGGAGGGGTTTGTTTTAAAGAGAAAGGCTAATTTCAGATGTAAGCACTCAATTAGCCTGAGCTCTGCTCTCTGCTCACTCAGAGGCACTTTGCCTGCTCCTCTGCAGTCACAGAGCTCAGGCTGCAGAAAGCATTGCCCCAAAGATGTGAGAAGGGTTTGAACAGCAGCTGCCTGGTGTGGCTGGAAGCAGTCCCAGATTCACAGAACCATAGAATGGGAGAGGTTGTAAGGAATCTCTGGAGATCATTGAGTCCAACCCCCTGCCAGTGCAGGGGCACCCAGGGCAGCTCACCCAGGAACACATCCAGGTGGGTTTGGAAAGGCTCCAGAGAAGGAGACTCCACAACCTCTCTGGGCAGCCTGCTCCAGGGCTCCAGCACCCTCACACCAAAGAAGTTTTTCCTCATGTTGAGGTGGAACCTCCTGGGTTCCAGTCTGTACCCTTGGTTCCTGGCCTCAGGAACTTCACCCCCCACAGCTTTGGTGTCTGCTGGGTGCTCCTGGGCTGGTAATTCTTTAACCCAGGAGTGTAGTCTGTGCTGTCTTCCTGTCTGCACCTCTGGGGAGCTTTAGATGATCTAAAACCATGCCCTGTATGTTCAGCTGGACTGTCCTCATCCTGTGCTTGCCTACTAAATGCCCAACTATTGATAACAGCTGCTGAGGAACCTGCCCATGTGCTCTCACTCACAGAGTGAGGCTGGAAGTGTTTTCATTTCCTTCAAGCCCCAAGGTTTTTAAGATCAGTGGTGCTCAGCCTGCCCAGACTGAGTCATTGTCCCTACTGTGTGCATCTGAGCTTATAAACCAGTGTCAGACCTCTCCCAGGGGCTGTGTTCTCAGGGCTTTGAGGCAAACAGGAGGTGCTGGTCTCCTCTGTGAGTGGGGGCTTGGAGGAGGTGGTGGGAGCTCTCAGGAGGCTGCTGAGTGGGAGGTCCTGGAGAAGAGCTTCCCTCAGCTTCTGGTGGCAGTGAAGTTTTGGTGAAGCACCCTGTGAGCATGGCAGTGGTGGTGGTGGTTCTTGCAGCAGTAGTAGTGATGCCAGGGTGGCTCCAGAGCATCCCTGCAGGGTGCCAGGAGGATGGCACCAGGCTTTGTTCAGTGATGTTCAGTGGCAGGGCAAGGGGTAAGAGACACAAACCTGGCCATGAGAAGTCCCATCTGAACATGAGGAGGAGCTTCTGTAGTTTAAGAGTGAATTGGAGCAGGCTGCCCAGAGAGGTTGTGGAGTCTCCATCTCTGGAGGTTTTCAAAACCCACCTAGATGTGTTCCTGTGTGACCTGTTCTGGGTGCTCATACTCTGGCAGGGGGGTTGGACTGGGTGACCTCCAGAGGTACCTCAGCCCCTACCCCTCCTTCTGAGTCTGCACTGGGACTCAGAGCCAGCAGAGGAAGCAGTGCTGGTGCTGGCTGGGTGCTGCCCATGCCTTAAAAGGCTGCTCAGGGAAGGATTCACTTCAGGCCAAAACAATGTGTCTGAGTTAACTCTTTCTCCAGGAGAAGGTGATCCCATCATCAGCAAGAGCAGGTATGCACTGGGGCTTTCTGTGGATGCATCCCAGCTGTGCACCCCCTTATGCCCAGGGTAACAGCCCCTTCCCACAGGGAGCCAGCAGCCCTAGCAGAGCAGGTAGGAATGTGATGCTTTGGAGTCCTTTTATCTTTCCATCCAGTCTAGATTGATGGCAGCAGAGCTGTAGGCTCTAAACATTCCCAGCTGAGCAGGGCTGTGAGGACACAGGGGCAGGCAGCAAGCCTTGCATGGAAGAAGCCTCCTGCAGGAGCAGACACAGCAAAGCTTTTACTTATTAAGGCATCAGTGCCAAACAGCTGCCCTCAGATGGCATTTCCTGTGGCATCCCCTGCTGGGCCTGCCCTGCTGCTCCCAGTGCTCCTCCTGAGGTGCTTTTGCCACCTTTGCTGGGTGGGATCTCCCAGGTGCAGAGCTGAGGAGGGTGAGCACTCTGCTCTGGACTCACACAACCTCCTTCAGTAGGAGGAGAGCAAACGGCAGCAGAGGAGGTGGTGGGGAGTGACCCCCTCCATGTGCAAGGTCACAGAATGGTTTTGGTTAGAAGGGGCCTTCAAAGCCCACCTAGTCCAACCCCCTGCAGTCCCCAGGGACAGCCCCAACCAGAGCACGTTGCTCACAGCCCCAAACAACCTGACGTGCAGTGGTGCCAGCCATGGGGCAGCTCTCACCTCTCTGGGCAGCCTGGCACAGGCTCTCCCCACCCTCAGGGTCAAACCTCTCTCCCTTCTCTCCACTCTCAATCTGCCTCTTTTGGTTCCAAACCATCCTCCCTTGTCCTGGCACAGCAGACCCTGCTCAAATCTCTGTCCCCAGCTCTCTTCCAGGCTCCTTGAAGCACTGCAAGGCCACCAGAAGGTCTCCCTGGAGCCTTCTCCTCTCCAGGCTGCACAACCCCAACTCTCTCAGCCTGGCCTCCCAGCAGAGCCCTTCCAGCCCTGCCAGCATTGCTGTGGCCTCCTCTGGCCCTGCTCCAGCAGGTCCCTGTCTGTGCTGTGCTGAGGGCTCCAGAGCTGCCCCAGCACTGCAGGGGAGGTCTCAGCAGAGCACAGCAGAGGGGCAGAATCCCCTCCCTGCCCCTGCTGCCCACACTGCTGGGGATCAGCCCAGGCCAGGCTGGCTCTGGATTTGGCCAGCACTGACCTGCTGCCCCTGAACCTCCATGAGCCAAAATGCTTAATTTGTTGTGTCACAACAGAGCAGCAGAGAGCTGTAGTCACCAGGACAGAAATAGCCAAGTAAATCCTGTTTGATCAGCCAGGGTGAGCAGTGCTGGCTCCAACCTTCCAGCTCCTCTAATGAGGATGTTGCTTGCAAGTGGAAACTCAAATCCCTTGGAAATTAATTCAGCTTGTCCTCAGCTTTGGCAATCAGTTTGTAGGGGGGGAGTACCTTTTCATCACAACTTTTGCACCATGCTGGTTGAGCTCAAGGTTTCTCTTCCTTAGCCAAACATTGCTCACATCATCAGTCCCAGGGGGGTGGCAGACAGCCTGGGGTGGGGAAGCTGTCAGGGATAAACAAGTAAATACATGTCAGGATGGGGACTGGAGGGTGAAAGCAAGGACTGTCCTTAAGAGAAAACCCCTGCTCATGCTGGGCCAGTTGTGTTTGCATAGGAGAACTTGAGTGCACCCTCACGAGGTTTTGCAGAGGACACCAAGCTGAGTGCTGTGGTTAACCAGGACTCAGCAACTGCATCCATCCAGGGAGACCTGGGCAGGCTGAAGAGAATCTCCTGAGGTTCAGTAAGGCCAAGTGCAAGGTCCTGCACCTGGGCTGGGGCAATCCTAGATGTCAATCCAAGCTGGAGGTGATGAGATCCAGAGCAGCCCTGCAGAGAAGGACTTGGGGGTGCTGGTGGGGAGAAGCTGGGCAGGAGCCAGCAATGGGCACTGGCAGCACAGAAGGCCAAGGGCAGCCTGGGCTGCATCCAAAGCAGCTTGGCCAGAGCTGGAGAGAGAGGATCCTGCCCTCTGCTCTGCTCTGGGGAGACCTCACCTGCAGGACTGTGTCCAGGCCCAGCACAAGGACACAGACCTGAAGGAGAGGGTCCCAGGGAGGCCTCAGAGCAGCCTTCCAGTACCTGAAGGGGCTCCAGGAGAGCTGGGGAGGGACTTTTGACAAGGGCTGGGAGAGCCAGGACAAGGGACAATGGTTTGAAACTGGAGCAGGGCAGATTTAGGTTGGCCATCAGGGGGAAGTTCTGCACAATGAGAGTGGTGAGACCCTGGAACAGGTTGCCCAGGGTTTAGCACAGGGCACAATCCCTGCCCTGCTCCTGCTGGCCACACCATTGCTGATCCAGGCCAGGATGGTGGTGGCCTTCTTGGCCACGTGGGCACAGAGTGAAGGCTTAACAATGACATCTGGAGTAGCCTCAGAGCTCTGTAGTGATTGATTTTATTCTGCCTTTCACTGGAGTGTCTGAAGGAGCTGTGCTGAGTGGCTTGGGGGCTGCAGAGCATCACCTTTTATGGGCCATATGTTGGCACTGAGTCACTTGATGGTGACACTTGATGGTGACACTTGAGCATCAAAAGCAGCACTTCCCAAACCACTGCTGCTGAGCAGCCTCTGCTGCTCCCAGCCCCCTGCTCCCAGCAGTGATTTCCTTGGTAGCAAAAGCATCTGATCAGGGAGTGACTTTTGATGTGGACATGTCTGGAATCCACAGCAAACCTTAAAGGGAAAAAAAAAAAAAAAAAGCTAAAGCCCAGCAACAGCTGAGCTGCAGGTGCCTGGCAGGCAAACACATCCTGCACAGTTTGGTTACTGTCAGAGTCACAGAATGGGTTGGGCTGGAAGGGATCTTCAACATCATCCAGTGCCAACCCCTGCCATGGGCAGGGACCCCTCCCACCAGCACAGCTTGCTCAGGGCCTCCTCCAGCCTGGCCCTGAACACCTC
The DNA here is from genome assembly GCF_027791375.1 of Indicator indicator. Taxonomy (NCBI): domain Eukaryota; kingdom Metazoa; phylum Chordata; class Aves; order Piciformes; family Indicatoridae; genus Indicator; species Indicator indicator. Next base: position 5,161,210 of record NC_072044.1, on the reverse strand, counting down.
CAGGCAGGGAACATCCACAGCCTCCCTGGGCAACCTGTGCCAGTCTCTCCCCAGCCTCACACTCCAGAATTTCTTCCTCCTCTCCAGTCTCCATCTCCCCTCTCCCAGCTCAAAGCCATTCTCCCTCATCCTGGCACTCCCACCCCTTGGCCAAAGTCCCTCCCCAGCTCTCCTGGAGCCCTTCAGGTCCTGCAAGGCTGCTCTGAGGTCTCCCTGGAGCCTTCTCTTCTCCATCCTGAGCAGCCCCAATTCTCCCAGCCTGTCCCCACAGGGGAGGTTCTCCATCCTCTGGTCATCTTCGTGGCCTCCTCTGGACCCACTCTTGTTACATAAATCAGGATATAAAATCCTAGAGATCCTGATGTGACCAAACCAATCCTTTGTTAATGGCTGAGAGGTGTCCAGGAGCTCTGGGAGCCTGCTGGAGATGCCTGATTGAGTTGCAGCCTTCACAGAGTCAGGAATATCTCTGTACCTGGCAGGCAGTTTGCACTCCCTGAGTGCTTTAGCAACAACTTTTACCCTTTCTCAGCACTTCATGACCCCAGATCTATTCTGATGCCAGGTAGAGCTGTGTGAATCATTCTGCTCCTGCTGCAAGTGCATGGGGGAATAAAAAGCCTTCTGGAGGTATTTCTCCAGGAAATTTTTTTACCTCCTGGGTTTCCATTTGGTGGCTTGGACTTGTTCTGGCAGGGATGGAAATGGTGCTGCATGAACTGAAATGGGGTCAAGCAAGTCATCTGGTGATGCTTTCTGTCTCCTGGCTGGCCTGCTGCCTGCTCAGGCTCTGTGTGTGGAGATGGTTGGCTCCTTCCCATGGGCCAGCAAGCACAAGGGGGACTGAAACTGGAGCTTGAAGGCAATGAATCCTGGGCTGTGCTCTTCAGTACCTTGCTTTGTTTGTCACTGGTGGGTTTGTGGGTGTCATGTTCCTTAGATGGGTATCAGTCAAGAGAGGTTCTGCTCCCCCTCTGCTCTGCCCTGCTGAGGCCACAGCTGGAATATTGTGTCCCGTTCTGGGCCCCTCAGATCAAGAAGGACTGCAGGGAACTGTGTGAGAGAGTCCAGCCCAGAGCCCCAGAGCTGCTGCAGGCAGTGGAACATCTCCTGTGAGGACAGCTGAGGGAGCTGGGGCTTGGAGCTGGGAGCAGAGCAGCCTGAGGGCTGCCCTCAGTGCTGGGGATAAAGATGTGCAGGGCTGGAGCCAGGCTGTGCTCAGGGATGGCCAAGGACAGCACAAGGGGCACTGGGGGCAAGCTGGAGCAGAGGAGGTGCCATGGGAACAGAAGGGAAAACTTTGTCCCTGTGAGGGTGGCAGAGCCTGGAGCAGGCTGCCCAGAGAGGTTGTGGAGTCTCCTGCTCTGGAGACTTTCCAACCCCACCTGGATGTGTTCTGTGTGCCCTGCCCTGGTGACCCTGCTCTGGCAGGGGCTTGGACTGGATGAGCTCCAGAGGTCCCTTCCAGCCCCTAACCCTCTGTGATTCTGTGCTCAGTACCAAACCCTTCTGGGCTCTGTTTGTTCTCTGGTTTTTTGAGTTTTCCTCTCTAGATGTCCATATCTGGAAGTGTTTCAGGAGCTTCTTGGGACACCACCCCTCAGATGTTCCCTGCTGTGACCCAGTGGTCAGCCTGTGCTGGGTCTGTGTGGGTGTATAAATAAAATGGGTCAGAGCACACACTGTGACCCTGGGGTCAGTGGTTTGTGTCTCTGCAGCTAAACTTTCTGCTCCAGCTCCCCTCCCTTCTGAGGAACAGAGCAAAGTGATCCAAGCCAAAGCCAGAGCAGGGACTCTGTTAACTGTTAGAGGTCTGAGTGGCCATGGAGGGTCAGGGAGAAGCAGGGGGTGTGAGACTGCAGCCTCACTTCAGCCTCCTGGCTGGACCCTCCACACCTGGGCAGTGCTGGGTTCCTTTAAAGGCCCTTGGTGAAGCAGGCAGAGCACCACCTCTTGAGATGGCTCAGCAGGGGATTTAATAAAGGTTTATAAATAGCTGAGGGCTGGGGGTCAGGAGGGAGGGGCCAGGCTCTGCTCCTTGCACCCTGGGATAGGAGAAGAGACAATGGATGGAAACTGCAGCACAGGAGGTTCCACCTCAACATGAGGAGGAACTTCTGCACTGGGAGGGTCCCAGAGCCCTGGAGCAGGCTGCCCAGAGAGGTTGTGGAGTCTCCTTCTCTGGAGGCTTTCCAGCCCTGCCTGGATGTGTTCCTGTGTGACCTGTGCTGGATTCTGTGCTCCTGCTCTGGCAGGGGGTTGGACTGGAAGATCTCCAGAGGTCCCTTCCAACCCCTAACATCTGTGATGCTGTGAAGCCATTACCCATTGCAGGGCAAGGAGGCCAGGAGGTCAGAGGACAACTTAAGGTTGCACCAGACCAGGGCATCAGCCTGGACTGTAAAAGGAATGAAGGGAGAAGGAGGAAGAGGAGGTCTTTAATTTGGGTCAGCTTGTGGCACTGCCACAAACCCCAGCACACTGGCACAGCTGAGACAGGAAGGTGCTGTGGGATGGGATGGAGCAGCCATGGGAAGTGTTGGGGAGAGCAGATGGAAAGTCTGGAGGCAGCAAACCACTTCAGAATGCTCAGCTGGGAACCAGTGTTTGCTTTGGGTGCAGCTTTGGTTTTCAGAAAATGAAGCCCTAGGAAGCAGGACTGGAGGAGGCTCAGAGCTGCATCCATCCCCCAGGGCACCAGGGTGCCTGTGCTGTTCCTCACAGATGGTTCCTGTGCTGGCAGAGCTCCATCAGTGGAGCTGCAGCTGGTGGTCAGCCTGGGGACCTTGGGGAACTGTTGGGTGGTTGAATTGGGTTGGGCTGATTTGGGTTGGGCTGATTTGGGTTTTTTTAAATGGTTTTGCCTTTTTATTTTGGCAATGCCCCCAGATTGCTGAGGTTCCTCTTGCTGCTCAGTAGAAGTAAGATCCTTGGAGTAGAGGTCCTCAGGTAGATGACAGTAGGTCCAAGTTGAGGTCAATGACTGGACAGCTAGCCTGGACCTGTCACAGACTGCTCTGAGTTGGAAGGACCTTTAAAGCCCAGCCCAGCCCCCTGCAGTCCCCAGGGACATCCCCAACCAGAGCAGGTTGCTCACAGCCCCAAACAACCTGACTGGAATGGCTCCAGGGGTGGAGCATCTTCCACCTCTCTGGGCAGCCTGGGCCAGGCTCTCCCCACCCTCAGGGTCAAACCTCTCTCCCTTCTCTCCACTCTAAATCTGCCTCTTTTAGTTCCAACCCATCCCCCCTTGTCCTGTCACAGCAGGCCCTGCTCATAAGTCTGGCCACAGCTTTCTCATCTCCCCTTTAAGCACTGGCAGGCTGCAGTTTTAGGCTGAAACAAATGAGGAAGGGGTAAAAAAAACGGTCTAAACCATCTTAATTCGTAGAATGATAGAATCAGTCAGGGATGGAAGGGACCACAAGGCTCAGCCAGTTCCAACCCCCCTGCCATGCCCAGGGACACCTCACACCACAGCAGGTTGCTCACAGCCACCTCCAGCCTGGCTGCAAACACCTCCAGGGATGAGGCTTCCACCACCTCCCTGGGCAACCTGTTCCAGGCTCTCACCACTCTCATGGGGAAGAACTTCTTCTTCATGTCCAGTCTGAATCTCCCCACTTCCAGCTTTATTCCATTCCCCCCAGTCCTGTCACTCCCTGATACCCTAAAAAGTCCCTCCCCAGCTTTCCTGTAGCTCCCTTCAGATCCTGGAAGGCCACAAGAAGGTCTCCTGGGAGCCTTCTCCTCTCCACACTGCACCACCCCAACTCTCTCAGGCTGTCTCCAGAGCAGAGCAGCTCCAGCCCTCTGCTCATCCTCATGGCCCTTCTCTGGACACCTTCCAGCATGTCCATAGCCCTCTTGTAACAGAGGCTCCAGCACTGGACACAGAGCTCCAGGAGTGGTCTCAGCAGAGTGGAGCAGAGGGGCAGAATCCCCTCCCTGGCCCTGCTGGCCACACTTCTGCTGCTGCAGCCCAGGCTCTGCTTGGCTCTCTGGGCTGCAATTCTCACAGCAGGAGGTGCTGTGTGTGACACAGAGGAGTCAGCACTCCAGAACCAGCCCTGCTCACTTCTCCAGGCAGGTGCTGCCTGTCTGCCATAGCAGCTGTCACCAGGCTGCTGTGGCTGGAGGAGCCTTGGCTTGGTTTTGGAGCATACTGCAGGCTGGGAAGTTGGCAGGTTGGGTTCAGGTAGCTTGAATCCTGGCCAGTGGCCAAGCAGGGGTTAAATACTCAGTGGTAACACCTGAAAAGGTCCTGCCAGAGCATTTGTGGGGGTGAGGAACACGTCATGGCCTGCAGAGTGGGGGCATTCTCATGGAAGCACAGATCTATTGAGGTTGTAAGAGACTTTGGAGATCACCAAGTCCAAGCACTCAGCCAGAGCTCACAACCTCACCACTGCTGCTAGGCCACTGCCACTAACCCACCTCCCTCAGCACCACATCCACAGGTCCCTTAAACACCTCCAGGGAAGGAAACTCCACCAGAAAGAAGTCTTCCCTTCCCTTTCCCTTCCCTTCCTTTCCCTTCCCTTCCTTTCCTTTCCTTTCCTTTCCTTTCCTTTCCTTTCCTTTCCTTTCCTTTCCTTTCCTTTCCTTTCCTTTCCTTTCCTTTCCTTTCCTTTCCTTTCCTTTCCTTTCCTTTCCTTTCCTTTCCTTTCCTTTTCCTTTCCTTTCCTTTCCTTTCCTTTCCTTTCCTTTCCTTTCCTTTCCTTTCCTTTCCTTTCCTTTCCCTTCCTTTCCCTTCCCTTCCCTTCCCTTCCCTTCCCTTCCCTTCCCTTCCCTTCCCTTCCCTTCCCTTCCCTGTTTCTCTGCAGAATTCCATTTTTCACCAATAAAGTAGGATCCCTTAGAAAGGGGAGGGGAAAAAAATTAAAATCCGAGCAACAAAGCTCAGTTCCTGGATTGTGGCCTTCAGTAAATTAGACAGAATGCAGCTTGATGTCCTCCATGGCCAGGGGGATCCCCAGGAGACAGCAGGAACAATGCAGCTGCTGGGCAAGGGGCTGAGGCACAGCCTGGGTCTCACAGCCCAAGATACCCCTGCAGGAGGCTGAGCCTGCCAGCATCAGAGGTGTGTCCCCAGCCTGTCCCAGCCCTGAGTGTCTGCTTGTGCTGCAGTATGTCCAGAGCAGGCCACAAAGATGATCTGAGCCTGGAGAATCCTCCCCTGTTGTCAGGTACAGAGGGGAGAGCCTTCCTCTGTGAAGGCTGCAACTCAAATCAGGCATCTCCAGCAGGCTCCCAGAGCTCCTGGACACCTCTCAGCCATTAACAAAGGATTGGTTTGGTCATGCCAGCAGATCTCTAGGATTTTATATCCTGATTTATGTAACAGGAATGGGTCCAGAGGAGGCCACAAAGATGATCAAAGGCTGGAGAACCTCCCCTGTAGGGACAGGCTGGGAGAGTTGGGGCTGTTCAGGCTGGAGAAGGCTCCAGGGAGACCTCAGAGCAGCCTTGCAGGACCTGAAGGGGCTCCAGGAGAGCTGGGGAGGGACTCTGGACAAGGGCTGGGAGTGCCAGGGTGAGGGACAATGGCTTTGAGCTGGGAGAGGGGAGATTGAGAGTGGAGAGGAGGAAGAAATTGTTGAGAGTGAGGGTGGGGAGAGACTGGCACAGGTTGCCCAGCGAGGCTGTGGATGTCCCCTGCCTGGAGGTGTTCCAGGCCAGGCTGGATGAGGCCTGAGCAGCCTGGGCTGGTGGGAGGTGTCCCTGCCCATGGCAGGGGGTTGGACAGTCTTGAAGGTCCTTTCCAACCCAAGCCCTTGTGTGACTCTGTGCTCACCCTCCTGCAAACACCAGTCTGGTGCAGCCAGCTGCCAGCACCACTGCTCCATCCTGGAGAGCCTTTTAATGTCATGCTTCAGTGGGAGCAGGTTCTGCTAAGCAAAGTTTGTTGATTTATAGCTGCTGGAAACCTCTTTTGCATCAGGCTTTGGGGAGCTGGAGGCTCCTTGGAGGTGCTTTGGCTGCATGCAGTTATTCATCACAGTGCTGGGGTTTGGTGATCCTCACACAGGCACAGGACCTGCTGGGAAGGTAGCAGCAGCCCTCAGAGCACAGCTCCTGGGGGGCAGCACAACTCCTGGGGGGCAGCACAGATCCTGGGGGGCAGCACAGCTCCTGGGGGGAAGCACAACTCCTGGGGGGCAGCACAGATCCTGGGGGGCAGCACAACTCCTGGGGGGCAGCACAGATCCTGGGGGGCAGCACAACTCCTGGGGGGCAGCACAGCTCCTGGAGGGCAGCACAACTCCTGGGGGTGCAGCACAGCTCCTGGGGGGCAGCACTGCTCCTGGGGGGCAGCACAGCTCCTGGGGGGAAGCACAGCTCCTGGGGGGCAGCACAGCTCCTGGGGGAGGGCAGCACAGCTCCTGGGCAGGGGCAGCACAGCTCCTGGGGGAGGGCAGCACAGCTCCTGGGGGGCAGTACAGCTCCTGGGGAGAGGGGCAGCACAGCTCTGGGGGGGCAGCACAGCTCCTGGGGGGAGGGGCAGCACAGCTCCTGGGGGGCAGCACAGCTCCTGGGGGAGGGCAGCACAGCTCCTGGGCAGGGGCAGCACAGCTCCTGGGGGAGGCCAGCACAGCTCCTGGGGGGCAGCACAGCTCCTGGGGAGAGGGGCAGCACAGCTCCTGGGGGGAGGGGCAGCACAGCTCCTGGGGGGAGGGGCAGCACAGCTCCTGGGGGGAGGGGCAGCACAGCAGCTTTCCCAGGAAGGCAACGAGCTCCAGCAACAGGACCTTTAAGAGCAGAGTTCAACCAGACCTTCTAATTATCCTGCACCCCCTGGGAAAGCAGAGTTAGAATCCTGGACTGGTGTGGGGACCCCTGGAGACCATCCAGGCCAAACCCCTGCCAGAGCAGGCACCCAGGGCAGGGCACACAGGAATGCATCCAAATGGGAGGTCTGCAGAGAAGGAGACTCCACAACCTCTCTGGGCAGCCTGCTCCAGGGCTCCAGCAGCCTCACACCAAAGAAGTTTCTCCTCATGTGGATGTGGAACCTCCTGGGTTCCAGCTTGCCCCTGCTGCCCCTTGCCCTGTCACAGGACACCACTGAACAGAGCCTGGCCCCTTCCTGCCCCCCACCCTTCAGGTGGTTATAAACACTGATCAGATCCCCTCTCAACCTTCTCCAAACCAAGCAGCCCCAGGTCTCAGCCCAGCCAGACCTGATGTGGAAGGTGAACATGGCTGGTCCAAGTTGCACCTGATGGGGCTGGGTCTTGCCTTCCTCATTGCTTTGCCTCCTTCCAGCTCAGCTCCTGCTGGCCTGGCTCTGCGGAGACATCTTCCACCAGAGAGTTTGTCCTTCCCACAGCAGCCCTGCACCAGTGTGGCCAAGGACATAAAGCTGCAGAGGTGCAGAAGCAGTGGAGCTACCTAACTGCAGGGACCTGGTGGCTTTTCATATCCTCATGGAATGGGTTGGCTTGGAAGGGACCTTCAAGATCATCCAGCTCCAAGCCCCTGCCATGGGCAGGGACACCTCTGGAAGGGCCAGCTTGCTCAGGTCCTCATCCAGCCTGGCCTGGAACACCTCCAGGGAGGGGACATCCACAGCCTCCCTGGGCAACCTGTGCCAGGCTCTCCCCACCCTCACTCAACAATTTCTTCCTCCTCTCCACTCTCAATCTCCCCTCTCCCAGCTCAAAGCCATTGTCCCTCACGCTGACACTCCCAGCCCTTGGCCAGAGTCCTTCCCCAGCTCTCCTGGAGCCCCTTCAGGTCCTGCAAGGCTGCTCTGAGGTCTCCCTGGAGCCTTCTCTTTTCTGTGCTGACAGGAGAGGAGCTGCCTTTATTTATGTTTAATTTCTAACCCAAACAGTCCTCAGCAGGAGGATACCCAGGGAGGTGGTGGAGTCCCCATCCCTGGAGGTGTTCAAGAGGGGATTGGATGTGGCACTTGGTGCCATGGTTTAGTAGTCAGGAGGTCTTGGGTGACAGGTTGGACTCGATGATCCTTGAGGTCTTTTCCAACCTTGTTGATTCTGTGATTCTCTGATATTTGCCAACAGAAGAATAAAATTCAAGAGGTTCCTGGCACCTGTCCTGGTGATCAAGCACAGGGAGGACAGCAGGGCTGGAGCTGTGCTCCAGGACCTTGTTACCTGCTGGTTGGTTAATGGCTTCAGCAGCTCTGAGGCGCAACACAGCAAAATAAATTCCTTGAGAACTCTCCTAAAGCAGTGCAGATTTTCCTGAGCTTGGCCAGTTGGAGATAATGAAGCAGAAAATGTTCCCAAAACAGCTTTTTTTTTTTTTTTCCCTTTTTCAAACAATGTAAATAGACTTCTTCTGCCTCTGCTGGGTCAGGTCCCAGCCGCAGCAGCAGGGCTGGCAGCAATTAGGACACTTTCTGACTTGGCAGGAGCTGCAGCTGGTCCCCTCTGGGCTCTCTGCACCCCATCCAGACCTCCTGCCAGGAATCTGGGGTCAGTCACCCCTCAGCAGCCTCCCAGCAGCTCCAGAAGTTTCTGAGGTTTTAAGGGAAGGTTCCTGCCCTCCATGCTCTGAGCACACACTCTGCTGAGTCCCCACCTCCAATCCTGCCTCCAGTTCTGGTGTTCCCAGCATGGGAAGGACACAGAGCTGTGGAGTGAGGCCAGAGGAGGTCACAAAGATGCTCCAAGGGCTGGAGCAGCTCTGCTGTGAGGCCAGGCTGAGGGAGCTGGGGGTGTGCAGCCTGGAGAGGAGAAGGCTCCAGGGGGACCTCAGAGCTGCCTGCCAGGACCTGAAGGGATCCTGCAGGAAGGCTGCAGAGAGACTTTTGCTGAGGGGGTCTGGAGACAGGCCAAGGGGGAATGGTTTGGAGCTGAGGCAGAGCAGGGTTAGACTGGAGCTGAGGAAGAAGTTCTTCAACGTGAGGGAGGTGAGACTCTGGCACAGGCTGCCCAGGGAGGCTGTGGCTGCCTCCTCCCTGGGGGTGTTCAAGGCCAGGCTGGATGAAGCTTTGAGCAGCTGAGTCTAGTTGAGAGGTGTCCCTGGACATGGCAGGGTTGAAGCAGATGACCTCTGAGGTCCCTTCCAACCTGAGCCATTCTGTGACTGCTTCCTAAAATCAAACCCTTTGGCATTTGTGGCACTGGGCAGGAACAGAGCAGAGCCATGGCCAGCACCTTGCTGTGTCTTCTCCTTGGGATGGACCAAGATCAGCAGAGTGAGAACCTGGGCTCAGAAGCAGGCAGGTGGTGCAGGCAGGACCAGCCCAGTGTGATGCTCTGAGCTTTGTCTCCCATCCCATCCCAGCTTACCTGGGTTGAATCATGTCTGGCAGGGTTGGCAAAACAAGCTGAAGCCCTCTGCTGTCCTCCATCACCCACAGTGCTGCCTGACCATGCTGCCTGCCTTGAGAGGGACAGGGAGAAGGATGATGTGATGGGTCAGGTGAGCATCAGGTTGAGGGGGGTGCCCCAGTGAGGCCACATCTGGAGAACTGGGTCCAGTTCTGGGCTCTCCAGTTCAAGGGAAACAGGGAACTGCTGGAGAGAGTCCAGTGGAGGCTGGGAAGATGCTGATGGGCCTGGAGGAGGTCTGTGAGGTGAGAGCCCTGAGGCTGAGATCCTGGAGAAGAGCAGCCCCAGAGGGGATCTGAGCTCAGCGAGAGACAAAGGAGCTGTGGGGGGCAAGAGGCTGGGGCCAGACTCTGCTCAGTGGTGCCCAGGGACAGGCCAAGGGGCAAGGGGCACAAACTGGAACCCAGGAGGTTCCATCTCAACAGGAGGAGAAATTTACTTGGTGCTGGAGGCCTGGAGCAGGCTGCCCAGAGAGGTTGTGGAGTCTCCTTGTGTGGAGAGCTTCCAACCCCACCCTGGGCATTGTGCCCCTGGGCAAGCTGCTGTGGGTGCCCTGCTGGAGCAGGGGGTTGGATGATGTCCAGAGGTCCCTTCCAAGCACACCATGCTGGGGTTCTGTGAGAGCTCCAAGAGCTGCTGATGATCAGAAGCATGCAAGCAGCCTGCAATCACTCTGTGCTTGTCATTTTTTCCCCCAAAGCCATTCCCAGGGTGTCTGGGAGCTCTGCAGCAGCAGTGCCAGGGTCTCTGCCCTGCTAGTTTTGGAACCAGGGCAGCCACTGCCAGCACCTTGCTTCTCCCTGGGGTTTTCCTGCCCCTGCTCTGAGCCCTGCAGGACTGTGACCCTGTTTAGATCGTAGGGTGGATGATCTCACAACCCATGGCTGTTCATGTTTCTAGGCAAACTTCTGATCTCCAGGGAAATAAAGGAGTCTGGGCAAAGCTGACAGAGCTGCTCCAGATTTGCCAGGGGAAGAAAAAAAACCCCAAACATTCAGCCAGCTGATAGAGCAGAGCTCAGCACCTCCTTTTTAACCTGAACAGAGCATTCACAGGGACACACAATGATGTGGTCTTGCAGCTCAAAGCCATTGTCCCTCATCCTGGCACTCCCAGCCCTTGGCCAAAGTCCCTCCCCAGCTCTCCTGGAGCCCTTCAGGTCCTGCAAGGCTGCTGTGAGGTCTCCCTGGAGCCTTCTCTTCTCCAGCCTGAACAGCCCCAACTCTCCCAGCCTGTCCCCACAGGGGAGGTTCTCCAGCCTCTGATCATCTTCCTGGCCACCTCTGGACCCTCTCCAGCAGCTCCAGGTCCTTCTTGTGCTGGGGGCCCCAGAGCTGGAGGCAGTGCTGCAGGTGGGGTGTGAGCAGAGCAGAGCAGGGGCAGAATCCCCTCCCTGTGCTGCTGCTCTCCCTGCTCTGGATGCAGCTCAGCACACAGCTGGCTCTGGGCTGCCAGGGACCACTGCTGGCTCAGGCTGAGTGCTTGGGAGCAGCAGGACTCACTCACCCTTCTGAGCTCTGCATTCAGCAGCTCTGGATGCATGTGGTTTGTGTGCATCAGGCTCCAGCCATGCTGGGGATCCTCAGGGGTGTCTCAGTTACTGCTCACATCACCTCTGAGGGCTGAGCTGCAGAGTGGATGCTGTGGGGAGGAGGCTCCTGTCCTGGGCCAGCATTCAGAAGGTGCACCCCAGAGCAGGCTGGGTTTGAAATGTCAATAACCAGGGGTTTGTCATGGGGTGCTGGGTCCCTGCAGGTTTGTGGGCAGGCTGGGCACAGCCTGTGCCATGCTGACTCCTGTCCCTGTGCTCCTCTGCCTTTGAGCAGAGAGGTGCAGGGTTGCTTCTCTCCCCTTCTTCTCCAGCTGGCAGGGTGGCTCAACTCAGCTGTTCCTGACCCCATGGGCACATGGAGCATGTGTGTGCTCCCTTGGACCTGCCCAGTGCTCAGAGGCATTGTCTGGGTGCCAGGCAGGAGCAGGAGGTCTGAACTCTTCACAGAATCACAGAGCCATGGAACTGTGAAAGACACCTTGGGGATCACCAAGGCCAAGCACCCAGCCCTGCTGCTGAGCCACTGGCACAAACCCACATCCCTCAGCACCACATCCATGTGTCCCTTAAACACCTCCAGGGATGGGGGCTCCAGGACCTCCCTGGGCAGCCTCTTGCAGTTGTCTGAAGTTGCAGATGCCTGTCTGCAGCTGAGCCCAGAGCAGGCCTGGCACTGCTGAGGGTGCCACACAGGTAGGTGCTGTACCTGCAGACTCTGACAGGACACAGACCCTGATCTGCTGTGAAAGAAGTGTCCTTTGGGTTTCCCTTGGTGCAAGCAGGTGGTGGGATTCAGGGGGTCCTGGTGGGTCCATCCAGGGGTGGTGACTCCGTGATCAATGGTGACTCCACCACCTCCCTGGGTGATGGAGTAGCAAGCAGTGGGGTGCCAGCCAGCAGCACCCCACCAGGTGTTCACTGGATTCAGTGGTGTCTGGAGGCAGTGCCAACCCAGCACAGGTGTGGCTGGGTACAGACCATGGTCTTCTCCATGATGTCCTTCTGGTCTTGACTCTTGTGCTACCTGAAAGGGATCTGGGCAGCAGCAGCAGGGTCTGAGAGTGGTTTGGGCTGGAAGTGACACTGCAGGTAAAGCTGGCAGGGGAGTATCAGCCTCACTTTCCAGGTCAAAGGACTGCTCTAGCTTGAATCTGAGTAAATGTCTGCTGGAGAAGGAGAACCTCTGGGAGAAGGAGGTGGCAGGCAGTGTGGTGTGTCCTGGAGGGCCCCAGTGCCATCACCATTGGGTTCCTGCTGTTGTGGGCTGCAGCAGAGGCAGTGATGAGGCCAGCACAGGGCTGAGGTGGATGTTGAGGAGAGAAGAACCTAACACAAGCCTCAGACAACAGTTCCACTCTTTAGAGTGCTCTGTGGGTCCTCTCCTTTCCTCAAGCAGCTTCTGCTGTGTATCAGCTTCATAGATGCACAGAATGGGTTGGGTTGGGAGGGACCTGAAAGCTCCTCCAGTTCCAACCCCCTGCCATGGGCAGGGACACCTCCCTCCCACCAGCCCAGCTTGCTCAAGGCCTCATCCAGCCTGGCCTTGAACACTTTCATGGAGGAGGAAGCCACAACCTGTTCCAGTGTCTCAGCATCACAGTGAAGCTTTTCTTCATGGAGGACAAATGGCCATGGAGAAAAGTGCCCCTTGGTGATGTCCTGAGGTCCACACAAGGACACAGAGAGCTCTGCCGTCATGGGCCAGTGATCCCTCACACCCATGGCATGAACAAGACAGTGATCAAAGTCAGGAAGAATAGTCTGAGCTGGAAAGGCAAACAATGGATTGGGATTGGTTCAGAGGAGTGGATTTCAGTTCTGGAAAGCAGGATTTGGAGAACAAGGTTCAGCAGTTCTTAGGTCAGCCAAAGAAATGAAGTGGTGAAAGGCTTCAAAGCAGCTGAAATGCTTCAGACCTGCCACTGCCTTCTCCCAAAGCTGAAAAGATCCTGCAGGGATCAGAGACTCCCAGTTTGGGCACAGGCACTGGTGGTGTTTGGGTTCCTGTGAGCTGGGTGCTGGTGTCAGAGGTTGGAAATTGCTGCTGCCTGGGAGCTCTGCAGCTCCTGAGTGACCTTTTCATCCTCCTTGTTATTAATTCCTGTTTTCCTTCTCTCTTTTTTTTCTTTTCCTTCAGCATGAAAGACTTTCCAGGTAAGAATTCTGGTTTTTTGGAGTTGTTTTCTGTGCCATATTCATTGCCAGGATATTTTTGTGTGGCTCTTGGGGGTTCCCTCTGCTTCAACTGAACAGCCTGAGCTGAGGCTGGCCCTGGCCATTTGCTTCTCAGCTGCTGGTTCAGTTTGCTTCCATCCCTTTGCTCCTCAAGTTATTCAACAGAAAATCCCTCTGTGCACTGTTACCAGTGGGACCCATTCCCACAGGAGAGGTCCATGGGAAGTTTGGGGTTGGGTTGACACCCACTGGGTTTTTTCCAGTCCAAAACCAGTGGTGTCTGCCTGGCTGACTCCCATCTGTGGGGTGGCCTCAGCCGCTCCATGCCTCTGCCCAGCTGGGTCTGCCACAGCCTCCAGCCTGCCCAGCTGGGCTGACAATGGCTGTCCAGAAGTTCCTGCAGGCTCCAAGGTGCTGGATCTTACACTTTTTAGGTTGGAAGCAGCTACAAACCCCACCAGCAGTGAGTCCTCCTACAGCGACCGTGCCTCCAGCCGCTCCAGTGCCTACAGCCGCAGGGAGAATCGCCTGTCCGCCCTCAGCAGCCGAGCAGAGGAGGAGAGCAACAGGGACTACAAGAAAGTAGGATTCTTACACCTGTTGTTGCCTCTGCCTGCTCCTTAGGCACTGCCTGGTGCTGCAGAAACCTGCACTGGCAGCCCTTGGAAAGAAAGAGAAGAAGTTTATTTCCCTTTCCCCTGTTTCCATTGCTTTCGGAGCCACCCCAGCTGTTCTCGGACACATCAGCCCTGCAGGGGGTGCTGGAAGGACCCTGGGAGGAGGTTTAATGAGGGTAAAGGCTGGTATGAGGGTAAAGGCTGGTATGAGGTTTAACCTTGTGTGAGGTTTAACCTTGTAGGAGGTTTAACTTTGTATGAGGTTTAACTTTGTGTGAGGTTTAACCAGACCAGGAGCTGGGTGCTGCACTCGGGTCACAGCAACCCCATGAAGGCTCCAGGCTTGGGGCAGAGTGGCTGGAAACTGCCCAGCAGAGAAGGTCCTGGGGGTGCTGGGTGACAGAAGCTGGAGATGAGCCAGGGAGTGCCCAGATGGCCACCAGCAGCTTGGCCTGGATCAGCAATGGTGTGGCCAGCAGGATCAGGACAGAGATCATGCCCCTGTGCTGGGCACTGGGGAGGCTGCACCTTGAGTGCTGGGTTCAGTTTTGGGTCCCTCACTCCCAGAAGGACACTGAGGAGCTGGAGCAGGTCCAGAAAAGGACAACAAAGCTGGGGAAGGGTCTGGAGAACAGGGCTGGGGAGGAGCAGCTGAGGGAGCTGGGGGTGTTCAGACTGGAGAAGAGGAGGCTGAGGGAGACCTCATTGGTCTCTACAGCTCCCTGAGAGGAGGTTGGAGCCAGGTGGGGGTTGGGCTCTTCTCCCTAGTCTCAGGTGATAGAAGAAGAGGAACTGGCCTGAAATTGTGCCAGGGGAGGTTGAAGATGAGGAAAAATTTGTTTGCTGGAGGAGTGGTCAGGGATTGGAAGAGGTGGTGGAGTCCCCATGGCTGGAGGTGTTCAGGCAAGGTGTGGCCATGGCACTTGGGGCCATGGTTTGGTGGCCATGGTGGGGTTGGGTTGGTGTTGGACTGGATGAGCTCAGAGAGCTTTTCCAACTCACACGATTCTGTGATTCTGTGACCCCTTGCAAAGTCCAATATCTGGGGAGGGTATGAGAAGTCAGGCTGGAGAAACAGTGGAAGGGATTAGTAAGGAGCAAGAAGAGGCACTGGTGAGCTCAGCATGGCCTGAGCCTCTGTATCCCACAGAATTCATTTTGCTGCTCTAAGAGCCCAGAATTATTTTTTCTGTACTTTCTGAAAGTTTCCCTGTAATCCCTGACAGGCAGCAGCAGGCCTGGATGCTGTGCTCAGCCAGAGTCAGCACAAAGTCCAGATGAAAGCAAAGGGATTAAGGTGACCTTAATTCTGCAGTGCTCATGGTGCTGGAAAGCCTCACACAGTTAGCTGGTCAGGGCAGACAGGCAGCATGCCCAGGTTGCCCTCCAAGAGGGGTGGAAGTTCTGCTGCTCTGAAGGAAATGAAGGGGGAAAAAATCAATTCTAGAATGACCTAAAATTGTCCTTTCTCCTCTTCCTCAAACTACAAGCAAAGAGCAAGCAAAGTGTGTAGTGCTGGAGAGCACAGCAGCACAGAGTCACAGTTTGCACTGGGTTGGAAGGGACCCTCCAAGGTCATCTTGTCCAACCCCCCTGCAGTCAGCAGGGACACCTCCAACCAGAGCAGGCTGCCCAGGGCCACATCAAGGCTGATCTTGAATGTCTCCAGGGATGGAGCCTCAACCACCTCCCTGGGCAACCTGTTTCAGTGCCTCACCTCCTTCACTGTGCAGATGTCCTGATGTCCAACCTAAATCCACCCTGGTTTCAATTTCAAATCACTGTCCCTTGTCCTGTCACTCCCAGCCCTTCAAAACAGTCCCTGCCCAGCTCCCTGGAGCCTTCTCTCTTCCAGGCTGAACAGCCCCAACTCTCCCAGCCTGTCCCCACAGGGGAGGTTCCTCATCAGGTCTGTGTGCTTCTTGTGTTGGGGTCCCACAGCTGGCCCCAGCCCTGCAGGTGAGGTCTCCCCAGAGCAGAGCAGAGGGCAGGATCCTCTCTCTCCAGCTCTGGCCAAGCTGCTTTGGATGCAACCCAGGCTGCCCTTGGCCTTCTGTGCCCACTGCTGGCTCCTGTCCAGCTTCTCATCCAGCAGCACCCCTAAATCCTTCTCTGCAGGGCTGCTCTGGATCATCCCCCAGCCTGGATTGGTACCAAGGGTTGCTGTGACCCAGCTGCAGGACCTTGCACTTGGCCTTATTGAACCTCCTGTGCAAGCGCCGCAGGTTCAGACGCAGGCAGCTCTGACTGAGGAGTTCATTAAGCCCTGGTGCTTTACCCAGATTGCAGACATCCCTTCTCTGTGCCTCCTGGCTGCCTCTAAACACTCCACAGAATTCAGCAGCTGTTCCCTTACTGTGTGGGAATGATGCACCCAGCAGAAGGCACCCAGACAGGCTCTGTTTGCTGCCCTGGCACGGGGAACGAGGCGCTGAGGGCAGGAGGCTGCTGGGAGCAGCCCTGGCAGGAGGCTGCTGGGAACTGAGAGCTTTTGCTTTGTCTTTCAGTTGTATGAAAGTGCCCTGGCTGAAAATCAGAAGCTGAAGTCAAAACTGAAGGAAGCTCAGCTTGAGCTGGCTGAGATCAAAACCAAGCTGGAAAAAGCAGCCCAGGTAAGGCAGAAACCAGCTCCTAGACTGAGAGGGGATCTTAGCTGTGTCTGTAAATCCCTGGGGGTGGGCGTCAGGATGAAGGGACCAGGCTCTGCTCAGTGGTGCCCAGGGACAGGGCAAGGGGCACTGGGTACAAGCTGGAACCCAGGAAGTTCCACATCCACATGAGGAGAAACTTTGCTCTGAGGGTGCTGGAGCCCTGGAGCAGGCTGCCTAGGGAGGTTGTGGAGTCTCCCTCTCTGGAGATTTTCCAAACCCACCTGGATGTGTTCCTGGGTGACCCTGCCCTGGCAGGGGGTGGGACTGGATGATCTCTGGAGGTCCCTTCCAGCCCCTAAGGTTCTATGAGTCTATGAGTGGAGAAACTGAGTAGCAGCCCCTGACAGTCCAGAGCCTGAGGTTAGCTCTAGGGAGAGGGAAGGTGCTGCAGAGGAGACTCAGCTGTCACCCTGTGTAGCCTCCTTCTGTGGCTGAGTGCATCCTTGGTTGAGTGCATGCTTGGGTGAGTGCATCCTTGGGTGAGTGCATCCCTGTGTGAATGCACCTTTGGGTGAGTGCATCCTTGGCTGAGGGCATCCCTGGCTGAGTGCATCCTTGGCTGAGTGCATCTTTGGGTGAGTGTATCCTTGGCTGAGGGCATCCTTGGCTGAGGGCATCCTTGGCTGAGTGCATCTTGTGGTGAGTGGATCTCTGGGTGTCTGCATCTTTGGCTGAGTGCATCCTTGGCTGAGTGCAGCTTTGTCTCTCTGGGCCTTTGTGCCACTCTCTGTGCCAGCCTCTGCCTTTTTCTAACTTCTGTTTCTAATGTGCAAAGCAGAAGCAGGAGAAGACCTCCGACCGGTCCAGCATGCTGGAGATGGAGAAGAGGGTAGGTGTCTGCTGCTGCTGCTCTGCAGGGCACAGCAGGTTCTTGAAGGAAAGTGTTAATTAAAGATCAGTTCCATTTTTGCCTTCTGGAGCAGTGCACAGTGGTAATTGTGTTCTGACCTCTGCAGTGCCTCAGACTTTTCTGCTCTCTTTGCAGATCAGTTCTGATTTCTTTCTTCCATCCCAGCAAGCTGCAGAGCAGTGAATTGTGTTGGGTCTTGCTTATGCATATTCTTGGGCCTTACACATAGAGACTCTTTGGGGGCAGAGGGGGACAAAGCAGAGCACTCCCTGGGTGTGTGTCCTGGGGTTGGAGTTAAAATCTGAACATTTGTTCCTTGCCCTTGCTGAGCAGCCAGGATTGTTGCAGTAAGCTAAGGCAGGGTCTGGCTACCTCTCTGCTGTCACCAACCATAGCTTGGACAGGATGGAAGCACCTGAGGAGGTCTGCAGTCCATCCAAGCAGATTGAGCACTGCATTTGAAGCAGGTTGCTCAGGGTTTTGTCCCCTCATTTCCTAAAGACTCTTGAGTGTTGAGCTTCCACAGCGGCAGTTCCTTGTTTCTAGTCCCTAAATATCCTCATGGTGATTTTTTTTCCCCTCTTGTGTCTAGTCAGGACTCCTCCTGTCTGAGCTGATGGCCACTACCACTCCTTCTCCCACCACACAGCTCAGTGGTTAATTACCCTGGAGCCTGGCTCCAGCTTCTCAGTGATGTCCACTGGCATGCTGGAGGGTGACCTGAAGTGGAGCTCCCTTCTAAGATGTTTCCCCTCCTGAACCTTGAGGCCCTTTACTGGATGGTTGAACCATGTGTTTAAATTCAGGATCTGAATTGTTTCTGTGTAAACCCTTCCTGGGGTTTGCCAGGTGCAGTCTGGAGGAGATGATGTTCAGCATCTCCACTTTGGGCAGGCACAGAGTTAGGCAGAGCACATTAGCCCTTGGTGCAGCTGCCAGGCTGTGTTCTGGGGAAGTTACCAAGGCTGCTGAAGCTGTGAGCTCAGCTGAGCATCTCTGCACCAGTGTGAGCCCCAGGACTGAGGTTCCCCAAGCACTGCCCCATGTGGGGGAGGTTCTGGGTGTGCTTAAAGTAGCCTGAGTGGGGCTGTCAAACACACACCATGGCTGCCACCTGAATGCAGCTGCTGGGCCAGGTCCTGGCATCAGGTGGAGCTTTTCTTCTGAAATAAAAGAGTGTGGTGCTCAGATCACTTGGTCCTGAGCAGAGGGAGTTCACCATGGGATGCTTCCAGGCTGGGGCAACATGCTCCAGCACTTTTGCTGGGTTAGGATCACAGCATACAGAGATTTGTGAGAGGTAGAGAGGAAGAGAAGTGCCCTGCTGCTCTCAGTGAAGGTGGCACAGACTGCTTCCAGCTCAGCTGGTGCACTGTGCGCTGGCAGGAGTGTCCTGGGAGCACAGAGTGACCCAGCACCCAGCATCCATGACCACACTCAGAGCTGTGTTTTCCTCACCCTCCTGGCCTCATGTTTCTTTGCAGAGGGCAAAGGAGATTGGCACAGAGTGTGAAGCTTGCTCCTGACCCTTGTTTGCCAGTTCCTCCTGCTCAGAGAGCTCTTCTGGGCTGGTTTCAGCTCTCCCATGTTACAGAGTCATGGATGGATCCAGCTCTGTCCCTTCAGGCAGCCATGGATGGATCCAGCTCTGTCCCTTCAGGCAGTCATGGATGGATCCAGCTCTGTCCTCTAGGCAGTCATGGGTGGATCCAGCTCTGTCCTCTAGGCAGTCATGGATGGATCCAGCTCTGTCCCTTCAGGCAGTCATGGATGGATCCAGCTCTGTCCTCTAGGCAGTCATGGATGGATCCAGCTCTGTCCTCTGGGCAGACAGAGCTCTAGCAGTCTGTAGGCTCCTACCTGGGTAATCCCTCTTTTCCAAATCCCCTGAAAGCAGCCAGGTCTGTAGCCCAGAAGCCCTGAGCCTGTCTGGCAGGAGCAGGATTTCCAGGCACCTTTCCCTGTTCACTGCTCATTATTTGATGGCCTCAGAGGGTTTCTCATTGCTCCTTTAGTGTGGAGCAGCTAAATCCATGGCTGCAGCCACAGAGCTCCAAATCACATTCCATCAGAAAGAACTGACCAGGGGGATCACTGAGTGGGGTGGCTTCACTGAAGGGGAGTGAAGAAGCTCAGGATGGGCCAAATGGACTCAGCACCTATCTCCAGCTGCTGCACCAGCTGGCCTGCCCCATCTGAGCAGCTCCTGGCTGTACCCAGGCAAAAGGGACCTACAGGAGAGGGACTTTTTATGAGGGCCTGTGGTGATAGGACAAGGGACAATGGTTTGAAACTAGAGCAGGGTAGATGTAGCTTGGACATTAGGAGGAAGTTCTAAAGGTGGGAAGACACTGGAAGAGGTTGTCCGGAGAAGTTGTGGATGCCTCATCCCTATTGGTGTTCAAGGCCAGGCTGGATGAGGTCTTGAGCAAGCTGGGCTGGTGGGAGGTGTTCCTGCCTATGGCAGGGGGTTGGAACTGGATGATCTTGAAGTTCCCTTCCAACTCAAGCTGTTCTGTGGATGGTCCTACAGAGTTAGAAGATTTTTATGTTCTGTACTGCCTGTTCTGAACCCTTGTGACCATCTTTGTTATCAATCCTTGTAAACAGGAGAAGCGAGCCCTGGAGCGGAAACTCTCTGAGATGGAAGAGGAGATGAAGGTAAGAAATAAGCTCTTCACTCTATTCCATTTTTAATGCTTTGTACTAATGTCTTTGGGGATTGTTGGGCATTAAAGATGTACTTGGGCAGAGACTGAATTACCTCTGAGCGTGTTCCTTTCTGCAGTCAGCACTCCCTTTAATGGCCACGTTCTGCAGACATGCAGTGCTAATAAATGTCCAATTATCAGCCCTCTGATTGCACCAGATGTTTAATTGGTTGTGTTGTTTGAGCTGAGAACTGTGGGGGCTGTTCTCCCAAGATGCTCTCCCAAACTAACCCCCTGTGGCTGCTGGGTTGCAGTGTGCTGATGCCCTCTGCTCGGAGTAGCCTGCAGCCCGAGCCGGGCTGCCGTCCTTCTCTCCGGATGGGTAAGAAGACAGAGCTGGCTTTTGAGATCACACACACTGGCCAGGAGAAAACACAGAGTGATTGTGGGGCTGTCCTCCCCTCCCAGAGCATGGCACTGGAGGGCTGTGTCAGTCAGCCAGCCTGGAATAGCACAGAGGAGTTGGCTCCCCAGTGAGCTCTGCAGCATGGCTTCACTGGCACCGGACATCCACCCCCGGCGCTCCTCTCTCCTGGCATTGCTTCCAAGGATGGTTCTCCTCCTGCCCTGGCTTGGATGGCCTGGGAGCACGGGGCTGGTGGGGAGCACTGCAGAGCAGGAAGCCTAAGAGCACCCAAAACCTCACAGCTGCTGCAGTATTGCCCCATTTTATGCTCCGGGGCGATGCTTGTGTGCACTCAGTGCCCTCTGCTCTGTGCCCTGCGCTTTCATCCCCTTGCAGCATGAGCCAGGTGGGACCAAGCTACTTTAAGAAAGAAGGAGCCCATCTGAGAGCTGAGAGCTCTCCTAGCACTGATGGAAACAATGTTCTGCTACCCTGGAGGAGCTTCCAACTTTGTGTTTCTGTTTGAAGCTTAGTGCATTCTCTGAGCATAGACCTTTGGAAGGAGCCCTGGGCTCATGCTGCATCTGAAACTGCAACAAGCAGCAGAAGGATTTGGTGGAGCCTTCCTACTTGATTTTGTTTGCTCACAGAGGCTGAGCTGGCCAGAAGGGCAAGGAGAAAGGCCTGAACGTGCCTGAATTCCAAATTCTCTGTTCACTAAGCAGGTAGCAACTTTTAACTCCAGAGAGACCTTCCTGTGATTGCAGAAATAAGGCCTTCAAGGGGAGATGCAGACAGGAGCCACCAGTGGTGTTTCTCCAGCTCTGCAGATCACTGCAAACCAGCTGAGCCCACAGAGGAAAAAGACAAATTGGTGTCCTCTAGCGGCCTGTCAGATTTGAAAGGTTTTTATTGGTTGGGAAAGCAGCTGATGAAAGAAGGTGCCTGGAGGAGCTGCTGGAGGCTGCTCTGGTTTGGGCAGTCCAGAGCTGCAAGCTGAAGGAAGCCAAGATGGTGCAAAAGGAGAAGCAGTGCCACAAGTCTGACTTGTTCTTGTGTTGCCCCAAGGGACTTGCTGGATACATGAGCTGCAGGAGCCTGAAACTGAGCTATCAGGTCCCTTTTGTACCCTGCTGTGTTCTTGCTGCGTTGAACAACCAAAGTGGCCTTTTGCTAGAAGAATGAATAAACAGGAAAGCTGGAAATGCCTCTTCTAAGGGGCTGTGACACTGCCACTGGTTTGTGCAGAAGATGCAGCATGTGGTAAGTACCTGAGTGCTGTGACAGGTCTCTTTTGACAGCCACTCCAGAAAAAGGAATATAAAATCTCTGAAGGTAAAAGAGCCTTGAACTGGATTTGTCCATCGGGACACAGGCTGCTGTGCCCACTCTCACCGTGCCTTAAAGCAGGAGAGGCAGCCCAAGGGGGTTTGCCTGGAATGAGAGAGCCTCTGCAGGGCATGGGTGTTAATCCCAGTGTGGAAGCTGAGCCAGGAGAACAAGGCTCTTCCTTCTGCTGAGACTCATCCCTGCTCAAGCTGCATCGCCAGCCAGCAGAATCAGAAGGGACTTCAGCAAAGTCTCTGCTGCCCTTGGACGTGGGGAGCAGCAAGAGGGAGCAGCCAGGGTGCTGCCAGGTTGTCAGGGCTCAGGCAGCTCTGTGATTTGGGGAACCTTCCCACTGCTCTGTGAACTGAACCAGCCCAGCATGGCTCACACCCAGCTTCTCAATCCAATGTCCAGCTCTGTGCCTCAGCTGTCCTGGCCAGGGCTCCTCCACCTGCAGCTCGCTCCTTAGGATAAGGAGGCAGAGCATTGCCCACAGGATGGTTCTTGGTCTTCTGTATGCCCCAGGCTATGCTGGAGGCAGTAAGCTTTGTTCCTTTCATGGCCCCTGCTGCTGAAGCAATCCAGAAGTGGAGAGGAGCAGGACCAACCTGGTGATCTCAAGAGCTCCATGGTGCCAGAGCTGCCCCTGCAGCCCCTCTGGTGAAGGCGACTGAGCTGTGCCTGCAGGACTTGACTGGAGATCCAGCAGCCTGGCTGAGGAGGGAGACAGAAAATGAGCATTTGCACCGAGCTGAATTCGATGCCAAGTGGCTGAGGTCCCAACTTAACACAGCAATTTTTCTTGAAGGTCACAGCAGCAGCTCCTCTGTTCCGTGGCAGCAGCTCCTGGCCCTGCGCACTCTGCATGCTCCGGGCGGTTTGATTTCCCCGAGTGGCGCAGGCACAGAAGCCTTTAATTGAAGGCAGGTTGAGCTGAAGTGAGAGAGCTGCTGTCGGGCAGCCAAGTATCAAGCAGAGTGATAAGCAATCGCAGCAGGCTGGGCCAGGTTCTGCTCCTCACCCTTGGCTCCAGGCCCAGCTTGCCAGCCCTGCTGCGGCTCTGGGATCATCACATGCACAGCTTCCTTCCCACACCTGAGCTGAGGCCGTGCTGAGCTTTCCTGCTCTGCTGGTATGGAAAACCAAAGGTATCACAGCACCACAGTACATTAGAGGTTGGAAGGGACCTCCAGAGATCATCCAGTCCAACCCCCCTGCCAGAGCAGGAACACCCAGGGCAGTCTGCACAGGAATGCATCCAGGTGGGTTTGGAAAGTCTGCAGAGAAGGAGACTCCACAACCTCTCTGGGCAGCCTGCTCCAGGGCTCTGTCACCCTCACTGTAAAGAAGTTTCTCCTCATGTTGAGGTGAAAACTTCTATGTTCCAGCTTGTCCCTGTTGTTCCTTGGCTTATTATTGCACACCACCAAAAAGGGATTAGTCTCCTCCACTTGGCACCCACCCCTCAGATATTGATAGACATTGATCAGATCCCTCTCAGCCTTCTCTTTTCCAGTCTAAACAGCCCCAGGGCTCTCAGTCTCTCTTCATAGGGGAGGTGCTCAAGTCCCCTAATCACCCTTCTGGCTCTCCGTTGGATTCTCTCCAGCAGGTCCAATGCCAGCCCTCTCTGTCTTGGGGAGCATGGCATCTGCTGGAGGCATGTTGGATGTTTCCTGCCAGCTGTGTTGCCTGTGATGAAACAGAGGACATTTGTTTTCCCTGCTGCCACCAAAAGAAATGACTCCTCCAGGATGAACCTTCCTGGGTGTCATTTATGGCGAGGCAGAGGTGTGACATCCCTCTGTGTCCCCAGCGAGCACAGGGGCAGCTGGCACAGCTCGGGTGGGTTAAGGGATGGGTGGAGGGCTGAGGTTTGGTGAGAAGACATCTCACTGCTGAGGTGTCCCTGCAGCTCTCCTGCAGTTGGGTGGCTGTAGCCCTGTCTCAGGACCTGTTGATTTGCCCAGTGTCAAGATTGTGCTGGTGTAGTCCAAGCAGCAGGAGCTGCCTGGTCAGAGTGATGCCCTTGGGAAGCTCAGAGCCCATCCTGTGCTGGCTCCCTGCACTTCTGTTGGTTTGGTCCAGCCTTTTGGGTGAGGTGTGTTGGTTCCTCAGTGGGCAGCAGAGGCAGTGCTTTTGGGTAGCTGAGAATCAGGCTGGTGGATGGGGCTGCATGAAGTACAGGAGCAAGCCCTTAGACAAAATGTGCTGGGATGCAGCAGGTTCCTTGCCATGCAGGTTGGGTGGAAGTTCCTGCAGGATCACAGTCAATTTGCTGCTTTGGTTAAGGACAGGCAGTGACCTCCCTTTGAGCACTTTCTGCTTGGTGAATGGCAGAAAGGAATCCCCTCCCCAGCAGACTCTTCCCTTCATCTCTCTGTCCTGAATGAGAGGACACAGGTTGTGTGTGTGGTTGTGGAGCTGCTTTGGTTCTGGGCTGGGCTTTCACATGACCTTAAACCAACTTGACCTTGGACCTGCTTTTCCCTGCTGGTGTCTGTTGGAGGAGGCTTTCCTCCTCATGTGGCCCTGCTGCCCAGCAGCTGTTGGGAGGACAAAGGCACAGGAAGCTGCTCAGCAAGCAGCTGCCCAGCCCTCAGCATGCCCTGTGCCCACGCTCGGTGTCAGTGTCCAGCACGTTTCGCTCTGGTGTCGTTGGGCAAACGTTGTCCTTGTGGAGTTGGTGATGTCCACATGGCTCTGATCATCTCCCCTTGTGCCTGCCTCATTGCTTTTGTGTTGTCTCCCTGTTGCTGCTGTACTGTGCTAGTCCCAGCTGTGGGGCTGGGTTTCAGCAGTGTCCTTTGCCTGCTCGTTCCTCCTGCAAGCAGGACTGCTGCGTTCCGACGTCTGGGAGGTGCTGTCCTTCCAGCTCCTCCTCTTCAAGTGAGCAGCTCAAGGTTCCTGCTCTGGAGAGCACCAATACATTGAGCCCTGTGACAGAGAAGAGCTGAATCTGGGCAGAGAGGAAAAACCCCCCACACCCCCCAGACCTGGCAGGACCCTGGCAGCCCCCACAGCCCTCACCTGGGTGCTGCAGGGATGTGAGCAGACATGGTCCATGTCTTGGTGGTCTGCTGTAGGACACCTTCAGGTGCTTCAGTCTGTGCCTTTGCAGTCTCCCATGAAGCTCTGATTGCTTTTTACTCCCCAAGACTGCTTTAGCTTCTAGAGATCCATAAAGCAAAGGAGCTTTAAGGAAATTCCCAGTTTCCAGCAGTGTTTTCAAAGCCTGTGTAGGTGGTAGGTCAGTGGTGGAACAGTCCAGGGTGGGTTCTGCTGGATCTCACTGTCTGGGGCAACTGAAACACAACCTGCAAGAGGCTGTCCTGCTTTCTGGTGGGACAAACTTCCTTTTGACCTCTTTAAAGGCTTTGGGAGGGGGCCTGGAGAAGGGGCTAGTCCCCAAACCATCTTGTAAGGCTTTCCCCACACACACCTGAGCTGCTCCCCACCCAGCTCCCACTGCTACTAATTTGTTCTTTGATTCTCTTTTGTTCCTTTTACTCCCTGTGGACTAAATTCACCTTTCTGTGCCCCTGTGTCTCTGTGGTTTGTTCTCTCTCTATATTCTTCTGTCCACTCCTCTCACTCTCTGCAGAATCTCCACCAGCTCAAACAGATTCACACTCTGAGGCAGATGAATGAGCAACTGCTGGCTGAGAACAGAGCTCTGACCCGGGTGGTGGCCAGACTCTCTCTGCCTGCCAAGCCCTCGGAATCAGAGGAGCTGTAGCTGCTTCCCCTCCGGCTCTTCCGGCCTCCCTCCTCCACTCTTCCAGGCAGGTCTCCGCTGGCCGGGCTGCTCCCTGCCGCCTCGCTGCCCTCCAGGCTCTCTGGTGAAGCTTGTGGCTGCAAAGCAGCATGTGGCCAAGGGCCCTCCAGAAGACAAAAGCATGGTGCTGCTGCCCAGCTGCAGGCTCTGCCCAGCACTGCTGACCTTTGCTGTGCTTGGCAGCTGCTGCTGGCCTGGCCGGTTACTAACTGCCCACACCGGGGGTGCCCTGGCCCTGAGGAGCCCAGCAGCTGGGAGAGAGGCTCTAGGACTTGATCCCTGCCTTGGCACAGGCACTCAGGACTGGGTGAATGGCACTGACCCACAGGTTCCCTGACTGGGTTGGAAGGGACCCTCAAAGGGCATCTTGTGCAAGCTCCCTGCAGTCAGCAGGGACACCTCCAGCTAGAGCAGGCTGCCCAGGGACACATCCAGGCTGATCTCAAATGCTTCCAGGGATGGGACCTCAACCCCTGAGCCACCACTGAGATGGCTCCTAAGAAGTGACAGATCAGCCACTGCCCTGTGGCTTCCATAGAACCACAGAATCCTTTTGATTGGAAAATACCTTTAAGGTCATCCAGACCAGCCATTAATCCAGCAGCCCCAGGTCACCACTGATCCATGTCCCTCAGCACCACATCTGCCATCAGCCATCCTTCCCCTGGCTGTGGCTTTGGAGGGGCTGATCAGTGCCAGCAGCCAGCAGCCCCTCCCCACTGCAGCACCCCCTCTGCCTCCTGCACTCAGGGTGCCACACACACAGAGCCACCTGGCTGGAAAAGTCCTGGAGATCATAGAGTCCAACCAGCACCCAACATCTGTGCACAGCTGTCAGACCATGGCCCCAAGCTCCTCATCCAAAGAGTTTTTAAAACCTCCAGGGATGGGAACTCCACCACTGTCCTGGGCAGCCTGGGACAGTGCCTCATGACCCTTGTGGGGAAGAAACTTTTCCTAATGTCCCACCTGCCCCTCCCCTGGTGCTTCTTGAGGCCTCTTCCTCTGATCCCATCATTGTTACCTGGGAGAAGAGGCCAGGCCCCACCTCACAGCCTCCTCTCAGGGAGTTGTAGAGGGCAATGAGGTCTCCCTCAGCCTCCTCTTCTCCAGCCTGACCAACCCCAGGTCCCTCAGCTGCTCCTTGTGTACAAGACCCCTCACCAGCCTTGTTCCTCTTCTGGACCAGGCAGGGCTGGACCAGTTGTGCGTCCTCTCTTCATCTTCTGGTTTAGGTTCAGTGCAGAGCAGCTAGTGTTGGAAATGCAAGGACAAAGCTTCTCTGGCTTTGCCCTGGCACATCTGGCAGTTCAGACACTTCAGGCACATCCTTCCTTGCTACTCCATTGGTGGAGTGCTAAAATAAAGCTGTAAGTGCTGCTTCCTTGGGGCCCTCCCTGTCTTTTGCAGGTTAGGAGAGCTATGCAGGTCCCTTCAGACACAGCTATTTTGTTAGCAAAGGAAGCAGCACTGTGGTCTCCTGGGCTGGAAGTGGCACCAAGGTACCAAAAAATAAAAAATAGAAACTCTATTCTTAGCTGAGAAATTATAGCAAAGCTTATTAACCTCAGGAACAAACTAACCAGGGGAATTGTGGCTTCCCCCTTCCAGGAGCCTCAGCCCAGGACCATGCCTGTGGCACAGGCTGAGGGAGGAGGTGGTTGGTGTTGTGTGACCTGGATTGTGCAGATGGTCAGGTTGAAGGAGCTCAGCACCCTTCTGCTCTCAGCCTGCAGAAGTGTTCTGAGCCTGTGGCTGACTCAGGCCCTCTCACAATCAGGGAGTTTAAAGTCAATCTCCTTCCCACTGCATTTTCAGATCTGAGAGGGGAAACTGAGCAAAACTATTTCCAGACTCAGAGAATCGTAGAAAGCAGAGGGTGGAAGGGAGCTCAAGGATCACCCAGTCATGGAATCATAGAATTGTCAGGGCTGGAAGGGACCTCAAGGCTCATCCAGTTCCACCCCCTCTGCCATGGGCAGGGACACCTCACACTAGAGCAGGTTATCCAGAGCCACATCCAGCCTGGC
Organism: Indicator indicator; assembly: GCF_027791375.1. Lineage (NCBI taxonomy): Eukaryota > Metazoa > Chordata > Aves > Piciformes > Indicatoridae > Indicator > Indicator indicator. The sequence continues at coordinate 5,133,863 of NC_072044.1, read as the reverse complement.
CTTAGAAACCTCCAGGGCTGAGGCTTCCACCACTTCCCTCAGCAGTCCAACCCCACTGCTAACTCAGGTTCACCTACTTGAGGTTGCACAGGATCCAATCCAGGCAGGTTTGGAATCTTTCCATAGGAGACTCCGCAACCTCTCTGGGCAGCCTGCTCCAGGGCTGTGCCCCCCTCACAGCAGAGAAGTTTCTCCTTAAGTCCAAGTGAAACCTGCTCCGGTTTGTCCCCACTGGCCCTTGTGCCATCAGTGGCCACCACTGAGCAGAGCCCAGCCCCAGCTCATGACCTGCAGCTGTGTTCACACTCTGTAGGGCACTGCTCCCTCTCTTCCCCCTGCATTGCTGCTTTCCCCCTGCTGACTCCCTGCTCTGCGGGGCCATGGCAGGACTGATCCTGCCCAGCTTGCTCAGGGGATTGCAGTTCACTGCTGGAGTCCAAGCTGTGGAGGAGCCACATGGCTGCAGACTCTGCTGGGCTTCCTCAGCTCCTTCAGGAGGTGTGGCACAGGATGGTGCTGGTGCCTGCCAGCCTTGGCTCGGGCATCACAGCTGTGCAGCTGTGCCACTGGTGTCAGCTCAGACTCCTCACCCTCCTGCAGCATTGGAGCTTCTCAAAGAACCCCAAATCCAGGCTCCCTGCGGTGCCACCTTCCCTGGTGTCACAGGCAGCACACAGCCCTGCTGCTCAGCCCAGCCTTCTGCTGACCCTGGTCCTGCTCAGCATCCCCTGCAGCTCTGCCAAATCCCTCTGTCCCCAGGGGGCCACCCAGAACGCTGCAGCTGTCCTGCCCCTCTGTCACCAGCCACGGGCAGGTGCTGCCTGCCTTGAGCTGCTCTGCTGCACAGGGCCCTTGGCCTTGGAGGGCTGAGATGTGGTCAGGTGGATGCTCAGCAGTCAGAAAGCTGCTCTGGAAGCTGCTGCCTGGGTGCACAGCTGGGGAGTGTTTGCTTTACATCTGCCTCTGCTCCTGCCCCCTGGACAGAGGCTGCATTGAAGCATGTGTGAGGCATGGCCAGCAGCAGACCCCCAGCAAGCTGTGGCACTGAGCTGCTGGCTCTCTGGTGTTGCTGCTGAGGCTCTGTGGCATTAGCTCTGCCAAAGCAAGGGGCAGAACTGTGTACTGCTGAGTGCTGGACACGTGCAAGACTGCAGACCACCTCAGGCATTGATGTGGAGAGGCCAGCGACTGTCCACCTGCAGACCTCAGCAGTGCCTGCCCTGCTGCCCTGCACCAGAGGGCACCATGCAGTGCTGTGGCTGTGCCCTGGAGCTCAGGAGGGCTGCAGAGGGAGGCAGCAGAGCTGTGCTGCTCCTCTGGGCTGCTGAGCACTTGGGTGCTGCCTCTCATCTGGCTGTGAGAAATCCCATCAGGGGTCATGGCTACTGTCCTGGTGGCAGCCCTGAGGTGGGCTGTGGCTGTCACACCACCATGGGCTCCACTGATATGCCTTTAAGCATCACAAGCTGAGGCTCTGGCCAGCCTGTCACAGTTTTACCCTTTCTCCAGCATCCCCCCTGCTGCCCTTCCCCCTCCTCTCTCTCTTGTAGAACCTCCTGTCTGGAGCACCCACCCCAGCAGGGACAGGGTTGGACACACTGGGGCCAGGCATGGCTTGGGCTGACTGTGCCAGGAGGGGATTGCCCCAGCTGGGAGCTGATCTCTGCCCTGCCTTGGGTGGTTGTGGCCAGGGAGGGGCTGCAGATGAGAGGAACAGGCAGGAGGTTGTGGTCAGAGCTGACACTCCAGCCTGGGAGGAGGGAGAAGGTTTAGAGGGAACTTGATTCCAAGGCAATTCCTCTAAGATCCACCTTGGCAGGGAGAAGGCATCACTGAGCTCATGGCAGTGCCCTTCATGCCTCCACCCTGGCATGTTCCAGCAGGCTCTGGGGCTGGTGACCCGCGGGGTTGGTGGCACCTCTGGTTACACTTCTGTGTCACACCCTGAGGCAGGAGCCTGGGGTCTCCTTCCAGTCCCCAGATGTCTGGGGACAGTCCACTGAAGTCCCTGCCTGCAGGGTGTGAAGCAAGGGGGAGTCAGGGGAAATGAGAATGCTGAGAGGTTCTGTGGAACTCCTCTTCCTCTGCCTCCAACCACCAGCTCTGTGTGCAGACCCCTGGCTGAGATCCAGCATCCAAAGCTGAGCACCAAGGAAGCATCTCCAGTGTCAGGATGTTCTACCACCCTCTGGCCATGGCATGTGCATTGGCATGAAATCTCTTTGAGATCCTGGGGAGTTGTTCTAAGGAGATTTTGCAAAGCAGGCCAGTGCTGGGTTGCAGTTTGTTTCCCCCTCTAGTCCTGGCAAAACGGAACAAACACATCAGGAACAAAAATAAAAAACCAAACCAGCAGCTTTGCAGCTTCCTGCTGAGCCCTGCAAAGCCTCTGGGAGCAGGTTTGGGATGAAACAGCTCAGAAGTGGTTTCTGCCCTCTCAGCCTGGTCCTGACATTATGCTGGGGCCATGGCACCGCTTCTCACCATGGCATTCCCAGCTCCAGGGGCTCCCTGGCTCTTTGCTGTGCTCAAGTCCCCTCTCAACCCCTCCACACAGTCTGTCAAAGCCCTGGAGATGCCAGGGAGAGCTGCCTGGCATGAACCCTGCACGGGGTGGAGGCTGTGCAGGAAGCTCTGCAGGCTGCTCTGGCTCCTGGGTGGTGAGAAGGACGCAAGCCAAGCACCCGGCTGCTGCCCCCTCCCTGCAGCTGGTGCTGAGCTGCAGGGCTTGGCCCAGCAGCTGGTGCTGAGCTGCAGGGCTTGGCCCAGCAGCAGCACCCAGCTGTGATCCCACCTTGTCTTTGTCTCTCTGCAGATCTTGACAGAGCTGAAGTCAGACAACCAAAGGCTGAAGGACGAGAACGGAGCCCTCATTCGTGTCATCAGCAAACTCTCCAAATAGGGATCCTGAGCAAAGCAGGACCAAGAGGGGTGCCCTGCACCAGCTGCCAACCCTGCCCCAGCCCTCCCCACGCTGCCCAGGCCAGCAGGTGTCTCAGCCATGGGCTCAGCCTGGCACACCTCCCTGCCCAGCCCCTTGCTGTACATTCCCTTCCTGCCCACAGCTCCCCACGACACCTCTGTGGTGGTGTTTGGAATCTGGGGTGGTGCCTTGGACACTCTGTTCAAGGGAGAAGAGAAAGGAGAGGACTGGATGTGAGCTGCCAAAACCTCTTCCACAAGCCCAGTGTGTGGTGGTAGATCCTGGTCTGGAGTAGATGACTCCTACCTGGACAAGTGACACCTAAAGAACTGCTCCAGCACAGCCAGGCCCTTCACAGGAGGGAGATGTGGACCTGGGCTGGGACTCTGAGGATGCACATCAACCCCCCCAGATGTGGGGCTCTGGTCAGAAAGTGATGCTGTGAAGGCCACCAGGGCTGATGGCTGTGACAGGCTGGTGACATCTGCTTTGCACAGAGACCTTCTTCTCCTTTCCCCCAGACCAAGTTCAGTACCATCAGTGCTGACTCTCAGCATCCCTCAGCCCTGCCCTGCCTTTCCCCCACAGCCTGGGTGTCAGGCTGGGTCCTTCCAGGGCTCCTGGCTCCATTGGTAGCATCTGCTGATTGCTCCTGGGCCAGGATGTGTCACAGATACCTGCCAGGCTTGCTGAAGGACAGGGTTGGAGCCCTGGAGACCCTCTGCTGCTCTCACCTGTGTGTCACTGTGGACCCCTGCAGGGTCTGTGCCCACAGCAGGAACCAGCCTGCCTGTCCTACAGCAGAGGCATTCCCCTGCCAGCTTCATGAGGCCAGAAAACCCTGGAGGGTCTGCTCTGGGGGTTCAGGCCCTGGCTTTGGTTTGCAGCAGGAGGCTGAGGTGGTTTGCAGAGAAAGGGAATAGCAGAGCTCAGTCCCACCCAGCTGTCTGTGGGTGAAGAGCCTTGGCAGAGCAGGCAGTGGTGATCACTTGGTCCTCCTGCATGCCTTGGGGAGGGGTGGGGGTGTCAGAGGGACAAGGAGCTCTCCTTGGGGTGCTGGTAGCTCTCACTGGGATGAAAGTCTTTTGGTCTGCCAAAAGCTTGCAATAAGCCTTGAAGGAAACCTCAAAACCCTTCTGTGATATTCTGCATGCTCAGAATAGTTTGGAATTGCTCTCTGGGCACTGGGGCAGGGGCTCTGTGTGCTGTGTGAGTCTGATGCAGCAGCAGCAGCAGCAGCAGCAGCAGCCTGCCACCAGATCTGTTGAGCTTCCCCTTCACAGACTCCTCTCAAACGATTCTTTCCCTCTCAGAGACTTCTTGCTGTACCCAAGCCACTTCCCATCTCCATCTCTCCTCATTTCTCCTTTCACTGCCTTTGTCCTTTGCTTCCCTGCTGTGCCTGGCTGAGGGTTGCAGTCTCAGTCACTGAACTTGGAGGTTGCCATGAAGTTCCTCTGACTTTCCTGGGCACCTCTGCTGCCTGAGCTCACAGCTCCTGCCAGGCCAGTGGGACTCTTTCTGCTCTGAGAGGGGGAGATGAGATACTTGAACCTGGGCATGACTCTGGAGCTTGCTCAGCAGGATGAAGTTTCTCTCAGTCCTGGGCTTTTGGGAACCTTTTGCTGGTTATTGTCTCAGTGATTTATTTTCCTCTCCCTTGGACTTTTCAATTTGGTTGGTTTGGGTTTTTTTTAACTAATTCTCCATTTTTTCCCCCTTCCCCTCCCTCTCCTGCCTGTTTCCACCTCTCTTGCTCTTCTCAGAGCTGCTGGTGTTCCCCCAGGCAGCTCTAGACAGAGGCTCCTCTTCCACTGCTCTGCAGCCAGCAGAGCCCTTGGTGTGCAGCCTGGGGAGCCCTTTCTGCTGGTACTCTGAGGCCCTTCCTCTGCTGCTGTGCTTTGGGGAGGTAGAGACCAAAGCTGGTGACAGCATCAGGGTTTCTGAAGAGCACAGCCTAAGCCAGGCCTCCTTTTTATGTCATTTTATTTTAACCCTGCTCTATTTAACAGCTTTAAGTCTTGAGATCCAGTCAGTGCTTTCTCTGCACGTTCCTTCTTGGTGCACTCTTTCTGTGAGTACTTCTGCAGTCCTTGATGTTTCTCCTTTGGTTACCCACTCCTCAGACTTGGGCTCTCTCAGCTCTGAACAGGATGCCAGTCCCTTCTGTGCCACACAGAGAAGACCCTCCCCTGCTGGGGCTGTTGGGTGCCTGCCAAGGTGTGTCCTGCATCCCGGCAGGACAAGATTTCAGAGTGGGGATCCTGTTCTGAGGAGGCAGGCCCCTGGCAGCATGAAGCCTGGCACCTGTTGTAGGGAGAGGGTTCAACCCACCCTGCCAAACCCACCCTGCACTGACAGCTTGCCCCTTCCTACCAGGACACTGCCTGCAGTTTCCCTGATGCAGCAGGATGCAGAGGGTGCAGGAGGCTTCTTTCCTCTGCCTGGCACCTTGCAAAGCCAAACCACTTGAGCTGCAGTCTCTGCTGAGCACTGGATGATCCCCCCCTGAGCCCAGGCTGGGGCACAGGACCCAGCAGCAGCTGAGTGTCACTGAGTAGCCAAAGCTGTGAGTATTCCCTGAGGACACTACCATCCAATGCCACCCCCTGAGGAGGGTCCTTGGCCTCCCTGAACACCTGACCTAAAGCAGTGCACTGAGGAGGTGAGGAGCAGGAGGGGACCCCATGCTCTGCACTCAGACAGGCTGTGGAGCAGATCTTGGAGCTGATCCCTGCTGCAGCAGAGGGTTTGCCAGGTGTGCTCTCCACTTTGGGGTTTTTTTTCTGTTTGTTTGTTTGTTTTTGTTTTTCTAAGCAGTTGCTTGGGGTGAATTCGTTTTTACTGCTTGGGGTGAGCCCAGCTGTTGTGGCTGCGAGTTTGAGGATGGCTCTTTGTAAATAAACTCCTGGGAGAAGCAGGACAAAGCTTCAAGAGATGGGGAGAGAATGTATTTTTATGCAACTTTTGAGTGGCCTTTTAAAACCCTGAGATGAATGATTTTGTTTTACTGGTTGTTGTTATATAGTATTATAAGTATTATGTGTTTGAAAGTTTGGGAATAATATCCACACCTATGATGCTTGTAAACACAACAGTATTTATAAAGGAATAAAGAAGAGTTGGTAAAATAGAAGCTTGGGCTTTGCTTCCTTCTTTCTGGGGCTGTAAGTTGTTCAGCCTAAAATGCTCCATTTCTCCCTAAATTTCTGTATCACAGTGTCACAGAATGTTAGGGGTTGGAAGGGACCTCAAAAGATCATCCAGTCCAACCCCCTGCCAGAGCAGGAGCACCCAGGGCAGGGTACACAGGAACACATCCAGGCAGGTTTTGAATGTCTCCAGAGTAGGAGACTCCACAACTTCTCTGGGCAGCCTGCTCCAGGGCTCCAGCAGCCTCACACCAAAGAAGTTTCTCCTCATGCTGAGGTGGAACCTCCTGGGTTCCAATTTATGTCCTCTGCCCCTTGTCCTGTCAGAGGGCAGCACTGAGCAGAGCCTGGCCCCTTCTTCTTTATCCCAACCCTTCAGATATTCATAGACATCAGTGAGATCCCCTCTCAGCCTTCTCTTCTCCAGTCTAAACAGCCCTAGGGCTCTCAGCCCTTCCTCATCACACAGATCTTGCAGGCCCTTCATCATCCTTGTAGCCTGCTACTCTCTCCAGTAGTTCCCTGTCCCTCTTGAACTCGGGGGCCCAGAACAGGACACAATACTCCAGATACAGCCTCACCAGGGCAGAGTAGAGAGGGAGGAGAACCTCCTTTGCCCTCCTGGCCACACTCTTCTGAATGCACCCCAGGACACCATTGGCCTTCTTGGCCACAAGGGCACATTGCTGTCCCATGGATGACTTTGCTGTCCACCAGGAGTCCCCAAAAGCTCTGCAGATAGGTATCTGCTGCAGGTATGGGGAAAGGCAGCTCTGCCTGCACTCCTGCTCAAGGAAAGCTCAAAGGAGGGACCTCTGGATGCACATCCCTGAAAGCCACCCAGCAGAACAGAAACTTTCCCACCAGATGCCTCTGAACCACAGGAGGCTTCAGGGCTGACTCCCTCATGGTGCCAAGCCCTGTGTGTACTTTGGTCAGCAGCTTGGTCACATCTTGGTGCTGGAAGCCTCTGTGTGTTCAAGGTTGGTCTTCAAGGGTGGTAACTGCAGCTTGAGCTGTTCCCTGCAGGGCCAGGGATGTTCAGTGCCTCTGCAAAGCAGGGCAGGACCTCACCATGAGTGCATGGATCAAACTCTGTTGGGGATGAAGAGCTTGGTGGGGACCAAACACTGACCCAGGCTGCCCAGAGAGGTGGGAAGTGCCCCATCCCTGGCACCATTGCAGGTCAGGTTGGTTGGGGCTCTGAGCACCCTGCTCTCTGGCAGCAGTCCTTGCTGACTGCAGGGGTTGGACTGGGTGGGCTTTAAACCTCCCTTCCCACCCAAACCAGCCTGTGCCAGCCAGGCTCAGCCAGAGCAGCAGGGCTCAAGGCTGCCCAGAGACATCTCCACTATGTGCCTGCCCCCACTCGTGTTTGAGGGGCACCTGCATCCCCGTGGGGCTCCCCTCCTGCCTCCACCCCCACCCTTATCCCTGGTCTCACAGTTCCCAGCCACGAATAGCCCAGTGAGCCCCAGCAGCAAGAGCAGAGGGACGCAGGGCTCCTTTCAGCTCGTTTCTTTAATAAGGAGACAGAGACCTTTACAAAATCACCATCGGACGACAGGGGACAGAGACGGCAGAGGCCACACGAGAGGAAGGGCTTTAAAAGCAGCTCCCCGCCGGAGCCGAGCGCTGCGGGGCCGGGCCGGGGCAGAGTGGGGCTGGCGCAGGGAGGGGAGAGGAAGAGCAAGCCAAGCCTGTTGCCAAGCCCTGTGGACTCCCTTCCTTCTCACCCCGGGAGAGCGAAGCCGAGCGTCTGTGGCACAGCTGGGTTTGCACCGCGGTGCAGCCGGGAGGGGGGAGCGGCAGCTCCCAGTCCCCAGAATGGAAACTACCAGACTGGACACAACAGAAATCACCCAAATCGCTCCCAAAAACCTTCTGCCACCAGATCCTTGCCACTTCCCAACCTTCCCATTGCAGAAATGCCACTGGCAGGTCAGCCCCGGCGCCTGTGCCCGGCGCTGCCCCATCTCCTCACCCGGCGTGACAGCGGCACCGAGGCGGTGCCATCCTGGCAGCCGCAGCCGCACCAAACAGGAGGGTCGGTGGAACACATGGGGGAAAAGGGGGCACGGCTCGCCCCGGGCCCGTCCCCGTGGGGTCCCGGCGCACCGTGCTCTAATATGGCTTCTAAAGTTGCTGTGACAGTGACACGCACCCGACGCGACACAGGACGCCCAAGCCACGATGCTGCTGCCCGGCCACGGGAGAAAAGCCACACGAGACAGGGACGAGACACAGATGAGGTCACGGCGGCGTCGGGGACAGCTCAGCCTCCTCTGGCTTGGCGCTGGCATGCTTCGCTGCTTGGAGGTTTCTTCTCTTGCTAAATCATTTTTAATTTCTTTTTTAATTCTTCGTTTTTATTATTATTTAGGGGAAAATGACCAGGGTGCTGCAGAGCACTCGAGCGATGAGTTCTGCTCGTCGCCAGCTCTGCAGGAAGGCGGCGGGGACCAGGGTGCCCCGCGATGGGGACGAGGGTGCCCCGCGATGGGGACGAGGGAGCCCCGCGATGGGGACGAGGGAGCCCCGCGATGGGGACGAGGGAGCCCCGCGATGGGGACGAGGGTGCCGGCGGTGAGGCGGCGCCGGCTGGGCTCTAACCATGCTGCTACTGCGGGGGGCTGCTGACATGCACGGGCCGGGGGATCTACAGCATCTCCAGGGGCTTCAGCTACACGCAGCTGCGGGGGCAGAGGCAGCGCTGATGGCTTTCGGCCTGGGGGCTTTTCCCAGTTTCAGTAAAAACAAATTAAATGATGTCGTAAAGTCACAGCCTCCCCCTCCCGAGGCTTCAAGAGTTCGAATGGAAACCAGCCGTGTGGGACCCCTGCTCCTGGTGAGACCCCCGGATGATGTGGCAGGTCTGGGGGCTGAGGGTGGGAGATGCTGATGGGATGAGGGGGGGTGATGAGTGCAGGCCTGTGGCATATCTCCACCTGCTTCCCAAGGCTGCCAGCAGGAGGGTCTGAGGCTCTTCCCAATTCCTTCACTTTTCACCCATTTCCACATGAAGCAAACCCCTCTCAGTGCCTGGATGGCCCCAAAACAAGAGTCCAGAGCCTGACACTCTCTGGTGCCCCTGGCCAAGGGTCATCAGCTGCCTCCAGCTCCCCTTTAACTAAAAGCACCCCAAGATTTCTTCTCCCTTTGGCTGCTGAGACAGGGCAGGACCTCGCTGGCTGCCACTGACACATCCCTTAGGGAAAGGGAGTGAGTAAAGCTGGGGGATGGCACTGTGGGACTACTCACTCAATGACCCCAAAGTCCCTGTAGCCTGGCATGGCCCTGGTGACACTTTCAGCTGGCCCCACCAAGCTGAGCTCCAGAAGCTGGGCTGGGTACCAGGGCATGGACCAAGTGCAGCTGAGGTGGTGGTGGAAGTGGTCTTTGGGTGTCTTCAGTCCAGCCTCCCCCAGCAGCTTGGCTAACAAAGCCTCAAGGACAGAGATCCCTCCCTGGCCGCCTGCTCCAGGGCTGAATGTCCCTGCAGGGGAAGGAGATCATCCCTGTGTCAAACCTGAACCCCCTGAGCTGTGCCTGCCACCACGTTTCCTGTCGTCTCTCCACTCCCAACCAGGGCTGAGAGGCAAGGTGCTACCAGAGGATCCGGTGGAGGATCCAGCAGAGCTGCCAGAGGATCCAGTGGAGGATCCAACAGAGCTGCCAAAGGATCCAGTGGAGGATCCAGCGGAGGATCCAATGGAGCTGCCAAAGCATCCAGCAGAGTGAGCTTGGTTTTGGCACTTTGTCCTTGGGCTCAGGGTGCCCTGCACCAAGTTCCCAGCCTGGGTGTTGGACCCCAGAGCAGCATCCCCAAAGGCCAGGACACTCCTGGCTGCACCCCAGAGCTCTGCTGCCCTCACTGAAGGTGTGACACCTTCCACTGCTGAGCTGTGCCACAACTGAGCCCAGGAGAGCAAAGCAGAGCGGGGAGCACAAGGCTGCTGAGGAGGCAGAACTGGGCTGGAGACACCAGCTCAGGTCACAGCTCCACTACACACTGGGCTGACCTGGGGAGGGCTGCTGGGCCCTTTCCCAGCTGCAGGGAATGGCACTGGCTTTCCAGCTCCAGGGCTTGGTCCTGGCTTGTCCCACGGTGGGAGAGGTGCCCTGGAGAAGCTCTTTCCCCTGTCATGGACATGGATATGGCTTATACCCCCGAGGGGAGCAGGACAGGGTGGGTTCAGTGGGGACCAGCAGCTCACAGGGGTCAGGGGCTTTGGTCCCTTGTTGGCTGTGGGGTTGCTCTCACCCTCCCCACCTGCATCACAGCAGTGGGATGAGGTGGCGGGGCTGGAGCTCCGCACAGCCCCCCAGCTGCCCTGAGGCTGTGCTGGGGTGTCCATCACAGAATCACAGAATGGTAGGGGCTGGAAGGGACCTCTGGAGATCATTGAGTCCAACCTCCCACCAACACAGATTCACCTAAATCACATTACACAGAAACGTGCCCATGGCACCCAGGGCTCAGCCCTGGGGACACACAATGGCCTTTGGGGACACACAGTGGCCTTTGAGAAGCACCTGGCACCACTCTGAGGGGCTGCCCCCTCACACTTGGACATCTCTGGATATACACCTTCCTTGTGGAAGCATCTGGAGCTGCAGGTTTCAGCCAAGCACAGACACAAATCACCCAGCACTGTCCCCACATGGCCTCTGGGGAGCTGACATGGCAGAGGTGGTGGTGGTTCCTATGGAGATGGTGGTGGTCCCTGCAGAAGATGTGGTGGTCCCTGCAGAGGTGGTGGTGGTTCCTGCAGAGGTGGTGGTGGTCCCTGCAGAGGTGGTGGTGGTTCCTGCAGAGGTGGTGGTCCCTGCAGAGGTGGTGCTGGTTCCTGCAGAGGTGGTGCTGGTTCCTGCTGTGCTGCTGGCACATGCACATCCCACTGCTGTTTCTTCAGAGCAATCCCCCCAGGTCCCTGTGCTCAGACTGGCCCCACAGCTCAGACTGGCCCCACAGCTCTGACTGCAACACCAAGGGCTCAAGCCACCACTGCCACACCAGCTGCAGTGGAGCCCTGCAGTCCCTGCAAACCTCTCCCCAGAAGAAACCAAACCTGGACCTGGCAAGGGGCACTTGGCCATCCTCAGCCCAAACTCCTGGCGCTTGCCCTTCTCAGGCAGAGGGAGGCCGAGCAGGATGGGGAGGCTCTGGGTCTCCTGCAGAGAGTTTTCTCCACCATTTGAATTATCACACAGCTGTTGGTGCCCCAGGCAAGCACAGTGGGTCTGGTCATCTCGAGCTCTCAGGCTCTGCTGTCACCTCCATGCTACATTCAACAGGCCCCCAGATGAGCCCAGCGGAAGGAGGGCGGCAGCGGTGCCCTGGGCTGGTGCCGCGGGAGGTCCCGGGCGTGCCGGGGGCTTTGCACCTGGGAGGGGTGGCAGGGGAGGCGCTGGGACATGCAGCAGGAGGGAGCGATGCTGAAGAACGAAAAGAACCATCCGTGTCTGTAACCTCTTCCCCTGGAAGCTCTTGGCACTGTCTGGGAACCCTTCCACAGCCGTCGGAGGGGAGCTCAGCTGAAAAACGGAACAAAAGAACCAAAACCGGAGGTGGCGGAGCTGAGGTATCGGCAGCCCTGGCGCTGAGCCTGTCCGCGGCCGTGCCGCGCTGCCCCCGGCGGCTCCTATTTGCCCTTGCCCAGGGCTGCGTCCACCTCCTCCTCCGGTTTCAGCGAGTGCCACTGGGCGATGGGCCGCCGGGGGTTGGCCAGCATGTCTGACCAGTGCCGCAGCTCCGTGCCCGTCGAGTTGAAGCCTGTGAAGATCTTGCCGATGGCTTCGTTCTTCCCCAGTTTGTCGTAGTCCAGCACCGTGATGACCACTTGCACTTTCTGCAGGAGGAAACCTTCTTCAGAGGGGCAGAAAGCTGCAGAGGCTCTGACTGCCCCACGGCCCGGCGGTGGCACAGCTGGCACCCCCCCGGAATCCCTCCAGGGCCCATTCTGGGGCAGGGTCTCCTCCCTGCCCACGGCTTCCTCCACCTCCTTCCCTAGGGAGCCCAGAGCTGCAAAGCCATGGTGGGGGCCCAGCTCATCCTGGGAAAGGTCCCCCAGGGGTGGTGTGGGGCTGGGAAAGAGCTGTGGGCTGCAGGGCTTGATGGGGCTGGGCTGGGGCAGGGGGCACATGCAGGAGCTAGGGCAGGACATTCAGGGGCCAGAAGGCACCTGGCCAGTAGTCCAAAAGGCTCCTAGGACTCAGTGGAGGTCACTACAGGGCCAGCACCAGAGGAAAGCCTCACTCCAGCCATGACCTGGGCTGGGGTTATGTCTCCCACAGGTGCTGCCAGCCTCTTGCCTCTGCCCTGCACCCACTACCCTCAGAATCAGCCCAGGCCCAGGGTGGAACTGGCAATACTTGATGGGTGATGAGATCAGGAGGTCCTGCCAAGGCAGGAGCTCCTCAGGCTGCTGGGAAGGCTGGGACATGGCCTTGGGCAGCTGCCTGCCTCCCAGGGAAGACATCAGACAAACCTGTATCTGCTCAAAGGGGATCTCAAAGCTGAAGGACTCATTGAAGTAGGGGTTTAGGGTCTTCTTCTTCACTGTGGTCTTCTTCTTCTTCAACCTCTTGCCATTCTGCAGCAGGTGGATCTTCACATAGGGATCTGAGGGGGCAGGAGGCTGCATCAGTCAGGGCTGAAATACCCAGGCGCCACCATCAGCCTGCCCCAGGGAAAATCTCAGCCCAGGATGAGGGGCACCATGGGGTAAAGAGATCTCCATGAGTAAAGGTCCTCTGAGGTCTGTGGGTAGAGGCCAAAGCCAAACTATTTTGGCTGCAGAGGATTTGTTGGAGCAACTGGCCAAGGGCTGAAGCTCTTCTGCATCCTGTCAGTCCCCTTGCAGGAGGGCTGGGGACAGTGGAGTGACCTGGGTGGGTGCTGGCCTCTCACTCTTGGTTTTGGAGCAGGACACCTCAGAATAAAGCTGAACCCTTCCAGCCTTGCAGGTGCTTCTGTTTAAGGCAGATACAGAGAGAGCTGAGGCAGAGAGCTCAGCCCTGAGCTGGGAAGGCTTCTGGCAGAGAACCTGCTGTGACCTGAGGTCCTGGGCCCCAGGGTGAGGAGGAGCAGGACCAGGGGCAAATGGCAGAGGAGCATCTTCACCACTCAAGTGCTGCAGTGTCCTGGCCCTAGACACAGTGGTGGGCTAAATTTGATACAGAATCACAGAGTTGTCAGGGTGGGAAGGATCCTCAAGGCTCAGCCAGTCCCAACCCCCCTGCCATGCCCAGGGACACCTCACACCACAGCAGGTTGCTCACAGCCACATCCAGCCTGGCTGCAAAAACCTCCAGGGATGAGGCTTCCACCACCTCCCTGGGCAACTTGTTCCTGTCCTTCCCAAGGCTCAGAGGGCTCATCCCAATCCCATTTCACCTCGTTCCCACAACCAGACCTTGGGCTGCCATTGATGCAGGTGGTCCCAGGCACTGTAGAGTGGCCTCAGTGCCAGATGGCCTCAGTGCCAACTTAGGATGCTGAGAGCCCCCACTGCAGGGTGGAAGGAGGATGCCAATGAGGCAACACCCACCTGAGAGACCCCCAACATCCATCTTCTTCAGGTTCTTGGCCTCCAGGATGCAGACAGTGAGCTTCCCAGCCGTGGGCACATACCGCAGGGAGATGCAGATGTCTCCCAGCTTCTCTGGCTGCCAAGCAGAGCAGGGAGCAGGTATCAAAACCTTGCCAGTGCATCTCAGCACAGTGCTGGGATGTGGTCCTGCATGCAGACCCCCCCCAAAGCCTGCTCAACCTTCAGTGCAGGCACAAAGTGGCACCAGCACAAGGGTTTGATCACTGGGGGCTGGGGCAGGACAGTCATAGAATCATAGAATCATAGAATCAGTCAGGGTTGGAAGGGACCACAAGAATCATCCAGTTCCAACCTCCCTGCCATGGGCAGGGACACCTCACACTGGATCAGGCTGCCCAGAGCCTCGTCCAGCCTGGCCTTAAACACCTCCAGGGATGGGACCTCAACCACCTCCCTGGACAACCCATTCCAGGCTCTCACCACCCTCATGGGGAAGAACTTCTTCCTCACGTCAAGCCTGAATCTCCCACTTCCAGCTTTATTCCATTCCCCCCAGTCCTGTCACTATCTGATGTGCAGTCCCAGCACAGCACTCAAGAAGTTCATGCAGGTCATTTTTGGTCTAGAAAGGCTTTTGAGTGGGGAAAGAACAGGGGCAGATCCTGCCCAGTGCCCACAGCCAGCACAGCTTGGTGCTCAGCTGAGACCCCCCCCCAAAGCGGTCACCATCCTGAGCACCCTGGGAGGGCCCAGAAAGCGGAGCTCACCCCACAGCCCCCCCACATCTCAGCACCCCTGGCCAAGGGTTTCAGCTGGCTGAGGGCCCCCTGTCAGCCCTGCTCTCACCTCCTCCTTCTCCCCACTCTGCAGGTCCCTCCACTCCTCGATGGGCTGGCCCAGGTCCACAGTGTTCATGGGCACCTTCACCTCGCCGATGATGTCGTGCTTGGAGAAGCGATCGAAGTCGTAGATGGCCATCACCAGAGTCTTGCCACCCAGCTCCTGGTAGGGAACCTGCACAAAGGCCACCAGCAGGGCTGGAATGGGCTCAGGGGAGCCCAGGCCAGCACCAACTGCTCCCAGCAGGGAGGGTCATCGTATGGGACCAGCACAGTCAGGGAGAAGGACGGGAGTGGGACACAAGGTCTCCTGTTTGGGGCAGGAAGGAGCTCACCTTGAAGGTGAAGGTCTCGTTGAAGGCAGGGTTGAGAGTCTTCTTCTGCACTTTGGTTTCATACTTTTTCTTCTTGTCAGGGAGCAGGAACACCTTGACATATGGGTCTGAGGTGCCACCCATGTCCAACGCTGGCAGCTCAGCAGCTTGGAGGATCCCCACTGTCAGCTGGAGGGGTGGGAGGGGAGGCTTCAGCAGCACAGCCCAGCCCAGGCTGCAGATGCCAAGGGCTCATCTCCAGCCCTTGGGGCAGGACTCCCTGTGGCACTGCACCCAGCTCCCAGCTCCCTCCTGTGCCACCCAGGTCCAACAGGAGGCTTCTCCTCTCAGACACCCTCCCCAGGCAAGCCTCAGTCCCCATCCCCTCAGCAGACCCCAGCCCCTCCCTCACCTGGTTGGCCTGGAAATCATAGTCCAGGGAGAACTGCAACTTGCCCAGGTTCTCAGGCTCCTTCTCCTCCTCTTCACCTTCCCCCTCTGTCAGACCTGTCTCTGCATCATCATCATCCTGTTGGCCCTGCAACAGCAGCCAAGGAGCCTCAGCTCAGCAGCAGAATCACAGCCCAGTGTCCCCCCACCACTGGGGACCTCCAGCACCCCAACCCTGCAGGCATCTCAACACCCAGGGAAAGGAGATCCTCATGCTGGGGACAAAGCACTGCCAGGGCAGCCCTGGGGTGGCACCAGCTCTGCCCATGACCACACAGCTGCCAGAGGGGCCCTGGGGGTGCTGGTCCAGCCGAGATGATGTGGTGGGGGCTGCCTCAGGGTGCCAGGACATGGGGGCATCACCAGTGGATGGAGATTTGGTACTTCCAGGTGGAGGCTGCATGCAACTACCCTACTGCAAAGGGGGCAGGGGTCTATGCCTGGTGAGCACCACAGCTGGTGCCAAGGGCTTAGCAGGGCCAGCTCCAGGCCTTACCAGCTTAGTACCAGAGACATAACCCAAGCCTCCTAAGGCAAAGCCACCCCTGTCCCTGCCTCTCCAATTCATGGGGTGGGAGCTCCAGCTCCTTATCAACTCTCTGACATGCCCCCAGGTCTCCCATCCCAATCTGGAAGCAGATGTTGGAGAATGAGGCTCGTGGTGACACCTACCATGGAGGGTTTCCCAGGACAGACAGGGACCAGGCAGGTGGGGCAGCAGCAAGGCACAGCAGGAGCAGAGGAGGGAAGAGAGAAATGTTACAGAGCAGCTCTGGGGACCCCTGGCAGGGTGGGCAGCTGGGGTTTGTATGGCCTGAGGAGCCCCAGGGGCCTCCCTCTCTGGGCAATCCCACCCCACATCTCCCACCACCCTGGCAGGGCTGGGGAGCAGGGCACAGCATGGAGATCTGCATGCCCATGGTGCCCAAGTGGCTCTGAAGAGCAGAAATGGACACCCAAACTCTCCCACCCCCTCCAGATGACCCTGGGTCAGGGCCATTGAATTGGCCATGGTCACCCCAAGCCTGCTGGTACCAAAGCCTCCTTGCTGCTGGTTCCCCAGGATGGGGAGATGGCCTCAGCTCTGTGCCATGCACCTGCACCTGCCTCTTGAGCTCTGGCTTTGTGGGCACCCCAGGCTGCTGGGTGCTCTGGCCTGGTGCCCTTCTCTTGGCTAAAAGCAGACCTCAGTGCCATGAGGGCAGCTGAGGCAGGGGGGAGACAGAAGGGTTTGGAGCAGCATTTGCTGGTGCAGGTCCAGGTCAGCTTGAGCCTGGTCCCATCTGGGCCACCAGGCACTGGAACAGGACAATGTTGCTGTCCCAGCTGCTTCTTCACATCTGCAGTGTCCTACCCTGGGATCCTGGTGGCTCCATCTGACTCTGCCTGAGCTGGGAGTGGCTCAGCCAGAGGAACCTTCCTGCCACACCGAGCACAGGGCAAGGCTCAGCTGTCCAGAGGACATCACCTGGTTGCCTGACTTCATGTCCTTCATGTTCATGGCATTCTTCATGCCTTTTCCCTTCTCCTTCTTGTTCTTCTTCTTCTTGCAGCAGCACTTCTTGCAGATGCAGAAGCAGCAGGTGAGGATGAGGAGCCCAGCAACCACTGCGATGGCGATGAGGGCCCAGGGTGGCACTGCAGGCAAAAGCCAGGACCTGGTCAGCCCCAGGGCTCCCTCCCAGCCCCAGGCACCAGGAGCTGAGCTGGGGGCAGGTGTGCTGAGGAGGGTGGCACCCAGGCCAGGGGGCAGCTACTCACAGGGGATCTTGTTCAGCTCGTTCATGAACTTGTCCCTCAGCTTGGTGAACATGTCCTCCTTGCTCTCCCCTGGCCCCCCAGCCTCCGTGGAGTTCTCCAGCGTGGCCATGGGACTCGTGGTGGCAGTGGCCTCTGGGGCCATCATGGATGCTTGCTTGAAGGTCATGGTGAGCCAGGGGCTCCCTGTGGAGAGCAGCATCCAGGTGGTCTCTTAACCAGCTCCACACCCAAAGTGCCTTCACAACCCAGATCCAGACCCAAAGTGCCTCCAGAACCCAGATCCACACCCAAAGTGTCTTCACATCCCAGATCCACACCCAAAGTGCCTTCACATCCCAGATCCAGACCCAAAGTGCCTTCACATCCCAGATCCACACCCAAAGTGCCTTCACATCCCAGATCCACATCCAAAGTGTCTTCACATCCTAGATCCACACCCTGGAGTGCCTCCATGAACCAACTCCCCACCCAAAGTCTTCACAATCCAGCTCCAGACCCTGAGTGCCTCCATGACACATCTTCAGACCTAAAGGGTCTCTGTTAACCAGCTCCAGACCCAAAGATCCTCCACACCCAGCTGCAGACCCAAATTCCTCCATGGCCCAGCTCTGGACCCACAGCTCCTCTCTAGCCCCAGCAGATGCCAGGTTGCAAAGCAAGGTTCAGAGCAGCCAAGGGAATTCACTTTGCCCCTGGGGTTAAGGAGGTTGAAAGGTTCTCCAGTGGGAGAAGCCAGGAGCTGAGCACACTTGTAGAGAACCATGGAAGGAGGTTCTGGGGGCTTGTGAGCTCTGCCTGGGGGAAAGTCCTTCCCTGAATCTCTTCCCTCTGCTGCTTGCATGGAGTATCACCTCCTGGGGCCAGCTGCTCCTCCCTCCTTCCCACAGAAGCAGAAAAGCAGAGTTCTTGCCTCAAAAAGCTGCCCAGAGGGACCTGGGGTGTTCCTTCCCCATAATGGCACTGCCATGAGTCAACAGCTGAGCCTCAGGTGGACTCAGTGCTCAGCCCCACACCAGGACACCTTCCTCCTGTGACACTGCCACTGGGGGGGTGCTGGGGACTGGGGGGACCCCACGTGGGGCAGAGCAGCCCTTCACACAGCAAGGTGGGGGTGATGCCAGGACTCCCACCCTGATGCCAGGACACCCATCCTGATGCCAGGACTCCCACCCTGACAAGGTCCCTGCCACAAGCTTTGGGGTGGTGAACCCCAGCAGACAGTAGTGGCAGGGCTGAGGTTCCCTGGGCTGCCACCAGCATGTGGTTGACTTCAAAACTCAGCTGGAGGTAGCTTTTGCTCATGGCGGAAAGGTCCCCAGCCCCACACTGAACCCTCTGTTGCTCTGTCCCTGGGAGCCAAGCATGGCTGCAGGGTGAGCCCTTCCCACAACCTCCCAGTATCATGGACCAGCCAGGACCATCCCCTTCAGCCCTTGCAATAGCAATGTCTGTGGTGGGGCTGCAGAAGGAATGGGCAAAGCAAAGAGCTTCCATCACTGGTGCTGCTGGGAGCAGCAAGAGCAGAGGGCAGAGGGCAGAGGACTGGGCAGGCTGCAGGAAGCCCTTTGCTGGCTCATGGGTGGCCTCTTCCTCTGCCCATGGGCACCCCTATGAGAGGCAAGCTGGGTGACAGCCCAAAGTGGATCAGTCTCTTGGAGACAGAGCTGCTGGGAGTGTGTCTAGAGAAGGGCAACAAAGCCACATCCCCAAGCACCACATCTACACCACCTTTAAACACCTCCAGGGTTGGTGACTCCACCTCCCTGGGCAGCCTGTGCTAGTCTCTGACCATTCTTGATGGGAAAACCTTCCTCCTACTGTCCAGCCTAAACCTCCTCTGCTGCAGCTTGAGGCCATTCCCTCTTGTTCTGTCACTAAGGACCTGTGAGCAGAGACCAGCACCAACCTCTCCACAACCTCCTTTCAGGCAGCTGGAGGGAGCAGTGAGGTCTCCCCTCAGCCTCCTCTTCCTCAAACGAACCATCCCCAGCTCCTTCAGTTGCTTCTCACAAGATTTATTCTGCAGCCCCTTCCCCTTCCTTGCCCTCCTGTGCCCTGGCTCCAGCACCTCCACATCTCTCTTGTATGGAGGTGCCCAAAACTGGGCACAACACTCCAGGTGTGGCCTCAGCAGTGCCAGGCACAGAGGGACAATCACCTCCCTGCTCCTGCTGGGCACAGCATTGCCAATCCCAGCCAGGATGCCTTTGGCTTTCTTGGCCACCTGGGCACTGCTGGCTCCTGTTCAGCTGCTTGTCCATCAGCATCCCCAGGTCCCTTTCTGCCAGACCCTTTCCAGCCACACTGCCCCAGGCCTGCAGCACTGCTTGGGGTGGTTGTGACCTGAGGGCAGGACCTGGCACTTGGCCTTGCTGAAGCTCCTCCTTGGCCATGGATCCAATCTAAACTAAAATCTACATGAGGGAGACCTCATTGCTCTCTGCAGCTCCCTGGAAGGAAGTTGGAGCCACATGGGGGTTAGTCTCTTCCTCCAGGTAAGAAGCAACAAGATGAGAAGAAATGACCTCAAGTTGCCCCAAGGGAGGTTTAGGTTGGCCATGAAGAACAATTTCTTCCCCAAAAGGGTTGTCCAGGCCTGGCCCAGGCTGCCCAGGGCAGTGGTGGAGTCCCCATCCCTGGAGGAGTTTCAAAGCTGTGCAGATGTGGTGCTGAGGTGGTGCTGGATCACAGCTGAACTCAGTCTTCCAGCCTGAACAGTTCTGTGACTCCCTGATCCATCCCAGGTGTGCAAAGAGCTGCAGTGAACAACCCCTCTGCAGGCTGGGAACTTGGGGACTGTTTTTCCTCTGGTTTGGGTTTGGTTTTCTTCAGTCCCTGCTGGATTTTGAAGCCCTGTGTGTGTTTTCCACCAGGAACCCTTTCCAAAGTGCAAGGAGTGACTCCTGGTGGTGCCTCTGCCCTGCCACAGGCACAAAGCATCCATTAGCTGGAAAATGGAGGCCAAACTGGAACAGCCAAGGCAACACTCAGCTGGAAAACCTTCCTGGTGCCCATCAGTGGAAGTTCTGCAGAGGGTTTCTTGTGAGCCCACACCAGCCCTGAGCTGCTGGCCCAGCCAGACCTGCAGGCAAACAGCTGCAGGATGTTGGTTGCTCTTTTCCCTCTGCTTTTGCTGAGCTTGGTGACAGGATTTGGCACCCAGCTCTGGTGTCCCCAGTACAAGAAGGACACAGAGCTGCTGGAAAGAGTCCAGAGGTGGCCACAAAGATGCTCCAAGGGCTGGAGCAGCTCTGCTGTGAGGCCAGGCTGAGGGAGCTGGGGGTGTGCAGCCTGGAGAGGAGAAGGCTCCAGGGGGACCTCAGAGCTGCCTGCCAGGACCTGAAGGGATCCTGCAGGAAGGCTGCAGAGAGACTTTTCCTGAGGGTGTCTGGAGACAGGCCAAGGGGGAATGGTTTGGAGCTGAGGCAGAGCAGGGTTAGACTGGAGCTGAGGAAGAAGATCTTCAGGGTGAGGGTGATGAGACTCTGGCACAGGCTGCCCAGGGAGGCTGTGGATGCCTGGAGGTGTTCAAGGCCAGGCTGGATGAAGTCTTGAGCAGCTGAATGTAGTTGAGAGGTGTCCCTGCTCATGGCAGGGGGTTGGAGTAGGTGATCTCTGAGGACCCTTCCAACCTGAGCCATTCTGGCATTTATGATACCACAAAGGTTTCATCAAAGGCAGGAGGCAGGACAAGCTTGGCCTGCTGTGGTGGAGCTCATGCTTTAGGGCACTAGGGTCAGGAGTTTTGGCTGCTTGAGGTTATCAACCTCCAGCTTGGCCAGGACACAGAAGTGATAATGGTCCAAAAAATACCACTCCTGGGGAGCCCCAGAGCCCCTGTGCCCCACATGTCAGGGCAGGAGGGAGATGGAGGATCAGCTCTCCAACCAACACAGCACAGCAGGCTGGGGATGGAGACCTGTCCTTGTCACACTGGGCATGAGGATGGTTGGATCAGACCAGCCAAGACACCAACACCTCAGTATTTTCCCACAGGCTCCCTGAAGCCTCCCAGGTTTTAGCTGCAGTCACCTCCACATCGTAGCCCCAGAGGTTTCAGGTGGATTGTGTGGCCTGGTCCTGCTCCTGGCCCATGGCAGATGAAAGACTTTGATGGCATCAGAAGGGACTTGTCCAGGGATGACTCATCTTGGCCAGGTACCTTCTCCAGTGCAGCCCAGGAGCGTGCTTGGGGATCTGTTCAAGTGTGTGCCAGGTCCCCAGAGGCCACTGCAGGCTGTCTCCAGCCAAGGCAACAGCAGATCCCTGCCTGATCTTGTGCAGGACATGGTGGTTCAGAGGATGTAACCACTGAGGACCTGAGCCTCAGGAGCACCACTTGCCTGCAGCTCTGAGACCAGCACAGACCACAGTCACCAGCTCCTCCTGTGGATTTATCCATCCTGGATGTCTGTGAAGGTCAACCTTCTTGGACCTGCTCCACATGGAGCTTCCTAAACATGCTGAGCATCTAAGAGACTCTTCATGCTCCACCAGCTCCTTCTCCTGCCCTTGGATCCTAGACATGGCCACCTTCATGCCTCATGGAGTGGCTGCAGCCACTGCATCCACCAGAATCATCCTCACAGCCATGATGCAGCAGCCAGCCCCCAGCAGATGGGACTGGGGGGGGACTGGAGCAAGACACTGGAGGTGCCCCACAGCCACCACATGCTGCTCCAGGGTGAATCAGGAGCTGCTCTTTCTAAACCCCCACCCCACTGAAGGTTGTTTAGTGCAGAGGGCTTTGAGGGCTCCTCAGAGCTTTGCAGTGGCCAAGGACACCTGGGCTGCTTTCATTCTGTTGCCTGCTTGCTGGAGTAACCATTGGTGCCAGCAGCCTGACATCCCAGGTGGCACTGGGTGGCACTGGAGCTGCAGGTGTGCTTGTCAGGCAGCATACTGGGAAGGAGAGGTGGGCATGGAGTCCCTTCTTATAGGGTGACAGGGGTGGGCATGAGGACAGGATGCTGTCCCCTGCTTGCCACAGGGCCAGCAGCTCCCTGGAGCCCCACTCTGATCTCACTGCTCCTTTGCATCCATAAACCCTCTGTGGGTGGCTGCAGCACCTCCAGGTCGGGCTGCAAGAAAAAGAGTGGTGGGGTCCCCATCCCTGGAGGGGCTTCAGAGCCATGGAGATGTGGTGCTGGGGGACTTGGTTTAGCAGTGACCTGGCAGTGCTGGGGCAAGGGTTGGACTCTATGAGCTTGAAGATCTTCTGCAACCCAAAGAATTTCATGATTCTAACAGAAGGTCTTTTCCCCATCACCCCCAGTGCAGAGTGGGGTGGCCAGGAGGGAGGCAGAGCTGCCTGAGGAGCAGTGGGCAGGGAGCAGATGCTGCTGGGGCCCAGCTGGGCACTCCCCAGCTCTCTGCAGGTGAGGCAGGATCTGACCAGGCTCCTGACCTGACCTGTGTGTCTGGGCCACCAGGGCAGGATGGGGGCAAGCATGGCAGGAGCTGGGGTTGGGAAGGAGAAAAAGGCCAGGAAATGGCTTTGAGATGGAAGAGGAGAGATGGAGACTGGAGAGTGGGAAGGAATTGTTTAGAGTGAGGGTGGGGAGACTCTGGCACAGGTTGCCCAGGGAGGCTGTGGCTGTCCCCTCCCTGGAGGTGTGCAAGGCCAGGCTGGATGAGGACTGGAGCACCCTGGGCTGGTGGGAGGTGTCCCTGCCCATGGCAGGGGGGTGGCACTGGATGAACTTTAAGGTCCCTTCCAACCCAACCCATTCTGTGGTTCTATGCTCAGGACTATGCACAGACATGCACAGGAGCATGCACAGGAGCATGCACAGGACACTCACACAGGTGTGCACCACAGGCCAGGGTCAGGATGTGGCCTGTGTGGCACCCACAGAGGTGTGCCTGGGCACAAGCACATTCTCCATCTGTTCACTGTACAAACCTCTGCATGCTGGGGGCTCCCTCAGGTGGGTTCCCCCCTCCCAGTGCAGCCACAAGCAGCTGCTGATTGATTTCCATAAATAATTAATAAGGCCACAAGGAAACCCCCTCCCAGCAGGAGGAGGGGGATATGTGGGGACCTTGTGTGGACACTCAGCCAGGGAAATGCTGCTTTGGGGCTATTTGGAGACTTTTTGGAGGGGCTGCCTGGGAGCTGTGGTGGCTACTTTGACTAGAGAGAGCTAATTAGCATCACTAACTGCTCCATCATTTGCCCCAGCAGCCAGGGCTCTTCCACCTCACTGTGCTCACTGGGTGCTGGCAGAGCTGAAGACTGGGGGAAACTGAGGCACAGGAGAGGCTAGGTACCCCCCATGGTTACCCCAAAGCCCCCTGTGACCCTTCAGTCCCTGCCATGGGGCCAGGGGGGTTGATTCTGCCCCCCACGTGAAGAGGCCAAAGTTTGTTCCCCCTTCTCCAGGGGGTTTGGACTGGGTGGTGTGGGGCAGGGTGTGAGGTGCCTTGGGGCAGTGCCATGGGGGCAGCCTGGGAGGGTTGGGGTTGCCAGGGTGCAGTGTGTGGGGCACAAGGGCAGGCTGTGGGGCAGTGTATGGGGCAGTAAGGCTGGGCAGTGTGACCTAGAGCATGTCCCTTCCCCTGCTCGTCCCTGTCCCCACTCTGCCACCAGATCACTGGGTGGCCTTGGTCACATCCCCTGGCCCCACCACACACAGTGCGGATAGAACCTTTCAGCTGGGGGTGAGAAGCTGCTCCCAGCCCCACAGAGCTGGTTCCCAGGCAGAAGGGCCCATGCCAGCAGCCTGTCCCCATGCCAGCAGCCTGTCCCCATGCCTCCCAGCACCCTGACCCTGCTGGTCTCCACGCCAGCCCACAGTGGTGCTGCTGGGAGGGCACCCAGGTAGCCACGCAGCAGTGCAGGGCCTCAGCCAGCAGCACTGCAATGCAGTCAATGCAGTCCTGCTCCTGCTCCTGCTCCTGCTCCAGCTCCTCTTGCCTTTTTTTTTTTTTTTTTGCCTTTTTTTTTTTCCTCTCCTTTTGCAATTTTTCTTTTATTTTTCCCCTCCTTTCTCTGAGTTGCAGCAGTGGCTGGCATGGAGCTGGGGTGGCCCTGGGAGCCATCCTGGCTGCAGGTGGGAAAGGAGCTCAGCCTCTGCTCTGCCCCTGCACCCTCAAAGGCCATTTGCTGTGATTCCTCCAGCATAAAGTTCCCTCTTTACTTCTCCACTGGTTTGGAGCTGCCCCACCCCACCCCTTGCTCTGCCCAGACCCCAGTGCCTCAAGGAGATAAATAAATCAAGAGGGTTATAAATAACCTTTGCCATTAGTCTCAGGAACGAGCAGGGGTTAGGGCACCATTGATGAATACCATCTGGGAAGGGACCCCTCCCACCCTGCCAAATCCTGGGGACCCCTCCGGCCCCTCCCTGGGCAGCAGCACCCATCAGGGGATGCCACTGGCTATGGTAGGACCCACCCCACACCCTCCAAAGCTGCCAGGACAGGATGGGCTTCACCCAGACAGCTGCTGCAGAGAGCCCACATGCTTCCTGGTGGGTAGAACCCTCCCCAACAGCACCCAAATCACACTGTCCCTGTGGCACACTGTCCCCGGGGGCCACCCTCTGACCACCTTGCTCCATACCCCAACGTGTGACCCCTGCACCCCGTGGTGCCTTCGCAGGGGCTCTGCTGATTTGCACCGTGGGGTAGCTGGCACCAGCTGAGCCCCGCTGACAGAGACGAGCCCCTCCCCACAATTAAAACCCTGCCTGGGCTTTGCTTGCCGGCAGCGCCCCAGGGTCTGGCAGGACGGAAACCCCAGGCTGGAGGCAGGGTTCTCATTTCCATCCGTTCCCGGGGCATTTCCTGCAGCTTTGACCCCGGAAAAATCTCTTTCCCAAGCCCTTCGGCCCTCCTCCTGCAAAAGGCTCCATCCCAAAGACCCCCTGGGCTGCCACAGCACATCCAAAAAAGGGAGGATTTGGGGCATCCCCAGTGATGGCTCTTCGGCAGAGCACCGTGGGTGCCCCTGGCCTGGGAGGGGCTGGGCAGAGCAGCCAGGGTTGAACTGTTTTAAATTCAAAAAACCCAAAAAAGACCAAAACCCAAACCCAAACACTTGAGCACCATGACTGCCTCCTCCCCCGGGGTCTCAGGGCCCATCTCCTCCAGCCCCACAGCTGTAAAACCTGCCCTCATCAGCCGAGATGCTGCACGAAGGACCGGATCCAGGGAGGGAATCTGGGGTCGTAGGGAAGGGCTGGGATGTCCCTGGCCGCAGCAGCGCCCAGTCAGTCCCAGTGCTCCCTGCAGGGTCAGGGACTGGGGGGATCCAGCTGCTGGAAAGCCTCTGGCTGCCGTGCGGGGGCAGCTTTGGCAGCCGAAACCTCTCCTCTCCGGGGAGGCGAAGTGATGACGGAGGGCAGAAAGCAGCAACAAATCAAGATTAATGAGGCTGAGGCAGCAATTAACGCTGGTAGCTGCTGGCAGAGCACCAGGCTGGGCTATGGGCAGCTGCCAGAGCACCAGGCTGGGCTGTGGGCAGCTGGGTAAGGAGGCTCTTGACCTCCAGCTCTCCAGCCCACGTTGCTGGGTGCTGGCTTGTTCTGGGGAGACCCCAGTCTGAGGGGGGGGACTCTTGAGCTAACAAAGCCCAGAGCAAGGAGTTACTGCTCCTAGACAGGGTGGCAAAGCTGGGGTCAGAATGTCAGCTGAGCTGTGAGTCACCCTGCTGGGATGGAGACTTGGGGACCATCCAGCCCTGCACGAACATCAGCCTCAGGAGCCAGCCTCAAACCCTGCACCGCCCTCTGCCAGTGCTGGGGCTTGGGTGACTGGTAATGGAAATCCCCAGCTGGACCCAAAAGGGAGCACCCTCCCACTCTAGCACCAACAGGAAGCCTGAGCACTCCAGAGCTGCTCCGGAGACCCATCCTGGGAGCCAGCAGGGATTTCGGAGTAGAGCTGAGCTATTTGGCAGTGCCCCAGCCAGATCCTGATGCCAGCAGCTGCTCTGCTCCCCGGGACAGTAGCACATGGGCAGGACAGAGCTCACCTCTGCTGGACCCACTGCATGATGCCTGCACATCCCTCTGGCCTTTCACACATGTAAAGACCCCCTGACCACCGTGGCCAGATCTGGAGGGGACATGCTGAGCCAGAGCTTCAGCTCGCAGCAATGAGCCAGGAGAGTCTAATTAAGGCAAAGCCAGGACTCGGCTCCTGATGGCCATTTAATTAAACACAATCTCTGGCAAGGGATGTGAGGAGGCACAGGGAGATCGAGAGACCAGGGAGGAGGAAGAGGAGGGGGAGCAGGGGAGGGGAATGCTGCAGGACCCCAGTGCTAAAGGGCTCTGCAATACCCCAGCCCAGCCAGCAACACCCAGCCCCATTCCCCTTCCTCAGCACTGGCACAAATCCATCAGCGGTGCCGGATCAGACCCTCTGCCAGCAGCACCCCAGGCTGGCACAGCAGCTCCCAGGGCTCAGGGAACACTTTCACGTCAGGATTCCACTGCAGCTCCCACCTGATTGACACTGCTGAGGGCAAGGGGAGTTCCTGCTCCCCCAGCCCCACACTGCTCAGGGCTGGGTTTTTGCACCAGGCTGGCAAAGAGGAGCACCAGCAGCACAGGCGAGGGGTGGGATGGAGTGAGGCTGCTCCGGTAGCAGCAGGTGGCATCAATGGGATGTGAGCTGCCACATGGCTGGCACAGTGACATGTTTCCCTGTCCCCTCCCCTGAGTACAAGCAGGTGCCCACAATTGGGAAGACCCCCCCCAGGGCTCTCCAGACCTTCCTGTATTGGGGAGCAGTGCTGTTCAATGTCTTCATCAATGACATCAAGAGCGAGACTGAGGCACCCTCTGCCAATCTGCAGATGACACCAAGCTGAGTGGTGTGGCTGACAAAGTCTGAAGGATGGGATGGAAGCCATCCAGAGGAACCTGAACAGCTGGAGAGGTGGCTCAGGAAAACCTCATGAGGTTCAATAAGGCCCTGAACCTATGCTGGGGCAACCCTAGGTATCAATACAGGCTGGAGGATGGTGAGACTGAGAGCAGCCCTGAGGAGAAGGGCTTGGGGGTGCTGCTGGGTGAGAAACTGGGCAGGAGCCAGCAATGGGCAGCCCAGAAGGCAAATGGCAGCCTGGGCTGCATCCAAAACAACGTGGCCAGAGATGGAGAGGATCCTGCCCCTCTGCTCTGCTCTGGAAAGGCATCACCTGCAGTACTGTGTCCAGCTCTGGACCCCCCAGCACAGGAGTGACCTGGAGCTGATAGACAGGGTCCAGAGGAGGCCATGAAAATGATCATGGAGCTCTGCTAATGGGACAGGCTGGGAGAGTTGGGGCTGTTCAGCCCGGAAAAGAGAAGGCTCCAGGGAGATCTTAGAGCAGTCTTCCAGTACCTGAAGGGGCTACAAGAAGGCTGCAGAGGGACTGCTTCCAAAGGCCTGCAGTGCCAGGACAAGAGGCAAAGACTTCAAACTAGAGCAGAGCAGATTGAGATTGGATATAAGGAACAAGTTCTGCAGCAGGAGGCTGCTGGAACACTGCAACAGGTTGCCCAAGGAGGTGGTTGAGGCCCCATCCCTGGAGATATTCAAGGTGAGGCTCAACAGGGCTCTGGGCAACCTGAGATAGTGGAGGATGTCCCTGCTGAGTGCAGGGGGTTGGACTGGGTGAGCTTTGGAGGTGTCTTCCAACCCAAGACATTCTATGATTCCTTCCCACTGAGGCACAGTGCAGGGCAGCAGCACCTTCAGAGAGAAACCCGAGCAGGGTGGAGCCAACCAGCACAGGGGTGAACCACATCAGCCCTCCCAGCTCAGAGCCGTGCCAGGACCCTGCTGCTGCCTGGGCTGGTGCCACAGGCACCAGTGCCAGACCCACAGAGCTGCTCACCATCCACATTCCAACTGCAGCCCGGAGCTGGCCTGCACCCTCCCTCCCTCCCAGCCACACTCTGCTCCCTGCCTCATCAGCAGCCAGCACCCGGCTTGTCTAATTAAAAATAATGATGTGCTGGGGCTCGGCAGCCCTGACCGCCGGCGCTTCCCCGGGAGATGAGTGATTCGGGGGGGGCACCGCGCTGGAGAATCTCACAGTTCCTCTGAAAATTGATGAGCTGCTCAGCCTGTGGCTCCTGCACATCCCCACAGCCTCACTCTGCATCAGGTCCCATCCAGGGCCTCCCCCCCCTGCCTCGCCCCGAGCTGGAGGTGCCAGGGTCAGGGACCCCAAGCTCCTGCCTCGCTGCCCCGTGTGCCACGATCCAGGCTCCTCACCACGTTGCCTCAGCATCAAGGAGAGGGAGCCAGCTCCGGGCTGGCGGAGGAGATCTTGTAAAAGAAACTGTTCCACACTACGGGCAGAGCCCGGTGGGTTCCGAGCGCGCCGCTCGCCGGTGATAGAGGAGCTGCTCGGGCGTCACGGCGGCTGCATTATTTACAGCAGAGCCAAGGGACGTCCAACAGTTAAACGCAGTCCTAAAGGCAGCCTTCATTCATCACTGGGTACCAGATTAATGGCTCCTGATGCTCCCAAGTCACAACCAGCAGCTCCTGCTGCCGGAGCGCTGCACCGCGGCTCCACCGCCCGCTGCGGACAGCTAAAGGTCACCGCACCCGCGGGGCTGGGCGTGCAGCGAGCTGGGCTGGGGACATCCCATCCCACCCCCTCCGTTTGGCTGCCCTGCAACAGCGTCACCCCAGCCCTGTGCCTTCCTGCCAGTCAGGCACCTGACAGCTATCTGGGTCCTCCTTGGGGCCCCCTTCACCTCCCCCAAAACTTTGTGCCCACCTGGGGCTGCTCATGGAGCTGTCAGGTTTGTCCCCACCTGAGGACATCTCCCTGCCTGGGGGCCAGCACTGGCACCCACCCCAGGCAGCACAGGGACTTTCTGTGCTGAAACAAGGACAGCACTGAGATGAAGCTGGGAAGAGGCAGCTGGCAGCAGGCGATGCCCAAGCCTGCTCCATGCCACCTGCCTGAGCCATGCCTGGCACCCATGGGTGCTGCTTGCCCCAAACCCCATTTGCCAGGGCATCAGGCCCCAGCTCTTCTTTGCTGCCCAAGTCTCTGCTGCCCCAGCAGTGAAAGGACAGGAGGAAGCTGAAACTGGGGCTGGTGCCAGGGCTCCAGGCCCTGCGGCAGCCACTCCCTGTCGAGACAACCAGTGTTTGGGTGCCAGCAATGAAGAAGCTGGTGAGAGCCTTCTCCCCCCTCTCCACTACAGCTCCTGGCTTTCCACTTCCACACAACACTGCTGCAATGTTCCAGAGACCTCCCAGAAGGCAGCTAATTAGCTGGGAAGCAACTGAGGAATCACCTCAAGGTACCTGCTCATACAGCCACAGAGCTTGGCACCAGCAGAGGTTAAGGTCTCCCCCGCCCTGGGCACACCAGGAGCACCCTGCAGCCTTTCCAGACCCTTGTGTGGTGGCACAAGCATGTTCCTGTGCCAAGAAGGGGATGGCCCAACCACATCCTCCCAATCCGTGGGGGAGCTGCAGGACCTACAGGCACCATTCACCACCAGCATTTCATCCAGAGCCTTTGTCACATGCCATGTGCCACCATGGCACCCATGGGAAAGGCATCAGGAGCTGCAGCAGAGCACAGTCCCCTGAGCTGTGGGGATGAAGCCATCCCTGAGGACTCCAGAGGACCCTGTATGGCACTGGCAACCACAGCTGAGCCAGCACAAGCAGCCTACCGCTGACACAGAGCTGCAAATGGCCAGAACAGCCTCCCAGAAAAAGAGATCTGGCACTGCCAGTACCCAGTCCCATCCCCAGTGCCAGCAATGCCATGGTGGCCATGCCTTGCTCCACCAGTGAGACCAGCACAGCTAAAGAGTGCACCAAAAGGCAACTCTGGCACTTCGAAGGATACCACATGCCAAGATCATCAGAATCCTGCCCACCTGGGCTGGCACAGCTCTGCCTGCACTGCTGCCTGGCTGCCAGCACTCCCCGGTGATGGCCCCTGGCTCCTGATCAATATGGGGAGAAAAACAGAAGCCAGACAAGCTCCTGGGGAAGAGCCAGAAGCTGCTCCAGGAGACAATGTGGATCAATGTGAGGCGGGAGGCAGGGGACCGCAGGCCCTGCACTGAGCCAGCGCAGGCTGAAGGAGCAGACATGGCCACAGGGTGCCACTCCCAGGGGTGAAGCTCTGTCTGCAGCCCCCAGCAAGATCTCCAAAGCCCTCAGCCAAGCATGAGGTGGTGATGGGCTGCTGGGAGAAATCCAGAAAGCCACTTCCCAGCCCCGCGGAGCCCCCAGCAGTGCTCAGCCTCCAGCTTCCCCCCCCAGGGACTGGCTGCCTCTGGGAGCGCTGCTGGTGGCTGCCTGCCCACCTCCAGCTTCAGAGCTTCAGAGGTGGAGTGCAGCCAATATCTCCAGGGTCACCCACACTGGTGGCATTTGGGTTGAGAAAGGGGACAGTGAAAGCATGACATTGATGGCATCCATGGGGATGCAGTGCTGGGCCCACCCAGGGGGATTAGGTTGCAGCACCACCCAGCACCAACTGGGAATAAACCATGGGACAAGCTGCCCTGAGAACTGAGAGCCCAGCCCCAGCCCTGCCATGGGCACAGCCCTCAATCACCACAGGGGCATCCTCTGCTCCTCCATGGGCCCTCTGAGCTGCATCCCTACATTGTTCCAGGTGGCCAGGGGACAGAAGCACAACAGCCCACGCAGCCTGCTCCACTGCTGCAGCCTGGAGAAGGCTGAGGAGAAGGCTGAGGGGAAGGCTGAGGAGAAGGCTGAGGGGAAGGCTGAGGAGAAGGCTGAGGACAAGGCTGAGGAGAAAACTGAGGACAAGGCTGAGGAGAAGGCTGAAGAAAAGGCTGAGAAGAAGGAGGAGGGGAAGGCTGAGGAGAAGGTTATTTCCCCTCCTGGAATACCCCAGCTGCCCAGGGAGCTGCAAAGCATCTCAACTCCCAGTGCCCATCCCCCATTGCCAACAGCCACTGTCCCTTCTGAGGGTCCCCCACAGCCAAGCCCACCAGACTGAAGGGTCTCCATCAGGCTCTCACAGCACAGACCAGCAGCTGAGCCTGGCACAGCCACACCACAGCTCACTGCGGCACAAGCAGAGGCTGCGCCAGG
This sequence comes from Indicator indicator, assembly GCF_027791375.1. Classification (NCBI taxonomy): domain Eukaryota; kingdom Metazoa; phylum Chordata; class Aves; order Piciformes; family Indicatoridae; genus Indicator; species Indicator indicator. Next base: position 5,102,816 of record NC_072044.1, on the reverse strand, counting down.
CTGCTGGCAGCGGCAGAGGGCTCATGTGTGGGCAGCAGCGGGCACACACCGGCACCTTCCCTCCCAGCTCTCCTCAGGTTTCAGCCCCAGGAGAAAACCTCCTAACTCCCCTGGGAGCAGAGTGAGACAGCGTCAGGCCCTGCAGGGCATCCACGTGCCTGGGAATGCAGGCAGGGCACAGAAATTTGGGGTTGTTCTGCCCCTTGGATCCTCTGCCCAAGGCCGGTGGGAGCTGCGGTGCTGCTGCAGGGATGCCCAATCCCAGCAGCCCTCAGCCACAGGGGTTCCCAGGGACATCCCATGTCCCCCAGGAGAAGGCAGGAAGCATCTCCCCCAGCACACCACGGCACTGACAGCGGTTTGGAGGCTGGTGCCAGCTCCAGGGGGTTTGGAAGAACTGCTTCCATGTGAGGCACTGCAGAGGGTTCCTGGGCAGTGAGGAACAGCTCAGCCCTCCCCATCAGCTGCTGGACCCAAACCAGCCTGGTGCATCCCAGCCATCCCCACTGCCTGCAGACATTCATCCATCCCTGTGGCTTCACTCTGGCTCCAGAGGAGCAATTTGGGCCTCCCAGCAGTGGGACAATCCCCTGGGCTGCCACCAGCTCAGCGCAGGCTCAGATGGGCTCATGAGTTGGATGTGCCCTAGCTTAGCACATCTGCCCCCAGCACCTGCCAGCACCTTATGCCATCTACCTTGGTCCCAGCTTCCCCAGATCCCTGGGGTTGTGCCAGCCCAAAGCCCATGTCAGCTGTACCCTTGCAGGACTGGGAAGAGCTGGGAAGCAAAATCCACCCAAACACAGCGAGTTTCCTTGAGATGCAGGACACGAAGGATGCCTCGAGGCACCAGGAGCCCCCTCCAGGCAGCTGGGGCTGCAGATGTCCAGCTGCCAGTGGCCAGCAGGGATGGGTCTGGTGCAGCTGGATGACAACTGCTGGCACTAGGAGAGCAAGGTGTGGGTCCTGGTAGCAGCTATTTGGCAGAGCCCAGCACTGCTGCACACACTGCCGGAGTCAGTTGTGGTTCCCAGCGCCCTGGCACGAGAACTGTAGCACTGGCAGAGCCAACCCAGGGTGACAGAGAGTTCTGCCAGCCCCTGACACCACTGTCTGAACAAAGCTCTGCCAGCCCCTGACACCACTGTCAGCAACATCCAGGGGCACCATGGTTCCTCCTCCAGGCACCAGAGCAGATGAAGCATCACTCAGCTTCCAGCACACAGGGAGCTATGGGGAGTGTGGCCCCACTGGGACACAGCAGCCCCCAAGCCCAGGGTACACACTGGGACCCTGCACTCCGTGGCTGGCAGGGATGGGCCAGTGCCAGCACAGGGCCAGCGGCACCCCTGGCTGTGGGTTTACCTGGTATGGGGCATCTCAGATCCCAGCCACATGCTGCCTAATTCATAGTTTAATTAATAAATGAGGAATTATGCCGAGTTTATCCAATACTTCTGGACGTGTGATGGTATCAAAATCCCATTACTGACGAAGGGAAGGCATGAAGAGCAAAATTAGCTTTGGCATCTGAAACACTTGGGTCGATGAGATAACACAATCATTAGGGCTAATAATCAAAGAGCACTTTGGGGAATGTGGGCTCTGGTGAGAGAGGAGCCGAGGACAGCCACAGCCAGGCATGGGGGTGAGCTGGGGAGCAGCCTCAGTTTTCACCCAGGAGGGAAAGGCTAACCGCAGCCAAGGGCAAAAGCATTTTGCCAGCCTGCACTTACCAGCAGCTCCGGATACTGGCACAGGCAAAGTGCCAGTGGCTGCCAGGTTGAGGAGAAGCATGGCCAGACACAGCACCAGACTCCACTGCCAGGGGGTAAGGAGGGGGAAATGGCATGTTTGGAAGCCAATGAGCACTGGGTCCCATCTAGCTGCTTTGGGCAGTGATCCTGCTGGAGGACATGGCAGCTGCCCACTCGCAGCTCTCCTGCAGAGCCCGGGGAAGGAGAAACTCAAGTCGTAATTAGGAGCTGCAGTCTTCCGGCTCCTGGAGCTGGGGCTTTGCCAAAACTACCGCAAGCCGTGGGAAGGGCCCAATCCCAGCCCCTTGGGAGGTGAGCAGGAGCCCAGGCTCGCTTCGCTGGCCTTTAGCTGAAGCCCAGTGCTGTCCTCGGTGCTGAGGGAACAGGAGGCAGCTCCCCAGGGAGCAGCCGGCAGCAATGCTATGGCTGCAGCATCTTCCCTTGGCCGGCCAGCACGGCTCCGTGCGAGCAACTCGCTGGCAGAAAGGCAGCTGGATTGCAGCCCCCTCCCCAGCCATGTACGTAACGATCTAGACGCATATCTGAGATTATATAGGGACACAGTCATCTGTCCTCCTTCCTCCCGTGACTCTGGGTGCTGCATGGCAGAGGGGTGCAGAGCCAGGGCTGCCAGCAGCAATGCAGTGCAGCCAATGCTGCCTCACTGCTGCTGCCATCGCCGGGCTAACAGGCGGCGAGGGACATGTCCTTGCCCTGCAGAATCGGGGGCACTGGGGCTCCAGGCTGGCTGCTGGCAAGTGGGGCAGTAGCACTCGCCACGGGGGGTTGACAGAGCTGGGCTCAGTGCCGGGTGATAGGGCAAGGTCAGACCCATCCCTGCACTTCACCCCAATGCAAGAAGGGGAGAGGGCAACTGCTCCAAGTGGGTTCTGGGGTTTGAGGGGGCAATGGTGTGCTCTGCTAGGCTTCTGTTGTGGTCTTCCCAAGCAGCACAGGTAACGTCCCACTGCCACTGCTGGCTTCAATGACCTTGGGTGCATCACCTGCCTGGTGCCTCGCACTGCCCTGACACACAGACCACCACAAGCCACACTCGCTCCCACCAAGAAAGACCCTGCGGGCAAAAGCGCCCAAGCGCAACAAAGGTGCAAAGCAGAGGACACCCCGGGGTTGCCCTGGGGCTCGGGAAGCCCCCAGCAGCGTGCGGCCGAGGCGCTGCGCTAGAGAGGAACAATGCAGCAGGCGGGAGACAGCTCCTGCCGGTGGCTGCGCTTCCGTTCGGCGGGCACTGGAGCGACATCGCTGCTGCAGCAGCAGCAGCAGCCTCGACGCACGAGAAAGGAGAGCTCCAGGACTGAAGTTTTCAGTGCTGCAGAGGAGCAGGCAGGGAGTCCTTCAGCGCCCTGCAGCTGCCACAGCTTGGGGGAACTTCACAGCCGAACACCCTGCAGTGGGTGACATCCCTGCTGTGGGTGGCATCCCTGCAATTGGTGACAACCCTGCAGTGGGTGACATCCCTGCAACACCCACTGCCCCAGCCACCCCGACCCAGAGAGCAGCAGAAGCTGAACTGAGGAGGGCCTGGTGCAGAGGGACAGCATTGTTGGGAACCACGAAGCAATGAGTGACACAGACGACTGTCATCCCCTCCCTGTCACCTTGCGATATCGCCTGTGTGGCTCTGCCGGGATCACACTTGGAAAGTAGGCTGCAGGGAGCAGCGAGTGCTGGGCACAGTGCTGTGTGTGCCCAGGCTGCAGCAGCCCGGGGCTGACGCCCCCGGCTCTGGGCTGGGCCCCTCCCGACAGCACCCAGCGAGCGGGGAGCGGGAGGATCCCAGGCTTGCGGCAGCCACGGCGGGGACGTTCAGCCCGGAGCAGGGACTGGCTGGAGCTGGCTCCCGGCCAGGCCGCTACGGAGAAGCCACCGGCGCAGCGGGGCCTGTGGCCGCCCACGAACAGAACCGAGCCGCTCCCGCCGGTTCCCAGCACCGGGGGGGCGGATTCCCCGCACTGCATAGGGGACACCCCTACACCCCCGGCCACCTCCCGGGCCTGATCCCAAGGGCACCGCAGCCGGGCACCCGCAAGGACGCGGGGCTGGAGCATCCCTCGGCACCGGAGGGCACCTTTGACCCGGCGACTCTACTCTGCACCCCCGGGGAAACCCACGCCCTCGGGGGGGTCCCTGCCAGCTCCGCAGCCCCTCCACTAGCGGCTGCATCCAACTCCATCCCACCCGGCTCTGTCCCTGGCTGCCTTCGGGGCGCAGTACCCAACGGGCAGCCCCGGGGCAGCGAGCACCGGGGGAAGCTGCGAACCGTGCCCGAGAGCTGCGGCCAGCACCGGCCCCCGCCCCTCGGTCGGGACACGGCAGAGAGGTCGCTACCGGCTAGGGCAGCCCAGTCCAGCCCAGCCGGGGACGGTCGCACCTCGAGCAGCGGCCCCGGGAACGGCTCTGGGACGGGCTCGGCGGGGGCGCGGGTGGCACCGTCCCGCAGAGCCCGCACCGCTGCGGCACCGCGGAGAAACTTCGTCGGGAGCGCGGGCGGGGACTTACCGGCGGAGCGGCGGCGGTAGCGGGGTACGGGCGGTGCGGAGCTGGCGGAACGGTGCGGACGGAGGGAGCGGTCGGGGCGGTGCGGAGCGCAGCGGAGCGCTCGGTGCAGCGGGACCGGCGCGGGCGCTGCGGCAGCCCCAGCCCCGGCCCCTCCGGGCTCGCGTGCGGCGGAGCGGCCCCGCCCCCGGCCCCGCCCCACGAGCTGCGCCCCGCCCCCGGGAGTCCCCTCACGGCGGGCACCGGGCAGCGTGCAGCGGGCCCCTCGCAGAGGGCACCTCGCAGCGGGCACCGCGGTGACCTCACACTGGCCACCCCTCATCGAGGTGGTCGAGAATCGAGCACCGAGGGGACTTCACAGCAGGCACGGCCACCCCTCATTGAGGTCACCTCACACCGGGCACCTCACACCAGGCACCCATCACCAGGACGATCTCGCACTGAGCACCTCACAGGGGACACCTCACACGGGGGCGACCTCTTACCAGGCCCTGGCCACCAGTGTGACTTCACTCTAGCCACCCCTCATTGAAGTGGCCTCACACTGGGCATCTTTCACCAGGCTGACCTCACACTTGCCGTCCCTCATTGTGGTAACTTCACGATGGGCACCTCACACCAGGGTGGCCTCACACAGGGCACCTTGCACCAGGGTGATCTCACAGCAGGCACTTGCCACCAGTGTGACCCCACACTGGCCATCCCCCATCAAGGTGACCTCATACCAGGCACTCATCAATGGAGTGACCTCACAACTGCCACCCCACAGTGGGCATCCCTTATCCATCACCTTACACCAGGTCACCCCTCACAGGTCACCTCCTGTGCACACCATCACCCCCAGCAGTCAGCTCTCAGCAACAGCCTTGCCCACATCACATCACACAGCTCACCCAGACCTGCCACCACTCTCACCACAGAGACTGGGGGCAGGGGTGGGATGGTGGCACCCCCAACATGCCACCCCCAGATGCAGAGAGCTCCTGAGAACCTGACTTTAGATCCGGGACCAAAACAGCAAGAAAAAAACTAGTATTGGGCACGGGTTGGCTCTGTCATGCTAGAAGGAAAGGAAGGTTGGGCCAGGTGGTCTACATATGCCACTGCCAGGAGTAGGGAGCAGACCCTCGGGCTCCCAGCCCAGCTGGGAACTGCATCACTGGAAGCCACCACACATCCCAGGTCCCCATGCACCCTCTGGGCACTGAGTGCACCCCTGGGTGTGATGTGGCTGTGACACTTCACCTGCACCCCCAAAAAGGGGATTGCCTCTAAATTGGAGATAAGGGTTTGATGGGGGAAGGTGATGGATAAGGAACTGGCTGGATGGCCACATCCAAAGAGGTAGTCAGTGTCTCAGGGTCCAAATGGAAACCAGTGGTAAGTTGTGTCCCTCACAGGTCTGTACTGGGACAGGACCAGTGCTGTACAGAATGCTGCCAGCCCAGCCCCAGCCTGGCCTTGGCTGATCCCCAGCAGTGTGGGCAGCAGGGGCAGGGAGGGGATTCTGCCCCTCTACTGTGCTCTGCTGAGACCTCTCTGCAGTGTTGGGGCAGCTCTGGAGTCCTCAGCACAGCACAGACAGGGAGCTGGTGGAGCAGGGCCAGAGGAGGCCACAGCAATGCTGGCAGGGCTGGAAGGGCTCTGCTGGGAGGCCAAGCTGAGAGAGTTGGGGTTGTGCAGCCTGGAGAAGACAAAGTGACAAAGTTTTCCCTCCTGTTCCCCTGGCACCTCCTCTGCTCCAGCTTGCCCCCAGTGCCCCTTGTGCTGTCCTTGGCCATCCCTGAGCACATCTTTATCCCCAGCAATGAGGGCAGGAGCAGGCTTCTCTGCTTCAAGCTCCAAGCTCCAAGCCCCAGCTCCCTCAGCTGTCCTCACAGGAAGATGTTCCACTGCCTGCAGCAGCTCTGTGGCTCTGGGCTGGACTCTCTCAAGCAGTTCCCTGAGTTCCTTCTTGACCTGAGGGGCCCAGAACTGGACACAATATTCCAGCTATGGCCTCAGCAGGGCAGAGTAGAAGGGGAGAAGAACCTCTCTTGACCTACTCACCACATCCCTTCTAATGCACCTCAGGATGCCCTTGGCCTTCATGCCCACAAGGGCACATTGGTGGCTCATGAGCATCCTGTTGTCCACCAGCAAACTCAGGTCCCTTTCCCCTGTGCTGCTCTCCAACAGCTCAATCCCCAGCCTATCCTGGTCCATGAGTTTGTTCTTCCCCAGACTCCAGACTCCACCCTTGTCCTTGTTGGATTCCATTCCATTCCTCCCTACCAGTTCTGCAGCCTGTGCAGGTCTGGCTGAATGGCAGCACAGCCTGAGGGCTGTCAGCCACTGCTCTCAGCTTGGTGTCATCAGCAAACTGGTTGGCAGTGCCCTCTGTGCCCTCAGCCAGGTCTTTGATGAACTGTACTGAACAGTACTGGGCCCAGTACCAGCCCCTGAGGGACTCCACCAGCTACAGGCCTCCAGCTGGACTCTGCCCCACTGACCACAACTCTGACTTCTGTCCTTCAGGCAGCTGACATCCACCTCACTTCCTGACCTTCCAGACCACACTGCCTCAGTTCAGCTGTGAGGATGCTGTGGGAGTTGGTGTTGAATGCGTTACTGAAACCAATATTAACCACAACCACTGCTCCACATCATCTATCCACCTGGTGATGTCCTCATCAAAGGCTAACAGGTGGGTCAGACATGACTGCTCCTTGGTAAAGGCATGCTGACTGCTCCTGATGACCTTCTTGTCCTCGATATGCCTACAGACAGCTCTGAGGAGAAGTTGTTCCATCACCTTCCCAGGGATGGGGGTGAAGGTGACCAGTTTAGAGTTACCTGGATCCTCCTTCTCAACCTTTATGAAGACTGCAGTGACCTTTGCTTTCCTCCAGTCCCCAGGCACCTCTCCTGTCCACCATGACTTACCAAAGATGATGGAGAGTGGCCTAGCAATGACTTTCACCAGCTCACTCAGCACCCATGGGTGCATCCCATCAGGACTCAAGGATCTATGGATGTCCAGGTTGTTTAACTGACCCCTGAGCCAGCCCTCACCCACCAAGAGAGACTCCTCCTTTATCTTGCCTTCCTCAGGGGCCTCAGGGCTCTGGGACTCCTGAGGACAGTCTCCAGCAGTACAGACAAAGAAGGCATTCAGTAGTTTTCCTTCTCTGCCCCTTCTCTCCCTGGGGCACCACCTCCCTCAGCACTGGGCCTGCATTGCCTCCAGTGCTGTCTGCAATGGATTTGAAGAAGGCCTGTCTGCTGTCCTTGACCTCTCTTGCAAGGTTCAATTCCAAGGAGGCCTTAGCTTTCCTAGTTTCCTCCCTACACCCTCTGACAACAGTCATGCTCCTTCCCAGTACTCAGTCACTCCAGCCCTGATCTGTAGATTCTCTTCTTCCACTTGAGTTTGCCCAGCAATGGCTACAGGAAAGATGGAGAGATACCTTTTATCAGCTTTCAAACAGAAAGAGGGAGATTTAGATTCGACTGTAGGAAGAAATTCTTCACTGTGAGGGTGGTAAGACACTGGAACTGGTTGTCTGTTGTCATGAATGCCCTCATCCCTGGAAGTGTGCAAGGCCATGCTGGGCAAAGCTCTGAGTAACGGTGACTAGTGGAAGGTGTCTCTGCCCATGGTGGGCTGGGTTGGACCAGATGGTCTTTGGAGGTCCTTTCTAACCCAAACCATCCTGTGGGGCTATGAAAAAGGGCTGCACTTCCCTGGAGAGGAAGGCTCTCCTGGCACAGTGGCTGTGGGTTGCCTTGGGAGGAGCTGCTGAGTGCCCAGGGGTGCTGCTGCACATGCCAAATGTGGTGCTTGAGGCTGTACCTACCCAGCACTGCCACAACACAGGGTGCTGTAAAGCACCAAACATGTCTGGGTGCTCCTGGAGTCTGGGTGCTCCTGGGGTCTGGGTGCTCCTGGGGTCTGGATGCCCTGCATGGGGGCAGGGGTGCTCTGCAGCTCCTTTTGTCAGCCCTCTCAGCCCTGCACCAGCCTCCCTGCACCAGAGACCCCCACAAGCTCCCACCACCTGCTGAAGGTGGGGGAAGAGACCCTGTGGGGGGCCACATCCCCATTACAGCACTGAGCCCATGGGACCCTCCTCTGCCTGTCACCCTCAAAATGTGTAGCTGAGTTCTCCCAAATGAAGGTGTATGGCTGGAACTGAAGCAGCACAGCATCCCCACATGGTCCCTCAGCATCACCCCATGCCTGGGCACCAACTTCTCTGGATGCACTGTGGCTGGAAATTCCCAGGGGACCACCACACATAGGACCACCGTGTGGAGGGGCCAGGATAAAATCACAGAATCACAGAATGCATTGAGTTGGAGGGGACCCTCGGAGGTCACCTTGCCCAACCCTCCCTGCAGTCAGCAGGGACATCTCCAACCAGAGAAGTCTGCCCAGGAACACATCAAGTTTGACCTTGAATGTCCCAAGGGATGGAGCCTCCACCACCTATCTCGGCAACCTGTTCCAGTACTCCACACCCTCCCTGTGAAGAACTTCCTCCCGATGTGGGACCCTTCTGCTGCTCTGCTGCCTGCACAGGCTGGGGACCACGTCCATGACATGTCCCTAGGGATGAGGGGTCCCCAGAACCAGCTGCTCTCCCCAGGTCCAGGGCTGTCCCCTCCGGTTCTGGACTTCCCTGGGGTCAGCGGCACGGAGCCGGTTCAAGAGCCCTCTCCTGGCCTCGCCTTTGCCACTGCAGCCTCTCACAGCTCCTCATCCTGAGCCACCAAAGGCTCCTGGAGCATCCCTCCCCGCTCCAGCACCACGCTCCGGAGGGAAAACAGCTCCCGACCCTCCCGGGGAGGCCGAGATCCTCCTTCCCCGGGGCTGGCATCTGCAGCTGCACCCCTGCGCAGGGCACAGAACTCTGCTGCTGTCCCCTGGGCTGGAGACAGATGTGGGGTGGCAGCTGTCACCCTATCCCTTTCATAGGGGTGGTGGGGACCAGCCTTGGTGAGGTGAAAGGGGCCCAAGGGGATGCCCCTCCGCCCCGAGCCCCCCCACTCTTTCCACACACTCTCTGGGCACACTCTGTTCCCCCTGCCCCAGGAGAGGGACCCCTGCTGCCAGCACAGAACCAGAGAACTGCTGAGGCTGGAAGAGCCCTTGGAGATCACCAAGCCCAAGCACTCACCCGGAGCTCACAACCCCACCCCTGCTGCTGAGCCACTGCCACCAAACCACATCCCTCAGCACCGCATCCAGGAGGCTTTTAGACACCTCCAGGGATGGGGACTCCACCACCTGCCCAGGCAGCCTGGGCCAGTACCTGAGAACCCTTCCTGGGAAGGACTTTTTCCACCCCTGGCACAACCTGAGGCCATTTCTTTTTGTCCTGTCTCATGATGCCTGTGAGAAGAGACCAACCCCCACCTCACTGCAACCTCCTTTCAGGGAGTTGTAGAGAGCAAAGAGGTCTCTCCCCTCCCCTCTTCTGAAGACTAAACCACCCCAGGTCCCTCAGCCCTTCCTTGCAGGACTTTGTTCAAGGTCCTTCACCAGCTTAGTTCTGCATCCTGCACCCTGCCCTGATCTCAGATAGAAGAGGCTCTTGGGAGAGGGGTCCCTGACCACTAAAACCCCTCCCAGCATAGAAGGTTGGAAGGAACCTTTAAAGCTCATCTAGTCCAACCCCACTGCAGTCAGCAGGAACATCTGCAGCTACAGGAGGTTGCTCAGCACCTTGCAGGACAGACAGCATTTCCAACCAGGAGGGTGTCTACAAGGGATTTTGAGGGAGTTATGACCACTAAGGACAGGGACAGATGTGTAGTGGGACAAGAACTGTCCTCCCCCCTCCCACACAGGGCCAGGCCTGAGGAGTCATAGAACCCGAATCACACAACTGTAGAATGGTTTGGGTTGGGAGGGACCTTCAAGATCACCCACCAGGCAGGTTGCTCAAGCATGGCACAAAACCCCCAGCACCAGTTCCTGACCCAAAGTCCCCTTTAGAAGGTCCCTCTGGCCAGCTCACCATCCTTTCCTCACCTGCACTGCCCCAGCCTGGGGGAAACACCAGGACAGAGCAGCACTTCCTTCACCCCTTCAGAAACTAATTCCTGGATTTCCTCCCAGTTCCTGCTGTGACTGCAGGGAGATGCTTCAGGCCAGACCCTTGAAGGTACAAAATGCTCACTTCACAATCTCCGAGTCACAGAATGGTTTGGGTTGGAAGGGACCTTAAAGATCAGCCAGTTCCAACCCCCTGCCATGGGCAGGGACACCTCCCCCCAGCCCAGCTTGCCCAGGGCCTCATCCAGCCTGGCCTTGAACCCCTCCAGGCAAGGGACATCCACAGCCTCCCTGAGCAACCTGTGCCAGTCTCTCCCCACCCTCACCCTCACCAATTTCTTCCTCCAGTCTTCATCCCTCCTCTCCCACCTCAAAGCTGTTGTCCTTTGTCCTGGCACTCCAAGCCCCTGCCACAAGCCCCTCCCCAGCCTGGGGCTGTGCACACACACATGGATGTCACACACATCACCCTCTGAGCCTGGCCAGCAGTGCACACCTGTGTGCATGCTCCTGTGCACAGAACCATAGTATGGGTTGGAAGCAACCTTGAAGCTCATCCAGCTCCAATCCCCTGCCATGGGCAGGGACACCTCCCACCAGCCCAGGTTGCTCAAGGCCTCATCCAGCCTGGCCTTGAACCCCTCCAGGGAGGGGACATCCACAGCCTCCCTGGGCAACCTGTTCCACCCTCACTCAAAAGAATTTCTTCCCACTCTCCAGTCTCAGTCTCCTCTCTTGCAGCTCCAAGGCATTTCCCCTCGTCCTGGCACTCCCAGCCCTTGGTTCCCCAGACAGAGGAGCAGCAGCCAGGCCCTACAGGAGATAACTTTATTGAATCCAATGGTGTTAGACAGACGACCGAGAGGAGACATGCCGGATGGTGCGGGCGGCGTGGGCAGCAGGAGCTGACTTGCTTGGTGCAGGGCTGGATTTGTTTCTGTCTTCTGGAATAACCCTCAAGCCTTTTATTTTTTTTTTTCTTTTTTTTTTCCTGGCTTCCTCTTGTATTTCTTTTCCAATTTCTTTTTAAGTTAAAAAAAAAAAAAAAAACAAAAACGACCAAAAAAACCCCAAACAAAAAACCCAAACCAAACAAACCAACAAATGGTGGGGAAAAAAAAGAGTCCAGATGGTGTTTTGTTCCCTAGGATGATTGTTCCCGCAGCTATGTACAACAGTGGGGTTGGGGCTCTTGCCATCAGGTAGAAAATGGGAGAGTTTACAAACTTGGAAGATGCACAGGGGAGAAAAAAACCAAAAACGTCATAACAACAACATCAACAAAAAAAACCCCAGCACCAAAAGAAACCCCAAAAACAACAAACAAACAAACAAACAAAAAGCAAGGACAGAGAGGAGAGAGCAGTAGAAATCTGGACCAAAAAATCTTCAAAGAGAAATTTAAAAAGTGCTCTATAAAAACCCCCTTGCAGGAATCACCATGCAGTTAAGAAACACAACCCCCCCCCCAGTCAGTTACACAGATCATCTAAAACAGGAATTTGTCCATTTTCGCCCTTTATTTAATTAAAAAAAGGTTGGTGGTTGTTTTGTTTTTTGTTGTTCTGTTTTTTTTTTCTTTTCCTTAATAGAAAAAAGCTAAAATTGTAAGGTTCAGGCCACTGGGCAGCAGCAGCTCGAGGGGGCAGGAGGGTGAGGCGCTGGCATCTCCCAGCTCCAGCCCCCCAGGAGAGCCCCCTCCCAGGGGCTATGGGCACCTATCAAGGGCACCCTTAGAGCATGATTGGCATCCTTGGGGGCAGCAGGCACCTTTGGAGGTGACAGGCACCCTTGGAGGATGAGGAGCACCCTTAGGGGTTGATGGGCACCTTTTGGGGCAGCCAGCACCTTTGGAGGTGCCAGGCACCCTTGGGGGAACAACAGGCTCCTTTGGGGATCACATACACCCTTGGGGGTGTTGAGTACCCCTGGGGGTGGCAGGCACCTTTGCAGGTGACTGGTCCTATGGGGTGACAGGCACCCTTGGCAGTGACTGGCTCCTGTGGGGGATAGGCACCCCTGGGGATGACAGCAACCCTGGGGGCCAGCAAGCACCTTCAGGGGTGATGGCACCCTTGGAGGCAGCAGGGGGATGAGTTAGTGCAATCCTTGGACCAGGCCCCTGCAGGCAGAGGGGCTCAGCCCACAGCCACTGGCAGCCCTGGGTGACATTCAGACCCCAGGGCCCCCCAGCACACGCCTGGGGACTCAGGGTGCTGGGTGTAAGCCAGAAGGAACCCATCAAGGTCCATGTCCCACCATGCCCCCTCCCAGGGCATGCCTGCTGGCACCACCCTGGCCCTTCCCATTCCCAGTGGGATTCCTTCTGACCTACACTGCAGTGTGCCACACACCCCCAGCACCACCTGAGGGCATGGGGAAGGTAAGGATGGGGCAAACCTGCAGGCCACAGGGTGGGGGAGGCCTGGCAGCTTAGCCCCAGGTGAGTCAGGAGTGGGGAAAGTTTGGTCAACATCGTGGTGGCTCCCTGGGGGTGTCAAAAAGCAAGAGAGGCCCAGCCAAGGCTGCCAGCAGGCTGTGAGCCCTCTCCACTCACAAGACTCCTCAGGGCACCTGAGCACAGCATCACCTGGGCACAGGGCAGCCCCCAAAGGTGCACGGAGCCCTTTCCTGCCCCGAGGCACCAGAGCCACAGGGAGGGCGAGAGGGGCTGGAGGGGAGAGCCGGGTCCCAGTGCCAGCCTCGAGCGGCTGCCAAGCCGGTGCCTGGCACAATCAGAACAGAAGAGAGCACAGCACAGCTACCACAGAGTACCAAAGAAAAGAGGAGAGGGGCAGGGAGCCAGGCCCCACCCCCTCAGGCAGGGCTTTCCACTACAGAGCTATTTACAGCGAGTCCTCGGCCGGCGGCACAAGCGAAGGCGAACAGAAGGCCCTGGTGCCAGAGCCAGCTGGGGGGGCACGGCCCTGGGCAAAGGGACCAGGCTGCCCAGCCCAGGGGTGGCAGCAGGGACACGGCAGGAGGCTGGGGGACAGAGGAAGTGAGCACCATGCCGGGCAGCAAGGCAGGGCCAGGAGCCCTGGCAGAGAGCACCACGGCAGAGCTGGCAGCTGCCCCCCAGGGCACCGGCGTCGGGGCCAAGCCTGGGAGGAGATGCCTGGTTTGGAGGGTTGTGAGATGTCCCTGAAGGCCACAGCAGCTGTGCCCTAAGAGGGGAGGCTGAGGCTGAGGCTGCCTGGTCCCCAGCCTGGCAGGGCTCAGGCAGACCCAGCCCTGGGGTCACCTATCCCCAAAAGGCTCCTCAGGGCCCCAGCTGAGCTGGGTGGCAGCAGAGATGAGCAAGGGGGCTGCAGAGCCCAGCTGGGCTCAGGGAGGGAGGTGCTGGCCTGCTAGAGCACCCTAGAGGCAGCTATGCTCAGGGCCAGGCAAGCAAGGGGTGGCTGAAGGCAGCAGCCCCAGCTTGGCCAAGCTCAGGCCAGTGCCACTCCTGTCCCAGCCAAGCTGGCTTTGGGGACAGTCCTAGGACACTGCAGCCAGCACAAGCTGTGCCAGTACTAGCCCAAGCCCCACGTGCCCCTTCCTGCATGGCCAGGGTTTAAGGCACCATGGCAGCACCAGGGTTGATCCCCTCCATGCCAGGAGCCTCACCTGTGACAGTTGCATGGTAGGGACAAGAGGACAGATGGCAGCCCTAGGTGTCCCCAAAGCACCAACACAGGTCACAGTGAGGCCCTGTCAAGCTGTAGTGCGCAGAGCCTTGGGGAGTCAGTGGTATGGGGACAACCCCAAACCCTGGCTCAGGAACCTGCACCCTCAGGCCTGGCAGCACCCAGGGGACATGGGACAGTTTGTGCCCTCCAGCACTAAAGGCATGCGGCTGCCCAGGGCTAGGGCAGCAGCACCCTCCCCCTGCCCAGGGCCATCTATGTTGGAAAGGGGATGTCCTGTGGCACCCTGACCTGGTGGGAGACCCCAGCCCCAGGGCTAGACTCTGCCTTGTGCTTTTGGGGAGCAGGGAGCCACCAGGCAAGGGGCTGCTCTAAGGAGCATCCCACTGCCACCAGCTGCCAAGTCCCATCTCAGCCAGACTGTGAGGCCTCAGCAGGTGGGTTCAGGGACTGGAGGTTGTCCAGTGAGCACCAGTTTCATAACAGAGGTGGTTTGAGTGGTGGAACCAACAGCTGCAAAAGGGAAAGTTGCTTACAGGGAAGGGGCAGGCACCAGGCCACAGGCTCCAAGCCAGGAGAGCAGAGAACCAAAACAAAAAAAAGGGACCCAAGTGAAGTCTGGACTCAGCCAAAGGAAAAGGGGAGGGGGCAAACAAACCAAAAGAGCCAGAGCAGGGCATACTGGGCTGTCCTGGGCACCGTGGCTGCCCTGCAGACAGAGCTGGGAATGTACACAGAGCATGGCGAGCGCCGTGTGGCCTCGGCTGGCATGGGATGGGCACTTCCCATGGCACTGCTCCCTCGGCTGCGTCTGGCTGGGGGAAAGGGAGCTGGAGATCCTCATGTCCTCGTTCTTGACCTGTAGCCACATGTTCCTCCTGCTCCCCAGCTTTGGCCCAGGTGGCTCCTGCGGGGTCCCTGCCCCACGCAGAGGCCTTCCTGCAGCGCCTGGGAGCTGGGGCTCAGCCACGTCGGTCACCCTGGCCCAAACACCCAAGAGTTTGCAGTAGAGACAGAAAAAACCAAGAAGAGAAACCAGGATTCTCCTACCCCCAGGGTGGGGGAGGGGAGATGGCACCTCGCTCTCTCCCATGTGTGAACCAAGCTTCCTCACGCTCCGCTGGGATGTGCCGGAGCCCAGGTCCTCTCCGCTCACCAGCCCCGCTCTGGGGTACTGAAGGAGAAGGGGAGCAGCCTGGTGGGAGCATGGCTGGCACTGCTCCCCTCCACCTGGGCTGGCATGTCTGGGCCTCAGAGAGTCGACTGCAGGTCAGGATCCACCATGGTCTCACGGTCTGGAGACTCGATGTAGTTGGCAGCTTCTTGGAGCTTCAGCAGCATGGCCATCTGCAGGGAGAGGAGTGGCACCAAGCCCGAGGGGGACAAGAGGGCTGTGGAGGCCCTGGGGAAGCCAAGGCCACCAGGTCCTCCTGTATAAACCACACTGCAAACAGCTCCCCAGAGGGTAAAGCAAAGCCCAGGGATCCTGCACAATCCCCCAGTCACCAGGATCTGGCTTTGGGCACAGGATCACAGAATGGTGTGGGTTGGAAGGAACTCTGGAGGCCATTGAGTCCAGGCCCCCATACCCAGCCCCCTGTGCCAGGTATGTCTAGATCAGGTTGCAGATGGGGCTTTAAAGTCTCCAGAGAAAGAAATCCCACAACCTCTCTGGGCAGCCTGCTCCAGGGCTCCAACACCCTCACACCAAAGAAGTTTCTCCTCCAGTTCCAGTGAGACCTCCTGTGTTCCACTTTGTACCCACCGCCCCTTGTCCTATCGCTGGGCACCACTGAGAAGAGCCCAGCCTCATCCTCATGACCTCCACCCTTTAGCTATCTCTATGCATTAAGAAGATCCTCTCAGTTTTCCCTTTTCTAGGCTAAGAGGCCCCAGGGTTCTCAGCCCCTCCTTGCAAGAGATGCTCCACAGGACGGCTGGGATGGCAATGCAGCACGGCATCAGCTAGTGTCACCTATGGCAGCCTGCTGCCTGCCAGCAGCCTCACTAGGTGGCACACAGGAGGGGAGATGGCACTCACATGTGCAAGCCCTACTCTGGCTTTTGCTCTGGGTTTGGACACAATGTTCTGTAGAGTGCCACACTGCTGGCACACCACAGAATGGGAGGGCTTGGAAGGGACCTCCAGAGATCCAGTCCAACCCCTGCCAGAGCAGGATCACCTGGGGCAGGTCACACAAGAACACATCCAGGTGGAGCTTGGAAGTCTCTGGAGGAGACTCCACAACCTCTCTGGGCAGCCTGCTCCAGGCTCCAGCACCCTCACACCAAAGAAGTTTCTCCTCATGTTGAGGTGGAACCTCCTGGGTTCCAGCTTGTACCCTTTGTTGCTTATCCTATTGCTGGACACCACAGAAAAGAGCCTGGCACCTCCAGCCTGACCCCCACCCCTCAGATATTTATAGACACTGATCATATCTCCTCTCAGCCTTTTCCTCTCCAGACTAAACAGCCCCAGGGCTCTCAGCCTTTCTTCATAGCAGAGATGTTCCAAGTCCCCCAGTCATCCTCCAGCAGGTCCCTGTCTCTCTTCAACTGGGGAGCCCAGAACTGGCACAGTATTCCAGACGTGATCTCAGCAGGGCAAAGTAGGGGTGGAAGAGAACCTCCCTTGACCCTGCTGGCCACACTGTTCTTCATGCACCCCAGATGCTGTTGGCTCTCTTGGCCACAAGGGCACATTGCTGTCCCATGCAGAACTTGCTGTCCACCAGCACTCCAAGGTCTTTCTCCATGGAGCTGCTCTCCAGCAGGACAACCCCTAGCTTGTACTGGTGCCTGCTGCTGTTCCTCCCCAGATGCAGGACCTTGCCCTTGTCCTCATTGAGCTTCACAAGGTTCCCCTCTGCCCAGCTCTCCAACCTGGCCAGACCTTGTCCAGATCTACTCCTGACAGGAGTGAAAATGTTTCTACACCCCCAAACCAGGCTTTTTACACTGAAAAACGACTGGGAAAGCAAAGCTCCCCCCTGCTGCTCCCCCCCAGGCACCCCCAGCCCGGCAGGGCCGTACCAGAGGGTCTGCGTCCAGGGAGCTGGGTGTGGTGTCCTTGGCACTGCGCTCCTCGGGGGGGGACACGGTGCTGTGGGGGCCGACGGTGGGTGGGGGCAGGTGGTACAGCTTGGACTGGTCCTGCTGTGCTGATGGCCAGGGCAGGGTGTCCCGCACCCACTCCACAGGGTCCTCCCAGGCTGCCTTCTGCCCATGGACCTGCAGGCAGGGAGCAAGCGGCAGCTGCCTCTTCAGTGCATGCCAGAGCCAGTGGCACCCCAAGCCCCTCAGGACAGGGCTGTGCCCCCCTGCAGCCACAGTGCAGGGCAGGGACTGACAGAGATGCCACCTGTGCCCCGCATCCCAGCACCTCCACTCTCCTGACTCCAGCAGGCTGCTGCACCAGCATGTCCCCAGACACCACTACCCTGTGTCCCCACATGCCAGGCAGCTCTGGGTACCTTGAGGCCATCCTTTGCCCCCTCCTGCAAGTAAGGGATGATGGAGTTGTTCCACAGGTCGATGAACCAGGTCCGGAAATCCTCGATGCCAATGGGACAGGACAGGAAGAAGCAGGGACCTGGCAGGGGGAAGGCAAAGAGTGAAAATGGGAACTGGGCTCCCCTGCTGCAGCCACCAGCCCCACGGCAGCACAGCACCAGGGCAGTGTCCTGATCACCACCTCCTGAGAGCAGAGCCCAGGCAGCATCTGCCTGACACATGGGCACAAGGTAAGCTCCCAGGCAAGCAGTGGGGCTGCCAAGTTCAACCTACCCCTAACAGTGTGGTGAGGCAAAGGGACACCTGCTTAGGAACACAGCACCTCTGTGCCCAAGGAGGGAGGGTGGCATTCAGATGGGCAGCCTCAGCTGACACCACAGTGACAGCTCCCACAGGGCACAGGAACAAATGCCACCAGGGAAGAGCAACATCCCTGTGCATCACCCACTGGCTTTTGGTTGTGTGCAACTGGGGGATGCAGGGCAGCACCTCTGCTCCCCAAGCTCCTCTCTCCAGAAGAGTTTTGCCCCAGCCCCCGGGGGCTGCCAGCAGCGTGAGGTAGAGGAGGGAGGAGTGGCAAGGGCATACCGATGAGGAAGTCAGAGGTGCTGTGTTTCTCCAGGAAGGTGTGCAAGTGGTACCAGAGCTTGGGCACCCAGTCCAGCACACGCAGCAGCTCCTCCTTGTTGGCATTGATGTCTGTGTCTGACTCCAGCAGCTTCCGCCGCAGGTAGCGCACCAGGAAGCCGTTGGCCGGCTCCACGTTGTTGGAGAAGGTCAGCATCCTGGGGAAAGACTCAGGGCTTCAGAGCTGTGTCTCCACAAGAGCAGCTCTGCTCCCCAGCACCCTCTGGGGACCTCCTAGCAACCCCACACTATATGTGCCCAAGGTTGGGACATTGGGTCCTCCTGGGATGGCAGTGAGTGGGGCTCAGTTCTCATCAGGGTCCCTGATCACAGGATGTGTCCCCTGGACTGCCCCAAGACAGGAGTGACGGCCTTTGACCTGCCCCCCAAAGCCTCATGGGGAAGGTTCCCAGGGATGTACAATTCCCACCTGAAGCTGAGATGGAGACCATGGTTTGGGGTCATCTTCACAGGTTGGTTGGTGGTTCCAATGATGTAGGGGCTGAGTGACAGGGAGAGACAGGAGCCATGAGAAGCAGCACCCTGCATGCTCTCAGCCTGTGGCAGAGCCATTCTGAGCACAGCACACGGATGCAGCCTCATCTCCAGCAGCTCAGGGATGCTGCCCGGAGCAGTGCAGAGCATGCAAGTGCTGGGGGAAGTGGGGGCTGTGCTGGAGGAGAGGTGCAGGGGGCTCTCACCATTTGTGGTACTTGCAGGTGAGTGCACCATTGACCAGCTCGCTGATGGAACCTGCCTCGCTGAGGTCATCCAGGAGGATCACCAGGGGCACATCCGCCGTGCCGGTCTCCCGGTCGATCTGGTTGGCCAGGTTGGAGAGGTACAGCTGCAGGTCCTACAAGAGATGGGCCAGGTGTCACCCGTGGGGGACAGGGACCCGCAGCACCCGTGCCAAGCGGCACCAGGGGACACTCAGGCACCTTGCAGGACTGTTGGTGCATGTTGAAGGTGCTGACGATGCCCTCGGTGACGTCCCTGCCCGAGCGCTCCACCAGGTACTCCGCCAGGCGGTTGGTCAGGTAGGTCTTGCCGGTGCCACTGGGGCCCGAGAGGATGAGCCGGCGGTGCTTCAGCAGCAGGCTGATGTAGTGCTGCATCATGGGCTTGGGGATGAGCGTCTCGAACACCAGGCTGTCCACGCACTTCTCCTTCAAGCCTGCAGGCAGGAGAGGGCTCAGAGCGCTGCTCGCACCCCCTAGGTCCTGAAGGGTCAAACCCCAAAACATGGCCTGGCCCAGACAATGCCTAAGCACCTGTGAATGTGCTGACCTGGGCACTTTGCGGGCCCCAGATAAACAGGTACCATGTGTAGTGAACTTTGTGACCCAGCTGTGAGCTGGGTGTGCCCCTGGCCATGTTTGGATATGCCCCATCCTATAGGTGCAGTTATCAGGGTTCTGTGTTACCAAAGGACATTAATTGTCTCAGGACAGTATTTAAACCAGCTGAGAAGTCAGGCAATTTGCCTTGTTCTCACCCAGACAGCAACAAGAGCCAAATGCTGCAGGAGTAGCAGCTGAAGGGTCTGCACTAGCAGACCAACTACACCCGGGCCTTGCACCTGGACCAAGGCAGAAAGGGGAAAGCTCCAAGAGAACTGAATCCCAGAAGAGCCACAGAAAGGCTACAGCCCAGCAATGGAGCACACAAGAGAGAGGCCCCTAGCCCTCTCCGAGCCAAGGGCAAGCTCCAGACTGCGAACTGGGCACGAGAAGAGAGAGGCCCTCAGCTCTCTCTGAGCCAAGGGCCACTTGAATTGTAGCCATTACCACCCAAGATATTAAACAGTAAAATATATAAAAATATACATTTTATTATACCCTGACACTGTGAGGCAGAGGCAGTGTGGGATAGTGTGACAGTTTTAGGCTGTGCCTAGGAAAATTCTCCACAGATTAAGTAAAGGAGTGGTAGAATGTAAATAAATTACCATTGGATGCAACAGGGAAAATAATGATAAGGTCTAAATAATCCCATTGGTCTGATAACTAACATCAAATCTTCTATGTTCAAGCTTGAACATAGAAGATTTCACCTTAACAGGAGGAGAAGCTTCTTTAAAGTGAGGGTAACAGAGCCCTGGAGCAGGCTGCCCAGAGAGGTTGTGGAGTCTCCTTCTGTGGAGACTTTCCAAACCCACCTGGACTACCCTGGGTGATCCTGCTTTGTCAGGGGGGTTGGACTCGATCTCTGGAGGTCCCTTCCAACCTCTAACGTACTGTGATGAAGTTAGTTGTATAAACTAACTCTTGCTCTTTTCAGCTTCTTCGGTCTAGCTGATACTAGCTGGTGGCTTTTGCTTGGCTGTTGCTGACCTTGGCTGCCTTCTTGTTGTGGCTATCTGCTCTTCTCTTTCTCTTGTCCCATGTACAGGGGGAAGCAGGGGGGGGAGAAGAGGAGGAAGCTGTTGGTAGCCCCCTGGTTTTGTCCAGAGGGGTTCTTGTATTGTTTATAAATTGTAAATCTAAGTAAATATTGTATATTTTGTACATATTCATTGCATTCCATATTTCTAGATTGCAGTTTTGCTTGTAAACAGAGTTTCATTTGCTTTCCAACTGAGCTGGTCTGGCAATTTTATGTTATGGGTAACTTCAACCCACCACAGTCAGGGAGGGAAGCCTCTCGGCCAGCACTGACCTTTGAGCGTCACAACGATGCTGGTCAGGCCCCGGCGGCACAGGGGCAGCTCTGGGGGCTCTGTGTCCAGCACTCGTTTGATGTGGCTGATGCTGTAGCCATAGACAGACTCAGTGCTGAGCCCCAGCGTGGAAGCAGGATCCATCTTGGTGATGTAATCCTGCACAGACAAGGACAGGGCTGTCAGTGGCCCCTGAGAACTGGCAGGGAGCAAGCGGTGCCCAGCAGGACCTGGAGACCCTGGTAAGGGCCTGACCCAGGGAGCATCAGGCATGGTGGAGCAGTGCAACAGGATGGGGCTCAGAAGAGAGGTCCTCATCATCCTACCTTGAAGACCTGGCAGACAGCCTCATCCAGCATCTTCCAGTCCACTTTCCCGCTCACCTTGGTCCAGCCCAGGAAAAATTCCTGCTGCTTGAGGTCCTAGGAGCCAAGGTAGAGGTGTGTAGAGCTGGAGCACTGCATCCAGCCCTGGAGCAGTACTCTGTCCCTTGTCCAGGGCAGTGGCACTGGGATGGGTCAGGCTGCCCATCCAGCCCACACTTACCCCCTTGATGATGTGCTGCGGGGGCATGCGCACCACGATCCGCAGTGTCAGCTCATCCTTCTGGCTGCCAGAACTGACAGCATCCATGGGGGACACATCTAGGGATGGAGCAGTGAGGCTGGCAGTGAGGCTGTGCTGCTGGGAGCGCCAAGCCACCAGGCCTGACCATGCCCAACCTCAGCCAAACCCTGCTGTGGCTGATTGTGGTACTGGTGGCACAACTGATCCCCACACAGAGCTGCCTCCAGGTGAGCAGCAGCACATTCCCACCACACACATCTCTGTTCCAGCCCTTCCCCATCAGAAGCAGCTCCACCACCCCTACCTGCATCCCCCAGGCTGGGGCTGAAGGCATGGCCAAGGGTGAGAGCCAGGGAGCGCCGGGGGGAAGAGGAGGCTGATGTGCTCATGATGTGGCCAGGCACAGAGCCTGGCACCGCTGAGGGCCCTGGAGCCACCTTCAGCCGATCGTTCTCAGCCTTCAAGAGATCCACCTCCAGCTGGGGCAGAGGCAGAGACAGCAGTGAGGAGCTGGGTGCCGACAGGAACCATGGCCATCCCGGCCCCCACAGCCAGCTGGGCTGCTGGCAGCTGCCCTCACCTGCATGTTGTGCATGGTCTCCCGCAGCTGCTCCAGCTGGTGAGCCGAGTTGAGGGCCTCCAGCCGGATGTCTGTCAGCTTCATCTCCTTCTCCCACAGCTCTGACCGCAGCTCCGACACCTCCTTCTTCTCTGGCTCGCCCTCAGTGTGGGCCTGGAAGAGCCTGGGCCAAGGGAGAGATCAAGTCTTGCACAGGTCCAGTGCAGAAACCTGCACCCCCTACACGCCCAGGCCTCCCACCCCATGCCACCTGCCCTGGCATCACATACTCAGTGGTGTCGATGCCCACGGAGGAGGACGTGGAGGATTTGATGGAGGGCGAGGCAGTCTCCGTGGAGCCATGCTGCAGCTTGGGGGAGGAGGGGGCTGACGAGTCCGGCGTGGCGATCTCCTCGATGTCCGAATAGGACGAGGCTGATTTGGGTCCCTTCTTGATGCTGAAGGCCTTGTTGAAGGAGCTGCGTAGCTACAGGAGACAAATTCTGCTTAGGGACAGCCTGACAGTGCAGCCTTGCAAGCAGACCTGGCCTGGTCCTGCCCCAGAGCCCTCATCTGCCCCAGACCCGCAGTCTGAACTGGGACCAGTAACACCACATCCATCACCAAGGCAGCACTGTGCCCCACACTGCCCGGGGAACGCACTGGGCTGATCCCACTCAGCTGGCACAGCTATGGATGGGGGTGCCCAGCCCTTTGTGCAACACTCCAGCCCCAGTCTGGATGGCACTAAACAGCCCCAGACTGGCACCCATGTCCCGGTCAGGCTTCCCCTTGCTCAGGATGTTCAGGCACCAGCACCCTGATCCATCAGGAAGGGCCAACCCTATTCCCACATCCACCCCACCACAGCCATCCCAGCAAGAGGTGCTTAGGGGACATCTCCCCTCCCAGCCACCACAGAGCTGGGGTCCTGATGCCTGGGGCTAATTTCAGCCTCATCCCTAGCTCTGTCCCATGGGGTCCTCCTGGCAGGTCAGAGGGTCCCGGCCGGGCATGCAGCATGCAGACAGCACACACACAGCAGCGGGTGGGTGAGCCAAGGCCAGTGAGGGTGGATGGGCACTGCACAGGGGCCTGGGTCCCACTGATTCCCCACCAGCCTGCAGACAGCAGCTGGACAGGCACCCTGGGCTCACAGCATGTCCCTTTGTGGGCCAGGACCTGCTCCAAGGGGAGGTGGGAGGAAGAGAGAATGGAGTATAGGCAGGATACTGCCCAACTTCCCCAGGCACCAGGCAGGCTGGTCTGGTGTGTCCCCAGAAGCAAAAATGTTGCATTTTAGCATAAAAATCCAGGTGGGTGTGAGGCTGATGGTAGGAAAGCAGAGGAGCACTGGGACCCATGTGGGTCCTGACAGGGACCACATCAAACCAGCCCTGGTAATGTTGAGATGGGCAGCACCACACCCCTGTGCCACAGGGCGGGCTGCAGGAAGGTCCCTGCCTCAAAAGATGCAGCTACAGGGAGTCAGGAGAGCGCCTTCAAGAAGAGGTTTGTCCCATCCATGGGACCGGTCCTTATCCAAGCCGTTCCCACCACCTCAGGGCCACCCAGGAGAGTTCAGTCCCTCCACTTGGGTGCATATTTTGGCCTCATCATCAAAGGAAGCAGTCAAGGTGTGCACAGCCCAGCTGAGCCCCAGGATGGTCCATGCTGGGGGTTGGTGCTGGTGGGATGGATGGGACGCGAAGTGCCATGTCCTGCAGAATGGAGCAAGGGCCCTGGCAGGGCACAGCATGGTGGAGGGGACAATGTGGGACTTACCTCATACACCTGGAAAAAAAGGGTTGAGGTCAGCATAGAGGGAGAGAAACAAAACAAAGCAAGACTTAATCACACGTCCAGCTCGGAGCTGCTTGGTGCAGGGAAGAGGTCACCTGGCCAGAGGTGCCCACTGCCAGAGGCAGCATGGGCAGAAGGGAGACACGTGGGAAAAAACAAAGGAGAAGATGTGCAAGGCCAAGGCTGGAAAACCCCCAGAAGGGCTCGAGAAGTCCTGGCCAACATGTCAAGACACATCCACAGTGGCTACACTCTCCTCACCAAGGGACAAAGGGCACCAGTACCATGATGCCAAGGGAGACCTGCCTCATGGGGCTGACCTGACCCAGGAGTGCTGCCTCATGGGGCCAACCCCAGCCAGACGCTGCCAGCAGCAGCTCCCCAAGCCCCAGACACCTGCCAGCATCCTGCCCAACCCACCCAGCTCTTCTTCTTTTTCTTCTTGGCGTCGGCGTCCTTGCTGCTGCCGATGCTGGAGTGGCTGGTGACGCTGTTCAGGCTGGAGATGCTGTCTGAGGAGTTCTGCCGCTTGATGCGCAGCTCTGGGCCACAAGCAGAGAGGTCAGGAAAGGAGGAGTCAGCAGCCTGCACCTGCACCAGAGCCACCCCACACTCTCCTCCATGCAGCCCTCACCTTCTCCCACCCAAACACCTTCTGACTCTTGGAGCCTCCTGGTAAGACGATGTGGGGGTGATGCCACACAGACACTGACATGTGGGTCAGGGATCTCACAGAATCATTAGGGCTGGAAGGGACCTCAAAGCTCATCTAGTTCCAAACCCCCCTGCCATGGGCAGGGACACCTCACACCACAGCAGGTTGCTCATAGCCACATCCAGCCTGGCTGCAAACACCTCCAGGGATGAGGCTTCCACCACCTCCCTGGGCAACCTCTGCCAGTCTCTCACCACCCTCATGGGGAAGAACTTCCTGATGTGCAATCTAACTCTCCCCTCTCCTCTAGCTTGGATCCACCCCCCTAGTCCTGTCACTCCCTGACACCCTAAAAAGTCCCTCCTCAGCTTTCTTGTAGCTCCCTTCACATACTGGAAGGCCACAAGAAGGTCTCTTTGGAGCCTTGTCCGCTCCAGACTGAACAAACCCAACTCTCTCAGCCTGTTCTCACAGGAGAGCAGCTCCAGCCCTCTGCTCATCCTCATGGCCCTTCTCTGAACACCTTTCAGCACATCAGACATGCCCAGCACTTCAAAGTGTGCTTCATTTGTTCCTATCCTAGGTCACCTCCCTGATAACACTTTGCACTCCCATCTCATTGGGGCTTCAGGGCTCAAAACAGCACTGATGGGAACAAAGCCAAGACCAGCAGCCAAACTGGGCTGTCAGCAGAGGGCAGGGAGGGGAGGTGTCCCAGGGAGGACAACCATCCCATTACCCCCACACCAGCACTGAGTCCTCCTGCGATGACAGCTCTGGCTGTCCAGTACCTCAGGGGTCTCAGGTGGGGACAAGCTGCTGCATAGGGGACCCTGCCCTGCATGTGAACACCGCACATGGCAGGATGTGCCCTGGGGCTCTGTGCCAGCCCCAGGCAGAAGCAGCCCAGTTGGGTTTGAGCAAGTAGCTCAGAAATGGCTGGATCCCTGTAGTGGGGGAGCTGCAGTGCCATGCCTTACCTTTGGGGGTGACTTCAGTGCCATTCAGGGCACCCTGGATGACAGCTTGGGCCTCAGAGTTCTTCTTCTTCAAGAAGTCAATGGTCTCTCGCAGGTCCAGCAGCTCTGTGTCCTGGGGGGAGCAGTCAGGAGCCATGGAGCACATACCCAGAGCAAAGAACCCACCCTGAGAGCACCTTTGGGGTGGGCAGTGCCACAGCAGATTCACCAGAGTCCAGCCTCCTTCAGCCCTATGGGCACTGTCTTGCACCACAGGTGCCCCCCAATGCCCACTCAGCACCTACCAGCCCCATGAGCACTGTGCTGCACCACAAGTGCCCCACAAAGCCCACTCAGCACCCACCTTCTCCTCAGCAGTCTCGGCCAGGTGCCGCAGGCGGGACGTCATGCTGACCAGGCTCTGCTCAAAAGCTGCTACCAGGTTGGCCTGGGAGAAAGGGGAGACAGTGGTGAGAACCCACAGCTGGTGACCACCCACTGCTGGTTAGCACCGCCACAGCTGGGCGAGCACCCCCTGCCAGCTGTGGGGTGCAAGAGGCTGGAGAAGGGCAATGGAGGCTCCGGTGGGTGCAGGCCAGCACCAGCCCTGTGCTGCAGGGCCCCAGAGCAGCCTGTCCTGCACCAGATGCGGCCTGCAGGGACTTACATTGGCAGACAGCTGGGAGGTCAGGGTCGCCACCTTCTCCTGCGAGGACTCCAGCTCACGGCGCAGCTTGCGGATTTGCTGTAGGGAGAGAGCAGAGGCAGTGAGGGGCCAGGCGCTCACCCCCACTGCCACAGCAGGGCCGGGCGACGAGCAGAGGGCACAGGCTCACCTCAGACTGCATCTTCTCCTCAGCCTGGCAGCACGAGAGCAGAGAGAGAGACAGACAGACAGAGGCAGGCAGTCAGGGGAGCAGCGAGGCGTGGACGAGGCTCAGCGTGAGGCAGAGGCATGCACAGAACCCCCCACCCCACCCCACCTGTGCCCCCCCAGCCATGCAGGAAGCGGCGCAGCACGGAGCAGCTCTTACAGAGGAGTAGGTGGAGGAGGCGCTGGAGGCCAGGGACAGCACTGATCCGTGAACTGCAACAGAACCAAACCCTGCGTCAGGAGCCCCCCGCCAGCGCATCCCCAGCGGCTGCAGCTGCAGGCCGCAGCAGGGAGCAGAGGTCCCAGAGGGGGACTCTGAGGGGTGCGGGCAGGGAAGGCAGAGGATGGGATGGCAGCTGCTCAGCACTGCCCATTTCTCAGCACACAGCTGGTGACCTCCCCGGGCATGTGGCATGCAGCATAGAGCACCCACCAGCTGCAACTCCTCTCTGGCTGAGCCTGGTGGCTCTGCCACCCTCCTTGCCGGGTCCCTGCCTCCCCAGTGCCAACCCAGGGACACCAGACACCCACACAGGATGGGCTGTGGTCCAGGGCAGCACAGAGGAGGCCACCAGGTCCCTTGGCACTGCTGTCCCCTGCTCTGATGCTGAGGACAGGAGGCACCAACCCAGCCAAGAGCACCAGGGGGAAGGGTGTGCAGGCAGCCCTGCTTCACCCCAGGAGCCCCCTCCAGCTGGGCAGGGCCACAGCACTCTCACCATCGTCCACAGGGTCCCGGAAGGAGCCCGAGCGGATCATGCCCTTGGACTTGTCGGCCAGGGAGAGGGTGCTGCCCATCTGGGATGTGCTGTACAGCTCGAAGGTGGAGTCGTGGGTGGGGATGCTGTTGGAGCGGGTGATCCGCGGGGCTGTGCTGGAAGTGGGGCTCACTACAAGGAGAAGGGAGGGAGAGGCAGGGTCAGAGCCACGCTGGGAATCTGGGATCGGGATGGGGAAGCAGGGCTGGGGGCGATCTACAAGAGCCGGGATGCAGAAAGGATGCAGGGATCACGGTCCCAAAGCAGGGAGGGGCAAGGGGAAAGCTGGAATGCAGGTTTACACTGGGAAGACCTGGACACCAGCACCAAGGCAGCCACAGGGCTAAGAAAAAAATCCATCACCACGAGGCAAAGTGGGCACCACCATGCCAGAGTCTGTCACCTTTGGGTGCAGGAAGGGAGCACCTCAGCACCTGCCTTTCCCCCTCCCCACCCCCAGCAGCCCCCCAAACCATCTGCCTACCAGGAGCACACAGGTCCTGGCAAGAGCAGGGCAGGGCTCACCCCCTGCCCTGCTAAGGACCCTTGAGCAGAGAGCTGTGGGCAGAGCCCTGAGGGTGGATGAAATGCCCTGAAGCACAGGTGGTGAACATCCCTGAGCACAACCCAGCACCTTCGTGGGACCAAGGCATCAGATGCTGGCTTATGGCTGCTGGGGGTGTGGAGGAGAAAAGCAGCACCCAGAGGAGCAGCAGCAAGTCACACAGGGAGCACAGGGGGATTGGGAAGTGGGGACAGGACTTGCTGAAGCAGGAGGGGGCTGGCAGCGGAGGGCACTGACCAATGCTGGTGAGTGGACCCTTCCCAACCAGCGCCATGGGGAGGGCAGGGGGCGAGGGCAGCTCCGTCTGGTCATCCGACTCGGGGAGCCCACTGCCAATGGCATGGGAATGGCGCCGCTCCTTGGCCTCCTCCTGGGAGTGGAGCTGGTACCTGGGGAGCAGAGCAGACAGGCATGGTGAGTGGAGCAGCACCATCCTGGCTCCTGCCCGCTGCGCTGCAGCCCAGCCTCCCTGGCACGAAGGGCACCACCAGACCCTTGTGGAAAGCTCCACATCCCCATGTCCCTCCCCAGCATCACCCAGAAGTGATTTGGGCTTTTACCTCAACCCTTTCTTGGGCAACGTGTTCCTGTCACGGTTGGCACTGGAAGGGAAGGAAAGATCAGTGACATCCTTGCACAGACAAGGGAAGGTGCCAAGGGAGTTGAGCTTCAGGGGCAGGGAGCATTCCCCCAGAAATGCAGCAGGGAGATTCTCTGAAGCAGGCAAAGGTCATGGCAGGACAGCAGGGAAGGATCCAAGCCTGTGGAGGTGCCCCTGGCAGCCCCATGCTCTCCCTCCAGCCATACCTGTCCAGATGTGAGAGCCGGGGGCTCCCACTCCAGCCCAGCTCCCCTGCCTCTTCCTCTTCTTCCTCTGTGCTGGCTGGGGGTGCAGCAGCAGGGGTGGGGGTGGTGGTGCTGCCCCCTGAAAAGGCACTGGGCAGGCTCATGGGCATCTGCAAGGACTCCATACTGCGGTGTAGGCCTGAGAGCTTGGGGTACATCCTGCCCTCCTTGGGGACACTAAAGCCACCCATGAGCTCCAGGCCCTGGGAGAAGCTGGCCGAGTTGATGTTGAGGATGGGGGCAGGACTGGGGCTGAAGCAGGGTGCAAGGTGCCCGCCTGTTGGGTGCAGGTCCTGGAGCTTGGCAGTGTGGGGGGTGTGCAGCTCGCTGGAGGAAGGCAAGTCCAGGCTGTTGGAGTTGACCTTGTCCAAGTTGGCCAAGGAGGGAGGTTTCACATAGGTCTTGGCAGCCGCTCTGGAAAGGGGAAAACGGGTGAGGAAGGAGGTGACACTCAGGTGCTGGGCACGGCTGAGCACTGGGCACAGCCACGCCAGGCCCCTGCTGCCCTCAGAAGTGAAAGGATTGTACCTGAGAGGTGTTGGGGGCAGCTCAGCCACCTTGGCCGCTGGCGGGAGGTTGGCCTGGGCTTTGGGGGTGCTCTCAGGGGAGCTGACACTCTTCATCGTCCCACATTCCGAGTCCAGCGCCACCGCCTTGGCCTTGGCCTTCTCCTTCTCGCGGTCGGTCTGGTTCACCGGGGCCGGCACGCCACGGCCGGCACCGATCTTGGTCGGCTCCTTGAGGCGCGACACCGAGACGCTGCCCTGCTTGGCACTCAGCAGGCTGGGGTCGATGCTGCTGCTGACCGGCCGGGCGGTGCCGCGGCCCCCGGTCACGCTCATGGAGCTGGACTTGGCCGGCCGGGGCAGGCTGCGGTACTGGATGTTGGAGCGAGCCCCCGGGGCCAGGAAGCCAGGCTCGGGCGCGTTGGAGACGTCCAGGCTGGTTTTCCTGCCGCTCACTGGCTTGACAGGGATACCGGAGCTCTTCTGCCCCTTGCCGAGCGTGGCTGAGCCCCCGGCCTGCATGACGGTGGCTGTGCCGGTGGCAGGAGCTGGCTTCTTGTAGCCGAAGGAGCCGGAGGCCGAGGGCCGCGTGAGCCCTGAGGGAGGCTTCTTGGCGTCGGCAGCACGGTCCCGGCCGGCGTCGGAGGAGGAGCGCTGCAGGCCTGTGCCCTTCACAGACAGCTTGCTCTTGTCGGTGGCTTTGGTCTCAGGCTTGCCTGGTGGGCAGGGAAGGACAGGTGAGTGGCCTGGGAGGCTCTGGGGACCTTCCCATGGGAACGAGCAGAGGTAGGGCAGCAACACAGGATCATAGACTCACAGAATGGCTTGGGTGAGAAGGGACCTTTAAAGGTCATCCAGCATCTTCAGATCAAGTTGCTCAGAGCCCCATCTAACCTGGCCTGCAACGGCTCCAGGGATGGGGCATCTATCACCTCCCTGGGTAACCTGGGCCAAGGTCTTATCACCCTCAGTGTCAAACATTTCTCCCTTCTCTCCACTCTCAATCTCCCTCTTTTGGTTTAAATCCATCACCACTTGTCCTGTCCCAACAGGCCCTGCTCTGAAGTCTGTCCCCAGTTTTCTTCTTGTCTCCTGGAAGCACTGCAAGGCCACCAGAAGGTGTCCCTGGAGCCTTCTCCTCTCCAGGCTGCACAACCTCAACTCTCTCAGCCTGGCCTCCCAGCAGAGCCCTTCCAGCCCTGCCAGCATTGCTGTGGCCTCCTCTGGCCCTGCTCCACCAGCTCCCTGTCTGTGCTGTGCTGAGGGCTCCAGAGCTGCCCCAGCACTGCAGGGGAGGTCTCAGCAGAGCACAGCAGGGGGGCAGAATCCCCTCCCTGCCCCTGCTGCCCACACTGCTGGGGATCAGCCCAGGCCAGGCTGGGGCTGGGGCTGGGCTGGCAGCACTCAGTGCTGGCTCCTGTCCAGCTTTGCACCCCCAGCACCCCCAAGTCCTTCTCCACAGGGCTGCTCCCCAGCCCTTCATCCCCAGCCTGGACTGATGCTGGGGGTTGACCTGACTGAGATGCAAGACCTTGCACTTGCCCTGTTGAACTTTAGACTTCAGACAGGCCCACATCCTGAGCTTGCCCAGGTCCTTTTGGATTGTTCCCATCCCTCAAAGAGTGTCACCTGCAAACTGGCAGAGGGTGCCTCAATCCCACTGTCCCTGCCACTAATGAAGACATTAAACAACACTCGTCCCAGTGTAGACCCCGGAGGGACGTCACTCATCACTGATCTCCATCTGGATATTGAGCTGTTGATTGCTACCGTCCAGATGCAGCCATCCAACTAATTCCTCATCCACCAAACAGCCCACCCATTAAACTGGAGAGATACTGATTTGGAGAGAAGGGTGTTGGGGGGGAACCATGTCAAAGGCCTTACAGAATTCCAGACAGACATCTATAGCTCTTCCCTTGTCCATGCAGAGATGTGATGGAGAAAAAAGGGACACAACATCATCCCAGGAGTCAGGCCAGGGCCACAGCCAGGACCCTGGTGCACCCAATTAGCCTCCAGCTCAGCTCATGTCCATGAGGCCATGGGGCTGGCACAGTCCTAGGCAAGCAGGACTTAGTGTGAGTCCAGACTCACCACACACCTACAAGGACCTGCCACCCCCTCCAGTCACCAGGTCCAAGCACAGCCACAGGGCATCTTGTGGCCAGTGTGCTCAGGGAAGGCACACAGAGATGCCACCCAAACCTCTCCGTATCAGAAGAGCTGGACCCTGCCTGCATTTGGTCTCACCTGCCACTTTGAGGGTGCTCTGAGCCGTATGGGTGATGGGGGAGGTCACGGCCACTGGAGGGGTCTTGCCCTTCTTGAGGGAGCCCGGGGTGCCCAGGCTGACAGGCTTCTTCAGCTCACCACCCTTGGTACCCTCTTCACTGCCGTCTGAGGGCTCCCGCCGCCACTTGGAGGAGCTGTGCTCCATCTTGAGGCTGCTGCTGTCGTAGTCCAGCTTCTTGGGCACCTTCTCCTCACCCTCACAGTACCAGCTCAGGCCACTCTCCACCAGCGAGCGCTTCTCCGAGTCCGTGCGCAGCTGTGGGCAGAGCGGAGTCAGGGCTGCTCCTGACACCCACCCCAAACCTCACCCCAGGGAGCAGCAGGGAGAAAGAGGCACCAGGCATCCTGTGCCACGCCCCAGTTTCCCCACACCGGCATTGGCCATCCCTCCTTTCCCATAAAGTGGCAGCATCAAGCCAGGACTGGTGCCAGCTCGGGCCCGGGGGCCGCAGGCACCTACCGCTATGGCTGAGTTGCGGCGTGAGGCGGTGGGGGTGGAGGGCAGGGAGTTGAGCGAGGAGCTGGCGTTGAACTCCTCCGAGCTGAGGTTGTCAGAGGCATCACTGAGGCCACTGCTGATGGAGCTGCTCTCATCCCAGCTGCAAGGACAGGGACAGCATCACACCCCCTGCCCAGCCCAGAGACTGCCCACTGGATCCTGCCACCTGCAGGACTTCCCTGCTCTGGGGCACAAATCTCAGCTCCCAACAGTCCCTGGCAGCCCTGGCACAGGATTGGTGCCCTGCTGGAACACAAACCCCAGGAAACCTCCTTCTAGGGCCCCTGTGGGGTTTTTGGGGGGGTTGGAAGGTACCTGCACAGCACAGGGAGGGCAGCAGGCCTGGCAGTACTACCACTGGCAGCAAGTTCCCTGTGCCCTGCCCCACCAAGAGGATCAGCAGGTTTGCTGGAAAGGGGAGGGACTGGCTGGAGTAAACAAGCCATGCCCCCTGCACCCTTCCTGGGGTGGCACCCACCTACCACCTGCTCCCCATGCCACACTCTTCTCCCCCCCCATCCAGCATCCACAGCAGGCACAGGCAGCAGGTACAGGCACCGCAGCTGTGCCAGGGCAGCTGCTCCATGCCAGGGGCTCATTGGACCGTGCACAAGCCCATTTCCAGCGCCGTCACTCAGCACCACGCCAGGCCAGCAGCTGCCTGCTCACCCCGTGGGCCCAGCCGGCTCCACAGCACGGGGCTGTGCCCACGGCGATCCGGCACAGACGGGCACGGAGCATTTTCCAGCAGGATGAGCACAGCCCCATTCAGGTCAGCAGCTGAGTAGGTCAGTGAGGCCCTGCAGCCTCCAAGGGGGCTGTGAGAAGCTGCGGGTGACAAGCAGCAGCACAAGAGAAGTGAACAGAGCTGGGGTCTTCAGCCAGCCCTGGCTCCTGCCAGAGATGCCCATTCCTGACACTGGGGTCACAGAGGTGCAGGAGGAATCCAGCAAGAACCAGAGCCCTAGCAGCTGGTGAAGCCAATTAGTGTCATCCAAGTGACACTGCGACCCTGGATGGATGGAATAGTGTGGCCTGGCAGAGCAGAGGACATCTGCAGGGCATCCCTACCAGGGACAAAAGCATCAGCCACCACCATCCCATCCAGGTGCCAGGACACAAGCAATAACCACCACCATCCCCTCCAGGATGCTCATGACAGAGCAGCACAAGTAGCCCCAGCACCCTCCAGCCAGCCCCACATACTCTGCTTTTCCTAGACACCAGGACTGGCCACAGCTGGGATGGGTACAAGCCCCCTGCATCCCTACAGCAGCTTTTGGGACAGAGCCCTGTGGGCACTGCTGCCCAGGAAGAGATTTAATTCTAACTATGTGTCCAGGATGCGCTGCTGGGCTGCCCAGCTCCAAGCACCTCCCATCACCAGCCCCTGTACTGGGGATGACTTCTCACTGGGACGAAAATCCTCACCCCAGAGCTACTCTCCCAGGCTGGCATCACCTTTGCAGTGGGCAGTTGCTGGGAGCAAGGCAGGGCTTTGGCAAGCCTGTGGGCAGAGCTTTGGTCCTGTGGGCATACGGCTTGGGACCAAATGTGGTGCTGGGGTCTGTTCATCCTGGCTCTCATGGTCTGTCAGGGTAAACCCCCAATACTCTGCCAGTCTCCTGTGGGAAGCCTCTCCCGATGCCCTGGAAAGCCCTGGTGAAATGGACATAGGGACAGGGGCTGAACTGGGGCACGTGGTGACTCATTCTCTCCTTAGCAAACCCACGACAAGTAAGGGCAATATGAGAGGTGCCAGGTGACATCCCAATGCTCAAGCCATAGGTGAGGCCTGGGAGCCACCTGCCCACTGTGGGGTTGTCTCTGACCCTCCTATGAGGCACACAGCTGGCTAAGGGGTGCCCAAAGCTGGCATGTATGTAGCACAGCAAGGAAAGCCTCAACCCGGGCTACACCACAGCACCAACGCCCCCTTGGCAGTTACAAACTCTCAGAGCCTAGCTCAACTCTGGCACCCTGGTCCCTGCCAGCCAAGGCCATCCAGGTACCCCCACAGATCCCAGCTCGGGGCAGCCACACCACAGTGCCACGCTGGGGGCAAAACTCAGCCCTCTGCTTTGTGCTCCAAACTCTCCATCTTACCCCGAGCAGCTCCCCACCTCCCTCCAGCCGGCACCAAGCCCACCCTGCCGGCAGCGCTGCGCCGGGATCCCCGCAAGCCCCATACGCCTCAGCTCGCAGGGCAGGGGACGCTCAAGGACAGCGGTGACAGCGCGGCAGGGGCTGCGGCACAGAACCATCCTGCCGCGCCCCCCGGCACCGGCCGGGATGTGAGAGCCCGGCACCAGCCATAAAGCTTCCGACACGGCCCCGGTGATGCACAGCCCGATCCCGACTGAGGAGGAGGCTGCACCCCGGGGAGATTGGGGATGGCCCACGGCCGCGGTGCGGGGGATGCTCGGCTCCGCTCACGGCCCGGACGCACCCGGAGCCCCCCGCCCGGGCACGCAGCCCTGCAGCCCTGCATCCCGCCCCGGCGGGGTCAGTACCGCCGGCCGGGGGTTGCGGAGCGCCGGTAGCGGGGGCCCGGCCGCGCTGCAGGTGCGAGGCGGGGGCCGGGGCGGGGGGGCTGTAGCCGCCCCAATGCCGCGGGGCCGGGCGGTGCCGTGCTGCCCGGGTCCCCCCGTCCCTTCCTTTCCCCTTCCTTTCCCCTTCCCCCCGCAGCGCGGCCGAGACAAAGCAGCGCCCGTGAGGCGGCCCCCGGGGCGCAGGGCTTTGTCTGCGGGGCCGGGCTCCGGCCGCCCGCCCGCAGCGCGCCCGCCCCGCCCGGTGCCGGTACCGGTGTCACAACGGTGCCACGGCCGTGCCCGTCCCCGCCCGGTACCTGCTGGCCAGGCGCGGGGCGCGGCGCGGCCTCCCCGCCCGCAGCATGGTGCTGGCCGTGGCCCCACCGGGCCGGGCGGGAGGGGCGGCGGCGGGACCGCCCCGCGCTGCCCACGCCTTAAAGCGGCAGCGGCCCCGGCACGGCGCGCCTTCGACTTCTGTCTGGATGCGAACGGGGTCCGGAGTCCCCGGTCCCGGCCCTCGCCCACTACCGCGTTAGCCCCGTGGCCATGTCCCCATATCCAGGTCCAGTGTCCCCCGCCCATAACCCCGCACTCCCGGCCCCGGTGCCGCCCAGCCTCAACCCAACCTCCCTCCTGGCCCAACCCAGAGCCATCCAGAGCCCACAAGCCCTCACTCACGTCGCCACAGGCAGCACCAGTGCTCCCGGGCCATCCCTCGGCCAGACCCCAGCATCCCCCAAACCTCCCCAAGGCCTCCTCTCCGACGGCAGCACCTCTCACTGCGGGTCCCACGAGGAGCTCGGTTCCTGCCCAGACCCCAGGTCTCACAGCCCTGGCACCTCTCTCTGCTTCAGCCACCAAACAGCCTTGCTCGTCCTTGTTTCTCCCCTTCTCGCTCCGGAGCCGGAGCTGCCCCCCAGGCAGGCTCTTCGCCGGGGTGGTGGCGCTGGGGACACTTTGGGCAGCCCGGCAGCGGTGGGCAGAGGGAGTTAACTGCAGCCTTGGCAGCGCAGAGCCGGTCCCTGCGGGCTGGGAAATCGCTAATTCCTTCCTCACGCCGTCCTCGGCAACGCCTCTTGGCTGCCTCCATCGCCCGGCTGCACGGTGCTGGCCCAGCCAGGCGAGCTGCGGTGGCACGGAGCGCCAGGCACGCACGACGCCGGTGCCCAATCATCCCCATACCGACCAATCACACCCTGCCCGCACCCACCGTGCCCTCGGCGGCTCTAGGCCCTTGGCACTGTGCAGTACCCCCAGCAGCAGCCAGCCCTGCCACGGCACATGCCCACATTGGCGTGTGCCAACGGGTGCAGCAGCACAGCCCATCCAGCATCACATCCCCACAGCCCCTCCGGCCTGGCACAGCACGGGACACCATCCCTGGACACCATCCCCTCCCTCCCCTTCTCCTGGCCAGCTGCCTTGGCCCCTCTATGGCCACTGGGGCACTGCTCACAGGAGCAGCTCTGGCTTTTGCTGGGCCCAAATGTGAACTCAGGGTACCCACGGTGACAGGAGGAGCCAGCCTGGCACAGCTTGGCATGGCAGCCACCAGAAAAGGCAGCTACAACCATGCCAAGACTCTGGTGCAGTCAAGGTAGAGAATTGTCACTGGCCACAGCAGCCCCACCAGCAGCTGCACTGGCACCAGCACTGGCACAGATCCCCTTGCAGAGAAGCCCCCCAGCCCCTTTCTCAGCAGCACTTTCTGGTGGAGCCAGAGGGTTCAAAGTCTTCCTGCTTCACCTATCTCACACTGGCACTGACACCCACTCATGCTCCAGGCAGACCCACCAGCACCAGGCAGGGCTCCCAGCAATGAGAGTCCTTGCCAGGCTGGTGTTGCCAAATCCCCAATGCCTGCCTGAAGCCCACCCTAGACTGAAGCAAGCCCCTCGTGATCTGTCCTTGCCCTTTCCTCCTGCTCTGTTGTGGTCAGTGCAGGATATGGGGCTTGCACCAGGGTCCTGGTCACCCCACATCTGTGGGTCACTGGCACCAAGGAAGCTCTGTGAATGTGCCACTGGCATCCCCCATCACAGCTGCAGAACCAGTGAGGAAAGGATGGGCACAGCCAGGGCCTTTCCCTCTTCCCTCCCTCCCCTCTTTCTCCAGTTAATGGGGCAGAAAAATCAATTAGCTTCATAAATCATGACTGGAGGTGCTGGAGAATCCCTGTGGGTGTGGGCAGGAGTGGCTCTGCTTCCCCCTCACATCCACCTCAGGAACTGCCTCAGGACATTACAACATCCAGAACCCAGCCCAGACTGTCTTAGGGCCCCCACTGCCCCCTGCACACCCCCTGCTCCTTTAACAGACCCAAGCAGTACTCCTTCAGAACCCCACAGACTTGCTCAGAACCCTATCAATTCCTGTAAGTTCTCCCTAGGTCCCCCCTAAACCTCTGTGTGCCCTCCAAGATCCTCCCAACCCCCCAGACAGTGCCAGTCCCTGCCACAGGTCAGGTGCTTCCTGCTCAGAATTCAGGTCCCAGATCTGGTACCCTCACCAAAGCTGCACTTAGAGGAACAAGGGCAGCAGAGACCTTGCAGATGGGGAATCTGAGGCAGGGACGGGGGGTCTGACTTGCTCAAGCTCACCCGGAAGAGGATCAGCATCACATCCCAGCAGCTGGTCTAGTCCCCCAGCCTCCACGCAGCACAGCCTCTGGTTCCTGGCCCCAGGTCCCCCAAGGTGTGAGGAGCACCCCTCACAGGCACGCAGGGCATGCGTGGCCCCTGCATGGGCAGAGCTGTGGCCAGGCTGTGCCTCTGCTCCAGCTCTGTGCAGTAAGAGCCAGGCCTGATCTCCCCGAGGCAGAGAGGCCGAGGCTGTGGGGGTTATCAGCCAGCACCCACCCACCCCCACCCCCAGCAATGAGAGCAGCCACGAAGCCTAACCACAGGCCCGACGGCCATTGCCAGTAGGGCTGTGAGCTCAGCCAGCTTCACTGAGGGGGGTCAGTGTGGGGCCACCCCTCCTCTGACCCTCCCCCAGAGCAGTGGAAACCCCAGAGGAAGCTGTCCCCATGCGGGCATCCCCGGCTGCTCTGGAAGGTGACACACGAAGCCTCGTTCAGGGCCACCATGCCAGCTGCACTGTGCCAGCTGCTCTGTGCCAGCTCCGTAGGCTGCAGCAGCTGCATGCAGCGGCCGGACAGTCCCAGGGCAGCGCTGGGGTGGGGGCTGCTGTGACTCAGCCCTGCTTGCGAAACTCCTCTCTCCTCATGTCTGGACAAGCTAGTAGCCTCGGACACCTCTGCCAGCAGCAGCCAAGGCCCTTCACAGGTGGCAGGGTGGCACGTGGCAAGCAGCAAAGCCAGGGTTTGAGCTCCCTGGATAGCAAACAGGTGGGCAGACAGGTTTGGGGGGGCAGATCCCCCCCGAAGCAGCTCTTCCCAGGGCATGGGGGCATGTGAGGTCCAGTTCTGGGCTCGGCTCTGCTCCATGTCCACACCCAGCCTCATCCAGGAGCTTCCCAAGCCATGGGCGTGCACTGACCCCCGGGTGCCCTGCACCCCCTGAGCCCTGGAACCCCTCCCCACAACCCCCTCTGTGTGCCTGCTCCAGGGCTTCGGGGTCTGCATTGGGCACTTTAAGTCAGATCCCAAAACCAGGAGCCCGCTGCAACAGGCAGCTGGATGGAAGGGTGCAATGGTAGTGGTGACCAGGGGGGTTTTGGGGCCCTTTCCCGGTCCTGTTCCCAATTCCCAGCTGGAGGGAGGGACCCCACCGAGCCCCGGCACGTGGCGCAGCAAATATTTATCCATCGCCACTGCCCCAGCTGCTTCCCAGCATCCCCGGCCAGCCAGGCTGGGGCCTAGCACACACGCTGGGCCACGTGCAGGGCCATGGCCGTGCCCCACGGGACGTCCCCAGTGAGAAATGACTTCATGTACTCGCTGGGATGGTGCTGAGGGGTCAGGCTGGACCAGCCAAAGCCAAGCAAAGGGCGTTCGAGGGAAGGGAGCTGAGCGCCAGAGCCAATCCTGCTCGGAGCAGGAGAGGAGGGCGGCTGCTTCCCTGCTGCTCTTGGGGAGCTGAGCCAAACATCTGCTCCAGCCTGCCCCAGCTCAATTTGCTGAGAGGAAGCCAGAGCCAGGCCAGCTGAAGCATGGTGGGTGCCAGCTCCAGGGCAGCCCTCCCAGGGGGTGCTGCCAGCAGCCACAGCCCCTCCATGGATGACCACAGGCTTTGCAGCACCCAGCTGCCAGCGGCACCATCGTGGTGGCATGGGATGTGTGCCCAGGGTGTGTGAGCTGGACACATGTGCCAATCCCTGTGCCATGCCACAACCCACAGCCCTGATGCCAAAGGCTACTGCCACAGCTCCATTTCATGCCCAGCAACACAGTCAGGACAGTACCCAGCCCACAGGGGTTCTGCACTGGGATGCAATGCAACCTCCAAAAACCAAGACCCAAAAGGACACCTCCAAATCACAGCAGCAGCCCCAGGGGTGCACGAGGACTTCCCCAGAGCACTGAAAGCCCCAGGAGACATGCACAGCCCTGGGAGGCTCAGGGCATTACCTGCATGCCCAAGGCCTTGCAGCACACATGGATCAACAAGGATCAGCAGCAGCACTCCCACAGCCACTGCAGTGAGAAGGTGCTGAATCAGCAGTCAGCCCCCCTCACTGCTTCCCTGCTCACCCAGCTCTGTGTTGAGGATGGCAGGATTAGGCCCTGCAGCACCCATGCTCTGCCAGAGGGGCAGAATGAGTCCAGCCTGGGCATCCCCATGGAATTCTGCCCCTGTGGGGTATTTGAGAAGCTCCAAGGATGAAGCCAGCTTAGCCCAGTTTGTCCCTGGGGACCTCACTTGCTGAGCTGCTCATCCCACAAACACCATCTGAAGGTGCTTGGCTGAGCTGAGATTTTGTGTCCTCACAGGTCACCTTGTGCACCAGAGCCCTGGAGAGGTGCTCCTCCTACTCCTCCTCTGTACCCCACAAAGAGCAGCTCTGCCCTGCCCTGACCCAGAGACACTCTGCCCCAACCCACTCACAGCTGGCTGGGTGGACCAAGGGAAACTAAGACATGGAAAAGGCCACAGAGCAGGTCCCTCCAACCACCACCCAGTGTCCTGCCCCACAGCATGAGATACACCACGAGGAGGTGCTTGGACCCTGCTGAGCCTTTGCACTGGGTGCTGGCTCCCTCCGGGGACATTCAGAGAACCCCAGCACCCTACCAGCAGCACCACCAGCTGTGAGGAAGCAGCTGGGGAACAGGGCAGCTGGTGAGGGGTCTGGCAAAAGCAGGACACCAAGCAGGGTGTGTGGCAAGCCCAGGGGACGTGGCAGGGCAGGGCAAAGCAGGGACCAGATGCCACCTGTCACACCTTCAGCCCAGGATCCTGTCCTGTGTGGGAGGGCAGAAGCCCCATGGCCCCAGCACCCCATGAGCTCCCAAACACAGCACCCAGCTGGCTCCTCAGCACCTCCCAGGTGACCCCAGGGTGCACCCAGGGGTGCCACACCCTCACCGCTCCTGGGTCAGCACCCAGGACCCACCAGAGCTGCTCACATCAGGTCCCTGAGCACAGGGGGCACCGGGGGCACACATCAGACTGCAGCTGCACTGCAGGCACAGCAGCGGGGGAGGTGGCACTGTTCAGACACGCAGGATGTGGCCCAGACAAAAACAGGCAAAGCCCAGCTGGAACATTCCTGCTCAGCTGCTTCCCACCTGCCCTGCACTGCCTGAGTTAGGCACAGGTTTGCACACGAAGCACTCACACTGCAGCACCACAGCCCCAGCACCACAGCCCCAGCACCATGACCCCAGCACCACAACCCCAGCACCACAGCCTCAGCACCACAGCCTCAGCACCACAGCCCCAGCACCACAACCTCAGCACCACGACCCCAGCACCACGACCCCAGCACCACGACCCCAGCACCACAGCCCCAGCACCACGGCCCCAGCACCACGGCCTCAGCACCACAACCTCAGCACCACAGCCCCAGCACCACGACCCCAGCACCACGACCCCAGCACCACGGCCCCAGCACCACGGCCTCAGCACCACGGCCTCAGCACCACAGCCTCAGCACCACAGCCCCAGCACCACAACCTCAGCACCACAACCCCAGCACCACAACCTCAGCACCACAGCCCCAGCATCACAACCTCAGCACCACGACCCCAGCACCATGACCCCAGCACCACGACCCCAGCACCACGGCCCCAGCACCACGGCCTCAGCACCACGGCCTCAGCACCATGACCCCAGCACCACAGCCTCAGCACCACGACCCCAGCACCACAGCCCCAGCATCACAACCTCAGCACCACAACCCCAGCACCATGGCCTCAGCACCATGACCCCAGCACCATGGCACCAGCACCGTGGCTCCAGCACCACAACCCCAGCACCACAGCTCCAGAACCACAGCCCCAGCACCACATCTCCAGCACCATGGCCCCAGCACCACAACCCCAGCACCACACCATGGCCATACAGCCACAGAGGTCCCCTGGCAGTGGGTGGACACAAGTTGAGTGCAGCCCCAGTGGGGTGACCTTGGTGGGTGACCTCCAGTGTCCAGGAAACATCCCCAGCCAGGCCAGGGGGTGGGAAAGCATCACTGGCAGCACTGTAGCCTTCCAGGGACTGGCATCGGGGCAGGGTACAGTGGGCAGCATGCTGAGCGGCAGCAGGTTGGAAACTGAGTCTACAGCTGCCAAGGAAGTGAGCAAAGCATTTTCAGTGCCAAGAAAACCCAGGGGTTGGTGCTGTCCCTGCCTGTGCCCTGCCCAGTCCCTAGTGATAGGCAGGGCAGGGGAGCAGCAGAGCAGCACCATCCTAGTGAATGCTGCCATGGTAAGCAGAGCTCACTCCCCATGCCAGGCCCTTCACACACCATGGTACCAGCAGTGGCATGGGCTCGTTCAGTGAAGCTGGTTCCAGATGAGGGCTACCCTCCTGCAGAGCACAAGGAGGGTACAGTGACAAGGGGAACAAAAGAAGGGTCTTGCTGCCAAACAAGGAGGGCAAATCCAGAGCCCTTCACACCCCAAAACCAGCAGCAGGTTGCTGATGGAGGGGACCTGCAAGTGCCAGCCCTACAGCCACAGGCAAGCAGGCACAGGTGGGCAAAGAGCCAGGATGCCAACACATTCAACTGATACAGAAACACTGCAGGCAGCTGGGCTGTCCCCAGCCAGTCCCCACTCTCACCACCAGACCTAATCACCTTCTCTCTGAGCTGCACCCCAGGACCCCACTGATTGCTCGTCTGGGCTCACCTCAAACATCACCCTGCCAAATTCACCCCAACTCCCCCCACAGACAGGGCCCACACCCCAGCCAGGCCTCACCCACCTTGGCCCTCTCTCCTTCCAGGCTGCCTCCCCAGCGAGCCATAGGGACACCAGGTCCCATCCTGTGGTGCTGCGAGGGGGCTGTGGCACCACCTCTGCCAGGGGGACGTGGCACCGCGTCCTGGGCACCACCTCTGCGAGGGGGCTGTGCCACTGCGTCCTGCGAGCTGCCTCTGACCTACTGCCCTGGCAGGCTGTGCGCCGGCGCGGGCAGCGAGGTGGTGCCCCGGGGCCGGGCTGGGGCCGATGGTCCCAGCTGCAGCACATCCTCCTGCCCGGTGCATTAGCGGCACGGGGAGACAGCCTGCGGCGCTGCTGCCTTTCTAGGTCAGAGCCAGAGAGGAGGATGGGTGAGGGGATGTGAGGGGTGAGAGGATGTGAGGGGATGTGATGGATCCTTAAGGAGCTGTGCTGGGAGAGGGGCTGTGTTGAATGAGGGGATGTGATGGGAGAGAGGCTGTGCTGGATAAGGAGCTGTGCCAGGTGAGGGGATGTGCTGGATGAGGGGATGTGATGGATCCTTAAGGAGCTGTGCTGGGAGAAGGGCTGTGCTGGATAAGGAGCTGTGTTGGGAGAGGGGCTGTGTTGGATAAGGAGCTGTGCTGGGTGAGGGGACGTGCTGCATGAGGGGATATGATGGATCCTTAAAGAGCTGTGCTGGATAAGGGGATGTGATGGATGCCTAAGGAGCTGTGCTGGGTGAGGGGCTATGCTGGGTGAGAGGATGTGATGGATCCCTAAGGAGCTGTGCTGGGTGAGGGGCTCAGCTGGATAAAGAGCTTTGCTGGGTGAGGGGCTGTGTTGGATGCATGTTCCTGGCTGGCAGGGCAGCTCCTCACCCTGGCCAGCTCTGGGGAGGAGGG
Organism: Indicator indicator; assembly: GCF_027791375.1. NCBI lineage: Eukaryota > Metazoa > Chordata > Aves > Piciformes > Indicatoridae > Indicator > Indicator indicator. The sequence continues at coordinate 5,060,458 of NC_072044.1, read as the reverse complement.
GAGGCCTCTGCTCCCCTACCCTGGCTCTGAACCCAGTGCCCAGACCCCTGGATAGGGTGTCCTGGGGTCTACCAGCACCCAGACAGGGACTAAGTTACTGCATGGTCTCATAAGCCAGCAGCATTCTAGAGACATGCCCCTGCTGAGAAAAGGCTCCTGTGCTGCCCCAGCTGCCCTCCTGCACCCATCTCTGGGGAGCAATACCCAGCAGAGAGCACTCAGCATGTCTCTGGCAGAACACTGGGGATTTCCACCAGGTCACATCCAGGGCATCATGCTGGGGACTAAGCACAGGAGCAAGGTGTGGGGCATCCAGCCCTGGCACTGCTGGCAGAGCTCACTGTGCCAGGGTGAAAGCCTCATCCACACTGGGGACCTGTGGTGCTGCCATGGCCTCATGCAGGGCTCCATTCCCAAAGCCTGGCCCTTCCCCAGAGAAGTGAGCCCTGTGTGGGGCACAGACAGGGCGAGCCCAGATGGTCCCACCAGGACTGACCCTGCTCCACTCTGCCTGTTCTGGCTGATAGAGAGGAGGTGCTGCTCTGGTTCACCCCTTCCAGCACCGCCTCCACAGCCAAGGACACCCCAAGGTTATCCTCCTACAGCAGCAGCTGCAAGATGAGGCCAGGAGTGAGACTGGGAGCAGCGCAGCCTTCACACCCACAGCCAGACCCCCACTGCTGTCCCAGCCTTCCAGGACAGCCCTTAGCCACCCCACTGCCCACCACACCCTGTGGTCCAGTAGCCAGTAGCAGGTGGTGCCGTGCCATGCCATGCCATGCTACCTTTGGCAGCCAAGCCATGGGTTGTGGTCCCCAAGGGGCATCCATGCTGAGCCAGCACAAGGCACCCCTGTGCACAAGCACAGGGCAGCCCCCTGTGGTCACCCAATGTGCCCATGGGGAGGCCAAGTCTGAGGCCCCAAGTGCCATGGGCACTCTCGCCCCCACACTGGAGCACTGCAGGGGCAGAGGCCAGCACAGGCACCCCTCAGTGTGCCCCCTCCAGCTGTGACCTGCTTCCAGGCCATGTCTGGGTAGCGCTGGCCCCCGGTTGGGTGTGAAGCCATGAGCTGTGCTGTGTCCTGCAACCAGCTGACGTGACTGTGGCCACCCCAGGAGAGCCAGAGCAGCACTGTCAGGAGGCCAAATTCCTCCCCCTGCTCTGGGACAACTCAAATGCTGCAGTTATTTATTTTCTCCTGTGCTGAAACAGGAAACCTCCAACATGCTGAAAGCCTGGACCCCCGCCAGGGCCAGGGGCACCTCCACAGCTCAGCGGGAGCCAGATGTGTCTGGAAACAGAATGCAAGCCCTGAGCCTGCTGAGCTGTGCCCACCTGGCAGGAGGTAGCCCTGGCCCTGTGGGTGGAGGGACAGAGAAAAATGGAGGTCCCAGAAGGAGGGGACCCCACTCAGCAGCGCACCCTGCTCCACCACAGTCATACCCACAGCCAGTGACATCTCGGTCCCTGGTCCTAGCTGGGCTGCTGAGACCTGACCCAGTCTGTCCCCCCACAGGCCACCAGCACTCCTGGCTGGGCACAGGACATCCCTTCAGTTCCAGGGTCAAAGGCAGCAGCCCACACCCACTAGTGTCAACTGGAAGAGCACTTCTGAAAGCAGCAGTGCTTACCCCAGCAGGACTCTAGCTGGGGGCTCCTGCAGCCACACACCACTCACTGTCCCCAGCCCCCTGTTCTGGGGACACTCAGATCAAGCTGAACGCTTCCTGCACCATGACAGCAGCATGCCCCACTTCAGGGGGTCACCAGCCCTGAGCAGCCCCAGCTGGCCTAGCAGCACCAGCACTGACAGGGCCACACTGCCTTGCTGGTGGGAAAGCATCTCTTGGGATACAAGGACACAATCCACTCCCCCAGCCAGCCTGGCTTGTGATCTCTGTGCTCCCCCATCCACTCATCCCTGCTGTGCCTGATACCCCTCAACCAACAGCCCAGACAGGAGCTGGTGATACCTCCAGGAGAGCCCCAGCCTGTTGCAGCCACTGTTCAGAGGGCAGCTGCTGGACGTGTGCGGAGTGCAGGATTCCTTAGCTGACCAACTGCACACCCAAAAAGCAAACCAATCACATTCCAAGTGTGCCAAGAACAACATCCTGACCTTGCCACCCTTGGACTGGAACATGCTGCAGAAGCCACCTCAACATTGGGAAAAGATTTTAGCTTGTATCTGTGGTTGGATTTTACTGGTCGAGGGATTGATAACAGAGAGTATAAAAGAGCCGCTCTGAGCAAGAGTTACTCTCTCTCACTCTTGGGTTAGGGACTTAGGTAGGAATGGCTTCAGTTAGGGCTGCTAGGGACTTCTGCTTCTGTTAGTTAGCTACTTGTGGTGAGGGCTTTGGTGTAGGGATGCTGTAAGGGACATGCTTGGGACTTCTGTTAGCTGCTTCCTCTGTTAAGGGTTTCTGAGACTCCTGCTGTAAGTGGCACTCGGAGTCTGTAGTGCTGGGGATGCTACAACGCAGCAGTAAAGGACTCTGGGATGATTTCTGAGATTCTCTGCTCTCTGCATTTCTGGAATCTCATTGCTACATGGCAATGGGGTTCCTGCCTTCATTCGTCACCCAATGTCAGCCCAGATCAGGGGGAAGAAAAACAACGGCAGCGCAGGCAGGAGCCCTGGCACAGGCACTCACCCCGTGGTGATATCCTCGTCCTCAGTCAGGGTCTTGCCCATCAGGTCGCTGTCGCTCATGTACCCTGACTTCAGCTCCACGTCGTCCGAGTCCAGCGCCTCGACCAGCTCCAGGCGGGAGATGTGGCTCAGCTTGCTGGGGCTGCGCATGGGCATGGTGTGTGAGTAGTGTGCCCGCTCACCGTGTACATACCAGCCGGGGGTGCCCTCGGGGCGGCAGGTGCCCCCCAGCGAGGGCGCATCGCCCGCCTGCAGGCGGGGGCTGGCCTGGCCGTAGCGCCAGGACAGCGGCGAGGAGCGGTTGGACAGGCTGGAGACGCTGCGGGCGTTGGCCTCGTCGCTGTCGTAGCAGGGCATCTCCAGGGAGCTGTGGGCACAGTGGGCACAGGGCGTTAGGGCAGCGCACTGTGGGCAACAGAAGTCTGTGCCCTGCTTTGCCTCCCCCCAGAACTGGGACTGCAAATGCTCAGGAAACGAAACTGCTCGTTCTGAGGCAAGGCCAGAGGCTCCCAGAGTCTGGGTGCAGGGACACTCTCTGTCCTGGATGCCCTCCCTCTCAGCTGGCATGGGATGGTGCCCCCTGTCAGGTACTGGCACAGCATCCCCTGCCCCAGGACCATTGGGACATCCCCACTGGTGTCTGGCAGTGCCAGCTGTCCCCAGGGACTGTGGAGTAGGACGTGGGGTGCAATCAGGAGGTCTGTGCCTCCCTATGGCCCCACCACCCCACAGAGGCTATGCTCCCCACAGGGCCCCATCCACCCACCTCAGGGCAGGGGCTGGGGTGCCACCAGGGCTAGTGGCAAACATGCTGTGGGAGAGGGGTCAACACCTCTCTGGAGACCAGCCCTATCCCAACCTGAGTTGTCCTGAACCCTACTAACAGGCAGCCTTTACTGGAAAGCCCAAAAGTGCTCCCCCATGGCCCAGCTGCTCCCCCTCAGCCATTTCACCTCCATCATTTCAAGACTGCACCCCAGTATCACTCTAGGCCCAAGACAGGACCAACTGGGGTGGTGACAGGGGGACAGGCTGGGGAGCTGAGGCTATGAGAGAAAGGATGCTGAGGGGTTAACCAGGTACCAGGTCCCTGCATCAGCATCCCACACCAAACCCCTGCAGAGTGAACCTCCGCATCTGGGCAGGAGGGCACACCCCCAGATACGGCTGCCCAGCCACATGGAGCTGCCTCCAGTTCTGGAGCAGGAAGGATCTGAAGGTGCTGGAAGGTGTCCAGAGAAGGGCCACAAGGATGAGCAGAGGGCTGGAGCTGCTGTGCTCTGGAGACAGACTGAGCTAGTTGGGGCTGTTCAGTCTGGAGAGGAGAAGACTCCAAAGAGACCTTCTTGTGGCCTTCCAGGATCTGAAGGGGGCTACAAGAAAGCTGGAGAGGGACTTTTTAGGATCTCAGGTAGTGATAGGATGGGGGGGAATAGAGCAAAACTAGAAATGGGGAGATTCAGATTGGATATTAGGAAGAAATTCTTCCCCACGAGGGTGGTGAGAGACTGGCACGGGTTGCCCAGGGAGGTGGTGGAAGCCTCATCCCTGGATGTTTTTAAGGTCAGGCTGGATGTGGCTGTGAGCAACCTGATGTAATGTGAGGTGTCCCTGCCCATGGCAGGGGGGTTGGAACTGGATGAGCCTTGAGGTCCCTTCCAACTATGACAATTCTGATTCTGAGCTGCCCACAAGTGTGCAGCTCTCCAGTCAGCCCAGAGCCCATGGACATGTCTCCAGCGGGAAGGGAAGCCCAGTTCCTCCCCACACCTCTTGGGATGTATTCTGGGCAAATGGCATGCTGGGGAGTGATGCTGAGACTAAATTTAGACACCAAAAATGATTATTTCTTGGAGCAGCTACTTGGTAACCCACAGCCCTCGATTTGGCTCCAAACGTTCACTCCCCAGCCTGGAATAAGTAGAGCAGCAAAAGCCAACCCCCAGCTGCAGTGCTGCATTTAAAACAGGGAACAATATAAAAAAACTGAGGAAGTTTGGTAAAGCAGAACTCAAAGGGGCAGCTCAAAGGGTTCAGTTTCAGTCAGCAGCACAAAGGCTGCTTGAGGATGTTCTGCCGGCAGCTCAGAGCAGATGCAGACCACGTTCCCAAAAGCAAAGCACCAAGGAAGCACAGGGACAAAGCTGTGTCCTAGAGAGGAAATGGCAAAGGTTGAGCCCCAAGCTGCTGGATGTGAAGAATGCAGCATGGGGAGCAAGAGAAACCTGAGGAGGGAATAAAGAGAGAGCCCTAAGCGGCTGCAAGGACAGCGGCGATGCGCAGAGGACCGCAGATGACATCCGCGACAGACACTGGTAGGAAACCTTCCCCAGAGCAGCACTTGCGGCTCCCTGAGCAATTACAGCACCGCAGGGAAGGGCTGACACAGCTCTGGGAAAGGAAAATCCAGCTCACAGCTGCTGAGGAGCTCACAGGGGATGCAGGGAGCTGCCCAGGCTGCCAGAAGGTGGTGGACGAGAGCCCTCACCACAGGCGGAGGAAGGTACCAAACAAACTCAGCTGCCATGGGCTAGGAGGGAAGTCCTCATGTGTCAAAGAGCCTCCTAAGGGACAGAACTCCACCATGCGACGTACTCATAACTCACCAAGAAAAGGAAGTGAGAGCCAAGAGTCAAACTCCAGCAGCAACACTAATTTAATCAGCCTTAATATCCCTGCCCTACTTCCCTGAGAGCAGGGCTGGCAGAGGATCTGCCAAGGAGCTGAGCTCTGGGGCGAGAAGGCAGGGGGGGAAGTGTGACACAGATGAATGCAGAGTCAGGAGAACACAAAGCAGCTCTGGTGGGGCTGGGAACCAGCTCCTGTGTCCAGCCAAGGGATCAGAGCTGTTACAGCCAATTCCAGGAAACAGGCAGCTGCCACTCCCCCTGCCCCAGCACTCTGCTGCCACTCCCCTGCCCCAGGGTTCTGCTGTCACTCCTCCTTCCCCCCATTCTGCTGCCAGTCCCCCTGCCCATGTTCTACTGCCAGTCCCTCTGCCCATGTTCTACTGCCAGTCCCTCTGCCCCTGCATTCTGCTGCCAGTTCCCCTGCCCATGTTCTATTGCCAGTCCCTCTGCCCATGTTCTACTGCCAGTCCCTCTGCCCCTGCATTCTGCTGCCAGTTCCCCTGCCCATGTTCTACTGCCAGTCCCTCTGCCCATGTTCTACTGCCAGTCCCTCTGCCCCTGCATTCTGCTGCCAGTTCCCCTGCCCATGTTCTACTGCCAGTCCCTCTGCCCATGTTCTACTGCCAGTCCCTCTGCCCCTGCATTCTGCTGCCAGTCCCTCTGCCCCATCACTAGGCTGCCTCCAACCCCAAAAAGAGGCAGAAAGTGCAGCGAGGATGAGCAAGGTCTATAATAGTTTGTGGGTGAGGAAGAGCTAAATGCAGCAGGCTGCATCATCCTGTACAAAGCTGAGGGAGGGGCAACCCAGGGCAGGTCTGTGATGATGAGTGGTGAGTGAAGGGGAGGGAGGAAGCTGCTGCCTTTTGCCTATTGCAACATAAAAATGAGGATGGAGGGAACCACGAGGTGGCAACAAACACCACGAGAAGAATGTGAGCTGCACCCTGGGCTTCCCTGGATGGCTGGCACCTGGCACAGCCCCTCTGCAAAGCCCAAACCTGGCTGCACCAGAGGGGTGGGAGCTGGGAGGGTGCCCTGGGATGATGCCCCCTCCCCACCTGCAGCCCCCAGCCCACGCTGAGAGGGGCCAGGACCTTCTGCCAGGCAGGAGGCTGGAGCCTCTGGAGAGACCCCAGGCACATCAGTAATCCTGCAGTGGTCTGAAGTGGGGGACAGCGCAGGACACAGGCAGCTTCAGGAGGGCATCAGAGCTCTGAACACAGGCAGACTACTCTGGCTCACCAGACAGCAGTCACCCCAGACCCACCTGCAACCCTGGGGTGCTGCCAGCTCCACACTGGGCAGGGTACCCCACCTCTGCCTGGGGGCTGCTGGATGTTGTAGTGTGGTGGGTTGAAATTCCCCTCCCACATTAACAACGCATTTGGGCAGCTCTGTCTGAAGGTTTCTCTGTCATCAACTCTACACAGAGCAGAGAAAAGGAGTCATGAAGAGGGATGAAGCCTGTGGTCCACACCTGAGCAGGTGCAGGGGATACTTTCACCTCTAGTTGTCCACTCAGGGACACCTGAACACCAGGAACAGACCCCATCCCCTGCCTGGGGGCTGGAGGTACTGGGGCCTGGGGGCAACCAGCTCCCCTTGGTACCACCCCCACTCATCCCCACTGCTCTGCTGCAGCCCCATGCATAACACCCCAAGGACATGGGGGCACCTCTCCAAGCCCCCTTACACAGGGTCCCCAGGCCACAGGGCACAAATGGCTCCCTCCCACCTGTATGGTTTTCACTTCCCAGCCACCACAGCCTCCCTCACTGCCCCGGGAAGGACACTGGTTGTGGAGTGTAGGGGTCCAGTGCCAGGGCCTCACCTGTGAGACACCTGAGAGCCCCTCAGGCTGGACATGGTCTCCTCCAGGTTCTGCCGAAGGTCCAGCACATTCTGCACTGTCCTCTTCCTCTGGGACTCAGGGTCTGCAAAGAGACAAGGTGGTGGCTTTAAAGGGATGAATGGCTCCTGCACCCCTCTGCCCATGGCTGGGCCCCTCAGCCCCTACCCACACCCCTCTGCCCATGGCTATGTCCCCCAGCCACTATCCACACCCCTCTGCCCATGGCTGTGCCCCCTAGGCCCTACCCATACCCCTCTGTTCACAGCTGTGCTTCCCCAGCCTCTCCCTCCACCCTGTGCCCCCCAGCTCTTGCTCAGTCTGCTGGGAAGGGACAGAAGAGGGCTGGCACCAAGTTGGAGCTCCACCACCATGAAATGCCAGCCCCAAGGGTAGTGTGGCCAGGATGGGGATGTCAGCTCCAGGAGCAATGAGTTGGACAGTGGCCAGCAGGGCTGGGGGGACCACATAGGGACAAAGGACCCACACAGGTGACAGGAGACCAGCTACAGCCAGGTGAACCTGAAGTACTGTGACTCTGCTCCATGGGGCCACACAGGGCCCTGCAGAAGTGTCCCCAAACCTACCCCTGTGTCCCCCAGGCCAAAATAGTGCTGTGGTGGTGGTGCTACAGCACCCAGCACACAGCCAGCAGGAGCTGAGGAGATGTTGGGGAGCAATCTGAGCCCCACTCCTGCCTCAGGCCCAGGGCAGGGATGGCTGCTGCTGAGGAGCATCTGGTGGGACCAAGAGCCACATGGGCACAGCCTGGGGCTGGAAACCCCCCAGCTCCAGCTTCCCTGAGGCTTCAGCTGGTGTGCTGCCCATGCTATGGCTGTGCCCACCACAGCTTGCATGTGGGCACACAGGTACCTGCAGCACAGTCACTGTGCACACCCCCACACACGAGTGCACACCCCCAGAGACACCCCCACACACGAGTGCACACACACACAGAGGAGGGGGAGATCACTCCTGGCACAGCCCTGGCAGTGCTGGCAGGCTCAGGGCCGCAGCCCCAGCCCCCGTGGCCCTGTGCGACTCGCCTGGGTGGCTAACAGCCGTGCCGCCGCCGCTCTCGTTACCGGTTTCCAGCCTTTCAGCGCCGCTCGCCACTGAAGCACAGGGACAGCAGGCGCCGGTGACGCTGGACGTGGCTGGACATAAGGTGGCAACAGCGCCCCGGGGCTGGCAGCAGCACCGTGGGAGCCGCAGCGGGCATCGAGGGCACACCGCCGGCGCACGACCCGGGCAGGCTCCCCGCAACGGCACCGCCACGCGCTCAGCACCGCGACAGGGCTGGTGCCCCCTGGTGCCCATCACACAGCACCCAGCGGTGGTGCTGCTCTGCTTGACCCCAACCCGGGCGGCTGCACCTCAGACCGGCGAAGCGGCTCCGATTTCCGCATGCCCCCGGGCGGCGGTGAGGAGCGGTAAGAGCCCCGATGAGACAGGTTAAATCAAGCAGCTTAAAGCTGGTTGTAGCAGCAGGGCTGGGGAGCCCACGGGGCACCGACAGGGCTGGCACATGCGTGCCAGGATACCCAAGGCCTTCCTGTGCCCCATCACCTGGATCCCACTCCCAGAGCAAGGCTCAGGAGGAGGCAAGTCACAAACTTCTCAGTAAATCTTCGCTGTGGCCCCTGCCCGTTGGAGAAGCTGCCAAAGGCACCGAGCCTCCACGAGGGCTCCAGAGCCACAGGACAGGAACGTGCAGGTGCTGAGGGCACAGGGATGGAGCAGAGGAGGAAGCACACAGGGAGCTGGGGTGCAGAGGAGGTTCAGGGCGCTGGTGGTGCTGGAGACTGAACCCCACCCTGCTCTGCAGCTGGGGACAAGGGGACTCTGTGCCCCTCCAGTAGGGTAGGCAGAAAAGGCTATGCTGGCAGATCAGTAACACCTCCAAGCTGCCCTGTGGGTCCTGCCCTTGAGCTGCCTGGAGAGATTTTCAGGCTTGAAATGGCTGAGTGGTGAGCTGAGGCCATGCCCACTGCTGCTGTGGTCTATAGGGCAATGGAAGGTGTGGGGTGGAGGCACATCTGAACCTCAGGGAAGAGCAAGCAAACACCTACCTGTGTGCCAGGTGTGCCCATGAAGGGCACTCATCACCCTCAGCTCCTCCACCCCAGCCACATTCAGTGGGTGCTGTTCACCCTGAGCCAGCCCCTGCAGCCTGGCACACTCACCCCAGAAGTGCTATGCCTCTGTGTGCTGGGGTAGGATGGAGTAGCATGAGATGTCAGAGCCACCATTGTTCCCTGGTGTGGCCAACGGCTCCCACCCCACTGCCAGCTCAGCAGTTTGCTCCTCCTGGGCATGGCTCCCATCCAAAAACACCCTGGCTGCTCCCCCATGGCCACCCACACCCATGGGCATGGAGCCAGCGGTTAGGCCTGATGCTGCCTCCTCCCCGGTGCTGCTGCCAGCAGGGCTGCTGCAGCCACCCTCTCCCCAGGGAGCAGTGGGACCAGAGTGAGCACTCACTGTGCCCCTGTTGCCCTGGGGACACCTCCCTCTTCACCCCTGCTGCTGCTGTATCCCCAGAGCACCCAAGGTAAGAGGCACCACCCAAGGGCTTGGGTGCCCCACAGAGGGCTGGAGGGTGCCCTGGCATTTGGGGGCAATGGCACTGAGCACCATCCCCAGCTTCACCCATGGCACCACCAGCCCCCCAGGCCCGGCACAGCTTGCTTCCCTGACCCCCAGGATCAGCTGGCAGTCCAGGTCACTCCAGCTGCTGGTGACACTCCAGGAAAAGCAGCAGCTCTCACCTGGGAGAGGGCCAAACTGGGAATCGAGGAACTGCTCACCTCTGGCACAGAGCCCTCTGGCCACAGCGCTGCCAGCACCTCCTCTCCCTGCTGTGCTGAGCCAGGATGATGGCACCAGGCCCCACAGTTCCTTCTCCAGGTGCAGCGAGGGGCTGGGGGTGTCTCAGGGCTGGCTGGGCTGCAGCATGCCAGAGCCGGGCTGAAACCAGAGCCACCAGGAGAAACCGGAGTGTGGGAACGGCAGGAGCAGGCTGGATTCCTCCTCACATCGATTTAGCAAGCTTCCTGCAGCCAGATGTTTCCAGCTGCCGGAGCGGGGAGCAGCACGGACTGCTCAGCCCGTGCTGGGACAGGGTCAGTCGGACACCCTGCCTCGCCCAGGCTCCTGTCCCCAGCGCAGCGCCTGGGACATGTCCCCTGTGTTCCCTGCTCCGCCGGGCTGCAGGCTCAGCGCTGGCTGTCCCCCTGCCCCACCCGCAGCTCCCCGCTGCTCTCACAGGCTCCATCTTGTTGTTGTGGAGGGAAGTGGGGGCTGGCTTCAGCCCTGAGATGCAGTCACTGTCTTCAGGCCCTGTGCAGGGAGGCCCCCAGGCACCATGGCCCAAGTCACTCTCCCCCTGCCAGGCTGGGTCTGACCTACCCTTACCAGCTCAGGCAGCTCTCTTGGACCATCCAGCCCCCACTGCTGCTCCATCCAAAGAAGCTGCACCCCCAGCAGTGAGGGAGGGGATTCTGCCCCTCTGCTGTGCTCTGCTGAGACCTCCCCTGCAGTGCTGGGGCAGCTCTGGAGTCTTCAGCACAGCACAGACAGGGACCTGCTGGAGCAGGGCCAGAGGAGGCCACAGCAATGCTGGCAGGGCTGGAAGGGCTCTGCTGGGAGGCCAGGCTGAGAGAGTTGGGGTTGTGCAGCCTGGAGAGGAGAAGGCTCCAGGGAGACCTTCTGGTGGCCTTGCAGTGCTTCAAGGGCTGATCAGAAAGCTGGGGATGGACATTCGAGCAGGGCCTGCTGTGACAGGACAAGGGGGGATGGTTTGAACCAGAAGAGGAAGAATTGGATCAGATGGAAGGAAGACATTTTGGCACTGAGGGTACTGAGACCCTGATCCAGGTTGTCCAGAGGCACTATGGATGCCCCATCCCTAAAGACATTCCAGGCCAGGTTGCACATGGCTCTGATCAATCTGCTCTGCTGGAAGGGTCAGGGTGGGAAGAAAATGGGCAGCTTTAGGTTGTGCCCATTAGGTTGTGCCCCCTTTGCCATCACCTCCAAGTGGTGGCAGCTCCTCTGCCTGCACAATGCACACAGCCAGGCCTCTGCCGCTGAGCGCTGCCGACGTGGCCAAATACGTCAAGGAAGGAGGAAATCATCGACTCCAAATGGCTCCTGACAGCTCCTTTCAAAGGAGCATGTGGCCACCAGCCCCCACTGGGGCCAGGCAGGGCGATGGCCATGGGACACATGGGACACATGTGCCTTGGCATGGGAGCCTGTGTGCTGGTGCCTATGTGTGTGAGAGCAGCCCTGGTGCTTGTTTGCATCATTCACAGACTCATGTGGGAGCCACATGGCAGCCAAGCCCTCCCTGCCTGCAGGACGGTGCCTATGTGCATGGGCATGACCTCCCACACATGCCCACATGTACTTCTGCAGGCACAGGGTGGCAGCGCTGGCACCAGCTTGCGCGGACGCACTGTCTGTGCCTGTGCTGGCACACGCAGCACAAGCATGGCATGAGCACGGCACGAGCATGGCACGAGCACACGTGGTTGCTTGCCCCTCACAACCCAACTGCTCACACTGCAGAAGATCAGATTCTGAAAGGACTCCTGGTGACCTGCTGCAGCTTTTGAATGGCAAGCAGGAACGCAGGGCCTGGCAGTGGTTGCTTCACCCCGGTGGGCCCCTGGCATGCAGTAGCTGCCATGAATTTCCCCAGGCCGGGAAACATTTTTAACTGGTTGCTCAATTCCTTCCAGGGCACTGGAAAACTCAGCAACTCAGCAACACAAACAACCCTCCCAGGGCCATCCAAGGGACTCCTGCGGCCCAGCCGAGCTCCCCTGCCCTGCAAACCCTCACACAGATTCTCCTCCCCTCCCTCTGTGCTGCTCCCAGATGGCTTCATGAATGAACCAACCCAAGGCTCCTTTTGCTGGGGGTTTTGCAAATCCCCTACTCCAGCACTCAGAATCCACCACAGCCTGGCTGCCAGCCTGAGGGGACACCCAGGCCCCCGAGCAAACCCTGCTGAGCCCAGTGGATGCCCAGCTCACAGCCCTCAGTGTGTAGTTCAGGTACTGGTGCCCTGGCACACTGACAGCAGACTCCTTCCATGTGGAGTCCCATGGCTTTATCTTGCATTTCTCACATCTGATTTCTGATCCCAGGGGGATGGGCAGGGGGATGGCTGCAACCAGCAACCCTTCCCCCTGTGGCTTATTTTATTCTCTTCCTCCCCTAACAGCTCCCAGAGGTTAAATGAGCAGCAGTGGTGGCTAACAGGGTTCTGTGGGTGACTGCCAGGGCTGCACTGTCTGCTTCCACTATCAGCCTCATTCTCCAGCCCAGCCCCATCCCTGCATGCCCTGTGTGCTCACTCCCCCAAAGGATGTTCCAGGACCCCCCCAAACAGCCACTTTTATTCCAGGAGATGCCCCAGGACACCTCAGCCAGGCAGAGAATATCCCCTCATCCAAGGGCATCTTACCCTTTCCTCATAACCTGTTGCCTCACTTCATCAGAAGGCAGCAGATTCATTAGGACTCACCATGGATTCATTGATTTAATTGCCAGGAGCTTCTTGGTGTGAGCTGAGGGTTGGTCACTGACCCTGTGTCTCCTGCAGCAGTGTTGGGAGTGGGTCCTGCTCCCCGAGGGGTAGGGAGGGAGCTAGGAGCCCTGTGCCATCCAGCACCCCAGCAATGTGGTATCCAGGTACCTGGATGGCCAACAAGCAGCTCTGAAGCACCCTGAGCAGACCAACAGCATTCTCAGGTGAAGGCAGCAGCCTCCAGGCTGGAGGTGCTCTTCCCTGGGGATGCAGAGGCTGTGCCCTCCTGTCAGCAGGGACAGGGGACCTGCAGAGGATGCCACAGACCTGAGGATGAGTCCTCTCCCTGACTTCAGCCAGGGCAGGCTGGGTCCCTGCTTGCTGCCACCCTGCATGCAGCTCTGTGAGGAGATGCAGGCTGCAGGAGGAAACTGGGTGCAGCCCAGTGTGTTCAGCTCTCACCTTGGCAGAGGGAGCAAAGGCCAAGCAGCAAAAGGCAGGGCAGGTAATGGGGTTGCAGCAAGCAGAGCTGGTGGGCACACTGTGCCTTATGCACAGTCTGATCTCCCAGGGTGCACCACTCCTTCGAGGACACAGCGAGAGGAGAAGCAGTGGCAGGACCCTCCTTTGGAAGGGTCCTCCCACATCTCACACCCCACACCTTGCTGGACCCTCTGCAAAACAACCTGGCTCTGCAGGAGGCCCCAGAGATGACTGCAGTGGGGAAGGAACCTCCATCCCCTGCCTGCACCCACAAGCCCCAGCCCCCACCTGCACCCACCACCCCCAGCACCACAGCCAGCCCCAGCTGGAGCAGCCCCACACCTGCAGGGGCTGTCACCTCTCTCCTAGCAGGTGACACCAGGAAACAAGCAGCAGAGTGGTGACAAGCCAGGACTTCATCAGCATCAGCACTGCTGCTGCTAAGCCTCGGCAATGACTGCTCGTAAGCAGGGCAGGGCTGAGAGACCTGGAGCCTGCACCCCGGCTGGCTCCAGCCAGCCAAGCTTTTAAAAGGGATTCAGACTTTCTCAGGCTAAAGCAGTCATAAATCTACTTAATTGGGGTCTCTCCCATACACGAGTTTCCAGCTGAAGCGCCACTGGAGAGATCCAGGCCGGGCCCCCAGCCCGTCTGAGGGTTCTGCTTTCAATGGAGACAGCACTTGGCCCCGAACCACCCCACACCTGCACAGCCAGAGCACAGCTCCTCTGCTAGCAGAGTCTTCCACAACTCAGCACTGCTCAGCCTCTCTGCTCCCCATGCAGCCCCCTCCCCTCCACACTGCTCCTCACAGCCGCCCTCCACACTGCTCCTCACAGCCCCCCTCCATCCACACTGCCTTACTCCATCCACACTGCCCCACGCAACCCCCCTCCATCCACACTGCCCCTCACAGCCCCCCTCCACACTGCCTTACTCCATCCACACTGCCCCACACAACCCCCCTCCATCCACACTGCCTCCTTCCATCCACACTGCCTCCTTCCATCCACACTGCCCCATGCAGCCCCCCTCCATCCACACTGCCCCCTACTCTCCACACCAATGATCCAAGAGTGCCCAACCCTCCCCACTGTTGGGGCAGACTCTGCTCCTGTGCTCAGCACTGCACCCTGCTGCAGCACCACTGCCTCCAGTGCTGGAGAAGCTGGGAGCATCCCAAAACCCTTGCCCCCAGTGCCACATGTCTCCAAATAACCCAGAAGAAATGTTGGCACAGCTTGGGAAGCAGGGGGGGCAGGTGGATGGGATGGATCCACACACCAAGGAGTGTCCTGAGCCTCTGGAGACTGGCACACAGAATCAGACTGGTTTGGGTTGGAAGGGACCTTTCAAGCTCATCCAGTCCTGCAGTCAGCAGGGACATTCCCCAACTAGAGCAGGTTGCTCAGAGCCTCAAACCTGACCTGCAATGGTGCCATGGATGGGGCAGCTCCCACCTCTCTGGGCAACCTGAGAGAGGGTCTCACCACCCCCAGTAAAACATTTCTTCCATAGCAGCAGAAACACAGGGTGCCACTAACTCCTGCTTAACAGCTCTGTGGCCTCAGGCACACAGAGATGACATCACTGGAGGTCACCACACAGGGGTCTGTCCTAAGATGGGCCCTTGCAGAGTGGCCTTGCAACACCGTGTGCCCCAGCCCCACCCTGGGATTTGCCCCAGGGCTTAGTGCTGTTGGGCTGGGTCAACACAGTCCTGAGCAGCAACATGGCACAGCTGTGCCCAGCCTGGGCATTTCGGGCATCTGCACACAAAACAGCTTTAACGCAGCCACCAGCAGACGTTCAAGATGATGCTGCAGCTCCTGTGCAAAAAAAAAAAAAAAAAAAAAAAAAACCAGCAAAAAAACCCCACCAGAAAGGAGGAAGAAAGAAAAAAAAAAAAACCACCACAAACCCAGCCCCTGGCAAGACAGAAGGTGGAGCTGGGCCCCAGCTCAGAGGCCCCAGAGCAGCCGGCAGCAGCAGGTTCACACTCCCCACACGGCACCAGCCGCGAGTCGGACATTGTGGAAATTCAAAATTCCAGATGGCTCTTTTGGGGTGGGGGGTGCAGGGGGGGTTGTTGGGGGTTCTAATTTTTTTTTTTTTTGCCTTGCCTCATCACCAAGGCAACAAGACTCTGTCATCTGCTGGTTGCCATAGAGATTTCACCTGATTCTGCCTCAGCGGAAGAGAAAAGCCGAGGAGCCGCGGAGCCGGCAGCCGCCTGCGAACTCGCTGGGAAGAGCGGAGATAAATGGGGCTTTATACGAGGGAGGCAATGGGCTGATTCAGAGGATCAAAGGAAGGAACTGCGGGTTTCTAAAGCACAAATCAGCCCTTCACTTAACTGCTTCAGTGCCCTCCAGATGTGCCGAACATCTGGGGAAGTCACCAGTCCCCGTTCCGGGCTTTGCCTCGTGGAGGAGGGGGGCGTGGGTGCAGGGGGAATCCTGCACCACTCCTGGCAGTGTCTCAAGGACCAGTCTGGGTTCCCTGCAGTGATCCCGAGGTGTGATGGAGGGCACAGGGTCGATGGCTGGTCACAGCCACATCTTTCCTCCCACATCCAGCCCCCTCACTGTGCACAGCCCTTCCCAAAGCCCCTGTGGCACAGAGGACAAGCGAGCTGAGAGGGGATGGAGCAAACGAGGAAGAAGCCAGGAAGAGGAAGTCCCTTGGTCAAGGGTGGAGATGCCCATGGGCTGTGCTCAGCACAGCTCAGCTAACACAGACATGGGGGTTAAGTGCCATGTGCTCCAGGGGAGCCACATGCAGAGGACACAGATAGCACTGGGGCACTGATGCCATTCCCAGCAGCCCTGTCACTGCTGAGGATCCTCCGTGTGGGTGGTGTGGATTTGTCCATGCACCAAGCCTTTCCCCCAAGACCCACACTCACTCCCAGGTCCTGCAGAGGCTTCCCAAGTGCCTGCCCTGCTCCCCAGCATAACTGAGCTGCCCAGGACCTCCAGCCACATGTATCCAACGCCTTCCTTCTCCAGTTGCTCTGGGAATAAAACCCCAAGGGAAAACCCAGCCCCATGAGGATTTACTGATCCCAGTCCCACCCACACTCAGAGACTGAGACACAACTTGAGAGCTCTGTGATCTGCACCAGTAGGCCCTGGACTCGCAGTCAGATGCCCCAGCTCAGCAGACATGAGGGCTCAAGGGAGCCAGCCCACCTCACCTGGGGCTCCTTTTCACAAGGGACTTCAAATCCCTTGGGCATGGGAGAAGACCCTGGGTGCTGGCAGGATGTTCATGGGTGGCTGTCACCCCTGGGTACAACAGGCAGAGGTCCCCATGCTCATCCCTCCCTGCTCTCCTCTGGAAGCCCAGGCCTTGCTGAAAGGGCATTTATCAGAGCCAGGAGCCTGTCCCCTCCCCAGCCCACAGTCCTGTACCAGGGCCAGCAGGGAAGGGCCCAGCCGGGCAGCTCTTGGCTCGAGTTGGCTCCGTTCTGCAGGGAGAACAGAGTCATTAGCAGAGCCAAGCTCCCCATTCCCAGCCAGAATATGGCCATGCTTGGAGAAGCTTTATATTCAGAGAGACAAACAACTCACATTTGCTTTTTAACTGTTGGAATTGCACCCACTGGGACGGAGCAAACAGGGAGCCTTTTGTGCCCCTCGCCTTGTGACTGTGAGCTTTGTGCAGAGCAATGCGTTGCAAACACAATTCTCCCCGGCCTCAGCTGGGCCCTGGTAGACACTTGGTCTGTCTGTCCATCACCAGATCAGCCAAAGAGCCCTCGTGCATCTTCAGCAAGAATGCAAAATGTCCTCCCTGCCAGCCACAGCTTGTAGAGCTGCTCTGTGCTGAGCTCCTTACAAGAGCCACCAAGAGAGCCCCAAGACACAGCTGGTGCTGGAGGCTCTTCACTTCACCTTGACGAGGAACAGGGTGGGAAACCAAAGCTGCAGCAGGCTGCAGGCAGCAGAGCTGCTCCCTCTGGTTACAGCTCACCTAGGAGCAAGGGAGAGCAGGGAGGGGACAACAGAGTACAGAAAATCCCAGCATGGCAGGGGAGGTGCCCAAGTCACCTCCCAGACAGGGAGTCCCTGGAGACCCCCAGCCCATCACTGAGCTCCTGAACAGCACAGTTGGCAAGGCCCTCACTGGTGGGCACTGATGCTGCTCAAAGCTGCCACCCTGGCAATGGGCAAGGGAGACCCCATCCAGACATGCCCTCATGGCACCAGCTGAGCCCCCACCCTGGCCCAGCAGCACCACCAGAAGTTGATCATCCTTCACTCCAGAAGAACGAGGCCCCTGCAGTGCTGCTCTCCTCCAAACCCTCAACTTTGGGAAGGGGCTCAGCACTGCAAGCTCACCCTGGGCTCCCTGCAAGGCCCAGAGAATGTCAGCCCAGGAGGGTGCAGCACAGGCACGACCAGACCCCAAGGAAGGAAAACTGCTGCACAAGGTGGTCCCTCTAAGAGCACCTCAAGAGATGGGCAAAAGGAGGAGGCAAAGCCCCTCAGGCTCCTCAGGCCCGGGAGAGAACCCAGCCGCAGTGAGCCCCGGGCTCGTTAGTGGCTCCATTGTTGCCACCTCCCTCGGGAGGAGGCTGATAACCCAAGCTATTTTTGCTTCCATCTGGGGAATCACTTCCCTCCAACGTGTGCTGCCACGATGCTAATTTCTAGGGCTGATGACTAATTGATGTCAGGCTCATCACGGGGCCAACGGAGCCCTCTTCCCCAGGAGCACCAAGGACGGCCGGGGGCGGGGGATGGGGGGACCCGGGACATGTTTTGACAGATGTTGTCGGAGCTGCCTGTGAGTGACGTCCTCACAACAGAGGGAAATAGGAGCCCTTGCCGTGGAAAGCCCTGGAAATGGGAAGGGAAGAGGCTGCAGGCGACCCCCACGCCCTGCCCTGCACAGCCTCTGATCAGCCCCGCAGGCTCACTCCCCCTTGCGCTGCTCCCGCAGCTGAATGGGCACCGTGCAGGCGCGGGGGGAGCGAGCCCCCTGCCCGCGGCGAGGGCAGCAGGGAGGGCTCCGCCTTTCTTCTCCCCCTCCCCAGCCTCGCAGGAGGGCCAGGTGCCAAATTCATGCTGGCAGCCTGTGGAGAGCCGGAAGCAAGTCAGCTGCATAAGCGACCACCAGCTCAGGGGCTTTCTCCACCTGTGGTCCCCCGGCAGAGGTGGGTGAGCACTGCTGGGGTGCCCGGGGGCACCAGGCAAGATCCAGCCCCTGGAAATCATGGCAGCATCCACAAGAGCAACCTGGGAGTGGCTGAGGACCAACACACACAGCACAGATGTTGGGATCCCTTCACTCTGCCCCAGTAACTGTTGAGGAGATGTTCTCCCCAAAAGCAACCCCACTACACTCTCAGCAACACAAACAACCCTCCCAGGGCCATCCAAGGGACTCCTGCAGCCCAGCCGAGCTCCCCTGCCCTGCAAACCCTCACACAGATTCTCCTCCCCTCCCTCTGTGCTGCTCCCAGATGGCTTCATGAATGAACCAGCCCAGGGCTCCTTTTGCTGGGGGTTTTGCAAATCCCCCACTCCAGCACTCAGAATCCACCACAGCCTGGCTGCCAGCCCGAGGGGACACCCAAGCCACTGAGCAAACCCTGCTGAGCCCAGCAGGTGCCCAGCTCCTGATGACCAGGGGCAGTGTGAGCAGGTTGGTGTGATGAGCACACCGTGGATCTGATGCTGACACATCCCTACCCTGCACTCGTCTCCCAGGTCCCCTGTGCAGCTAGCAGAACCCAGCAGCTCCATTGTCCCTTCCCAGAAGTGAGATGAGGGTTCCCAGTAACTCCTGGGGTGACCCAAATAGTGCAGGTGACCTCTGCTGCCCACCATGCCAGCTCCCACAGGGCCACTCCTGCTGCAGTGAGGGAGGGCAGAGCACTGTGCCCATGCCTCACCCATAAGCATGTTTCCCACCAGAGCCAGAAGCAGCACCAGCCCCATGTGCCTCTCCTCATCCTACAGCCCCCTCCACCCTGCTCCTCCTGCAGCCCCACACCCAGCACAGGGCCCATCCTGTCACCTTGCAGCGCTGCCCACATGCCCAGCCCAGGGAGCTGCCAGCTCTCTACTGGGGATCAGCAGCACCAGTCTCCTTCCTCCATGCTCAGCACCATCAAACGCTGCAGCAGCTCCCAAGCCTGATCTGCTGGAGCTATCATTAGCAACTTGCTTTAATTGCTGTGCAGTGCCTGGAGCAGCCTTCGCAGGGCGAGGGCTGGGGATCAGTCAGTGATGTCTATTCCTGGCACCCATGGCTCCCCCTCAGCAGCATGGAGCTGAGGGCTCAGCGTGCTCCTTGTGCTCAGCAGCAGGAGCTGCACCATTCCCCAGTCGCTCTGTATCTGCTGCTTCTCTTGCAGTGCCCTCCATGGCACCATGGGGGAAAAGGTTTCTTGGGCAGCAGTTGTGTTTTTACACCAAAGGTGGTTTGCAGAGGAGGAAGATCCTGGCTCCTTCAGTAACCTGTGTGTACCAGGGATGAAAGGAGAGGCTTGGCACCAGAAAGCTCTGTGACACCACCATGGGAGCTGCCACTCAGTCCCTGCTCTCCTCCTGAGGACCCCAAAGCCTACAGCACTCCTGCCCAGGGGCCCCAGCAGGGCTGGGGGACAGCCTGGAGGAAGAATGTTCTTCACCTCAAACCCATTTCCAGCGTTACAGTGAGGGGAAGGACTCCGCTCTAATGCAGAGATCCACCTGCAGGTCCAGGCTTGACTACAGGCTTGGCAGTGCTGGGGATGGGCAGGGTGGACAAAGCTCTGGAAAAGACATTGGCACCAAGAAGAGAGATTTTAGTGGCGCCTTTGGACAAGCCATGTGTGGCTGCCCTGGCCATGCACCCACCAACAAGAGCTGAGGGAGGTGTGGTGACAGCAGCCATGAGCCCCAGGCACATCAGCAGCTCCCCACATGCAACTGGAAAGTGGCTGTTCGCCTGCAAACCCCCACCAGAGACCAGACCCTCCTGCTGAGAGGTGGGTGTCAAGTGGAGGAGGCCAATCTCTTTTTGGTGGTGTGCAATAATAAGCCAAGGAACAACAGGGACAAGCTGGAACATAGAAGTTTTCACCTCAACATGAGAAGAAACTTCTTTACAGTGAGGGTGACAGAGCCCTGGAGCAGGCTGCCCAGAGAGGTTGTGGAGTCTCCTTCTCTGGATACATGCAAAACCCACCTGGGTGCATTCCTGTGCAGACTCCCCTGGCTGACCCTGCTCTGGCAGGGGGGTTGGACTGGAGGTCCCTTCCAACCTCTAATGTACTGTGACACTGTGACACTGTGGGGAGCAGGCTGAGCTCCATGCCTCAGCTTGGCTGCTTTGGGATGCCCCCAGCTGGGATGGAGACAATCACAGGGCTGTCCAGGACCCTCTGAGGACAGCGTGGGGGGGGCTCTGCAGCAGCACCACAGCTGGGACTTATCCCTTTACAGATGTTCCACCTCCGTGTGCCGGCCAGGCCCTCCCCACCGTGGGAAGCAGTAGTGTGCTCCAAGCTCCTCTCCCCACGTTTGCTGCGGGGGCCTGGCCAAGCACGGAGGATGCACAGCCCAGAGCCACGACCGCTGCAGGCAAAGCCGAGCCAAGGCTGCAGCCTGGGGGAAAGCAGCAGCCAAAAGTCACTCAAAGAAGGAAGTGATTTGTCTTCTGCTGGCTCCGATTCCCCCTGACAAAGGAGCGCGGAGCAGGGCAGGCCGCGGCGGTCCCGGGTGGCACACGGAACGACCACCGAGCTGGGGCCGGGGAGAGCTCACACCGGGAGCCCAACAGACAGAGCAGAGCAGAACGGGGGGGAAGGATGGAAAAAGAGAGGCTGTGAGCCCCCTGGCTCGATCCAAGGCAGACATTGCATCCAACAGCTCGGAGTATGAAATGCACACAATGAGCTCCAGCAAGCAATGAATCCCTTCAGGAACACTCTAAGTGATTGCAGACAGTTTACCAAGGAGAGAGAGAGGGGAAAATTGGAAAGTCATTGAAAAATTACCATAAAACGTTGCTTTGCCTGCTGCAGTGTGAAATACAATGAGCCCTGCTCCCAGATCCCTGCCCTGCAAAACGGAAAGGCAGCGGATTTCAGCTGTTCTACCAACACTCCATCTACCTGCCAAGCTGCCAGTCAGGAGGAACCAGCCCAGCCCTGCTAGGACAGCACCAGCAGCATGCCCACACCGTGGGGGCTCAGCTCCCACCCCAGCACTGCTGGGACACAGCAGAGGAAGGCTGGCGCAGGGCACAGAAAGGTGTCTGTGGTACCTCACGACTGCGGCACCAATGCCAGCTCTCAGGAGGGCTTTTGCAGGTCAGAAGTACAAAAAAGTGCTGCCAGCAGCACCAGGTATAAACCCAGCTGACGGAGCAGGATGAGACCTCCCAGATATGAGAGGTGACACTCAGCCACAGGAGCCTGCCCACTCACACACAGAGTCACACAGGACCATTCAGGTTGGAAAAGACCCTCAGGATCACCAAGTCCAACCCAGAACCCTACTCTACAAGGTTCACCCCAAACCATATCCCCAAGCACCACATCCAAATGACCTTTAAACACATCCAGGATTGGTGACTCAACCACTTCCCTGGGCAGTCTGTGCCAGTGTCTGACCACTCTTGCCATGAAAAAATGTTTCCTAATGTCCAGTCTAAACCTACCCAGTGGCAGCTTGAGGCTGTTCCCTCTCGTTCTATCACTAATTACCTGTGAGAAGAGACCTGCCTGGATGTGCTCCTGTGTGATGTGGTATAGGTGACCCTGTTCTGGCAGGGGGTTGGACTGGATGATCTTTCAAGGTCCCTTCCAGCCCTGACCATTCTGTGATTCTGTGATTCCACCTCCCCTCTCCATCCCCACCCTGGCCCCTCTTGCATCCTTCACCTTCCTCAGCATGAAGCAGCCTCTTCAGCTGGATGGCAAACAGCCAGAGGGCTCTGGCTTGGCCAGATTCCTGAGGTACCCAAAGCCCTGCATCACCAGGCAAGGAACCACCTCTGTCCATACCCACCCTCAGGCAAAACCACCCTGCACAGGTGACCAACCCTGCCATTACCCATGGACAAGCACTCAGAGGCATCTGTGAGGGCAGCTGTCACAGAATCACAGAATGTTAGAGGGTGGAAGGGACCTCTGGAGACCATCAGGTCCTATGGGTCAAACCCCCCTGCCAGAGCAGGGTCACCCAGGGTAGGTCACACAGGAACATCCAGGCAGGCCTTGAAAGTCTCCAGAGAAGGAGACTCCACAACCTCTCTGGGCAGGCTGTGCCCCTACCCAGCCTCAGCCCCACCTCTCCAGGGAGCACTGACATCCACCATGGTGAGGAAGGAATTAAAGGGCACAGCAGATGCCCTTCACTTCCATATCCCCTTGGAATTTTTCACCCAACAGCTTCTCTCTGCAAAACTGGGGGTTTATTACAAAGACACCAGGAAAGGTATTTTCTCCTGTCCACAAAGTGACTTAAAATTAGTTGGAATTTCAAAATTAAAAACACAGCCTAAACTTTCACTTCCACTTGAGATCACTCTGGTTTGAAAACCAGACCTTTTCCCCAGCTCCCCTCTGGGGTTTTCCCCTCTTTCTCCTGTTCTCTCCATGTTTTTGTTTAAAAATTCATCAAGCCAAGGAAAAATTCTGGGACAGCGAAAAAAAAGGAAAAAACTGTGGGTTTTGCAAACCCATCTCTGCACAGGGGAGAAGCAGGGCTCCAGAGTCACCTCCCTCCTCTTGAAAGGTGAGAGGCACTCAGAAGGATGAGGGAATATCAGATATTAACCACCCCACACACTCCAGCAGCAGATGCAGCCTCACCGACTCTCTGCAGAGCCCTGAGCTCCTCCTGTGCTCCCAGCACAGCCCAGCCTCAACCAGCAAAAAGGGGCAGAGAGGCAAGAAGGTCCCCAGGTGTGTCACTGTGCTCCAGCACTGACCATAAATATCAGAAACAGTGTGGGCAGCAGGACCAAGGCAGGGATTGTGCCCCTGTGCTGGGCACTGGGGAGGTCACACCTCAAATCCTGGGCTCAGTTTTGAGCCCCTGACTCCAAGAAGGACATTGAGAGGCTGGGGAAAGGTATGGAGAACAGGGCTGGGGAGGAGCAGCTGAGGGACCTGGGGGTGTTCAGTCTGGGGAAGAGGCTGAGGGGAGACCTCATTGATCTCTATAGCTCCCTGAGAGAAGACTGGAGCCAGGTGGGGGTTGGGCTCTTCTTCCAAAGAATGAGTGACAGGACAAGAGGAAACAGCCTCAAGTTGTGACAACGGAGGTCTAAGTTTGGATCTAAGGAACAATTTTTTTCCTCAAAAGGGTTGTCAAGGCCTGGCCCAGGCTGCCCAGGGCAGTGGTAGAATCCCCAAACCTGGAGGGGTTTCAAAGCTGTAGAGATGTGGTGCTGAGGGCCATGGTTCAGTGGTGACCTGGCAGGGCTGGGTTGAGGGTTGGACTTGATCTGAACCACAGAATCACAGAAACATTCAGGTTGGAAAAGACTCTCAGGATCACCAAGTCCAACTCAGAACCCTACTCTGCCAAGTTCACCCCTACACCATATCCCCAAGCACCACATCTAAAGCACCTTTAAACACATCCAGGGTTGGTGACTCAGCCCCCTCCCTGGGCAGCACATTCCAATGCCTGAGCACTCTTTCTGAAAGGTCTTTTCCAACCAAAACTATTCTGTATGATTTTACAAAGCCCAGCTGCTGCTCCCAGACAAGCTTGCAGTGAACTGAACAGCTCCTAACAGAGCTCTTACTGCAACAAGCCAAGGGCCAGAGCGTGTCCAGCCATGGTGTGGCTCTGAGCTGGACACTGGCTGACACGAGGATTGTCCCCCACACAGCACCCATTTGGGGAAGGACTGAGAGGCACCCAGATGCTGATTACTCAGCAGCCAAGTCCCTACGCTTGTGTGCTGTGCCCAGCAGCTACAAGTGCCACATGCAGGGTGCTGAGGAAGGGCTAGGGACACCCCACGTCCCAAAACACCCTCAGGGGTCACTCCCAGCCCAGGCTGATCCCAATCCCAGGGCCAGAGCTTCCCCACCACACCGAGGGTTCCAAGGACAGCTGCTGTGCTCTGCCTGCTCGTGAGTGAGAACACTGCAAGGGGGTGAAAAGCTACATGGAAATGGAAGATCATTACCATGATCTCCTTGGAAACATCCCATCAGAGCAAGTTTTCCTTCCTCCTCCCTCCTCTCTCCCCATGTGCATGAATCCTGGCACCCTGTGCGTCGCTTGGCGCTGCCTCTGCACTGTGGGTCCAGCATTGCAGGCGTCTGATTTCTAAAGCCATTGTCTAGGATGTGCTATTGAGCTGCAGAACATGGATGGCTGGGGATGGAAACCAGGCACCTCCTGCAACACGAGAGCAGGGAGCTGGCAAACCCCGGAGCCGATTTGTTTTTGAAGCTACAGAGAGCCTTAACCAAACAAAACTTGCTTTATTCCCACAAAGGGAGCCAGGATCTTAGCAACAAAACAAATCAGCACCTCTGCCCCCAAAGCACCGCCACAGGGAGCAGAGGCAGCACAGCCTCGTCTCCGGAGCAGCCTTGGCTCCAGAGCAGCCTTGCAGGCGTTAATATTGCTCCATCCACTCGGGAAGGCCAGGCTGGAAAAGCTGCTTTGCAAATTTACTTTAGATTGGGAGCTCTGGGTTTCTCTCCTCCTTCGTAGACCATTACATTTTGCCAGTGCTCAAGAAGCCTGCTGGAGGCTTTCAGAAGCCCAAGAGCTTCCCCCAGCACTAAGCACAATGATTATTTGCCAAGGAAATCACCCCCAGAAAATATATTACTTGGTATTGGCTTTTGGCTGTAAGCAGGGGTGGGAAGTGCACATCAGAGCGAACAGCAGCTGAGTGGAGCTTTAATCCTACCCCCAGGTTACCCCCAGGTTACTCTCTGCTTTCCCCACCACTAATAAGCGATTCGACCAAGGCCACCTCCGCCGCACACAACGCTGCCACACCAGCTCTGCTTGCAGAAGGCTTTTGGAGCAGCTCTAAAATCCCAACCAACCTCCAGGCCCTGCTCTGCACAGACTCAAAAGCATCTCACAGGCTCCAGGAAGAGATTCCCTCCCTCATACCCCATGCTGCTTTATGAGCAGAGCTGTTCCCCTCCCCTTGCAGAGACCGGCCACATGTTCTCCATCTGGGAGCTGATGCCCATGAGCCAATAAGCTCAGCTTGGAAAACCAACTGAAAATAGCAGCAAATTTCTGAGTGCTCTGCAGCCCACAGCTGGATGATGGATATGAGTGCTCCAGCAGCACCATGATGCTGTTTGGCTCAGCACAGAGATAGCACAGCTAAAAGGGTTCAGGGAAATGTAAAGGAGATGGCTGAAGGTGCTGCAGCCTGAGCATCTGCCCTTTTCCAGATGTTCTTGCCTGTTAAGGAAGGAGGGTCCTGGTCTGCTGGTAGATCAGTCTCCAAACTGCTGCTGTACTCAGCCTAGAGCACTGAGGACACCAGCCCCGTCTCTCCTGCACCCTTGAAGCTGCTGGGGGCTATTCTGGTCTCCAAGGTAAAGCCAAAGAGCTGCAGGGCTGCTATAGCTCTGCCAGGGCTCCCTGTGCTGGCTGGGGATGGCCATGCTGGGCTGTGTCTCTTGTGTTCCAACACTGGGCAAAGTCCTGGGAGCAAGGCTGAGACACCACATAGGGCAGGAACCTTCACTGCCCCTGCACAGCTACGTCTGCAGCACCAGCACAGGGCTGCGGAGCAGGAAATCTGTGAGTTTGTTCTGGGTGCTGCTGCTCCCTGAAGCATCAGGATCCAGCCAGCTTTTGGGGGCATTTAACCACTTGACAGTAGGAGACAGGAGGTCCAGACGGTGACACATCCAGCCTCAGAGCAACCTGGGGTGAGCCATCAACACGGCATTTGCCAGAACACAAGGCAGGGATGATCTGCGAGCCCCCAGCTATGTACAGCCTGAGGCACAGAAGGCTCAGGCCTGCAGCTGGGAGTCAGGCAAATGTCAGTGCTTCCCTTTGGCCAGCGATCACACAACTGCTCCCCAGGCCCAGCAGGGTTTTAACCCCATGCCAAGCCTACATGCCCATTGCCTGGGAGAGAAACCATCACCAGCAGCAGTCGATGGGTCTCTGCTCCCACGAACCCCTCCCTCATTGCTACCCATCTCCAGGTGCAATGCATTGCCTCATCCAGGGCCACTCCAGTTCCCTGGAAGGGTTTTTGTTACATTTATAAATGAACTTGGGATCTGTGGGAGGTACAGGAGTGCAGGGCAGCCATGTGCCTGGCAGCACATGGAGCAGCACCAGAGAGAATCCCACAGGCTGTCCCCACTGACTCCTCAAGGCTGCTTGCCTACAGCAGCCTCACATCCCCAACACAGCAGGACAGGAGAGCAGCACACCGAGTGCCAACAGAGGGATGTTCAACCCCATCCCACCAGCCAGCCCACAGCTGTGCCCAGGCCAGTGAAGCCTGTGGCATGGGGCTGACTCCTTGGGAAGCAGCACTGTGACTCTGGGTCACAGCAGCAGTGGGGATGGGGAGGAAGCTGAATTTCATCATCTCCTTTGCTTGTGCTCTGTGCATTGGGAGTCTGGAGCTGCCTTCCCATCGCTCCCTTGGTGCACTGAGAGTCAAGAAGCTAAAGGCAAAGTGGGTCCTGTGCTTGTGGTAGCCACAGCACCCATGGCCCCACATTGGTCCTGCCCTAGCAGAGATGGACAGTCCCAGCTCCCAGCCATGATCTCTCAAATGCCTTTGCCTCTGGTTTTCACACAGGGGTCTCAGCTGTCCCCACTGCTGCAAAGCAGCAGTCCTGCCTCAGGGCCTGCTGAATCTCCTCTGCCTTGCCCAGCTCCAACCCTGGGCTCATCCATGACACTGTCCTTGTCCTGGCAAAGCACTCTCCAGCTTCTGAGCCACCAAGGCTGGGGGAAGCCCTGAGAGATGGGAGCAGGCACTGACAGTATGTTCCTGATGCACCACACCAGGAACCAGCTGGGGAGGGCTGTGCTCGCCGCATGTATGGCCCCCAGCGTGCTCCCTGCCAGCCCCAGCTCACCTCGAGTGGCTCCTGCACCACAATCAATGTGAATTCGCCACTCTCTGCTATCTGCTCTTCCACTTGTTTGCATCAGCTTGGAAACAGGAAGCCAAGCCAGAGACAAAGCAAAATGGAAACACCCTGGCAGCATCCAACACTTCCACCCCGAGGGGCTCATTGAAGAGAGGTTTCAGCATCACAGGTCCCAGCCCTCAGAGCAGACTCCTTTGCCCTGCTCCTCAAGCACTTCCCTCCCTGCCTGTGCCCACATCTCCCCACACATCTTCCCCACACACCACGATCCAAAAGGGAAGGTCTACTCCTCATGGGGTGGGTTTTACAGAGCCCAGGGTCCCCATCATGCTCCCTCAAAAGGCTGACAGTGAACTGCTGAGGACAGAGCCATGCAGTCATGCTACCACAAACCAGCTGACCCCTCAAGGCTAGAGAAGGCACTGGGGTTAAACTCCTCCTTGTGCCAACCCAGGCTGGCACAGGACCAAGACATACTCTACACCAACCTGTGGGAAGCCTGGGACAACAACGCTGCACATGGGCAGAGGGCACATGGTGCTGAGAAGTGTCTCAGCAGTGAGATATTCTCAGCCCAGGGCTCTGCTGAAACTCACACACCTCGAAATAGCTCCCACGGAGCCATACCTGAGCTGCAGCTTCCCACCAGCCTTGTGGCTGCTCTCCAGATCAGCAGCGCCAGGCTGGCAGCGCAGGGGCTGGGGCACTGCCAGCACTGGGGACATTTCAGGTCTTCCAAAGAGCACAGAGGCATAAGCTTCACAAAAGCTGAGCTTTGGCCAGTCTGGGCTCCCAATAGAGCCAGTAAGGACTGGGTTTGGCCAAGGCTGTGCACTTTATGAGGATGATGTTCAGAGAATCATAGAATGCCTTGAGATGGAAGGGACCTTAAAGATCATCCAGCTCCAACCCCTGCCATGGGCAGGGACACCTCCCTCCAGACCTGGTTGCTCAAAGCTTCATCCACCCTGGTCTTAAACACTTTCAGGGATGAGATGTCCACAACTTCTCTGGGCAACCCCTTCCAGTGTCTCAACAGCCTCATAGTAAAGACTTCCTCCTAATGACCAATCTAAACCTGCCCTGCTCTGTCATCTGCTTGCAGAGTCTTGCTGCCAGCTTTGTCACACTTGGTGACAAAACCTTGCACAAGATGTGCAAATGGGGGACATGCAGCAACCCCAGATCCCAACCACACAGGCTGGCACCTAGCAGGGCTGGCATGAGAAATAAAAGCAGTTCAGCCTTACCCTAGTGCCGAAGGCATGGCACTACCCCTCTGCCATGCTGCAGCTCTGCCATTTCCCCCTCCAGCTCACACACCACCAGGTTTCAGTGCCCACAGCATAGCTCCTCCTTGTTTTCCTGAGGTACACCTCTGGCAGCTTCAACAAACTGCAGTTGCCTCAGCCATGAGCCATCCTTCCAACTCACCAAGCAGGAGAGGTTCCCATCCCATGCTGGTGAGCCAGAGGGGCTGGCACAGAGCCCAGTCCTCCTGCCACGTCACCTGTGCTGCCAGTCAGGCTCACACCCTGCCAAGGGAACCACAGCACAAACCCCTCAGCAGCAGTTTCTGGCCCAAAGTTACCCCCTGGGTCCCCTTTAGAAGGTCCCTCTGGCCAGCTCACCATCCCTTCCTCACCTGCACTGCCCTGGGGTGAGATCCAGCCTGGAGGAAACACCAGGACAGAGCAGCGCTGCCTTCACCCCTTCAGAAACTAATTCCTGGATTTCCTCCCAGTTCCTGCTGTGACTGCAGGGAGATGCTTCAGGCCAGACCCTTGCAGGTACATTGGCAAAGTGCTCACCTCACGATCATAGAGTCACAGAATGGGTTGGGTTGGAAGGGACCTTCAAGATGATCCAGTTCCAACCCCCTGCCATGGGCAGGGACACCTGCCACCAGCACAGCTTGCTCAAGGCCTCATCCAGCCTGGCCTTGAACACCTCCAGGGAGGGGACAGCCACAGCCTCTCTGGGCAACCTGTTCACCACCCTCACTAGAAAGAATTTCTTCCTCTTCTCCAGTCTCAATCTCCCCTCTCCCTGCTCAAAGCCATTGTCCCTCATCCTGGCACTCCCAGCCCTTGGCCAAAGTCCCTCCCCAGCTCTCCTGGAGCCCCTTCAGGTACTGGAAGGCTGCTCTAAGGTATCCCTGGAGCCTTCTCTTCTCCAAGTGATGAGCAGGAGGGCACTAGGACATACAAAACAAAGCTGACACGAGGGCTGTGGAGTGAGTAAGCATCACTGACACCTACACCAGGCAGCTGTGGAAAACTCTGTTCTCCCTACAGCCCCTCTGTGCCCCAGTGGTGAGGAAGGTGCAGACATATCCCTGCTGCAGGACCTGCCTGCATTCCACCAGGCAGCACATGCTGCCCATGAGCCACCCATGCAGCAGCTCCAAGGAGCTCCTGTGCCATGCTGGGCCCTGTGCTGGGGCCAGAGGGTTCTCAAGCCACTTCCCTGCTGTAAGGCTGCTCCCAGGAGTGAGGGAAAAGTCCTCTCAGTCACCCTGCACTGGTACTAAGCTCCCCCACAGGGGTTCCAGCAGCTCCTTCCAGCCTTTCTCTTGAATTAATAAAAAATACATTACTGCCTGGATTGGACAAATACCAGCGTCAGGGATGAAAGAAACGCTGGAAAGCAACAAAACGTGGAGGAAATGGATCAGAGGAAGGCAAGCCGAGCAGGGGGTGTGCTGGGCAGCGCTGCTCAGTGTCACACCCGCCTCGACACAGCCCCAGCTCCGTTTGCTCAGCTCCTGTCTCAGCCCTGCAATGCAGCATCCCCTGCCTTCCCAGCTCCCCAGCTCCGAGCTGCAATGCAGCAGCCTTGCAAAGCCCTCTCCCCTGCGCCCCCCGCCCCCACCGAGGCAGCCCCGAGCCTCTCCGGCCGGGCTCGGAGCCTGGCACCTGCTCTGCCTTCCCGAGCCGCCTCTTTCCCTGCCGGAGCCCAGGCAACCCCTCCCCTGGCTCCTCCGGGAGAGCTGCTTCATGTGCCCGGAGGAAGACGTGACTCTGCAGGGTAGGGGACATGGCAGCGCCACCCCGTGCCGGAGCTCCCACCCCCTGCATCCCTGCACCTCCGAGGTGCGAAGCCTGAAGAGGACAAGGACTAAGGCTACACCCAAGGATGGAGCCATTCCTGCTCCACCCAGCGAGAGGATCCAGACTCAGCAGCTTCACTGCGGGGCTCTCACCACAGCTGCCACCGGTACCAGGCACACCTCACACACTCACAGCCCCAAGACACCACTGCCACCACACACAGAGGGCACCAAATGCCACACAAAGGATGCTGTGGGCTGGACAAGTGATCAGTTTGCAGGACATGTCAGCAAGGTCCACCTACAGCGCAGAGCCAGGGGAGCAGCCTGGGCTGACCCCCAGCCCACAGCCCAAGCGGCAGGATGGTGGCTCAGCCACGCAAGCCAGGAGGCACATGCTGGCCACAGCAGACAGCCTGGCACTAGAGGCTGGCATCATTCTCAGCTTACACACCTTGGAGGGTGCACACTACAGCTCCTTGATGAGCTGAAATGAATCCTCCCCTGTGCAGTGGGCACAAACATCAGCCAAGTGCTGTCCTCAGATGCTCGAGCAAGGGTGGGCAGGGAGGACCAAGCAATGGTTGTCTGGCACCATGAGGAGGTGCACAGGAAGGCAATGAGCTGGTAACCTAAACGGGCAGAACAGGAGGATGTCAGAGGGCATCCATGCCAGGGAAGCTCTGTGGGCACAGAGATGCAAAACTGGGGACAGAGGCCATCAGGAAAGGATTCTCCAGAAGGACCCAGAACTGCCACCAGTTCCTCGAGTGCCACCCAAGCACATTGCTCAGAAGGCACCTGGACTGGGCAGGACCCATGGGTGCCCTTTTACAAGAGATCATCCCAGGGACCCTCCGCAGCTATTCTCAGGGTATGGCAAGGCCTTGAGGGCCTTTTTGAAGACAAAAAGATAGGCACTGCTGAAACAAATTCCTCCCCCAACAGCACTTCCAGAAGTGTGCACAATTTTGCATTCATTTACACATGTTCTCAGTGGAGAAATGATGGATTTGGGGGCAAGACACAGGCAGTGCCTGGGAAAGCCCCAACTGAACAGCAATTTTCTGGCTCTTTAGGGAGGAATTTCTTTCAGCAGTGCATATCTTCTTGTCTTCAAATGTCTCCTCTGCTGCTTTGCCCTGGGAAATTTTGAAAGACAGATCTAGATTGGTTTAATTATTTTTTTAAACACCTTTTTAACACTACCATTATCACTGGGAACATAGCACAGCCCAAACAACTTCAGCAGAAAGCTCTAAGGCCCCCAGGTCACATTTCCAGACCTCCCCAGTCCCTGCAGCCATCTCATCCAGGGACAGGAGACATCTACCACTCGCTGTCAGCTCCCAGGAGCAGGCTGGGAGCAGCAATACAACTATACACCTGAAATCATACAATCACAGAATTGTCAGGGTTGGAAGAGACCTTAAGGATCATCCAGTTCCAGATCCCCTGCAATGGGCATGGACACTTCACTCTAGATCAGGTTGCTCAGAGCCACCTCCAGCCTGGCTGCAAAAACCTCCAGGGATGAGGCTTCCACCACCTCCCTGGGCAACCTGTGCCAGTCTCTCACCACCCTCATGGGGAAGAATTTCTTCCTAACATCCAATCCGAATCTCTCCACTTCTAGTTTTGCTCCATTCTCCCCAGTCCTATCACCACTTCTCACAACCAGGTACCTCTCCCATTTCTCCTCACCCTGACCTCAAATGCAGGAGTCCAGCTCTGCAGGCAGAAATAAATAAATCCCCATCCTAACAACCTCATCATACAGGGGCCTTAAGAGAGGAATAACATCAGCATGACAGTGGTCCAGGACAGCTTCAGTGCTTTATGAGGCAATAACCTACTCCCAGTACTATGAAGAGCTACTTGGTCTCTGACCTCCTTATGCTCTCCTGCACAGCGCTGCAACAGGCCCAGTGGTGCCCAATTGAACAGCCAGGAATGCCACAGGGCAGAGGAAAGAGCACTGTGGGGCACAGGAAAGAGCACTGTGGGGCAGAGATCCTCCTTGTAATCCTGAACCATGTGCCTGGCCAGCAAGGCTGGTCACCAGGAGGGGATGCCCCTGGGCAGGGGTACCCTGGCAAGCCCATCCCCAGCAGGGTGGGAACGTGCTTGCACAAGATGTGTCAGACACCAGCCAAGTGTCTTTCCTGCACTGTGGCTTTTTTAACAACCACAGTCAGATGCAACATGAAGCTCCTGCCCTTCAAGGAGTCCATCTGCTCGTAGCAGCCCCTTGGCTCTCCTCCCCAGCACCAACAGGCTGCTGGCACCCACTGCCCAGCCAGCCCCAGCATAGCTGAGGACTGCCCTGCCCACATGTCAGGACCATGGAGGTACCAGGTCTCCAGGAGCACAAGTTGCCAGCATGGACATCCCTGCTGGGCCACTCGAGGAAGGGTGGCACTGCCCACCCACTGCCGGCCTCAGCTGCAGCAGTAGGAGAGCGATGCACTGTGGAGTTTGGCAGGGATGAAGAGTCCTGCAGCGAGCATTTCGGGGAACACCTCCTCCCCTGGGATCTCCCCTGTGCCTGCCTGGGCTGCTGCCCGTCCAACACCTACTGTGCACTCACTTCAGTGAATTGGCAGCCACTTGAGATGGCCATTTCCTTGGCCATCTCTTGCTGGATGTGCTCTGGGGACCTCTAGGTAAGTGCAGCAAGCAGGCTGGGCACTGCATCCCAGCATTAACAAAGTCACCCACAGCCTGTGTGTGCCCCTGCACCCTCCTGCCCACCACACATGGGGACAGCCACACTGAGCTCTGTACAGCCACACTGAGCTCTGCACGGCCACACTGAGCTCTGCACAGCCACACTGAGCTCTGCATGGCCACACTGAGCTCTTTACAGCCACACTGAGCTCTGCACAGCCACACTGAGCTCTCCACAGCCACACTGAGCTCTGCACAGCCACACTGAGCTCTCCACAGCCACACTGAGCTCTGCACGGCCACACTGAGCTCTCTACAGCCACACTGAGCTCTGCACAGCCACACTGAGCTCTCTACAGACACACTGAGCTCTCCACAGCCACACTGAGCTCTCCACAGCCACACTGAGCTCTCCACAGCCACACTGAGCTCTGCACGGCCACACTGAGCTCTCTACAGCCACACTGAGCTCTGCACAGCCACACTGAGCTCTCTACAGCCACACTGAGCTCTGCACAGCCACACTGAGCTCTCTACAGCCACACTGAGCTCTATACAGACATACCGAGCTCTGCACAGCCACACTGAGCTCTGCATGGCCACACTGAGCTCTGCACAGCCACACTGAGCTCTGCACAGCCACACTGAGCTCTGTACAGCCACACTGAACTCTGTATGGCTACAGTGAGCTCTGTAGGGCCACACTGAGCTCTGTATGGCCACACTGAGCTCTGCAGGGCCACTCCTGCTACCACGCTGGTCATGTACCCTATGAACCCTTCATCCCGTGGCCAGGCGCGGGGGTAATTAGCAAGCCCAGCTGCCAGTCAGCTTTGATGAGAAGCCTCAGCCTTTGGTCAATGTGAAATGTATAATTTGGAGGATGGAAATAGCCTCTTCAAAGCACATGTGGTTGCTGTGTCCCCATGACCTCTCCCATCTTGCGCAGGCTGCTCTGCTTTAAACGTGGTTCCATCTCCAGCAGCTCTACAAAGGCTTCGGTGCCATCAAACAGATGACACAGCAAGCATCAACCAAATGAGAGGTAACATTTGGCTGCTATTAAATAAACTGTACTTTTGGCCAGCAGAGGCTTGGGAGTGCTTCTGGCAGGGAGGAGCATGAGGTAGAGATGAGGACTCAGGTGTGGAGACCTGGTCTCTCCAAGCTATGGTGCCTGGTGGAACAGGGAGCTTTGGGCTAGGCAGAGGCAGCATGGATTTCTCAACACAGGTCAGCAGTTCAAGGACACCATGAGCTGTGAGGTTGAAGGTCCCTGCAACTCCTCCCTCTTTCTTCCCAGCACAAACCAAGCTTCTGGATCTTCTCATGCCACTTTGGATAGCAAACATGGCCAAACAGCTCAGGCTGATCACTCTCTTGCCAAAGAGATCCATAAAAGAAACAGGAAAAACCTTCCCTCTCTCTCAAGCACCTCCTGCAGCAACCAGGAGAAAGCTCCTCTCCTGGCCCTACTCAAGAGCCCACTCCCTGGAGCAAGTGGGATCCTTCTCCATCTCAGTCCATTCCCACCACAGGAACCACCTCTCCCTTGAGGAGCTAGGCTGTGGAATGTACTATCCACTCCTGAAGGTTTCATCTGCCTGAATCACCCCCGGTGCCAAGCAAAGGTCAGGACCAGAAGCTCAGCAGGCACCTGGGCTCACGCACCTCTAGCCATGGCTCTGCTGATGGCATGTAAGAGGTGATGGCACAGCCACCACTGCTGTCACACTGCTCCTTCCTCTGCACATCCCCAAGCTCCTGTCAGCATCCCCACCACAGGAGCTGTCAAGGACATGCCAGGCCTTGGCTGGCTTGCTTAAGTAGGTATGACTCAAGAGCACAACTCCACGAACATGCAGAGTGCCGCTGCACGGACGCAAAGTGACATTTCAGCAGGGTTCAGCTCTACCCTGCCCACCCCAGGCACTGTCCCCACCTGACACTGGACAACCAGCCCTCAGTCCCCACTGCAGGGAGCTCCACGCATCTTGGAAAACTCCCTCCCTTTCACCACAGATGTTGGTGGTCAGGTGTTGGAACATGCTGCCCAGGGAGGTGGTGGAGGTGTTCAAGAAACCTGTGGACATGGTTTAATGGCCATGGCGGTGGTGTTGGGTTGATGGTTGGACTCAGGGGTCTTAGAGGGCTTTGCCAACCAAAACTCAGTGATTCTGTGATTCAGAGGATGGATTAGCAGAGTTTGGCCCTGATGAGCCAGCTGACCAAGCCTTCAGATGGCAAGTTCAGTCCAAAGGGATGCTCAACACCTCCCAAGGTAAAGGTCAGACCCATGGCAAGCCCTGATGTAGGCCAGGGCTAAGCAACCATCCCAGAAACCAAAGCAGGTGTTGGAAGCACTTCCACAACACATGCTTCTCCTCAGCATGTGCACCAGTCACTGTCCTGGGCAGGATCTCTGGTCCTCCAGCAATGGCCACAAACTAGGAGTCCCTCCCACGTGTCAGTCCTGGACCTTCGGGGATGCTGCAAGAATTTCTCTTGGGGCTATTGAGGAAACCCTAAGAGCAAAGCATCACAGGGGGACCCCAAGATTCCCTAGGCATGCCAGCAGATCCCTTAGTCCTCTAAGTGACAAATCCCCCTGCAATCCTGCCCTGCTCCCCACAGCATCTGGTGCTCCCTTGGCATTAGGGCTGAGGATGGATATCCATGAGCCAGCTACAGGACCAGCAGGGCAGCCTGACACTCTGCAGCCCCCACTGTGAGGCTGACCTCCCATCCTGATCATCCTCACTGTGCCTGTCCATGCTTTGAGCTCACTTTCCACAAGCCACCTGCACAGCCCCAGCAAGCCCTGGGAAGCTCCAGGGGCTGGGGCTGTACCCAGCCAGGGAGAAGCTTAGGCAGGGTGCATGCCATGGCTGCTGCTCTAGTAGGTGAGCACAACCAAGGGGTCAAGAGCCACAGTCTGGAGGCTCTCTGCCTGTGTGCCAGCACACAGCAGTACACACTGTGCCAGGGGGACACTGCTCCTGTGCACTGGGACGTTGGGGCTGTGACACTGAACACTCCTGAAGCCGCAGGATGTGCAGCAGGGGACTGGACTCAGAAAGCATGGTTTGAAGGGTGCCCGACTTCAGTACCCACTCCACCTCTTCAAACCTCCTCCACAGTCTCAGATGGGGTGGATCTCTCCCCTCTCTGCCCACAGCACAGCTCTGCCCACAGCACAGCTCTGCTCACAATGAAGCCAGAAGAAGGCACCTTAAGCCAGTCCTCCAGCTGCCTGGCCTCCTAAAAGGGCGGCCCAGTCATGGAACTTGAAGGGACTAGACACAGCAGGGCTCCCAAGTCCCATGTGTATCACTGCTCTCCCCCACTACCAACCATCAAGGCTTTAAACCCAGCTAGCTCAGGCGCGGGGAGCACCATGACAGCTGTGCAGAGCTTGTTTGCCACCTTCTCACACCAGTTTGCCAGACCAAATGGAGCTCTTTGGAGTCGCAAGCCTCCCACGGTCCTTGTCCAGCTGAGCCCATGGGAGCTGCCAATCGGGAAGCAGCGGGGAGTAAGCGTCAGTGGGAAGCAGGAGGGCTCCCGAGGCTGCCAGTTTCCTAGAGATCAGCACGCAGCCATGCGGGAAACGGGAGGGCTGGGCACGCCGGCACTGAGACCTGGGCACGCATGTACCGAGACCCAGTGCCACGGCCCACGAGGGTGGCAGCAGGTCCCGAGATGAGGGGCACGGCCGACACAAGGACCGGCGCCTGTTGCTCCGACGAGAAGCCACCGTGCACACAAGGAACTCTCAACCGCGCAGGCTCAGCCATGAAACCCACCGGGACGAGAAGACGCAGGCGGCCACAGGCTGCAACCAGCTCACGCGAACCCTGTGGCAGCATCTTTGGAGGACCCTCCTCGGCCAGAGCCCAGGACCCTGGAGGAGCTCTGGACCCGAGGGCCCCTGCCCAAAGCGCAGACAGCGGCACGGGCACGGCGCCTCCACCAGCAGGCTCCCAGAGAGAGCAGCCAAGGTTAACCCCCGGGGCCATCCCCATGGCAGGGAGCAGTAGCTGTGCCGGGCCGGGCAGCCTCCATTGTATGTGGCGGGGTGTAGAGTCAAGGGGTGGCCAAAAGGACACGTAGGGGAGGACGAGCTCGACCATGACCTGCCACTGCTCCTGGCCAGGGGGCCGAGAGGAGGCTGTGTGCTGGTCCGACGGCGCCTTGCCCCTCAAGAAAACCATTAGCAGCACCGCTGCGCCTTCTGCCCCAACACCGCCTCTCCCTCAGCTCCCCTTCTCCTTGTCCCCAGCGCTGGGGACACTGCTGCAGTCCCTGGCGTGTCCTTCCCAGAGGCTGCCGACCCCCTCGACGCCCGGCTTGGCCGGACTCCCACCATGCCCCCATCCCCTGCCACCGACGCGGGCGGGGCACAGAGCCCGCACTCACCCAACATCTGGCTGAAGAGCAGCTGCTCCAGGTCGCCCAGCACCGTCACCACCAGCTCGGGGTCCACCTTGAGGTAGGGCTTCTCCTCGGCGCCCGCCGCCACCGCCGGCCCCTTCCCGCCCAGCAGTTCATCGTCGCACTTGCCGCCGCCGCCGCCGCCCCCGCCAGCCTCGGGGGCCTTGCTGAGGGGCTTCACCTCCGCGTAGGGCCCGCGGGGAATGCGGCTGGGCTTGCCGGCGGGCGGCGGCTTGGCGGGGCCGGAGGGGCGCGGCGACAGCAGCGAGTGCTCGGAGCGGGACAAGCTCCGCGACATGGCGGGCGCCTCCCGGCCACGGGGGCCGCCGCCGCCCCGGCCACCGCCCCCAGCCGCCGCCCCCGTTGGCGACGCCTTGGCCATGTCGTCGCTCCAGCGGGGCTCGTAGAGCTGCCGCTTCTTCTCGGCGTCGGTGAGGAAGGCCAGGTTGGTGAGCGACTTCTGCTTACGCAGGTTGGTGCCGGCCGGCAGCCGCCCCTCCGCGCTGCTCGCCTTGAAGACGCGCAGCTCCGCACCCCGCGGCCCCGCCGCCGCTGACTTCGCCCGCTTCGGCATCACCGCGCCGCCGTCGGGGCCCCGCCGGTAACCGCGCTCCTCCTCGCCCAGCTCCACGTCGGGAAGACTCTTGAGGTTGCTCCCCAGCATCCCCGCGCTGCAACCATTTAACCCGCCGGGCGCTGCTGCTGCTGTTGCTGCTGCGGCACCGAGGACACACCGGGCGAGACAGAAAGAGAAGCGCCGTCAGTGCCCGCCCCAGCGGGGCGGAGCGGGACAGGACGGGGAGGAGATGGGGGGCGAGGTGGGGATGAACGGCGCGGCCCCACCTCGCTGCTCCGCCGGCGGCGGGACACTGCGAACCAGCGGAATGTCAGGGGCGAACAAAAAGAGCCCTCCCTCCTCCGCGCCCGGCTGGCGCGAGCAGGGGGCGGGCCGCGGCGCGCGCGCCCGCGGCAGGGAAGAAGAGAGAGGAGAGGGCGCGCGCCGCGGGGCGGGGCGAGGCGGGAGCGCGCGCCGACCCCGGAGACGTGCAGAGCCGAGCACGAGCAGCGAGAGCGCGCGGGAGCCGGGGGCGTGCGGGACAGCGGGAACGTGCGGGACAGCGGGAACGTGCGGGACAGCGGGAGCGTGCGGGATAGCGGGGACGTGCGGGACAGCGGGAACGTGAGGGACAGCGGGAGCGTGAGGGACAGCGGGAGCGTGCGGGATAGCGGGGACGTGAGGGACAGCGGGAGCGTGCGGGACAGCGGGAACGTGAGGGACAGCGGGAAAGTGAGGGACAGCGGGAACGTGAGGGACAGCGGGAACGCGCGGGACAGAGGGGGCATGCCGGGCAGCGGGGGCGTGCGGGACCCAGGAGCAGAGGAACTGCGCACCGCAGACCAAGTGGGACTACGTGGGACAGCGGGACACCGGAGACCCCGGGGCCATGCGGGACCCCGAGGGCAGAGGGACCGTGCAGGACCCGCAGGATCATGTGGACCCTGGGGCCATGTGGGACTCCCGGGCCGAGGGCTGCAGCTGCAGGCGCCGTGTTGGCTGTACCCCGTGGGTGCCGCGGGAGCTGCCCCCGCATCGAGCCAGCAGCCGCTGTGCCCGGAGCTGCCCGCAGCCCCCGAAGTCCTTTGCAGGCAGGGACGTGGTGGGTGCAGGCTGGGGAATGGGTGAAGCCAGCGTGGGGGGGCCAGGCCCTAGCACCCTGCTTGGGAAGCCCCCCTCGTCCCGCTTGCCACAGTCCCCACACCAGCCCACAGTGGCACCCTGGGGGCCTGCACCCCAAACAGTGCAGGAAGGGGTCAGGGTGGTGCCAGGAGCCCCCCCGAGGGACACCGTGGCCCCCAAACCCAGTGGGGCCTCTCCAATGAGCCAGGGGAATTAGGGAGGGAGAGAAAAGAGGGGGAGTGGGATCTGGTTATCATCATTTTTCATTAATTAGCCGTCCCTCGGGAGGGGTGAATTAAGTCTATTTGGTGACCTCACGCAGGCTACCATGGCAACCGCCGGAAAATATTGCATTAGAGCCATCCCCATGTGCGAGATAAGGAGCTGGGAAGGCCAGGGGTGAGGAGCGCTTTTCCCCCCCACCCCCTGCCCGGCCCCCTGCACGGGGCACGACCACGCTGACCAATTCGGGGTGCAACCCATGGTGGTGCTGAGGAGCCTCGAAAACAACCCAGCCTGGAAGGGACAGCTAAGGGTGACCAAGAAAAAGTGTGCTTTGCACCCAAAGGTGCTGCTGGGGCAGGATGGGTACACAAGCCACTCGCTGCACCCCAAAGCCACTGCGACTTGGCAGGGGGTGGGGTTGTTGCAGTCCTCACTGAGCTGTGAGGCCATCGAGGGCATTGGAGCCCTCTGCGGGCAGTTCTGGAGGGGTTAAGTCATTTTGGGGCCACGAGGTGATCCTTACACCTCCCAGTGTTCCCTGTCCCCCCTGGCCAGGCCAAAGAGAGCCTAGGCCCAGG
The DNA here is from genome assembly GCF_027791375.1 of Indicator indicator. Classification (NCBI taxonomy): domain Eukaryota; kingdom Metazoa; phylum Chordata; class Aves; order Piciformes; family Indicatoridae; genus Indicator; species Indicator indicator. The sequence continues at coordinate 5,020,584 of NC_072044.1, read as the reverse complement.
GTGGATGCATGAGGCATGAGTCAGGGGAAGGATCCAACCCTTTCCCCGGCACCAAATCCGCTCAGCCTCATCCCACAGCTCCCCACGGCAGCAGGCAGCTGTGCTGGGAACATGCCAGCCCCACTCGCTCCCCCTTCTGTCTCCTGGAGAATCCTCCTGCCCACCAGAGCTCGCAGTGCTTCCCAAGTCAGGGCTCAGCACTGAACCCTGTCACCCACTGGCTGCATGGCAGCGATGCCAGTTCCCCACTGCAAGCCTGGGCTGTACCATGAGCTCCCGCGGCTCTGACCGACTTCTGTCCCTTCAAATCACCCGGCAAAGCTCCCGGCTCTTCTTTTTTTTCCCCTTCCCTGCACATCCCTGAAGCAAATCCATCCTCCACTGCTGCTTCCCTGGCAACCACCGCCCCAGCATCCCCTCCAGCAGCCACCCTCCTCCCTTCCCCCTAAAATCTGTCCCCAAAGTCAGCACTGAAGGGACTGGGGTGTCCCCAGCTCTGCAGTGAGAAGCTTGAATCTGGGCTCCCTTGACCCCCAGGAAAAAGAGTGTCCCGGCAGTGGGTGTGGGGAGCCAGCAGTGCTGCAGCACCCACCCCCGCAGCAGCTCCCTGGAAATGGGTCACCCCTGGAGCTCGCTGGGAAACGGCAAGAGCCAAGCGGGGTGATGTCCTGGCAGTGCCACTCGAGGGGAGGGCCCCCCGACACCAGAGCAACTGTGGGGGATGCCAGCGTGGCTCCAGTGCCCAGGTGAGGCCATGCCACTGGGTGTAGTTTTGTGGCCACTGAGGGTCACCAGACAAGGCAGCTGCAGCTGTGCCCTTCCCAGGGCCCTTGGGACACCTCCTGTGTAGGGGATCCCCTCATCACCCCACTGACCTCCAGCCCTGGCTCCCTTTCTCACATGGGGCCACAAAGGTCCGAGCCCCAATATGAACCTGTGCCCCCCAGCACCATCTCAGCAAGACCCCCATATCCCCAGTAACCCCTCCCCCCCAGACTCACTCAGGTATCCAGCTTTGGGGTCAGGTCCCTCCGCAGTCACAGGGCCCTCGTCACCCGTGGACATGGCTCCCTCATCCTCCTGCAGCCTGGGGGCAGAGGAGGGGTGAAACAGGGGAAGCAGGGGTGCATGGCGGGGTGCAGCCAGATAAGGACCCCCCAGGAGACAGAGACATGGTGCCACGAGCTCTGCCAGGGTTTGGGGACAATGGTCCTATGGCATGGGGGCTCCAAGGGCACCCCACTCCTCACTGAGTCCATCTCCTGCCCTGTACCATTGCCCATGAGTGCCCCATGAGCCCCCAGCACCTCAAACCCAGCAGGAACCCTCCTTTTGTGGCAGTGACCCCAGACCAGACTCCACCAAACCCTGTGGCCATCCCCTCCGTGCCCACCTGCCTCCCCGTGTCCCCATGTGCCCCTTTCCCCACATACACCCCAGCCCCATGCCCCTGGTGCCCAGACACTCACCGGTAGTGGAAGGGTGCCACGGTGGCGGTGACAGGGTGGCTGTGCAGGGGGCCTGAGGAGAAGGTGATGGCCCCTGACCCAAACATGGAGCCTCGACCCTGTGAGCTGCCAGGGGGTTCATCCTCTACCTCTGCAGTGGTCACCAAACTGCCCTTGCTGAGGGACCCCCCTGGATGCCCTCCACCCCTGCCCTGTGTCAGGGTGGGTTTGGGCTGCTCCGTGGGCTCCCCGACCCTGCCTGCTCCTCTCCTCCCACTGCCCACTACCTCTGGCCACTTCTTGGGAGGCACCAGGGGTCTCGACGAAGCTCTCTGCCCCCCCCCGGAAGGGATGCTGGGGCTACCCTCCCTGCTCTTGGCTGGCTCGCGGCCGGGGGCTCTGCCGCTGCCTTTGGGCTTGAGGATCTTGGTGCTGGGGGCCAGCGCTTTCCCTGGCTGGGGGGACAGAGCCCCTGCAGGGACAGGGAGTGCCAGGGTGCTTGGAGGGGCCGTGGCGTGCAGCTTGCCGTGGGCTGTGGCGCGGGGCACAGGGATGGCAGAGGTGAAGTGGCTGCGGGCGGCAGGGTTGATATTGGCCATGCCATTCATCCTGGTGAGGTGGCTGTGGGGGGAAGAGAGGGTTGAAAAGAGCCTGGCACAGCAAAGTGGTGGGCGGGGGGGCACTCACATTCCCTCAGACACACTGAACCCTGGTCTTGGCCCCCACTGACTATGAGTGCTTGGTGGCCCCATCCCAGGAGGAGGCCACAAATTATGTCCCCTCACAGGAATCCACAGGGGCAGGGCACATGTGCCATCCTCCCTTAGCAACCCTGTGCAGCATCATCCTCATGTATCCAGGTCCCTGTGGCAGGTCCCTGCAGCAAGGCCACACAGGCACAGACCCTCACCAGGTAGAGCTGCACCACAGGAAGGATAGACCCCTCTTGGCCACCCAAAACCTTTTTCTGCTCCCTAAAACCACCTCCTGGTCAACAAAGGCCATCTCTTGGTGACCCATGTCATTTCCCAGACACCTAAGGTCATCTTCTAGCCACTTAAGACCATCTCCTGGACATCCAAGACTATCTCTTGTCCATCCAAGACCAAATCCTGGTCATCTGAGACCATCTCCCAGCCACCTGAGATCATCTCCTGATCTCTCAGGACCACTGTCCAGTACACAGAGACCATCTCTGTCACCCCAGTCCTCAGGCTGAGTCCCATCTGTAACAAATTTTAAAGGCATAGCCTTAAACTACCACACCTCCCCACCCCCAGTGTTCCCCAGTGTGGTGCAGCCACCCCATGTCTCCATTCTCCTGTTCTCATCTTGCTCCTCAGTGACGCTCCCTGGCACCACCACCCAGATAGTGCCCCACATCCCCTTGCCTTGGCGTTTTGCTCTGTGCAGATGAGGCCAGGGGCTTGGTGCAACATCCCACCCAAAGCACCCATGGGCAGGGCTGTCTGTGCCACCACTCATGACTGGGACTTCAGCATGGTCACAGCAAATGGAGAAGCTCATGCCTCCTGCAGGCTTTGCTCAGGCAGGCAGATCAGAGCTCAGCAGGAGTCATCTTCACCTCCCAACAACCTCCTGTCTGCAGCTCTCCAGGAAAATAAAATAAATAGATAAATAAACCAAAACTCAAAAGGAAAGGTTTTCTGCAGGGGATAGAGTGGTGTCTGGAAAGAAAGGGAGATGTGGCTGCATGGATGCCTGTGCCAGCCTCTGCCTCCTCACCCCAGTACAGCCACAGAGAATCAAAAGTCTAACATGCACTGGATGCTGCCACAGGTCTCCCAGGATACATTTTCGGGGTCACTGCAGCGTGGTTCTGCTCACCCCTCTTGAAGGAAAACCTCTGGGGAGGGGAGCAGAAATTTTCAGGGGGTCCACAAGGATCCTCGGGGAACGATAAGTTCCAGGTCGGGCAACTTCAATGCCTGTCACCCCTGAAGGATTCTTCTCCGTGCTGGCTTGGGGCCGGCTGGGTGCAGCGAGCACAAGAGGCGCTTTGTGTGCCCGCTCCAGCGAGCACGCTCGGGGCCGTGCTGGAGCCGGAGCCGTTCCCGGGGGGCCGGGGCCGCTGCTGTCCAGGTAGGGGCCGCACACACAGGGGCTGCTCTGTTCGGGGCTGGCAGCCTGGCTGCCTTTCAAACCACCCGGCCGAGACCGAGCTGCCCGGAGCTGGAAGGGTTCCCTGGCAAGCCACAGGGTTCAGGGGGCTGGCTCTTGTCACCTCCAATGGGAACAGCACCCAGCCCTGCACCCCTCATATCTCCGGGGGGAGGGGGTTCATGGGCAAGGCCCAAAAATGCCCCAAAATGCCCCATTTTGTCTCTTCCCAGCCCTACAGCTACCTCGAGCCAAGTTCCCCCCAGGCTTTGGGGAGTTAGCTAGCACCAAGCCTTGCCCCACTTTGCCCACGGTGAGCCCCCCACCGCGGGTGACCACAGCCCTGCCACAGGCAGTACTTGGATGAAAGCACCCAAATTCCTTCCCCGGGGCACGGGGAGAAGGTGAGCAGACAAAATCTAAACACTGCAGCTGACCCAGGGCCAGCCAGGAGCTACAAAGGCATTTCTAAGGCATTTTTAATTAAGAGGCAAAGGGACCTGACACACCCAGCTCTGGGCTTGCTCTCGTTGAAGCTTTCGAAATGACCACGGAGGTTTTCTCTGCCCCCACTGGCCATCTGAGATGCCTCTGCCTCCACTCACCATGTTCATGGCCCTCAGTGGAGGGAAGGAGGGCCAAGGTACCTGGAGGGATCCATGACCAGGATCCAGCCCTGAACTGTTGCATGGGATGAGATAGAGACAGGCACTGGGGATCTGTCAGCCCTGCACTGGCAAACAGGTCTGGATGCGGCCCCACGGGAGGTTAGGCAGGGTGGCAGAGCTGGGGTCTCACTGGTGCTGGGCAAGGGTGGGACCTGTCCAGAAGCCCTGTGAGGCCACACAAGGGATTTCCTTGCACCCACAATAGTGCATAGCAGCCAAGGCTCGGCAGCCAGCAGCCAGCACTAGACAGGAGCCAGAGACCAGCTTCCCCAGAGACACAATACTCCCAACACAGCCATCAGTGAACACAGGCAGCAGTCAGCTCCCCTCAGCCCTTCTGCCTTTTCCCTGGTTTCACCTCACAACTCACACTCACAAACCCCAGTTTTGCACTCTTCACCCTCTCTAACCCAGCCCCTTGCCCAGTGCCTGGGGACAGAGCAGGTCTCAGCTTTGAGCTGCAAAACATCTGCCAAGTCCTATGGGGTTGTCCTTGCCCCCTCCCATAAGAGTAGGGACACCTGGGATGGGGCCAAGAGCCAGTGAAGCTCCAGCCTCGTGGACAAGGGTGGCTCAACCACTGTCCCCAACTCAACTACTTCACCCTCCATGTCCCTTGCACAAACATCTCCAGCCCCAAGGTTGTTGCTGGTGGATTTTCTCCTAACATAGAGAAAGATCATCTGCCACTGCCTCTATCCAGCTGGCCCTGAGATCATCTTCAGCCAACTCAGAGGTGAAAAAAAAGTCCATCCAGCTTTATGCTACAACCTTCCCTCCCCCAGCAACCTCTGAGCACCATCAGTGTGCAACAAACACCCTCCAGCCCTGCCTGCTCACCAGACATGTGGCATCAGGACTGGGACCAGGTTTTTTAGGCTTTTTTTCCAGTCTGTTCACTTTGGATTTCTCTCCTTAAGACATAACTTCCATTTCTCCTCTCCAAGCCCACCAGCAGCCACCTCACTGCCATGCCATGGCTGCCAGCAGGTGCCAAAGCTGCCATGCTGCCCACAAAAGAAATCAATTCTCTCTTGTGCTCACAGGGTGGAGGTTTCCCAGGAGATGCCAATGCTGCTGGGAGCCAGGGTCTGGAGCCAACCCCTCCCCAAATCACACATCTCAGGGATCTCCAAGGATTCACATTGCTTCCCTACACCCAGCTAAGCATGGGTGAGACCTCCTCAGGCCTCACCCTCCCTGAGAGATGCTGGGGGCTGCCCTGGGGCTGGGCAAGGGGAGATGTGGATGTGACCCTGCTCCTCAGGGCTGTAACATCAGACAGACCATTGGGCTGGGGTCTGGCACCCAGGGATGCCACCAAGGTGGCAAACCCAAGCAACTGCCATCAGTGTTGGAAGATATCCAGAGAAGGGCCACGAGGATGAGCAGAGGGCTGGAGCTGCTCTGCTCTGGAGACAGCCTGAGAGAGTTGGGGTTGTACAGTCTGGAGAGGAGAAGGCTCCCAGGAGACCTTCTTGTGGCCTTCCAGGATCTGAAGGGGGCTAAAAGAAAGATGGGGAGGGACTTTTGAGGGTGTCAGGGAGTGACAGGACTGGGGGGGTGGAGCAAAGCTAGAAGTGGGGAGATTCAGATTGGATGTTAGGAAGAAGTTGTTCCCCATGAGGGTGGTGAGAGACTGGCACAGGTTGCCCAGGGAGGTGGTGGAAGCCTCATCCCTGGAGGTGTTTGCAGCCAGGCTGGATGTGGCTGTGAGCAACCTGCTGTGGTGTGAGGTGTCCCTGGGCATGGCAGGGGGGTTGGGACTGGCTGAGCCTTGAGGTCCCTTCCAACCCAATTCTATGATTCCATAATTCTAAAGATTTCCCCCAGCAGCCCCAGGAGCCACTCCTGTGGCCAGCAGCTCCCCTCCCTCACCTCAGCATGTCATTAACAAGCACAAACTAAAACCATTCCCAGGAGAGATCTGGCCCAGTCTTCTTCCAAACAAATTCTTCCTTTTCCTCCGGACTGATTTCTGCCCCATCCCAACCTTGTCTCCAGGGCCCAGGTGCCCCTGGTGTGTGCCCCACATGCCATGGATGAGTGCCATGTCACGCTGGCATCCTGCTGCCACTCTGCCCAGAGAAAGCAGGTACAGCTTGACCTAGATAGCCTGGGGTGGCTCCTCTGCAATTAGCTTGAAAGGGAAACGACTTTCTCCTTCAAGGCAACCCTGCCACAGGGACTCTGTGTGCCCAGGGCTGCTCTCAGGAACCAGCTGCCACTCACCCTCCAGGTTAGGTGAACACCAGAATTTGGCACCCAGTGCTTTCATTTTGGGACTCCCAGCCACCAAGTGGGTTTTGGACCCTGCCTGCTCCCCAAGTACCTGCCTGGTGTTTCTGGGTCCCATGGTGGTGGAAAGCAGCAAATACACAGAAGGTATTTTAGCACCAGGGGGCATTTTGGAGAAGCCACAGCAGCACTGTGGGCAGCAGAGTCCTGCCTGGGCAGCCAGAAATGCTCAGCTCCTGGCCAGGGAAGGATGCTTATCTCAGCTACCTCCAAAGCTCAGGTCTGGAGCTCTGGTCCATGGCTCCAGAACTAAACTCAAATTTTCCCTGAATTAAAGACTTTAAGCCTAGAAATTATGTGGCTTCCGATCCCTTCACATGATGCCATCCACAGAGACAGTGGTGCTCACACTGAAGGAAAGTGAAACAGCCTTGGCTGAGGCACAGCCTTCATCCCAGGACAAACAGCCCAGTACATCCCTGAAGGCATCTCCTTCAAAGAGGCATCTGTTGTGCTCAGAGCTCAAGCCACTTGCTCAGCCTGCTGTCCAAATTCATCTCACATGTGCAGTTTTAGCAGCCAGAAATTAACACAGGGACCTGGAGCCCAGGCCTCATTTCATGCCCCAGTTTTGCACATGAGGGGTCACTGGAGCATCCCCAGCATCAAAGCAGCCCCACTTGGGAGCCATCCATCTCCTGAGGAGGGCTGGCCCTCCCCTGCCTCATGGCCCTCCCCTGCCTCATGGCCCTCCTGACCCCATGGGGCTGAGTCACTTCCTGACCCTGCACTGGGGCTACTGCAGCTGAAGCCCCCAGTCCCTCTGCACTGCCTCAGAGGGATCCAACCTCTGGCTCTCCCCTGGTCTCAGGAGAGCAGCTACCAGCTCCACAACCATGTCCCTGTTCCCAAAGTGTTTCAGGGTGACTTCTATTAAAACTGGCTTCTCTCTGATCTCTCAGCTGAGACATCCCTGATGGGGGTGGAACTCTGCCCTGTGCCCCTGGGATAATCACGGCAGGAATCTGGGCATGAACACTTGGTAACGAAAAAAGCTTTGAAACCCTTCAGCCTCTGCCAGGGCCTCGCTGCCACTCTGTGCCTGTCTTCCCACTCTGACACAGCCTCTACTAGGCATGAAGGAGCTGAAACCAGGCTAAGAAATAGGAACAAAGGAGGCCAGATCGTTCCCTGGGTTTGCTGGACTGCAGAGCAACTCTGAAAGCTGGGAGCCATCACTAAGACCCTGATGGGACAGCCAGTACAGGGGGCAGTGGTCGAGCTGCCCGTGCTGGATGTCTGTGGAAAGATGCTTGGGAGCAAGGATGGAGGCGAGCAGCCCCGGGGTGAATCCTGGAGTGCAAGCATCCTGAGGAGCTAAGCCCATGCCAAGGGACAGATCCTGGTGCCATGACACAGCTGCCCAAGATGCCTTCAGGGATGGCTGAGCTCCAGCACAGCCTCCTCCCTGGCATGCTTGGGAAGGCTGACAAAGAAAAGGCTCCTTGTGACACAAGGGACATAAAAGTTTCCTAAGAGAAACAGAGAGAGCAGGGGCAGAAAGGAGCCTTCAGAGGACAACAAACTGCTGATTCATCTGCCAGCCCCATCCCTCTGGCCCCACCGTGCCATGGCCAGGACCTGGCCTGCCCACCAGCTGGTGTGACTGCCTGGGACATTGCCACCACCCACATCACCAGGGCCCTAGGCTGGGTCCTTCCCCAGGGAGGTCTCACCGCTCACATCTCCCTGCCCCTCAGAAGAGTGTGCCAAGGCTGGTCACAGGCAGGAGGCTCTCTTGGGTACATGCAGCAGATGGGCAGGAGGGTGGGAAGGGAAGGTGGATAGAGCTGGATCTGTTCCCCACAACATGATACTGGGAGCTCTGGGAGCTGCTGAGAGATGGGCTGCAGGCTGGGGCAGGAGGAGAAGGCCAGGAGCCTCCTGTTGTCAGAGCAGCAATGCCCAGCCCGCAGCCAGGGCACTAATCTCTGCTTGAGCCTCTCTGGGAATCCCATTAGGCACTTAACCCACTTTAATAAAACCTCGTTTGGAGCAAAGCTTAGCTCTCAGCTGGACCCACAGAGCAGCTACTGTCACCAAGAGCCCTGCACAAAGCAGACAAACAGAGCTCTGCCCAGGCTGGGCTTGGCCTGGCACTGATCCTGCTGCACGGATAGGGCTGGGTCGAGCTCTGCCGCCACTGAGACGCACCCCGAGATCTGGGCAAGGGTCTAGGCAAGGGTTTGTGCAAGAACCCCAGTGCCAAAGGCCTCTCCCCAGCATCTGGGGATACTCCCGGTGCATCTGGTTTCCTGTGCTCTTTCCGTGTCCCCCCACCTTGTCCCCACCCCGCAGGTTTATTACTGGTGCTATTCCTGCCGGCGTGCAGCTGGTGTGACACCTCCTGAGCTGGGACAACCGGGGACCCCAGACAGGCCGGCTCGGGGCAGGGGTCTCCCGTCCGCCTGGCAGGAACCCCCATAGGGGGGCATCAGGGCTGTTGAGTGCTGGCTCGGGACGGAGGAGCCAGCCTCGAGCCCCGACCCCAAGCGAGGAGCGGAAGGCAACGAGGGGCGGCGAGGGACAGCCCCGGACCCGCTGCGCAGGGAAGGTTCAGGATGTGCCGGTGCTGGACAGCTCCTCACGGCACCGCCCCCTGCCCGGGACCGCCCCTCCGCCCCGGTGTCACCGCCACGGGCCGGTACCGCCCTCTCGAAACAGTGAACCTCTCCCCCCGCGGTCCGATACCGCCTCTCCAGCTCAGCATCAATCCCCGAGCGCCGGTGTCACCCACCCGCGCGGTACCGCCTCTCCCGGCTGGTGCCGCCTCCCGGGACCGGTGCCCCGTCCTCGAGCCGGTACCGCTCCTTGGGCCGGTGCCCCTCTCCCTCGGCAGAGTCGCCCCCCCGAAACTGGTGTCCCTCCCCTCATCGGATCAGTGTCCCCAACGCCGTGCCGGCAGCGCCCTCCCCGTGACCCTGGCCAATGGTCTCTGTCCCCTTTGTGCCTCTGTCGCCCGCCCGCGGCCATCAGAGCGAGTGCGGCCAAGCCCGCCCAGGCTCCCTCAGCCCCTCCGTCCTGCAGCCCCTGTCTGCGGCTGGTGCCACCTCTCCAGAGCCTGCTGCCATCTGTCCTCCCAGCAGCGCTGCCTGTCATCCCTCAGCGTCCCAGCGCCCTTGGGAACCGAGGCAGGGCTGTCCCGCCGTAAGGTGACACCCCCCTGAAACTCCTCTAGATGCTTCTCAGACAACCGTCTGCCCCGGGGGGAGGGTTTGGGTTGTGCCGGGGGGTCTCCTCCTCTCATCGGCTTCTCCACTCTCCCCGTGACGCCATCGGCAGCCCTGTGACACAAGAACCACCGGCATGGCATAGCCTAGGGTCTCTTTGCCACCCAGTACCATGGCAACATCTCTTTTGCACCTCTTCAGGGCACCAAATCGTCCCCAAAACGTTCCCAAAACCTCTTCAGAATCGCCCCCACACCTCCGCATCTCCTCAGCGCTGGACCAAGCCGTGGGCTAGGAGCCATCCCGCATCCCGGGCACAGGCTCTTGGGCCAGTGACATTCGGATCAACTCCTGTCTGGGCCAAACCTCCCGAAGCCGATTGCATCATTTATTGAGCCCCGCGTTCCTGCCGCATCCCGGCCCTGGCCCTTTGCTCCCGGGATTTTTGAGCCAGAGCAGATGTCGCAGCGTCTGCGCTCGCCTCCGCCGTGCGGAAACAAACCCCCCTGGGCCTCAACCCCTGAAACCTGGAAGCCCCCGACGCGTTTTGGCTCTGCCGATGGAGAGAGGCAGCTGGGCGGCGGAGCTGCGAAACGCATTAACGCGGCAGATGCTGTCTCCTTCGCACGCAGACGTGTGGGGTGCCACGGCCGGGGGGGATCTGCTCCTGTCCGCCCATCCCGGCACGGGCGGCTCGTCCCCGGCAACCCCAGCGCTCGCTGCCGGGACCCTGGCTGCCTGTTTGCTTCTTCCAACACTCAGCCCTCCACGCCTGCGGCGGGCAGAACAGGATCTTCGGGCCATCCAAAAAAGTCATTTTCCCACCCCAAAGCAGGTTATGGATTTAGAAAACACCACAGGGAGTATGGGGTGGGTAACAAGGGATACAGCAAAGGGATCGTGTGGGTAACGCTGGGAACACGGCAAAAGAATGGGGTGAGTAACGCTGGGGACACAGCAAAGGGATGGGCACAACACGGCCCAAAGCTGGAGCTTTAACCCCGAGAGCAGACACGGAGCTGGGGTGCTGTGACTGTGCCCCTCCCTGCAGAGCAGCCAGGCTCCACGTTGGGCATTTTTCGATGCCAAATCTGCTTCGGGCAATGAAGCAAGTGAGGAAAAGTCAATTCATGGCTTCGATTCCCAACTGAATCATGCCTGGTCCCAGTCATGCCTGGTATGAATCATTCCCACCACAAGCAAAATTTCCCTGTCTGCTCTTACCTGGGCACACGGGACGAGCGTCCCTTAAGCCTGGCACACTCTGGTATAACAAACAGCTCTGCCGCTCCTGCAGCCACGGCTCTTCCCGGCAGCGCCCGCCCCGAGAGCACTCCGGCTCGGTGGCACTCCAAGGGCTTTCCCTCGGGACAAGTGGCTGTTTGCCATGGAAAGCAAAAGCCGCGGGGAGCCCTTAATGGGATGAGTGGATTTTCCAGTGAGATGCAAATCCGCAGTGGCTGCTGGCAAACACCTCCCGGCTCGGGTCTTAAGGGTTTGCAGCCAGCCCCCACTGCCACTGCTGCCAGGCTGCAGTGACCATGCAGTCCGGAGGGAGCCACATCCCTGGGGCTTATCAGAACAACCCTGAGTGTGTCCCCGATTCTATGACTCTGACACCAAAGTCCTCAAAGAGCCAAGGGCTGCCACTTATGTTTGTGGCTGGAAGAGACGGGCAAGGGCTGGCAATGCCCACCCCGGCCCTGGTACTGCCCCATCAACCGCAGAGCAGGCAGCATCTCTGGTCCCACCACCTTCATACACCTGAAATTAAATCTCCTGACTCCAAGGGATGCAGCTCATAGAGCCACTGTGGGGGCTCAGCACAATGGGGGTACCTGGCTTGCCTGGAGGTGAGCTCTAGTATCTCTAGAGTTATTTAATTGTTGGGAAAGGAGGCTCAGGGGAGACCTTCTCACTCTCCATAGCTACCTCAAAGAAGGTTGGAGCCAGGTGGGGGTTGGTCTCTTCTCCCAAGAAACAAGTGATAGAACAAGAGGCAATAGCCTCAGCTTGCACCAGGAGAGGTTTAGGTTGGACATGAGGAACAATTTATTCCCCAAAAGAGTTGTCAAGGCCCGGCCCAGGCTGCCTAGGGCAGTGGTGGAGTCCCCATTCCTGGAGGGGTTTCAAAGCTGTGGGGATGTGGTGCTGAGGGATATGGTTCCGTGGTGCCCTGGCAGTGCTGGGTTAAAGGCTGGACTTGATGATCTTAAAGTTGTTTTCCAACCTAAATGATTCCATGATTCCATGATTCTATGATCCTGCCTGCCCGTGCACACTCCCACCTTACCCGTGCCCACCACGGGGTGGATGCCTCCATGCATCCAGGAGCCCAGCCCTCGGAGCCAGCAGGGACGGAGGGGACAGAGCACAGCGCGGCGAGGGGCAGGGCACAAGAGGGATAAAAGGTGGAGCAGAAGCCAGGACTCCTCGGCCGGCCCTGAGCCGGGGGAGTTTCCGCTGCCGGAGGTGACGCCCCTGGCCGCATCCGTATGGGCCCCGCAGCCGCGTCCGGTGGGAGCCGAGGATGAAGGTGGGGAACGAGCACAAACCTGACTCCTCCAGCTCCGCTCCTCCATGGGAGTAGAAACAGCGGAGACCAGGCAAATACTGGGAGGTAACTCCAACACTGGCTCCCACCCCAGAACCACTCACTGCAGCATAGTCAGGACCTCTGGAGCCCAAGTACCACATCCCAGCAGTGAGAGGATGCCAGGATGCTAGTCCCACTGCCCCAGCTGGCCCTGGGGATGGGTGGCTTGTCCCCACCTGTCCCCTCCTCATAGGAACCTCAACCCCTAGTGCCTGCAGAGCAGTCAGTCCCTCTGCTTCAGGCTTCAATCCCCTCCATGGCCAAATTCTGCCCTGGCACACGGATGGTGTGAGGGCAGCTCTGGCAGCAGGGACATGGTTCAGCCCCAGCCACAGGGGCTGCAGTGTAAATCAAACAGGATAAAGAACTGTTGGGTGTCCAAAGATGGTGCCATCATGCTTACATGGTGACACATGGTGACTGCAGGTGGCAGGAGCTAGGGTGGTAGAAGCCAGGGTGGCAGTAACCAGAGTGGCAGCCACGCTGCCAAGCCTTTCAGGGACAGGGCTTGGCAGGATGTGACCCTGCATGAGGTGACATGCAGACACTGTGGGTGCTCTCAGGAACCCAACACTGAGATGGGGCAACTCAGAGCACCTAAAACAGGCCCAGGTGACAGCAATGGTGCTGCATGTGGCTCAAGGGCTGTGCTAGGATGGGGCACTGACCAGGCAGGTCTGAGCAGTGCAGGGAGGTCAAATCCTGCAGCAAGCAGCAGCTCCACTCCATCTCCTGACCCACACCGCCCCATCAAAGCTCCAAACCCTGCCTCAGGAGAGGGTTGATGAGAATCCTGCTTTCTCCAATTGTTGTCACTTCCCATGATGGTGACAGTGAGTGCTGGGTGCCAGGGGCTGCTCCAGGCCCTCTCACCTCTAGTATCTCCTGCTACAGACAGTGGCTTCAGCAGCAGTGCCCCCTGTCACCACCTAGACCCCATGGTACAGCTTGCTTGGTAATGAGCAGGGCTTGAGCTGTGCCAGCAAACGCACTGGGAAGCTATCAGAGCCTGCTGGGACAGGTTGGTGGCTGCTCTGTCACCTGGAAGCCTTCGAGGAGGTCCCACAGGTGTGGGCAATTTGCCACTTGCCTGCAACCTGTGCCTCAGTTTCCCCACACTCTGTCATCAGCCTTGTCACCACCTGTGGCCACAACTACCCCAACAGGTCCTGGCAGCCCAGTGTGTTTCTAGGAGCTGGCACTCCTCTGGGCTTGGTTAGGGCTTGAGGACCAACCCTGCCCAGAGGGGACAGGCTGGTGACAGGAGCTGAGTTTTCCCTAGGGTCATACAAGGGCAGTGACACTTTGGTCTCAGCTGTCCCATGCCTGGGGATCCCTCCCTGTCACTGCCTGGGTTTCTCCCTGCATGGGGTACAAAAAGCTGTGGCAGGACAGAGGATGCTGTCCCTGGCTGCCACCCAATGGGCATCCCACCCAGGTGACAGGGGACTGTCACCCATTTGCCAGCAGCATGGTGGAAGGAGATCTGCAGGGGTCATGGGCATGGCCAGCTGCTCTTCTCCTCACATGACCAGCTCCAGCTCTCCCGCTTCCTCATGGATCCTGGTCTGGTCAGAAAGGTGGAACATGGCCCCAGGGACTCAACTGCTGGATGCCTGAGCCCAGGGGCACTGGGGGCAGAACAGGGTGCCCAAACCTGGTGGCACTGGGGATGGGACAGAGTGCCCAAGCCCAGTGGCATCACACAGAATTATAGTGTCATAGAATCACAGAATGGTCGGGGTTGGAAGGTATCCCTGAAATCCTGGAGTCCAACTGCCCTGCCAGAGCAGGATCACCCAGGGCAGGTCACACAGGAAGGCATCCAGTCTCCAGAGGAGACTCCACAACCTCTCTGGGCAGCCTGCTCCAGGGCTCCAGCAGCCTCACACCAAAGAAGTTTCTCCTCATGTTTCAGGTGGAGCTTCCTGGGTTCCAGTTTGTGTTCATTGCTCCTTATCCTGTCACAGGACACCACTGAACAGAGCCTGGACCCTTCAGATAGTTGTAAACATCAATGAGATCCCTTCTCAGCTTTCTCTTCTCCAGACTAAACAGCCCCAGGGCTCTCAGCCCTTCCTCATCACACAGATGTTCCAGGCCCTTCATCATCCTCATAGCCTCCACTGGACTGTCTCTGGCAGTTCCCTGTCCCTCTTGAACTGGGAAGCCCAGAACTGGACACAATACTCCAGATGTAGTCTCACCAGGGCAGAGCAGAAGGGGAGGAGAACCTCCTTTGTCCTGCTGGCCACAATCTTCTGAATGCACCCCAGGACACCACGTCCCATGGATGACTTCTTGTCCACCAGGACTCCAAGGTCCTTGTCCATGTCCATGGAGCTTCTTTTGAGCAGGTCAGCCCCTAGTCTGCACCCTTGGTGTTGTTCCTCCCCAGGTGCAGGACTCCACGCTCTTTCTTGTTGAACCTCATTAGATTCCCCTTTGCCCAACTCTCCAATCTGTCCAGGTCCTGCTGGATGGCAGCACAACCTCTGCTTTATCAGCCACACTCCCAGCTTGGTACCACCAACAAACTTGCTGAGGCTCCACTCTGTCCCCTTCTCCAGGTCACTGATGAAGTTATTGAATAAGTCTGACCCCAATACTGACCCCTGGGGAACACCAGCCCCTGGGGAACACCAGCCTCTGGGGAACACCACTAGTTACAGGTCTCCCATGGACTCTGCACCTCTGAACTCTTGCTCAGCATGGCCCAGCACAGCCCAGCCAGGCCCAGTGGCAGCTTGGTGGTCCAGCTTGGGGCTCCTGCAGCCAGACCAGAAGGGGGCCCTGCGGGGGCTACATTGGCTCTTCTGGGGTTGAAGGTCCAGGTAGCCCCAGGCTTAGTGGTCACCTGCCCCCCCCCCCCCTGCCATTCCAAGCCCCACATCCCCCACCCCCGCCCGGGCTCGCTCCAGCTGCAGCCGGAAACATCTTTTTCCTGTCCGTGGGGCTGCGGCGCTGGGGGGGTGGCAGGAAGAAACCTCCTGCCTTGGAGGGTTATTTATAACCTGCTGCTGTGGGGCCAGCCAGACTGCCCCAGTGTCCCCACTTGCACCCCAAACCCTGCTCCAGTCCCCTCTCCAACCCCATCTCTGTCCCTGACCCCATCCATTTCCATTCCCATTCCCTGTCCCCATCCTATCCCATCCCCATTTCATCTCATCCCCATCTCATCCCATCCTCATCCCATCCAACTCCCCAGTCCCATTCCCTTCCCCACACACCAAAACCCAGCCTGGACACCTCTTTAGCAGAAGGAGGAGGCCCAAGTCCTGCTCAGGGACATATTTCCCTCTCACCCAACACCAGAGCCACCCAGCCCACACTCCCCATCCCACCCTGGCACCTTGGCACCTGGTTCTCTGTTCTAGGGGAGTGCACAGAGCCAGGTCTGGCTCATGCCCACATCCCAGGAGCCTTTCGCCCTATCCAGTCCTAGGAAAACACTGGAGAGCAGCTGAGGCCTGGGGCTAGCAGCACAAGGAGGACACCAAGGCAGATGTGGGTTGTGAGCTGGATTAGGCTCCTGGGGAGCTGGGGGACACATCTGTGGGCAGGGCAGCAAAGCAGGCAGCTCCTGCCCACCCACTGAGGCTGCAGGCAGCCCCACACCCCCCTGGCACCACATGGGCAGCTCCTCAGTGTGTGCAAAATGACTCAGCCAGGATCCGGCCAGGCCAGCCAGGAGCTCCTGACTCAGCTTCCCCGGCTGCAAAACTTGGGGCTCTAACCCTCCTTGTAACACCACAGACTCCAACACACTGTGTTGGGGAGTGCAGGGGGCTCCCCCCATCCCCATGATCCCCTTGGGACCACTGGCACCCTCCAGCACTGTGGATGATGGCACAAAGAGCTCCAGCAAATCCCTGGGGAGCATCAGCAGCACCCCAACAACCCTGGGCAACCCCTGCCTGCACAGGGCATGAGTTTGCCCACTTGGAGCCCACCAGGGCATGCGGCAGTGGTGGCTGTGGGACCTGCAGCCCGGCACACCCAGGCTCCCTGGCTCTCCTCCCACTTGTTTTTTTCCTAGGTGAAATCCAGGAAAACAGGAACCCCGGCGCATGCATGCCGCGGGGCTTCACCGCTCCCCTCCCACAGTGGTGACAAGTTAGCGTCCCCATGGGGGACATGGCCCATGCCAAAATCACCTCCAAGCTTCTCCCTGTGTTGTGCCATCCTGGTTTGGCCACAATGTTGGCAAAGCTGGGCTGTGATACAGTCAGCTCCAGGGAAGCCATCCTATGTGTGGGCTGGGGATGCCACCCCAGGGATGCTCAGCCCCCCAAGATGGCCAGGATGGCAGAGTGTCTCTGGGGTGGCAGAGCATTCCCATGGTGCCCAAGCACCCAGGAGAGAGAGAAGCCTTTTGCTATCACTGAAAACAAGACAAAGTCCCCACTGCCCCCCACACTGTCCCCACTGTCCCCATGCCAGCATGCAGACATGGAGCATGTGGAGCCACATGGCCCTGGGCAGCCACTCCAGGAGCACCCATGGGTGCCTACAGCACCTTCCCATGCCTGAAGCGAGGGCAGCCACCCCAAGCTGCTGGCACCAAGGAGGGATGTTGGGCAGCAGAACCTGTGTTTCCCCACCCCAGGCCAGCTCTCTGGAGAATGTCCCCTTGTCTCGGCAGCGCCCATGCCTCAGTTTCCCCTTGCGACCCCCTGCTGCTGTTGCCCTCCCCGGGGCTCGTTGTAGGGTGAGGGGCAGTAGGCAGCAGGCAGCAGCAGCAGCACTGGCCTCCGGTTGCTTCCTGCAGCCCCTCTCTGCCGAGAACAGAGACGAGGAGGTCTGGGGGGCATCGGGGGACACCGAGGCACAGGAACATGCCAGCCCGAACGTGCTGCCCCGAGCATTGCTCCACTGCCTCTGGAACAGGATCCCCGCGGTGAGGTGGGGACATTGGGGGATACAGGGGAGGGGACACGGGGCAACGGTCAGGCAACGACGACCTCCAGTGCCCGCCAGGATGTTCCCTGTGTCGCCACTGGTCCCAGCCACAAGACCTCCTTACTTCGGTCCCCACCGGGGTGTCCCCCACGACCTGCCGTCAGCAGTTAAATGCCTTCTGTGTCTCCCCGGTCCCTAGCGGAGTGTTCCTGTCATCACCGACCCCCGCCAGGATGTCCCTACCATCACCGCCTGACCCCACAGGATGTTCCCCATCACCCCGGCCCCACCAGGGTGTCCTCTACGTCACCGCTGGTCTCTGTCGGGGTGTCCCACATCACCCCCAGTCCCCGGCGGGGTATCCTTCGTGTGTTCCCGGTCCTCACCGGGATGTCCCTACCATCGCTTCCTGTCCCACCGGGGTGTCCCCCACCTCCCTGCTCCCCGCTGCCCCCGGGGCTGGCTCGGCGCGCGGCGTGGCACTCACCGCTCGCTGCGCCCCGTCCCGCTGCGGCCCCCCGTACAGCGCCCGGTGCCGCCGCCGGCCGCGGACTGACCGCGGGACCCCGCGCCGGGCCAGGGGAGGAGTCGCGCAGGCCTG
The DNA here is from genome assembly GCF_027791375.1 of Indicator indicator. NCBI lineage: Eukaryota > Metazoa > Chordata > Aves > Piciformes > Indicatoridae > Indicator > Indicator indicator. Next base: position 5,002,780 of record NC_072044.1, on the reverse strand, counting down.
TGCCCGGCCCCGCCGCCCCGGGAGCCCGGGGGTGCCCGCCCCGGCTCGGAGAGCCGCCCCTGCCCGCTTCGGAAAGGCCCCGCCCGGGCCTCTCTGTCTTCGGTGCCTGGATCGCGGCGCCTGGAGCCGGCGGCAAAGCCCGACCCAGGGATCTCCCCAGGGACCCCTCGCCCCAGAACCTCCCTGGGCCCCACTGCCCCATGGATTCCCTTCCCGATCCCCTCCATGAATCCCCCGTGGGCCCCTCCCAGATCCTGCCCCCATGTCCCGTCCCCAGGACTCCCGATACGGAGCGTTCCATAGGCTCCATTCGGATTCCCCGTGGAGCCCCCTCCTGCATGGATCTCCTCCATGGATTTCCTTGACCTATGGATTCATCCTTCCTGGATACCGGCCCTCGCTCCGCGATCGTCTATGGGTCCCCCTCATAGATCTCCCAGGATCCCTTCCCCCCCCGAAAATGTCCTCTCATCCCTCAATTCCCCTAGACGCCTCATGGATCCTCACCCCAAAAGCGCTCCTGGATCCCTCCCCATAGTCCTCCCTGCCACCCCACTCCACCATGGATCCCCCCCCCGTAAATCCCCACCCAAAAGCCCTCCCATTCATGGATAATTCCCCCCAAATCCCCCCCTGGATCTGTCCGTATGTCCCTCCCCGTCCCTCACCCTGGATCTCTCCATGGACTTGCACCATGGATTCTCCTCCCCATGGATCCCTCCCCTGGATTCCTCCTCCCTCAGATCCCTCCTCCCCCCATAGATCCCCCCACCATAGATTCCTTGTCCCACCCCAGGCCCGGCTATGGATTCGCCCCCCAGATCCCTCTCCAATCCCAGGATTCTTCCATGTCTCCTCTCCAGGAATCGCTGTCCTGCACCTTCCCACGACCCCATGGACGCTCTCAAATCCCTCCCGCCCCCCATGGATCCTGCCATGAATCCTCGACATAGATCCCCTGACCCTCCCCAGAGTCCCGTGGATCCCGTCAGACCCCTCCTGTCCCCCATGGATCCCCCTCCATGAATTCTCGACATGGATCGCCCGACCCTCCCCAGTGCCCCGTGGACCCCCTCAGACTCCTCCTGTCCTCCATGGATCCCTCCTCCCACCATGGATCTGCTGCCCCTCCCCCGGCCACCCTCTCTCCACTCTGTCTCCCGAGTCCGCTCCCGACGCCCCTCCCCCCCCCCGGCCCCGCCCTATGCCTGACGCCCCGCCCCCTCACTCCGCTTCCTCGCCCTGGCCCCGCCCCTCCCTCGGCTGCGTCCGCCCCAGCCATGGCGGACCCGGCAATGGACGTGGCCTCTGCTAGCAGCGCGGGCGCGTGGCGGCTGCGGCACCTGCACCTGTCCCTGCGCGTGGCCTTCGCGGCGGCGGGCGCGGGGCGGCTTCACGGGACCGTGCGGCTCGAGCTCTGCTGCGCGCGCGAGGGCGCGGGCCCGCTGCGGCTGGACGCGCACCCGAGCGTGGCCGTGCGCGGGGTCGCGCTCCTCACCAGCCCCGCGGACGGCGCCGGAGACGGCCCCGCCGGCAACCCCCGGCAGCCGCTCGCCTTCGAGAGCCACCCCTTCACCAGCTACGGCAGCGCCCTCCACATCGACCTGCCCCAGCCCCTGCGCGCCGGGCAGCTTCTCACCATCGAGATCGACTATGAGGCGGGAGAGGGGCCCGGGGTGAGCGGGAGGAGGGGCGGAGGGGGCAGGGGAAGTCGGAGGAGGTTGTGGGAGCCGAGGTGGGACGGGGGAGCTGAGTGGACAGGGGGAGTGGAGTCCAGAATGGCTAGCAATAGGACGAGGGGGAATAGTTTGAAGCTGAGGGAAAGCAGGTCTGGGTCTTAGAAGTTCTTCGGTACGAGACTCAGGCTGCCCAGGGAGGCGGTGGATGCCTCCTTCTTGGGGGTGTACAAGGCCAGGCTGGATGAGTTCTTGAGCAGCCGAGTCGAGATGTGAAGTGTCCCTGCCCGTGGCAGGGAGGTTGGAGTAGATGATCTCATGTGATCCCTTCCAACCTGAGCCATTCTAGGATTCTGGGATGAATCTAGGAATAGGGAGGGACAAGGGGGCTGGGGGAGCTGAGGGGAGAAGTGAGTGGAGGGGTCGGGGGAGCTGAGGGGACACTAGGTCTGGGGCAGGCAGAGTCCCCCATGGTGGACACCAGTGAGAAGCCCCTTCCCAGATCCCTCAGCAGAGAGCATACATGGGTGAGGAGCTGAAAACACTCCCCACCCTGGGAGCAACCCCCCACCCTGGGAGCACCCCCCACCTTGAGAACACCCCCCACCCTGGGAACACCCCCCATCTTCGGAACACCCCTCACTCTGGGAAGACCCCTCACCCTGGGAACACCCCCCACCCTGGGAACATCCCCCACCCTGGGAACACTCCTCACCCCATGGTCTCTCCCTTCCCTCCTTCCACCCCCAGGTGTGCTGGCTGGCCCCTGAGCAGACGGCAGGGAAGCAGAAGCCCTACATGTACACACAAGGCCAGGCTGTCCTCAACAGGTCCTTCTTCCCCTGCTTCGATACCCCCTCAGTCAAAAGCACCTATTCAGCCACGGTGAAGGTAAGCAGTGCCCCTGGGAAGCTGCCACCTGCCTCTCAGGCCACACCACAGCCCTGGGGCATCACCTCAGTGACACTGCTGGCGCCCTGGTGCAGCACAGCACACAGAGGTGATGCTTTCACACTGGCTTCAAATCATCCACCAGAGTCCCCAGCAGAGAAGACACTGAGAGAGAACTCAGTCATACTCCTGCTTTTCTCTAGATGAATACCAGCACACCCCAGGGGTCCTCCTGCTGCTCCCCAGCTGTGTGTGGTGCTGGGCACGGTGCTGTGCAGTGGCTTGCGAGCAGCTGCCTTTGCTGGCCGTCAGCCTGCTGAAAGCTCTTCTCTCCCAGGGGAAATGGCCAAAGTACCCTGAGTGTCAGCTGTTGGGATGCACTGGGTGCTTAAGCCTCTCTGCTCTCCTTGTGCTGCTGTGTTTGAGAATTCCTGTAATTAGCACAGAATAATTCCTCTAATTACCACACAAACCCCTGGGTTTGCCCTGTGGCAGCCTGAGGGTAGTGGGATGTCTGCTCATAGTGTGTGTAGCAGCAGGAGGGGGACTGACATAAGCTGAGTTTGGGGGACACAGCTGGAGGAGGAAGGTGATGCTGGGCCACACTGAATCCTGATGGTGGTGCCAGGGCTGCTGGGCTTCCATGATGGAGGAATCAGCCACTGGTCCCCAGGTTTACTACAAAAATGGGACTAAATAATCCAAATTCCCTGCTTGCAAGAGGGTGGTCATGTGGTGACACCAGTGCAGGGCTGCCCTGGCATGCTGGCTGGCCATGGGCAAGGGAAGCTGCTTATCAATGTGACACTAGTGATGGCACACAGTGGCATCAGCTGGTGATGCCAGAATTGATTTTTTTTTTTGCCTCTTGCTATGATTTCCACCCATAAAGCTTTGGCAGCATCCCCTCAGCAGGTGAGTGCAGGGCTTGGCTGTCACAGAGCCTCAGTGTGATGCTCTGCACTGGGAAAGCCCCATCCTGGGTGGCTCTGCCAGGACCTGCAGAAGGACAGAGACCAGATCAGTCTGCCAGGGCTCAGCCCAGGCCACTGCATCAGCCATGGGTTCTGCTTTGGCCTGAGAACAGGAAGTACAAGTTGTTGGGTAAGGAGTGGGAAGGGAGCTGGGTCTGAGGGATCTGCATCCTTTGCCCTTTCAGCACCTGCAGCTCCAGCACTTTTTTATCTTGCTGGCACCTTGCAGGGCTGCTCCAAGTGTCCTGGTGCTGCACTCAGTGTGTGTTTGGGCCCCAGTGCCAAGTGATGCTGTTGCAGGGAGGCAGTTGTGATCCCCAGTTGGGGTTCAGGATGCTACTGCTCTGCACCCCAAAACCTGCAGTGCAGTGTGCTGGACACATCAGCCATGAGAGAGTCCCCTCGCTCTGTACCTCTTGGATCTGATGGATGTGTTCCTCTCTGTGCCCAGGTCCCTGAGGGCTTCACAGCTGTGATGAGTGCCACGAGCTGGGAGAAGCAGAAGGACAACACCTTTGTCTTCAAGATGTCCCAGCCCATCCCCTCCTACCTGATTGCTCTGGCTGTTGGGGACATTGTGTCTGCTGAAGTTGGCCCAAGGTAAGTGGCTCTGGAGGAGACCCAAGAATTAAGTCCTGGCTGTGGGAGCTGCATGGTGAAGCTGCTGTGCCATGCTGTCCCATGCCCTGCTGGCTGGTGGCAGCTGCCTGCTGCCTGTCCCCACACTGCTGGGCTCTGGAGAGCAGGGCAGGCTTGGAGGCAGGACCTGGTCAGCCTGCACTTGCCATGCCTGTGGTGCTGCCTCACCAGTCCACAGTCTCCCCTGGGTGAGGGGAATCTTGCTCTTGAGATCCAGGAGGAGCCTCTGTGCCAGTCCCCTTGCCTCAGGGTGTCCCTAGCTCTGCCCCTTTCACCCCTGATCACCCAGGGTCCCACATCTCTTCTCAAGCCTGGGGGTTGGTTTGGGTTTGCAGCTGTCCCAGTAGCTACATAAAAGCCCTTTGACATTCAGAGGAGGGAAGCAAGGGCAGCAGTGTGCACTATCAGTCAGTCTCATCAGCTTCCTTTATCAGCAGCCTTTTATTTTGCTGTGGGATAAACACTGCAGTTTTTCCCTGATGAAGCAATAGGGTAAAAGTCTGCCAGTGGTTAAAACTTCCTCTTGCACTCTCTTGGCCAGGAGCCGTGTCTGGGCTGAGCCCTGCCTGATCGAGGCGGCCAAGAAGGAGTATGACGGAGTCATTGAGGAGTTCCTGGTGGTTGGAGAGAAGCTCTTTGGACCTTATGTCTGGGGCAGGTACAGCGTCCTGTTCCCAAAGGGCTTTGTTCCCTGGGGATCATCCCTCTGTGCCCAGCCCTGCTGGCAGGAGGGGGTGGGTCTGAGGTACAGCCTCCTGTTCCCGAAGGGCTTTGTGCCCTGGGGATCATCCCTCTGTGCCCAGCCCTGCTGGCAGGGGGAGGTGTGTCTGCCCCATGCCACCCTCTCTGCCCATCAGGTATGACATCCTCTTCATGCCACCCTCCTTCCCCTTCGGGGGGATGGAGAACCCTTGCCTCACCTTCCTGACGCCCTGCCTGCTGGCCGGGGACCGCTCGCTGGTGGACGTCGTCATCCACGAGATCTCCCACAGCTGGTTTGGCAACCTGGTCACCAATGCCACCTGGGGAGAGTTCTGGCTGAACGAAGGCTTCACCATGTACGCCCAGCGCCGCATTTCCACCCAGGTCTATGGTGCGTGGCCTTGCCAGGCCGAGGCTGTGCCGTGGCAGGCAGGAGCTGCGTGGGGCTGAGCTGTGTGCTGCAGCCTGTGCTGCGTCTCGGAGCGGCTGAAGGGCAGCAGCCTGCACCACCCTGGGGCTTTCCTCTTAGAAACAGAACCAACTTTGCTCTGGGGAGGTGCATGGAGCTCCCACAGCCCTGTGCCAGGAAGGTGGGCACAGTGACCTTGTCTGGCCTCACCTCACAGGCTGAGGGAGCTGGGGGTGTTCAGCCTGGAGAAGAGAAGGCTCCGGGGAGACCTGAGTGCAGCCTTCCAGTATCTGAAGGGGCTACAAGAAGGCTGCAGGGGGACTGTTTGCAAAGGCCTGCAGGGACAGGACGAGAGGCAATGGCTTCAAACTAGAGCAGAGCAGATTTAGATTGGATGTTAGGAACAAGTTCTGCACCAGGAGGCTGCTGGAACACTGCAACAGGTTGCCCAGGGAGGTGGTTTGGGTCCATCCCTGGAGATATTGAAGGTGAGGCTGGACAGGGCTCTGGGCAACCTGAGCTAGTGGAGGATGTCCCTGCTGAGTGCAGGGGGTTGGACTGGATGAGCTCTGGAGGTCCCTTCCAACTCAGAGCATTCTGTGATTCTCTTACCCCAACAGCTCCCTCGGGGAGCTGATCACATCCACCCTGTGTGCCAGTGACATGGTCACATCTGGCAGCTCAGGCACTCCCAGTGCTGTTTGCTGCATCCAGGTGGATTAGAAGGGCTCCAAAACTCCCTTGCTGCCCAGAGGCTGTGTCCCTGTGCTGCTCTGCAGCTCCCAGGGCCTTCTGGATCCCTTTCCTGCCCCCCCAGCTCACAGGACAAGGCTGTTCCCCTCCTGTTGTGCTGGGAGCGTGCAGGGTGCTGTCTGGGGTCTCCAAACACCTCCTGCTTGTCCCTGCCAGGCTCAGCCTACACCTGCCTGGAGGCTGCGACGGGCAGGGCCCTCCTGCGCCAGCACATGGACAGCACCGGGGAGCAGCATCCCCTGAACAGGCTGCGGGTGGTCATCGAGCCAGGTCCGAGCCCTGCCCCTGGCCTGCAGCCAGCCCGGGAGTGGTGACAGGAGAGGCGTGGGGCCGGGGGGCGGTCCTGATGCTTGGGGGAGGGTCCTGCTGCTGGGGGAGGGTCCTGCTGCTGGGGGGGGGGTCCTACTGCCATAGGAGGGGGTCCTGCTGCTGGGGGGTGGGGGGTCCTGCTGCTGCTTTGGGGGAGGAGTCCTATTGCTGGGGGGAGTCCTGCTGCTGTTGGGGGAGGGTCCTGCAGCTATGGGGGGAGTCCTGATGCTGGGGGAGGGTCCTGCTGCTATGGGGGGAGTCCTGATGCTGGGGGAGGGTCCTGTTGCTCTGGGGGGAGAGTCCTGCTGCTATGGGGCAAGTCCTGATGTTGGGGGGGAGGGTGTCCTGCTGCTATGGGGGTGTGTCCTGCTGCTATAGGAGGGGGTCCTGCTGCTGCTTTGGGGGAGGGTCCTGCTGCTATGGAGGGGTGTCATGCTGCTGGGGGGGGGTCCAGCTGCCGGGGTGTTTCATGGCCTATAATAAGCCTGGTGCTGCCAGAGTGGTGATGGCTCCAGGAGGGATGTGAGTGGCTGGCACAGGAGGTGGCAGTGGCAGGCGTGAGAGCTGTGCTGTTCTGCAGAGGGGGAGGTGACTGCTGCTGGTTTGCTCCTGCAGGGGTCAATCCAGATGACACATACAATGAGACCCCCTACGAGAAGGGTTACTGCTTTGTGAGCTACCTGGCTCACCTCGTGGGGGACCAGAGCAAGTTCGATGCCTTCCTCCAGGTCAGTCTGAGGAGGAACCAGAGGGAGCTGTGGGAAACCTCACACTGTGAGCCAGAGCACAGCAGGATGCTGGGGAGGGTGGGCTGAGCAGGAGAGGAGAGGAGGAACCAGAGATGTTCACAGGGGCAATGAGGTGAGGGCAGAGCTGGGCCCTGTGCTGGCAGCAGGTGGTAGCAATGCTCAGAGGTGTCCCGAGGGATGCAGGGGACTGGGCAGCCCTGAAGGGGGGGAACTGAGGTAGTGTGGGCTTGGCAGTGCTAAACCCCCAGGAGGTAGAGCATGGGGGTGCTGGGCAGCATGGCTGGGGTGGCACTTGTGGCACTGAGTCCTGACCCTCCCCACAGGCCTATGTGAACCGCTTCAAGTTCCAGAGCATCACAGCAGATGACACCCTTGGGTTCTTCCTGGAGTACTTCCCAGAGCTGAAGGAGAAAGGGGTGGACTCCATCCCAGGTCAGCAAACACTCTCCTGGCCAGGACACCAGGGTGCCCCTTTGCCAACCAGCACCTAGCAGGCATTGGAGCTGTTCTGTGTCCCCTGCACATCCTGAGGCTGCTGCTGCTCCTTGGCCTCTGCTCTGCAGGAGGAGGCTCAGTGTTGGCCAGCCCAGGGTCAGGCACTAGCTGAGGTGTGGGCTTGCACCAGCTCAGCCCAACTCCCCTACACACCCCCAGTCCCTGCTCTGCACTCAGGTGGTGCTGTCCATGGGATTCCTGATGGAGAGCTGAGCCCAGAGAGTCTCTGGCACCAGTGTGGCAGCCTTTGCCAGCACTGGCTCAACCAGTGCCCCAGGCTCAGCCCAGCCTTGCTGCAGAGGAGATCCAGGCTTGGCAGGAGCTTTGCAGGCTAGGCCTGGCTCATCTCCCAGGCAGGGTGTGGCTGTTCCCACACCAGCCCATGCTGAGCCCAGGGTGGCTCAGTAACCTCACCCTGTCGGTCCTGCTTGTCACCATCTCTGGTGAGCAGGTTTGCTGGTGCTGGGGGTGCCCTCAGAAGGCAGTGGGATGTGTGGGCAGCAGCTCCCACCCTGGGCTTCACAAACCCAGCCCCAGCTCTCCTCCCTTCCTGGCTGCAGGCCTGGAGTTTGACCGCTGGCTGAACACCCCGGGCTGGCCACCCTTCCTGCCTGACCTCTCACCAGGGGAGCAGCTGATGAGGCCAGCAGAGGAGCTGGCTGAGCTCTGGGCAGCTGATGGCTTGAACATGGAGGCAATTGAGGCTGTGGACATCACGGCCTGGAGGACATACCAGCTGGTCTACTTCCTAGATAAGGTCCTGCAGAAATCCCCCCTGCCGGAAGGTGAGAGCCAGAAGAGACACAGGGTGATGTGTCCTGGTCCAGGTTGGCCAAGGGACATGAGGACACCTCAGGGGGAGTCCTATCTCTGCTGCAGTCCAGCAGTATGGTTCCTGGGGTCTGGGAAGCCTTCCTCAGTGTGGTGGGGGGCAGAGAGCCTGGGGAAGTGTGTCCCTAGAGATGTGGGGACACCTGCAGTGACAGGAGGCATCCTGCTGTCCCCAGGCTGGCTCAGCTGGGCTGTCATCTCCCTGTGTCACCTCTCCTTGCACCCCTTGCTGAGGGACTTCCCCACCCTTTGTGCTGCCATCCCAAGCCCCCAGGCTTGTGGCTCTGCAGGGCTGCCCAGCACCAGGAGCCCCAACACAGGCACCCTGGGCTGCTCCCAGGGCTGGGGGTGCTGGGAGGGTCCAGGCTGGCCCAAGGCTGCGAGGAGCCCGGAGGATTTGTAGCACAGCCAGGGTGAGCTCAGAGGGTCCCCTGGGAGCAGGGGCTGGGAGCTGGATGGTGATGATCCTCTCCCAGGCAACGTGGAGAGGCTGAGCAAGATGTACCCAAAGATCTCCAAGTCCCAGAACGCTGAGCTGAGACTCCGCTGGTGCCAGATCGTCCTCAAGAACAACCTCGAGGCTGAGTACAGCAAGGTCAAGGACTTCCTCCACAGCCAGGTTTGTCCCTGGGCAGGGCTGGCTGTGCCTGGCAGTGGGGAGAGACAGGCACAGGACCTTCCATGCCAAAGGGCCAGGGGTTGGCTCTTGATAGAGTCACAGAATGGTTCGGGCTGGGAGGGGCTCTCAGGGATGATCTAATCCAACCTGCCTGCTGTGGGCAGGGGCAACTTCCCCTAGATCAGGTTGCTCAGAGCTCCTTCCAGCCTGACCTTGAACCCTAACCCTCCAGGTATGGAGCCTCCACAGCTTTCCTAGGCAACCTGTGCCAGTGCCCTCATTGTACAACGTTTCTTCCTTATCTCTTGTAAGCTGTTAGGCACTGAAAGGCCACAGCAAGCTCTCCCTGGAGCCTTCTCCAGGCTGAACAGTCTCAACCCTGTCAGCTTCTCTCCACAGCAGAGGGGTTCCAGCCCTCTGAGCATGTCCCTGGCCTCCTCTGGACCTGCTCCAACAGGTCCATGTCTTTCTTGTGCTGGGGAGTCCAGAACTGGACCAAATAGTCCAGAGGGGAGAGCCTCACTGGGGCACAGCAGTGGGGCAGGATCCCCACTGATCCCCTGGGGATCAGCCCAGGCCAGGCTGGGGCTGGGCTGGGCTGGCAGTACTCAGTGCCAGCTCATGTCCAGCTTTGCACCCTCAGCACCCCCAAGTCCATCTCCACAGGGCTGCTCTCCTTCCCTCTCTCCTCTCTCTCTCCCTCCCTCCCTTCTACCCTCTCTACCCCCCAGCCTGTAGAGTAAGAGTTGCCCTGCTGTAGGTGCAGGCCCTTCTCTTGGCCCTGTTGAGCCCTCCTGAGCTTCTCCTGGGTCCACTCCTTCTCCAGGGTCAAGGCTTTCTCTCCAGGTGCCGCAGTGCCAAGGGCTGCCCATGGTGGCATTTTCCACCCTGTCCTCTTCCTCTGTTCTCTTTCCCTAGCCAAGAGCAGGGCAATACTGGAGGTGTTTGTGCCCTGGGGTGGGTGTGGGGCTTCTGGGGCTTCACCCCCACTGGAGCTGGGGTGTCACTCCCTGCTGTGTCTCTGCAGGGGAAGCAGAAGTACACCCTGCCCCTCTACCGTGCCATGTGGGGTGGCTCGGAGTCAGCTCGGGCCCTGGCCATGGAGACCTTCTCTGCTACAGCCTCCCAGCTCCACATCAACGTCCAGAACTATGTCAAGAAGATCCTGGGCTTGGAGGTGGCAGGGGATTAGTGCATCCTGGGCCCTGCTCCCCTGCAGGCTTTGCCTCTGCCAGGACCTCACAGCTCTCTCCCTGGCTGCACATTTCCTTATTAAAATCTGTGGTATTTTTCCTCTTGTGCTTTTCCTGATCTCAGAAGCCCCTGGGCAGCCTTGGAGTGCTCCTGCTTCCAGGAGGGGACCCAACCAGCCCTGGGTTGCTTCTGAGGTCACTCCAGGAGGCTTCTCCTGATGTTGGCACAGGAGGGATGTGCCTGCAGCAGCTCAGGGAGGCTGTGGTCCTTGTTGGGTTCCTGCCAAGCTGTCACAGGTCCCAGATGGCAGCAGGGATAGTGATCTGCCTTGGGAGGGGGCTGCTGCTGTCTGCAGTAGGAGGCCCTGACCCTTCAGCCTTTGTGGTGGGACTGGAGTGGCAAAACTGGGACCTCTTTGCTTCAGGGCCCCTGGGCGCTGAAGAAGGCAAAGGATGAGTTGGGGATTGCTTCTCCTCCTCCCTCTTCACACCCCAAGGCATCTCACCCCCATCATTGTGCTGGGGCTCACCCTGGGGTCAGGGAAAGGGTTGCTCCTGCTCCCCCTTGGCAGCCTCTCTGCTGGAGGAGGGACAGTGCTCTGCAGAGGGACAGTGCTCTGCAGGCAGCACACCAGCCCCCCCCCAGAGAGCAGCCACCCTCTGGGCCCCTCTGCCTATCCCAGCTCTGGGCAAGCAGCAGGGGAAGGCTCCTGGTGCCTGGGGGGATCAGCCCAGCAAGGAGCAGCTGGCTGGGGCTAAGGCCACCCCCTGATCCTGGACCTAGCACACGGAGTGACAGCAGCAGGTTCCTGACCAGCACCATCATGGATGGGGGGAAGGTCTCTGTCCCCTGCACAGCCTGAGGGGCTTTTAGCTGGAGGTCTTCCATCAGGAAATGGAGGCCCTGCCCCAGGCAGCCAGCAGCACAGGCCCAGCCAGGCAGGGACTTACTGAGCCATGCTCTTCACACTTGGCTGGGATAAATCCTGCTGGAGTGTGGACAATGCTGCAAGTAGAGCATGACTTGAGGGCTGTGAGGAGCCAGCATGGCCTACATAGGGCAGGGCCTGTGGGAACGAGACCAAGGCAGGGAGCCAGGGCTCCTGCTTCCTCAGTAAATACAGAGGATGAGCAGAGCCCCAGAACTCCAGAACAAACCTGCCCCAGGGCTGCAGTGACACCAGCTGTGGGATCCTGCTGGCCATGCCCTCACCAGGGTGCAGTGAGGAGGACACCACAGGACCTGACTGTTCAGCTACCCCCATGGTGTGTGCTGGCCTCAGGACCCATCCTGCTGCAGCTCCTCCAGCACCTGCTGCTCCCAGCACACCTCTCATCCTGAGATGCCTCCAAAACCCAAGGGTGCCGCATGGTGAGACCACCCCTCTGGGCCATGCCCCTGCCTGACCCGTGGGAGGTTGGTCCTTTCCCTCCTCACAGCCCCAGCACTGCCCTTGCCTTCTCCTGAGACCCAGCCCAGCGCCCCCAGGGTCAATCGGAGGAGCCTGCCGCAGCCCTCGCTGTGCTCCCAGGGGCAGAGGGGACAGCTCAGGCCCACGGGGCAGGTCCCTGGCTCTGCTCTCAGAGGGGTGCATGGTGCTGGCATCATGCACAAGGACAGACAAGGACATAACAGCACCTTGGGACAGTGGTGTTCAGACTGAGGCAACACAACTCTGGCTGGGCACTGCAGTCACCAGAGCTGGGACTAAGCCAAAGCCACCTGCAAAGCAAAGGTTCCTGCAGTGCCCCAGCTCAGAGGGGGCAGAGGCTGCACTTTTCCTTGCAGTCACCAAACCCGAAAGGGTTTGAGATGCTGAATCAGTGGGGCTGGTTCTGGCAGGGTGGAAACCAGCCTGTCCTTCCTCAGGGAGGGAAGCAGGCTGCAGATGTTTGGGAAGTGGCTGTCCTCTAGTGGATTCAGCTCTGCCGAGAAGCACTTGCAGTGTCTCACAAGCACTGAGCTATGGCCCTGCTCACTGCAGAGCTGCTTGCCCAGGCACCATGCAGGCTGCTGGTTCATGACCTCCACCAAGAGACAATCATTAGCAACAAGGCATCTGGAAACCATCCCTCAGGTTGAAACGAACCCTGGGCTCTCAGATGCATCTATCACCCCTGGTCTGACTGACCCCAGCAAGCCCTCACCTGGGAGTGAGTGAGAAATCCTCAAAGCTTTCCCCTGCAGCAAATGAAGTGACATGGAGCCAGTGCCCTCAGCATGCCAAGCACCACCTGTGTCCCGCCACAGGGTGCTGAGCAGGGGCTCACACCTCCTGCTGCACCAGGGACACTTCACTGGCCTGAACTAAGAACGATGGCAGGGAAGGGCAGGGCTGGGTGGCTGCATTTCCCAGGAGGAATCTTGCACTGCTCCAGCTCCAGCCAGCTGCTGCCATCCTAGACATGCAAGGCAGAGCAGCACCACCTCAGTACTGCCTTCTGCTTCACACCACTGTCAGCTGGTGCAGCTTCAGGCAGGACAAGACTTTGCTTCTCAGCTTCTGTCACTCCCTCCTCTCTGGGCTGCCTTGGGGGCTCTCAGCAGGGCTGGAGGCAGCTCTGCCAGCAGACATTTCACCAGCACCAGCTGATCTCCAGCAGTCCCCAGCCTCATTCTGCAGCAGGGAGAGGCAAAGATGCTCTCCCCAGCCCTCCCCAGAGCCCGGGAAGCATCCAGTGTGGTGCAGCTGGGAGGGCAGAGCAGCTGCCTCTGAACTGGCTGGGAGGGTGCTCTGCCTTCATTCACCTTCCTGCAAAGGCCCCAAGGAAGGCACTTCAGCACAAAATTAGTAATGAGATGCAGCTCACTTATTTTAACCAAAGTGACCTTCAGCACACTCTGAGCTCTTTCTGCTTAGTTTTTCCCCAATGAGAGCCAAGTCACTTGGGGGCTGCCAGGAGAAGATCTTAACTCTTTATTGATCCAGCAAGGCTTAGAGAGACAGGATTCAGGGGTGGGATGGGCAGAGAGGAGCACTGCAACCTTCCTGCTGCAGAGCACAGTTCTGGCCCTCCTGCAGCCCAGCACTCCAGGAGGCTGCCAAAGGGCTCTTATCCTTTAATCCATGCCATGGAGAGCCTCTGGAAAGCCCCCAGATGTTGGTCCAAGGCTCAGCCTCGCCGCCAGCCCCGCACACTGCGGTTCCAGTTTGGCTTTATCTGACTTTCCCCGGCAGCCTCCGGCTGTGTCAGCTGAGCTTCCTTCAAAAGAGCCCTGGAAATACTGCATTTCAAAGCACTAACAACTCAGGACTGCTTCATTGCACAGTGTAAAAGTACTCACAGGCTGGATTCTGAGCTTTGTGACTCCCCCAACCATGTGGAATAAATTCATTCCTGTAACAGTTTCAGTTTGATGTTTGTGTAACAGAGACCAAAACCTTCTCCACAAAGGGACCAAGCAGGGCAGAGCAAGGCAGCTGTCCAGGCTCCTCTGGGTCACCCTTGCTCTGTTGTGTGCTCAGTGTGGAATGGTAAAGAACTAAAGAAGTCAGCTGTAAAGTGCTGGTTTTGGTGAGGAATGGCTGCAGTTTGGTTCCCCAGGCAGGTCATATGTCTGCACCCAGCTCTGCACACTGCTTGTCTGAGATGTGGTTAGCTAAGGACTCTATGATGTCAAGGAGGAGCAGCTGGCTCAGGGAGCGGAGGTTGGGCAACTTGGAGACCTTCAAGGAAAAGAAAAACAGAACAGAAAAAAAACAGAAAGGAATTAACCCCCTCCCCAGACCATGTCTGATCCATCACCACACAGCCCCTGCAAGGTCAGGTGAGGCCGAGGCTGGGCACCTACAGCCTGAGCCCACAGTGGGGACTGGGCTCCAGAGGATGACCCAGGGGGGCTCCAGGCACAGCTTCCTCTGCTTACAGCCCAGCTCCAGACTGCTGCTGGAGGGCAGTGGAGGAGGGCAGATGCTGAGCCCAATGCAAGGACTTTGTGCTGACAGCTCTGCTGCGGATGGAGGCCATCAAGCAAAGCTGGGCACCAGCACAGCCCTGAAATTGAAGTCTGTGTTTGTACTGAGAACCTGCCCTGGGGCCTGATCTCTTCACTCTTGTGTGCTCCTCAGGACATGGTGCTCAGTGCCCACACTGGTTTTGCTTGGCAAGCCTCCTGCAGTCAAAGCAGGTCACTGGGGCAGCAGCCAACAGAAACCTTCACCACGTCAGGGGCTGAGAATCTACCACAAACTTCATGCTCTTGAACTGCTCAGGAGCTCAACTCTTATCCAAAGGGAGCTCTACAGATTCCTTCCTTCTCCACAGCCCCACTGTAAGGAGTCAGGAACCCCTCTTGCTGGAGTTACCAATGGACAAGCCCAGCCCTGGGGACAGACTCTGCCCAGCCACCAGTAACTGTCTGGGGGAAGATCTTCACCTGGCTCTGCACAGCTTGGCTGTGAGGAAGAACAAAGATGTCTCCAGCAGCATGTTCTGAAACCCAGCAGGGAGATGGCTGAGGAGACTTCCAGAAAGAGGTCAGGACATGTGCTTGGGGTAATACCCCCAAAATATAGGTCCACAAGGGCTGGGAGGGAAGGAGATCCCTCAGGACTGCTGGGAGCCTGCCCCTGCCCGAGGCTCGCGCTGCGGAGGAACACATCAGGGGGGGCATCTCAGCACTTCAGAGCAGCTTTATTTGGGCTTTTGCACAACACTGACACAGGAGAGCCTCAACCACGGGGCCCAAAGCAGCCAAGCTCTGGGAACAGATCCTCAGTGAACCCTCCTGCTGTGGGGAGAGCTCCTCAGCAATCCCAGCTGGGAGGAGCATTAAGGGAGCTGGGAGAAGAGGAGACCTCAGCAGCCATACCCCAGGCTGCCTTCACCTTGGTGACCCCACAGCTTTGTGCAGCCAGAACAAATCCTCCCTTCAGGCCTGTGGCTCACCCTGGGCAGGACAGTGATTGCTGGTGCCCAGGCCCCCTGCGCTGGGCCAGAAATCACACACTGGAGGCTCTCAGGCCACAGGAAAACACTGCACAATGAGAGCTCTTGGGGCACAGCTGCTGGACAGGCTTCCAGCCATGGCTGGATGAGAAGTTTCTAGCAGGCAGCAGCTTAAACAGCAAATATTTGCACACATCCTGGTGAGCAGTTACCAGAGCAGCTGCAATGGTGCAATGGCTGTTCCCTGGCACGGCCTGGGCAGACTCCCCCCAGTCTCCTGTGGCCTCACGTGGGGAGTTGAGGCCGTGAGGTTTCAGCTCTTGGGGACTGTAATGCAGGGACCCCAAACCCCAGGAGATGTCCCAAGCCACCAAGCTGTCCTGTGGGACAGGCTGTGGGACCATGCTCCATGTCCCTCTGCAGCATTCAGGCCAGAAAACTCTTCAGATGAAGGCAGGAGGTGGAACCTTGTGCTGGGGACTCTTACTGGGAGTGCAATTCCTGGATGCTGGCTCCACTCTCAAAGCTTTTCATGCATTTGGAGTTATTTCTGACTGTAAAATACCCCAGGTGGGCAATCAGGCACTTAACAAGGAGCCCCTCTCTGTCTCCTCTCCAGCCCTGCTCTCCTTCCCTGGAGTTTACTCAGAGAAAAGGGAGGCAGCTGGGTGCTGACTGGGGAATTGTTATCAGCAAGAGTGCAGCATCCAGAAATCCCAGCTCCTGATTTATTTACCCATTCCCACAATGCCAATAAGGTGTGCAATGAACTGCTCACAGGCTGGGGAGCTCTGGTGGAGGGCTCATAGCTCACAGGAACACCTCCATGACAATATCCTTATCTCAGGGTGAGAACAGGAACATCAGCACTTCAGGCTCTTGACCCTTCCTCTGGCCAATGCATCACCCAGACACGGAGCCTACAGAGAGCACAGCAATGGCAACTGCACCAGCACCTGGCAGTTTGCCTTCCGAGCACGTGGCAGCAGAAGATCCATGACAGGGAACACTTCAGAAGAAATATGAGCAGCACACAGGGAACAGATTTGTGCCCTCAGTACTGCTCCTGCCACACACACAAGAACACAGCAATGGCACAAAGTGAACAGCTGGAACAAGGGGAAAGGAAAGCAATGCTGGAAAGCTTCTCTTCTGGAAGGACTTCACATTTCCAGACCAGGCTGTTCCAGCCTTTCACTTATTTTTGCTGTGACCAGTATCCCCAGCAGGCTTGTCCTGCAGGGAGTGGCAGTGACAGGCAGGCAGCACTCAGCTGTCTCGGGAGGAAATGGTTCCTGCACTAAATTGTCTTTAACCACCGCAGGGACACAGGACAGCAGCTCTCAAAAGCCCCAGAAAAGATGCAACCAACCTTGGTGAACTGGTGAACGATGATGTGCAGGCAGTGCCTCTTCATGTCCAGGGCCTGGGTCTTGTCAGCTGCCTCCAAAATCTAGAGCAGAAGCAAGGAGGAGATTTTCCCTCTGCGCGGCTCAGGCGTGCAGCACAGACATTGCCCTGCCCCAGGCAGCTCCCTGAGCTGGGGAACAGCTCCAGATTTCATCACAAACCTGCATCTGTTCTAAACTACTGAACAGCAACCCTGGGGTTTCAGATGGGTTTTAGATGGATAGAGTCCTCAGGAGATGCTCAGTGGGAAACTGCAGAGCTGCTTCAGAGCCAGGTCCCTGAAGTGCCCCAGTGAGACTGGCAAGAGCCAGAAGCATTTAAAGCTGGAATTGATTCTGCTCATGTTGCAGAGGGCTCTGCCCACCCAGCAGGTGCCACTGGCAGCTTTCTTACCATGAAGTATTTTTTGTTAGCTTAATCTTCCCTGCCAGATCCTGTCAGCATTACTGATACAGCAAGGCCAGTGCCACCTGCACACCACCCTTTGCCCTGGTGCAAAGGTCTACCAAAGAAAGAGTCTGGAGCTGAGTGCTGAGCACAATGCAGATCTTGAAAAGCCCTCAGAGATACTGGTCTGCAGTGGGGGCTGAGGAACTGCCCAGGGACACACAGAGCAGGGCAGGAAATCAAGCTGCTGGAGGCTGTGTGTCCTCAGCAGGGTTTGTGCAGTCTCAGTGGGTGGCAGTTTGGGAGGGACTCAGGGAACCTGGCACTGGGGGTGCCCACTTAAGCCTTTGGCTTTCCTCTACCTAAGTCAAGTGACTAATTAAAGCTACCTGGGGACAGTTACCTGCAGCACATTCTCCACTGTGACATTCATCTCCAGGTTCTGCTTGCAGTAGGCCTGCAGCCTGTTGTTGGAGAAGCCATAGTAGTAGGAAGCAGCAAAGAGGTACCTGAGCAGCTCACTAAGGAAAAGGTGCAGCAGAGGCAGCAGCACTGCCTGGCAGTACAAGCCAGGTGAAAATGCAGCACCCCACAGAGCAGCCCTGCCAAAGAACCCAAAGCAGGCAGGGCAGGAGGCAGGGACCTTGAGCTCCTCTGGGTTGAAGGATACAGGGAGTCTTCAGGAGGCATGTTCACTTCTCCATAGTAGATGTATCTGAGCATGGACTCGAAGGCCTGCTTGCTGGGAACCATCTCCCCTATGGAGATGTTCACCTGCCCATCCTCTGGCATGAAGGAACGGAACATGGCCTCGAAGTAGCTGCAGAAGGGAACAGAACTGAGGGAAATTGCTCTGCAGACTGCTGGAGCCCAGCAGTGTTCAAGGGCTCCTACCAAGCATTGCAGCTTCCACAGAAGCAAATCCAGGTGACAGCCTGGGCAAAGCCACTGCTGAATTGTTCTTTCCTAGATGTCTGTCTGCAAATATAACTCCCCCCCTAATTTCCATCAGCACTACCTGAAATTCATCTCTTTCCTGAAAATTAGGACACTTGGTGCTTTGATTTTCATCTCATTTGCATAAGAGCTGGTAGAGAGCTTAAAAATTATGAATTTCCTTGGTGTCTGCAGGCTGCCAATCATGCAGAGTTGTTTTAACAGCTGTGAAATGCTTCTGGTAATGTACCACAGTAGCTGACACTGAATATTATTGCTGGGGCTGGGAAAAATAAACCAGTGGTGCCAGGGTTTGAAAGGGAAATTTGCTGTGAACACTTTGTGGCTGGCAGAACACAAAGGTGCAGGCAGACAGAGCAGGCAAGGGAAGGGCAAACCTCCCTCAGGAGGCAGAAGGGAGAGCTGCTGCCCCTGCAGCAAAGCAGGGGAACCATCTACTCCTCTGTCATGCACCATTTCTTCTGATGCCTGTTCACACCCAGGTGAAATAGCAGAAAGAGATTCAAGTTTCACAGGACTGGAAATGGACCTTCACCCTCAGAAGCCTCTTTCTGACCTCAGTGGACACCTGCTGCTTTCCAGTGCACTGAAGCTGCCTTGCATGCATGGAATCATGGAATGGTTTGGGTTGGAAGGGACCTCCAAAGCTCATCCAGTCCAACCCCCCTGCACTCAGCAGGGACATCCTCCACTAGCTCAGGTTGCCCAGAGTCCTGTCCGGCCTCACCTTGAGTATCTCCAGGCATGGAGCCTCAACCACCTCCCTGGGCAACCTGTTGCAGTGCTCCAGCAGCCTCCTGGTGCAGAACTTGTTCCTCACATCCAATCTCAATCTGCTCTGCTCTGATTTCAAACCATTGCCCCTGGTCCTGTCCCTGCAGGCCTTTGGGAACAGTCCCTCTGCAGCCTTCTTGTAGCCCCTTCAGGTACTGGAAGGCAGCTCTATGGTCCCCCTGGAGCCTTCTCTTCTCCAGGCTGAACACCTCCAGCTCCCTCAGCCTGTCCTCATAGCAGAGGTTCTCCAGCCCCCTGATCATTTTCATGGTCTCCTCTGTTTCCACTCCACCAGGTCCATGTCCTTCCTGTGTGGAGGGCTCCAGAGCTGGATGCAGTACTCCAGGTGAGGTCTCACCAGAGCAGGGCAAAGTGGCAGAATCTTCCACCCTTCCTCTGCTCTTACAGATCCTTTGTCTTACAGGGCAGCTTCTTACACCCCCTCCAGAGAACCTCTACAGCTTTAATTTCCTCCCTGCTGGGTATCAAACTGAAAAAAAAATTAATCATTGTTGCTTATTATAAGCCATTGAGCAAAGCTGCATCTTGCACTTCAATGCTACACAAAGTTCCTCTCTGTCTTCTAACAGAGGGCAGCCACCCCCAGACCCACAGCCCTGCAGCTGACACCCAGCAGAGGCTCACCTGGAGCGTGCTGCCAGGATGGCTTTGTGGGCTGGCCTTGGGTGCCCATCCAAGAGGAGGATGATGTCACAGAACTCAGTCCCAGCTCCTTCTAGGTAAGCCTTCATGTCCTGGATTAATGATGTTCCTAAAAGTCAATGTTCATGAAGTGGTTAGAGGCACCACAGCTACTACCAAAGTGAGAGGGGAGAGCTCACTGCTCTCTACAGCCTGCAAGGAGGTTGTGGAGAGGTTGGTGCTGGTCTCTGCTCACAGGTCCTTAGGGACAGAACAAGAGGGAATGGCCTCAAGCTGCAGCAGGCCAGGGTTAGGCTGGACAGCAGGAAACATTTGTTCCCAGCAAGAGTGGTCAGAGACTGGCACAGGCTGCCCAGGGAGGTGGAGTCACCAACCCTGGAGCTGTTTAAAGGTGGTGCAGATGTGATGCTTGGGGATATGGCTTAGAGGTGAACCTTGCACAGCAGGGTCAGTGGTTGGAACTGATGATCCCAGAAGTCTTTTCCATCCTGAATGACTGTGATTCAATAACACATGGCCAAGCCACAGCTCCAGCCCCGCCTTGTTTTGGGACCCCTGGGGACAGCCTGAGGCAGATCCTTCCTCACAGCCCTGGAGCCAAACAAGCTTCATCCTTCCCCATCACAATCCATCACCGCCTGCCCACCCCAGCCTGGCAGCTCTGCTTTCAAACTGCTGACAGCAAACACTGGCAGGGGCCACACTGGAAGGTGCTCTCCACAGATAAGGCAATCAGGTTCCCCCCCACCCTTTGCAGTATTGCCAGCCAGCAGGAAGACAAAATTCTGTCACCTAATGAAAAAGCTTCCCCAACTCCTCAACAAAGGCCTCTTTTAGCCAACATTTTAATTAACCTTTGGAAAGACAGAGGACAAGAGCACCTGGTCTGATCCAAGGTTTCAAAGTTCATGTTTCATTGGTTTTGATGCTGGGTCCCCTGTCCCAGCCCTGGCTACAGAAGGTGGCTCTGCCTCCCTCTTGCACGGGGCACCTGTCTCCTCTCTGGCACAAAGGCCACCCAAAGGCTTTCTACTTAACCTTCTGGGACTGGCTTCCCCATCTTTCTCTCCAGTCCCCAATTACTGTTGTGCAGAATTCCCAACCAGCACTGGCAATGCCTCTGACCCTCCTAGCCTCAGAACATTTCATGATTAGATTCCTTTGTTTGCATGTCATGATGATACAATTCTGAGCAAGCCCAATCCCAGATCAGTCCTTGATGAATTCCACAAGAGAATCATCAATCAAATCTCCTTCCACTGCACACACCCACACTTCAAGGTGGACCCCAGCAGCAGCCTTCCTTGCAAGATCTTCCTCTGGTTAAAACCTAGGAGCAGCCCAACTGCCTGCTCAGCTTTGTCACCTCCCAGGCTGCTCACAGGGAACAGCCTCTGCCTTTGTTTTGAATCCTTCTTAGTTCCACTCTGCTCCTTCTGCCTCATCTCTCTCTGAACAGAACCAGGGGGCTTTATTGCAAGAAGAACCCAACAGGATTTAACAAGACCCTTTCCAGGGAGGTGGTGCATTCTCCATCCCTGGAGGAGTTTAAAAGCTGCCTGGATGTGGTGCTGAGGGAGGTGGTTCAGTGGCAGTGGCTCAGCAGCAGTGTGGGGTTGGGAGCTCCAGGTGAGCAGTTGGACTGGATGGTCTCAAAGGTCTCTTCCAACCTCACAGATCTATGGTTCTGTGGTTCTGTCTGTTTGGATGGGGACACTGCTCTGAGTGCAGCTCACTGAAGAAGAACCAGCATAGAACCACAGAATTGTCAGGGTTGGAAGGGACCTCAAGGCTCAGCCAGTTCCAAGCCTCCTGCCATGGGCAGGGACACCTCACACCACAGCAGGTTGCTCACAGCCACCTCCAGCCTGGCTGCAAACACCTCCAGGGATGAGGCTTCCACCACCTCCCTGGGCAACCTCTGCCAGTCTCTCACCACCCTCATGGGGAAAAATTTCTTCCTAACATCCAATCTGACTCTCCCCACTTCTAGTTTTGCTCCATCCCCCCCAGTCCTGTCACTCCCTAACACCCTCCAAAGTCCCTCCCCAGCTTTCCTGTAGCCCCCTTCAGATCCTGGAAGGCCACAAGAAGGTCTCCTGGAAGCCTTCTCCTCTCCAGCCTGCACAACCCCAACTCTCTCAGGCTGTCCTCAGAGCAGAGCAGCTCCAGCCCTCTGCTCATCCTTGTGACCCTTCTCTGGACACCTTCCAGCACCTCCAGAGCCTTCCTGGAAGAGAGGCTCCAGAACTGGACACAGAGCTCCAGGTGTGGTCTGAGCAGAGTGGAGCATGCCCTGCCTTAGTGTGGGGAACACCCCTGAGCAGAGTTACACCAGTGGGTGGTCTGCAGTGGTCTCCTTGCCAGGCTGTCCCCCAGCCCCCCACACCCCAGCACTGCCAGAGCAGCACAGCCAAGGCTGCCCCAGAGCACAGCAGTCACCGATGTCCAGCGGCTGCTCCGAGTGTGTCCGAACCGGGGGCTGCTGCTTCCTCCGCACAATCTCCACGATGAGGGATGAAGAAAGATGCTCAAACTCCTTCATCATTATGACCTGATTAAAATGTGATTCCTTCACCACGAAGTTCAGGCAGTGTTCCTTAAAAACAACGACAATATCGATGACAAATTACAGGTTGCTGCTCGAAGCCCTCCTGCAGCGTCACAGAAATGGTGCCCTGGTGCGTGGGCAAGGAGCCAGGAGAACACTCAGGGCCTCCCACAGGGGACTGCAGCTGGAGCTGTCACAGAATGGCTCAGGTTGGAAGGGACCTTAGAGATCATCCACTCCAACCTCCCTGTCATGGGATCGGATGGATGGAGAGAGACTGTTCCCAAAGGCCTGCAGGGACAGGATGAGAGGCAAAGGCTTCAAACTAGAGCAGAGCAGATTTAGATTGGATGTGAGGAGCAAGTTCTGCACCAGGAGGGTAGTGGAACACTGGAAGTGGTGGCACAGGGAGGTGGCTGGGGCCTCGTGCCTGGAGATATTCAAGGTGAGGCTGGACAGGGCTCTGGGCAACCTGAGCTGGTGGAGGATGTCCCTGCTGAGTGCAGGGGGGTTGGGCTGAATGAGCTTTGGAGGTCCCTTCCAACCCAGAGCATTCT
The DNA here is from genome assembly GCF_027791375.1 of Indicator indicator. NCBI lineage: Eukaryota > Metazoa > Chordata > Aves > Piciformes > Indicatoridae > Indicator > Indicator indicator. The sequence goes on along the minus strand of NC_072044.1, from coordinate 4,980,351 downwards.
GTGAATCTCTGACAATCCACACTGACACTGGCTCCTGCAACTGCAGAAAAGAGATGAGCTTCACAGGCTCACAGATGTTAGGGGTTGGAAGGGACCTCTGGAGATCTTCCAGTCCAAGCCCCTGCCAGAGCAGGACCATAGAATCCAGCACAGGTCACACAGGAGCACATCCAGACAGGGCTGGAAAGGCTCCAGAGAAGGAGACTCCACAACCTCTCTGGGCAGCCTGCTCCAGGGCTCTGGGAACCTCCCAGTGCAGAAGTTCCTCCTCATGTTGAGGTCGATCCTCCTGTGCTGTAGTTTCCATCCATTGCCTCTTGTCCTATCTCAGGGCACAACTGAGCAGAGCCTGGCCCTGTCCCTTCCTTCCTGACCCCCAGCCCTCAGCTATTGATAGACTTTGATCAGATCCCTCTCAGCCTTCTCCTTTCCAGACTAAACAGTCCTAGGGCTCTCAGCCTCTCCTCCTCAGGCAGTGCTCCAGGCCCTTCCTCATCCTTGTAGCCCTTCCCTTGGACTCTCTCCAGCAGATCCCTGTCCCTCTTGCACTGGGGAGCCCAGACCTGGATGCAATACTCCAGGGGAGGTCTCACCAGGGCAGAGGAAAGGAGGAGGAGAACCTCCCTCGAATTTGCACAAGCTGCCAGCTTTGGCAAGGCATTAATGCCATCAATCTGACTTCTGTAAATGCCTGATCAGTTCCTCTGCATGCAAAGAGTGCTCACCTTTAGCTGATCCAGCTGAAGCTTGTTAGCATTTTCACACACAATGAGCACATTCTGCAGGTCTACTGATGCCTCAATGTACTGCAGGCAGAGCTGCTCCAGTCGAGACAGCTTGAAGTTCAAGGCCAGTTTGTAGACATCCATAATGAGCAACACATCCTGCACATGGCCTGGAACCACAAGAGAGACAAGTGCTGCAGAGCTGACAGAACAACAGAGAGGAATCTTTCTCCAAGGATTTCTTTTTACCTAACCTAGAATAGGAAAAAAAAAAAATCCAATGGATACTAAAAAATGGGTTCCAAAATTGAGGCATGAAAGAGTCACCCCAAGAGCTGTCTGGGACAAGATTTTGTGACAAAATGACTAAAAAGAGGGTTCCAAAATCGAGGCATGAAAGAGTCACCCCAAGAGCAGTCTGGGACAAGGATTCTGTGACAAACTGACTAAAAAGAGGGTTCCAAAATTGAGGCATGAAGCAGTCACCCCAAGAGCAGTCTGGGACAAGGATTCTGTGACAAACTGACTAAAAAGAGGGTTCCAAAATTGAGGCATGAAGCAGTCACCCCAAGAGCAGTCTGGGACAAGGATTTTGTGACAGTCAGATTTCTTTTAAACTCTCCAAAGGAAGTGCAGTCTCTAACCCCACTGAGAGCTCTGCTTTTCCAGAGAGCTCAGCTGCTCCCAGCTCTGCTGACAGCTGTGGCTTTTATGCAGCATCAGCAATCAGCTCCCTGCCTTGGACAGACCCTGATGGAGGCTTCCTGCTTGTGTGTGTACAGCTCTAGGCTGGCCTGAAGAGTGGGATGAAGTAAGAGAGGGGCAGTGGGGACCCTCTTAGACCACTGTAAGGGGACTACTGGGACATCAACTCAAGGAATAATCCTCAACAGCCTTTGCTTTGCTCACAGGAGACCTCTGGCCATCTGCTCTGACCACCCTTAGATAGAGCAAAGCCTTCTTGCCTGCCTCGTGCCTCCCCTCCCTCTAATTGGAAAATCCCATTTGATGCATGGCCAATGCTATCAGCTCAGCCTCTGCAGGGATCCCCAGGGTGCTGCTCTCTGAACCCAGAGGAACAGCTAGGAATACAAATGGTCAGGACAGGGCCACTGGAGGATCCCAGCAGGGAGAGAAGCACCAGGGAGAACGTTTGAGGGGCTGGGGGCAGGGCAGCAGCTTGCCTGGGAAGCCTGTAACAAAGAGCTCAGTGGGAGCAGCCTTTCCTTGTTCTGATCCTGTCCCAAAGCCAGCTTGCTGAGGATCAGTGAAGCAGCTGAGAGCAGGATCTGGCAATGCCAGCAGACACACATGAGCAGGTTGCCTCACCCCCATTAATGAGGCTTGCTCTGATACAGGCCTCCTTGCAGGGAAAGCCTTGGGACACCTGCACACAAATCATTGTTTTGCTGAGAATCCCCTTTCAGAGAAAGGAAAGAGCCTGGGCTGAAAGTGCAGCAAAGCTTTCTGCATGAGGACAGATGTGCCTCACTCCACCTGCCTGTGCCACATGGCTGCAAGGTCCTCAGCCCTTCCCCAGGTACCCCCAGTCTGGCTCCCCCAACCCACGAGCCAGGCTGTGTGGGAGCTGAGATCTCTGGCTGATACCTGCCAGCCTGCAAGAGCTCAGGGATCTTCAAGGAATGCATCAAATGGATTTTGCCTTTCTTGAGGCATCATTCCCTTGGGCTGGTGTTTTGAGGAGATGACAAACCCTGCCTTCCTCTGCCTTTTGTGTGGCCTCAGTTTGCAACGGATCAAAACCACACCAGAAAAGGCAATGAGCCAGCCCAGGAGCCAGAGGCCCTCCAGGCTGTGATGTTCCAAACACCACTAACTTTTTGTTTATTTGCTCTGGGTTTTTTTTCACACCCTTTAGAACGATCAAGACCTGCTTTTCCTTGATGTTTGAAGAGAAATGGGGAAAAAAACAAAGCACTGTCAGGATGCTTTGATAGAAACCTGCTTTTCTTTCCGTCTCAGGTAAGTACCCAGGCACTCAGAGCAGGACTGATGGGTCCTGCTCCCTAGGGAAAACCAGGTGGGGCCCTTTGGGCTGGGTGCTTCCAAAACAGAAGCCACAGAGCTGAGACCTGCAGTGTCTAGAGTGTCCAGCCCAGAGGGTGCACACAGGGAACAGCCTATTTCTACCCAGAAATCCTGCACCCTTACAAATCTGCTGCAAAGTTATTGTCTCTTCCTTCCCTCTCTGCTCTTATCTGGTAACAATGGGGGTGTATCACAGAGCCTCTTTGGCCTGTTTAGGCCTAATGCCAGGGTAAAAAGGGGAGGTTGGGGGAGAATTCAGGCCTGGCCAGCCTGAAACCAGCCTAGCAATGGGGGGGGAAGAAAGAGCCTTGGGGTTTTTGGTGAACCCCAGGAGGGGAGAAGGGGAGTGTTGGCTTGTGTGTTAAGTTTAGACTGGGGATTTCTTTGAACTTCCTCTGCTTTGCTGTGCTCAGCACTGTGCTTTGTAGCTCTTGTAGGATGTGAATTGCTTTTCCATTGACGCTTTCCATTGCTACCCAACCCCCCTGTGAGTGTCACTCTTTGGGAGTGGCAGAGCAACCTGTCCCGCTCCGAACCGGGACAGCAGGCTTGCTGCCCAGCTGCTGGCACCACCTGCACCCTGCTGCCCTACCTTTGCGTGGGTATTTGATCTTGTCTGTGTAGAGGAACTGCATGAGCACCTCGAAGGGCTGTGCCTCGGCCTCCCGGATGGGCACGTCCAGCAGCGGCTGCAGGCGGCACAGCTTCACGGTGCCACCACTGCCATCCCGCGGGCACGGCGCCTGCCCCTCCTCCTCCACGTCCTGCTTGGATTTCTAATGGGACAGAAAACCCACTCAGACATGGCAGGGAGGCTGTGTCAGCTCACACACATTGCTGACCAAGCCAGAGGAGAGGTCCTTCTCCTGCCTGCCCTCTCCTCAAGACCCAGGGTCTCCATAGCTTCAAGATTGCTGAACATGAGCCAGCAGTGTGCCCAGGTGGCCAGGGGAGCCAATGGCATCCTGGCCTGGATCAGCAATAGTGTGGCCAGCAGGACAAGGGAGGTTATTCTTCCCCTGTACTCAGCACTGGTCAGGCCACACCTTGAGTCCTGTGTCCAGTTCTGGGCTCCTCAGTTCAAGAGAGATATTGAGGGACTGGAAGGTGTCCAGAGAAGAGCAACGAAGCTGGGGAGGGGTCTGGAGCACAGCCCTGTGAGGAGAGGCTGAGGGAGCTGGGGGTGTTCAGCCTGGAGAAGAGGAGGCTCAGGGGGGACCTCATTGCTGTCTACAACTACCTGAGGGGAGGTTGTAGCCAGGTGGGGGTTGGGCTCTTCTCCCAGGCACGCAGCAGCAGAAGGAGGGGACAGAGTCTCAAGCTGTGCCAGGGGAGGTCTAGGCTGGGGGTTAGGAGGAAGCTCTTCACAGAGAGGGTGATTGCCCATTGGGATGTGCTGCCCAGGGAGGTGGGGGAGTCACCATCACTGGAGACGTTCAAGAGGAGACTGGATGAGGCTCTTAGTGCCATGGTCTGGTTGATTGCTTAGGGCTGGCTGATAGGTTGGACTGGATGAGCTTGGAGGTCTCTTCCAACCTGGCTGATTCTATTGATTCTACGATTATCTCCAAGGCAACAAAGAATTCCTGCTTCAGACCTACTGTTCCCTATTCTGTGCCACACCTGGATCAGAACAAGTGTGAGCTCCTGGATAGAGCTCAAAAGCAGCACCTCAGAAATAGGGAGGAATGAACTTTACTGAGCTCCTTTCTGCCTTCAGCAGGGACAGCAACTCCACTGAGCTCCTTTCTGCCTTCAGCAGGTACAGCATCTCTCCTTGGAGAAGGAAAGATGCAGGAGCGAGGTTCCACAGACTTGCAAAGCCAGAGCTCAAAGTGCTGCACAGAAGCATCTTAAGCCATTCTATTTCTTTCAAGTTTCACTTTGCAGCCTTTCCCTACAGCCTCTTCCAGTGGCTGCAGGGTGGCAAAGCAATTAACTGTGGTGCAATGAGGCATCCCTGGGTCTTACTGCAGGTTGTGTGCCTCCAATTCCTCAAGAGCAGCAAAATGTTTGCTGCTGAACAGTTGTGAGCAGTTAAAATTAACAGGCAATGAACCAGAGGCACCAGACCTTCAACTCTGCACAGCCAGGAGATACCAAGGCAAAGGGAACCACAGCAACCTCAAGCCCCTCACACTGCCTGCCCTCTAAGCTGTCTAATCTCCCAGGCCATCCCTGCTGCCATGCAGCTCTCACCCTCCCCAGAGGGAGGGGTACACAGACCTCCAGGGGTACTCCACTAGATCAGAATTTAGCTGTGAGAGCTCCCAAGAACCACACCACCACATGCAGACAATTGGATTAACTTTGGCTGCCCCATGTCATGCTCCTCACCTGCCCTGGCACACCCCCCCTGCCTGTCTAACCCAAATTAGCCTCTGCACTTCACTTGCCCAACTGCACCTTAGCACCAGATGCTGCTCTGGTCCTAATCCGTCTCTGCAGATGGAATTTTTTTCCTGACAACTTTACTTCCAGAACTGGGCAGAATTAGCATTACCTTGCCACAAGATGATTCTTCTAAAATATTCATAGAATCATGGAATTGTTTGGGTTGGCAAAGCCCTCTGAGCTCATCCAGGCCAACATCAACCCAACCCCACCATGGCCACCAAACCATGGCCCCAAGTGCCATGGCCACACCTTGCTTGGACACCTCCAGCCATGGGGACTCCACCACCTCCCTGGGCAGCCTCTTCCAATCCCTGACCTCTCCTCCAGCAAAGAAATTTTTCCTCCTCTCCAACCTAACCCTCCCCTGGCACAATTTCAGGACATTTCCTCTCCTTCTATCACCTGAGACTAGGGAGCAGAGCCCAACCCCCACCTGGCTCCAACCTCCTCTCAGGAGCTGTAGAGAGCAATGAGGTCTCCCTCAGCCTCCTCTTCTCCAGACTGAACACCCCCAGCTCCCTCAGCTGCTCCTCCCCAGCCCTGTTCTCCAGACCCTTCCCCAGCTTTGTTGCCCTTCTCTGGACTTGCTCCAGCTCTCAATGTCCTTCTGGGAGTGAGGGACCCAAAACTGAACCCAGGATTCATGGTGTGGCCTCAGCAGTGCCCAGCACAGGGGCACAATCCCTGCCCTACTCCTGCTGCCCACACCATTGCTGCTCAAGGCCAGGCTGCTGGTGGCCTTCTTGCTCCCCCTGGGAACACCCTGGCTCATGTTCAGATGTCTCACCTGTTTTAACCTCTCCCTTGCCTGGATGATTTTCTTCTTCAGCCACTTGCAGCGTGCTGTGACGATGGCTGTGTGCCCTCGGACTCGTTCTTCCTTCTGCCAAGGCAAGGGAAGAGAACACATCCAACTTTTACTCCCACATCAGAAGCTGGGGGCAGATGGCAGAACCAGAGAAACCTGGGCTGAACTCCCACTTTCTGTACATTAATTTAGAATCCAAGGCAGCCCTGCAGCTGCTCTGCACCATCAGAGGGAACGAACCCAACACCTCCTTCCCCTATGGGCTGATGGCAAACAACACTTGGGAAGAGCCTTTCTGATGTTCACTGAGTGGAAGCTGTTGCATAGGTTCAGTGTCACAGATGCTGCTTCTTAATGGTGCATCTGATTTTCCCTTTTCAAAACAGCAGTTTGCTACTGGTCTTCATCATCTGCTGTTGAGGATCTGTGATCTGACCTCTGCAGAGTGGTTTAGAACCTCTTTGGCAAAAGCAGTGCTCAGGGAGGTTCCAATTTCTCATCTTTTTCTCCAGAAAATGTGAGGGAAATTTGTTTCTAATTGTTTTCATTACTAGAGAATCATTTCCCTGTACTGCTTCTGTGTTATTTCAGTAACTCAAAATGGCTCTTTCAGTGCTGTATGGATCTGCAAACCATTGTGACCTGCTCTTTCCAGGGCTTGCTCACACTGCAGCTGTCTATAACGTGCTCTGATAAGCCCAGGTTATGTCTCAGCCATCCACACAACTCCTCAGTTTAGAAAGTTTCTTCTCCTTTGCAGCTTTAGCATGCTCCTGGATCACTGCAACTTGCTAAGCCAGCCAGACATGATTCTCACCACTGACACTGCTCTTAGAAGCCCATTCCCAGGGTTTCTGGCACACTCACAGTGCCCTGTGCTGTTTCCCAGCAAGCAGGCTGTGTGCACAGGAACCTCCCCCCTGCTGGCACCTCTTCAATAACCTCTACTCACCTCTCCCAGGACAAACTCCAAGTCACTGAACTGTCTGTTTTCCCACAGCCTTCCATAATCTTCGTGGAGAGTGCACTTTGGGTAACAAGAGAACTGAAAAAACAAACCAGAATTCACTTCAAGTGCTCTGGCCAAAAGCTCTGCACTTACCCAGACCAGGGCTGCACCTTCTGATGAACCCCAACCTCCAGGCAGCACAGGAGGCAGAAAGCAACAAGCAGACAAACACCTTGCAGGGCTTGCTCTGTGGTGATCACCCAGGGGGAAGGTGGCAGAGTTGTGTCTCATCACAACTTGCAGATTTCAGGATTTGGTGGCCAGGAGCCTCAGCTGCTCTCAGGACTTGTCTGAGGGTCCCACACAATAAAAAGAAACTTGAGTGCAAGGAGGATTGGATCTGGGGTGTCTTGAAATGTAACATTTTGAACTCCCAGAGTTACTGGGGGGTGGGAAGGCTGCATGAAGATAAAACTTCAGTGTAAGATGCTCCGACCCAGGAACCCTGAGGCTGGCAGTGCAGAAGAATCAATTTTCAGGTTGCCCATCCTGGCAAGCCCCCTCTGGCACACTGTGGTGGGGGTAAGGCTGGATGCCTTAACCAGAGTGCAGTCCTCCAGAGGGATGAGATCGTCTGGGGGGGACACTGGGAAGTGTAATCTTTGCTTATCATGGAATCATAGAATCAGCAAGGTTGGAAAATACCTCAGAGATCATCAAGTCCAACCTATCACCCAGCACCTCATGACTAACTAAACCCTGGCTCCAAGTGCCACATCCAATCCTTTTTGAACACCTCCAGGGATGGTGACTCCACCACCTCCCTGGGCAGCACATTCCATGGCCAATTCCTCTTTCTGGGAAGAACTTTCTCCTCACCTCCAGCCTAAACTTCCCCTGGTGCAGCTTGAGACTGTGTCCTCTTGTTCTGGTGCTGGTTGCCTGGGAGAAGAGACCAACCCCCACCTGGCTACAACCTCCCTTCAGGTAGTGGTAGAGAGCAATGAGGTTTCCCCTGAGCCTCCTCTTCTCCAGCCTAAGCCCAGCTCTCCATCCTGGGTTTACCTAAACCTCCCTAGCCCAACATTGTCCAAAACCTCCCCCCAGCCAGGTGCAGAACCCCAGGCCTCAATGCCCACCCCCATACCTCCCTACCCAAGCCCATACAATGCAGCAAAAATTAGCCAGGGCTGCTCAAGGTCAAAATCCTCAACTCCCCCCTAAATAGCAAAGAGACAGCAGCTCAGCACTGGGAGAAGAGAGAGGGGGAAAAGGCAGCAGCCTGTCCTGTGTGCTCATAGAGGGGGGCTGCAGGCATGATGGGATGGAATACACCACTAGTGACTGGCTGCCAGCTGGAAGTGGTGGTGAATGGTGTCACTGCCAGCTGGCAGCCAGGCACTAGTGGTGTTCCCCAGGGATCAGTGCTGGGCCCCATCCTGTTCAATATCTTTATTGATGATCTGGATGAGGGGGTTGAATTCACCATGAGTAAGTTTGCAGATGACACCAAGTTGGGAGCAGGACTTGATCTCTTAGAGGGTAGGAGGCTCTCCAGAGGGACCTTGCCAGGCTGGACAGATGGGCAGAGTCCAACAGGATGGCATTTAACAAGTCCAAGTGCCAGGTGCTGCACTTTGGCTACAAGAAATCCCAAGCAGCACTACAGGCTGGGGTCGGAGTGGGAGGCAGAAAGGGACCTGGGGGTACTGATTGACAGCAGCTGAACAGGAGCCAGCAGTGTGCCCAGGTGGCCAAGAAGGCCAATGGCATCCTGGCCTGGAGCAGCAATAGTGCAGCCAGCAGGACAAGGGAGGTTATTCTTCCCCTGTACTCAGCTCTGGTCAGGCCACACCTTGAGTCCTGTGTCCAGTTCTGGGCTCCTCAGTTCAAGAGAGATGCTGAGGTACTGGAACGTGTCCAGAGAAGAGCAACGAAGCTGGGGAGGGGTCTGGAGCACAAACCCTGTGAGGAGAGGCTGAGGGAGCTGGGGGTGTTCAGCCTGGAGAAGAGGAGGCTCAGGGCAGACCTCATTGCTGTCTACAACTACCTGAGGGAGGTTGCAGCCAGGAGGGGGTTGGTCTCTTCTCCCAGGCAACCAGCACCAGAACAAGAGGACACAGTCTCAAGCTGTGCCAGGGGAGGTTTAGGCTGGAGGTGAGGAGAAAGTTCTTCACAGAGAGAGGAATTGGCCATGGAATGTGCTGCCCAGGGAGGAGGTGGAGTCACCATCCCTGGAGGTGTTCAAAAAGGATTGGATGTGGCACTTGGAGCCAGGGTTTAGTTAGTCATGAGGTGCTGGGTGATAGGTTGGACTTGGTGATCTCTGAGGTCTTTTCCAATGAATATGAACCTGTGTATTTTGGGTGGTTTTGTGCTGTTGTGTACAGTTGCGAACAGTATTTCCATTTCCATTTCCAGCTCTTTCCAGTCCTGAGTGGAGTGTTTTTAATTTCCCCCCTTTGGAGAGGGGTAAAAGAGCTCCTGTCCACTCTAAAACTAAGACACACGCTTTGCAACGATCTGTCCAAGGAAGTTGCCATGATCTCTGTCAGGGCTTTGGAAGGCACTGGAGAGCTGGACCTTAGCACAAAGTCTGCCCAGGTAACATCTCAAAAGATTTTACAGAGAGATTTTAAAGAGAGATCTTTGGCAGCTGCAGCTAACAGCAAAGGCTGCCTGCAGCAAGGACAGCAAACATTGAGCTGCTGGGGAGCCAGGGCAGAGAGGGCAGGAGCTCTGCCATGCCCAGAGGCAGAGAGAGAAGGGCTGAGGCAGAGCTGGAGTGGCTGGCTGTGGGCTGATCAGCAGTTACCTGGAACCTGTACATCTCTCCACTTCGAATGTTGTTGTCCACTGTGCCCCCAAAGATGTACATAGCATCTGAGATCACAGCTGCAGCATGGAAGAGTCTCCCACTGGGTAACTAGGGGAAGAAAAGGACAGAAGAAGGAATAAATACAAGATTTTTATTTCTCCCAGGAAAAAGGACCTGAACCAGATCAGGAATGAGAAGGGAAAATCAGAGTAGTCCGAAGGGACACAAATGCTGTACCCTAGGACTGGATTGCTTCCTAGTGGATCTAGAACATACTTTCCAGTCCCATTTAAAACCTCCTGCTCACTGCACCCTCTAATCAGAGTGAGATGTCCTCAGGGCCCAACATTCCAGGGCAGTGACATAATCCATCAGTTACCAAACTCACACTCAGCACCAAGTGTTACAGAGGAAAACAAAACACTTTTAGAACTGAACAGCTCCTGCAGATGTGATGACTGAGCAAGCTGGGAGCTTATCCTGAGTGCTGTTGGGAACTTGCAAGGCAAACGCTCAGCTCTCCCAGCAGGATGCTGGACTGCAGCAAAGGCAGACTCCCCACAGCCTGCTGAGGCTGCACCATCTGGCAGCCCAACCCCTCCAGCCATGCCAGGCTCTGCCCCAAGCCCAGCACTGGAGATGCTCACCGAGCTGGCACCATGGAATCAAGGCTCACTCCTCCCTCATGCCAGCTCCACAGAGCTCTCCTACAGCTGCCCCACACTGCACAAAGGCCTGAGGGATCCCAGCAGTCCCTGCACACCCAGCAGCTCCTGCACACCCTTCAGTCCCTGCACAGCCAGTTCAGGTTGGAAATGCACAATCAGATGCTGTTTGAAGTGGGAACCCAAAGCTGCTGGGACCCTCCTGCATGGGACACACCCCATGGTTCCCAGCTGCCTCTCCTGAGGGTACACAGCAGGCACTGCTCCCAGCTGCACCTCTCCCTATCCCAGCTGCACATCTCCCTATCCCAGCTGCACCTCTCCCTGCCCCAGCTCCCAGCTGCACCTCTCCCTATCCCAGCTGCACCTCTCCCTGCCCCAGCTCCCAGCTGCACCTCTCCCTATCCCAGCTGCACCTATCCCTGCCCCAGCTCCCAGCAGCACATCTCCCTGCCCCAGCTCCCAGCTGCACCTCTCCCTATCCCAGCTGCACCTATCCCAGCCCCAGCTCCCAGCTGCACCTCTCCCTATCCCAGCTGCACCTCTCCCTGCCCCAGCTCCCAGCTGCACCTCTCCCTATCCCAGCTGCACCTATCCCTGCCCCAGCTCCCAGCAGCACATCTCCCTGCCCCAGCTCCCAGCTGCACCTATCCCTGCCCCAGCTCCCAGCTGCACCTCTCCCTATCCCAGCTGTACCTCTTCCTGCCCCAGCTCCCAGCAGCACATCTCCCTGCCCCAGCTCCCAGCTGCACCTCTCCCTGCCCCAGCTCCCAGCTGCACCTCTCCCTGCCCCAGCTCCCAGCAGCACATCTCCCTGCCCCAGCTCCCAGCTGTACCTCTCCCCTGTCCCAGCTCCCAGCCATCTCCACTGCTGAGAGTTAAGTTCCCTCTGATTTTTTTCTTGTTTGTCAGGCTTGGTTTTGTCTTGCAGGCAACAGATCTCATTAAATCTTTGCCTACCAACTCAAAAGGCCTCTGGTGTAAACAACCCTCTCTCCTGGTAGGTATTTCTAAACACCACTCCAGTGAGCTCAGACACCAAACATGATGATGTCTCTCTGCAGAGACTCATGTTCCAGGCAGCCTTGCTGGCTGGCACTCCTCATCACCACTGACTTATTCCCTTCCCCACAGCAGCTCCCAGTGCTCTCACTTAGCCTCTTACTCACCAGACTTGCCATGACTTTTTTCTTTTCTTCAAACTACAACTTTTAAGGGATGCAATTCCCTGGGCAGTAACTAGGACCTGGGTTGGTTGTTCCTTTTTTTTTCCCTTAGATGTACAAACCACAGGTTTGGTGACCTTAAAATGCACCTTTGCCTGTGCCAGAGTCACAAACCATCTGGATTCCTCTGGATAAACAAAGTATCTTCTGTCTCCAACCTGCTTCATGGACACTTTATAAGAGGAACTTCAGAGCTGGTGCTAACAAATGCTGTGATGGGAAGATTATGGAGTAACATTGATCTGTTGGTGCCTTCCTGCTGGGCCCCTTTCCAAAAGAGGAGGAGATTACAGTCAAATACCATCTGTTTGATATGGCCTCTGCCACTCCTAGCAGTAATCTCCTAAGTAGTTAATCTCCAATGAGGTGAACTGACTGAAAACATCAAACATTCTGCAGGAGCTGAAAAACCTATTAGTGACCTTTATCAGCAGGACCTCCAACCTCACCCCCAGTGATGAGGTTACAGCTGGGTGAGCTGACATCAGCTGTATCAAACCCTGCTAACAACTACCTCTCCAGCCACCCAAACCCCACACAAACCCACTCCTGTCACAGAGGATCAGGGAATTATTTTGGTTGGCAAAGCAGTGGCTCCCATCTTGGTCTGCCCTTTGCTCCTGGCTCATCAGCTCCCAGTAGGTTCCAGGCAAGCTCCTCCCCAGGGAGCACAACCACATCTCACCTCAGGCTGCCTTTCTGGTCCTGTGAGCTATCCCAGCAGGTCCAACAGGCTCACAGCTCTGCAGCTGTGCACAGCTTCTCCCTCCTCCTGTTTCCCAAGCCACCTGTGTTTGTGTGGGGGCAGCTGAGCTGAGCTGTCTCCACAACAGGAGCGGGAGAGCCTCCCCATTCCCCCTGTCCACCAGACACCTCCTCCCCTTCTGCTCAGATGCTGGCAGCCCCTCCCTGTTGTACCTTGGTGTCCACAGCCGAGACAACAGCACTCAGAGCACTCCACTGCAGAGCCAAGCCTGTGCTAAGTGTGCTCACCAGTAAGGGCAAACCAGTACCCACCTGGGGAAACCCTCCTGAGGCAACTGCTGCCTAAAGCCAGCACTGGGAAGCACAGCTGGAGGCTGCTGGGGGAGGCAAGCAGTGCAGGGCTGCACCTCTGCTCTGCAAGAGCTCCAGTTTCAGCCAGGGCTTTGCTGCCACAACTCCAGAGGGCTGCGTGTGAATCCCAGGGGAGTCACAGGGAGTCTCTCCCACAGGATTTACTGGGAATCCTGCCCAGGGGAGTCACTGGGAGGCCTTCTCATTCCCAGTGCATACAGGAATGCTAAAAGTCACAGACCAGGACCCACTGCCAGCCTGAACCTCTTTGTCAGTTAGATCCTGAGCTGATCTCCCAGCCCAGGTGATTTCCTTACTCTATTAGGCAGTGCCTGACAAAAAGAATTTCAGGCTCAATCCTGACCCCTCTGGTCATGGGGGCTGGCACCCCTCTCTCAGACACACCACCCAGTCTCATCTGCTGAGGGTTTTCTCTAGTTAAGGTTAATGAGATTTGCAGCCTGAGGCTCTTTCCAAGCTGGACTCCTTGCTTTCACAAGCAGATCTCATCAGTCACCTTTGCTTCCCTCCCCTCCCAGCACACTCTCCCACCCTGCTGGCACGATTCAAGCCATCAGGTACAAAATTCACCTATTCCAGAAGTCTTTTTTCTCCTCTTTTTGCATTCCTCATGCTCAAACTCTCTCTGCAGCCTGCCTGGCACATCACAAATTGTCTGGAGAGCAGAACTTGAGCTCATCCTGCCATGCCCATGAGGGTTCTGATTTGCCTTACAAAGCTGTGCCTTAGTGATGCTCCTCCCTGTGCTGGAGCACCTACCAACCATTCAAATGGTGGAGAGCACAGCCCTCAGGGTCCTCTCTGGGACTGACTCCAGAAACTTTCAAAGAAACTTAGAATAATAGAACCATAGAATTGTTTGGGTTGGCAAAGCCCTCTGAGCTCATCCAGTCCAGCACCAACCCAACCCCACCATGGCCACCAAACCCTGGCCCCAAGTGCCATGGCCACACCTTGCTTGGACACCTCCAGCCATGGGGACTCCACCACCTCCCTGGGCAGCCTCTTCCAATCCCTGAACACTCCTGCAGCAAAGAAATTTTTCCTCCTCTCCAACCTAACCCTCCCCTGGAACAATTTCAGGACATTTCCTCTCCTTCTATCACCTGAGACTGGGGAGCAGAGCCCAACCCCCACCTGGCTCCAGCCTCCTCTCAGGAGCTGTAGAGAGCAATGAGGTCTCCCTCAGCCTCCTCTTCTCCAGACTGCACACCCCCAGCTCCCTCAGCTGCTCCTCCCCAGCCCTGTTCTCCAGACCCCTCCCCAGCTTTGTTGTCCTTCTCTGGACCTGCTCCAGCCTCTCAATGTCCTTCTTGGAATGAGGGACCCAGAACTGGTCCCAGCACTCCCCTGATGCAGCTTGAGCTCATTTCCTCTTGTCCTGTTGTGAGTTACTTGGGACAAGCTCTGGATCTCATCAGTCCCATCCTGGATTGGTACCAAGGATTGTCCTGACTCAGATGCAGGACCTTGCACTTGGCCTTGTTGAACCTCATGAGATGCACAGGAGATCCCACATCCTGCAGCTCCCCAGCTCCACACCCATTCCAGGTAAGCCTCACTGCAGTACTGCTGCAACTCTTTACTGGTGAGGGAGCTACAGAACCCAACCCCTTCTGCCCAGCAGCCACAGGCCTGCTTTTGGCTTCCTCTGGAGGAATCCTCTAAAAGCTTGGAAGGAAGATCCCTCAGAAGGAGGAGTGGAGACTTGACCATCAGAAATGGAGTTGGGCAACATTTCCCACAGGTACTCTGGAGCCAGGTTCTCATCAACACCAACATTTTCAAGAGGCCTCTCTCCAGCTCACTGAGCACAAACTCAAAAGCTCACTGGCCTGAAGCTCCTACAAGCTAGAGGAGAACTTTCTAGAAAGAATGCAAGCCTGACCACTGGGTTTAGGAACACAGAAGGCAGCAGTCTCACTGCACTGGGAAATGATCATCTGCAGCTCTCCTTCAGACTTGCACTCAGCACAGCTGAGGGCAGGTCTTGCTAGGGACCTCCCTGCAGGCACTGAGGGGTTGCTCACACAGCAGTGTGGTTCTCCTGCCTGGAGATCCTCACTGGTGGAAGGAATCTCTGCACAGGGAGGCTGCAGCATACTCATCCCCAGCAGGATGAGTAAGTCCTTTTAATCCTCCCTAGCTGCCCACAAAGCCTGTCACTCCAAGCCATCTGAGCAAGCCCAGAGCTGTGTCTCAGAGGGAGCCAAAGGAGGTAACCAACACACTGACCTCCCTTTCGGCTTATTGAAAGAAAAATTAAGGAGCTTTGAAAGTCAGAAATGTTTATTGCTCTTGGCTTTGAAAGGCCTAATTGTGATGCTGAGATGTGTCACAGGCCAAGTCCTAGAGCTTTCTCTTGTAACTTCAGCAAAGAGCCTGCTGGCACCCACAGCCACTGGGGAGGTGATGGTGGCTCATGGGTGACCAGGGAGTGACCCTCACACACTGCCCTGCTTTGAGCATCATCTCCTCCTCTACTCTGCCCTGGTGAGATCTCACCTGCAATACTGCATCCAGGTCTGGGCTCCCCAGTGCAAGAGGGACAGGGAACTGCTGGAGAAAGTCCAGGGGAGGGCTACAAGGATGAGGAAGGGCCTGGAGCACCGCCTGGGGAGGAGAGGCTGAGAGCCCTGGGGGTGGTTAGTCTGGAGAGGAGAAGGCTGAGAGGGATCTGATCAATGTCTATCAATAGCTGAGGGCTGGGGGTCAGGAAGGAAGGGACAGGGCCAGGCTCTGCTCACTTGTGTCCTGGGATAGGACAAGAGGCAATGGATGGAAACTGCAGCACAGGAGGTTCCACCTCAACATGAGGAGGAACTTCTGCACTGGGAGGGTCCCAGAGCCCTGGAGCAGGCTGCCCAGAGAGGTTGTGGAGTCTCCTTCTCTGGAGCCTTTCCAGCCCTGTCTGGATGTGCTCCTGTGTGACCTGTGCTGGATTCTGTGGTCCTGGTCTGGCAGGGGGGTTGGACTTGAGGATCTCCAGAGGTCCCTTCCAACCCCTGACATCTGTGATCTGTGATCCAGGGAGAACTTCCTTCCTCTTCCTGTGACTCCCTATCCTCTCTGAGGCAGTGGCTGCTTCCAAACATAATTTTTGATTCTGCCACAAATAGATGTGTCTCTTTCCCAGGCTCCAGCTCCTCTCCTGTGGCACAGACTGTGACTGCTGCCTGCACCTGTGTCGGTCTGTCTGTCTGTCTGTCTGTCTGCTGTCCCAGTCTGAACTGGGTGCCTTTAAAAAGGAACCACAAAGCAGATCTCCAGAAGGCACAGAGCATGCAGGAGGTGTACTGCAAGTGCAGTCTTTGCATTTCCTCCCCTAACTCCTGCAGCTCTATCAATTTGGCTGCAAAGTTATTGCCTTTATCTTTCTTCCCTTTCTCCTCCCTGGAGGCAGTGAGCTCCTGGGGGTGGGGAGGATGGTTCCAGTCCTGCCTGTGGCTTTCCAGGCCTGACTAATTTTTACTGTGCAATCTTGGCCTGTTTAGGTCTAATGCCAGGGACCAAGGGGAGGCAGTTTCAGGCCTGGCCAGCCTGAATCCAGCCTAGCACTGGGGGTAAGAAAGAGCCCTGAGGCTTAGGTTAGACCTCAGGAGGGGAGAAAAGGAGTTGGGGACTTTTGGTCTGACTTGGTGGAAGTTTTGTGTGAAGCTTTTTGGCTTAATGAGTTTCTCTGTTCAGCCCAGGTCATGCATTCCTCTGGGTTTGATATGCCTTGCTCTGCTCACTACTATGCATTGTAACATTTTAGTATTGTAGCTTGTTAATAGATTTTCCATTTAGATTTCCCAATGCTCCAATCCTGTGTGTGAGGCATTCTGCTTTTGCCCCAGGGGCACTGGAGCAATCTCTCCTGCTCTGAACCACAACAACTCTTAGTGCCTGCTGATGTTTTATGCTGCTCCAACCTTCTTCAGAATGTCAAAGGTACTTTGAGTTCAATGGGAAAACTCCAAGCCAATAGACATCTCCTTAGGTCATTTTTCAGATCCTCTGGGAGCTCTGCAGAAAGGGCACCTCAGGGAGCTCTGGCAGTGCCACACAGGCAGGCACAGGCTCAGAAGTGGTGTTCCTCTGGCTGCCTTGGAAGAGCAGAGCTCCCAAGACCATCTGACAGTGAGGATGGAGAAGAGCTCTGTGTGCTCTGTGAGATACAGATGTGCAGACAGCCAGCAGCAAGGGTGAGGAGCTAAGGATTGCAGCTGTGCAGTTCATCTTCATAGGCATTTTGTAGACATCCTAAAAGCATCAAAGAGGAGTTCCTGGTTTATTTTTAACTTGTTCCACTGCATCTCCCCTCTTCTATTTATGATGAAGCAGAAGAAAAGCAAAAATCATTTTTCTTCCCACCCTTCAGGCCACAGTGAAGGGCTGTGGGCAGAGAACAGATCAGGTCCCATCACCAAACCTGCTTCCAGTTTTTGTTCTGCTTGGTTGCCCAACATGCAGAACACACAGGGCTGTCCCAGTGCACCCACAGCACTGACTGCTGCCTCTCCTCAAGAGCTGCTCCTCCACCTCCCTGCACCTCACCCTGCTTCACTGGCACTGATGCTCAAATTCTGCAACCTTTTCCAGGTAACAACCTCAAGATTCTTCAGTCTCATGGCACTTGTCACCTTCCACACTGCCTGTAACAGGGTACTAGGGGAAGTACCACTCCCATCTGACAGACTATTTCTATTTCTATTTCTATTTCTATTATTTCTTTCTATTTCCATTTATTTCTATTTCCATTTCTATTTCCCAGTTCAAGAAGGACCTCAGGGAACTGCTTGAGAGAGTCCAGCACAGATCCACAGAGCTGCTGCAGGCAGTGGAACATCTCCTGTGAGGACAGCTGAGGGAGCTGGGGCTTGGAGCTGGGAGCAGAGCAGCCTGAGGGCTGCCCTCAGTGCTGGGGATAAAGATGTGCAGGGCTGGAGCCAGGCTCTGCTCAGGGATGGCCAAGGACAGCACAAGGGGCACTGGGGGCAAGCTGGAGCAGAGGAGGTGCCATGGGAAAACTTTGTCCCTGTGAGGGTGGCAGAGCCTGGAGCAGGCTGCCCAGAGAGGTTGTGGAGTCTCCTGCTCTGGAGACTTTCCAACCCCACCTGGATGTGTTCTGTGTGCCCTGCCCTGGGTGCTCCTGCTCTGGCAGGGCTTGGACTGGATGAGCTCCAGAGGTCCCTTCCAGCCCCTAACATGCTGTGGTTCTGTGAAAGGCAGCACAGGATGCTCAGTGTGACAACCCAGCCACAGAGCTGTCTGCAAGGTTGTAACACAGCATTCCCAAGACCATGCACAGGATGCAGAAACACTCAGGCTACACAGAAGGAGGATAAAAGGCAACTCCACCACAAGCCAAGCTGGGCTGCTGTGCTGCACACTGACAGCACTTCACACACAGGCAAACTCCTTTCAGTGCTGAGGCAGCAATGTGTGTTCAGCTCTGGTTCAACTTAAAGTGAACAATTTTGTTCTTAGATACAGATAAGACAGGAAATGTGAAGTTCAGAGTGCCCTGGGAATAGTCTGGGGTATGAAAGATTCATTGCCAGGGGTCAGAGTCTTTGCCAAAAGCTCAGAGAACCTTCAGACCAACCCTGAGAAATGCTCCAGTTGTCACTCCAGAACACACCAAATGAGTCAAGGCTTACTAAAAACAGCAGAAGCCTCCCAGCCCTTGCAGCTCAGCAGGCTTTAAAGCACATTTATTATCATGTGTTCCAACAGAGCCTCAACCTCCCTTCCCCCCTCAGGGCAATCAGTCTCTAGATGCCATCACTGCCAGAGAGACTTCAAAATACAACCAACAGCCTGACACCTGCCTCGAGTGACAGACAGCCCCAGGAAAGAGCTGGGAAACAGGAAATGAAACTCAGCAGGGGACCAGCCAGGTAATAATGGAGCTTCAGAGCACTGCCAGGAGCAGACTGGCTCTTGAGGGTGATAAGCAATCAGAGATCCCCTGGGCCAAGGGATAGCCCTGGGAGAACAGAGCAGGAGCTACACAGCCTCACAGAATGCCCTGGGTTGGAAGGGACCTCTAGAGGTCATCTTGTCCAACTCCCCTGCAGGAACCTCTCCAACCAGATCAAGCTGCTCAGAGTCTCATCAAACCTGATCTTGAACATCTCCAAGAACGAGGCCTCCACCATCTCTCTGGGCAACCTGCTCCAGTGTCTCACCACCCTCTGAGTAAAGAGGGTGTCCAACCTAACTCTTCCCCGCTCCAATTTCCAGCCACTGTCCCTTCCCTAGTGCTCCATGCCTTTGTAAACAGTCCCTCCCCAGCCTTCAAAGCTCAGACAGTTTTGTTAATCCCATGGGAAAACAAATCAGCTTTGCAAAGCACAAAGGAGCTGCCATCAAATCCTCTGGGCAAAGAGATTTTGGAAAGGAGGCCCCCAGGTCTTGTGGAGTCCAGAGGAGAGCATCCACAGGATGTTCCTGCTCATCAAGTGCTGGGTTCATGCATTCATAGAATGGGTTGGGTTGGAAGGGACCTCCAAGCTCATCCAGTTCCAACCCTCTGCCATGGGCAGGGACATCTCCCACCAGCCCAGGCTGCTCAAAGCCTCATCCAACCTGGCCTTGAACACCTGCAGGGAGAGGACATCCACAGCCTCCCTGGGCAACCTGTGCCAGTGCCTCCCCACCCTCACTCTCAACACTTTCTTTCTCATCTCCAGTCTCAATCTCCCCTCTCCCAGCTCATTGTCCCTTGTCCTGACACTCCCAGCCCTTGTCCAAAGTCCCTCCCCAGCTCTCCTGGAGTCCCCTTCAGCTTCAGGCTGAACAGCCCCAACTCTCCCAGACTGTCTCTGCAGGGGAGGTTCTCCAGCCCTCTGATCATCTCTGTGGCCTCCTCTGGCCCCTCTCCAGCAGCCCCAGGTCCTTCTTGTGCTGGGGGCCCCAGAGCTGGAGGCAGTGCTGCAGGTGGGGTCTGAGCAGAGCAGAGCAGAGGGCAGAATCCCCTCTCTGTTGCTGTTCCCCTGCTCTGGATGGGGCTCAGCACTCAGCTGCCTGCTGGGCTGCCAGTAACCATTGCTGGCTCCTGGGGAGTTTGGCAGCAGCTGACACCCCCAAGGCCTTCTCCTCAATGCTGCTCTCAAGCCACTTCTCACCCAGCCTGGATCTGTGCTTGGGATTGCCCTGACCCAGCTGCAGGATGCTGCACTTGGCCTTGCTGAACTTCTGCATTGGGACACTGAGCCATTGCTGGCAACTCTGAGTGCAGCCATCCAGCCAATTCCTTATCCAGCCACTGGCCACCCCTCAAGCCCATGCTCTTCCAGTTTGGTGACCAGGATGTCACCAAATGTGACCAGGATGCCCAGTGTCTCTGCAAACAAACTGAAACACAGAGCCAGAGTGCAGGATGTGAGCACCCCTGTGGAAATCATCTGCATCTGATCCTAACCCAAGCCACATTCATCTCCCTAAGTCCCTGCAGCACACACAGGTGGAGCAGATCAGCTCAGCCTCTAAACCTAGCAGTGTCTCAGCTCAAGGATTTTAACGTCTCCATCCATGAACATCAGCAAATGCAGCCCAGGTGCCCAGCTAAGCCCAGGGAAGAGGCACACTACAACCACACAGCACAGAGAGTCATTAAGGTTAGAAAAGATCTCTAAGATCAAGTCCAACCTTCCACCCAGCACCTCCATGACCACTACCCCAAGAGCCACATTGAGTTGTGTCTTGAACACCTCCAGGGATGGGGACTCTACCACCTCCCTGGGCAGCTTCTTCCAATCCCTGACCACTCTTTCTGTAAATAAACTGTTCCTAATGTCCAGCCTAACCTCCCCCTGGCACAGTTTCAGGCCATTTCCTCTTGTCCTGTCATTAATCACTTGGGAGAAGAGGCCAACACTGGCCTCACTCAAGCCTCCTTTCAGAGAACTCTAGAGAGCGAGCAATGAGGTCTCCTCTGAGCCTCCTCTTCCTCAGGCTGAACACCCCCAGCTCCCTCAGCATCCATGGGGAGGCACACAGTGCGGAAATGACTGCCCAGGTCCCAGCCTTGGGGACAGATCTCCCTAGGGCTGTTTACCCCTGCAGCTGCTGCTGGGTGCTGCTGGAACACATCAAGATGTGGAGCTGTCCCTTGGGAATTTAAGAATGCAGGCTGCAAGAAGCCTTCTGCATGCTGGGAAGGAAACACTCAGAGGCCACTGAAACCACACAAGCCCTCAGCACTTCAAGGTGAGAGCTCAGCTCCTCCCAGAGGTGGAATGAGAGGAAATGGACATCTCCTCACACAACCACTGCACTGTAAGGAGCAGCCCAAGAGAAGCACATTAAGATCTTCACCAGCTCTGGGTCACAATATTTTCTCATTGAGGTTTCCTCAGCCCTCATGGTCTGCTGCTTTTTTTATGTTCATGTGAAGCACCTGCAGTTTTTAATTTATCTACCTTATTAGATAGACATGGCAGAGGGGGTGGAACTAGATGATCTTTAAGGTCCCTTCCAATCCAAACCATTCCAGGATTAAGGTCTAAGATGTCTCAGATTAGACATTAGGAGGAAATCCTCCCTCAGGAGGCTGGTGAGGCACTGGAACAAGTTGCCCAGGGAAGTTTTGGAGGCTCCAAGCCTGGAAGTGTTTGAAGCCAGGCTGGATGAGGCCTTGAGCAACCTGGGCTGGTGGGAGGTGTCCCTGCCCATGGCAGGGGTCTTGGAACCAGATTCACAGATTGCACTGGGGTGGAAGGGACCCTCAAAGGTCCCCTTGTCCAACCCCACTGCAGTCAGCAGGGACACCTCCAACTGGATCAGGCTGCCCAGGGACACATCCACTCCAATCTTTAATATCTCTAGGGATGGGACCTCAATCACATCCCTGGGTAACCTCTTCCAGTGTCTCACCACTCTCATTGTGCAGAGCTTCCTCCTGATGTCCAACCTGCCCTTGTTTCAAACCATTGCCCCTCAATGGTCCTTTCCAACCCAAACCAGCAAGTATGTTCAACAAAGCCATTTCTGAGCCCCACTGTGACCTCTATCATTATTTTACAGCCACACCTCTATAAGCCAACACTTTACAGTTGCCCTAACACCTCTAGAATGTGCAGGACTTTATGCACACAGCACTGCATCAGTGGGAATCCTGCTGCACCAGCACCTCCCAGCCAGCCAGCCAAGCACCAGTCCCCGTGGTGAATCCATTCCTCATCTTTGTCAGATAAGGGCTGACTCACATCTTGAATTCCAAGTGGTTTATGGCATTTCTTTAAACACTTCTAAAAGTGTCAACAAATGTGAGAGAGGCTGCTGCCCACAGCACTGCAGCTGCTTAACCACCGGTGGGAAGGAGCCATCGCTGCGCAGCTAAGTCAGAGCCCTCGTCAAGAACGAGTCAGAAGGAAAAACCACAAGCTGAAGGTTTTACCTCACTGTCTGGGCTGGGCTGGATGACTTCCCAGGTCTGAGAGTCCACATCATAGCAGTGAAGCTCGTTGGGCAGGGTGTTGTCTGCAGCACCACCGAAGACGTAGAGGTGCCGGTCGAAGGCCACCATGGTGTGGCCATACCTGCGCTGCGGCGGCGGCGGAGAGCCCCGCAGCAAGTGCTCCGTGGGGATCCGTGTCCAGCTGAGACAGGCAACAGCAAAGGGAAGGGGTTGGTACAGTTCTGCTCTGCACAGTCACAGTGTCATAGTGTCACAGTACATTTGAAAGGAAGCTGCAGAGATCATCCAGTCCAAACCCCCTGCCAGAGCAGGAGCACCCAGGGGAGTCTGCACAGGAATGCATCCGGGTGGGGTTGGAATGCATCCAGAGAAGGAGACTCCACAACCTCTCTGGGCTGCTCCAGGGCTCCAGCACTCTCACTGCAAAGAAGTTTCTCCTCATGTTGAGGTGAAGCCTTCTCTGTTAAAGTTTGTCTCCATTGCTCCTTGTCTTACTACTGTGCACCACCAAGAAGAGCTTGGTGCCCTCCACTTGCCCCCCACCCCTCAGATATTGATAGACATTGATCAGACTCCTCTCAGCCTCCTCTTCTCCAGACTAAACAGCCCCAGGGCTCTCAGTCTCTCTTCATAGGGGAGATGCTCAAGTCTCCTAATCACCCTCCTGGCTCTCCATTGGACTCTCTCCAGCAGGTCTCTGTCCCTCTTGAACTGGGGAGCCCCAAACTGGACACAATACTCCAGATGCAGACTCACCAGGGCAGAGCAGAGGGGCAGAAGAACCTCCCTAGCCCTGCTGGACACACATTTCTTGATGCACCCCAGGATCCCACTGGCTCTCTTGGCCAATTCTCTAGCTCTCAGATGAAGAGGAGGACCAGAGGAGCTCTACTGACCCAGTAGGAGCACAGACAGCAACTGGTACCACAGACTGCTCAGAGCCCTGCGCTGGCTCCATGCAGCCAAGCTTCTAACTGAAGATGTGCCAAAGGCAGCACAGTTCCACAGCCCAGATGTATTTACACAAACCCCAGCAGCTCCAAGACCACAGCTTGGGAAGGAATCAGTGATCTACAATCAGACCCTTCAGAACTAACCCTTCTGAGGCACCCAAAGGCCCTTCTGACACCACATCCCAGGCTGACAAAGCATTGCTGACTCACCACGACAGCACCAATCCAGCCACAGTCTGGAGGCCAGCAGCTGCTGTTCCAGCTGTGGTCCTGCTTCAGCCAGCCAGAAGCCAGCCAGATCAGGCTGGCAGATGAGATCAGTGGCTGGATTCCCACTTTCTAGCACTTTTACCTCATGAGAGGGGTGAGTCTCTGGGTCCCACCAGGTGCCTCTAACTGAACCCTCAGTGAGCTCACTGGAAGCTGGCATTTCACAGGACTCTGCCTGGCTTTGATCAGGAAGGTAAGATCTGGCATCTCACTCTGAATACACTGAGACTCAGACTCAGTGTTTGAACTCAATCTACTGAATTTTCTGCTTGTCTGCTGCAAAAGATCTATTTGATGGATGTGGCAAATCACAAAGTCCCCCTAACTGTCTGTGTTCTATGCTCTGTCCTCTCTACCCTTCCTCACGATGAGAGGCAGTGCTCTTCCTCAATACCCTTAAGGATGTGCATTTCTCAACTCAAGCAGCCAAGGATTATGTGGATTTGGTGTGATTTAGCTGTCTCCACTTACATCTTCTCCTTGAACTCAAACTGAAAGAGGTTGTTGGTAATCTTGGCTCCACTCTGGCCAGAGAAAACAAACATCTTGTCCTTGCAAACAGCCACAGGGAAGTTACAGCAGGAAGGAGGAATTTCACCACTTTGCTCAATCTGAAAGAGAAGGAGATTCAAAGTTCACTCCACAGGCTGCAGGACCAGGCAGTGCCAGGCCAGGCAGACAGACAGACAGACACCTGGCAGATGTGTGCAGACAGCCAAGTCCATGTCAATCTGCTACAGGTAATCAACTAATGCTGTGCTTACAATGTCTGCTCAGACTGATCTGATCCTGGAGGGCCATTCCTAAAGGCTCTAACAGTGCAAGGATCAGGACTCTGATCTCGGCAGTCACCCAGCAGTGGTTCACGTGGGAAGTGCTCTCTCTTTTTATAGGCCACAGCAAAGCCACCAAAGTCAGGGTTGGAAGGGACCTCAAGGCTCAGCCAGTTTCAACTCTCCTGCCATGAGCAGGGACACCTCACACCACAGCAGGTTGCTCACAGCCACATCCAGTCTGGCTGCAAAAACCTCCAGGGATGAGGCTTCCACCACCTCCCTGGACAATCTGTGCCAGTCTCTCACCACCCTCATGGGGAAGAACTTCTTCCTAACATCCAATCTGAATCTTCCCACTTCTGGTTCTGCTCTACCACCCCAGTCCTATCACTCCCTGACACCCAAAAAGTCCCTCCCCAGCTTTCTTGTAGCCCCCTGCAGATCCTGGAAGGCCACAAGAAGGTCTCCTGGGAGCCTTCTCCTCTCCAGACTGCACAACCCCAACTCTCTCAGGCTGTCTCCACAGCAGAGCAGCTCCAGCCCTCTGCTCATCCTTGTGACCTTCTCTGGACACCTTCCATCACCTCCAGATCCTTCCTGGAACAGAGGCTCCAGAACTGGACCCAGAGCTGCAGGTGTGGTCTCAGCAGATTGGAGCAGAGGGGCAGAATCCCCTCCCTGGCCCTGCTGGCCACACTTCTCCTGCTGCAGCCCAGGCTCTGCTTGGCTCTCTGGGCTGCAAGTGCTCACTGCTGGCTCCTGCTGAACTTCTCATCCCCCAGCACCCCCAAGGCCTTTTCTCCAGGGCTGCTCTCGAGCAAGTGCCTGCACCATGGGCAGTCTAGGTCCAGTTCACAGATGCAGAAGCACAAATGACACTTTTCATACTGCCTTTGTTTTCCAAATACACCAAAAAAAACCCAAACCCTGAATTTGAACTGTTTCTTTTCTCCTGTGTGACAAATGCCTGCAATGCAGTCCAGCACAGACATGTTAAATAACATTTGAGAGGGAATCCAAAAGAGAAAATGTGATGTGCTAGCTGAGATTGAAGCTTCTTACCTCCTCCCAGCATGTTAGCTCTTTATCCTGTAGGCCAATTGTCCACATATCATTTAACCTACAACACAACAAGCAATGCTGGATTTGGAACAGTTTATTTTCAGTAAGTTTTAGCTCATGGAGTTGGAGAGAGAGAGAGATCCTATTTCAGGAGCTATCCCTCTCCTGCACAGGAAGAATTTCCTATTACCACTAGCAAAAAAAAAAAAAAAAAAAAAAAAAGCCCCAACCAATGAGAATCTTTTTGTCCTGTGTCTGGTTTAGCACCACCTCAGCATCCTTCTGGTTCCAAGTGCACTCCAGTTACACTCAGCAGCTCTGCCTGGAGCTTCAGGATTTGAGCCACTTAATCTTCAGGATTTTTACAGAAATACTCCTTATCATCCTGCCTCCTTCTCCCCATCCCTGCCAGCCCCTGAGAATGACCACAGTAATTATTTATGTGCCTGAATCCACCCCACACACAGAGAGGAGGAGGAAGGAGGTTGCTGACATGGCTGCTGACTGCTACCTATCTGCCTGTGTTTCTCCCAGCATGAGTCACTCACAGTAGCTACAGATGTTCCCCTTGTTCCAATCTGCCTGGAGGCTCCTGTTCCACAAGAAGTCATTTTTTAACATGATTACACATATTTAACATAAATTAGACAGCTCCTCTCACCCAATCCCTCCTTCCAGCTACCCGAGGTCCCTGGGCAACTCCCTAAGCTGAACTGAGCAATTCCACAGAGCCCTGCAGCTTTCCCCAACTCCTCCTCCACAAACAGAGAACAGATCCCTCCTGTTTTCCCAATTAACAGCAGCTCTCCTGCACACTCAGAGAAGCTGATAACTTTCCTGCAGATTCTCCTCCCAAGAGGGGTCAGTGCAGCACACAGAGGCAGTTCCTGGCTTGTGACATCTCTGTGTGCTCTCACGATGCCAATATTGCCCAGCAGCATCAAATGGGAATTGATCCTTCCCTGACAGACCAACAGCAGTCAGAGAGAGCTGAGGCAGAGCACCAGACTCTCCCTCACTTCTCAGTACTGCTCATTTCCAGTCGTTTCCACTCCAAATTCTCATCTCCCTTCCACCTAAAAGAATCTCTCCTGTTTTCAGGGCAGAAGCTGTGTTGGTGCTTAGCTCTGTCACAGGGCTTCACACAAAATCCACCTTTTGTCCCATAAGCCTTCAGCCTGTGGTGGGTAGCTTTTGAGAAATGCTCATGTGCCAGATTTCAGGGATCATTTAGCATCTTTACAGGCAGGGAGGCTGTCAAATGACACATCCAGACCAGCCTGAGTCACCAGATTTTCCCCTTTTAAACAGGTACTGACGAGAACAGGAACCAGGGAACAGCAGATGTGGAACCCTCAGCAAGGGGCTGGCTTTGGCCAAGCTCCAGGGATGTGTTTAAATCATTTGGTACATGGAAGCAGCCCTAGAGAGGTGGAAAGGGAGGGGCTGTGGTTGCAGAGAAGCCCCCAGGCAGGGAGGGTGCCCAGCACGTACCGAGCGTTGCCGTCGTATCCTGCGAAGATCCACAGCTTGTCGCTGTACACAGTGGCACCGTGAGCCGAGCGGGCAACGGGCACCCTGCAGGGGAACAGGGACAGCACAGCTCCTAACCTCCCTGGCCTGCACAGGTGAAAGCCACACCAAGGAAAATAAATGGCCCCTACACAGAATGGTTTCTGGTCATGACATTTCTTCTGTCATAGACTCATAGAATTGTTTGGGTTGGCAAAGCCCTCTGAGATCACCCAATCCAACACCAACCCAACCCCACCATGGCCACCAAACCATGGCCCCAAGTGCCATGGCCACACCTTGCTTGGACACCTCCAGCCATGGGGACTCCACCACCTCCCTGGGCAGCCTCTTCCAATCCCTGACCATTCCTCCAGCAAACAAATTTTTTCTCCCCCCAACCTAACCCTCCCCTGGCACATTTCAGGCCATTTCCTCTCCTTCTATCACCTAAGAGTAGGGAGAAGAGCCCAACCCCCACCTGGCTCCAACCTCCTCTCAGGGAGCTGTAAGGAGGTCTACCCTCAGCCTCCTCTTCTCCAGACTGGGCAACCTGTGCCAGTCTCTCACCACCCTCATGGGGAAGAATTTCTTCCTAACATCCAATCTGAATCTCCCCATTTCTAGTTTTGCTCCATCCCCCCAGTTCTATCACTCCCTGACACCCTCAAAAGTCCCTCCCCAGCTTTCCTGTAGCCCCCTTCAGATACTGGAAGGCCACACAAAGGTCTCCTGGGAGCCTTCTGCTCTCCAGACTGCACAACCCCAACTCTCTCAGTCTGTCTCCACAGGAATGTGTACATTTCACTACAAATAAGCTTCCAATTGGTTTCTGATAAAACTAAACTGAAATTATCAGAGGTCCACAGATTTCACGGCAGCCTGGAGAAAGAAAACATCTAAATGACAAAAATTCCTTTGCTCCTGTCCCTTGTGTCACAGAAATGAAACATGAAAAATATTTCCCATTGTACTAAGCTCTGCTGAGGCCACACCTTGAATGTTGTGCCCAGTTTTGGGCACCTCCATACAAGAGAGATGTGGAGGTGCTGGAGCCAGGGCAGAGGAGGGCAAGGAAGGGGAAGGGGCTGCAGAATAAATCTTGTGAGGAGCAACTGAAGGAGCTGGGGATGGTTCGTTTGAGGAAAAGGAGGCTGAGGGGAGAGCTCACTGCTCCCTCCAGCTGCCTGAAAGGAGGTTGTGGAGAGGTTGGTGCTGGTCTCTGCTCACAGGTAATTAATGATAGAAAAAGAGGGAATGGCCTCAAGCTGCCACTGGGTAGGTTTAGACTGGACATTAGAAAACATTTTTTTCACAGCAGGAGTGGTCAGGCACTGGAATGTGCTGCACAGGGAGGTGGTGGAGTCACCAACCCTGGAGGTCTTTAAGGGTCATTATTTATGTGGTGCTTGGGGATATGGTTTAGAGGTGAATCTTATGGAGTAGGCTTCTGGGTTGGACTTGGTGATCCTGAGGGTCTTTTCCAACCTGAATGTTTCTGTGATTGATCAAATTTTCAGCATAGCACACAATGGAATGGAGGCCTTGCAGGAAAAAACCAACAACCTCCTTCAGGAGAAAAGATTAAGATTTGAGAAAGCTTTAACCAGGAAAATAGGGCAGAAATCATCCTGCAGCCCTAACATCAGCCTTGTAATGAATTCCAACCGTCCCCCTGAAGAGTGGGATGATGATGCCAGCTCCTTACCTTCCTTCAGTCTTCCACTCTGTCCACTGTCCAGTTGCAAACTTATACTCAAAGAGATCATTTTTATTCTTCAGGTTGGAGTTGGAATAAATGTCTCCAGTGTAACCACCTGGGCAAGAACAATTCTGTTATACTCAACTGCAACAGAGCATCCACACTTCCGGGGTGGTGGTAGAAGAAAACAAGTTTAGATCTACAAGGATGCTGAAGGGCCTGGAGCACTGCCTGGGGAGGAGAGGCTGAGAGCCCTGGGGGTGGTCAGTCTGGAAAGGAGAAGGCTGAGAGGGATCTGATCAATGGCTATCAATAGCTGAGGGCTGGGGGTCAGGAAGGAAGGGACAGGGCCAGGCTCTGCTCAGTTGTGCCCTGGGATAGGACAAGAGGCAAAGAATGGAAACTACAGTACAGGAGGATCAACCTCAACATGAGGAAGAACTTCTTCATTGTGAGGGTCCCAGAGCCCTGGAGCAGGCTGCCCAGAGAGGTTGTGGAGTCTCCTTCTCTGGAGCCTTTCCAGCCCTGTCTGGATGTGTTCCTGTGTGACCTGTGCTGGATTCCATGCTCCTGCTCTGGCAGGGGGTTGGACCTGAGGTCCAGAGGTCCCTTCCAACCCCTAACTGTGATCTGTGATCACACAGAGAAGGTTTTGGCCAAAAGACTACAGGTGGGAGACTTTTCCTGCACCCCTACCCCCAAAGAAACCCTATGGTCATGAGTTTCAAGTCTTCCTTACTTTAAACAAAAAGTATTTCTAAGTTAAATCTGAAATCACTCAGCCCTGAGCACAGGGTTTGCTACTGAGCTGAGCTATTGACACTTCCTAGAAAGACCTCACTTTGCCACACCCCAGCAGCACAACTGTAAGCAGCCCCTGTCTTACCAAATACAAACATGCTGCTCCCATAGACCACGGCTGAGTGGTGGTAGCGCGGTGCCGGCGGCGTCCCCGTGGTGAAAGCCCTGCACAACGTTGAGGAAGCAGCAGTTACAGCCCCGGGGCCATGCTCCAGGCACCCAGGGCTATTGTGCAGGCTCAAAAAAAGACACAAGGGCTAAAAGTGATTCTGCTGCTCCTGAGTGTTTTCACTGCTTGTGCTCTGGTAATCAGACTGTCTAAGATTTTACGACAGACTTAGCACTGCCAACCCAAACAGCTGCAAACGTTGCTGCTGAAGGCTGCCTGGCAGAGGCAGCGCATGAGGCACAGAGCAAAGGAGCGAACCAAAGGTGTCTGTGAGCCCCCCTTGGCACCCTTCCTGCCCCGAGGGGCTGCAGCAGCCCAGTCCCCGCCCGCATTCTTTCAGCACTCACAGGGGTAGGAATGGGCACCGGTGGCTCACTGCCCATCACTCCCTGGCAGGCAGGAGCTGTGGGGGCACTCAGTGCCACGCAGTCGTTTGCTGGGATCAGCTCTGATAGCGCCTGGCAGGGGGCAACGCTTCCCCTGGGATGCTCTGGTAGAGCTCCAACTCTCACAAGCCGGGGGAGCTGAGGAAAGCAGCAGAGGCACCTCCCAGCCCTGCCAGCAGCCCTGCAGCAGCGGGACCGAGCGAGGGGCGCGGAACGCAGCCCACCTGCACCACGAGCAGTCCTTCACGTCGAAGCGCAGCAGGTCGTTCAGCATCGTCTTCCTGCGGGGAGGAACGGGAGAGGCGACTGAGCCGGGCCGCGGAACCGGCGAGGGGCGACCCCACTGCCCTCAGCCGTGGCTCCTCTCGGGCCCGGGCCTGCTCCCCACGGCGCCTGCTGCCCCCAGGCCCGGCCCGGCCTTACCCGTTGTCCCCGCCGAAGACGTAGATGGCATCCCGGTAGGCCACCACGGTGTGCTTGCTGCGCCTGCGGGCGGCAGAGAGCGGCGGTCAGGACTGGCCGGTACACCCCCTCCAGCCCCCGCCGCCGCCCCCCGTTCCCCGCTCACCGGGCCCCCACGAACTCGTCGCAGGGCGGGAGGCGGCGCCACCGGTGCACGGTCTCGAAGGGCCCGAAGTTGAGGGTGAGGTACTCGACGCTGTCCGAGCAGCTGTGGTCGAAGTCCACGCTCGGCGCCACCTTCGAGCGCCCCGCGCCGCCCGCCGGGGCCCCGCCGGCCGCCATGGCCCAGCCACCGCGGGGCCGCCTCCCCGCCGGACTACGGCTCCCGGCGCGCCCCGGGACCGCGGCTTCCCCGCCTCCTCGCCAGGCTGGGGTTCCGGGCACGGCTCTCCCCTCCCCGCCGGACTACAACTCCCGGCGCGCCGGGGGATGACGGCTCCCGGCACGGCGTCTCCGCCTCCTCGTCCTTCTACGGCTCCGGGCGTGCCCCAGGACCGCGGCTTCCGTGCCGGTCCAGGGCTGCTGGTTCCCGGCTGCCGCCTCGCTCCCTCCCGCCTCGCCGCGGTCCCCCCCGGCCTGCAGCCCCTAGCATGCACCGCCCCGAAGACCGTGAGTTCGAGGCCCGCGCCGGCAGAGCACTGGGACCGAGGCAGCACTGGGGCCGCCCCTGCGGGGCCTCGGGAGCCGGGCGGGTGCGGGAGTTTGCTGTGTTAGCACAAAAAAACCAACCAAGGCCAATGCGCACCGGGACGTGCAAAGTCCTTTGAGATCCGTCTGTGGCTCCCGCAGCTCCGCGCTGCCCAGCGAGGTGATGCTCGGGGTGCAGAATGCGATCGGTGCCTCCCCACGGAGCCGGACACGCGTGTGCCAGGCACCGGCACATGCCGAGGGCAGGGCGGAAGCCTGAATCTGTTCCTGAAGCACGTTCAGGGCTAAACTGTTCTTTTGGAGGACAAACGAGCAATGGAGAAAGGGCCTCCGATGGAGATATCCTCAAAAACTGAAACATAGGAAATAGCACGCTCAGCTTTGGCTCCAAAATCGTGCCCTAGGCTAATCCGGCCTCACTGCCATGTCACAAACCAGCTCCTACCTGGGAGACCCCTGCCCAAAGTAGACTCACTGAGCATGTGTAGGGCAGTGAAGAGCAGCTGGAGCTCTACGGGGAAGGCTTCAAGAACCTGACCACTGGCTCATTGCATTAGGGGGTGCTGCCCTGGGGCAAAGCTGGTGCAGTCCACTTAATAAATGTCCACCACAAATCCCACCTGGTGCACTGGATTTGTGGGGACAGCCCCCAGCACCCAGACTTGCACAGCTTTGTGATAAAGAAATGCTGCTCTTAAAGCCATTCCCAGCGGTGAGGGCACTGATCCCCAATTTTGGTGACAAATCCACCCCTGGGGTTTAATTTAGTTTAACAGGGACCTTGCAGTTCTAGCACAGCCTTAGCAACCTTCACCACTGTTGGTTTAGTTTCTCCTCAAGAGCAGACAGCAGAG
Source organism: Indicator indicator (assembly GCF_027791375.1). NCBI lineage: Eukaryota > Metazoa > Chordata > Aves > Piciformes > Indicatoridae > Indicator > Indicator indicator. The sequence goes on along the minus strand of NC_072044.1, from coordinate 4,948,633 downwards.
GGGTGCTCTGCACCTCCAACCCACAGAGCTCAGACACATCTGCACAGAGTCCAGCACCTCTCACCCAGGCAGATTTGCTCCAGCAGAGCTGATGGCCCCAGCAGTGGTGTTTTGGTACAGCATGGGGCATTAGGAATTTTGTTATGAGGGACAGGAGGAAAGCAGAAAGGCAAAGGGGTTAGAGCTGGGTGAGCAGTAGGACCATGCAGAGGTCCCTCAAACCATCTCCCTTGGTACATGGTTGCTCTCACATCCTACTTGGCCATTGAGTCTCAACATTTCCTGTCCTGCACACCAGGAGCTCAATGGCCATAGTGTGCTGCACGATGAGGCTGCTCCTGCATGGGGACAGGGCCAGCTCCAGGGAGTGGTCCCAAACTGCAGCTCTTGGGCAGCAGCACTGTGCCCACCAGTGTGGGCTGCATGTGAGCTGCTGCTGCAGGGCAGAGCGAAGAGCATGAGGCCCCAGACCCAACTCACCTCCCAGACTCACTCAGCTACACTCTGAGCAAAATACCTGCAAATTAAAAGTCATTTCTAACCAACACACTGAGGAGCTCCAGCAAGAGCTCTACAAGACACTGCCCCACCTGCTTTTTGGTCCTTGGAATTGCAAAGAAATCCTTGGATTTCTCATTCAGGAGGAGGAACAGTGAGAAAAGTGTCAGCAGGTCAAGCTTGTTTAAACCTTCCATCTGACTTATCCAAAGCATCACCAAGCACACAGCAGTCACCTCCCACCAGCAACCACACAAACCCCACCAGCATCCCTCCACAACCAGACCTGAACAGGCTTCCATTTCTCTCTGACACCCCAAGACAGGCTGTATTAGTTTTGGGTTAAATTAACAAGGTGGGAATTGTAAAATATAGTTATTTTTATTTTCCAAAAAAACCCACCCCAAAACTATGCACAAAACTGATAGAATTATTTACAGGTTCTATTCGGTCGTGAATTCATCCAGGATGCTTAATGGCAATTTTGACACAATTTAGAGAGTTCAGAGACTGGAAAAAGCTATGACACAAATAGCTTCACCCACTTATAAACCAAAGGCCAACCAATAACCCTTAGGAAGATATGAGCAGGCTGGGTTTACTCATGAGGATTAGAGTAGGAATTTGGAGATGGTCCCTAGCTCACTCTCTCTGCTGACAGGCTCCAGAAACTGTCGGTTTGCAATCCAGTTGGAGGCTCAGGCTTTATCCCAGGGCTCTGGACCAGACACTCGAAGCAAGGCAGGACACTGGAGACGACAAGGCTTGAAGTGAGGAGAGGCTTCAGCAGACGTGAGCAAGGCTTGAGCAAGGCTGATCTGAGCGAGGAAGATCTGAGGAAGGCTGATCTGAGCAAGGCAGATCTGAGCAGGAGCAGATCTGAGCAAGCCCCCAGGCTCCCCAGTCTCTTGTATATATACAAAATGCCAGAGGTCACTTGGTCCAGTGGGGCACTAAAGCTAACATGGAGCCACCCAATAGGAAGCCTTCTGCCAGGCTATGACCATAACAGGCAGAGGCCAGGACCTTGTATCTGGGGAAGCTTTCGTGCTCTGACCCCAGCTGGCATCTTGTTTACCAGACAGGCAAGGGCCTGGCCCCTTTGTTCCTTTTCCCGCCCTGCCCTGTTGTTGTGGCAGGAAGGAGGGGAGAGCAAGGACCTGTCTAGACATCTTGAGGCTTGTCTGGATTTGTACTGGGCCATGTGTCATGGCCTACCACCACACAGGCCTAGGTGCTTCCAGATGTTTGGTATTCACTTAGCTCCAAGAAGCCAAAGCATGGGGCAAAGAAAATCATGGTCCCACCTCTTACCGGGGCTGGGACCAGTCCCCCTCCCTTGTTGGTCTCTTCTCCCAGGCACCCAGCAGCAGAAGGAGGGGACACAGTCTCAAGCTGTGCCAGGGGAGGTATAGGCTGGATATTAGGAAGTTCTTCACAGAGAGGGTGATTGCCCATTGGGATGTGCTGCCCAGGGAGGTGGTGGTTGCCATCACTGGAGACGTTCAAGAGGAGACTGGATGAGGCTCTTAGTGCCAGGGTCTGGTTGATTGCTTAGGGCTGGCTGATAGGTTGGACTGGATGATCTTGGAGGTCTCTTCCAACCTGCTTGATTCTCTGAGGACACTCACTTGAACCTTCCTGCACAGGTATCAGGACACACAACTGCAGCCACTGCTTCTAGCTGGGTTTCCTTCAGAGCCTGCACTGTGTAGTTTAACTTGGGTTGAAAAGACCAAGGGAGAGTGAGAGCCAAGGCAAACATCTCAACCTTCCCAGTAAACTTCCAAACAAAACCAAAAGTGACATCTAGGTCAGACAGCAGCAGCATTCCCACTGACGGGAATGGTGTGGTACCAGGTTTGATTTGATGTTCTTACACACCAGAGAACCCACAGGGAATAAAGCCACGAGGACACAGCTGAATGGGAGCTGGAGCAGAGCTACCTCTTCACATGCACACACAAAATTCAGGCCTCAAACTCTGCTTCCCATGGAGTTAGCCAAACAAAGCCACTGAGAACTGGAGGCCAATCCAATGGTGGGGACTGTCCTCTAGTACTGCCCATTCTTGGGCACCACCTGAGGGGCTGGGCTGGGAGGGGGCAGGGAGGTCTGCTCTAGAAGTCGGTGTTGTTTTACTGCTTTCCACACACAAACCCTGCAGCCCTGGCTGTTACAAAGTCAGCTACCCCCTCCTGCTAAAAAAGTGAAAAGCTCTGCTCTGCACACCTGCAAGACAGAATTATTCCAGCTCTTTGGAGGCTTTAGATAAAATTCCAAAGCACATTGTCCACAAAGGAACAGCAAGTACATTCCTTAGGAAAGGAATCACATGACAGGGCTTGGAAGGGACCTCCAGAGATCATCCAGTCCAACCCCTGCCAGAGCAGGAGTACCCAGGGCAGGGCACAAAGGAACACATCCAGGTGGGTTTGGAAAGTCTCCAGAGAAGACTCCACAACCTCTCTGGGCAGCCTGCTCCAGCACCCTCACACTACAGAAGTTTCTCATCTTGAGGTGGAACCTCCTGGGTTTCAGCTTGCACCTGTTGTTCCTTGTCCTCTCACTGGGCACCACAGAAAGGAGTCTGGCACCCCCATCCTGACCCCCACCCCTCAGATATTTATAGACATCTCTGAGGTCCCCTCTCAGCCTTCTCCTCTCCAGACTAAACAGCCCCACAGCTCTGTCTTCCTTCATAGGAGAGATGTTCCAAGTCCCCAAATCATCCTCATGGCTCTCTGTTGGACTCTCTCCAGCAAGTCTCTCTTGAAATGGGGAGCCCAGAACTGGACACAGCACTCCCGATGTGGTCTCACCAGGGCAGAGCAGAGGGGCAGGAGAACCTCTCTTGACCTGCTGGCCACTTTTCTTCATGCACCCCAGATGCTGTTGGCTCTCTTGGCCACAAGGGCACATTGCTGTCCCATTCAGAACCTGCTGTCCACCAGGGCTCCAAGGTCTTTCTCCACGGAGCTGATCTCCAGCAGGACAACCCCTAGCTTGTACTGGTGCCTGCTGCTGTTCCTCCCCAGATGAAATGCTATGATGGCTCAAGCCTTTCCTTTGAAGCAGATGGATGCATTCCAGGCCCCCCTCTCTGAGCAGCTGACTCCCATGGAACACCCTAACAGCCTCCAGCCAGCATCCACAGAAAGTTTCTTCAGGAGAAACAGATCTTTAAAAAAAAAAAGTGACTGCAGGAAACAAATTCCTTGGAAATCAGTTTTATATGAAGGATACCAATGTACATTTGAATAGTTTTATTTCCACTTTCCCCAAGGGGGAACCAAAGGCAGAGAGGTGTTGTGAGATACATCCCACTGTTCTCAAGGGGAGATCCACTTCCAGAGGCTATTTTACCACTCTGGAAACACACACACGGGAGTGTGAAGGAAGCAGAGTAGTTCAGAGTGGCTGTCATGGAGCAAATGGGTTAAATATCATCAGGATTTCCACCCCACCCTCCCCCCCTAAAAATTGTGGCTCCTGGTGTTCCATAACCCCAAAGTCTTTAGTTGCCACATGCCACAGGAGCAGAGGTTTCAGTGGTAACTTCCTTTGAGCATGAGCACACAGAAGCATCAGTAAAGAACTGCTCCCTGGGGACAGGGCAGCTGTGAGCCACAAAGCAGGAAGGAAGATATGCATCCAGCTTTATTGTCTCAGCTTCCCCTCCAAACTCCTGTAAACAGGCTCCACACCATCCAGGCATCTCTGGGAAGAGTCAATAGTTCTGTAGAAAGGCTGAGAGATTTACCCTGTGTTAGGTGAGCACGAAGAGGAAGGACCTCAGGAGGCATCCAAGCAGCCTGGAAGTGACTCCAGTTCCTTTCTCTGTCCAACTGTGCTGTGGGGAACTCAGTCAGGTGCCTCCTCAACAGGGAGAGACAGTCAGCTTTTAAAAATATTAAGGACACATTATTTTTATCTGTAAGAACTTCCTGGAAAGTTAACTGTGGAAAATGAAAGTGCTGCCAGGGTGAGACCAAGGTGCAAAGCTCCACAGCCTCCGGCCTTGCTGCTTGCTCAGTGTTCCTTCCCTTAGCAGATTGGTGGCAAGATGAATTGCACCGAGGCCAGCATCATCCACCTGGAACGAGCAGACACTGGAAAATGTTTTATGTTTAATCATAAAACGTGGAATAAACAAAAAAAAAAAAAAAAACAAACCCAAAAAACCCAAAACCAACACAAAACCCCAAGCCCAAATCCTATTGTTGAGCTGTGCCTGGGCTGCTGTGGGCCCTGGGGCTAGATGCCAATGGCCTGCAGCACTCTCTTCTCGTTCTCGTTGAGGTGGTCAGAGAACATTGCATAGCAGGGCTGCTGTGCAAACTGGCAGAGGAAGTCAGTCAGGTAGGCCTGGAAGGAACACAGAGAGGCCCAGTTAGCATCACTCCATCTTCTGTGTTTAAGTCTGGAGAAGAGAAGACTGAGAGGGGATTTATAAATTTCTGAGGGCTGGGGCTCAAGAGGGAGGGGACAGCTGCTGCTCAGTTGCACCCTGGACAAGGGGCAATGGATTGAAACTGCAGCACAGGAGGTTCCACTTCAACATGAGGAGGAACTTCTGCACTGTGAGGGTCACAGAGCCCTGGAGCAGGCTGCCCAGAGAGGTTGTGGAGTCTCCTTCTCTGGAGCCTTTCCAGCCCTGTCTGGATGTGTTCCTGTGTGACCTGTGCTGGATTCTATGGTCCTCTTCTGGCAGGGGGTTGGACTGGAAGATCTCCAGAGGTCCCTTCCAACCCCTAACATCTGTGATCCTGTGTATCAAAAGATAAAGCTCAGCATGCACCAGGGAAGACCAAGGGAACAGCCTAGCAGAGGAAGGGGAGCAGCAAAGAAGCACTAAGAAGCAGCTGCCAGGTGGTGGCAGAAAGCAGCTGCAAAGTGTCACAGAGGGCCTGAGAGGCTGCCAGCATCCCCAGGTGGAAAAGGAAATTCTGCCATGTTCAGTCTCCACTCAAACAGCTGTGAAGTGTCTCATCTCCCCTTGTTCAAAGAGTTTTGGTCATTCCCCTTTCCAGCCTACAACCACTGAACCAATAAGGAATTCTCCAGGCATTCCTGGGATACTCTGCACTTCCCTAAGGAAGTTCAGTGACCTGAGCCCATTTGGGACAACCAATAAGTTAGGCTTCCAGGGATTTACAGTTCTGTTAGAGTACAACATAAAAACAAATCCATAATGATAGGCTGAGAGGGTTGGGGTTGTTCACTCTGGAGAGGAGAAGGCTCCAAGGAGACCTTCTTGTGGCCTTCCAGTATCTGAAGGGGGCTACAAGAAAGCTGGGGAGGGACTTTTTAGGGTGTCAGTGTATCGGGTTTAGCTGAGCTGGAGTTAATTCTCCTCCAAGCATCCTTCTAGTGCCAGGGCCAAACCACCACAGTCAGGTAGTGATAAGAGCGGGGAATGGAGCAAAACTAGAAGTGGGGAGATTCAGATTGGATGTTAGGAAGAAATTCTTGCCCATGAGGGTGGTGAGAGACTGGCACAGGTTGCCCAGGGAGGTGGTGGAAGCCTCATCCCTGGAGGTTTTTGCAGCCAGGCTGGATGTGGCTGTGAGCAACCTGCTGTGGTGTGAGGTGTCCCTGCCCATGGCAGAGGGGTTGGAACTGGATGAGCCTTGAGGTCCCTTCCAACAATTCTATGATTCCATGAATTGGATTAAATCCCAGCACTCTAGAGCATCACCTGGAGATCTATTTGGTACAGAGGATCCTTTAATGCATCTGGATCATCCTCTTCATCATCTTCATAGTAATCATCATCTGTCAGAGGCAAACCAGCAGGTTTTAACATCAAACAGGGCAGTACCTCTCAGGAATTTGCCAGCAGACTGTTGTTGAGCTCCAAGAATTCAAGAATAAACAGTTTCAGCACTGCTGGGTTTAAAACTCCACTGTGAGCACACAGGGGGTACCAGACAAGCAGGTCTGTCAGAGACACACTCCCAGCTCTCTGCTGATGTCAGCTGCCTCCCTCATTGTATTTGCCTGAAGGTTCTCCCCTCCAAGACTATACAAAGCAGAGAGCAGAGGGAAGCAGATGAGGTACCTGCTCTATCCTCTTTATGCACCAATTATTTCTCAAGGTCACCCCCCAGACAAGCTCATCCACTTCTCCAACAATGTCATTGCAAGGTCACACCTACAGCTCTGAGCAGCAATTTTCTCTTGAGATGGAAGATCTGCACAAACCTCCCAGCAATGTGAAGCATAGGCAGCATTTGAACTCAGGTGAAGCATGGAGCTCTGCCATGCCTGTGCTAGTCACAGACATGTCCCTCTTGCAGGTAAGGTTGCCCAGGAAGGTGGCTGAGGACCCATCCCTGGAGATATTCAAAGTGAGGCTCAACAAGGTTCTGGGCAACCTGATCTGGTGGAGGATGTCCCTGCTGACTGCAGGAGGGTTGGACTGGGTGAGCTTTGGAGGTCCCTTCCAACCCAGACCATTCTATCAAACACTGGCAAGGCAGATTGCTTGTGTTGCTTCACAGATAGGAGCTTGGGTTCTGCCTTGGCTGTTAGCCAGGAAGTTCCTTTGGAAGTTCCTTCCAACCCAGAGCATTCTGTGATTCATTCCAAGTCCCAGTCTGGTTATTTCCTTCCCCTGCCTGTAGCCTCTCTTGAGCTGCTGTGAAGGTCAGAGAGCTTTGACCAGGATGGCATCTCCCCTGTTTTGGCTTTGAGCAAGCACTTTGAAGCTGTTACTTACCATACTTGTTTGTGGAAAGAATGTCTGATAAGAACTGCCCTGCTAAGCCTTCATCTTCATCCTCATCCTCTTCCTGATCCTCCCACATATCATTTGAATCATCTGTTTAGGAAAAAAAAAAAGTGATTCTAGAAATAATCCAAATCCAAGAGGGCTGTTGGTCACTCTAGGGGGGACTTCAGTTTTCAGGCAAACACTGCTGCTGGTGCCTGCAAGTGAAGGGAAACAGCTGCAGCCTTTGGCCTCCTTTGGGAATGAGTGAAATGAGTGACTCAGGAACTGGAGCTAAGCAAAAAGTTTAGAACAGATGCTTGAAGTAGGGGAGAAGAAAAGGAAGCCAAATACAGCAGGGCAGGAGGATTTTATTGGCATGTGGTCAGATCCCACCTTCCAAACTGGCCCAAAATCCTGTTCAGGTGTAAGAGTAAACAGCACTGACTGAGCTCAGCCTCTGGTCACTGCCTGAGCCTTGGCAATTCCAGGCATGCTCTTTGGTATTTTAAGTTCCTCACTGCTATAAGCACTGCTGAAGAGAGGGCAAAGGAGGTTTCAGCCATGCAAAGGAAGCAGCAAAGGCAGCAGTGTACCTTGGCTCCAGTCTGCAGCTGTCTGTCTGGATGCATTTGCTTCCATGGCATTGGAGAGCTCATTGATGATCAGCTTCAAGATTTTGACCAACAGAGGAATGTTTGTCCAGCGCTCAGGGTCTGCAAGGGAGAAATACTGACTCAGAGAATGGCTTGGGGTGGAAGGGAGCTTCAAGATCATCCAGCTCCAACGCCCTGCCATGGGCAGGGACACCTCCCACCAGCCCAGCTTGCTCAAGGCCTCATCCAGCCTGGCCTTGAACACCTCCAGGCAGGGGACAGCCACAGCCTCCCTGGGCAACCTGTTCCAGTCTCTCCCCACCCTCACTCTCAAGAATTTCTTCCTATTCTTCAGTCTCAATCTCCCTTCTTCCAGCTGAAAGCCATTGCCCTCCTTCACTGCTTTGAATAAAGAATTGTTAAAAACCAGGGCTGGGCTGGTTTGGGTTTTGTTTGGTTTGGGTGTGGGTTTTTTCCTGTTTTGTTTTGTGCTTTGAGGGTTTTTTTGTTTAGTTTTGTGGTTGCTTTTTTGTTGTTTTTGTTTGTTTGTTTGTTTTTGTAGTTTTCCTACCCATTTCCAGTGCTTACATCCCCTGAGCACTCACATACAGTGCAGCAAAACCTCCAGGTTGGAAGGAGAAAGGAACTGACATAAACCCCTCAAATGTCCTTTCTGTCAACCTTCACAGCTGGATTTCCAAAGACCTTAACTCCAAACCCCAATCTTGCCTATTTTAAATGAAGGCATTAAGGTTAATATCTTGATGGCTGTGACTCTGCCCAAGGACATCAGAGCTGCAGATGACTTCATGAAGCTTTCTTCTTTGGAGTACAGTCACACACCTGGCACTGCAGCACCCCACAGGTGACTCCGCCCTTTGAGACACTGTGAGCTTCAACCTGGCCTCCCCAGTGTGCCCCCGGGGCTTAGTTATTCCATAGGGATAGCCAGAGAGTGTCATTGACTATAGGGAGAGCCAGAGAGTGTAGTGTCCATAGGGAGAGCCAGAGACTGGTAGTGTCCATAGGGAGAGCCAGAGAATGTTACTGACTATAGGGAGAGCCAGAGTGTAGTGTCCATAGGGAGAGCCAGAGAGTGTAGTGTCCATAGGGAGAGCCAGAGAATGTTACTGACTATAGGGAGAGCCAGAGTGTAGTGTCCTTGCCTGGAGAAGTGAAGATCCTAGCAAACACAGAACCTGGGAGCACAGGTTTTCACTTGTCTGGTTTAGTATTAACCTTGGTTTAACTCAGATGCTGGCAGTTACCCTTCCTCTGTCTGACCAGAAACAAACCACTGTGCTGCTCTGGGGGTTTAAAGCAAGTCATGATAAGGCAGCAAGTGTCCTGTGACCACTGCTCACTCCTCACACTCCTGGTGCTCTCCCCTGTTCATCTCCCAGCTTAGCCCTCTACTCCACACCCCAAATCTCCTGAGCCTGCAAGAGCTGAAGGCTTGAGGAGCACTTCAATGGGCCTCCTCCAGGCTGGATGCATTCAGCTGTCATGTCCCATTCCACATCTGGCCACACAAGTTGCAGAAATGAGGTTTTGAGTGTCCACTGAGGACAGCAGCTCCCCAGGGTCTTCCTCTGGGGCTCAGTCCTCACAAAACCCCTGCCCAGTGCTCACTCCAGTTGAATGTGTGACTCCCCACAGCACCCTGGAGTCACAGACTCTGGGTTCAGGCAATTAATGACACAAGTCTTCTGCAGGAGACTGGTCAAGCTTCCCTTCCCAGTGATCTCTAATTTCTTGAACTCATTGCTGGTATTTGTGCAATGCTGCCTCAGCCAAAAAAGGACCACTTCTGATTTTTAATCTCTGCATTCACTACACAAACCTTCCTCCCAGAGCAGCTACTGGGGAGCATGAAATTGTCAGCTCTGCCTCATCAGACGGAACAAGATGACGTGAAATAGCAGCAAATAACTCCCTATCCCATCATCACCTCATCCATTTAGATTAAATCAGAGACATCAGGAGCCTTCCAAATCAGTCCTTGGTGGAAGGAAGGCAAACAATGGATGTGTTAAGTACCTGTATGGATCAGCTCTCAGGTACCTGATGCATGGATCAGCTCTGAAGAACAATGCACACCTGCAGGAAATATCTCCCACAGCTTTGTGTGAGCTGCAAGAGCTATTTTAAGGCTTCTCCTAGCATCTGCTAAGAGGAAAACGCAGCCCTGCTGAGCCAGCAGAGCAGCTACTCACTCTTGGCCGACTTGGAGCGCGTCCGGATTCCCTCATCCATGTTGAAGATCTCTTCTCCCTTCACCCGGATGTCCTGCAGCCTCTTGTCATCTGTGTTGATGCCATACTGCAGGAGTTTGCACAACGCTACAGAGCTGGCAGCAGGGAACAGGAAAGTGACAGATCAGAATTGCCCTCGAGTGCCTGCCTGGCTTCCAGGTGTCTGTTAGCAGCAGCACATCTGCAGCGCAGACGTTCAGTGTCCTCACCCCCAGGCGGCCCCCAAGGCCAAGCTCTGCAGAACCTTCCCATTCCTCCTGCCTTCTGGCAGTCACCACAGCTGGGCTCATCTGCAAAGGGACTCATGCCCTGGCCTGCAGAGCGAGCTGGAAACTGACAAAGCTTTGGACTGAACACCACCAAACAGTGCAGGCATGCACTGAAGCTTTTCCAGCTCAGAAGGGCCAGGAGGTGAAGCCACTCCTGAAGTGTCAGCTGCAGATGAAGGTGCAATTAAGAGGACAACAGTGGCAAGAAAGCAGCAACCTGCTTGATCTGCAGCCATGAACATCTCTTCTGCTTTTCTCTAGTCTCAAGGCTCTTTTCCACTCTGGTCCTGCACAGCCCTGCTACACTCTGACCTTCCTAGTTTGCTCCTGCAGTATCTCCACCTTCTCTCCACCTCTGCACCTTAGATTTCTACTCCACACTTCCAAACCTTCTCCAGCTCCAGACTGTTTTCAAGCCATACTGAGGATGACTGACTACAGATTAAGGTCACCAATTTAGGCTGGGCACTATTGAACTCTTCTGGCTACACAAGTCTCAAACTGAAGTTTCAGAGCCCCATGGAATGGGATCATTTTGTGCTTCCCCCTCACACCTTCTTTCTCCCCGACACTGCTGGTTTGGTGCCAGACCTTACCTGCCAGCCCTGAGCTGCCCAAAGTTTTCCCATTCTTCATCATGCAAGTCAAGAACAAGTTCCCACTCAGAGGGATGGGGACACTACCATTTTCTAGTGCACCATAAGCACCACTGTGAGCAACCCAGGAGTGGAGCCATGCCAAGTCAGCTGCTCACAAACTGCTCTCATCTTGGACAGTCTGGAGACACTGATGAGCAGCAGCACTGCACCTTGTTCTCCCTGCCAGCTCCAGCCCTGGCTTCTCCCTGTGGCTGTCAGCAGTCTCTGGAGATCCCAGACACAGCCCTGCTCTGTCTAACTGGGGATGTACCACTCTCTTGGGATGAAACAGACCAAGCACAGAATCATAAAATGGCTTGGGTTGGAAGGGATCATCTACTCCAACCTCTCTGCCATGGGCAGGGACACCTCTCAACTAGACTTGGTTGCTCAAGGCCTCATCCAAGCTGGCCTTGAACACCCCCAAGGAGGGGATATCCACAACCTGCCTGGGCAGCCTGTGCCAGAGTCTCACCCCTCACACTGAAGAACTTCTTCCTCAGCTCCAGTCTAACCCTGCTCTCCCTCAGCTTCAAACCATTCTCCCTTGTCCTGACTCTAGACACCCTCAGCAAAAGTCTCTCTGCAGCCTTCCTATAGGATCCCTTCAGGTCCTGACAGGCAGCTCTAAGGTCCCCCCAGAGTCTTCTCTTCTCCAGGCTGCACACCCCCAGCTCCCTCAGCCTGGCTTCACAGCAGAGCTGCTCCAGCCCTTGGATCATCTTTGTGCCCCTCCTTCTCGGTCTCTTTTCACATGCAACAAGTAACAGGACAAGAGGAAATCACAGAATTGTTTGGGTTGGCAAAGCCCTCTGAGATCATCCAGTCCTACACCAACCCAACCCCACCATGGCCACCAAACCAGGGCCCCAAGTGCCATGGCCACACCTCCAGCCATGGAGACTCCACCACCTCCCTGGGCAGCCTCTTCCAATCCCTGAACACTCCTCCAGCAAACAAATTTTAACTCCTCTCCAACCTAATCCTCCCCTGGCACAATTTCAGGACAATTCCTCTCCTTCTATCACCTGAGACTGGGGAGAAGAGCCCAACCCCCACCTGGCTCCAGCCTCCTCTCAGGAGCTGTAGAGAGCAATGAGGTCTCCCTCAGCCTCCTCTTCTCCACACTAAACACCCCCAGCTCCCTCAGCTGCTCCTCCCCAGCCCTGCTCTTCAGACCCTTCCCCAGCTTTGTTGCCCTTCTCTGGGCCTGCTCCAGCCTCAGTGAGGGGCGTGAGGGGTCCAGAACTGACCCCAGGATTCAAGGCGCAGCCTCAGCAGTGCCCAGCACAGGGGCACAATCCCTGCCCTACTCCTGCTGCCCACACCATTGCTGATCCAGGCCAGGCTCCTGGTGGCCTTCTTGGCCCCCTGGGCACTGCTGGCTCATCTTCAGTTGCTGTCACACAGCACCCCCAGGTGCTTTTCCACTTGGCAGTTTTCAGCTACTGTGCCCCAAGCCTGGAGCCTTCTTGGGGTTGTTGTGACCCAAATGCAGGACCCAGCCCTTGGCTTTGTTAACCCTCATGCAAATGACCTCAGCACAGGGATCCAGCCTGGCCAGAAACCTTTGCAGAGCCTTCCTGCCCTCCAGCAGATCAACACTGACACCCAATTCCCTCATCCAGATCATTAATAAAGATGAAATTGCCTCAACTTGCACCAGGGGAGGTTCAGTTTGGACATCAGGAAAATTTTCTTCCAGAAATGGTTCTCAGGCACTGGCACAGGCTGCCCAGGGAGGTGGTCAAGTCCCCATCCCTGGAGGTGTTTTAAACCTGTATAAATGGAGTGCTGAGGGCCATGGGTTAGTGGCAGTGGCTCAGCAGCAGGGTGGATTGTGAGCTCTGGTTGAGTGGCTGGGCTGGATGATCTCAAAGTTCTCTTTGCATCTCAACAGTTCTATGATTCTATAAAGGTAACTTCCTGTCTGGAAGCCATTCTCAGCCCTTTCACAGAAGTTCAATGTCCAAAGCACTGCTGTGCTTGCAAAAGCTACCCCTTGCCCTTGGGTCACCCTGTGCTGGCACAGCAACAGCCAGCAGTGAGGGGCACTCTGGGGACCATGGCAGAAAGCTGAGGCTCCCACAGCTCCCCTGTGCCAGGCTGACAGTGCAGGGGAAGTGCAGTCATTCTGTCCAAGGCTGGCACACAGCAAGGCAGGCCTGAGCCAGCTGCCCTTTGCCCCCCAGCCAGCAGAGGTGTTTGCAGTGGGAGCCCAGCCAGCTCCTGGAGCACCTCACCTGACTTTGCCCTCATACTGCCCATAGAAGAGGTGCTGCCTGCTCATCCACTCAGCCATCACGAACTCCAGGGCAGGCTTGCCTGTGGGACCAGGGAGGCTGCACAGGAACTCCAGCAGTGGTTCCAGTTGAGAGTGAACCAAGTGAGCAAACACCATAATCAAGGACTACAGGAGGAGAGAGGAGATGTTAGCTATGCATAATGTAAGAGCTGCAAACGTTCCATCAAATATTCAAGAGCTCCCTGCAGGAGCAGAACCCCAAGAGGAGGAGAAGTGAAGCCATCTGCAAGATCCTGTGTGCTGCAAAAGCAGGCAATAAACCACCCCAAAAACACAGCAGGAATACATTTACTCACACCCATGCCCCAGACTAACAAACCTTCCTAAAGCAAAGCTTAAAAAATGACAGTTTGCAGGGGTTTGACTGGCGACAACCTCCCACAGCAACACCCAAACACTGCTGGTGCCCCCCTAGGCTCTGTTGGGCAGGAGCTGGGCATGGGGCTCTACACACAGAGCTCTAAACCCACACTGAATAAAGCAGGAGAGTGTCTCACCACCAAGAAACACAAGTTCTTGGTCCAGAGCCAGAAGCCAGGTTCTCTTTCCCTGCAGCACAAGACCACCCTCCTCCCACAGCACATCAGAATCCAGCAGCACCTCTCTGAGTGCACTCTGAACAGAAGTGCCAGGGAAGGAATTCCCAGCTTCAGAAAGGTTTTTACACAAGATGCAGGTTACAGCCTGACTCCTACAGACTGTGCACTTCCGAATGTTAGTCTCCAAGTCTGAGGGCATCTCTGTGAGCTTCCTCAGGGAAAAGCTGCCCAGCACCAGAGGCTCATAAAATGGTCCAGGCTGGAAGGGACCTCCAAAGCTCACCCAATCTGACCTCCCTGCAGTCAGCAGGGACGTTCCCAACTAGATCAGGCTGCCCAGTGCCCTGTTGAGTCTTACCTTGAATATCTCCAGGGATGGGGCCTCAACCTCCCTGGGCAACCTCTTTCAGTGTTCCACCACCCTCATAGTGAAGAACTTCTTCCTGATCTCAATCGGAATCTGCCCTTTTCTAGTTTGAAGCCACTGCCTCTCATCCTATCCCTGCAGGCCTTTGTGCATAGCCTCTCCCCATCCTTCCTGTAGCCCCCTTCAGGCACTGACAGGTTGCTATCAGGTCCCCCTGGAGCTTTCTCTTCTCCAGGCTGAACACCCTCAGCTCCCTCAGCCTGTCCCCATAGCAGAGCTGTTCCAACTCCCTGAGCATTTTCATGGCCTCCTCTGGCTCCTCTCCATCAGGTCCATGTCCTTCCTATATTGAGGGCTCCAGACCTGGACACAGCACTCCAGGTGAGGTCTCAGCAGAGCAAAGTGGCAGAATCACCTCTCTGGCTCTGCTGGCAACGCTGCTTTGGATGCAGCCCAGGCTGTGACTTGGCTTCTGGCCTGCAAGCTCACACTGCATGCCCATGGCCAGCTTCTCATCCATCAGCAGCCCATCACCTTGCAGGCTAGCACAGGGAAGAGACTCAGCATTGGCTACAGGGCCTTCATGTGACTGCTTCAGATTTAAGCTTCAGGGCCTTTTAAACCCAAAAATAGGCAGGGAGAGCCATTCTGAACAGCTAAGAACCAAGAGTGCATCCAAGGGGACAGTCAAGGCTTCAAGATGAAATCTGTGCTGACATCTGAATGGCCTTTTAGATTCACCATGTCCTGGCTTGAAAGATGCACCAAGATCAGAGAAATACACAGCAGAAAGGAATCAGAGCAGAGGGAACCTCAGCCTAGTGCTGCACTGAGAGCAAAGATAGGATCTTGCTCAATGGTGCCAGCAAAACCTCTTCCCCCAGCTGCTGCTGGGGCGCTGGGGCACTGGGGCAGCCATCCCTGGGTGTTCTACATGAAGGGCACAGACAAGGCAGGAGAGAGAATGAAGACCACTGGGATAAAATTATTCCACAGAACTGTGCCACCAGAAGTAGGTCAAGGCTAGAAGAGATCAGGATGTTCCTGAGCCTCTCTCCTGCTGCAGGCCAGCTACACTTCCCAGCCACCTTGTCTCAACTCCATACAAACCCAGGTACTGCTTTTGCCACAACATCTCTGCTGGGCCAACCCCTGCCCCCTCTGAAGGTTCTCTGCTTGCAAGCACAAGGTCAGGAGGGACTATTTAAGGTGCTTTAAAGCTTACCCACAAGAATCTGGCTAACCCTGAAATCCAGGCAACTCTCTCTAAGCAGCAAGCATTTTCCTGACTACTTCAAGAAGATCCAGAGACCCTCCAGCTGCAGTGGCCATAAATAACAGGCAGACAATTGTGAAAGGTGACAATTGCTTTTCCTGTCTCTCCTGCTTGTTCTCCTGGGTGCCCAACCTGCTCACCTGCATCACGCTGAGCGTCTCCGCTTGCTGCATTTTGCTCAGGATGGCTCTCAGGATCTGGTCCAGATTCTCTCCCAGTTCACTTCCTGCTTTTGAAATTAAAGTGGAGACCAGCCTGCCCACAAAGGCAGCAGTGAACTCTGAGGTCCTTGGGTCTAGAAGCTGGCTCACCACCTGCATGACATACCACAGCCCGTTGTGGCCCTGCTCATCGTGCCACTGCGCGATCTGCTCCAGCGCCACCGAGACGTAGGCACGCAGGCACTCGCCGCCGTTCTGAGGAGAGAACCACCTGTCAGACCCTCCCCTGGGGCCAAGGGAGTGGGCAGGCATGGCAAACACCTCCTTTCATCACCCCACAAAGACCCTTCCCTAAGATGAAAACAATGGGCAAAGTGGTGGCAGCTGTAAAGGAACAAAGACCCTTCCCTAAGATGAAAACAATGGGCAAAGTGGTGGCAGCTGTAAAGGATTTGAGCTCTCTGACGTGCAGCAAAATGAGTGAATGTAAAAAGCATTTCCACAGCCCTCAGGTCATTACCAAGCACAGAACTCTTCACTGCCAAGGCAGCTCCCAAGATCATTTGTAAATGCAAAGACAACCTGAAGGAGCTGCAGTTTTGTGCCAGTCTTGCTACCCAGAGAAACTCCAACAGATTCCACCAAGTGAGAACAAAGAGAGCAAAGTGTGGAAGTAACAAAACACAACCAACAGCTGAGCTGCAATCTTTGAGCCCTCCTTAAAACAAGGATCCAGCAGAGCAAACAGCTGCTGGTCTCCAGCCTCTTTTTTTCTGCTGTGCTGTTTAGGGAAAGCCACTGGCACAGGGTAGCTGGCACAAGGGCCTTACATAAGTGTGGCCAGCAGGGTGAGGGAGGGGATTCTCCCCCTCTGCTCCACCCTGGTGAGGCCCCGCCTGGAATACTGTGTCCAGTTCCGGAGCCTCTATTACAAGAAGGATCTGGAGGTGCTGGAACTTGTCCAGAGAAGGGCCATGAGAGTGAGCAGAGCCATCCAGCCTGGCCTTAAACAGCTCCAGGGATGAGGCTTCCACCACCTCCCTGGGCAAACTGTTCCAGTCTCTCATCACCCTCATGGGGAAGAACTTCTTCCTAACATCCAATCTGAATCTCCCCACTTCTAGTTTTGCTCCATCCCCCCTGACACCCTAAAAAGTCCCTCCCCAGCTTTTTTGGAGCCCCTTCAGATACTGGAAGGCCGCAAGAAGATCTCCTCAGAGCCTTCTCCTCTCCAGACTGCACAATCCCAACTCTCTCTGTCTCCGTGGCAGAGCAGCTCCAGCCCTCTGCTCATCCTTGTGGCCCTTCTCTGCACACCTTCCAGCACCTCCAGATCTTTCCTGTAACAGAGGCTCCAGAACTGGACACAGTGCTCCAGCCAGGTGGGGACTCACCAGAGTGGAGTAGAGGGGGGAAATCACCTCCTTGGCCCTGCTGGCCACACCTCTCTTGCTGCAGCCCAGGATATTAGCAAAAGCCACTCAAGCCCCTGAAGAACAGCACTTCCATGACAAAGTGGAGGTGGCAGACACCTGAGAAGGTGCCAATACAGCTACCAGCAAGCAAAGCCTTGGCTCCCTTGCAGGCTGTCACCTCTCTTGGACTGGCACAGCCTTGCAGCCCTTCCCACTCCCCACAGTGTTACCTGCATGGTTGCATTGTCATCTGTGTTCAGGCTACACTGAGCCACTGCAGGGAAGGCTTGGCAGATGAGCAGCTGGGACAGAGGAGGTTTTGTGTTCCTCACAACTGTGGTCAATATATCGATAGAGGTCTGAAAGGAGAACACCAACAAGAGACTGCTCAGCAGCAGCCACAGTGCCCTAGGGCAGCACCACCCACCCCTGGCACAGGCATCAGGCATCAGCTGGAGGGCTGTGAGCCAGCACTGCAGACAGCCTGGCTGGACAGGCCAGAACACTTTTTAAATCAGAGGGCCTTGGGAATCCCAGCCCCAGGCAGCACTGCCTTGGCCACGAACATGTGGTGAGTGCCAGCAAAGTGCCCACAGCACTGCAGACATTCAAAGCAGGACAACTACCTAGGTGTGGCAGCTCCACAGCACCCTGATGCCTGCTGTCAGCAGAGAACTGCTCCAGCTGACTTGTTCCAGTTTGTTGATATTGATTTCAATGTATGTTAATTACCCACAAGCAATTGTTAGCCATGCCAATCAGAACAGAGCATTAGCAGTTCATGGGATTAGTTCCACACAATCATTCTACACAGCCAGTGCTCAGTCTTTTGTGAGGAGCCTTTGCACAGAAAGGACAAACCTGTGTCACTCATCTCCAGCAGTTCATACACAGGTGACAGAAATCAGAACAAGCCTTACATAAAAGTGCAAGGAAGAGCTGTGCAGCCTGCTGGAGAACATTGCAGCAGAAAGAGGAGGCTGTTACTGGAGAAGGATGGCAAAATAAACAGTAAAAATGACCAGGGGAAAGCTGCAGAGACTGAGAGGAGGCCAGAGGGGCAGTTTAAGGTTAACTTTTACAAGCATCTCACCCCACCTGCAGTTTGCCATCTCTCCACAAAGAAACCTCCACCAATGACCAAAGTCACTGCTGCAAAGCAGTTCAGAAGCACCCTCCCTGCTCTCTGCAGACGTTAAAGAGGAGGGAAGCCTCTCCAGCTAAGCCCATGTCCCACTGTAGCACTTACTGCACAAAGCCCTGCTGGGATCTTGTCAGCAGGGGCCTGCATGATGCTGACAAGAGTTGGTATTAGCCTCATCTGCATTGGACCCTGGCAGGCTTCTATCTGAGCTAGCTCCTTAAAGATATCTTGGGCAAGAGAAGCAACAACTGGATCTGGAGAGAGAAAGCATTCCATTTACTGACACACACTGACAAACATCCCCATTACTGCCACCACTCTTGAACAGGCAAAGCAGCAAACGTCCCTTCCAGCTCCACCACCCCAAGTCACAGTCAGTCAGTTATCATTTACCAAGTTTTCAGCACCAGGGCTCAGTAGCAAACCCCGAAGCACTCTGAGGCTGCAGGCTGAATGCTTACCATTGCTGTACTTGACGAATATGGCAATGGTGAAGGGGCAGATTTTGTTCTCCACACTGGCTGTGAAGGCTGCGTCCACCGTGCAGACGATGCACAGCGTCTCCATCACCAGGTTGAGCACCTCGGAGCTGAACTGAGTTGCCAAGTGGATGAGGCCATCCAGGATGCTAGGCAGGAAAGGCTGCAGCACGTGGGTGCTCTCTGAGATCTTCAGCTGATCACAGTAGCTAGAGAAGAAATAAGGGATACAAAAATACCCCCACAAGACACTGAGGTGATTGCTGTGTTTCTGGAGGTGATACACCAGGGGCTCTTTCACCCCTCCCCTTCTGCTTCCTCAGGTTCACTCCTAGAGGATTTTTCCCTTCAGTCCAGTAGAATCACAGAATGGTTTGGGTGGGAAGGAACCTCCAAAGCTCATCCAGTCCAACCCCTCTGCAGTCAGCAGGGACATCCTCCACTAGAGCAGGTTGCCCAGAACCCTGTCCAGCCTGACCTTGAATATCTCCAGGGATGGGGGGTCCTCAACCACCTCCCTGGGCAACCTGCTGCAGTGGTCCAGCAGCCTCATGGTGCAGAACTTGTTCCTAACATAGTATTCCTTGATCTCAACAGCTCAGCTAACTCTTCTCCTCATTCCACCCCAGCAGAGTTGAGCCAAGTGATGTTAAAAGCTTCTACTCTCTCTCAGGAACAGCTATCTCAAGAGCTGCCCATGGATGGAGAATGGGGATGGAAATAAGCAGCCTGAGCCAGGCACTCACTGCTTACAGAGCTTCACTCCCATGTTCAACAGCTAGGGAGCCACAACAGCTCAGGAATAACTGAGATATGGCTCTGCCTTTATTGACTCCTTAACATGTCAGTACAAATAGGAGACAATCAGAGAATCACAGAATGCATCAGGTTGGAAAGGATCCTCAAAGGTCACCTTGTCCAACCTCTCTGCAGTCAGCAGGGACATCCCCAGCTAGATCAGGCTCAGGGCCACGTCAAGTTTGACCTTGAATGTCTCCAGAGATGGGGACTCCATCACCTCTGGGCAACCTGTTCCACTGTCTCAACACTCATTGTGCAGAGCCTCCTCCTGATGTCCAATCTGTATCTCCCCTGCTCCTGTTTCAAACCATTGCCCCTCATCCTACTGCTACAAGCCCTTGCAAACAGTCCCTGCCCAGCCTTCCTGTAGGTCCCCTTCAGGTACTGGAAGGCTGCTCTAAGGTCTCCTTGGAGCCTTTTCCAAGCTGCACAGCCCCAGCTCTCTCAGAGGAGAGGTGCTCCAGCTCTCTGATCATCTCATGGCCTCCTCTGGACTCTCATTGCAGGTGAGGTTTCATCAGAGCAGAGCACAGTCACCTCTCTTGAAGTGCTGGCCATACAAGATGTTTTTTGGGGGGAAGGCAGAGTTTTGCAAGGGGTTTTTGTGTGGTGGTTGTTTTTGACATTAATGTTCATATTTCACTTTAGAATCAATACAGCAGAATTTCCTTTGTCCTTCTCACAACCTATGTACAAAAACAGGATAAAAAAACCTCCAACAAACCAAACATTCCTCCTTGCTGTGATTTGCTCCACAAACCTATCTGATGTTATTCTGCCACCTCTGGAACTGAACAGAACAATCTGAGCTTCATCATGATGCTTTTCATCACTATCTAGTTCTGCTTGGCTTTGAGACTGTATCTTAGAATGGTTTGGGTTGGAAGGGACCTTAAAGCTCATCCAGTTCCAACCCTCCTGCCACGGGCAGGGACACCTCCCACCAATCCAGGTTGCTCAAGGCCTCATCCAGCCTGGCCTTGAACACCTCCAGGGAGGGAACATCCACCACCTCCCTGGGCAATCTGTGTCAGTGTCTCCCCACCCTCACTGTATCCTCTGGAGGATTTCATAGGATCATAGAATCACAGAATGGTCCAGGCCAGAAGGGACCTCTGAAACTCATCCAGTCCAATCCCCTGCATTCAGCAGGGACATCCCCAACTAGATCAGGTTGCCCAGGGCCTCGCTGAGCCTTACCTTGTATTCTCCTTGGAAGGGGCCTCAACCACCTCCCTGGGCAACCTGTAGCCAACTGTGGCAGTTTGGGCTGGGTGCCCCCTGCCACTGCTGCATGAGATACACCTCTGGTGTCCTGGGTGCCCACCCACAGGGGTGGACACAGGAAACGGCGTATTTCTACCCATAAATCCTGCACCCTATAAAGCCATCTGCAGAGTCATCCTCTTCCTCTTTCTTCCCTCTCTGCTCCCATGGAAGATGTCCTCTCTTATCAGGTAATGCCGGGGGAGTATCTCAGGCCTCTTAGACCTGACTAGGCCTAATGCCAGGAGGAGAATGGCGGGGGGGCAGTCTCAGACCTGGCCAGCCTGAGACTTGCCTAGCAGCGGGAGGGGGAAGAAAGAGCCCTGAGGGATTGGGTAGACCCTCAGGTGGGAGAAGGGAAGGATTGGAAGCCTCTGGGAATTGTGTAAGGGACTCTGTATGCTTTAGGATGTTCTTTGCCACTATGCTGTGTAATTTTTCTGTAGTTTCACCAATTGCTTTTCCATTTAAACTTTCCATCACTCTCCAATCCGTTTGCGTGAGTCATTCTTTTGTCCCTTTCGGGGCAAGAGATGTTCTGGCTGGCCTCAAACCAGCACACCAACCCTGGCTCTCAGTTTCCTGCTCCTCATCAGAGCAGTCCTATGCTGAAGCTGCTCACTTACTTTTTTAAGCTGCCATCTATTTCACCCAAAGCAAAGACTGCCACAGCCTATGCAGAGATGTTCCTAGTTTGGTGTCATTTTATGTCCCCTGTCCCTGGGGCTTTGCAATGCCTCAGGGTTTCCTTACCCCCAGATGGCTCTGACTGCAGAGATCCGCACAGAGGGAGGTTGGGTCTCGTGGAGGCCACTGACAGTGGCTTGCAGGAACTGCTGGATCAGCTCTGGAGACATGGCCACGGTGAAGCGGCTGGCGGCCCA
This sequence comes from Indicator indicator, assembly GCF_027791375.1. Lineage (NCBI taxonomy): Eukaryota > Metazoa > Chordata > Aves > Piciformes > Indicatoridae > Indicator > Indicator indicator. Next base: position 4,927,025 of record NC_072044.1, on the reverse strand, counting down.
GAGAGCACGGCCCAGGAGGAATGGAGACACTGAAGCAAAACAAACAACCCAGGGGCTTTAGTGTTAGGTTTTAGCAGGTTGAAACCACAGCTGCTTCCTTGCAGCATCCCAAACCTTGTCAGCCTAGGAGGAAAACAGAAGACAAATGTGCAGGCAGACAACCTTTGCTCACAGGCAGAATCCAGTTTATTTTCTTGGTTATTTCAAAGAAGAATTTATCTTTTGTTTATAAATAAATAAATAGCCACCTTTCCCCTCAGCTGGTTAGACCTGACCTTGTCCATCACAGCAATGCTCTGCTGATCACCAGGTCAAAGGTGAAGGAAGAGGAGGGAGGCTTTTCAGTACCTCCTGCTCAACAGCAGTGCTCAGGGAGAGGAATGAGAGAAACAGAGCATGTGCACAGGAATCCTCTGCAAGTGACTCTGGCTTCCAACCATCACCTTGCAATTACAAAAGAGAACCTTCAAGAGCACCAGAGGAGCAGTGTCTACTCAGTACCTTCTCACCTGTTTGCACCTATCAAGGTATGATAATGCTTAATGGTACTTAACCCTTCTGCCTTTGCAGGCTAAAAGCATCCTGCTTTATCTAGCCCACCTCAAACACATGATGCTCTCTGTGTCCCAGCATCTTTACTGCCATCATTTATACTCCTGAAAGTATTCATTTTAAGATGAGGACATAAAAACCCAACAGAAGGCATACAGGAAGACAAAAGCTTTGTTTGCTAAGCCATTCAATAAGGAAAAAAAAAAAAAAAGGCAAAAAAAAAGCAGGGCTGTGTCCAGCTCTGGGGCTCCCAACACAAGGAGGACCTGGAGCTGATGAAGGGGGTCCAAAGGAGGCCACAAAGATGATCAGAGGGCTGGAGAAACTCTGCTATGGGGACAGGCTAGGAGAGTTGGGGCTGTTCAGCCCGGAGAAGAGAAGGCTCCAGGGAGATCTTAGAGCTGCAGTTCAATACCTGAAGGGGACCTACAGGAAGGCTGGGCAGGAGCTGTTTCACAGGGCTTGCAGTGACAGGACAAGAGGCAATGATTTGAAAATAGAGCAGGGGAGATTTAGGTTGGATATCAGGAGGACATTCTGCACAACGAGGGTGGGAAATACTGGAACAGGCTGTCCAGGGACATGGTTGAGTCCCCAGCCCTGGAGACATTCAAGGTCAGACTTGATGAGGCCCTGGGCAGCCTGATCTAGTTGGAGGTGTCCCTGCTGAGTGCAGGGAAGTTGGACAAGATGACTTTTGAGGGTCCCTTCCAACCCAATTCAAGCTGTGAATCTGTGAAAAAGTTACAAACCACAAGATCTCTTTGATCACCACTGCCCAGCATTAAATGGATATCCTCAGAGCTATCCAGATCCTGACTCCAGGAGCTCTCTAGAGCAAACAGCTCACTTACAGCCCAACAGCACATATGGAAATGAATGGAAACAGCTGAGGTTGGTTTTCCCATGCACTGCACACTATTTCTTCATCCAAAATGAAGTTCCACCAGCCCAGGTTGCTCAAGGCCTCATCCAACCTGGCCTTGAAAACCTGCAGGGAGGGGACATCCACAACCTCCCTGGGCAACCTGTGCCAGTGTCTCCCCACCTTCACTTTAAAGAATTCCTTCCTCATCTCCAGTCTCCATCTCCCCTCCCCCAGCTCAAAGCCATTGTCCCCTGTCCTGGCACCCCCAGCCCTTGTCAAAAGTCCCTCCCCAGCTCTCCTGGAGCCCCTTCAGGTACTGGAAGGCTGCTGTGAGGTCTCCCTGGAGCCTTCCCTTCTCCAGGCTGAACAGCCCCAACTCTCCCAGCCTGTCCCCACAGCAGAGGCTCTCCAGCCCTCTGACCATCTTTGTGGCTTCCTCTGGACCTGCTCCAGCAGCACACAGACACTTTTGTTAGTAAGGTCTGGCACTCAGTAGTTGCTCTGAGTAATGGCAAGGTCCAACATACCTGAGAGGTTGAGGTCTGCAAGAACAACATTGGTGAGGAATCCATGCATGTCAAAATGTATTCTGCCATTCTTCACACTGTCTGTGATGATGGACTTCACAGAGCCCAGGGCTAGCATACAAGCTTCATGGATTTTCCACCTGCAAAGCAATTCAGATGCCTTTAGGTTTTTCTACCACCATCATCTCCATAAATAAACACAACTTCTGAAGTGAAACTACCACAATTACTTGGTCCAAGCTACCATAGCTATTCTCTTCATCCCAAAGCAGAGAATTTATAAAGGCCCTGAAAGAAGTGAACAGTTGCAAAACTGTGCAAGCTGGGAGCTTGGAAGCTCACCCAGGACAGTCAGCACCCTCAATCACTTCCTAAAGCATCAGTTGGGTTAACTGTTACCTCCTACACAATTTTGCTGCCAGAACAAACAAGCAATGCAGGTCTTCTCTGAAGGCTTCCATCTCAGCTGTGTCCTTGCTGGACCATTCCACCTGCAGCAGCACTATGCCACCCAGTACATGAAAGGTTTCAAAAGGTCTGGGTTGTGTTTTGTCAATGATGAAATAGGGTCATGTGCAAACACAACTTCTCCTTGGATTTAGCTCTGAAGCAAATAACCTACTGCAAAAGTCCCCACAAAGCCTCACTGGCTGATCTCACAGCCATTCAGTTGCTGCTCACTACACAGAGAGAGGCTGCTGACACACTCCAAACACTGAGCTAATGCTCTGGAAAACCAAAGGAGAACAGTTATGGTCCAGCAACCAGGTATTCCTGCAGCTGAGCTTTCTCCCTCCATCCCCAAGTAACACCAATTTCCTCAACACTGATGCCCTAAAAAGTTTGCATGAGCTGAGCCCAAGGGATAAGTGTTGCCATTTCTCTTCAGTGTGCACAACTAATCCTCACTTCCACTGTTTTAAGGAATTGCCAGGGTCTGGAAGAAAGCAGCCAGGGGAAACAGGCAGCTTGTGCTGTAACTGCTGAAAGGATCCCACAGGAGATGTCACCACCTGGCTCAAGAACTGCTGCCCTGCCTTCTTCCTCTTTTAAGCAGGGTTCTCCCATTTCACCCTTGTCCATTAGCAGCAGTGCCATGACAAGAATGTGATTAACTTGTGCTGCACCCAGGGCTGCAGAAACTCCTGACAGTGTCACTCCCTGCTGTCCCATCACCTTACCAGTGCTCAGCACCACTGTTTTTAGCCTGCTCAGCCTCTTGGAGATGTCTTGTAGCTGCTGCAGCCAAGGCAGATGCACTCTCGTTCTGGAAATCAGCAGCCACAGCCTGTGCAGAAGGCAATGAGAACATTTTGTTTGTGCAGGCTCCTCAGGGTAAGGGCCCTCATGAAGCTTTGTTATTTGCTATTCCTGTTTTGGTTGCACCTAAATGTGGAACACATTTCATACCAGCAGCAGATCCTGGGCAGCAATCCTTACTGTGTAAGAAAAAGTATCATCATCTTCATCCTCCACAAACTGTTGTGGATTTGCAGTCCAAACCTTTATCTGAAACAGAAAGGGGACAAAGATAAGGTGGGGAGGGTGATGAATTCACAACACAGGGGCTACAAGGATGCTGAGGGGATTGCAACATCTCTCTGATGAGGAAAGCCTGAGAATTGGGGCTGCAAAAAGGACAGCCTGAGGGGGGATCTGATCAATGCTGATCAATACTTCAAGGGTGTCAGGAAGAAGGGACCAGGCTTTGTTCAGTGACAGCTCAAGGGGCAATGGGCACAAACTGGAACATCAGAAGTTTCATCTAAACCTGAGGAGGAACTTCTTTAATTAAAAGGTGGCAGAGCAGTGGAGCAGGCTGCCCAGAGAGGTAGTGGAGTCTCAGTCTCTGGTGACATTAAAAACCTTCCTGGCTGTGTTCCTGTGTGACCTACTCTAGGTGTGGCAGTTTGGGCTGGGTGCCCCCTGCCACTGCTGCATGAGATACACCTCTGGTGTCCTGGGTGCTCACCCACAGGGGTGGACACAGGAAACGGCGTATTGCTACCCATAAATCCTGCACCCTATAAGGCCATCTGCAGAGTCATCCTCTTCCTCTTTCTTCCCTCTCTGCTCCCCTGGGAGATGTCCTCTCTTATTGGGTAATGCCAGGGGAGTATCTCAGGCCTCTTAGGCCTGACTAGGCCTAATGCCAGGAGGAGAATGGAGGGGGGGGGGCAGTCTCAGACCTGGCCAGCCTGAGACTTGCCTAGCAGTGGGAGGGGGGAAGAAAGAGCCCTGGGGGGTTTGGGTTTACCCTCAGGTGGGAGGAGGGAAGGATTGGGAAGCCTCTGGGTACTATGTAAGGGACTCTGTATGCTTTAGGATGTTCTTTGCCACTATGCTGTGTAGTTTGTAGTTTTCTGTAGCTTCACCAATTGCTTTTCCATTTAAACTTTCCATCACTCTCCAATCCGTTTGTGTGTGTCATTTTTTGTCCCTTTCGGGGCAAGAGATGTTCTGGCTGGCCTCAAACCAGCACACTAGGTGACCCTGCCTTGGCAGGGGGCTTGGACTCCATGATCTCTGGAGGTCCCTCCCAGCCCCTACCACTCTGATTCTGTGGTAAAAGAGAACTTTTCTGTTCCCAGTAACCTTGGTTTTGCAAAACTCCTTTCAGAATTTTTCTCTGCCATAAGAAGTGGCATCTTCAGCTGATGTGTCTTACACCCTAGTGGAGAAACCTCTGAGAAGGAGACTCTGAGCTCATCTTGCTCTCTGCTCCTCATTTCAGATCAGAATCTGACTGATCAGAGCTGATGACTGACCTGGAGCCAGTGGCACAGAGTTTTACTTGTAGATGAGGAATGGGAGAAGCAGCTGAGTCACATTCAAGGTCAGACTTGATATAGCCCTTGGCAGCCTGATCTAGTTGGAGGTGTCCCTGCTCACTGTAGGGGAGCTGGGCAAGATGACCTTTGAGTATCCCTTCTAACCCAATGCATTCTGTGATCTGCTCTGCAGATACCAACAGGGTGGGCCTATGAGATGGCTGAGGTACAAACGTGTCCTGGAATGGACAGAAATGAGGTAGGTGGGTAACAGAGGTCAGATAAATAAATGATGGAGAACACTTAGACCTGTTTGCTTAAGGAACATGGTTTAGCACCAGGCTTGGTTGGATTAGATAGTGGTTGGACTTGATGATCTTAAAGGTCTTTCCCAATCAAAATGATTATGTGATTCTCTGAGTCTGAGCAGAGTGCCTGTTTTTCTGCATGCCTACCTAAACAAGATGATGGCAGTCAGGAGCCATGGGGGATCATCTCACTACAAATTATCTCATGCTACCAGCACAATCTTTTCACTGTCCCAGCAACCTGGCCCCATCCCTGGCAGCATGATAATCCTCCTCTGACAGCATAATACTTGATGAAGGAAGAAAGAATGAAAGCCTCTTAGCCTGGAGAAAGCTCTGGGGAGACCTTCTTGCAGTCTTTCAACACTTAAAGGGGTCTTGCAAGAAGGTTGGAGGTGCTTCACCCCTGCCTTGTCCTTCCTAAGTTTCCAAGCCCAATTTTAGAGTTCTGAATCCTAGTCCAGCCACTGCCAACCCTGAAAACTGGACTGAGCCTACATTTTCAGCAGCCCCTAAGTACTGATCCATGAGAAGCTCAGGACTCAGCTCTTGACAGCACTGAAAATCACAGAAATGACAAACCAGGAGTGATGGTTTGAAACTAAAAGAGGGAAGATTTGGATTAAAAGTACAGAAGAAATGCTGAGACTGCTCCATGCTGCCCAGAGCAGCTGTGGATGGTCCATCACTGAATGAGTTCAAGCTCAGGTTGGTTGGTGCTCTCAGCAACCTCATCTAATTGAAGATGTCCCTGCTCACTGCAAGGGGTTTGGAACTAGCTGAGCTTTGTTGGTCCCTTCTAACCATTCTGTGGTTTGCTGCCCACATTCCACCTCATTAATGTCTATAAATATGTGCAGGGTGAGTGCCAAGAGGCTGGAACCAGGCTCTGCTGGGTGATGCCCAATGCCAGCACAAGGGGCAGTGGTGGAACTTGAGGCATAGAAGTTCCATGGAAACATGAGGAAACATTTTGTCACTGTGAGGGTGACAGAGCCCTGGAGCAGGCTGCCCAGGGGGGTTGTGGAATCTCCCTCTCTGGGGATATTCAAAACCTGCCTGGATGTGCTTCTCTGTGACCTGGCCTGGGTGATCCAGCAGGAGCAGGGAAGTGATTGTCCTCTTGCACCCAGCTCTGGGGAGGCCACACCTCGAGTACTGTGTTCAGTTTTGGGCACCTCCATACAAGAGAGATGTGGAGGTGCTGGAGCCAGGGCAGAGGAGGGCAAGGAAGCTGTGAAGGGCCTGGAGAATAAATCTGATGGAAGAATGACTGAAGGAGCTGGGGATGGTTAGTTTGAGGAAGAGGAGGCTGAGGAGAGACCTCACTGCTCTCTACAGCTCCCTGAAAGGAGGTTGTGGAAAGGTTGGTGCTGGTCTCTACTCACAGGTAATTAGTGATAGAACAAGAGGGAAGGGCCTCAAACTGCCACTGGGTAGGTTTAGACTGGACATTAGGAAGTATTTGTTCACAGCAAGTGGTCAGACATTGGCACAGGCTGCCCAGGGAGGTGGTGGAGTCACCAAGCCTGGAGGGGTTTAAAGGTCCTCTGGATGTGGTGCTTGGGGATATGGTTTGGCAGTGAACCTTGTAGAGTAGGGTTCTGGGTTGGACTTGGTGATCCTGAGGGTCTTTTCCAACCTGAATGTTTCTGTGATTCTGTGACCCTGCTCTGGCAGGGGGGTGGGACTGGATGATCTTTCAAGGTCCCTTCCAAGCCCTAACACTCTGTGATTCAGGAACATCTGGATGCTATTGCCTCTCTGGCAGAGCAGTGACAGAACAGCCCAGGAGACTACAGCAGTGTCCACACACTGGGACTCCTCCTAGGCTTTAGCTCTTTGAAATCATTCCTTTTGCTCCCCACACCAGCCAGCCATGCTCACCTGCTCCTCAGTGATCTGCATGTACAGAAGGATGTAATAAATCAGCTCTGGCAAGGCCTTCTTCACTGTGCTCTTGAATTTGGTGTTTTCCAACAAGGCATGGACAAACTCAAATATGCTGAACACCAAATTTTCAAACCCCAACACTTCACCTGAACAAAGAAATGGAAGAAAAAAAAAGGAAGGTGCCTGGTTATGCCAACACAAAGAGAAAGGCAGAAGTGAAAACAAATCCCATGACTGAACATGCTGACAGACAGAAAAGGTATAAATAGGTGTCCAAAATAACTCCAAACTGTTAGCTGGGCTGATGAGCTCATGGTTATTCTTACTTCTGTGCTAGCAGGAGCAGCAAGCAGCCCCAGGAAGATGTCTGACCTCATCTCTCTTCGCTCTGCACACCCCTCACTGAAACTGATTAAGCTCAACCTCAAAACCTCTTTGGTTTTCTTTTGTCCCATTCTTTTTACCTCAGCATTGTTGCAGAACTCACTGCCTGAGTCTTTGTAAGGAGTAAATTTTGTGGCTTCCCTGACCACAGCCACAACTTGGAAATGAGTGATGGACACTCTTCCAACACCAGAAATGGACCTCTCAGCTCTAACCTCCTGCAGGGTTTCAGTCACTGTGATGACAACAGCAATGCTCAGGTAATTCCATTCCTCCCCAGAGGGAAGTGCAGTTTAAGTTGTTCTTACCATCAGAGTCCACAGGGTCCTCCACCTCCTCTGTGTAATTTACCTCTGTTCTCACATAAGTGGATGGAGTTAAGAAAATAAAAGCATTTCTCTAAAGAGCTGCAGCTGGTTAGGAATGGATCTGTTCCTGTCTTACAATTCCTGCAGCTAGGAAAGCTTTTGTCTTAAAAACAAACCTTTGACTTCATGCACAGTCCTGTGTTTGACAGAAGACAAGCCCCAGGAGCTCCTGGCTTTCTGCACTGCCCAGCTTCAAAGACTACTTCCACAAACACCTTCCCTCCAGCACATCCTTTAGATCATTTGATTAACTTAAACCAAGTCCACCAAGGCCACCCAGAACTCCATTTATATTCCAACTCTGCAAGAACAGAACCACTCAGACTCACACTTTGCAGAGGGCACTGACCCGGTTCAGCATTTCACTGCTGCTGAAGGGTGAGAAGCCACCCCATGATCCCACCTCGTGGTGGCTTTGCTCCCTGCCAGGCCTCTCCATGAGCCTCCAACCCTGGAAAGTGGCAGAAAACTAACTTGGGGGTGGGTAAGAAGGAGGTTTCTTTGAGGATGGCAAATTGAAGGTCCAAAAAACACCACACACAGGGGAAGGAGGGACAAGGCTCTCCCCTTCTGCAAACACAAAGCTATTCTTGTCAGCTCAGCTGCCAGCAGGACTGCAGTGGGAGTCAGGAGAGGGAGGAAAACACCACCAAAAATTTAACAAACAGCTCCTGGTACTTTAACAGGGGTTTAAAAAAGCCCAAATGAAAACAGCTGCCCTTGAAAGCAGCCAGCCTCTACTTGCAGCAGCACTAAGGCCCCTTTCATGGTCTCCCTGCCCATTTTCACTCTCCAGGATCCTTTCACTCAACATGCAGCAGGATTCTCAAACACCAGACTATGCACAGGCAGCTGTGATGCAATGAGATCAAGATCTGTGACCTCCAGAACCACCCCTATGAAACTGCAGAGGAAGAGGTCAGGAAACCCCTATGCTATTGTCACAGCCAGTGCCCAGTTCTGGGGTTTAACCCAAAAAAAAGGCAGAAAAAGCTACAGGAGGCTCAACATTCTCCAACTGCTGTTGAAAAAAAAAAAAAAACAACTTTTGGATGAACAACACAGAAATGTTGGCTTGGCAGTTTGGAAGCACTGAGAAAACCACCAGCAGAGCAGAACAGCTCCAACTGATGGTGCAGTAATGACCACTGTGAAGTCCAAAAGGCAAATCAACTTCAAGTGTAAGCAGCCATTGGTGCTGCTGCAGCACAGGGAGGTTTTGCATTGGGATTGAACATCTCTTCAAAAAGCCAATTTTGGCTGGGAAGCATCAGAGGCAATGCAGAGATCAGCTCAGTTCCATACCCTGTGCCACACACGCACTCACAGCACACACCAAGGACACATTGCAGCTACAAGCAACTTCATGGAACCTACTGAAGCAACAGAGATATCCAGGCCATCTACAGCACAGGTGTTTCTCAGGGCAGACTGCTCCATGTGCCTTGGTCAGCAGCCCTTGCAGGCCCTCACTGTGCCTGAGGCAGCTCTGCTCTAGCTGAAGCTGTTACAAAGGATATAAGGCAGCGCTCTCGGTCAGGGTGTTCCAGACGATGGGCAAGATCTGCTGCATGGAGGAAACCATGTGCTTGGGGTAGTTCTTCACAAGTGCTGTCACAGCCTGCAAGAGAAAGAGACCAAAAACAGGTGGGGAAAAGCATCCCCACACCCAGCTCATGGGCTGCTCTTTCATTAACAACTGAGATAATGCAGAGTCTCCTCCTGCCCAGGCAGTCCCCTCCCCTGCACTGTCACAAACAGAGCCCTCTTCAGAGGGACTCTTCTGCAGGGAAGTCAAGGGACAAGGCAAGATTCAAGGATACCAGGTTGGAAGATGTACAGCTCTGGGGATGAAGGCAAGGTGAAGGTTTGGTGGGAAGGTGCAGGCTGCAGTCAGAAGTGGATGGATGCAGTCAGCACCTACTGCCCCAGCCCCACAGCCTGAGTCACTGTACAGACACCAAGATCACCACTGGGGAGCAACACCACAGCCCCTGAACTCCTTCCAGCTACTCTACAAGCAAATACCTGACCATATCACCACTAATTGATCAGCACCTCCTTAAGGTCACTGCATTAAAGCCTTTTCTTGCTTCACTTCCTACTTGTGTCTTTAGACAGAGCAGGAATGCCCCAATTTGAGGATAAAAACTTACAACAGAGGCTAGGCAGCTGCAGGAGCAGCTAAAGCTGAACATTCAGTAGCAGTGCAGCAGGAGCAGCTCAGAAACGTGGGAGGTCTGCCCCCAAGCCATGGCTGCCACCTTGTCTTCCATTCAAGAGTGAGGAGGATATGGTTAATTATTTTATTTAACTAACTTTTTATTCCAACAGCAGGAAAAACAGAACCTTAGCTCCTGTGTCTCACCCAACGTGTTGGAAGCCCAGGGTGGAAGTGAGGCAGCAGGGCAGCAAGGCTGTGAGATACTGCAGCTGTGCTTAACTGCTGCTGCGGATGCAATCACTGCACACCAGACAGATCCATGGAGCTGTTTTGGTTGGCAAAGCCCTCTGAGATCATCCAGTCCAACCAGCAACCCAACACCACCATGGCCCCAAGTGCCATGGCCACACCTTGCTTGGACACCTCCAGCCATGGGGACTCCACCACCTCCCTGGGCAGCCTCTTCCAATCCCTGAACACTCCTCCAGCAAACAAATTTTAACTCCTCTCCAACCTAACCCTCCCCTGGCACAATTTCAGGCCAGTTCCTCTCCTTCTATCACCTGAGACTGGGGAAAAGAAACCAACCCCCACCTGGCTCCAACCTCCTCTCAGGGAGCTGTAGAGAGCCATGAGGTCTCCTCTCAGCCTCCTCTTCTCAACACCCCCAGCTCCCTCAGCTGCTCCTCCCCAACTCTGTTCTCCAGACCTTTCCCCAGCTTTGTTGCCCTTCTCTGGACCTGCTCCAGCTCCTCAATGTCCTTCTTGGAGTGAGAGGTCCAAAACTGATCCCAGGATTTGAGGTGCAGCCTCAGCAGTGCCCAGTCCAGGGGTACCATCCCTGCCCTGCTCCTGCTGCCTACACCATTGCTGCTCCAGGCCAGGCTGCTGGTGCCCTTCTTGGCCACCTGGGCACACTGCTGACTCATCTTCAGCCAGCTGCTGACCAGCACAAACACATCACATTCGTATTCCCTTGCTATGAAATTTGCCTTCACTCTCCTACCTGTCATGTTTAATGGCTGTTTCTCTCACACCAATCACCAGTGGGCATTCAGCAACACAGGGGCTGGGACTCAAGAGCCCTTTAGGTGCAGCTCATTCCCTCAGACACCAGTTCAATCCAGGACACTAGCAAACACCAGAGCAGCAAATGCCACCACTGCTGCTGCCTTCTAGTTCTCACCATTGAAAATACTTTTGTTGTGGCCAAGCTTCTATCTGCTCCCAGGGTTAAAGGCACAGACTCCTCCTGATCACTGCTTCCAAACTCCTAAGTGCCCTGGGCAAGACTGGGGCCAAATTACCACCCAGAGCTTTGCCATGATGTGATCCAACCTGCTTCCTCTGCTAGCCAGAGCTGTCCCACCAGGTCAGGCAGCTATGAGCACTCCAGCACTGCTCCTATGAGCTTCCAACCCCCTCCTGCAGTGCTCTGCTATGAACAGCAAGGACTGCCCCTAACTTCCACTGAGAACTCCATCAGCCCTGCAGTACAAAACTCTCAGGAGACAGGGAAGGAAAAAAAAAATCATCTTCCTGTCATCTGCTGCACAGCACTTCATTAAGGGGAAAAAGCTTGGGTTGAGTTTGCAGCTGGTTGCAAACGTACTATAAAAAGAGGCTGAATTCCCTTCTCTGGTGCATCAGCACTTCAGGGGGTTCCTGTAATGAGCTCATCTGTAGAGCTGCCTTAACTAATCCCTCAAGGTCTCTTACTTCTGCATTACAATGGCTATAAAATCCACTTTTCTGGAAGGGAAGGTAATTCATGGCTCTTTCACCTCAATTTCTTCTCCCTTAAGAAAATTGGGGTCATCAGCTCAGAAGCCCAAAGTGACAAAAGCCTGAATTGCCCTGAGTCAACAGCCAGGATGCTCAGCTCTTCACAGAAGCCTCCCACAAACCTTGTCAGCAGCACATCTCCTGCATGCACTGCTTAAATCCATCCTGCTTGCCTCCTGCCATCAATGGCACCCAACACACAACTCTCTATTCAGGCCCAAATCCTCTCTTGACCTGCACCCACCTAGCAGTGGCCAAGGAACATAGCAGCAAGGAACAGAGCAGGAACATGATGACATCTCCTCAAACACTTTCCCAGTCTGTCCCATCTCTCAAGAGACTACTGCTGTGTCCCAGCACAGACACAAACAGCTCCAGTTCCTGTAGGCACTGTTGGGTAAGGAACAAAAAAGGCTGCAGAGTGAAGGAATGTAACAAGAGAACTGGCTGTGGTTCTTCCCCCAACCAACAAGCGACAGGACAAAAGGCAATGGCCTCAAGTTGCCCCAAGGGAGGTTTAGGGTGGACATGAGGAACAATTTCTACCCCAAAAGGGTTGTTGAGCCTTGGCCCAGGCTGCTCAGGGCAGTGGTGGAGCCTCCATCCCTGGAGGAGTTTCAAAGCTGTGGAGATGTGGTGCTGAGGGCCATGGTTTGGTGGTGACCTGGCAGTGCTGAGGTAAGGCTTGGACTCCATGGTCTAAAAGGTCTTTTAAAACTGAAATGATTCTGCAATGGTTAGAGTGAAACTACCCTTTACAAACTGCTTTCTGTGGAGGCTGGAAGCTACTTCTGCTGGAGCTGGATGTTTAATCTGGACTCAAAGGTTCAGCCACTCTTGAGCTGCAGCCTGTTCAAACCAGGATTTCCCCCTGCAGAGCAGCCCAGAGCTCCCTCTTCTTCATGTCATAGTTCCAAGCTTACTGTCCCAGGAGTCCCAGTGCATGGAAAGGAAAGAAAGCCACAAGAGATACTCTCCCAGCCTGCCAGCATCCCCTCAAACTCCCTCTGGTGCAGCACAGCAGGGACAAGCTCCTGCTGTCCCCAGGGCATGACAGACCCTGCAGCCCCTGCCTGAGAAGGGCCAGGCTGCCACAACCAGGGTACCACTGCCCTCAACAGGACTAAGAACAAGCTCCATGAGACAGGACTTAGCAGCTCCTCTCGGTGTGATGCAGCAAGATGCTCCCAGCAAGAGTTTTCCTGGTTGCAGTGCAATGCTGGTCCTTACAAAGCACCTTTGCTGCTTGCCTTCAGCAACTCTTCCTTACAGTTTTCCTCAGGGAATGTGGCTGAAGGGGCCTGAGCCACGCCTCTGCAGCAGCCTGAGCACTACTCACCCCAGCACACAGGCAGCCCATGCAAGGTCTGGATTTGATTCTGCAGCTTAGCTTTTTGAGCTCCTCTTTCTCCCTCAGTGCTGCACAGCCACTGCAGGGATCTCTCACCCACACTGGCACTCCTGGCCCCACACACTGAGCTACATCCACACACACCTCTGCAATCCCATCCTCTTCTGTCAGGAAGCCAGGGCAATACAAATTCTCCCCATTTCTCTTTGGCAGAGATAATTTAGCCTTAAAGAGAGATGGAAAGCTCTAGGAAAGCATCTGCACGGAGTAAGCTTTTAGAACTTCATTGCAGCAGAATTCTGCAGCATCTGCAGCACAGCCATTTAACTACCGAGCATGGTGTCCAAGCAAGATGTGTCCAGGACCCCTCAGATCAGTGAGTGACAAGGACAAGATTGCCCTGTGGATAGATCCCTGTGGATCATTTAATGGACAGCTTCCGATGGATCTCATCACTGCTATCTTCAGGAGAGGCAGAACAATGTTTTTTTCAATGTTGTGTGGTGCTGGGAGCCAAAAAATGTAGTTGGGCAGCTATACAATTCTTCACATCAATGAACACAAAACTGAGGAACACAAAGACAGAACTTGTTCATGCCCTGCTGAGACCACATCTGGAATACTGGGTTCAGTTCTGAGTCCCCTGGTTCAAGAAGGACCTCAGGGAACTGCTTCACAGAGTCCAGCACAGAGCCACAAAACTGCTGCAGGCAGAGGAAGATGTTCAGAGAAGGGCCACCAGGATGAGCAGAGGGCTGGAGCTGCTCTGCTATGAGGAGACTGAGAGAGTTGGGGTTGTGCAGTCTGGAGAAAAGAAGGCTCCCATAAGACTTTATTGTGGCCTTCCAGTGTCTGAAGGGGGCTCCAAGAAAGCTGGGGAGGGACTTTTTAGGGTGTTAGGTAGTGACAGGCCTAAGGGGGATGGATCCAAACTAGAGGAAGGGATATTTAGGTTAGACATTAGGAAGAAATTCTTCCCCACGAGGTTCCACAGGGAGGTGGTGGAAACATCATCCCTGGAAGTTCTTAAGGCCAGGCTGGATGTGGCTCTGAGCAACCTGATCTAGTGTGAGGTGTCCTTACCCATGGCAGAGGGGTTGGAACTGGATGAACCTTGAGGTCCCTTCCAGCCCTGACAATTCCATGATCTCTCTGTGAGCACAGGCTGAGGGAGCTGGGGCTTGGAGCAGAGCAGCCTGAGGGCTGCCCTCAGTGCTGGGGATAAAGATGTGCAGGGCTGGAGCCAGGCTCTGCTCAGGGATGGCCAAGGACAGCACAAGGGGCACTGGGGGCAAGCTGGAGCAGAGGAGGTGCCATGGGAACAGGAGGGAAAACTTTGTCCCTGTGAGGGCGAGCCTGGAGCAGGCTGCCCAGAGAGGTTGTGGAGTCTCCTGCTCTTTCCAACCCCACCTGGATGTGTTCTGTGTGCCCTGCCCTGGTGACCCTGCTCTGGCAGGGGGGTTGGACTGGATGATCTCCAGAGGTCCCTTTTAACCCCTAATATTCTGTGACTCTTCTCAACATGAGCAACAGCAGCAGAGGTGACCCAGACTCAGGCCTCTGTTCTCCAGCACACCTGACAGGGCACTGGTTCCCAGCTCTTTCTCTGGCCAGGCTGAAGAACCTTACCTTTAGTACTTCCATCTTGAAGCCACTGTCTGATGTGGGTCCATCAGGCATCTGCAGGGCCTGAACAAAGGCCTCTGTGAACTGCTGCACCACAGGGAAGATCAGGACTTTGGCTGCACCCTGGATGTAACCAACACAAGCACAGTGAGTATCCCAGGCAGACCCCCAGGCTGGACAAGCAAAAGACTTTCCTGCTGCAACACCAGAGAGGGACTGGTGATAACACTGCAAAGTCACAGCCTTGTTTCAGGCATCACTTTGGCTCCCCCCTCATGCTGGGAACTAAGCTCAGCTGAATGCCACCCTTCAAACCACACAGCAGGGACTGCTCCAGAACACACCTCCCCATCTACACTGATCACCTCAGGCTATAGAGATGCAGACAATCCAGTCTGGAGAGTCTCAGGAGTAGCACACATCCTCCTACAGAGGAGGATGACTTAGTTGAGATGAATCATGCCCTGCACCCAACCACCCAGACCCCCCGAGGCTGTAAAAGAACCTTGGGGTTCAGCAATCAGAGTGAGCCCTGCAGGTGGCATTTAGCTGCCTCCTGAGCCACCCTCCCCCAAACCAAACAAGCTCTTTGGGAGCTGAGTATCAACAGCTGGCCTGAAGATTCCCAGAATGATCCTTCCTAGGAAAATGCAGCATTTTTCCAGATGTCAAAGCAGTCCACAAGCAGCACTTGGCAGTGACACTGAACAAAAGCCATTTTGTTGAGAAGATTCCTCCTAACCCAGCTAAGGGCTGTGTGCTTAAATCAGCTCTCAAAGAGCACCTCAGCCATCTGCAGCAAGATTGACTCTTTTTCTTTTTATCTGAACTCAGATTTCAACAGAAAAAAGTTTTCTCTCCAAGGTAAAGGACCCTTTCAGCTCCCCTGCAGCACAAGACAGTGGGGAGCTACAGGTAACCTTGTACCTTGAAAGAGCTACCCAGCAGTGATCAGCCACTAGACTGAGAGTCATCCCTTTCCTATCCTCACCCCCCCCCCCAAAAAAAATCTAAAATAACAATTTTTTGACTGGGGAAGCCACTGCCAAAGGCCAGATGGCCAGATGGCCATCTGGCCTTTGACAGTGGCTTCCCCAGTCAAAAAATTGCAGATGTGCTCAGACCAGATTGCAGCTCTCAAATTTGGTTTGGTTTGGTTTCCATCACCCCTTTAGGAGCAAGAAGCTGCCATGTGCTAAAGCAGCTGCTGAACTTCCAGCAGCTTGCAGGCAAAGCCTCACCCAAGAGCCTATCCAGCCCAGACGGCCAAGGCCTGGCAGTTCACCAGGTGGAGACTGAAAGCTCTGAGGGGTTTCCAAACTAGAGGCTGTGACACCACCTCCTCCCCATGCTCTCAGCTGTTACAAGCACATCTCTTGACACATTAGCAAAGACAGGTGACAGAGCCAAGGCACGCATGCAAAGGAGGGAGTCAGCCACTTCACACCTCTTAAATGACAGCCTCCCTCCCCAGAATTACAGCATTCTCCAAGGTTTAATTTCCATAGTCCCAAGTGTTTGGAATCTGACTTCATTTGAGTGTCAAAGCCTGGTGTGCAGTAAGTTCAGCTCTTGCCTTTTCCAGCTCCTCCATGTTGCAGATCATGTGGGCACAGGTGGTGAAGATCTCCACTGCCCGCGACCTCGTGCGGATGCCATACACCTGGGGAGAAGGTTCCACAGGAGATCAGGGACACAGGACACCACTTCCTTTAAGGTGCTTTTAGTTGTAAGCAGTTCTGGCTTTAACTTGATTCCCTTATTCCATCATTGGCTGCAACATTTCTGTTGAAACATCAGCTGCCACCAGCTGTCACATCATTGAGACAATTCTTGAAGTGTAGCTCAGAGCAGAGTTCACCTTAACCATCAAACCCAGAGTTCCTCTGCTCCAAGAAACAATCTCAGAGTGACTTAGGGACTGACCTGCTGGGAAGCAGCTCCATGGGCAAGGACCTTGGAGTCCTGCTGGACAAGAAGTCATCCATGGGACAGCAATGTGCCCTTGTGGCCAAGGAGGCCAATGGTGTCCTGGAGTGCATTCAGAAGAATGTGGCCAGGAGGGCAAAGGAGGTTCTCCTCCCCCTCTATTCTGCCTGTGTACTCTACTCTGTGAGACCACATTTGCAGTATTGTGTCCAGTTCTGGGCTATCCAGGTCAAGAGGGACAGGGATGTACTGGAGAGAGTCCAGTGGAGCCTATGAGGGTGATGAAGGGCCTGGAACATTTGTGTGATGAGGAAAGGCTGAGGCCTGGGGCTGTTTAGTCTGCAGAAGGCTGAGAGGGGATCTTACTGATGTTTACATACACCTGAAGGGTGGGGGTCAAGAAGGGGCCAGGCTCTTTTCTGTGCTGTCCTGTGACAGGACAAGGGACACAAACTGGAACCCAGGAGGTTCCATCTGAACAGAAGGAGAAACTTCTTAGGTGTGAGGGTGCTGGAGCCTTGGAGCAGGCTGCCCAGGGAGGTTGTGGAGTCTCCTCTTCTGGAGACTCCCACATCTGGGTGTGTTCCTGTGTGACCTGCCCTGTGTGACCCTGCTTTGGCAGGGAGGTTGGACTGGATGATCTGCAGATGTCCCTTTCCAACCCCCACCACTCTCTGAAGATCCTACCTCTGCCATGGTGAAGATTTTGTACATCTCTGGCAGGATAACAGGAGCGACCAGGGGCATCTGCGTGTCTGTAACTTCCCGTGTGAACTCTAGAAATGGAGAAGGAAGAGAAGTTACTGCCACAGAACAGTGCTGGAGGCAACACCACAACAGAGTCTTTGGGCAGCACTAAGAACATTGCAAATGTGCTGATCTGTGCTGAGCTGGACCAGTGTCACCTGGCCCACCCACAAAAGCAAGCTGAAAAATACCCTGCTAAAAATAGTAAGAATCTGGAAACTGAGTGTTAAAGTTCCCTCTGAGCTATAACCTATAGCACAGAACCTTCTTCCTCAGCTTTCATGACATCTACTGAACATGCAATTGAACAGTGACCAACAAGCACCATGCCCAGAAGAGAAGCAGAAAATTCTGATGTCTTTACTTTGGAGTGAAAAGCAGCAGGATGCTGTGGCAAGGAACCTGCCCCCCTGAGCAGCTGCCTCAGCTTGGCTCAGACCTACCTGTGAGCACCCTCATGGCTCCATGCACTGCGTTCACATCTCCACTGACCAGCATCTCCATCAGGAGGTTGAAAAGCTCAGGCCAGGCTTCAGGCCAGTCCCAATGGGCTATGGCTGAAACGGCATAGGCCACGCTGGAGCGCACCTTGCTGATGGATTCTCTCAGCCCGTTGGGCAGCAGCTCCCTGATGGCAACTTTTGCCTGGAGAGAAAAAACAATGCAACAAAAAAAAATTATACATATAGCAGTATCCTGACTGGACACTGGGTTTACTGCCAGGACAGAAAAGCCCTGCATGCTGCACCACATCACTCCTGCTGGGACCCCTCCACACTCCTGCTGGGACCCCTCCACACTCCTGCAAGGACCCCTCCACACTCCTGCAAGGACCCCTCCAACCTCTCACTCCTCACACAGATCCCTGAGCCAGACACACAGCAAACAGCTCCCAGCTGCAATGAGGACAGGACGTAGATATCTACATGGAGGACATCCAGAGCCTGCCGAGATAAATCCCAGCTCCAGTGTCAGGGACCATGTTTGCTTACTTTGGAAGGCTTTAGTAAACAAGAACTAGTCACCCAGCCCTGAAGGGACAGGAACAAAACCCCAGGTCTTGTGGGGCATCATTCACAAGGTCTGTTTCCAGTAATTTTCTCTGGATGGGATGAATCATACCCTAGATGTGGAAGATGGCCCAGTCAACAGTCAGAGTGGTAGAGGGCTAGAATTTAACTGCTAAAGAGTCCCACTGAGCAGATTTTTCATGAAGCTCAGCAGACCTTTAAACTGAAAACTTTGTTATGGGAAAATAGCCTTTAGGTCTCAAGCTGAAAAACAGAGGATTTAGCAAGTCTCTGAAAAAGGACTCCAGAAACAGCATTTGTAGGACTTACAAAGCTGACTTCTAGGCTTGTTTTGGAGCAGCAAAACCAATACAGCTGAGCTTTTCCTACAGAAATTAGCTCAAGCATCTCGTGTCTGGTTTGCTTTAAGCAACTGAAAACATATTTTGAAGTGGAAAACACCAGAGAAGCTTAACAGAAGCCATGAATCCCAATACACAAGCACAGGGGCACTTTTTAAACTGCTTATGAAATGAATATTCTTGATGGATAAAGTCTCTCAAAGCAGACAGCATGAAACCAAACCTTACCCTTTCTGTGGTCTCTGGAGGTCTAAACTTCTCTGACTGAGAACACCAGTGAGTCTCCACATACTGTTTCAAAATGACAGATGCTAGCTGTGAGAAGAGAGGTCAGGAATCAGGAACACATCTCACAACCATGGCAAGAGTCACCCCTGACCCATTTGCTCAACCTCCTGTCCCACACTGCTGCTTTTAGAGGGGCCAGAGGGGAAAGAATCCTTCTGAAACAGACAGAAAAAGAGCTGAGGCAGTAAAAAGATGAAGGAATGGCCATCCATTGAGCAGAGATGTCCTGCACAGCACTGCCACAAGGCAGCAGCTTTATTTCCTTACCTCTAAAAAGGCACAAGACACAGGCCATGTGGTAACTAAGGAAACACAGAACCTAAACTGCCTTTTCAAGGAGGAAAACACCTACAGAGAAAGCTGCTCCAAAGATGAGCCACAGTGCTGCCTGCTGATGCCCACCACCCCCCTGCAGCACTGTCCCAGCAGCAGGCTGAAGTGCAAAAAGCACTACCCCCAAAAAGGTAATGATGCTACAAGAGAAAGCAAGGGCTCTCAAGAGCTGCCAAAGACAAGAGGGGCAGTACCAGAAAGCTACCTCCAATTGTTCACCTGGAGACATGAGAGAGTATTTTAAACCCCTCAGGCACTGGGATGGACTGCCCAGGGGGGTGGTGGAGTCACCATCCCTGGAGGTCTTCAAGAAAAGCTTGGATGTGGCACTTGGTGGCTGGGTTTAGCTGATGTGTTGGTGTCAGGTCAGAGGCTGGACTAGATGATCTCAGAGGTCTTTTCCAGCCCAAATAATTCTGTGATTCTGTGTGAAACTCCCATGGAATTTCCTTCTACAGCCCCAGCAAACTCACCTGCCGTATGGCCAGAGCTCCCTGGGGATCTACAGTCAGCTCTGCTAAATGAACACCAAACTCTGGGAAAAAAAAAAAAAAAAGGAAAGAAAGACAGCAATCACTGTTGATATCCTCACTTTTATTTCCACAGAGCAAAACTCACCAAAGATTTTGAACAAAGCCATCATACCAACTGAGTTACTCAGACGTGGGAAGGAGACAATTGCAAAGCTCCACTGAATCAGGAGCATGAACTCTCCCTGCTGCTCCCTGCACAAACTTCAGTTATTTTCTCAGCATCTTATTTCTTTCATGGGCAAAAGTTTTTGCAAGGCAGGTTCATACCAAGCACAGGATTTACTACTTTCAATAAAAATAATCTCACCTACAATGTAATATCACAAGTCAAGATTCTACACCTCAGAGATCATCTGCTCCAACCCCCTGCCATGGGCAGGGACACCTCTCCACGAACTCAGCTGCTTCAGGCCTCATCCAACCTGACCCCAGGGAGGGGACATCCACAGCCTCCCTGGGCAACCTGTTCCAGAGTCTCACCACCCCCAGTGAAGAACTTCTCCCTCAGCTCCAGTCTAACCCTGCTCTCCCTCAGCTTCAAACCATTCCCCCTTGGCCTGTCTCTAGACACCCTCAGGAAATGTCCCTCTGCAGCCTTCCTGTAGGATCCCTTCAGGTATTGTAAGGCAGCTCTAAGGTCCCCTGGAGTCTTCTCTTCTCCAGGCTGAATAACCCCAGCTCCCTCAGCCTGTCCAGCCCTTGCATCACCTTTGTGGCTCCTCTGGACTCACTCCAGTACCTCTGTGTCCTTCTTATGCTGCAGACACCAGACCTGGACACAGTATTGGAGATGGGGTCTCATCAGAGCAGAGTGAAGGGGCAGAACCATCTCTCTTGCCCTGCTGGCCACACTCTTCTAGATGCAGCCCAGGACATGGTTGCCCTTAGAGAGGCATGGGTAAGATCCAGCATGGGGTAAGACAGAAGACTGACAGCCAGCAGTCCCTTTTTGGACACCCTGAGTTCATCCAGAGAGTGATTTGCAAACACCACTTCAGCTGTCCCCAAACACACCCTGACCAGCTCTGAGCACACTGACACCAGGAACTGCCTCTACAACCACTCAGGCTCTGGCACCTTCTCCAGCAAGAAATTTGTCCAGAAAAAGCAAAAACTTCTTTTAGTTGCCAAGCAAGTTGTGTACCGAAGGCAAAATTAAATCACTGGTACCCATCCTGCTGATGGCTGAGCACAGCAAAGAGAAAGCAGAGCAGCTGTTGTGGCATGGCAGACACAGGCCCAGGAGATTGGCTTCTGATCGCAACTGGAAGCTGCACTGAGCTGGTACCTGGACTAAAGGCCAAGTGCAGGGTCCTGCACCTGGGTCAGGGCACTCCCAAGCACAAATCCAGGCTGGGTGAGGAATGGCTTGAGAGCAGCATCAGGAAGGACTTGGGGGTGTCAGCTGGTGACAAACTCACTGTCAGCCCAGAAGCTAACCATGTTCTGGGCTGCATCCAGAGCAGGGAGAGCAGCAGCACAGGGAGGGGATTCTGCCCCTCTGCTCTGCTCTGCTCAGACCCCACCTGCAGCACTGCCTCCAGCTCTGGGGCCCCCAGCACAGGAAGGACCTGGAGCTGCTGGAGTCTAGAGGAGGCCATGAGATGATGACTGACTGAAGACCTCCCCTATGGGGACATGCTGGGAGAGTTGGGACTGTTCAGACTGGAGAAGGCTCCAGGGAGACCTCAGAGCAGCCTTCCAGTACCTGAAGGGGCTCCAGGAGAGTTGGGGAGGGTTGGGAGTGCCAGGATGAGGGACAATGGCTTTGAGCTGGGAGAGGGGAGATTGAGACTGGAGAGGAGAAAAAAATTCTTCAGAGTGAGGGTGGGGAGAGACTGGCACAGGTTGCCCAGGGAGGCTGTGGAAGTCCTCTCCCTGCAGGTGTTCAAGGCCAGATTGGATGAGGCTTTGAGCAGCCTGGGCTGGTGGGAGGTGTCCCTGCCCATGGCAGAGGGTTGGAACTGGATGAGCTTTAAGGTCCCTTCCAATCCAAACCATTCTCTGGTTCTATGAATTTAATTTCACCAGTCTGCTGGAGAAATGCAATGGTGAGGATTCTGCTCCAGAAGCTGTGGAGCAGAAGGTGTGCCCTGAGGCCCCACTAGCACAACCTGCTCCCATGGCCAGGTTAAACCTGCTGACAGCATCCCTGACAGAAACACACTGAAAATTCTTCTCAAAAGGGCTTCTGCTACTTCCCTCAGCAGCAGATTTGAGCACTTCCCAACTGTGGTTATCTGAATTTCTGCTCAGATCCACCTCACTGCTAAGAAGCTTTTCTGGGTCAGGAGATAATTGCCTCTCACTTTCTGGTGCTTACACTGAGCAGGCACTGCCCCTCCAACGTTTCTACACTGATCATGTGTTTAAAAAAAAAAAAAAAAGGGAAAACCTCCTCTAATCTGAGGAGCTGGGAGTCCCATTCCAAGGTGTACTTAACAAAACTGGCAAGCACTGCAGCAGTCCCTTCTCCTCCAGCTGTCTGCAGTGGTGCAGACTGAGCATGGCACCACATCACCCATGCTCCCACGGGGTGGAGACCACCAGGATGAACCCAAGGCTTTCACATAGCTGCAGCTCACTCCTACAACTGCTCTGCAGTCTTACACCTGTTTGAACACAGGTTCTGATCTCCTTCCTTTACACCTAGTGCTCTGCACTGGATTGAAGTTCTGTGTCTCAGTGCTTTTGGGGCAGCTCTCCTGTCTTCCAGTGCCTTGCCAACCCTGCAGGGCTGTCACTGGTAAACCAGAGGTGCAGCTCTGCAGCTCTGTCTTAAAAGCCCCTTGGGCCTGACAACAACAGGGAGGTGTCTCTGCCCACAGCAGGTAGGTTGGAACTAGATGATCTTTAAGGTCCTTTCCAACCCAAACCATTTTGTGATTCTATGCAAATCCTCCAGAATCTCTCCTTCCACACAACAGCTGGGTTCCAGGACATGAATTCAGGTATTCCAGGAAGCACCCAAAGCAATACGGAAGTCCCTCTCAAAGCCACATGCATCAGAAGGTGCCAGGAAGGAGCTGGCCACAAGCAAAACGTGGTGAGCTGGGGAAGCTGAAGAGATGCCACAGGTTCCAAGCTATCATTGTACCTACAGCTGTTCTGATAAAAAGGGACAGCAAAATGTATCATGCAAATATCAGCAAAGGATGAACAGGGCTTCAAAGCACCAAAGTGTGCTGAGCCACCTGCTCCAGAGGGGACAGCAAAAGAGGTTTTACAAGACCCATAAAGCCAATACTCAAACCTGAGATCAGGGCCAAACCATAGAATCAGAATCATAGAATGGTCCAGGCCAGAAGGGACCTCCAAAGCTCACCAGTCCAACCCCTCTGCAGTCAGCAGGGACATTCCCAACTAGATCAGGGACATGCCCAGGCCCTCATCGAGCCTCACCTTGAATATCTCCAGGAATGGAGCCTCAACCACCTCCCTGGGCAACCTCTTCCAGTGTTCCACCACCCTCATAGTGAAGAACTTCTTCCTGATATCCAATCTAAATCTGCCCTTCCCTAGTTTGAAGCCACTGCCTCTCATCTTGTCCCTGCAGGCCTTTGTGCATAGCCTCTCCCCATCCTTCTTGTAGCCCCCTTCAGGCACTGGCAGGTTGCTATCAGGTCCCCTTGGAGCCTTCTCTTCTCCAGGCTGAACACCCCCAGCTCCCTCAGCCTGTCCCCATAGCAGAGCTGCTCCAACCCCCTGAGCATTTTCGTGGCCTCCTCTGGCTCCTCTCCATCAGGTCCATGTCCTTCCAAAGCACTGGCTGTCTCCTGCACAGGACTAGTCTCAAACAAGATGGACAAGAATCAGTGTGCCCACAGTCAGCACCACCTTCCCTGCCACCTGCACATCTCAGCTTCTGGCAAGAAACAAGGACTGAGCTGAGGACTCCTTTCCATACACAAGATGTCACACAATGAGCCATGCTGAAGAGAGCCTGAGAAATGCCTTTTCTCCCTGCAAAAATGGGCAAGCAGGAACACATCATGTAGACAGGCAAAGACAAGGCAATTCTCCAGCCTGGAGCTATTCATCTACTACCACCACATCACAAGAGCTGGTAGCTGAGAGACTCCATCCTGTCACCTGTCACTACCTAGGATGTGCAGACTGTAAGAAGCTGGCATTGAAACTCCTCACCAGCAGCATTTAGGAGCGTGTCAGACACTGCTCCTCTTCACAGGCTCAAGATATCATCCCTCCTGGTGGACATGCACACCCCTCAGAGCAACACTGTCCCTGCTCTGACATTCCTGGACATGCTTTGGTCTCCGTATGTGCTCTGCAGTACAGCAGGATCTAGAGGAAGAGATTATTTGTATACACTACAGAATTATCCTCCAGTTGTATGATGTCAGCTGTAGGGCACACACATCAGAGGTACCATCAGAGGTGGTGCATGAGGGCAAGAGAGGATGGATTGAAGCTTGAGGAAGGGAGGTTTAGACTAAAGATTAGGAAGAAATTCTTTAGAATGAGGGTGGGAAGAGCCTGGCACAGGTTGCTCAGGGAGGCTGTGGATGTCCCCTCCCTGGAGATGTTCAGGGCCAGGTTGAATGAGGCCTTGAGCAACCTGGGCTGGTGGGAGGTGTCCGTGCCTATGGCAGGGGTTAGAACTGGATGACTTTTAAGGTTCCTTCCAACCCAAACCATTCTGTGAATCTATGATGTTACCTGGACAGACCCAGCACAGGGGGAATGAAAACACCACCCCCACTTCACTGGAGCAGGTGAAGTGCCAAGCCCACCACTGGTGCTGATGCCCAGCCCAGAGCTCTCATCTGCCCTGTCAGGCACAGGCAATGCATTTATTGATGCTCCATTAAAACCTGCAGACAACAACTGCCCCCCGGTGAATCCATCTTTCCCAAGGCACACAGCAATGCATCTCCCACCCCAAGCTGTCACCTGGGGCCTATTCCCACGCCTTGAGCAGACAAAAGACACGGAAGCAGGGAAGAGACTGAGTCACTGGGGTCTGGAAGGTGCTTAAGGGTGACACAGTAGGAAGGCACTGCCACCAGGTCCTTACTCCAGAGCTGACATCCCAACACAGCTGCAGAGTCAGACAGGAGATGCAGTACAGGACAGTTCTGCCTGCCCCAGAGGCTCACCTCTGACTGCGTTTGTGCCCAGCCCTTTGCACCAGCACAGCCCAGCCCCACTGCCAGCCTGCTGCAGGGAGCTCAGCTGCAGCCCCACAAAACCCTGAAGCACCCTGGCCTGGCTGAGCCCTGCCCGGGGTGGGGGGCAGAGGGGGGGAGCACAAGGGGCAGAGGGGGAGCGCAGGGAGGAGGTGGGGGGGCAAGGGGGAGGAGCGCAGGGGGGGAGCACAGGGGGCGGGGGGGGAGTGCAGGGGGTGGAAGGGAGGAGCGCAGGGGGGCGCAGGGGACAGAGGGGGGGCAGGGGGGAGGAGCGCAGGGGGGAGCACAGGGGGCGGGTGGGGAGCGCAGGGGGGGAAGCGCAGGGGGGGTAGGGGGGAGGAGCGCAGGGTAGGAGCACGGGGGGGGAGTGCAGGGGGTGGAAGGGAGGAGCGCAGGGGGGGAGGGCAGGGGGGGCAGGAGGGAGGGCCGGGGGGAGCACAGGGGGCGGGGGGGCGCAGGGGGCAGAGGGGGACAGGGGGGAGGAGCGCAGGGCGTGGGGGGCCGCAGGGGGGAAGCGCAGGGGGCGGAGGGGGGAGCACAGGGGGCAGTGCACGGGAGGGCAAACTGCTCTGCTGGCTTAGCCTCCTTACACAACTCCACCTGCAAGCAGCTTAGGCAAAGAGGTGAGGGCAGAGCAAGGCTGCCAGCACACCCTCTCGGAAATCCTGCTGCTAGGAACCCCCCTGCTGTATCCAGCCTCTGTGTTTAGAGGTTCTGGAGGAGTTTTTCCCTCCAGGAACGTCAAACTGATTTTGAACCACTTCCACGTTCACCATCCAGCAGGGATGAGTTCCATAGTTTGCACACTGGCTTGTTTCAGGCTCATTTTCATCTGATCTCAGCTTGATGAAAAGTCACAACCAACCACTCCTCGCTCTCCTCTGTCACTCAGGATTTTCCAGCCTCCATCTCCACTCTTTCCCTGGCAGAACAGTCACAGTATTTGCTCCTTCTGAGAGCTGCAGCTTCTCCACAGCTCCAGGAACGTCTCTGTGCCGCATTTTCACTGCCCTGCTTCACGCCCAAGAGCAGCCGGCCGGTAACAGCCCTGGGATTGCAGAAGCAGGAGGAATTTGTGTCGGGCTTTGTTCTCTGCTCCCTCCTTAACGGTCTATTTGGCTTTGGGAGCACAGCAGTGAATGGGGACCTGCAGGAAACTCTCCACACGGACAATGGGATTTCTGCTCCCAGCGACAGCAGTTAGGACAGCCCATTGCTTTCTAAAGTATCCTCTGGGCTGCCTCCTCCTCCCCCAGCACCACTCTGCTGACCTACAGACACCCTTTGCACACTCAAAACTCACTCCTGTGAGATGATGCTGTAATGTTTACCACCAGCTCTCACTCTGAGCAGTACTTTCAGCAGCTCTGCCACACCACTCTTTTCCACATTATTGGTGGATGCCCTGAGCAGTCCAGCTTCACACGGTACTCTTGATTACCTCCCTGCAGTATGAAACACAATCAGTCACCTCTACCTCTTGTCTTCACCCTTGTAATCAGTTCTTGGTCCAAAGAGCTGTCTGCAGCAGTTTAGTTTCTTCAAAAACTTTCAGCAGGGGAATGTTCCAAAAGCTCTTTGGCAGTCCCAGGTCTCCTTCTACAGCTCTTCTACTGAACATAGATCCACTCTGCCACAACAATCTCATTTTCCTACCCTCCTCATTCCAACTCTTGACAGACTTTAACTCTTACAGGCAGAGTGAAAGCCACACCAGCATCTCTAACAGCTCCAACTTCAGCCCTCGGCTCCTTGCTTTAGAGTCCTTACTAAAAGCTGTCTCTCATTTGCCACCTTAGTTTATCTGGTCCCTAAGTGACCTTAAGTACTAAGTTTTGCAGCATAGCAATTTCATGTTTAAGTCCCTGGAGATCCATCCTGCAGCACTTGCTGTTTGAAACAATCTGAGAAGTAAAACTCTTTCTGCTCATGCTTCACCTTGGCATGGACTCTCCATGTCTCCTGCAGAGGCTCTTCAATGTAGCCAGCTCAGCCAACACCAGCAGAAGGAATTCAGCTCTTCTGCAGCCCTACACCTCCTGGATGTACCTGGCACACTCTGGTCACCTGGTGAAACACCTCTGAAATGCATTCACCAGCACTCTAAGTTCTTATGGCGTTAAGAAGTTTTTCCTCCGTTTTCCCCCTTGCTCTACCTTCATTTATCTTGCATTCAAAACACCAAGACTTTGTGCTTTTTCCTACTGCCCTCACCTTTACTTTCAGCATCTTCTTCACACTGCTTCACGATGCTCCATGTTCTGTTTCTTTGTAGTACTTCTGACCCATTATCTACATTTCCTTTCCTCAGTTACACAGCACTGCAAAGGCTGCATTCCTTTAGCTCCTCCTCGTAGTTTCTGCACATTTCTCCAGCCCAAAGACAGCACAAAAAGGAGAATATGGCTTGTTCCTCCCATGCTGCCTGGCCAGGACAAGAGGAGCAGAATAATTCAGCTGAAAGAGACTTCAGGAGGTCTCCAGTCCAACTCCATGATCAAAGCAGCATCAGCAGCATCAAATCAGGTTGCTTGGAGCATTTGCTAGCTTGGTCTTGGAGACACTCAAGGATGGAAATGGTAAAACTTCTATGGACAATCTGCTCCAAAGCCTGGCTCTCCTCACAGTGAAAAAAAGTCTCCTTATATTCAGTGTGAACCTCTTTTCTCAGTTTCTGCCTCTTCATCCTCTCCCATCCCTCAATATGTTGACAACCTCCTCAGTTACCAAAAGCTGCTGCCAGATCCACCCCCAAACCCCTCGTCTCCACACTGGAAAACCTCTCTGCCCCAGCATCTCCTCATGTGGGGAGTGCTGCAGTTCCCCAGCTGACCTGACAGCCCTTTGCTGAGCTCACTCACACTCCCAGCTGTCCTTTTTGTTCTGGGGAGCAAAACCAGATGAGTATTCCAGATGTGGTCTGACCAGTGCTGACCAGAGAGGGATGTTCATTGCCTCTGATCCTGTTCCTACAGCCTGGGACACAGGTGACCTCCAGGGCACTCTGTTAGCCCTCTCCAGCTTGCTGGCCACCAGGATTTCCAAGCCCTTTGTAGAACTGCTCCCCAGCCAGGCAGTGCCTGACTCACATCCCTGTGGTGGGTTCTGCTATCCTGGGGCAGAACTTGGTTCCTGTCCTTCCTGAATTTCAGGAGGCTCCTCTCAGTCCATTCCTGCAGGGCAATCTGGACAGCAGCCCTACCCTCAAGGATATCAACCACCTCCTCCTCAGTTTGGTGTCACCTGCAAACACCTGGCCTTCTTCAGGTCATGGGTACAGCTCCTGCAACAGCCCTCTGCAGTCGTGGGGTGGCAACCACAGAGAAGTACTGAGTGACTCTGGAGCACTTGTAAGACAGTAGCCAAACAGCTGCACTGCTGACTCTGCTCCTCTTGCCCTTGAAGTTATCCACCAAATGGGATTTTGCTGCATTCCTGGGCTCTCAAAGGGACCTTAGAGACATCCACCTTGTAGCACCCTCCAAAACCAGTACTTTCTGGAAATCTATTACCTAAACCACTACAAACTTGACTTGCTGAGGCAAGATTCTCACTGTTTGGGGAAAACCAAGTTGCCAGTGGGAGCACACTGACAGCAGCAACTGTGCGAGGCAAAGGCTCTGTGGGGCAAGGCCCCTCAGGACGTCACATCACTCCTTAAACCTCCACTAGCTGTGGTGGCCACAGACTTCCCCAAAACACATCACAGAAGGCTTCCCCTGAGAGTGCTACAAGCACATGTAAGGGGCTGCACAGCCAGGCCCATTTCACCCATTTGCCTTTCACCTGCCTCACAGCACTACTCCTGCCCCAGGCACACCCTGACAACTTCATTTCCTTTACCATCAACTTCCTTTGTAGCATTTCCAAGCTAAAGTTCAGGAGCAGGAAGACTTGAAAAGACTTCACAGAAGACTTTCAGAATGGCACAGTGAGAAAAAGCTAAGGCAAAATTTCCAGCAGGGTCCACAAGCAACCAGCACATCAAGCTGCCAGACCAGAAGCACAACTTCAGGTCAAGGGGTTCAATGCTGCCCTCTCCAGTGCCCAGCTCCTGTCACAGCAGATCACCTGCAGATCTTCCACAGCCTTCTACAGAGTCCAGTTCTGAAGGATGGGTTATAACATTTAAGCTGAAGTGAAATAAAACGTTAGCAGCAATAAATTTTTAAGTGTAGCTTCCAACCAGGAAGAGCAACAAGCACATGAACTAGCTTAGTGGCAGCACAAAAAGGCCAGGGGAGTACCAGAGTAAGTGGAGTCACTCCCTGAATGTGTGCTGCTTGCTCATTTCAGCTCTGTCCTGTCAAAGCCCCAGACCAGCTGCTGTCCGGCTCCTCAGCTCTCCACAGCAGACTGAAGCTCTGACGCCGGAGTCTCACACAAGACAAGGGCACAGCTACGTCCTGACCACGCTCCACACAAACCACACCACACAGAGACGATGCCTGCAGGACGTGGGCACGAATATGGGCACAGCTATGGGAGCAGGACAGGGCCTGCAGGACAAGCAGAGGAGCAGCAGGAAGGCTCCAAAAGCATCATCGTGTGAGCAGCCCTGCAGATCTGGCTCAGGTGGAAAGAGGCAGCAAAAGCAACAGCAACAAGCCTGCTTCACCACCCGCCTGTCCCTCCGTGCCCTACCAGCAGTGAGCTCAGTGTCCCACGGCCGCTCCCCTCCTGCCCCTCTGACGGCAGCGCTGCCTCGGAGCCGGCTGCAGCTTTGTCCGGCGACCTCCGCTGCAGGCCGGAGGCAGCCTTAAGCCAAGTCCCACCGCAGCCGAACTGCTGAGGCGGGCAGGGGCTCCTCACGAGGAACCCGGCAATGCCGGTCGGAAAGGTGCCGCCGGCGCTCCCCGCCGGCCCGAGCGATGGACATGGAAGTTTTGGCCGAGGCCAACGCGCGGCCACGAGGCTCCGGTACCGAGAAACACTTGCCGGCAGCCTGTCCCCACCCCGACATCGCCGTACCCGCGGCCCGGCTCTCACTCACCCTCCGTCACCTCCAGCACCTTCACCTGCTCCTCCGCGGCGGCGCGCACCGCCTGCACCGGGCACAGGATCCCGGTCAGCGTCTCCACCAGCGCCTCCTTCAAGCCCTGCGCTACTGGTCCCGGCCCCGGCCCGCCAGCACCCCCGCTGCCGCCGCCGCCGCCGCCGCCGCCCGCCCCCGCTGCCGCCGCGCCCGCCATCGCCTCCCGCCCCCCGGCCCGGGCTCCGCCGCCGCGCGGGCTACGGGCCGCCGCGCGCCAAACGCACGGCACGCACGCACGCAGGCGCGAAACAGCGACAGCAAACACCCCGCCCCGCACAGAGGGGGGACACGCTCAGCGTGCGGCACGCGCAGCGCCCCCTGGCGGCGCGGAGGGATCGGCGGCTGTGGGGCGGGGCGGGAAGTGGCGGCGCCGCCTCTCGTGGTGGCAAGCGGGGCTGAGGGAGTGGCCGACCTCAGTCCCCGGGGCCCCCACAGACGGCGGAGGTGAGACGCTTGTGCTGCAGAGCTGAGCGTGTCCTCAGACCACGGGGAGCTGCTGTATGGGGCCTGAGACCCTCAGCGGTGAGGGTGGCAGTCCTGAGGGGTGGGATCCAGCCACGCAGGCACTGGGACAGGCTGCAGGAGGGGACTGCGTGCAGCTACTGAGTACAACAGGGCAAGTGCAGGGTCCTGCGCCTCGATCAGGCAACCCCCAGCATCAGTCCAGGCTGGGGATGAAGGGCGGGGGGCAGCCCTGTGGAGAAGGGTTTGGGGGTGCTGGGGGTGCAGAGGTGGACAGGAGCTGGCACCAAGCACTGCCAGCCCAGCCCCAGCCTGGCCTGGGCTGATCCCCAGCAGTGTGGGCAGCAGGGGCAGGGAGGGGATTCTGCCCCTCTGCTGTGCTCTGCTGAGACCTCCCCTGCAGTGCTGGGGCAGCTCTGGAGTCCTCAGCACAGCACAGACAGGGAGCTGCTGGAGCAGGGCCAGAGGAGGCCACAGCAATGCTGGCAGGGCTGGAAGGGCTCTGCTGGGAGGCCAGGCTGAGAGAGTTGGGGTTGTGCAGCCTGGAGAGGAGAAGGCTCCAGGGAGACCTTCTGGTGGCCTTGCAGTGCTTCAGGGCATCTGGAAGAAAGCTGGGGAGAGACTTTTGAGCAGGGTCTGTTGGAGGGGATGAACTCAGGCAGATTCAGAGTGGAGAGAAGGGAGAAGTTTTTTACACTTGACCCAAGTTGCCCAGAGAGGAGAGAGCTGTCCCATGCCTGGACACTGCAGGGCAGGGTGGATGGAGTTCTGAGCAACCTGCTCTAGTTGCAGGTGTCCCTGGTGATTGCAGTGGGATTGGACTGGGTGAGCTGTAAAGGTTCTCTTCTCACCCAAACCATTCCATGACTCCAGGTGTTCTCCTGTCCCTGTGACAGCTCTAGACATCATCCCATGGCAGATTCCCGGTGGTCTATTTGCTGGAGGCTGCCTTGGGTGTTCTGAGAGAATCTTCTTGTACCCTGCCCATGGGAGACCCTGAGCAGGGCAGGAGAAGCAGAGAGGCTCAGATCTGTGCTGAGCACTGACAGCCTGGCCAGGCTGTGCTTGGCCCAAAGGACAATGACAGAGCCCCAGCAGCAGCCAGGCAGGATTGGGATTTAAGGCACTTTGCTGGCAGTGGAGTGAAAGCTCAGAGCCAGGGGCCAGGCTTTAGGTGCCTCAGGATCTGAACAAAGCCTTGAGCAAAATGTCCACAGCTGGACTCTGGGCAGAGAATGAAGAGAGAGGGTTCCAGAGGTGGGCAGCAGGGCAGGGGTGAGCTGAGCCCCACAGCAACCTGCCCCAGCTCCCCTCTGGTGCCAGCTCTTTCCAGGAGAAGGAGCTGAGCTGCAGAGGCCCAGAAGCACCTCTGAGTTTGGGACAGGTGGAGCAGAACTGGTGAGGCCCTCAGGCTCCTGATCTGTCACCTCTGCAGCAAAGGGACAGGACCTCAGGACAGAGACTGGGCTCCTGCTGCCAGCCTCTCTGGAGGGGATGGACAAGAGCCACCAAGCTGGGCACTGGCTGCTGTGTGGAGCCCTTGGAGCTGCTCCTTGTGAGAGTCTCTTCCAGCAGAGCTCTGCCACAAGGCTGCCAGCAGCTGACTGGGCTTGAACCTGCCCCTGGCTGCCCATCTTGGCTTCCCCTCACCTGGGAGGGCTCAGCAGGGCTCAGGATGTCTCTGTGGCTTGGCAGAGCAGGGCCTGGGGAGCAGTGTGCAGAGGGCACCTGGAGCAAAGCCCTCAGGCAGCAGGGAGCAGAACCTGCTCTGCCCTGTGCCAGCCAAAGGCTCCTCTGCTGCTGCTGCAGCTGTGAAGGGAGCTGGGGCTGGGAGCCTGAGCCCAGGGCTCAGCCAGGCCTGGGGACACCCAGGGCCACCCCTGGGGCTGCCCTGCTGCTCTCCTGGGGAGCCTTTGGGGCAGTGGCTGTGGGCAGGCAGGGTGGGGGCTGTGCCATCAGCGAGGAGGGGGTCACAAAGGGGTGCCCCAAGGGTGCCAGGCAGCAGCCCCCCTGCAGTGTGCCTCAGGACAGCAGTGAGTGGGGCAGGCAGGGCCAGGCCAGGCTGGGCAGGGGCTGGGGCAGAAGCTGCAGCCCCTGGGGGTGGTCCTAAGGCTGGGCCAAGGGCACAGCTGCTGCCAGGAGCCCCCTGGGCAGGGCAGGTGCCATCCTCAGGGCTGGGCACAGAGGTGCCTGAGGCTGCCAGCCACAGCCAGTGCCTGGGGGGCTGTGGGGATGTGCCCCCATGCCCAGCACTGTCACCAACCTTCCCCTTGCTGCCCCACAGCTCCCTCAGGCCCCTGCCCAGGCCCCTGCTTCTCTGCTGCCATTTCCCCCCCACCCAGCCCCTCCTCTCCAAGCCGTGGCTGGGGCCATCCTGACCCTCCTGGCCACAGTGCCACTGGTGCTGAGGGTGGGCACCCCAAGGAGGCACCCACAGAAGAACTCCTGGGGCAGGGTGAGGAGCAGCAGAAGCAGGACACAGCCTGGCAGCTCCAGGAGCTGGAGGAGAGGAGCCAGCAACCACAGCAGCTCACTCCAGGTGTGCTCCTCACTGCCTGCCAGCACTGGGGGCTTGGGGCCCTGGTGGTGCCCATGGGGCTCTGCTGGCTGCCCAGGAGCTGGCAGTGAAGCTCCAGAGGAGCCAAGGAGGAGAGGCAGCACCAGCAGGGCCTCCTGACACTGGGTAAGGACAAGGCTCTGGGCAGGGTGGGCACTGCCACTGCCTTTGCCCAACCCTGCCCAAGAACAACCTTCTGAGGGGGCTGCATCCAGCCATGGGAGCAGGCAGCACCTCCAGAGCTCAGCACCCACAAGGACAGCACCATGGACCAGCTGCTGCCCGTGGCCCTGAGACCACCCAAGGGCACTTCTCCCACCAGAGCTGGGCAGCCATGGGGCTGGGTTGGTGCTGGGGTCATGATTGGGCTCCACCATCTGAAAGGTCCTTTCCAAACACTTCTCTGCTTCTCTGGAGCTGCAGCAGCCCTGTGGAGCAGCTGCCAGGGACCTGCTGCCCTTCCTCCTCCAGCCCCACACCAGCCCAGCTGCAGCCAGGTCCCTGCTTCACCTGCTCTCAGCTGGGCCACTCCTGCCCAGAGCCCAGGAGGGCTTCACCCCCTGGCCACGGCCAACAAATGTCCTGTGCTGAGCCATCCTGTGTCCCTGAGTGCCTGGGCAACACCTGGGGGGATTCACCCCTTGGCTGCAGCTCCCCTCTGGAAGCAAGAGCTGAAGCTTTTGCTTGGCCTGGCTGTGGTCATGCTCTGATGTTTGGCACCTCCTGATCTGCTCAGGGGGATGGGATCCACCTGTCTGGAAGAGGCAAGGGAAGCCTTGGCAGCAGGCTGGGTGAAGTGGGCTTGAAACTGAAGGACTTGGGGTGGAAGGGTCCAAAGTGGCCACACTCACAGCAGTGCAAGCAGCTGGGCACCAAGCCAGGCCACCCAGGGCAGTGCCATGGTCCTGAGTTCCAGATGGGAACCAGAAGAACAACCACCTCGAGGGCCTCTGCTCTGCTGGTGGTGGAGGAGGAGGTGGAGAAGCTGCTCCACTGGACCTGTTGTGGACAGAGAAGGAGTTGTGGTGACGTGGTGGTTGGAGCATGTCTTGGGCCAGCAGGGCTGGGGAGCTGGTGGCCATGGGACTGCCCTGGAGGGAGCAACTCCTCAGAGCTGGGCTGGCACAGCACAGGTGCTCAGGTGGGTCCAGAGAGCTGATCTTGTGAGGAGCAGCTGAGGGAGCTGGGGGTGTTCAGCCTGGAGAAGGGAGGCTGAGGGGAGACCTCATTGCTCTCCACAGCTCCTGAGAGGAGGTTGGAGCTAGGCCAGGGTTGGTCTCTTTTCCCAAGGAACAAGGGATAGGACAGGAGGAAATCATCTCAAGCTGCTCCGTGGATGTTCAGCCTGGAGGAGAGAAGGCTCCAGTGAGACCTCCTGGTGGCTGATCAGGAAGCTGGGGACAGAGCTTGAGCAGGGCCTGTTGTAAGAGGACAAGGAGGGATGGTTTGGAACTGAAAGAGGCAAATCTGTGCTGGAGAGAAGGGAGAAATGTTTGACACTGAGGGTGGGGAGAGCCTGTCCCAGGGGAGGTTCAGGTTGGATATTAGGAACAATCTCTTCCCAGCAAGGTTCTCAGGCGCTGGCACAGGCTGCCCAGGGGGGTGGTGGAGTCCCCATCCCTGGAAGGGTTTAAGGGACCCATGGATGTGGTGCTGAGGGGTGTGGTGCAGTGGCAGTGTGGGTTGTGAGCTCTGGGTGGGTGCTTGGACTGGATGGTGTCAGAGGTCTCCTCCAGCCTGCCCAGCTCTGTGGTTCTGTGATAACCCCCAAGGTGCAGTGGCTGCACTCTGCACCTTCCCTTCCCCTCTTGGCAGTCAGGCTCCCTCCAGCCTGGGGCAGTTTCTCTTTCCAGGGGCAGTCTGTGTCCCTCTGGCCACCCAGGGGTTTTTGCTTTGCCCACAGCACTTCCTGCTTGAGGGTTCTGGAGTGGTCACCTGGTGGATGTGGTGCCATGAGGGGGCTGGGGGCTTCAGTCCTGTCCTGTTGCTATTTAACAAAGCACAAGGCTTGTCCCCTCCCACAGACACCTTCCCTGGCCCCTCTCACTCTGTGGCTGTATTTTGTTCTATTCCAAGCCAGCCCTGGGAGATCATGTCCAGGGACTTTCTCTCTCTGTTAATTCTTCTTGCCCAGAGCAGTGCAAGGAAATGCACCCAAAAGTCATGCAGGTAACTGCTGCAGCCTGAGTTCAAGAGCACCTGGAGAGACTACAGCAACCCTAGGCTGGGTTCAGCTCCCTGCAGCCAAGGCTGGGGGTGGCTGTCCCACTGCAGCCATCCTGCAGCTGCCCTGTCCCTGCCTTGCTGCAGCCCAGCACTGGGCAGGACCCCACTTGGGCAGTACTGCCCCAGGTGCCCTGCTAGGGCTCAGCTCAGCTATTGCTCTGTGCCTGCCTGGGCAGTCACAACCCTTCAGAGGGTAACTTCACATCCCCAGCAGTGGAGGTGGCACTGGCAGCAGCTCCTCTGTGCTTCCATTAGATGCTGTCCAGATGCTGCTGCTTGGTGAACCCAGTCCATGAAAACCTTCCCCACCATGAAGTGAGATTTCCTTCTGCAGGAGTTAGGGAAGTTGGGCTGCTGGACCCCACCTGTCCCCCTAAAACTGAGCAGGGCCAGGGCCAGGCTCAGCAGTGCCCAGCACTCCCCATGCCCTGTGCCAAGCCACCCTCTCCTTGGCAGCAGCAGGCAGGGGACAGCAGAGGTCAATCCCAGTCCAGGCACAGGCACAACCAGTTCAGGCTGGAGCTTCTGTGGGGAGAAGCACAGAGTTCAGCCACCCAGAGACAGAGTCTGGGCCTTGGCACCTCACAGCATGGCCAGGGTGGGCACCCCCTGCTCCCTCTGGGCTGGCCCCTCCTCATCAGCGCCAGAAAGGTTCTCTGCAAAGTCCACACAGATCCCTGTCCCTTCTTGCCCTTCCCACTGTCCCTGCTGGCTGCTTCTGCTGGAGGAGCAAACAGAGCCAGGGTGCAGCTGCTGCAGCTCAGGTCACCTCCTCACCTTTGCTCTGCCCTCTGCTTTGGCTTAGCTGGGGACAGAATTGAGTTCCTGGATCAGCAAAACCAGCAGGACAGGCCCAGGCCCTGAATGCTCCAACTCCTCCTGCTGTGTTTGGAGAAATTCAGTTTATTTGCATTTCCAAGGCTCCTCCAGCTCTTAGTCCCCCCTGGTGTGCACATTGCAAGGTCTCCTCTGTCCTGCAGCTCACCTTTCAAACACCCCAAAGCCAAAGGGGTTCTGACATCCACCCTTCCCTCTGGGGGGCTCTAGGGCAGGAAGCTCAGGCACTACCAAGGGTCATATTCTTACCAGGAAAAGATTTTCTATGAGGTGTTCCTGGTTTCCTCCTGAGATGCTTCACCTCAAGAGCGAGGCACCCAAGCCCTTGAGCTCCCCTGCAGAGCTGTGGTTCCAAGGAAGACCCCACAGAAATCTGCACAGCTGAGGTGGGACTGCTGCAACCAGCCAAGATCCTGCAGGAGCAGCTGGGGCCAGCACAAGGCACCAAAAAATAGGTGGAACCAAACCTCTGTCTCTGCTCAGGTCAGGGGCTTGCTGGAGCTGCAGTGACCACAGCTGCTGCAGCTGAGCCTGTGTCTGACAGGAGGCACAACACACACAGCCCCAGCACCTGGGGGATGCTGCAGGCAGACTTGAATCAGATTTTTCACCCTCAAATCCTTTGAGCTTTGTCCTGTTTTCTGATGAAACTTTGTCACTGTGAGGGTGCTGGAGCCCTGGAGCAGGCAGCCCAGAGAGGTTGTGGACTCTCCTTCTCTGGAGACTTTCCACCCCCAGCTGGATGTGTTCCTGTGTGTCCTGCCCTGGGCAATCCTACCTAGAGGTCATAGACTCCTCCTGTTAAAGAATTAGGATCTGAGCAGCTCGGGGAGGTTGATGGTCTTTGGGTGCTTCATTCCAAAGCAAAGTTTAAAAGAAATCAGTGAAGCAGAATGTGAGACTGGGTGGTTTGGTTTGGTCTGTTGGGGTGGTTTGGGTTTGTAGGGTGGTTGGTTGGTTTTGGGTGGGTTGTTTGGGTTTTTTCTCTTCTTTTGGTTTACTCTCTGGCAATCCAGGATGGACAGGAGGGATGAAAGGTTCAGCTAACAGCCTGCTGCTGAGTGTGTTCTGCCTTCATCCTCTTCCCTGCTGAGGGACTTACAAGTGATGCTCACAGCCGAGCCCACCCTGAAGCAAAGAGCAAACCTCTCACTTTCTGTGACAATATCAAACCCCAGCCTAACCTGAAGCCATCTCCATGGGGATGAAATCCAACAGCACAGCCCTGTGGTACGCAGCCACCACCAGCCCTCAGCACCCTCCAGCCAACTGCTCCTGGGGTCAGCTCCAGCAGGAAATGCAGCACAAGGCTCACACAGAGCTTGTGTACTGCAGCCGTGGGGCAGCCGGGGACTGGGATTGCCATTTCTGGAACATTTTCCTGTGAGATGTTCAAGCAGTGACCTCCAGAGCTCCAATTCTACTGCACTCATGGATCCTGATGGGAACTTTCGTTGCCAGGACAAGAAAGGTCTCACCTGGCTTCTGCAAACTGATCCCTTCCCCATGGTCCTGTACTGAAACCACCACATGAGGCTGAGCTGCATCACATCTCCTGCAGCATTTTTCAGTCAGCAGCCATTGCTGCAGAGGGAAAAAACAAAAGGGACCCTGAGAGGAGCCTATGCAAGGATCTCAGCTACACCAAAGCACTGCACCAGCTCTAGGTCATTTGCTCTTTTGCCCCTTTGAATAGAAGTTACTACAGAGCAGCTTTTTCTGCAGCTTGGGCTCTTACCTTGGTGTTGTACAAAGAATTCTTCCAATAAAAAAAAAAAAGGATAAAGAAATTTAAAAGTTCTCCTCCCTCTCTGCCCTGCTTGAGGCCACAGCTGGAATATTGTGTCCAGTTCTGGGCTCCTCAGTTCTAAAAGGACCTCAGAGAACTGCTTGAGAAAGTCCAGCCCAGAGCCAGAGAGCTGCTGCAGGCAGTGGAACATCTCTTGTGAACACAGCTGAGGGAGCTGGGGCTTGGAGCAGAGGAGCCTGCTCCTGCCTCAGTGCTGGGGATAAAGATGTGCAGGGCTGGAGCCAGGCTCTGCTCAGGGATGGCCAAGGACAGCACAAGGGGCACTGGGGGCAAGCTGGAGCAGAGGAGGTGCCATGGGAACAGGAGGGAAAACTTTGTCCCTGTGAGGGTGGCAGAGCCTGGAGCAGGCTGCCCAGAGAGGTTGTGGAGTCTCCTGCTCTGGAGACTTTCCAACCCCACCTGGATGTGTTCTGTGTGCCCTGCCCTGGGTGCTCCTGCTCTGGCAGGGGCTTGGACTGGATGATCTCCAGAGGTCCCTTCCAACCCCTAACATTCTGTGGTTCTGTGCAAACAGCCTTGTGGTGACTGCGGTAAATCATGGAGCCAAGCCCCAGCCAGCTCAGCTGCACCTGCTCATGTTGCCTTCCCTCCCTCATTGTCTTTAGACAAACCATCCCTGCCAGGCTGCAGATTCTCTAACAGTTACAAATCAACATGAGACTAAAAAGCACTTTCAGGGCTAAACCAGAGCCCAAACCTCACTGACATGGAATTCCTGCCCAGGGATCCACCATAGCACGGTGAGGCATTGGAAGAGGCAGTCAGGGAGGTGGTAGAGTCACCATCCCTGGAGGTGTTCAGGAAATGAGCAGCTGTGGTCATGGAGGTGATGGACAGAAGGTTGGACTGGATAATCTTAGAGACGTTTACCAACCTTAATGATTTTGTGATTCTCAGCCACAAACAGCTCAAAGGCTTTGCCCTGTGCCCAGGGACTCCACACACATCTGCCCCTGGGAAAAGGCCTAAAGCCAGCAGGGAAAATTCGACAGCAGATTTCTCTTGCTGGCCACAGGCAATGCCAAAGCAGCCCCAATTCTGGTCATGTCCTCAGGAGAGTGCTGGCTCTGGCACAGAGGTCTCCCAGGTTCTCCAGTGCTCTGGCAGGCCATGGAGCCACATCTCTGTCACCTCTTTCAAAGAAGGAACAGCTCCACTCTGCAGCAGCAGAGGCCCCCCAAAGGATTTCAGCTGCAGCCCCACAGAAGTCCCTTATGAGCTTAAGCAGCCACCTGCCCTCCTCAGAGGTCATCCCCACCAGGGTGGCACTGCTGTGGCATCATCACTCACACTGCCCCTTCTCACCCCCCAGGCAGGGACAGAGTTGCCACCAGCTCAGAAGTTTCCTCACTCCTAGGTTTTTGGCCTGGATGCAGCAGCAGCTGCTGCAGGGATGCTGTGTGCCCAGCTGCAGGGAAGGTCTCTCCTGCAGAGGGCTGGACAAGGCTGGCAGGAGCTGCCCCACACCTTTGCCTCCTGCCCCTGCCAAATCACAAATCCTGCTTCCAACCCTTCCTTCAGCCAGCCCAGGAACATTCCCAGTTTGGAAAAGCTTTGCAAAGGACTTGAGAAAGGCTTTTTTTGGTGTAACATCTTTATCTGCCTCCTCCCACACCCAGACCCCAGCATGGCAGGGAAGCCTCTCAGCCTCTGCGTTTCCCTCCCCCTGAATGAGCAAACCCATGGGTGCAAGCAGCAGGGATGGGGATGGAAATGAAACTGCCATTTCAAGCTCTCTAAAAACAACAACATTTAATTTTATAACATAACCAGGGGGTTTATTCCACAATATAAACTGCAACATTTGATACAAGCTACCCAAAAAAGGAGAAAGCCAAAATACAGCTGTGGCAATTCATTACTTTACAGAATTTTTTTTTTTTGTTTTCTTTTTCTCTTCCTGTCTTCTACATCACTGGGCCATCAGTGACACTAGGCTCTACCATTTGCTTTCTGTACACCCAAACCAATGCTAGAAGCAAACACGCTCTTGAGAATTGTCATTCCAGTCACTGAAACCAGACAGAGAAGTTATTGCTCAGATAAATAAACCTAAGTCTACAAAAAAAAAAAAAACAAAAAACCAAAAACCAAAAACCAAAAACCCAAACAAACAAAAAAACCAAAGTGGAAAAAAACAAAACCCCTAAAAGTCTCCAAAGAGTTAAGAGAGTAAACAGAGGGAGCTCCTCAAAAGAGGATTTATTGGAAAATTGGTGGTGCAGGGTTTGGTTTTTTGTTTTGTTTGCACCTCACCAAGCTGAGTTCAAGAGGCTGGGTCAATGCCAGAGGTAACTGAATGCTGTACAGAAAAGGTGCAAGTGGCCAATGCCTGCCCAGTGCTGAACCCCCTGCCACAGTCAGCATCTCAAACCTCAACAACCACAAACAGCTCGAGGGGAAATACAAAAGTGTCAAAAATTGGGATGGGGTGGTTGGGGTTTTTTGTTTTGTTTTGTTTTTGTTGTGTTTTTGAGTTCTGGAAAAATGATCCATAAGGATAGAAGTAGCACCATTTGCAACCTGGTTCTTCAACCAGCCCCTGTGGCTTTACTGCAAAACTCTGAACCACCTTCCTGGCTGCAGTCCTGAGCGCTCCGCGGCAGCTTCACTTGCGGTACTGAGAGTCCTTCCCCGAGCAGCTGGTGCAGATGTAGTCCTCCTTCTCTGCCAGCTCTGCAGAGATGCCCACACACACCTGGTGGAACCACTGGTTGCAGCTGCCATCACACTGGACCCAGTCCACCTAGTGCAGAACAGACAAAGAGGTGCTCAGGACAGGACCAGACACCTGCAGCCCTCGGCTGCTGCTGCGTCTGCAGCCAGTCCCAGCCTGCAGCCACTGCTGCTGGGGGCACCACTGCTGCTGCTGCTCCCTGGCCTCCCGTGGAGCTGAGCAGGGCACTCTGCCCTTAGCTCTCCTACAGGCAGACCAGATGGCAGTGCCACCAGGGCCCTCCCAGCACCCAGCAACATCCCTGCTCTGCCCTTCCTGGCGTGGCTGGGCCTGTGCAGAGCTCCAGGGCACTGCCTCAAGCTGCAGAAAGGCTGCAGCCCAGCCCTGTGCCAGGAGCAGAGCTGAGCATGGGGCCTGCACAGTACCACTGCCTCCTTCTGCCTCCATGCAGATGCTTTGGTGCCCACCTGCTGTCCCCACTCCCAGCTGCACAGCTGCCCCTGGAGAAGTGGGAAGCATGGCCACAGTGTCCCAGCAGCAGCACACACTGTCCCTGGGTTTCCAAGCACCTCATGCTCATTTCTGCAGGGCAGCTGAACATCCTCAGCATGCAGAACAAGGCAGCAGCTCTCCCCCTACTGACCTCATCTCCCTCAGGCTGGAGACAGTTCACAGCAGGGCAGATGGCATCTTCATCCTCAGAGTCCTCCTGCTCCGAGGACATGTCTGAGGCCAGCAGTTGGCTGTCACTGCAGCGCTGCAGCTCCAGGAGCCGCTCCCGCTCCACTCTGCTGCTGCACAGCTCCTTCGAGTGGCTCAGTTTCAGCTTCTTCTTCTTGGGGGTTCTCACTTTTTTCACTCTGGCTCTCTTCTCCTCGCAGCAGCTCTCCCTCTCCAAGCGCCGCTTCAGCTTCCTCTCCATGGAACTCATCCCCTCCCTCCTGCCCCGGCAGCACTCGCTCTGGTGGAGAGGGAATCAGGCAAAGCTGTGAGCACCCAGCTGAGCCCCCTGCCCTGCCACTGCTGTGCCCACCCAGCTGGCCCTCCCTGCCCTGTTACTCCACCCCCTGCCTCAGTGCCAGGCTCCAGCGCAAGCACAGTGTCAGAGTGAACGCTGGAGTGTAAGGGGAGCAAAGGGTGGGGGCACAGCCCAGGGACAGATCTTACAGAGCCTCCTGCTTCAGAGGCAGCTCTCTTGGAAGCCTCTTCAGAGTCAGGCTTAGGACAGAGGGACTCAAAATAGTGATCACAGAAACCAGTCTCAAATGGCAAGGAGGCACTGGGCCCCAGATGAAACTGAACAGTTTGTAACAAGCTCCTTACCAACTTCTGACCCCTTTTGAACAGGGGAAATGTAAATACATTTCAGCCAGAGCCACAACCTCCTTGTAAAGCTCAGGGGTTGAGGTGGAGACCCTGCTGCAGAGGCCCTGAGCTCCCTGCTGCTGCCAGACATTTACCTTTTCGGAGGTGGCTCCCACAGGTGACCTCTGCTCTGCCTGCACACCAGGGCTGGGCTTCGTGAACAGGGCCTGGTACAGCTCCTGTATTTCAGGCAGGGAAACTTGCAGCAGCTGGGCTTCCATCATCAGCTCATCCAGCTCTGTGCTGATGGCTGGTGAAAGACAGAGAGGAGAAGAGGAATTCTTCAGTGTCAGCACAGAGGATAAAAATCCTTCTCTTGGTAGGACAAAAGCTGTGAAGACTTCTTAAAATCTGCTCCTGTATGAATTAGCTCTGATCTGTTTCCCCCCTCACTGCTCTGCTCTGTTCCCCCTTCACTGCTCTCCCCTTCACTGCTCTCATCTGTTCTCCCCTTCACTGCTCTCATCTGTTCTCCCCTTCACTGCTCTCATCTGTTCTCCCCTTCACTGCTCTCATCTGTTCTCCCCTTCCCTGCTCTGCTCTGCTCCCCCTTCACTGCTCTCATCTTCTCCCCCTTCACTGCTCTGCTCTGCTCCCCCTTCACTGCTCTGCTCTGCTCCCCCTTCACTGCTCTGCTCTGCTCCCCCTTCACTGCTCTGATCTGTTCCCCCTTCACTGCTCTGATCTGTTCCCCCTTCACTGCTCATCTTTGACAGCAGAGTTAAAAAGATAAAGGCTTGGGCAGAAGTTCCTGCTGGGCCTCTGTGCCCTTCCATGCTTGCATCACTCCTGGCTCAGGGATAAACAACTCCTACCATTCCTGGCACTTTCTTTGCCCTCTGAAGCCACAAGAGGTGTGATGATCCCCTCCCTGTGGGTGCAATGAACTGACTCAGTGAAAGCCACAGAGGAAGCCAAGAGAGGAGAGAAAGAAAAGCTGAGAGGATGAGCCTGGCGGCTGGGTCCTGCTGCAGTCTCCACCTGCTTGCGTTGGGCTCCTGCAGCAGCCCCAGCCAGGGGAGGCCAAGGTCAGTGGGGCAATAGCAGCAGTTCAATAGGGAATTCAGCACCACTCAAGCAGAAAATGAAGCTGGCAGCAGAGAGAGGCCTTGTTTGGTTCTAAGTGTAATACTGAACTGTAGTAAGCACCTTCTGTACCCTTAGTGTGGACTGAGCAAGCTGCATGGGCCTGGAAACATGGAGGTCAGCCTGGCCCAGTGTCCCTTGAGCATGGTGCACCAGGGGGAGAGAAACAGAAATCACTTTTCACAGCTGCAAAATGATGCAGTTCACAGCAGCTCTGTGCCAGCCCAACACACACAAAGTCTGAGCCAGGAACTGAGCAGCCTGGAGCACAGAGCAGCCACAGCAGCTGGCAAAAGTCAAGTCTGTGAGAGCTGTGCTGCAGCAAAGCTCACCTGGACTCATGTCCTGTGGGTGCAGCAGCCCCTGGTCTCCAGCACTGCTCCCATCAAGCCTCTGCCATTCCAATGGTCTCTGCTCTCCAGCAGCCCTTTGGCTGCTCACAGCCACTGTGTGCTGGGCATGTGGGGCAGGGCCAGCTCTCACTGGCACCTCTTGTCCTGCTGTGTCACAGCTTTCCAGCAGGTGTGTGAAATCTGACCCAAGAGGCCCAAGGTGGCATTAAGCGCCCAAGGTACTGAGGGGAAGGAGAAGCAACCAGAAGCTGTGCAGTCAGGTGCCTCAGCCACCTCCTGTTGGCCCTCTCCTCTCCA
Source organism: Indicator indicator (assembly GCF_027791375.1). NCBI lineage: Eukaryota > Metazoa > Chordata > Aves > Piciformes > Indicatoridae > Indicator > Indicator indicator. The sequence goes on along the minus strand of NC_072044.1, from coordinate 4,883,371 downwards.
CCAAACACAGGGGAAACAAAAGGGGAGTTAAAAGCCAGCCTGCAGTGAAGATTACAAACCATGCAGTGGGATGCAGGGCTGTCCTGTCGGGAAGGCAGAATGGAAGTAGATGGTTCTGTTGTTATCCCAGTCGTGGGGCATGGAGAATGACATTGCTCCAATGGTCTGGGAAACCTGGGAAGAGAAGAGAAGCAGCAACATTGTCACTGGAGCTAACTGCAGCACAATCAGTACTTGTTTGTCTTGCAGTGGTTTCCATCTTCTACTCCTGGAAACTGCTCCACCTGACACTCCCAAGCCCTTCAGCAGGCAAAAGCAGCTTCACTGCCACAGTTGTCAGACTCCAGGGGACTCTGAGTGATCATTTCCAGAGGGCAGACACCAGACTCAGTGTGCAGCAGCAGCTCTAGCAGGGCAGAGCAGAGCCTGAGGAGCAGGCACCCTGGGGATAATCCAGGCTCCATCTCCAGGGTGGGCAGCACAGCCTCCTGCTTTTGCTCACACTGAGGGAGACTTCTCACTGCCTTGGTCCAACCAGACCCTGAGCTGCCCTGAGGCCCTCCCCTGCCTCAGCAGAGGGATGTGCCAATGCAAACTGTGTCCTTAGTTGGGCAAAGGCCACTCAGGCTGCCAGCCTGGGACTCATGAGTGCCAGACACCTCAACAGATGCCTGCCACAGTGTGGTCTGCCTGGCAAACCCCAGGGTCTGGGCCCCTTCCTAAAGATGCCCTCAGTCCTCACAGCTCCTTCTCAAACGCTCCACACTCCTCACTTCAGCCAGTCCCAAAGCAGCCCAGCTCCAGCTCCTCTGGGGCATCACCCCAGGGAACAGGGCAAACAGAATTGGTGCAGGACAGGACACTGCATGCACCAAAATCACAACTCAGATCCACCAAGAACAAAGATTCAGCTCAGTGCCTGTGCCAAGATAGCTCTGGGGGCCACCCCTGACCTGCCTCCAGCACTACTGTCTCTAGCAAAGCTCCTCAGCTCAGGCCAGTGAGGGACCCAAGCTGGTGCTCATGGTCAGATGCTCTCCCACTGAGCTTCCCTGACACTTCCTACTTGGGAAGTGCAATCATCACAAGGACCTGGAGTAGCTCTGATAGAGCTACCTTGATTTAGGAGGTTTCCTGAGTTGAGCTCCAGACTACACAGGAATGGCTAAGACTGCACCCAGGCTGGAGGAACCTCACAGTGCCACACTCAGCTAATAAAACTAAGCTCACTGCTTCCAGTTCTGGCCCAAACATTGCCTTACATGCCTAAAATACTGCCCATTTTTTTCTCAGCTGCAGTGGGTCTGCTAAAGAGATCCTTTCAAATGACCAGACAGGTTTTTAGATGTCTAAAAACAATTTCCCTTCCATGCCTGTTTGAAGAATCTGCTCAACACAAGCACCTTGGAACAGCTACCTGAGAAGCAGCTCCAACATCTCTCCAGGTGTGTTGCAGATGTAATGTCTGAGCACAACTGGGTGTGAAAGCACAAGGTACAAACCAACTCTAACAGGGATGGACCAGCAGAACTGAGGTGTTTCACTTGAAGCTCATTTTGGGGTGGTTGATGCTCTTGGTGCTGCACAGAGCTTTTGTCTCAGGCTTTTTTCTGCATTTATCTTCTCAGGAACACCAGGAATGCTCAGCCCATTCCCCACTCTCCCTGTGTGTTTTGCTGAAAGATCTTTACTGGAGGAGGTTTGAAATTTCCCCATGGCCAGAGCAGGAGCAGCTGCTGGAGCTCATTAGCAGTGATAGCAAAATACCAGCTGGGGAGTGCAAGTGGTAAGGGAATGAAGGAGCAGTAACTGATGGAGATAGCTCTTTGAAAGCAACCTCAGCCTGAGAGCTGAGCTGGTAACACTGCACAATTTGAGCCTCTCTTACCAATTCTCAACACTTTAAACTGCATTGCAACACCTGCAAGAACAGAGTGGCAAAGCCAAGTGACCACTAAGCAGCCCAGAAACCATGGCTTCAGCAGCTCTGGTGTCAACAGCATCACCTCAGAGTGCAGGACATGGGAGGAGGCCCTGCAGGGGTAACTGTTCTCAGGACTCCAGCAGAAGAACAAGAAGCTGCTGCTGCAGGACACACATCCTGGCTAACAGCCAAGGCAGGACCCAATATCCTATCTATGAATCAACACAAGCATTCAGTGTTTCATAGAATCACAGAATGGGTTGGGTTGGAAGGGACCTGCAAAGCTCATCCAGTCCAACCCCCTGCACTCAGCAGGTTCATCCTCCACTGGATCAGGTTGCCCAGGGCCCTGTTGAGCCTCACCTTGAATAGCTCTAGGGATAGGGCCCAGCCACCTCCCTGGGCAACCTGTTGCAGTGCTCCAGCAGCCTCATGGTACAGAACTTGTTCCTCACACCCAATCTCAATCTGCTCTGCTCTTATTTCAAACCATTGCCTCTCGTCCTGTCCCTACAGGCCCTTGGGAACAGTCTCCCTGGAGCTTTCTCTTCTGCAGGCTGCACAGCCCCAGCTCCCTCAGCCTGTCCTCACAGGGGGGTGCTCCAACCCCACAGCCAGAACCAGCCCAGAGCCTAGAGAAGGGTCACAGAGTGCTCCTGCTGACCATCCCCCACAGCCAGCAGCCCCTCACCTTGTTAGCCTCTGGCAGTTGGCCTGCTGTGGTTTGCCACCTGCTGTACAATAATCCTGAGCCCATTTTTTCTTGTATGAGTTTGAGGTTCCCTGAGTAGAGCATCTGCTGTGCCCTGTGCTGCCAGCTGACAGTTCTCTCGATCATGTAGCGCAGGGCATCGCCCTCGGGCAGCCGCACTCGGATGCGCTGCAGGGAGGCCAGCAGGGGCAGGATCCTCTCCAGGGGAGGCTTCTCCGAGCGGTGGCACTGCGGGCACAGCCACACGGCGGGGCCCTGCGGCAGGGTGGGCGCCGGCACGCAGGCGGTGTGGAAGAAGCCCCTGCAGAGCTCACACTGCAGCATGGGCGCCGCAGGCTCCTTCTGGCACAGGCAGACCCTCAGCTCCGCCTCCTCCTCGCCGCCCAGCACCTTCCCCTCGTTGGCGGCTCGCAGGGAGCGCAGCGCCTCCATCTCCTTCAGCCTGGCCTCCCCCAGCGTGGCCATCTGCAAGGGACAGCAGAGGAAGGGAGGTCAGCTCAGGAGGCACACCGCCGCCGCCCCCCATCACCGCCAGGCTCCTCACCCCCCACGCCTGCCAGCTCCTCGGTGTCTGCAGGGCAGCAGCGATGAGGAGCTGCACAGATGTGACTTCAGCTCCCTTCTGCTTTCCCATCAGGCCCAGAGACACGAAGTGAATTCCTTTGTAAAACACAACCCTGCAAATCCCTTCCTCTGTTCCAAATCCTCCCTTTCTGTACCACAAAACCATCACCTTCATCAAAGCAGCTTCAGTTCTGCTGTGGCTGGCAGCTGCTGCTCTCATCACAGCCTGCCTCTGTCTGACCATAAAACTCCTCTGGGCAGTTTTCAGGAACACAAAAGCATCTCTGTTGCCCACCCTGCACACCTTGTCCAGTGCACAGGGCCCTGCCCTGCCTCATGCACTCCCTTTGGAGTCTGTAAACCCCACTGGAACTCAGCTCTGCTCCTGAGGATGGTCATAGAGTCATGGAATGGTTTGGGGTGGAAGGGAGCTTGAAGATCATCCAGTTCCAACCCCCTGCCATGGGCAGGGACACCTCCCACCAGCCCAGCTTGCCCAAGGCCTCATCCAACCTCCTCATCCCCCCAACAGGGAGGGGACATCCACAACCTCCCTGTGCAAGCTCTTCCAATGTCTCCCCACCCTCATTCTCAACAATTTCTTCCTCCTCTCCAGTCTCCATCTCCCCTCTCCCAGCTCAAAGCCATTGTCCCTCATCCTGGCACTCCCAGCCCTTGGCCAAAGTCCCTCCCCAGCTCTCCTGGAGCCCTTCAGGTACTGGAAGGCTGCTCTGAGGTCTCCCTGGAGCCTTCTCTCCTTCAGGCTGAACAGCCCCAACTCTCCCAGCCTGTCCCCACAGGGGAGGTTCTCCATCCTCTGATCTTTTTTGTGGCCTCCTCTGGCCCCTCTCCAGCAGCTCCAGGTCCTTCTTGTGCTGGGGGCCCCAGAGCTGGAGGCAGTGCTGCAGGTGGGGTCTGAGCAGAGCAGAGGGACAGAATCCCCTCCCCCTGCTGCTCTCTCTACTTTGGATGCAGCCCAGCACAGGGTTGGATTCTGGGCTGCCAGCGACCATTCCTGGCTCATGTTGAGTTTTTCTGCCCCTCCTACACCTGCTCATGACCATTCCTTAGCTTCAGCATCAGCCATTAAAGGCAGCAGTGGATTCCAGTTTCACAAAGGCAGTTGGGAGCAGCTGTAACACATCCTCTGCTATGTGCAGGAGGGTTTGTAAATCCCCAAACATTTCACACATCAAGGCTTTGAAATGTGATGACTGAATTAAAATCAGCTATGCAAACACTGGACAGGTGTCCCCAGCGCAGGCAGGTGCAGGACTGGGGCAGAGCATGGGTGCTGAGTGCTGCAGCTTCAGCACTGGGCTGGGAAAGGAGCCAAACCTCCACTGCAAGAAGGTTCTTGGTCCCCTCATGGCAGAAGCAAAACCTGCCACACAAAATGCACTGTCCTGGGTGCAGCTCATGGGAGCCTGCTGCTTGTTCAACATCCCAGCTGTGAACAGGAGATTATCTGGGCAGAGAGAAGCCAGGCTCTGCTTACAGCACTTGGAGGAAAGCAGCCTTTACGTCTGGATTTAGAGATCAGGGAGGCCAAAAGCAAAGCACACAGCTGGCACACAGAGAGTGCCCAGGTTTCAAGCCATAGGTGCAAACTTGAATGTCTCATACTCTAAGGGCCATTTAGATTCAAGACGTACTGCTCCTCACTAACCATGGGACCTTGTTCAGCCTGACCATGCTGGAGACTCTGCAGAAGGTCATCTGGGATGAAGCACTTCACCACCAGCAACTAAGCCTTGCTCCATCCAGCACTAGAGTTCTGGTGACTTCATAATGCATGAGGTTCTCTTCAATTATTTATGGCTTTCTTTTAATTACAAATAGTGCTGGGCTGTGGTCTTGGAGAGGACCAGACTGGGGAAAGCCCCATCTAGCCTGGCTTGGGCCCCACCCAGCCTGGCTGAAGCCCCATCTAGCCTGGCTTGGGCCCCACCTAGCCTGGCTTGGGCCCCACCTAGCCTGGCTTTAAGAAGGTTTTGCTATTTCCCAGACCTCCCTGTGCTTTGTCAGGCCGCAGGCACTGCCTGCCTACTTCACACACAAAGCAAACACTTTGTGGTATTTTTCCCCCACTAAAAGCAATTTGGGGCAGCCTGAAGCAAGCCCAGAAAAGCACAGTGCTAGAAGTCCTCCTGCAGAACAGCAGAGCAAGCAGAAGAGAGTGGAAGGTAGCACTCCTGCATGGGAGCCAGCAGGGAGGTGCCCAGGGCTGTGGAGCAGCAGCAGCTGGCAGCACTGAGGCTCCCCTACCGCAGAGGCTGTGTCTTTGCTCTCCAACAGCGCTCGCTCCAGGTCGCTCAGAGTCTCCAGCTTAGTGCTCCTCTTCTTTCCACCTGGAACTGGCTCCTTCAGCTTCTTCTGCTTCCTCTTCAGGTTCAGCATCCCAATGTCACAGCGGGGACACAGAACCTGAGGGACAGAGCAGCACTGCTGCTGTTACCTGCAGCGTTTTCAGTGCCTCCATCCTGCCCTCAGGCAGCCACAAACCACTGCCCAGCACAGGGCTGCCTGCAGGTGTGGGGCTAGGATGAGGTTATCTGGGAAATGGGGAGAGCTGCAAGGTTGGAAACTCAGTTTTATGTAACAGGCAGACCACAAACACCTCTGTGTTTCCCCTGGACTGCTGGTACAGAGAGCTGATACCCTGAAGAGCCTCCAGTGAGTCAAGCTGCAAGCCCTGGAAGCAGCAGAGGATTCCCACCAGGGCTGTGCTGCACTCCCTCTGGCCCCATGGAGGGCTGTGGCATACAAGGGACTCAGCACAGACCAGAGAAAGGAATTCAGGTGGTCACACAGGTTCAGGGTGCAGCTGCAGCAGAGACAGCCTCACCCTCACCACAGCTAAACCCGAGGTGCATCAAGCAGGTTTGGAGCCCAGCAGCTGCAGCCTGACCCACTGCAGTGCCCTCAGCACCACAAAGCTGCCACCACTGCCATCTGCACCCTGCACAGGTCAGCCTGTGGCACTGCTCACTCTCATTAAAAGGAGCAGAGAAAGCACAGCTAAAGCTGCAACATTTGAAAAGTTCACAGATCACAGATTGCATTGGGTTGGAAGGGACCCTCCAAGGTCATCTTGTGCAACCCCCTGCAGGCAGCAGGGACACCTCCAACAGATCAGGCTGCCCAGGGACACACTGAGTCTGATCTTGAATGCTCCAGGGACAGGGCCTCAACCACATCCCTGGGCAGCCTGTTGCAGTATCTCACCCCCCACTGCAAAGGGTGCTGGGACTGGGGTTGGACTCCTTATGCCCAACCCAAATCTACCCTGCTCCAGCCCAAAGCCATTCCCCTTGCTCCACTGCCACAAACCCTTCCAAGCAGTCCCTTCCCAGCCCTCCTGCAGTTATCATGAAAAGCACAGCCCAAGCTAATAAACATTATGGTCAAATAATTAAAAGTAACCCAATGAAATCATTAATGTAACCTAATAAAATCATTAATATAACCCAATAAAATAATTAGTAAAAGCCAATACAATAATTAATAAAAGCCGATAAAATAATTAATAAAATAATGCATATATTTTATAGGATTCTATTAATTAGTTTGTAGGATTATATTAATTATGTTATAGGATTATATTATTTTACAGGATTATATTAATAAAATCCTAGGGCAGTTCTGGACATGTGCTTAGTATTTCCTGCTGCTCCACGAGTCAGCAGAAGCTCTGCTGTCCTTTGGCCTCTCTTACCTCCAGCAGAGAGTAAGGGGAGTTCTCACACAGAAAGGTGTTGGCTGCACACTCCTTCCAGGCTTGAACTTCTGACACCAAGGCCTCCAGCCTGGGCAGGTAGTCCAGATGGACAGGGATAGACCTGCCCCTTGTGACCAGCTCTGCAAGGGTGTCCAGCACAGGTACACGTCCTCCAACCTGCCAGGGGAGAAAGGAAGAGATGCCTGATGTGCCCCAGCAAGTCAGCCACACTAACTGAAGGGGCAAGTACTGCTCAGACACTTGAGGCACCTGCAGAGCTTCCATTTCTGCTTCTCATGCTCAGAAAGTACAAAGCTAATCAAACACTTTGTGGGGAGAACAGAACAGAGTCACCAAGTGAGAGTTCAAAGGGAAAAGAGAGAGGCTGCCAGCCTGGCAATCTGCATTCAGAGCACAAAACCAAAATCATTTTAAAACAGATCCAAGAGGCAAAACTAACCCAGTCCCTGCCACCCAGCAACCAGAAGCCCAGGGGGAAAGCAGCACCAGGAGCTGATTTCCAAACCAGGCAGACAGCTCCTCCAGAACAACCCTAACAGCCCAAAGAACTGACACCAAGAACTTCCTGCAAGTCACAATGACAGCAGGGACTTGGCCCTCAAGGCCAAGGGCATCCTGGGGTGCATTAGAAGGGCTGTGGTGAGTAGGTCAAGAGAGGTTCTCCTGCCCCTCTGCTCTGCCCTGCTGAGGCCACAGCTGGAATATTGTGGCCAGTTCTGAGCCCCTGAGGTCAACAAGGACCTCAGGGAACTGCTTGAGAGAGTCCAGCACAGAGCCACAGAGCTGCTGCAGGCAGTGGAACATCTCCTGTGAACACAGCTGAGGGAGCTGGGGCTTGGAGCTTGGAGCAGAGCAGCCTGAGGGCTGCCCTCAGTGCTGGGGATAAAGATGTGCAGGGCTGGAGCCAGGCTCTGCTCAGGGATGGCCAAGGACAGCACAAGGGGCACTGGGGGCAAGCTGGAGCAGAGGAGGTGCCATGGGAACAGAAGGGAAAACTTTGTCCCTGTGAGGGTGGCAGAGCCTGGAGCAGGCTGCCCAGAGAGGTTGTGGAGTCTCCTGCTCTGGAGACTTTCCAACCCCACCTGGATGTGTTCTGTGTGCCCTGCCCTGGGTGCTCCTGCTCTGGCAGGGGCTTGGACTGGATGAGCTCCAGAGGTCCCTTCCAACCCTCAACATTCTGTGGTTCTGTGACTTACCACAAGCTTTGCAGAACTGAAGCAAAATTCTTGGCCCACCCAGACACATTTTTCCATTTCAGGAGGCAGAATTTCAGAATCCAAAGCAAGCAATTAGCAAATGCCAAGAACTGAAGCCCTCTCAGGATAGCTCTCAGGCACAAGTGACTATTACAGGAGCTTTCTTCCTTCACAGTTTTCAAGCCCAGGACAACACTTTGCTGCTTCATCTCTAAAGCTTTCAATAAAAGCTTGATTCAGGTCAGAGAGGTCTGTAAGTCTTATCCAGAGTTCCCTTCATAGAAAAGCACCCAGGGGGACAAATGAACTATTGAAAGATGAATTTTGGCCTATTCCAGTCCAATCCTTTCCTGATGGGTGCAGTCCCACTGACCCCTGGCTGGAGTTCTTGTGAGGCTGAGCCATGAACCACTGCAAGAGTCAGCTCAGGCTATGTTTACTCTCTTGGCCTTGAGCCAGTTCCTGCTGCAGGAGCAATCCTGCTAACACAAGAGGGAGGTGGGAAGAGAGAAGGGAGATTGAAGCTGACAGGAACTGTAAAAGAAGCAAAGAACCTAAAGAAAACAGGAAAGGACATTGGATGGACAAATAGAACTGCATGAAAGGTTAAAAAAGGTAAAAAGCAGCTTTGAATAGTAAGTGCCAGAAGCCAAGGTGAAAACCTGTCTAGGACTGACCAACATTTGCTCACCTGAAGAGCTACTTCAGAGTGTAAACATAGAAATGGAAACCAAAGCTGAAAGAAGCCTTCAAAATGGAAGAAGTCAGAGGGGAGAGGGAAGGACAAAGTGGCCATCAAGCAGCTTTTACCTCAAAATTCAGACATAACTGCTACAAAATTAGAAGTATTCAGTCTCTGAAATCCAAGGCTGACCACACAGGCACAGGACAAGGAACAGCCTTGGGACTGGCCATGCTTAATGGCTGTCACACAAGGGAAGGCCTCTGCATCACAGGATGGCTGAAGTATCACTGCTGCCCCAGATGTGGGAACAGGAAATGAATTCTACAGGGCCTCAGAAGAGGCAATTTCAGCACCAGTAAGGATTAATAACCTTGTGGCATCAGGTCTGGGAGAGACATGACTGCAGTGCAGCACATGAGGAATGCTCCAGAAAGCTGCATTCAAAACTGGAGATAATACAGACAGGACACCAGGAACATTCCTGGACCAAGAACATTTCTGGAAATAGCCTTTTCTTTTTTTCTTTTTTGAAGATGCTAGAGGAAAGTTATTTGTTTAGATGACCAAATGAAGGCTGTGAAAAGCTACAACTGGTGACTTTAAATACTTTAAGAGATATGTGGTTACTCAGAAGTCAGCAAGCAGGACTGTGACTGTGCCACCTGCTCCATCCTGTGTGTGCCAGGAGTGCAGCAAGATGATTACAGGTAACTGTTAGTGAGAGACTGATCAAAACTTACCTTAAATGTCATCTTTTTAACTTTAGGTTTTTGCTACTAGTTCCCTTCTAGATTTTTATTGCAGTCAGTTAATTGCAAAGGTGAAGGAATGAAGCTCAGGCCCAGAGACAGAAGGAAAGCGACAGCACCTACATGTGTGCAGCAGCATGCCCAATGTGACAGACATCCAGGATGAAGAATCCCCTCTTTGCCCAAGTGCACAGCCTGGGGCCCTGACCCTGACAGGTGTTACTGTCCCTCACCAAGAAGCCAGGAGCACAGTTCACCAACCTGCAGAGCTTCCACCTCCTGCAGCCAGTCCTTGGCCTTCTGGACGGCGTCCTTCAGCGCGGCACCGCTCGGGAGGTACGCTGGGATCTCCTCCAGCTCCTTCACAGCTGCTGCCAGGCTGCTCAGCGACTGCCGGGGCCTGTGGCAAGAGAACAGCTCAGGCTGCAGCACTGCAGCACAGCTGGGGCTCCTCTACTCAACTGGCTCAGCAGAACCTCAGGGTTACACCAAACAATGATGCTGTGGCCAGCCCCAGAGAGGCACTGTGCAGCCAGGGTGCTCCCAGAGATGTCTGTTTGCTTTCTAGACACAGTCCTGCTTGTAGGCATTGATTAACTTCTGAGTGTGAAAACCTTGGGTCCTCAAACACACCCTGAACCCTAAAAGTGCCAGCTAGGAGATTCTACACTGGAAAGGTAAAAACCCCAAAGATGGTTCTTCTGTGTTTCACCTTCTGTGATGTCTTAGAGAGGTGCAAACATGACTGCTCCTCCATTGTGGAGCTCAGACCCAAGCTTGTCTCAGTTTTCTGCTCTGTGAAGCTACCATTTGCAAACTGTTGTGGTTACTAAAGAGCAAAGAAACACTCAAATGCTTTGAGGCTGAGGGAGAAAGGTAAAAAAAAAATAAAAAAAATTGAAAAATCAGAAATCCAGAGAGAAGAAACTTTGCAGCAAGCTTGTGCTACCCTTCTGAACTCTAACAGCCTGGGCTCTGCTCCATTTCCCTTTATAAATCAGAAGGTCAAAGCAATAAAGGAGAGATTTTTTTTCTCAGTAAGGATCTGTTTGGCTTAGTTCCTTCTCCCTTGCACCAACTAACCTGGAAAATCTCCTGAATGCTAGAAACAAAATCTTCCCAGTTGGTGGTATGGATCTAAGCTGCATCTGAACATGCCCCCTCCAGTCTGACACTGGGGAAGAGCAGCAGGTGGGAAGGAGACAGGAGGTGTCCTAAAGCCCTTCCTAGTGGCAAAGGGAGAAATTGCACCACGACAGCAGAGCACCACAGACACTGCAAGCCAACAGCAACGTTTAAAACTGCTCAGTCCCTCATCTCCAGCCTTCATCCCTGTCCCTTCTGGATGGCACAAGTTTTGCCTTCATGTTGTGAACTGGATGAACATGGAGGGGACAGGCTCTTCTCCATGGCACCCCGTGATAGGGCAAGAGGCAATGGATAGAAACTACAGCACAGGAGGTTCCACCTCAGCATGAGGAGGGTCACAGAGCACTGGAGCAGGCTGCCCGGAGGGGTTTGTGGAATCTCCTTCTCTGGAGCCTTTCAAGCCCCATCTGGATGTGTTCCCATGGGACCTGTGCTGGATTCTATGGTCCTGCTCTGGCAGGGGGATTGGAGTGGATGATCTTCAGAGGTCTCTTCCAACCCCTAAAATCTGTGGTCCTGTGACAGAGCCCCTTCAGAAGCAAAGCCAACTGACTGCACCTTTAGCAGCTCACTGAGCTACCAACCACAGCACCAAACTTTAGCCTCTACCTGGCCTTTAGCAGGTTTCTGGCCTTGTCATCCCAGTGTTCAGACACAGTAAGGAGCTCCTGCAGCTTGGCCATGGCCTTCTCCACCGCTGGGTAGGGAGCCAGCCCAACCCCCGAGTCTATGAGACGCCTCATGTCGTCCAGGGTGAGGGAGCTGTGCTCCGAGGACGCCAGCTGCACCTCCTCCAGCCAGCGCGCCTGCTCCAGCCGCACACGCAGCTCCGCCAGCTGCGGCAGCTCCACGTCGAAGTCGAAGCTGACGTCCAGCAGCTCCTGAAGCTCTGCAGCACTGGGCATTTCCTCAGACAGCAGCTTCTGGCTTTGCTGCTGGAAGGCTTCCACACGATCCAGAAGATCCTGGAACACAGGAACGCAGCGAGAGCTCAGAAGCAAACCCATGGCAGAGGTCTGAAGCCCTTCAGCGCAAGCATTGATGTTTAAGCATCAGCCTCCTGCAAGCACAACCCTGCAGCACACACAATGTGCACAGCAAAGCACCACAACAGCTGCAACACCAACAGTGGCCTCAACGTGCTCTGTGTATCAGCAGCTCCTCCCTCAGAACGTGCCCCTGAGGTTGAGGACCACAGCACAAGGGAGTTCCCCTCCAAAGTCCTCTGGCGAAGGGACAGGTGTCAAAGCGAGGTCTCCGAAGGATGCAGTGCCTGCCTTTGCTCTGGAGTGAGCTGGAAGGCTGCAGAACTGCAAGGTTAAGGTTACAAAGGCTTTGACGAATGCTGGGGAGGGCACAGGGATTCTGGGGCTCATTTCTGCTGCACTTTAGGGTTTTTGAGCTGGACCACACAGTGCCAGTAAGCCACAGGCATCTTAAATTCCCATGCAGTTTAACTCCTCTTTTCAAGTGTTCCACAGCTAATTACCCCCAAAAGGCACCTCTGTGGCTCTCTGCACATCACCCAGGGTAGAACTGGAATTGTTAGGGTTGGCAAAGCCCTCTGAGCTCATCCAGGCCAACATCAACCCAACCCCACCATGGCCACCAAACCATGGCCCCAAGTGCCATGGTCACACCTTGCTTGAACACCTCCAGCCATGGGGACTCCACCACCTCCCTGGGCAGCCTCTTCCAATCCCTGAACACTCCTCCAGCAAACAAATTTTTCCTCATCTCCAACTTAACCCTCCCCTGGAACAATTTCAGGTCATTTCATCTCCTTCTCTCACCTAAGACTAGGGAGCAGAGCCCAACCCCCTCCTGGCTCCAGCCTCCTCTCAAGGAGCTGTAGAGAGCAATGAGGTCTCCCCCAGCCTCCTCTTCTCCAAGCTGAACATCCCCAGCTCCCTCAGCTGTTCTCCCCAGCCCTGTTCTCCAGATCTTTTCCCAGCTTTGCTGTCCTTCTTTGGACTTGCTCCAGCCTCTCAATGTCCTTCTGGCAGTGAGGGGCCCAAAGGTGACAGGCAGTTAGGCAGAGTGTGCTCACTGCTCCTGCTGCCACTCCTCTGCATCCAGCCCTCCTGCCCAGTGCCTCCAAGACTGGCTGGAATGCTGCTCCAGCAGTGAATTCTCCCTTCACAGCTTACACCTTGGCATTTTGCCAGCTGGGTTGTTTGCCAGGGGAGGCAACCTAACTGTGATGGAAACAAAGGCCTTGCAGAGCTACAGTGAATGGTGAACTGATCTCCAGGAACTGCTTCCCATTTCTACGAGCAGCCTCATTTGCTGCAGAGCATGCAGCAGGGCTGGGAATGACATAAAAGAATCTTCTGACCATATGTATTGGGGATCTCCCTGTTCAGAATGCCAGATGGAGATGAACTGTTTGCATGTCTGGCACTGCCGAGCTTCTGCTTTTTAGCTAGCAAGACAACTTCAGAGCTGCAATCCTGTAAACAAATAACTGCAAGCAGGGTGACAGCAAATCTGATCCCCTGCTGCAGACCTGGTAAAGCTCCACAAGCAGCAGTCAGGAAGCTGCACTCAGCTGGGCTGTCCTGAATCAGTTACACAACACTCTGGTCTCTTGGTGTTGTGTGGACACTGAAGAGATAGTTCAGGAGATGGACACAGCAGCTCCTGCTTCTAAAAGTCACAAATACTCCAGCCAGGGCTGTCCAGAGAAACGCTTCAAGCTGCTGACAGCCTCAGGAAAGTGGAGGATGATGAGATCTGGTGTGGTGGCGCTTTGCAGAGCAGGCTCCAGTCTGCACAGCTCATCTGCTCTGGTGAGACCTCCTGCAGGGCTGTGTCCAGCTCTGGGACCCCCAACAGAGGAAGGACCTGGAGCTGGTCCAGGGCCCAGGGACAAGGGCTGGAGCAGCTCTGGTATGAGAACAGGCTGAGGGAGATGGGGGTGTTCAGCCTGGAGAAGAGAATTCTCCAGGGAGACCTCAGAGCAACATTCCAGTACCTGAGGGGCTACAAGAAGGCTGCAGAGGGACTGTTTGCAAAGGCCTGCAGGGTAAGGTTTCAGATTAGAGGAGGTTTAGACTGGATGTGAGGAACAAGTTCTGCACCATGAGAGTGGTGGAACACTGCAACAGGTTGCGCAGGGAGGTGTTTGGGGTCCCATCCCTAGAGACATTCAAGGTGAGGCTTGAGAGGGTTCTGAGCAACCTGTTCTAGTGGAGGATGTCCCTGGTGACTGCAGGAGGGGTTGGACTGGATGACCTTTGGAAGTCCTTTCCAACCCAAGCCATTCTGTGATTCTATGACTAAATATGTGAAGTCTTTCTGCTTTAAGATTGGATTTGCAGCTGTCCAGAATTTATGTAGGAGTTTTTGTTTGGGGTTTGGTTTTTTTTTTTTTTGGATGCAACATTTTGGCCAATTCCAAACCCAACTCTTAAATTACTTTCAACTTGTCTGAGGGCTGCTCATCTGGTGAGCAAAACAGCAGCACAAGCTCATGGTGGTGGGAGACAAAGGGATCTGAGCCTCCACCAGTAGCAGGCCCTGTGCTAGAACAAGTGTTCAGCTGTGGCTGGGGTTATCTCTGTGCTTTCCTGGACCATGGGTTGGCAGCAGGAGGAAGCATCTGATTGCAAAACTCTGAGAAAGCCAATTCTGGGTGAAGAAAGGAGGGCAGGGGTGTGAATGGGAGACCTGTCACTGGCAGCAGGATGGAGTTCTGACTGTTCTCAGAACAACCTAGCTTCATTCTGAAGAGGAGACCTCAGTTAACTGACCCCAAACATCTTATCTGCAGCTACCCAGGCCACCCTGCTGCTTTCACATCGCCTGGTACAACATCAATGTTCTGATTGCCCTGCACAGTACCAAAACCTGCTGACCATGAATACCAGCAGGGCAGACACCTCCCTTCTTCAGCAGCCCATCTGCATGTTGCTCAGCACTATGCTTCAAAGGTGTTTATTCTTGGAGCAAATAGAAAGGTAGGAGATGAAAGTTGGGGCTGTTCATCCTGGAGAAGAGAAAGCTCCAGGGAGACCTCAGAGCAGCCTTCCAGTACCTGAAGGGGCTCCAGGAGAGCTGAGGAGGGACTCTGGCCAAGGGCTGGGAGTGCCAGGATGAGGGACAATGGCTTTGAGCTGGGAGAGGAGAGATTGAGACTGGAGATTAGGGAGAAATTCTTTTAGAGTGAGGGTTGGGAGACACTGGGACAGGTTGCCCAGGGAGGCTGTGGCTGTCCCCTCCCTGGAGGGGTTCAAGGCCAGGCTGGATGAGTCCTGGAGCAAGCTGGGCTGGTGGGAGGTGTCCCTGCCCATGGCAGGGGGTTGGAGCTGGATGATCTTTAAAGTCTCTTCCAACCCAACCCATTCTGTAACTCTGTGAAATCCATCAGTATGCCAAATGCTCTGCTCCTTCCCCTCACATGCTGCAGGTTACCTTCAGCAGGGGGGTCTGGCTGAGCACACAGGGCAGGGCATAGAGCTGCCTGACGAACAGCCGCAGCTCGTTCACCGTCAGCTGGTTCTGGCACTTCCCTCCTCCGGAGCGGTACCTGCAACGACACAGCTCAGCTTGCTTGGGTGCCAGCAGAGAGGGAAAGGAACAAACCTCAACTTCTCAAACATCTGCTTGTGATTCCTTGTAAGCCAAGCTTCAGTCACAAATAATTGAACATTCAAAAGCATCTAAGCAGCCCAGGGCTTCCCCAGCTGGGAAGCTTCAGCTGGCTCCAGCGGAGCAGGCTTTTGTTGGATGTACTCACATGAAACGGACTCGGGAACAGCTACTCAGCCTTGGAAGAGCAGCACTGGTTATTATGGACTAAAATTAGGCTCCTTTCCAGAACACAAAACAATTGTGGATGAGCCATTCAGCTCTGTTGCAATAGCTATTGTAGTAAGCTCTCCCCATGCCCATAGCTAAAGAGAACAAATCCCAGTTCTGAATGGGTTTTACATTTGCAGGTCGTGTAGGCACTTCTGAAAAATCCTCTTCAGGCTGAAATCATCATTTCCATTTTCATCTAAATGCTGTGGGTCCAACTAGTGGCTTAGAAGTGTTAACAAATTGGCCAATACTAAAAACCTCTCTAAACTCAACTAGGCCTGAGAAGCCCAAACAGAAAAGGAAAGAAATCTCTTACAGTGCTGGCTCCAATGTAATCCACAAACAAAAGAGGAAACCAACCCCCCAGCAGGATGTGCCAGCAGGCCTGGAATGTGAACACTGTACAATAAAGTTTCATTTCCCATTCTGAGTTAAAAATAGGTAATTTTAAAGGGTTTGAGAAGATCACCTTGGGAGCTCCAAAGCCCACAGGAAACTGAGCAATGAAATCAATTCCAGGTCTCAGGAACATCAGCAGCTGGCTTCTGGGCTGCAGTGTTTTACTGGATTTGGTGGAAGTTCTGCAGCATCTTCCAGGAAAAGCTCCAGTTTAATAAATAAATAAAGATCTTTGTCCACACACACACACATACAGATCCAAACTCCAAGATGGTTTTGATAACCAGAAATTACATCAGCCTGAAAAAAGGCACAGCCAGAACATCCCAGTGCCAGCCACAGAGATCTCTGCACCCTACAAAGTGACTCACAAGGTCTCTGAACTCCTGCAGGAGACTCTAAGAAGGAGAAAACATTTCCTGAGACCTGGAGTAGGGAAGGGCTGGGCAGTGAGAAAATCCCTTTGTGCTTGCTCTGCTGTCACACTGTGCCCTGCAGTGCCAGTGAGGAGTCCTCTGAGCCCAGAGTCATCAGAGCAATCCTCCAAGCAGCAGCTGTCAGGACTCTGGAATCACCTATCCTGGAAAGAACCAAAGGAGGCAGGGAAGTGCAGCCCTCCTGCATTTCTGCAGCTGCTGCAGTGAAGATGGTGAGCAAGAATCACAAGATTTACTCTCAGTATTCATCATCTCTTTTGGTCTTTTCTCCCCATCACCTGCTGTGTGTCCTCTACAGGAGGAGACTCTTGAGTGTCACCAACTGCCATGATTAACAGGGATGAACTTCCTTACCTCACTTCTTTACAGTGAGGATGCTGGAGTGGAACATCTGCCTGTGAGGACAGCTGAGGGAGCTGGGGCTTGGAGCAGAGCAGCCTGAGGGCTGCCCTCATTGCTGAGGATAAAAATGTGCAAGGCTGGAGCCAGGCTCTGCTCAGGGATGGCCAAGGACAGCACAAGGGGCACTGGGGGCAAGCTGGAGCAGAGAAAGTGCCATGGGAACAGAAAGGAAAACTTTGTCCCTGTGAGGGTGGCAGAGCCTGGAGCAGGCTGTCCAGAGAGGTTGTGGAGTCTCCTGCTCTGAAGACTCTCAAGCCCCATCTGTATGAATACCTTTGTGACCAGCTCTAGATGATCCTGCTCTGGCAGAGGGGTTGGACTGGATGATCTCCAGAGGTCCCTTCCAACCCCTAACATTCTGTGATTCTGTGAACTTTCCAGTGAAATCAAGCCTACTGCATAACCCTTCCAAGCTCAGGATCAGGACAAAATGCTGAGTCCATAAAGGAAAGTTTGCCAAAAGCATGAACCAAACTTTAGGCAGAATCCTTATTCCTAACCAATTCCTGGCAGTTGGTGTGATGAGGGCTGCTCAGGTAAATGCTAAGAGCAGGAAGAGCTCTTGGAAGAGCTCATCTGGCACAGAGCAGCTGGGAAGGGCCTGGCTGCTACTCCAGGTTCACCATCAGGAGGCCTGAGCAAATAGCAAGGATGGAAGAACATGGATTTGAGATGCCAGAATGAGAAGAGATGGCTCAGGAATAAATGAAGGCAGAGATGAGGAGTGGACAAGTCCTTCAATAGCAGTGCCCTGAGTCTTTGCTTTGGAAATGACCTGTCTGGCACAAGCTGTGTCTGTTGGAGTGCTCAGGTTTTCATCTCCTGTCCTATTTTCACATCACTGACAGAGGCTTCACCCTCTTGTGTTTGCCAGACAGTGGAGGTGAATTCTTATCAAGCCCTTGCTGCAAAGACTTAGGCAAGGATCACTAGGAAAGGCAAGCACAGCTGTGAGAAGCCTGTCTAAACAGCAGCTGAACATTCTACTCCCAAAGTCCTTCCAAGTCAGCCTTGGAGGCACTGCAAGCACACGGAGTGAGAAGCTGCAAGGTTCCTGCTGAGGAAAGCACACAGCTGCACCAGCACCAGGAGCAGCTGCCCTGACCAACAGCAGGTTGTCCACAGCAGCAGGAACAGGTGAAAACTGTCCAGATGGGACAAGATAGGAACAGTTCTCCTGAAGTACTTCATACCATTAAGATGATTGCTCAAGTCCAACACTGTCCCTCACGTGCATAAACCCAGGACTTTCCTGGCAGGCTCTTCCCACCAGGCTAGATGCAGCCATGTTAAGTCTGTAGCAGAAGGTGGTCATTTGTGACCCCTGAGAGAAAGGTCAGCACAGAGTCACAGTCACACTGATGCAGTGAGATCTGACCTTGTACTTCTGGATCTTCTGACTCAACTCATTTCAGACTCAGAGGGTCCTAGCAGGACCAGACAGCCAAGACCCAGTTCTTAAAGAAGACATTACCCAGACATGGCTCTGCCTTCAAACTCTGTGAGCAAAGCTCCTGGCTAGAAGATTTCACAGGAGAGCTACCAAAGAAAGGGCCAGCACTTCTCAGAGCAGTGTTTGCATGCAGTGTTCCCACCACAGAGTCACAGAATCACAGAGTATCTCTGGTTGGAAGAGACCTCCAAGCTCATCCAGTCCTCACCCCAGCACGGCAGGGTCACCACCAAACCATGTCCCTAAGCACCAGGTCCATGCTGCTTGAACAGCTCCAGCACTGCCCTGGGCAGCCTGTTCAAATGTCTGAGAACCTTCCAGTGCAGAAATATTTATTGAGGTCCAGCCTGAGCCTCCCCTGCTGCAGCTTGGAACCATTTCCTCTGCTCCTGTCCCTTGCCACCCAGGAGCAGAGGCTGTCCCCTCCTCACTCCAACCTCCCTGCAGGGAGCTGTAGAGAGCAATCAGGTCTCCCTCAGCCTCTTCTTCCCCAGATTGAACACCCCCAGCTCCCTCAGCCCCTCCTCACAGCCCAGGGGCTCCAGGTCCTTCTCCAGCCTCCTTGCCCTTCTCTGGACATGCTCCAGCCCCTCAATGTCACTCCTGGAGTGCGGGAGGGGGGGCCCAGATCTGAACACAGCAGTTGAGATGTGGCCCCTGCAGTGCTGAGCACAGGGGGATGATGTCCTCCCTGTCCCTTCAGCCACAGTGTCTGATCCAAGCCAGGATGCCATTGGCTTTCTTGGCCCCCTGGGCACTGCTGGCTCATGGTCAGTGACTGCCAACCCACACCCCCAGGTCCTCTCCAAGCTGCAGCTTTCCTACCACACATCCCCAAGTCTGTAGCTCACCATGGGGTTGTTGTGACCCAGGTGCAGAACCTGGCACTTGGCCTTGGCCCATGGCTCTCACCTGTCCAGATCCCACTGTAAAGCTTCCCTACCCTCATGCCGATGGACACAGCCACCCAGCTTGGTGTCATCTGCAAACTTACTCAAGGGTGCCTCAATCTCTTCATCCAGATCATTCATACAGACATTAAAGGGAACAGGCTCCAGTACTGAACCCTGGGGAGCTCCAAGAGCTAAAACACTTTATTTTCCCACAAGGCACAAAGTCTGATGCTGATAATGACACCTGCCCCACAGACAGATCCCCATGGCACAAGGACAAGTGGACTGGGAGCTTTATCATGTTGGGCGCTGCTTTGTCTGGAAATCCCACACAAGTTTTCCTTTCAGGGAATGAATTTATAACTCATTAGAATGAATTTACAGCCCAGCTGACAAACAGAGGAAGCAGAGATTGAAAGCTCTGGTTGTTTAACTTCTTACAGGCAGCAGTGTGAACGACCCTGTAGAAGATGCCTCTCTTGGGAAGACAAAGGCATTACTTCCATTTTCAAGTCCTACAGAACAACACTGGCATCTCTTTCTGGCCACTGGCAGCTCTCCTTGGTGCCCAGTCACATTACCTGGTTTGTCTCTTGCCATTCAGGAGCTGCTGTGCCACCGAGGCACATTTGTCTGCGTCCTGTGTCACCAGCCTGAGGTGCCGCAGCAGGTCGTTGTCTGGGAACTTCTTCAGTTCTGATTCTTCTATCAAAGCCTTAAAGCTGATGAGACCTTTGGGGAGAGATCCCAAGTTAAAAGACTCCCTTTGGCAAGGCTGAATAACAACACATCCAGTCTATTTTTCTTTCAACTTCAGTTCTGTTTGGTGTCAAAGTCATCTCCAGTCTCCTCACATGGGCAGGCAGAATCTCTGGGACTGCAGCAGCTAAAATATTGCCTTCAAACCATGAAGTTATCTACAAGAGCTTTTGGTTGGTGCTACAGTTTAGGAGCTAAACAGGAAGAAATCTGTCATCTAAAGTTGTGTAGCAGACAGAAGGGCAGACACCCTGTTGTAGGTTAAAGGAAATTAAGAGTTAATTGGTATAACCATACAGAAAAGTCCTCCAGAGGCTAGAGAGTCCCAGGGGGACAGGCAGCTTGTCCCAGGAGATTGGAATCTGTAATTCTCTTCAGTTTCCCTGAATCTCTCTGTTTTCAGGAGGGTGCAGCCAAAGCTCTCTCCTCTCTCCATCCTGGGCTGTGTGCTGTTATATCTCATGGTGTGTGGGGGAGAAGCTTTCTCCTGGCCTTGGCTGGCAGCAAATTTCCTGCTGCACCACTGGGCCTGGGGAAGCCTGCAGCAGGCCTGGGTCTAGGCCTGGGCAGTTTGTCCTCCTCTTGGGCCAAAGGCTGAGTGGGGTGGAAGGTTTTGGAAGGCTCTGGAAGGTTTTGGGCTGCTAGGCCCAGGTGAAGAACTGAGCCTAGGCTGTGAATGCTTCCCTGTTACTTGAGTGCCTCTTGCATACACTTGTGAAGAGAATTGCCACTTAAACTCCCAAGCCAGTGTGGAGCCATTTTTATTTCACTCCTTGGGAAGGGGTAAAAGATCTTTTCTGTCCTTGCACCCAGGCAGCACCTGACTCAGAACCAGGCCACAACTCACTCTTTTTGTTGTTGATCTTGGCCTCCAGAGCCTCGCTGACGTTGGAAGCCCACTCGTTGTAGGACTCTGCACGCAGCTTCAGGGCATTCATCATGGGGTAGAGCTCCTCCAGGCTGTAGCGGTACCTGCAGGCACCACGGGAACAGCATTGCAGAACACTGCACACCGAACAGCCCCCGAGCAGCTGTGCCTGGGGGAGCGGGGAGAGGGGAGAGGGGAGAGGGGAGAGGGGATGCTAATGCTCCCTCTGGACTGCCCAGGGGGTTACTGCTGATTGTTAAGTTGTAAATATATGTAAATATATTTTGTACATATTCATCGCATTTTATACTTCTAGATTTTTAGCTTTCCTTTTGTAAATATAACTTTCACTTTGTTTCCGAGTTCTGAGTTCGGCTTTGTTTGGTTTTTTTGTTTGGTTGGTTGGTTTTCAAATTTACTCTGGGGGTAATTTCCTATTAGCTGGGGGGGGGTAATTTCAAGCCACCACAGTGATTAAGGCCTACAGCCAAGCTGTTTTCCTCCTGAGACATCTGCAGTGCTGCTTCCAAAAGCATTTCAATGTCACAGCTGAAGCCACTGTGACACTGTCTTAGAGAAGCTACATTCATCTGGGACAAAGATGTAACAAGAGGAAAGGGAAGAGGACAACAGGAAGGGAAGTTAATGGAAGCAAAACAATGACTGCTTGGCAAGGACTGGGTGTAAGGGATGATGACCTGGGTGTTACAAATAAAAAAGCAAACTAACTTATGCAGCGATTTTTGCCACTGTAAAGCAAGAAGGGCTGAATGCTGATCAAAAGAGTCTTTGTATGCCAGCACCAAAAAGGGATTTGAGTGCACTGTGTTTGCACAAGGCAGAGAGAAACAGAATCCTGAGACTGGCACCACTGGCAGAGCAGAGGAGGAACTAAATCAAACCACAGCATCTACACTGCACACCCCCAGCACACAGGGGAGTTGCTCTCCAAAGCTTACCCCAGTTTGTATTTGTAGGTGGGACAGGAGCAGAGGTCCTCCACGTGGTACAAGCAGACCAGCAGCCCAGGTTTGCAGGGGCAGTAGACAGCAGACATGAAGCAGGTGGTTTTACACTTCACACACTGCCGCTCGTCGTCGGGCAGCAGCTCAAAGGCCACCCTCTCCGAGTCACTCACTCCCTGCAAGAGAGGGGGACAGCAAAGTCCAGGGGAGAGGTCATTGGTCCAGGCTAAAACAACAGCAGCTGAGTTTATCAAAGGAACAATGAAGGTTAGAAATCAGAGGTAAAACGCAGGCAGACAGAAAGCTGCACTCATGGGAAGTCAGCTGTGGCTGTGCTGCCTCCATCAGTGCCAGAAGAGCTCTGACTTGAGGAGAGGCAGCAAAGGGAAAGGGCAGCTGCTGAAGATGTACCACAAACAACTCCTCACCTAAGTGGTCCTCTGAAACCAACAATGCTGCTCAGGATGGTTCTGTGTAGGGCTCTAAGCCTCTGAATCACAGAATGGTTGGGGGTGGAAGGGACCTCTGAAGAGTGAGTCCAATCTCCCTGCCAGAGCAGGAGCACCCAGGGCAGCTCACACAGGAACACATCCAGGTGAGTTTTGAATGTGTCCAGAGAAGGAGACTCCACCACCTCTCTAGGCAGCCTGCCCTTTGCTGCCTCTCCTCAAGTCAGAGCTGTTCTGGCACTGATGGAGGCAGCACAGCCACAGCTTTGCCACCCCTCACAGTGAAGAAGTGTTTAGATGGAACTTCCTGTGTTCAAATTTATGTTCATCACTTCTTCTCCTGTCACTGGAGACCACTGAGAAGACCCTGGCCCCATCTTCCTGACATCCACCCTTAGATATTTGTAACCACTGATCAGATCCCACTCAGCCTCCTCTTCTCCAGGCTAACCAGCCCCAGCTCTCAGCCCCTCCTCATGTGAGAGATGTCCCAAGCTCCTCTGCATCTCAGTGGCCCTGCACTGGACTCTTTCCAGTAGTTTTTGTCCTTCTTGAGCTGGAGTGCCTAGAACTGGACACAGTATTGCAGGTGGGGCTCTCATCAGGGCAGAATACCTGAAGGGAGGTTGGAGTGAGGAGGGGGCAGCCTCTGCTCCTTGGTGGCAAGAGACAGGAACAGAGGAAATGTTTCTAAGCTGCACCAGGGGAGGTTCAGGCTGGGTGTAAGTAAATATTTCTGCCCTGGAAGGGTTCTCAAACATTGGAACAGGCTGCTCAAGGCAGTGCTGCGGTCACCATCCCTGGAGGTGTTCCAGCAGCTGTGGATCTGGTGCTTAGGGACATGGTTTGGTGCTAACCCTGCAGTGCTGGGGCAAGGGTTGGACTGGATGAGCTTGGAGGTCTCTTCCACCTGGATGTGTTCTGTGATTATGGGCAAGAGAACCTCCCTTGACCTACTGGCCACACTCCTCTTGCTGCACCCCAGGATGCCATTGGC
Organism: Indicator indicator; assembly: GCF_027791375.1. Taxonomy (NCBI): domain Eukaryota; kingdom Metazoa; phylum Chordata; class Aves; order Piciformes; family Indicatoridae; genus Indicator; species Indicator indicator. The sequence goes on along the minus strand of NC_072044.1, from coordinate 4,860,222 downwards.
TTTCTTGGCTGTGAGGGCAGTGCCAGGTGACAGTCACCCTGCTGCTGTGGCTGACAACAGAGCACAAGCCCCAGGGTGTTCTCACACTGCTGCTCCAGCTCTCCTTCCTGACAGCATCCCCTGCGACTCACCAGCTTATCCACCTTCTCACGCAGCCTCTTCTCATCTTCAATCATGATGGCCATGTCCTTCTGAACCGTGGATGCCACCACCACATCAAGGACATCAGCCTTGGAAGCCATCTTGCAGATCATCTCATCGTGGGAGAAGACGCAGTAGCGGTTCAGCAGTCGGTAATGTTCCACACACTGGCGGCCCAGGGGCAGCTGCAGGGAGAACATGAGATCAGGAGTTCCTCTGGAGATGACACTGCAGGACCCACCCCAGGCAGAGAGCAAGACAGCTCCTTCTGGCAGCAATGTTCATCACTCAGGATGCAAGCTGAGAGAAGTCAAGGCCCTGAGCTGCTCAGAGCTGTTAGAGAGGACACTGCTGGGGTTTAGCTGGGGTCAAGGATGCAGCACCTGGGAGAGACCATCCCGAAGGGCAATTAAATCATGAAACCATGGAAGGCTCAGGAAGACCCAAGCTAAAAACACACAGAAACTGGAGTGAGACTCCAGAATAGGTTGCCCAGGGAGGCTGTGGATGCCTCCTCCCCAGGGGTGTTCAAGGCCAGGCTGGATGAGGCCTTGAGCAACTGAGTCTAGTCTGGGTGTCCCTGCCCATGGTGGGGAGGTTGGAGTGGATGAGCTCTGAGACCCCTTCCAACCTGAGCCATTCCATGATTCTGTGATGTGCCCTGTTCCTAGCACTCCAGAGGGGCCCTGTCAAAGGCAGGTCTCAGGGCACACTGGACTTTCTCAAATGATTGAGCTGTTTCAGGTAGGACATGAACTGTGCTGCGGCAGGAGAAATTGCTGACTCCATGAACCACTACAGAATCAACCTACCCCAGCAAGAGCAAACAACTCCTCAGGAGATGGGCAGGTTACTTGTAGCTTTATTTTAAGGCTGTCAGTGGCCAGGCACACAGCAATGCTGGAACATGAGCTCAGGTATTAGGGTCCAGTGTGAACCTCACAGGAAGCCAAGAAGAAAACCAAACCAAAACCAACCAATGTGCAAAGAGCACAGAAAGCTTTCCTCCAGTTTCAGTCATCTCCCACTTTCCAGTGGTGTTTTTTCAATGTTTTAGATGGGCTGTGCTTACAAATAGCCCAGACCTGGGTTTGGGGAAAAAAGAAATGCTAAGAGGAGTAATCTGAAGTGTGAGTAGCTTCAAAGGGTCTTCCAGGGCTCATGCAACTCTGCGTGCCTGAGATCTGCTTGGAAGGAGAAATGATTGCCTGCAACTCTGCAGCAAACATCCTTTACCAGGTTTTGTCTAGAAAAAGGCAAAGGCCACTGAATTCCTGGGACCCACCAATTCCCCTGTGTGCCTGTCTGGTTTCAATGAGCTCATTCCCAAAGCACTGCTCTGTACACCCTGCTGGAGCATTAAAATGTTCAGTTCCCTTCTCTTTTAGGGAAGGTTCTCTTTCCTAAAAGCCTGCAGCAGGACCTCTGTTACCCAAGAGGCTGTACTCACACCAGATGCAATTCTGCTTCTCACTTTCTCCCTCAGGAGGACTCTCAGAGTCTTTAACTGTTCTTAATGGGTGCTAAATGTGTCACTGATTTAATTACACAGCTACAGCAGAAAAGATGTCTGAGCTGGCTTTGCTTTTTATCTTACAAAGCACCTCATAGAGAACTCCCAGTGCAATGAACAGAGAAAGTTCTTTCCCCTCTTGATGATTTGGAGGGAATTTGGGGACACAGAAGGAGCAGATTCCAGCAACTGTGGTGCTTCACATATCCTCCCTATGCACAGGACCTTGCCTGCCTCCTGCAGCAGAATATGCACCAGCCCTAACATGTGGCTTCAAACCAGCACCCTGGAAACAGAAAAGGCCACAGCTCACTACATGAGAGACAGACCCTCAGCACGTTATGCTTCCAGGACCAGGCTCCTTCTGATCTGCGGACTGGATTTGTGCATCAGCCGTAAATTAGAGCTGCACAGCAGTGAGGAACAGCTTTGGAACTGAATGTTAATGAACAGCTGGGTTTGGAACATACCCAATCAACTGTGCAGAAGTTCACAGCTTCAGCAAAATTGAAACCCTGATTGAAGCCACTGTGGTAGGCTCTGGGGAAAGTGATGACAAACTCTCCAGCACACTGGTTGGTTCGATAAACCTAGGAGAGGAGACAGACAAGCATTAGGTCAAAGCTGAACAGGCCTGAGGCTGTGAAGAGAAAATGGATTTCCAGTTCCTAGTAACTTCTGTGAGGACTTTGGAGAGCTTCAAAGCAAAGCCCTAGAAAGCAAAGGGCTTTCATTCAGCCATGCCCACCCCCTAAGCCAGCCTGAGTCAGCTGCCTGTGCCTCCTGCAATTCACTGCCTCTGAACACTTACATGGGGGAAGCACAGGCAAGGCTCTGCTCAATGTGCAGCTGGAGGGGAAGAGCAATTTGGAATCTACTCCAAAGTTCATCCTGCTGCAAATCTGCTGCTGCTGCTGCTATACAGCCAGCATGAAAGCAGGCAGCTCGGCCTGCACCTTTCCATTCAGAAGTCTCTCAAAGATTAGAGAACACCACAAATTTTGTTACTTTTTGCAGATTTCCCTTAAAGTCCCAAGGTCAGCTAGCCAAAAGCTAATGAAGTTGTAAAGGGACATAATTCCCATGAGTAATCCAGCACAGAATATGATGGAAACTGATGAAAAAATGTTTTTAAATATCTAAGAACTTAGCCAGGAAAAATAAAGAGGATGTGGATGACAAATAATGGAAGAATGGGCTTTGCCAAAACAACTGGTGTCTGATCAGGCAGACACAGGAAGAGCTCCTGCCATTGCCTCAAAGGTGGAGACCAAACTTCCCATCTGAGCTCCTGAACCAGACATGGGCTAAGGTGATCTCCAGAGAAGAGTTTGCCAAGCAATTCCAAAAGCAACGATCCCGTTGCCCTTCTCTTCACACTGGCACATTACACTAGACAAGGAAGATACAACACACATGGAAACTACCACAGCATCTCTGCAATAAAAGAGGTTTCCATTAGCAGCTTTGCAGCAGAATTCAGTGCAAATGCCAAGGGTTGGCTCTGGGGGGGAGGTAGCACAGGAGTCCAACGACATACAGGCACTCCGTGGGCCATCAAAGTATTCGGGTTCATTATGGTGACAAGTTGGTGCAAGAGATCTGGCTGAGATTCAAAGAGCTCTGGAGCAAGCTTCTTCATTACATCCTCCAGCTGTTCAGCTGCATACCCTGGGGCTCCATACCACGTTTTAGGCTCCCCCCTGCAAGATTATTAAAAACAGTTACATATAAGCAATCTTGTCAGTCACATTTTCACTCTTCTGCCTGCAAACACACCCTCTGCCAAAAGGAGGTTCCATCACCAGGAAGGAATGCAAGGATTAGTTGACTTCCTGAATCCTCCCATTTCACACAGCTCCCTCCTCCAGAACCAAGCTTTTCACTGCCTACACTTCTGAGCACATACTTAGAATATTATGAGGGGAAAAAAAACCCAAGAGCCTGAAGAAGTCCTCAGTGAAGTTCTGCTGATTCCAGCTCTTTGTCTTTCACCATGAACACAGACTGTTGGATCTAACAACCAAAGCCCTTTCTGTCTCAATGCCATAGAAGCAACTTATCCTAAAGGCAGGAATTAAACTTCCACATTATGCAAAAGACATCAAGAAAAAAACAAATTAATCCATATCCAGAATAGGAACAAAGAACTTTTAGCAACAGCTTAACCCAATGCAAGGCAGCTGAGCAAATGAAGGTTGCGCAGCTGTGCTCAGCAGATGCTGTTTCAGGGGGACCATGAAGCTGCACCATCAGTGCAGCACAGAGAAGCAGATGCCTGCCAAGCCCTGCTAAAGAACAAGGGGAGAAAAGGTCTTTAGAAAAGAAGGAAACAGGCAAATCACTTTCTCCCAAGTTTCCTGAAGAGCTGGCAGAGTAAAGCTGTCCCAAGAGAGTTCATTTTTCCCACAAATCATGAAGCAATTGGGAGGATTCCAGAAGGGAAGAGTGGTACCAGTCCAGGAGCACATCCCTCATACCTCGGAGCTTGTCCTGTGCTCAAGCAGCACCTCTGTCATGGTGAAGAGGACATGGTGTGAGGGACTGTGGCTGGGCAGCTACACTGCTGTCACAAGGAGCAGCACAAGTGGCCACTAAGCAGTGGTAAATGACTGAGCAGCCTTGGACCTGGCCATCAGCCTGCAACCATTCCATGAATTCATGGGGACCAGTCACAGATGCAGCTACAAACTGCCCCATGTCCTGACCCAGTCCCAGGTCAGTCAGGAACTCTGCTCCTTGATACATATCAGTGCCAAGGAGTGAATGCAGCAGACTTGGACCAGGATGCTGGTACCAGGGGCTGGTGGACTTCATGAGATCTGCCAGGGAGAAAGCCACAATTCCAGGGGGTGTTCTCAGGGGTCAGCCTTGGGGAGGCAGAAAACTGCAGGAATGAAGGTGACAGTTTCACACCTGACAGAGCCACATTCCTACCCTCAGAAATGCTGGAAATGATGGAAATTCTGCCTCTGATCAGGACTGGCATCTTTAGAAGCCAAAGAGTTTGGTTTCCTCCTTTTATTATTTGAAAACCAAACAGGAATTAGAGTCACACAGGAGAACTGTTGTCTTCAACCCTATGAAAGGTTTGCTGCTGGAGCCTGGTTCACTTGGGACTCTCTGCTCAAACACTCTACCAGGACACAAAGCTCCTTCAAGGCACAACCCTGAAGCTGGACATGTCACCCCTAGTTTGTCACAACAACAACTCCCCTCTGAAGTCTTCTCAGAGTTTGCAGCGCTGTCTCTGCAGCAGCAGGTAATGAAGACTGACTCCTCTGGCTAAGAACAGTATTAGCCTCAACTACACATTGCTCTTGAACAGGCTAAACCCAGACTTAAACCTCTAAATTGACAGGAAATAGAGGAGAACATTTGCAAATGAAAAGGAAAGACATCAAGGCCTTGCTTGGGGGAAGAGAAATACACTGAAAGCATGAAGGGCAACTTTCCCAGGGGTCTGTGAAGCTCTGCACACCTGTGTGCACTCTCCAGGTCTGTCTCTGTGTGCCCTGTGAAGCTCTGCACACCTGGGTGCACTCTCCAGGTCTCTCCCTGTGTGCCCTGTGAAGCTCTGCACACCTGGGTGCACTCTCCAGGTCTCTCCCTGTGTGCCCTGTGAAGCTCTGCACACCTGGGTGCACTCTCCAGGTCTCTCCCTGTGTGCCCTGTGAAGCTCTGCACACCTGTGTGCACTCTCCAGGTCTCTCCCTGTGTGCCCTGTGAAGCTCTGCACACCTGGGTGCACTCTCCAGGTCTCTCCCTGTGTGCCCTGTGAAGCTCTGCACACCTGTGTGCACTCTCCAGGTCTCTCCCTGTGTGCCCTGTGAAGCTCTGCACACCTGGGTGCACTCTCCAGGTCTCTCCCTGTGTGCCCTGTGAAGCTCTGCACACCTGTGTGCACTCTCCAGGTCTCTCCCTGTGTGCACTGTGAAGCTCTGCACACCTGGGTGCACTCCCACACCTTCTGGGCCTTGCGAACACATTAGTGCAAGCCAGGACAGGTCAGAGAGCACAGGATGCCATTCTAACAATAGTAGTGAGGGAAGCTCTCCTAGCAGAGATGTTCCTACTGCAAACAAAACAAACCTCCTCTCCTTTCCAGATTTTTCAGCCTGACTGAAGACCCAGACCAAAAAAAAAAAAAAAGGCAAAGACAAGGCAGCTCCTTCCTACAGTGCTAATCCTGATCACTCACTTTCTTCAGCTCATTCAAACATTTGTTTGAATCATGTCAAGCACCCAGGAAGAAAGTGAATTAAGTTGTTGACTGCTCAGACTGTGCTGCAGCAGCTATTTCAAGGAGCAGCAATTGAATAACCACCAAAAAGAAAACCTCCTGCACAGCAGCTGGGCTGTGGTTTGCCCATTTTTCTGGAACATTTGTATGAACAAGGCAAAGGAAAGAGCTTGCCAGGTTTCAGGAAGAGTGGCAAGAATAATTCCAATTCTTAGCAAAGCTGCTGTAAAGTGAGAAGTTGAAGAAGTTCAATCTGCTTAGAATATCAAAGGGATGGCAAAGGTCTGTCCTGATTACAGCTGACAAGAGTTTGCTTGATGAGAGGATTTATGACAGAATGATCTAACAGACAAAAAATATGCAGGACCCTGAGATTGTTAGTTGAAGCTAGATGGTGTTCAAACAAAACCTGCATGGGTTTTAGTTTCACACTGAGCAGAATCAAACAGTGGATGGAGTCTGCTGCAGCTCTCATGGATTTTGTAGCACTGGGAATGGATGTCTCTTTCCAAAATATGACCTCTTGTCCCAAAGCAAATCAATGCAGCAATCACAGGGTGACAAATTCACCCTGCTGCTAAGGATCACACAGGTTACCTAGCCTGAACTCCAGGAATCTGGCTTTACTCCACTAATTAAAGAGGGGAAGCAGGGGGATGAAAGGGAAATTGCTTCTCAGGCTGAGCATATTCCTCCAACTCACCAATGCAGATAGTTAATTGAATAGCTCCAGTGGTCCTCTATGTGCCAACAGAAGGAAGAAAAGCACATTCCTACATACAGCCAGGGCAGCTTCATCCCACAGATGTCTGCAGTGATGTGAGCAAGCACAGACTGCTCCATCACAGGCATGTTGTTTAAATTCCAGCCACTATCAAGGTATTCCTGAAAATTGAACAGAGCAGTCACAGTTTTATGGAACACTACATGAAAAAAAACCAAGAAGGTAGCAGCAGAAGAAATGAATCTTTCCCGACTGAAACCCAGAAGAAACAGGTCAGTGAATGTGAGAACAAACCCTGCATTGTCTGCTCCCTCCACAAATCTCAGCTCAGCTGCTTTGTCAAAAGGAGAACTTTTTTGGGTTTTGTTTGGAAGTTATTCATTAACTCCCAGGATAAACCTCTGGCCATTAATGTCTGAGCACAGCAAGTCTGATTCATCCAAAACTCTGGTGCAATTTTCCTCTTCAAATACTGTGCCAGATCCACAAAGCAAACACTTTGCAAACCAGCTCCATTGCTGTGCATTGAAGCAAAGAACTTGTTTAATGAAGAACTGCAACACAAACCTCTACAGTGAGCCAATAAGGACCTACCTCTTCATCTGCTCTAACTTTGAATTTCCCACCCCTGACTGGGAAGCCACTGCCAAATTCCTTGGAAGCAATATCAGCTCCATATTCTACTGTCACATCCTCTTCAATGGTACTGACAAGTCTCCAGAACTCTTTTTCAACCAGCTCGGTGGGGACCATCTAGAAGTGCAAAGAAAAGAAAAAGAAGAACACAGATAAAACTCATGTGCATAGAAACTACCTCAGGGAGGAACCTCCAACCAGGAACATTGAAATGAAACATTGCCCTGTTCCAAAATCATTTCAACAAGATGAAAAAAAATGCAGTAGATAAAAGTTTCCATCCCAGACAGAATCACAGAGTGTTAGGGGCTGGAAGGGACCTCTGGAGATCATCCAGTCCAACCCCCTGCCAGAGCAGGAGCACCCAGGGCAGGGCACACAGAACACATCCAGATGGGTTTTGAATGTCTCCAGAGAAGGAGACTCCACAGCCTCCCTGGGCAGCCTGCTCCAGAGCTCTGTCACCCTCACAGAGAAAACTGTTCCATGGAACTTGCTATGCCTCAACTTCCACCACTGCCCCTTGTGCTGGCATTGGGCATCACCCAGCAGAGCCTGGCTCCAGTCTCTGGGCACTCCCCCTGCACATCTTTGTCAACAGCAATGAGGTCACCCTCAGGCTCCTCCTCTCCAAGCTCCAGAGCCCTCAGCTCCCTCAGGCTCTCCTCATAAAGGAAGATGTTCCAGACCCTTCATAATTTCTGTGGCTCTGTGCTGGACTCTCTCCAGGTCCTTCTTGACCTGAGGGGCCCAGAACTGGACACAATATTCCAGCTGTCGCCTTAGCAGGGCAGAGCAGAAGGGCAGGAGAACCTCTCTTGACCTACTCACCACAGCCCTTCTAATGCACCCCAGGATGCCCTTGGCCTTCTTGGCCACAAGAGCACATTGCTGGCTCATGGTCAACCTCCTGTCCACCAGCACCCCAGGTCCCTTTCCCCTTCACTGCTCTCCAACAGCTCAGTCCCCAACCTCTCCTGCTCCATGGGGTTGTTCTTTCCCAGGTGCAAGACTCTCCCCTTGCCCTTGCTGAATTTCATTCAGTTTCTCCCTGCCCAGCTCTCAGCCTGTCCAAGTCTCACTGCATGGCAGCAGAACCCTCCTGTGGCAGCCACTCCACCCAGTTTGGTGTCATCAGCAAACTGCTGGCAGTGCCCTTGGTGCCCTCATCCAGGTCATTGATGAATATATTGCATAGTGCTGGTCCCAGTACTGACCCTGAAGGACTCCTCCAGACACAGGCCTCCAACTAGACTCTGTCCCACTGACCATAGCTCTGGACATGCTGCTGCTTTGCTCTTTCATAAAAAGTGGTGACAGGGAGTATTCTCTTCCTTCCAGACACCATTCATGAAGCAAAAAAACCAAAACACCCTCCCCCCAGGAAGCTGGCAGAACAAGAAACCATGACACCAGCAGGAAAAACCATAACATCCATGAGAACCTCTGATTTGGGATTTCACTCCATTGAAAACCAGAATTCTCCCCTCCCTCTCAAAAGTTACAGATTTTAACTAAGCAAGAAAAAAAACAAATGAAAAAGAACTCATGCTGTGAGCCTGATGCCATCAGCTAGTTAGGGGTTGGAAGGGACCTCTGGAGGTCCAACCCCCTGCCAGAGCAGGAGCATAGAATCCAGTACAGGTCACACAGGAACACATCCAGACAGGGCTGGAAAGCCTCCAGAGAAGGAGACTCCACAACCTCTCTGGGCAGCCTGCTCCAGGGCTCTGGGACCCTCCCAGTGCAGAAGTTCCTCCTCACGTTGAGGTGGAACCTCCTGTGCTGGAGTTTCTATCCATTGCCCCTTGTCTATCACAGGGTGCAAATGAGCAGACCCCCAGCCCCAGCTATTGATAGACATTGATCAGATCTCTTTCAGCCTTCTCCTCTCCAGACTCAAGAGCCCCAGGGCTCTCAGCAGCTGGACATACATGCACAGGCATGTTGAAGTAGTCTGACTTGAAGGCATCTGCCATCTCCCCGAAGGTGCGAAGTGTGTAGTCTCTTGCTGCTTGCTCAAAGCCAAATGCTTCTTGAGGCTTGTTACACTCCTGCAATGGAAAAGACTCAGATTTAAAGAATGGTTTGGAAGAGACCTTAAAGATCATCCAGTTCCAACCCCCTGCCATGGCCAGGGACACCTCGCACTGGAGCGGATTGGTTCCATCCAGCCTGGGGACATCCACGGTCTCCCTGGGCAACCTGTTCCAGTGTCTCCCCACCCCCACTGCCAAGAATTTCTTCCTAATCTCTCTCCAGTCTAAATCTGCCCTCCTCAAGCCTGAGATCCTTATTTCTGTCAGGTATTAGCAAGAGAGCCTGCTCAGATGTTCCACTCCTGGGCTGCTGTCACAGCAAGCAGGACACCTGACCAAAACGAAACGACTGCCCTGAGTCACAGGGGGTCAGAGGAAAAAACTACTCTGCCTCATTCACCAAGGCACAATCTTGACTTATGAGCTGATTAACATTTATGCAATTTATATGGCTAATTTCTCCTTCCTCCAGTAGAACTAAGCAAAAAAGAATAAAAATGCAGAGACCTGACCCTGAAGTTTTGAGCTCTATGAATTTTTGTGGAGCTCTCACTCAGGCGGTCAGACTCCGATCTGACATACAGAGGAGAGGTGCTCAGTAAAATACACTGTATTCATTAAAGGCAGAGCAATTTTTGGCTTCCCAATTTGTCCAGGCTCCATTTTAGCTTTCCCCTCTAGCAGCTTGTTTCACAACCTGAATTAATATTCCACTTCAGTTTCTACCAAAATTTGTCTTTTTTATCTCTAGGATCAAGTTTACATTAAAACAAAAAACCACAACCAAACCATGCAATAAACCCCTACCAAACCCATCAGGAGAACTTGCATGGTTTGTCAGCTTACCTGAGCCAGACACTGGGGACACCTCCAGTCCCCTTTGGGAACATCATGAAGGGGTGGAATCAAACAGAAGGTATGGTAGCTGTCATCACAGCCATCACACAGCAGCAGGCGGTCCTCGTCGTTACCACTGCCACACAGGAGACACACATAGAGATCCACCTGGAACAGAGACAGGCCAGAGTGGGAATCACACTCACAGAATGCCATGGGCCAGAAGGGACCTCTGGAGATCATCCAGTCCAACCCCCTGCCAGAGCAGGAGCACCCAGGGCAGTCTACACTGGAAGGCACCCAGGTGGGGTTTGAATATCTCCAGAGAAGAAGACTCCACAACCCCCCTGGGCAGCCTGCTCCAGAGCTCTGTCACCCTCACAGTGAAAACGTTTTTCCTCCTATTTCCATGGAACTTGCTATGCCTCAACTTCCACCACTGCCCCTTGTGCTGGCATTGGGCATCACCCAGCAGAGCCTGGCTCCAGTCTCTGGGCACTCACCCTTTATGTTTCTATAAACATGAATGAGGTCACCTCTCAGGCTCCTCCTCTCCAAGCTACAGAGCCCTCAGCTCTCTCAGGCTCCTCATAAGGAAGATGTTCCACTCCATCATTTTTGTGGCTGTGCTGGACTCTCTCAAGCAGGTCCCTGAGGTCCTTCTTGACCTGAGGGGCCCAGAACTGGACACAATATTCCAGATGTGGCCTCAACCAGGGCAGGGTAGATGGGCAGGAGAAGCTCTCTTGACCTACTCACCACAGCCCTTCTAATGCACCCCAGGATGCCCTTGGCCTTCTTGGCCACCAGAGCACATTGCTGGCTCATGGTCAACCTCCCATCCATTAGGTTTTCCCCTTCACTGCTCTCCAATAGTGGAAGCACTGCAAGGGAGCTCAGGGTGCCAGAGCAGGTTGGCATCTCAGGCACCTGTGACCTTGGGCTAACTTTCATTTGTCTTGCTCTCTGAAATGGAAACAAGAGAAGCAAACACAAAATATTTCAGTTTAAATCACCCCTCTCTGTATTTTAAGGAAGGGCCACAAGAGCTGCCAGCACCTCCATGTATGACAGAGGAGTTGACTTGGTGGCCAGGACACCTCAATGCAGCACTGGGGACTCAGCAGGTATTGCCAGCACCTGCTGGTGGCTCACAAGTCCTTTGTCTTGTTGCTCTCCTGTGCAGTGTGTGTGCATCTCATCCTCCCCTGAGATGAATTGTTTGATGCCTCAGAAGAGAGGAAGGGCCTTCTTGTGCTGGGAGTGGTCCTCTTCTACCCTAGAGATACTGGCCAAGACCTGCACTGGACTTTTGAGAGGCCCCAGCTCCCAGCAGAGCTGTGTGCTTTGGGGCAGGGGGGCAGAAGTCTGATGGGAGAGTCCCACAGCAGCTACCAAGCTCCAAGCTTCTGCAGGCACTCCAAAGCTTGGTCTGCTGCCTGTCCCACAACACACTTGAGTTACAACAGACTGGAAAGCTCTTCTCAAGCCCAGAACAGAGCTGTGAGGACAAGCAGCTCCTGTTGGTTTATGCTGTCAGAAGCAGCAGCAGCATTTCCTGCTCCCCCCCCAAGCTTCTCTGGGAGGTGGGGGTGTCAGCTGCTAGTATCTGAGACCCCACTCTCAGGTGTCTGCCTGTAGGTGTGGATTAAACCAAAGAACACTTCTGGGTTTAGGAAGGACCCAAGGAGTGGCATGGACAGAAGAATTAAAGAATCATAGAATGGTTTGGATTGGAAGGGACCCCCAAAGCTCATCCAGTCCGACCCCTCTGCAGTCAGCAGGGACATCCTCCAACTACATCAGGTTGCTCAGAGCCCTGTTGAGCATCAGCTTGAATATCTCCAAGGATGGGGCCTCAACCAGCTCCCTGGGCAACCTGTTGCACTGTTCCATCACCCTCATGGTGCAGAACCTGTTCCTAACATCCAGTCTTAATCTGCTCTGCTCTAGTTTGAAGCCATTGCTCCTATTCCTGTCCCTGCAGGTCTTTGTAAACAGTCCTTCTGCAGCCTTCTTGTAGCCCCTTCAGGTACTGGAAGGTCACTGTTAGGTCTCCCTGAGTCTCAGCATCATCTCCTCAGAAGTGAGACAAACTCCCCTGGCTTTCAGTCTGGGGGTTTTTGGAGGTGAGTGGTGGTGTGTGAAGAGTTGCAGCAGGAGCAGGGTTGGTATTTTAGGAAGCATTTGAGGAACAAAGCTTCTAAGCCAGTGCTGAAATTGTGGAGTAAGTGGCAGGTCTGCTGGGCACCAGGTGCCAAACTTGGCAACAAAGAGCAATAGGGAGAGAGATGATTTCAGAGAAGAACCACTTCAGTTTGGACTCTTCTTACCAAATGCTTATTTTGAGACTGAATCTTGAGAGCAGGAAACAAGTTACAAGACACTGAACTCTCCTGCTATTTTCAGCTGTGTAACAAGCATGAAGCTTCATGGCACAGCAGTACATGGAACCCACAGGCACATAAACTGCTTTGTTTCAACCAGAGGGTGACATGAAGAATACAGGAGTCCCACCCAAGAGAGAGCCATGGCAGCTGCTAGCCCTGTGAAGCAACAGCAGCAGCAGCAGGCTGTACTCACAGCATTCGTGGGCTTCTTGGATCGGACTTTGGATTTGTCTTTCTCTGGCTCCCCTGCATGTTCTTTCTTCTCAGCAAGTTTCACTGTGCTGTGCAGTTCCTTTTCTGGTGTAACAGAAAAAAAAAAATCAAAATGGAGTTGTTACAAAATGGTTTTATGCTTAGCATTTCTTGTTCTTTGTTATTACTTGGTAGCCTGCCTTGCCCCAAGCTCTTTGCTGAATGGTTTTTTACCCTTCCTTACACCTGTTTCAGTTAAAGGCAAGACTGCAACCCCTGCAATGCCCTCAGAATCCTGCATCAGAAACACCAAGCCAGCAATGGCCACTGCTGTCCACATCTGAGAGGGTATTTGAAACTCCACAGAAGTTAAATTCTGACTATCTTCTTGAGCTAAGGCTTTGTTTGCATGTGGTGTTAGCAAAGTGGTTGGATTCCTCCCGATTTCACAGCAGCATGGCACATGGAGACATGACACAACACCACAGCTTCCTCTCATCATCCTCACCCTGCAGCTCCCTGTAGTGGTAGCTTTCATGAAAACCTATCAAAGGTGACCATGAAGCAGAAGTGGCCTGACAAAGAAGCAACTCCTCTGCATTCTTACACTCCCACCTCAGCTGAGCAAATCCCTCCTCTAGGCTTCATTCCTGTCATTACACAACAAACCCTAAACCAACAAACCAAAACCAAACCCCAACCTGCCCCCCCTCCAAACAACAACAACAAAGGGCAACTCCCCCCCACTCCCCAGTCTATCCAAGAGAGCACTGAGAATGCCAGGGCTCTGCTGCTGAGGGCAAGGGGACAATGAACACAGAATGTTAGGGGTTGGAAGGGGCTTGAAAAGGTTGAGTCCAACCCTCCTGCCAGAGCAGGATCACCCAGGGCAGGACACACAGGAACAATTCCAGGTGGGTTTTGAAAGTCTCCAGAGGATACTCCACAACCTCTCTGGGCAGCCTACTCCAGGGCTCCAGCACCTTCACACCAGAGAAGTGTCTCCTCATGTTGAGGTGGAACCTCCTGGGTTCCAGTCTGTATTCATTGTTCCTTGTCCTGTCACTGGGCACCACTGAACAGGACCTGGCACCTCCATCCTGATCCCCACCCCTCAGATATTGATAGACATTGATCAGATCCCCTCTCAGCCTTCTCTTCTCCAGGCTAAACAGCCCCAGGGCTCTCAGCCTTTGCTCATGCCAGTCCCTCCAGCATCCTTGCTGCTCCCTGTTGGACTCCCTCCAGCAGATGCCTGTCGCTCTTGACTTGGGGAGCCCAAAACTGGACACAGCATCCCAGGTGTGGCCTCACCAGGGCAGAGCAGAGGGGGAGGAGATTCTCCCTAGACCTAGGATCCAGCATTGTCAAGCCTTTCACTAGAGGAAGGACATGGAGATGGGCTCATGGCTCCACAGGACACAAAGAAGTTTAAGAAAGTATAAACTTGCAACTGAAAATATCTTCTGTCAGAACACCCAAGCACTTTAAACACAACCCACAGCATTCCAAAAGCATGAGGCAATTTTTACAATTAATTCCAAGTTAATAAAAAAAAAATAACAGAAATATTCTTTTCAACTATTTTGAATTGCTCCAACTGCTGAACTTAACTCTGCTCTTAAAGGAAGCTTCTCTCAAGGACCAGAAATGGCACTCAGCTGCTGCTTCCCTGCCCCCTTGCCACTCACCATTGTCACACTTTGGAGGGGCACAGCCCATTCTGCGCCTCAGGTTGTGAGTTCTGGCTTCTGGACTGTCAGATTCAGTTTTGATATTGGTTGCCTTCAAGAAAAGAAAAACAAAATCAGTAATGTCCTTAGCTGGAACACTTTGGTTCCAGAGCTCTATCTGGGTCAAGGCTCTCTGCACTCAGGCCACTTGCCTGCATAGACTCCAACCCTTTGGACTCTGGCTGTCCTCTGCCTGCAGAGCTGTAGGGAAGGCTGCAGACCCCAAGAGATCCACCTGCAGCACCCCTGCCACCCCTCAGAGCTGCTCTGGCTCTGAAGAAGGGGAAAAGCTGACTAGCTCTGAGAGTCCTGACCAGAGAGGGTCTATTGAGATCCAAAACATTCCCTGCAAGTCTCTGCTGCTCAGCAACTTGGGTGGCAGAATCACAGAGTGTTAGGGGTTGGAAGGGACCTCTGAAGATCATCCAGTCCAAGCCCCTGCCAGAGCAGGGTCACCAGGGCAGGGCACACAGAACACATCCAGGTGGGGTTGGAAAGTCTCCAGAGCAGGAGACTCCACAACCTCTCTGGGCAGCCTGCTCCAGGCTCTGCCACCCTCACAGGGACAAAGTTTTCCCTTCTGTTCCCATGGCACCTCCTGTGCTCCAGCTTGCCCCCAGTGCCCCTTGTGCTGTCCTTGGCCACCCCTGAGCAGAGCCTGGCTCCAGCCCTGCACATCTTTATCCCCAGCACTGAGGGCAGCCCTCAGGCTGCTCTGCTCCCAGCTCCAAGCTCCAGCTCCCTCAGCTGTGCTCACAGGAGATGTTCCACTGCCTGCAGCAGCTCTGGGGCTCTGGGCTGGACTCTCTCAAGCAGTTCCCTGCAGTCCTTCTTGACCTGAGAGGCCCAGAATTGGACACAATAGTCCAGATGTGGCCTCATCAGGGCAGAATAGAGGAGCAGGAGAACCTCTTTGACCTATTCACCACAGCCCTTCTATTGCATCCCAGAGCAGAGCAGAGGGGGAGAACCCCTCCAAGATTTAAAATACAGATTTCAATCCTCTGAAGAGCTGAGAAAAGAACAGGGAAAAGAGAACAATTTTGACTTTCAAGTGAAAAAAAAAAAGTATTTCTTCATCCACTCTGATAAATGCCAAGAGAGGACTGCAGAGGTTCTGAGAACAAGCTGATGTGAGACCCAAGCATTTCACTGAGGTACAAAAGAGGTCTTAAAACTTGTAACCTGGCTTGTTGTAGAAAAGGCAGGCAGGTGGAAGTCAGATAAAGCTTTGGGGACTTCATTTAAACTCAGAGAACCATTTCACACTTACAAATGACTACATCTAAAAAGGCAACTTGCATTTCTGAAATGCTTCTATTCCATCCTTTAAAACAGCTCAGGAAAAACTGACAAGGGAACAAGGGAGAGAGATCTGGAATGAAATCCTGCAAAGCCTGTGCCAGTAACACCTCAGGTTTAGTTCAGTTTCAGGGGAACTTGATGAGAAGCAAAGCAGCAGCAAGGAACTTTGGGCTTTCAGAGATTCTCTTTCCCTCTGCAGATGCTGCTGCTGCTCTGTCTCCTGAGCAGGAGCTCCCTGGGCAGCTTTCAGCACAGAATGGTTCCCAGGTAATTCTCTCCTTTCCTCTCTGAACTTTTCAAACTGTGGGAAAACAATTCTCAACTCTCTCTGTGCACAGATAGGATTCTCCAAAGTTGTATTTTCCAAGCCTGATTTCTCAAGGAAACTCACAGAGGTCAGGCCACAATCAGCCCCTCCCTCAACCCCAGACAATGGGACTTGGCCTGGCTCTAGCCACAGCACCTCTGGCCCAATGCATCCTCAGCTGTGTGAGGGGCTGGGGATTGCTTCTGTTCTGTTTGGGGGTTTCTGTGGGCTCAGTTGGTTGCTTGGTTTGAGTTTTCACATTGGTTCTGACATTATTTTCCCTTCACTTTATGTGTTCTCTTTGCCCAGGTTACTGTTTCCATGAGACAGGCAGAGGTCTCGGTGCTTAAGGTTTGCAAAAAAAAAACAAACAAAAACAAAAAACAAACCTGTTTGTTATATTTAGTAATAGTGAATTGGGGCCAGCCTGCACTGATCCTCAGGCAATGCAGTATCAGACAACCCTTGTTCTGCACCTCCAGCTCCCATGAGTGTGTCTGGATTCTGTGCTTAAGCCTCACAAGGGCAGCTCTTTTTCTCAGCCCAAGCCTTTCATCACTTCATCTCACTTTCACTTCCTGAGCACTGCTCTGGTCTCTACCTTTACCCTTTTCTCCATCAAACAGCTAAGTCCTTCTCATTTCAAAACCAGCCTGCAGCTGTCACTGTCCTTTCCTAATTATGAACACTTTTTCCTAAGCATTTACTCACCAGGCAGGACAGAGCAAGGCCAAACTGTTTGTATCTCTCAGCTGCCAACTAACCCTCATCCCACAGGCTGCACTGTTTGCTGGTAAGAATCATCTACAGCACCTTCCTTCAGCTCACTTCTTGAAAGGTTTACAGTAGATGGTTTTGAAAAGCAGGAAATGTCAAGCTAGTGAACATGAGAATAACTCAGGTTTTACAATGCAAGACACTGGCAAGACCAGGTACAGATCATTAGAGCAAAAAGTCATTAACCAAACAGTGCTGCTCTGCAACCAGAACAGTGCAAAAACCACCTGCTTGTAGCTTCAGTGGAGAGTAAAATGGATTTAATCAACTTACCTGGCTTTGCACTGAAATGGAACAAAGAAATCACATTAACTCATTTCAGCTTTTGCAAGTTATTGCCTTAAAACACTACAACTCCTTGCTAAGGGAGTCAGCCCCTGCTGCTCAACTCAGCCCAGGCTGCTCAACTCAGCCTTGCCTCTCCCTCCCTCTCTTTCAATTTTCTGAGCCAAGTATTTTCTTTCCACAACAATTAGGTGCATGGCATCCCCAGGGAAAGTGCTGCGAAGGTAGCTTTGTGTTTTGGCTAATTAGGAGCAGTTAGCAATGACAAAAACCTGCACTTTGGTAGTGTCACCTGACACCACTGCCAGCAAGCAGCTTCAGTGTGTTTGCCCTGCTGCCACCCTGTAAAGGAGAGGTGAGAACCAGCATCTCTCAACCACAGGCAGATGCTTCAAGTGGAAAGTTTCAGGCCAAACTGCTGAAGTTTTGTCACAATCATAAGTCTACTGGTAGCTGGGTATTGGAGTGGAAAAGCTTTAGAAAACCTTAATTGTAACTTATTAACTAGGAACAATTCCAGGCAGAATTTGCAACAGCTAAACTGAACTACTTAGTAGCAACAAAGGCCAAGCCTAGAACCACTGGAGTTAACAGAGGGTCTGAAACAAACTCAAACAGGAACCTGGATTGGAAAGGAAGAGGCAATCATGTCCTTCCTAACTCATGATGTCATCACTAATAATTCCATCTCCTGGGAATAAGCCTCCCCTGCTCTTCATCTGCTTTTACAAAAGAAAGAATAAACTCTGAAGGCAGAGAGCCTGGGGAGGATGAAATCACAGCAGTGCAGTTTTCCAGCAATATGCCTAAAATATGGCTGCACAGGAGAGCTCTACACAGATAGAGCCAATAAAGGTTATGCTTAGCCAGAGAACTATTATTTCTTAAGCACATGTTAGACCAAAGCCTTTTTGACTGTGCACAACCACACAGATTTCATGTTGGGCAAGTTTTTCCTTGCATTGCATGGGGAAAGTATCTCAAATTGATAGAACTGGGACTAAAAAAATCAAATCCAACAAAGCTAATGTTGTAATAAACCTTCCCTGCTCTAACATCTGGCTTCATAAATTCAGATTCAAAGAATGGTTTGGGTTGGAAGGGACCACAAAGCTCATCCAATTCCAACCCTCTGCCATGGGCAGGGACACCTCCCACCAGCCCAGCTTGCTCAAGGCCTCATCCAGCCTGGCCTGGAACACCTCCAGGCAGGGGACATCCACAGCCTCCCTGGGCAACCTGTTCCAGGCTCTCCCCACCCTAACTCTCAAAAAATTCTTCCTCATCTCCAGGCTCAATCTCCCCTCTCCCAGCTCAAAGCCATTGTCACTCATCCTGGCACTCCCAATCCTTGTCCAGAGTCCCTCCCCAGCTCTCCTGGAGCCCTTCAGGTACTGCAAGGCTTCTCTAACGTTCTCCAGCCTCTGACCATCTTTGTGGCCTCCTCTGGACCCACTCCAACAGCTCCAGGTCCCTGTGTTGGAGGCCCCAGAGCTGGAGGCAGTGCTGCAGGTGGGGTGTCAGCAGAGCAGAGGGGCAGAATCCCCTCCCTGCCCTGCTGCTCTCCCTGCTTTGGATGCAGCCCAGGACATGGTTGGCTTCTGGGCTGCAAAAGGACATTGCTGGCTCACCTTGAGTTTTTCAGCTCATGAAAGACTCATAGAAACCTTCCAACACATGTAAAGAACAACTGCTGTCAGTCTGGGTGTGCTCTGAGGGAATGACAGAGATCAAAGCTGCTGAAGACAAACTTCATTTCTAGAATCTGTCACCTGTATTTTCATCTGAGCCCCACACTATTTATAATCCTGCTACAAACATGAGAGCAGCCACTCACAGCTTCAGCAGAAGAGCCTCTCAGAACTCCAGCCCTCACTAACACAGTCAGGGCCCCACACAACCCTTGCCACATTCGCTGTGGTTTGGGTGTTTATAAATATTTCAGCAGCTTTTACAAGGCAAAGAAAAAGTTCAGCAGCTCCTGGCTGTGCTCAGACATCGGTGAGCAGATCACAACGACAGCTGGGCTGTAACTCGAGCAGAAGCTGCTGTGCCAGGGTGCCAGGCTGGGCAGCACGGGGCAGGCTCTCACCTCCGCTCGCAGGCGCTTGGCTCGCCGAGCCGGGGGGCAGGTCTCTGACGGCTGCACAGACTGCCGCTGGGGAATGTCGTGGGGCTTGTACTCCTTGTCCTTGGTGTCACTGCTGAGCTCTGGCTTCTGCAAGCACTAAAGAGACACACTTGGATTACTTAACGTCTTCGTTTCAGGCTTTAGGGAGCGACACAGATGCTCTCTGACCCTTCCGAAAGGAGTTAGATCCAAATGCCCCACACTGGAGTGGAAAGAACTGGATGTTTAAATGAAGGATTGTTCACAACTGCAGAGAACAGCACAGAGCACATAAAATACACAACTCCATAGCCCACCTCAGGCACAGTTCTCCAAGAACCTCCTTAGGCCAAAGCTTTCTGCAACCTCCTTCCAAATCAGGCCAAAACCCCAGGCCTCCATGCCCCCTCCCCACCATACCTCTCTCTGCAACACCCCTCCCCTGCCCCATACCAAACTCACAGCTAAAAATGAGCTAAAGGCCAAAGCCAGGCTGCAAACCTTCTCCACATAGCAGAGATAAGGTCTGCACCACAAAGGGAGAGAGTAACGGAGAAGGAGGGGAAGCAGCTTGTGTTGGTCCCTTATAAAGGGGAGATGCAGGCACTCTGGGAATGGAGTAACACAATGTCCTGTGTCCACCCCCCGGGCTGGATTCAGCTCTTTGTACCCTCTGGTACTCTGCAGGAATCATCTCTATGGTTAGGACATAGGCCTCAGCCTATCACACTTAATTTCATTGCCTCCACTTCCAATACAAACTCTGCGTAGAACAATTCCCTCTGTGGAAGAAGGCAGTGAGGGCTTGAAGGATTACTGTGCTGACTTTTTCAGAGCTCAACGTAAGCTCCGGTGCTGCTGAGTAAAATACTTTGCTGATGTGGCTTAGATTGGAGAGTAGAAGAAACTTCTTCACTGAAAGGGTTCTCACACACTGGAATGGGCTCCCCAGGGAGGTGGCTGAATCCCTGTCCCTGGAGGTGTTTAAAGAGGTTGTGGCCATTTGAGCCTAGGTGCCTTTAAGAGAGTCACAGACCTCCAGGAGCTAGTGTCCAGGAGGTATACCAGAAAGGGTAACCTTTGTGTTTCTTCCCTACACCCTGCATCCCTGTAAATCTGGCTGCAAAATTATTTTCTTCCTCTTTCCTCCCTCTCTGCTCCCATGGGAGGTGTAGTTCTGGCCTAGGCATGGGGAGGTGTAGTGTGGCCCAGGAGAGAGAAACAAAGGGAGGCAGCCTGAAACCAGCCTAGCAATGCGGGAGGAAGAGCAAGCCCTGGGCCTATGGTAACCCCCAGGTGGGACAAGGAAGGGCACTGGGGTTTTAATCTGAATTGGTTGGCCTGGTGTAAAGGGAGTGTTGTGTAAAGTTTTGGCTTGACTAGGCTTGTGTGTTAAGCCCAGACTGTGTTTTATGTGCTTTGCTCTGCTCACCACCATGTAACATCGCAGTCTGTAAACAGCCTTTCAAGTTTCCAATCACTCTCCAATCCAATTGTGTGAGCATTACTCTCTTGCCCCTTTTGGAGCAACAGAGCAATCTGCCTGCACATTAAGCCATGACAGAGGTGCTGAGGGGTATGGTTTAGCCCCAGACTTGGTAGAGTTAGAGAGTGGTTGGACTCAACGATCTTAAAGGTCTTTTCCAACCAAAACAATTCTATGATTCCATAAAAGCAGTATTCATGACAACTGTGACATTACCTATTAAACAAGGCACAAAATGACTCCTTCCTGCCCTTTTAGTGACCACATTAAAGGCTTTCAGACAAAGCTCAAGTCATCCTGTCCATGTTATGAGCAGTGAAGATTTCTCTGTGGGAATTCCAGTACCAATTCTCACAGGTGGTACTTTTGGAGGCTGCTGCAGCATCCTCAGGTTGCCTTCCTGCAGTGCTCACAGGAGCAGTGTGACAGCAAATGACAGCTGACCACAAACCCCTGCCTTAACTGCAACACAGCTGTGGCTGAAGGACATGGTAGAAGCTACATTCTTTGTATGATTTGGAGAGGACAACTCTGCTGCATGAATTAAGGGCAGAAAGGAAGAAGATGATGCAAGAACCGTTTTGAGTTCTCTCAAGCTGCTGAAGGAACACGTTTAATTTGTGAAAACTGTGCATACATTTAGCAAGGAAAAAGAATAATTCATGACGACTCCAAGTCTGCCAAGCCACACAACATCCAGCAACAGCAGACACAATCTAACAGTTCTAATGAGTAAACAAGAAAAGCACAGGCTGGTTTGAGTTGGAAGGGACCTTTAAAGATCGTAGAATCACAGAATAGAATCACAGGATGATCCAGGGCACAAGAGACCTCCAAAGCTCATCCAGTCCAACCCCCCCTGCACTCAACAGGGACATCCTACACTGGATCAGGTTGCTCAGGGCCCTGCCAAGCCTTACCTTGAATATCTCCAGGGATGGGGGCCTCAACCTCCCTGGGCAACCTGTTCCAGTGTTCTATCACTCTCATAATAAAGAACTTGTTCCTGATAATCCAATCTAAATCTAACCTTCTCCAGTTTGAAGCTATTGCCTCTCATCCTGTCCCTGCAGGCCTTTGCAATCAGTCTCTCTCCATCCTTCTTGTAGCCCCCTTCAGGTACTAGCAGGTTGCTATCAGGTCCCCCTGGAGCCTCCTCTTCTCCAGGCTGAACACCCCCAGCTCCCTCAGCCTGTTCTCATAGCAGAGCTGCTCCAACCCCCTGAGCATTTTCATGGTCTCCTCTGGACCCTCTCCATCAGGTCCATGTCCTTCCTATATTGAGGGCTCCAGACCTGTACACTGTACTCCAGGTGAGGTCTCCCCAGAGCAGAGATCATCCAGTCCAACCTCACTGCAGTCAGCAGGGACATCTGCAGTTAGAGCAGGTTAATCAGAGTCCCAAACAACCTGACCTGGAATGGTGTCAGGGATGGGACATCTCCCACCTGTCTGGGCAACCAGCATCTCACCACCCTCAATGTAAGAAATCTCTTCTGTCTATTCTCAATCTCCTTCCTTTAGTTTGAAATCATCAGCCTTTGTCCTGTCGCAACACGGACTGCTAAAAAGTCTGGCCAGCCCCATTAAGTACTGAAAGGCCACAAGAAAGTCTCTCTGAAACCATCTCCTCTCCAGGCTGAACAACCCCAACTCTCTCAGCAGAGGGATTTCAGCCCTCTCATCGTTTCTGTGCCCTCCTCTGGCCTCCCTCCAACAGGTCTCTCCTGTGCTGAGGACTCCAGAGCTAGACCCAGCACTACAAGTGGGACCTGACCAAAGCAGAGCAGAGGGATAGAATCCCCTCCAACATACTAGAAAAGTCTCCTGTTGTCAGAAGGTGTTCCACCCAAACTGCTGGAGCCATGTTTCCCCAGTCCTGTTCACCTGTTCCCATCAGGAGCATTTTCTCAGCAAGAGAGAAACAGGATGGGAACTGCAGACTTTCAGAAAAGAAATGAGTCAGAAGAGGGGAGAGAAAAGGAGGAAAAAGTGGTATTGTAGAAGACAAGTCCATGTGTTCAACAGAAGAGAACTCCCAGTCAGGGGTAAGAGAGTATCAACCACCAACCACAGGCAGCTCACAGCACTGCTCACAGAAACCTTCAGAATTTCTGCTGTATTTGGAACTGCCTTCAGTTTTGGTCTCTGCAAGCAAACATCTGACTTCATCTCAACACCAAACACAAAGCCACCCAACCTTGCACAGCTTCTGCACAGGAGCAGCAGGTCCTGGCTGAGGCTGGGTTTGCTCCTACGCTGCGTACAGAGGCCACAGAGCAGCTCAGTGCAGCTGGCTCAGAGCAGCAGATGCCCCCAGAGCTCCCACGGAGGATGATGTGAGTTATTTCACATTAACATCAGTGGGAGGAAGTAAAAAAAAAGGACAGTTTCTCATGACAGAAAATGGACAAGCAGAAAAGGCAAGTGAAAGTATGCGAATGAGAGAAAGGGAAATGAGATGAATGGCACAGAGCAGTGCCAGGCTGACAGACTCAGCAGATCTGCTTCCTTGCTTTGTGTCCTCAGGTGAAACCCAAACCTTGCACTGAAAAAAAGAAATAAAACCTTTCACCGGAAAAAAAAATTAAAAAGAATAAAATAGTTTCTCCTCCATCTAGTAACAGAAGACATAAGACTCTTGGAAGCAAGTGCCTAGAAGGCACACAGCTCTTCCTGAACAGGACAAGGAAGCCTTGCAAACCAACAAGCAGATTCCTAAAGGCTGAGGTTTCAATACCAGCTGAAGCAGAAACACCTCCCAGTGCCTCAGGAGCCTGAAGAAAGCAGTGGTGTGAAATGGCTGCTGACAAACACAGAATCATAGAATGGTCTGGGCCAGAAGGGACCTCCAAAGGTCTGACCTCCTCTGCAGTCAGCAGGGACATCCTCCACCAGATCAGGTTGCCCAGAGCCCTGTCCAGCCTCACCTTGAATATCTCCAAGGATGGGAGCCTCAACCACCTCCCTGGTCAACCTGTTGCAGTGTTCCAGCAGCCTCCTGGTGCAGAACTTGTTCCTCACATCCAATCTCAATCTGCTCTGCTCTAGTCTGAAGCCATTGCCCCTTGTCTGTCACTGCAGGCCTCTGGCAACACTCTCTCTCCATCCTTCTTGTAGCTCCTTCAGGGCCCTACAAGGGGCCTCTACCTAGGAGCAGCAGAAGTCTGTCTGAAGGGTGGGAATTGCTCTGAACCTTCTTTACTCCTGGACTGCCTGGTTCAGTCTATGCCAAGCCTGCACTCCTAACCAGGGCACTCACTGCCATCTCTGCAGGCCTCTCCTCTCCCAGCCAGCAGAGCCTTTTTGGTAAGGTTAAGCTTCTGTCCAGCATTTACCATAAGCTCATCCCACACACTGTGATCTCCTGTCACCACAAGCTCATTACAGTCTGAGAAAATGGTTGCACATCACATCCAAAACAGTGGCAGACAGCAAGTTAAAAGCCCATCAGCTGAAGGAGCAGCTCCTTTGGCAGGCAAAGGACACAGCAGGAACATTCACAAGGCCTCCAGAATGTCAAAAGATGGGGAAAAAATAAATAGGGATGCAAGAGTCCTCCAGGTTGAGATGTTTGTGGGTAGTAATTCACACACAAGCTAATCATTCAGGTTCCCTCTACTGGAACAGGTTGCCCAGGAAGGCTGTGGATGCCTCCTCCCTGGAGGTGTTCAAGGCCAGGCTGGATGAGGCCTTGAGCAAGCTGGGCTGGTGGGAGGTGTCCCTGCCCATGGCAGGGGGTTGGAACTGGATGATCTTCATGGTCCCTTTCAACCTAAGCCATTCTATGATTCTACTTACAACCATGGAATTGTTCCAGTTGGAAAAGCCCTTCAAGATCATGGAGTCCAACCATCAGCCCAACACCACCATGGCCACTAAACCATGTCCTGAAGTGCCATGGCCACACCTTTCTTGAACACCTCCAAGGATGGTAACTCCACCACCTCCCCGTGCAAGAATACAACTGCTCTACCCCTGCTATGTATCCACTGCAGGATGAGAGCCACCAGACTCTCGAGGTGTTCATTTTTCTCCAGTAACAATAAGAGGTCCTGGAGAACTCTGACACAAACATCTGCAATAGAGATGTGCACACACAAACCTTTGAACCATGCGAATGCTACTCAGGATGTCAAAGCCCTAGTCTGGACCACTCTTTTCACAGAAAGAGTGCTCAGGCATTGGAATGTGCTGCCCAGGGAGATGCCTGAGTCACCAACCCTGGATGTGATCCTTCAGATGTGGTGCTTGGGAATACGGTTTAGGGGTGAACTTGGCAGAGGAGGGTTCTGGGTTGGACTTGGTGATCCTGAGGGTCTGTTCCAACCTGAATGTTTCTGTGATTCTGTGGAAGAGACCAGACCCAGAGTTACTGACCCAGGTGTATGCACTGAGAAACAGACCAGCACAGGACCAGGCCTGGCTCCCCCGAACTGCAGCTGCACTCACACCACACCAACATCTGGGCAAGGCAGATGGGCAGAAGATGCACTGACAGCAGGTTCTGGATATCTCAGTTCATATTGGGGGACATTTATCCCTCTGAGCACACAGCCTGACTCTGAAGTGTCACACTGATGGTTACTATGGCTAAGAACACAACTGAGGCACCAGAAAGCACCACTACACCGTGAGGTTTACTGTGACTGCTCTAAGACCTGTGCAGTCCAGGGCTTCAGGGTAAGGATAAAGACAGCCCTGTGGAGAGCTGCTTTGAGCATGACTGAAGGAACTGCTGCTGTTTGACTGAAGAAGAGCATTATCATGCTACCTGTTCACCTCTGCACAGCTCCACAGAGTCTCACCAGCTGTATATGTACAGAGGAGTATCCCCAGCAGGGACATCTGGCAAAAGAACTCCTGCAGCCAGTTTAACATAGACTGAAGGCACAAAGCAGCAGTGAATGCTGTACACAGAGCTAGGTTTAAGTTATGGGACAGTCATCAGTAGGAACTATGTGGCTTTTGCAGAAGAAAACTCAGAGTCACAGAATCACAACAAACATCTGGTTGCAAGAGACCTCAGAGATCATCCAGTCCAACCCTCTACCCAGCACTGCAGGGTCAACACCAAACCATGTCCCTAAGCACCAGGTCCATGCTGCTTGAACAGCTCCAGCACTGCCCTGGGCAGCCTGTTCCAATGTCTGAGAACCTTCCAGTGCAGAAATATTCCCTAACACCCAGCCTGAACCTCCCCTGGTACAGCTTGGAACTATTTCCTCTATTTTTGTCCCTTGCTGCCAAGAAGAGGCTGTCCCCTCCTCGCTCCAGCTTCAGGGAGCTGCAGAGAGCAATGAGGTCTCCCTCAGCCTCCTCTTCTCCAGCCTGCACAGCCCCAGCCCCCTCAGCCCCTCCTCACAGCCCAGGTGCTCCAGGCCCTTCTCCAGCTTCACTGTCCTTCTCTAGACACACTCCAGCCCCTCAATGTCTTTCCTGGACTGAGGGGCCTAGAACTGGACACAGTACTTGAGATGTGGCTTCAGCAGTGCTGAGCACAGGGGAATGATCACCTCCTGTCCCTGCAGCCAAGGTGTCTAATCCAGGCCAGGATGCCATTGGCTGCATCTTGCAAACACTATCAATCACAAATAAATAATTTAACCAAACAATTAGTGAGTGCAAGCACATGAGCAGCCTGGCTCCATGAAGAGCTTCTCTCAAAGGACTCCTGGAAATGTCACAAGAAGGCACCAACACATCTCAGACTGACAGCTGTCAGACTGAATAGCTTCATCTTCTTCACAAACAAACCTCACAGATGCTTGGATTCCCAGTAAAGCTCTGCACAGACATACAATAAAATGGACACCTACACAAGAAGCATCTGGGAAAGCAGCACAGGGAAGAAAGCCAAAGAGAATCTCAGCTCAGATTCTTCCCCAAAAAAGGGATTGCAAACCAAACTCAGTAGGAAAACAACATTGGCAGGGAGAAAAAACCCAGAAAGTCAAATCTTGGTGTGAAAAGTGAGCCCAAGCCAAGGTATTTCTGGGGGTTCTCTCAGCTCCCTGAGGTACATCTCTGCCACACATGGGAGGGGAATGTTTTAACAGCTTTGGGGACAGGAGTCAAGAAAATAAAGTTAGCCTTATCTACACAGATCTTCCAAAGGTGCATCCACTGAGTATATTAGTTTGGAACAAATGGCAGAGGCCCATGGCAAGAGAGGGTTTGGGCAGTCCCCTTTCAGAAGCACCATTGAGCTCCTCTGAGGAGGTTTTCTCTTCTGAAAGAGTTCACTACTGAGAGAACCACCAAGGTGAGCATCAGCTGTGTGGTACCTGCATGTCCAAGCAGGTGTGGCACCATGTCAGCTGCTTTACAGCTTTTAGTTAGATCTTTCCCTGTGCAGTTGCACCTCGAAGATATGAAAGCAAAGCCAGAGGTCACAAAACACTGCACCTTCAAAAGAGACAGACAAAATCCCCAAAATCAAGACAGAATTCCCAATTTTCAGACCTAAAAGAATTCAAAGCTTTCAATTAAATGCCTTCAGAAAACAGTGTTGCTTCCATTACTTACCATGAATGTGTCTGAGGCAAGGCAAAGTGGTTTTGACACAGCAGATTCCCCAGCATGAATATTTTTATATTCAGTTTTAGCTATAGAATCAGAGTGGCTCAGGTTGGAAGGGACCTCAGAGATTATCCACTCCAACCTCCCTGCCATGGGCAGGGACATCTCTTAGCTAGTCTTGGTTGCTCAAGGCCTCATTCAATCTTGCCTTGAACACCCTCAGGGAGGAGGCATCCACAGCCTTCCTGGGCAGCCTGTTCCAGAGTCTCACCACCCTCACACTGAAGAACTTCTTCCTCAGCTCCAGTCTGACCCTGCTCTCCCTCAGTTTCAAACCATTCCCCCTTGTCCATATTTTGCATGCTCCACTTGCAAACACTCAAACCTACACAAGTTAGGTTATTTTTCGAGCTGTGTTTCACATCATCATGGAGCTAAATAAAAACTCTTCCATTCAAACCTTTCTTGACTTAGGCAAAAACCTTCCCTCATTTTTGCAGCTTTCTGTAAAAGGTTGGTGTTGATTTCTGTGGATAGAGACAGATCTGTAACAGGATTAGGGCTTTTATAGCTTAAAAAAGGTGAAGACTCCTCTCTTTGAAAGATCATGCAGGAGTGTTTCAGATAAATAAAACTGGATGTTGGCAACTGCAGCCTGTGGTTTTGAAGTTAAATGAGTGCTGCTCTAAAAGAAAATCAGAAATTACACTGCTTGCACTCTTAACCAACCCTGGAGTTTGGTTTAATGGCCAAATCTAAGCAGGAAGGTTGAAGATTTAAGCTGGAAAAAAGTCCCAGGGCCATAGTGTTAATCTGCAGTATCCATGGAGCATTCTTGAACGTGGGCACCCTTGGTGAAAGCAAGGTGAGTTACTGCCACAAAGCTGCCCTGGTGTGCTACAGCCCCCCAGTAAAGGAGTGCAAGTGATGCAGAGCACACCTGCTCTGTCAGAAGGGGACCTGCAGGGATCTCTGTTTTTAGCAGAGCACTACAGAAATTGTGGCAGGAAGTCTGGAAGTCCATTGGCTTCTGTCAACTGCAGAGAGCAAACAGAAGGAGTATTCAAAGGACTCAGTAAGAGGGTAGAATCATAGAATGGTTTGGGTTGGAGGGGACCTCCAAAGGTCATCTAGCCCAAAGATCAGCTCCAGGTTACCTTGATGAGTTAATTCTGCAAACTCCACTTTTGAGTAGAAGTTTGCCTGTGGCCTTCTGAGCTGCTTGCATCAACAGCACAGACTGCACCTTGCCACCTGCATGCCATAAAGTGTCAAACGCAGTCCGTGCCAACACTCCAGCAAGAAAAACCCCCAGCAGCCTGGCTGCTCAAGTAACTGAGCTCCAGGGAGCTCCAGCACAGCTTACCAAGAGGCTTGCTCCAGACTGGAAGAGGTTGTAAGGGTAGAGGATGCGCTCGTAGTGCGCGCGGATGTGCGAGCCCACGGCTTTGCCCGGAGCGAAGCCCATCCTCGTGGCTATTTTGGTCCATTTTCTCTCCTTGCAAACTACATCAAATCCTCCTTCTTCTGCAACTAGCTGGAAAGTGAAAATAAAATGTTAGGTGTTTAATATTACAATGGTCAGCACTGCTGGTTTAAAGGGCAAGGCACCACCACGACTGCTGTTTTAAATCAGAAAAGCAGAGATTGAAACCACAGGAGCTGTTGAAAAGCTGTAAGTGGAATACCTCTAACAGGATAGGAGCTGCAAACTTGTTGAATTGCTCTACAACCAAGTCAGCAGCTGGATTAGATGACCAAACAGTCATTCAGCCTACTTTGGAGAGCTGGGCTGGCTGCAATTTGTCATGCCTCCAGCTTTGTATTCCAGCACCACTTTCTAGCACAGTACAATCAGTTCCTCTCATTGGCACAAGCACTGTGAAATAGGCTCAAAAGCAACCACATAAAAACTACCCCAGACATAAGACTGTCACTGGGGTCAGTGAATCCCACCCCTTCCTATCAGGATACACAAACACCTCTGGAAGTTTACCAAGCTTCAGCCTAAAAGCCACTGAACACACTCCCATATTTCTAGTGGAAAAATGTTTCCCTCACTGCTGTCATTGTTCAGAAGCTTTCTCCAGTTAAGCCTAAAGTTTGTTCTTGACCAGTTTGTGTCCAGTCTTAAGGAAAAGCTGGAAGTTTCATTTGATCTCCTAGCTCAGGAGAAAACTCCCATTGATTTTGTTACTATTTTGTCACATCATCTATGTTGGATTACACAAAGTAATATCCCCAAATCTCCCTTGAATCCCTGGGATCCCAGCACAGCAACTGAAGTGACACAACAGCTTTCTAGGACAAGTTTCTCCCCTTTTAGCAGCCTTACTCTGTTAAGCTGAAATAAATCCAGGATCTTCCTCTCCACATGTGGAATTTTCAGTGTGCATCCCTGAAGCTCCCAAAACTTGGCAATCTGGTCCAGAAAATTCAGCTTTACACGAGTTTGGGCCTGAAAAAACCAAAACACAAACCAAACAAAAAATGAACTGCAGACTAAATGCAGATGGAGCTTTTGTACCACAGTGTTTACAACACTGCAGCCACAGTTGCCTGTCTGGCTTCACACCCTGCAAGTGTAACTGTGCATTTTTCCTTCCTGTCATACACAAAAAACCCCAAACCATTCCAAACAGACCCCCCCCATGCCCCAGTGCTTCCTCAAGTCTTTTTAACTTTTCATAGAATCACAAAGCGGCTCAGGTTGGAAGGGACCTCAGAGCTCACCTACTCCAACCTCCCTGCCATGGGCAGGGACACTTCTCAGCTAGACTCACCTGCTCCAGGCCTCATCCAACCTGGCCTTGAACACCTCCAGGGAGGGGACATCCACAGCCTCCCTGGGCAACCTGTTCCAGAGTCTCAGCATCCTCATACTGAAGAACTTCTTCCTCAGCTCCAGTCTAACCCTGCTCTCCTCCAGCTTCAAACCATTCCCCCCCTTGTCTTATCTCTAGACACCCTGGCACTTCATAGACCCACATCAGGAATTTAGTAGCATAAGGAGAAAACTCAGGCAGGCAAAGAGTCACTTTCATTCCAGCTCATACCAGCAGTGAGCTAAGGGCTGTAGTTAATAGATCAGAGACATTCTCCTTCCCCTCTATTCTGCCCTGCTGAGGCCACAGCTGGAATATTTTGTCCAGTTCTGGACCTCTCAGGTCAAAAAGGAGCTCAGGGAACTGCTTGAGAGAGTCCAGCCCAGAGCCACAGAGCTGCTGCAGGCAGTGGAACATCTTCCTGTGAGGACAGCTGAGGGAGCTGAGGCTTGGAGCTGGGAGCAGAAGAGCACTGCTAGGGATAAAGATGTGCAGGGCTGGAGCCAGGCTCTGCTCAGGGATGGCCAAGGACAGCACAAAGGGCACTGGGGGCAGGCTGGAGCAGAGGAGGTGCCAGGGGAACAGAAGGGAAAACTTTGTCCCTGTGAGGGTGGCAGAGCCTGGAGCAGGCTGCCCAGAGAGGTTGTGGAGTCTCCTTCTCTGGAGACTTTCAAGCCCCACCTGGATGTGTTCTGTGTGCCCTGCCCTGGGTGCTCCTGCTCTGGCCACCCCCTCCAGTCCAGGGGTTGGTCTGGATGATCTCCAGAGGTCCCTTCCAACCCCTAACATGCTGCGAGTCTGTAAGCAGGGCTCCTCACCACCCCCTTCCTCCATGCTGAATTCATGAAGGCAGTGAATGAAAGTTGCTTGTGAACAGCAAATTTCCACCAACTGAATCCAGATTTTGTAATTGTTTCTTCCCAAAGGCTGTTATTTTTATGGCACTCTGGCAATGTCTCATCTCTTCTACTTTTAAAAGATACTGCACATGTGCAAAATGCAGGCACAAATCTATGGCACTTGAGAAGTTGAGTTTAACCACTTCTAAGCACCTCTCTGTGGAAAAGGCCTGAACTGTGTTCCTTTAATGAGCATTAACCTTACTTTTTATGCTTGGAATGTTTTTAACTAGGTTCCGAAACAGATGAGTTTCTGTGTTAATTAAAAACTGATGTTTTGAGGTCCTGAGCACTGTCAGCTCAAGTCAAACCCAGCTCACGGTCAGTCTAGTGGAAAATAGCACCTCTCAAAAAGAAAAAGTCAACATTTGGAGCAGAAGGGATGCTCAGCTTTACAGCTTACCTCTAGTTCATTGAGCCTCTGGATCCTTGGTGTAAAGTGAAGCTTATCGACATCACAGGCAAACGGAGGCTGCCAGTCCTGGAAAAAGAGAAGAGCTTCATCAAAAGACCAGGAAAGTGAAGGGATCTTCTCTGCCTGACAGTCAAAAGCATGGAAGAGGTATCCACAGCCTCCACACCCTGCTCAGCCCTAAGCAGCACAGCATGTTGGCTGCCCCCCAGCCTTTGCACCCCACCACTGCTCCACCATGCTCAGGTCACCTCTGCTTTCAAATTACTTTGTATTGAACAAGCCTAGGAATCAGGAAGATGGAGATATGTGGAGTGAGCTTCATTGTCTGCCCCTTTAAAAATGTCACTGTGCTCTTAAAATAGACAATGAAGCCAGAAAAGAAATGGCAGTGGAAACCAGGACCTGCCCTCATAGCTAAACTCCAGCTGCACACTGGGTCAGGTCATCTTCTTCCTACCTATAGAATGGTCGAGGGCAGAAGAGACCTCCAAAGCTCATCCAGTCCAACCCCCCCTGCACTCAACAGGGACATCCTACACTGGATCAGGTTGCTCAGGGCCCTGCCAAGCCTTACCTTGAATATCTCCAGGGATGGGGGCCTCAACCTCCCTGGGCAACCTGTTCCAATGTTCTATCACTCTCATAATAAAGAACTTGTTCCTGATAATCCAATCTAAATCTAACCTTCTCCAGTTTGAAGCTATTGCCTCTCATCCTGTCCCTGCAGGCCTTTGCAATCAGTCTCTCTCCATCCTTCTTGTAGCCCCCTTCAGGTACTAGAAGGTAGCTATCAGGTCCCCCTGGAGCCTCCTCTTCTCCAGGCTGAGCACCCCCAGCTCCCTCAGCCTGTTCTCATAGCAGAGCTGCTCCAACTCCCTGAGCATTTTCGTGGTCTCCTCTGGACCCTCTCCATCAGGTCCATGTACTTCCTACATTGAGGGCTCCAGACCTGCACACAGTACTCCAGGTAAGGTCTCATCAGAGCAGAGCAAAGTGCCTCTGCTGGCAGTGCTGCCTTGGATGCAGCCCAGGCTGCCATTGGCCTTCTGTGCTGCAAGCTCACGCTGCCTGCCCATGTCCACCTTCTCACCCCCCAGCACCCCCAAATCCTTTTCCACAGGGCTGCTTTCTATCACCTCCTCCCCCAGTCTGTATTGACAGTGAGGATTGTTCAGCCCAGGTGCAGAACCTGCACTTGCTCTTGCTGAACTCAGGTGGTTCACCATGCTGGGCAGCTGAAGGTGCTTCACAGGCCTCTAGCCCCAGCCTCAGGACAAACAGTCAACAAACAGCAGCTGCACCAGAAACAAATAACTTCTTTTCTTAATCCCTGGTCTGCAAGCATTCTGCACCAGCTGGAAGATGACCAATTTGAAATGATTCTTATTATTACTTTGCCAAAATACCTGCAAGTGGAAGTGTTATTTATAAACACAGCTACAAAGCAGTTTTATCTCTTAGATCTCTGACATCTATGCCATCCAGTTGGTTTGGCAATACACAGTTTCACTGAACCAAATTAGATTTGATTTCAACTTGACAGTCATTTATTGCATATAAAGCTATCTTATTATCACTAATTACAGAAGGAAGATAACACACATGAGAGCTGCTGATAGTGGAGTAAGACAAGAGCCTTCTGCTAGGAAAAAGAACATTTGCCTGTGGTGTGAGGCAGCTGAAGGAAGACCAGCACCAGAAGCAGAGAATTTGTTATTTTAGCAGACATACACAACATGAAAATCAGTGTCAAAACCAACCGAAAGATAACTGCCCCACAAATCCTTCAGGTGCAAACACCCAGGCTCAACCTTGTATTGTGCCAATCCCATCCTGTCACTAGAGCAAGCCCAGAGTACAACTGGAGAGATGCAAGGGTTACCAAGGGCATGGAGAAGCTGAAGAGCACAGAGGGACATCAATCTGTGGATTCTATCAAACATACATCAACTACTGCAGACCTCTGAAGTTTTCTGATCCTCCAAGGCATTTTAGTAATCAAAACTTGGCAAGTCTGGAGAGAAGAAGACTGAGAGGGGATCTAAGCAATGTCTATCAATATCTGAGGGCTGATGGTCAGGAAGGAAGGGACAGGGACAGCCTCTGCTTGTTCATGCCCTGTGATAGGACAAGGGGCAATGAATGGAAACTGCAGCACAGGAGGTTCCTCTCAACATAAGGAACTTCTTCACTGTGAGGGTCCCAGAGCCCTGCAGCAGGCTTCCCAGAGAGGTTGTGGAGTCTCCTCTGGAGACTTTCCAGCCCTGTCTGGATGTGTTCCTGTGTACCTGTGCTGGATTCTATGGTCCTGCTCTGGTGGGGGTTGGACTTGATGATCTCTAGAGTTCCCTTCCAACCCCTAACATCTGTGCTCCTGAAACTGGAAGTGAGATGACAACAGCTCAAGATGACAAATTACCTAGAGGCTGGTCAATCCCCAAGCAGTGGGACATGCTTTCCCATCACTTTTGGTTTTAAGCACAGGGCTATGACTGGTGTCCAGTGGCCACAGTACCAGAAGCGATGAAAGCAGCAAAGAAAATCTCTGACATTCTTTTGTGAAGTTCTGCTAGCCAATGAATATTCATGGCCCCAGGATGAGAAACATGACTGGGCACAGTAAGGGCAAGGTTTGAAGTGTCATACTTCAGCAGCACAAATCCAGCTTCAAACTGAACCAATCAGTTTCACCATCTGTCAAAGTCTGGAGTTTGCTCTGTGCACGAAGAGAGACAGAAGGACAGGCAACCAAACCAGGAGAGGTCACACTGTGGTGATGACACACAGCACCTTTGGGCCATGCTGCTAGAGGGAGAACTGTAAGCTCCTAAGTGCTTTGCTTAAACTGAGAGAGTAAATGAAAAGAAAGAGGCTGCCTGGCTGCTTAGCTAAGGAGTAAGCTGAGGCTGCAACGGCCCCAAGGCCATGCACTGCCCTCAGCCAGGACCCTGCAGTGAGGATCTGCAGAGGACAAGGAACAGGGACAAACTGAACAAGAGCAAGACTTCAGCTCACACAGGCCTGTTCCTGAGCTTGACAATGCGCTCAGGGCTGTGCATGGCAGATGAGCTGCTGGCAGACTGTCAGTAAAGCCAGAGGAGGGGAGGACAGGAGACTGTCCCCAGGCACAGAGTCTGCTGCCTGGGGGAGAAGCCCTGAGGAGGGCCTGCATCCTTCTGGGGCACAACAGGAGGAACAGGATTCCTACACCTGTGCCTGCAGCTTCCAGTTCATGCTCAGTCTTAAAGAAACAGACAGGAAGCTCCCCAGGCCAGATACAGCCTTGGCACCCACTGCTAGAATGCAGCCTCCAGAGAGGACAGAAGCTGGTCCCCTCCTTTTAGGAAAGCAAATGAAGAAGTTGCTCTGTGTCCTCTCACAGAAATACCTCACTGACAGCACTGTGTCCCAAAAGATGCTGCTCCAGAATCACCTGCTGAGCCCCATGCCTCTGCTGCTCAGTGCTGGCTGCTGTACCTTTGGGGACATTCTCTCCTTTTTGGCTCCAGCAAAGCACTGCTTATTGACTGCAGCAGCAGAAGTGAAGGGCTCCAGCCCACACAAGCTTCCACAAGAGGCATCTTCTGCACCCTGCAGTGCTGAAGTTTACCACTACTGCCTGAACACTGCCCACACCAGAACACTTTGCTGGGACCTCAGCTTTACAAAGAGCAGCTTTGGAAACCCCATTACTAAACACAGGGCTTGCAGTAGATGGCTTTCAGTGTGCCAGGCAGCTGGGTCCCTCAGCCAGAAACAAAACCCTAACAGCCTTCAAATGTTTAACTTTTAGCAAGGAGAAAGTCACTGAAAGAACTTCTGCTGAGACTGAGGAATTGTTTAGCAGGAAGCAACCCTTGATTTCCTCTGGCTTGAGCCATTTGTGGGCAGGCAGAGCTGAGCTAAACACAGGCTAATGCATCACATCAGATTATTATAAAGCCACTTCTGACTTCAGACACCCTCAGCTGCACATCCCATTTATCACCAACTGCTTCCTATGGCAGTGGTCAGTTACAGGCACACAACCATCTACCATCTGGAGGAATTACAGCACGTGGAGTAAGCAGACTGCCACTGCTTCACTCTGAAGGCACAAACAGCTCCTTCTGGAGCATCTCAACTACTCCAGGTTGATGTAACTTTGAACAACATTTATCATTTTACACTACAGGTGTGGGCAGCTCCTCAGTTACTACACAAGCTTCACTCAGTGTATTATTCACTCCACAAAAGAAGGCCTTCTTCACTCAGTGTATTATTTACTCCACAAAAGCCTGCACACATTGGAAGCATAACTCACTCAGATCAGTGATGTTCACTCCAAGGAGAGGTGTTTGGAAAGCTCTGCCTACACCTCGGCCAGGCAGCAGCACCACAAGAGGGAGCTTTGTCCTGCCAAGCTGCGGCTGCAAAAGCTGCTGACCCACATCAGGAGCTCTGCTGTGGGTAAGAGCACTCACAAGGCAGCTCTGCAGGGCCACTGCCCCTCACTTTGTGTCTGGGAAATCTGTGAGCCTCACCACCTCCATCCACTGGGCACTGTCAAGGTCCTCAAGAGCAACTGAGTTGGGTTTTCCCCTCTAAAAAAAAAGTTTAAGGGGAAGACTTTTCATGTGCTCTCAACAAGCACACAAAGCACTAAAATTAAGGATATACAAAAAGCAGGAAAACCTGAACTTCCAAAAAAAACCAGAGGAGGTTTTACAGCACCCAGACTCTTCCCCTGAAATGATTTTGCTGCTTTCTGTTGCGCATAGAGGATTGCTAGAGACCTGCAAGAGACCTGAAAAATCCTTTGCCCAGGCTGGGGTGAGGGAGAGTTTGTGAGCCAGACCCAGCTGAACTAACCCCAAGACCAGGTCATGCAAAAATGAGACTGACATCAGTGTCCAGCTGCTCTGCAGGCTTTACAGAGCAGGAGGCACACTCATATAATGCAAGCTACAAATGGCCAGGAGAACTATTTCTATACTATTTCTCTATTCCTCCTTCCAGATGTGTCAGAGGGATGGCAGCAGCTTCATCAGCTGCTAAAACTCGCATCTCATTCAACCTCGCCCTCTAATTAAAATCTAACCACCCCCACCCTCATGAATTCAAGTGAACAAGGAATCAGCAGTGTCACTGGGAAGCTGTTTTACAAGTTAGTTAGCTTCCACTTTCCCTTTTCCCTCATCTCCCTTTTAACCAAATGTCTCATTTGTTTACTGGCCAAGAAGCTGCTCAGGAAGGCCTCCTGGAAGTGACATTTCAAGACACTTTTTAATAACTAAATATCTTTTTGCTCCTCTTTTCAGGAGCAGCTTTTCAGCCCTTCAAAGATTTTCCTCAGGCTTTTCTTTTTCTTCCTGAAGTCTCTCCCTTTTTTTCCCCCAACATCTTTTGAAAACTGCAAGCAGCATTTCAGTTGCAATCTCCCCAGTGCCAGCCACACAAAGAGACGTCACTTCCATTCTTTTGCCAGACAGCTTCTCATAGTAAGGTCCCAAAGAACATCCCAGCACTCCCTGCCAGACAAACACAAACTCATTCACTTAACTATAGCAATTCACTGCTTCCCAGGATGCCCACCCTGCTAGCCTGACCTACATTCTTTGTTCCCAGATCTATCATCTTGCCTTTGCAAAGGTGTTTCATGATTGCTGCCTCCAAGAGGGAGGCAGGCTCGGTGACTCAAGAGATCCCTTTTGGTCTCATGGTTTTATGATTCTGTTAAAAACAGGCTCAGGAGAAACTCAGATGGCAGAATCTATGCAGAACTGGTGAGTGCTGCCATTTATGGCCCCATCAGTTTGTCCACAAAGCTTCCTCCTGAACGGGAGCTAATCCCTCTCTGACCCTGTTAGGAGGCTAACATTAGTGGGGACTCCATCAGCTAACCCAGTTTGTGCTGATGCAGTCCTTGCCTGGCCACTCTGAGTGCAGGTGACAAGAACACTGGACTGCTGCTTGCTAGGAAGGGAGCCTGGGTGCAGTAGCACAGTCTACGTGCCCAGCTCCTCAATAACACATCCTTGGAGGAGTATTTCTCATCTGAGGCAAAACTGAGCTCTCTTATGTATTGAGGAGACCACAAATAAAACCACAAATCCTGGCTAAGAACCTCAGCCAAAGAGAAGCTTGTGATGGGAATCACCTCTTTAGATCCCAGTGTTTCTGTGCCAGCTCCAGCTTGGAGGGAAGTAGAAGCTCAGGTACACTGGAGATGATTCTCAAGAGTTACAGCTCCCTGGGCCACAAAGGCAGAGGATGGAAACTATAGATAGTGTTTGACCGTCAACACGCAGTGGGCAGCAGGGTTTGCAGGCAGAGATACCCGTCTGGTCTATACCAGACTGGTCTCCATGGAGGCCACTGCATGCAAGGACCAGATATGGAGGCTCTGGCAGCACCAGGCAAGAATCAGCAGGGTACCAGCAGCACTGCAGGCGCAGCTGGAGAGCCATGGGGCATTGGGTCAGTGCACTGGCAGTGAATCTAAGATCTCACTTCAGAGGCATTGACCTAGACCTTGGAGCAGAGCCTAGAGCCAGACTTAGCTGTCAGTGTCCAAGAGCAGCACTGCCATCTTCAGACACAGCACTGTACAGTGTGGATGGACCTCTGGTGTGATCCTGCAGAACACTCCCAGGAGGTGCAGAGTGCAGAATGTTTCTGGAGCTCTTTGCAGTCTGTACCCTCTCTAGATGTGCAACCAACAGCTGTCAAACCTGGATTTCAATGCCAGTAACTCAGATTAAGCAAGGACCTGAACATAAGAGCCAGCCCTGAACAGAAGTAGAGCAGCTACAGACAATGATACTGACTC
Organism: Indicator indicator; assembly: GCF_027791375.1. Lineage (NCBI taxonomy): Eukaryota > Metazoa > Chordata > Aves > Piciformes > Indicatoridae > Indicator > Indicator indicator. Next base: position 4,822,032 of record NC_072044.1, on the reverse strand, counting down.
CAGAGCAGCAGCCATGGAGCCTCAGCTGACCAGAGCTCTGCTCTGCCCAGGGGCTTCTCCTGTGACTTCCACCATCTGCTCCCTGGGCAGCAGCTGCCCCAGCCTTTGCCACCACCCTGCATGCAGTCACTCAGGTTCATTGTCACTTGCAAGGCTCCTTCCAGCAGAGGGAATTTCCTTAGCCACGTCCTGTGATACTGGAAAGTCTCCATGGCTTTTAAAAACACTCAACATGGTCTCCTAAACATGTGCACAGCACTGCCCCCAGCAGCTCCCAGACAGCCCAGTAATGTGGGCTTGGGAGAAAGAACATCCCAATGGATCTACGGGCATCAGTGAGCCCCACTGGTGGGCAGCTTCAGTTTCAACACCAGGGAAGTGAATTGTGCTTAGTCTGAAACTGCTTCTCTCAAGTTAAATGAAAAACCTCAAAACCTCCCCAAATCTGCATCTACCATGGCCCCCCACATAGAGAGTTCCACAGTAAACTGTTTTGTCTTAAATCTTCAATGAGCTTTAGAGAGCAAGTGTTGAAAACCCCTCACAGGAAGAGACTGAGTCAAGAAGACGAAGTTCTCACTGCTCTTTAAGCACACTCCAATGTTCCAGTGTTTCTCCAGTGCAGGAATCACCCTGCTGGAGCCCACAGCAGTGCTCTATGTGGCAGTATTAGTAACATAATATTCCTTTTTCCTATTTTTCTGATAATTAAAGATCAGAGATCAATAATTAACCTACTCTGAATTTACTCAGTATCACCAAACAACCTCTGTATTGGGCACTGCAAATCCTCCACACGGAGTAAGAACTTCCTGATGAGTTTTGGTGACTGATCTACTTTTCTCCACCAGAATTTGATAGCACATAAGCAGGAAGCTCAGCACCCAAACATCTCTTCCCCAAACCTGCCTATTCTTGATCTCCAAGGGCCAGAAATGGGCAAATCCACTTACAGAATGCTCTGTGTTGGAAGGGCCCTCCAAAGCTCATCCAGTTCAACCCCCTGCAGTCAGCAGGGACATCCTCCACTAGATAGGTTGCCCAGAGCCCTGTCCAGCCTCACCTTGAATAGCTCCAGGGATGGGCCCCAAGCACATCCCTGGACGACGTGTTGCAGTGTTCCAGCAGCCTCCTGGTGCAGAACTTCTTCCTCACATCCAATCTGAATCTGCTGTACTCTAGTTTGAAGCCATTGTCCCTGGTCCTGTCCCTCCAGGTAGCCCCTTCAGGTACTGGAAGGTTGTTATTAGGTCTCCCCAGAGCCTTCTCTTCTCCAGGCTGTCCTTTGGGTGTTTTCCCCAGCAGTGGATCCCCTTCCAGGCCCCATAATCACTTTGCAGTGAACCTGGCTGATGCTGAGCAGGAACCAGCAGCTCCAGTGCTTCTCACCAAGCCTGACACACAACACAGCACCTGTGATTTGCTCCTCATGAGGCTCACTATCAGACTGTAATGGAGTTACCTTTCTGTTTTCTTTTTGATAAAATCAACTGACTGAGCCTCTGTGTATTATCAAATCAGAGGGATCACCATGATCAGCTTCCTGCTCAGGTCAAAGTATAAAAATCTTCTGCAGTAATTCCTGGTTTAGTCCTGGAATGTTTTACAGCTCCAGCATGGGGAGATTGCCAGAGCCTCAACAAAGTTGCTCCAAAAGTTAATTGGTTTTAGTCCTGAGTTTAATGAAGAGGTTTTGGGTTGCTTTGTGTTTACATTGTCTTCATAAAAATGAAAATAAAACAAGCAAGCAGCTGGAACAGACACTGATTGAATCAAAGATGCTCCTGAAAACTCATCCCTGGAGCAGCAGCTTCATCCTCAGAAGCCAGCCCTGCACCTTTGGGTTTCACCACTCAAGCTTTGCCAGGGTTGCATTGTTCAAAATTTGTTCTTCCATGTGGAGAACTTTCTTGATACTTCTCCCTCCCCTCTCCAGCTGACAATCTTCTTAACATTCTGGAGCCTGTGCAGCCTTCTGAATGCAGCATTTTCTGCTCTCAAATTACCTCAGAGTAAAATCCTATTTCTCACCCAGATCCTCTACAGTTGCCTTCAGCAGTTCAGCCAAAGCATTCACTCTACCCTTACACTGATCTCCTCCAGGATCCACAGTTCTGTCCCCACAGCCCTCCCTCCTCTAAGACTGATCTTTGCTCCTTTGTTCTTAAATGCAAAACCTCAGATGGAGTCCTACTTGATTACTGTTTCATAACATCCATTGTTTATTAGGCAAGCAGGATCCCTCTGACAATGAGCTGTCCCTGTAACCTGCCAGCTACATGGAACCATTTCTTTCGTTCTTCTGGACTCTTAATGAAAATCAGACACCCTTGGCTTGAGACCCTAAAAGATCATTAGAATCATAGCCCTCGTTATTAACTCTCATTGATAGCTGAAATTATTTGCAGTTCCTTCAGCATGGTATCAGTTCTGCACAATAACAATTACCATAGTTAGAACATTGAGGCATACTCCTAGATCTCAGACCATGACAACACAACTGCCTTCACCCAGCCTCCCAGAGCACAGCAACACCAATCTGGCAATGCCACTTCTTGTACAACCAGACTGGAGCTCCTGCTCAGGGCTGTACCAATCGTTCTTGCACCCTGCACTGAGAAGTGTTCAACAGCTCTTGCACCCATAAAGAATTTAAATCCTTGAGGAAGTGAATTCCTCCTATCCTCTTCAAAGTTTCCCCTTATTCCAGGTTGTACTGAAAAATGTGAACCAACAATGCAGAGATCTCCAGGGTCAATTCCTTCAAGCTTACAGCTTTCTGATCTTAAAAGGCTGAGTTTTATCAGGGCAGAATTCAGGAGGCCTTAACAGCACATCTCCATATTCACAGTATTTTAAAGCACTGAAACTGGGTCTGCATTTTCTCCATGGCCAGGCAATCACAACCTTGCTAGTCCATTGTACAATACTGCAGGTTTGGAAGCAGATTCACATGGAAAACAAGGCTTAAGGAATGGTTGCTGGCTGCTTCTTCATGGCAACAAAACAACCACACAATGAACTGGGAGGAAGAGTCCATTCCCAAGAACAGCATCACATGCTCAGCCTTGTACCTTTTATTCTTTCTTTGACTGTGTGCTGCCACTAAATTACTATTAATTACTTTAACTATTGCTTGACAATGGTATCAGTGCTCAATGTCCTCAATAACTTGCAGAGCTACCACAAAATCTTCCAGGATTATCAGGCCACCACTTGACAGCCCAAGCTCTTTACTAAACCACTGCTGAAAAGAAGAAATCGTAACGAAGGCTATTTTCAGTTCCTAGAAGAAAATTCCAGGACCTGATGGATTGCAAACCAGCTGCACCACTCTGCTCTCCTGTGCCTGGCTCCCCACCTGCAGCTCAGCAGCACAGAGCCCAACCACCTCAGTTTGGGTAGCACCACAGCTACAAGGAACAAGCACCACTGGTCAAGCCCCGCACCTCATCTGAACACCCTGCTGCCAGTGGGGCTGTCTGCTTCTGCTGGAGCTGCTGGCAGACAGCCTTGGCTTGGCTGTCCACAAAAAGCAGTGCCAGTGAATATGGGCATTGTTGCACCCTCCACAAGACAGTCACTGCAGAATCCCAGAACCATCCAAACAAGAGCAAACCAAGTCAGCACTGCTGCCTGGAACAAACTGAACTGGAACAAGGAGGAAAAAAGCTTCTTGTGAGTGCTCAACTAGAAGTTGCTATGCAGAAATTGCACCTCCAGTTATATCCCTGGACCTTCTTTCACCCCATGACCACGCAATGACCGCCCAATGCCTACAGCACATTAGATAACTCCATACCCCCTTGCAAAACAGTTCACTGTCCTTAAACCCTGCCACACAAGCAACGCTATCACAGATGTGCTCTTCTCCAAGGTCTCCCAGTGCCCAGCTAGTGTTAGCAAAAAGATACCAGAGAAAAGGATGACCTTGGTCCTTCAAAGAGAGCTCATTGCTTGGTGGTCTGCTGCTGAAACGTCAAAGCTAGCTTAGGAGTAAGGACTTCTTCAAGAGCCAACTGTGAAGCTCCTCTTGGGCTCCAACAGCCTCATAGCACATTATCACAGCTCTGACACAAAAGCACAAACTCATCTGCTGATCATCACTCAGCAGAGTTCAAGCTAAAATCATGCAAGCCCAGCACCCAAATTTGCCATTCCCTGCCGGGCACAGCTCCTGGCAGCACTGCTGCCTGCTCACCAGCACGTACCCAGGCCAGGGGCACAGGCAGGCGCTGCCCTTGGCTGCAGGCAGATTTCCCTGTCCCTAAACAATGCCCTCGATGGAACATGCAGAGCGTTGTGAAAGGGCTGCTGCAGTTTGCAGCTCAGGGCACCACAAGCCCCTCAACCACACCGAGCAGAACAATCAGGGAATGCTCACTGCGGCTCTGGCTTTCAGGAACTACGTCAACTTGAAGGCTTTTTCTGGTGGATCTGGAAGAGCTCCCTCTATGCTCTAGGCCAGCGAACGAGCAGCCACCTCGCACCAGTCAGCCAAGTAATTATCTAGGGGAGATAAGAGCCAGGGCAGCTAAGCTCCCTGAAAGCCAGGCTCCATACAACTGTTAGGTGTTCAGCCCTCAGCAGCTCCAACTATTTTCATCCCACTTCTAAATCCATCCAGCGAAGCATCACAAACACAGGGCAGGTATTGGCTCCTTAGCTGAGGGCATGCTGCAGACACAGCTGGGCTGAGGGATTCATTCCTTGGGAGAGCTATTCACTTCTGAGTCTCTAACAGATAGCACAACTCCCATGAAGCCTTTATTAAAGGGTTTGTTTTGGTTTTTAACAAGCAGCCAAGAAACAGAGATGAGATAAAAAAAAAAAAACACAAGAGAAAAAAACCCAAACAAATAAAAAAACCTTCATCAAACTTGTGTTCTGCTCACAGCTGCTGAGATGCTGCTGACAATAGAGAAGCCAGAGAGATTACTCTACTCAAAAACGTTACATAAGTTCCATGGTGGCTGTATAATGAAAACCATCTCAAGCCCCTTAACTATGGCAGCATTTGGCTACGCTGCATGGAAAGAGGCACTGCCACATTTATTCTACCTAGATACACATTCAAGAGTGTCCTTCTGTGAAGAGCCTCCACAGCACTGCACAGCAGGACTCTTCCTCCAGAGCTCTTCCTCTCCGATGAGATCCACTCTGCCACAAGCATTTCTATCCTCTCAGTAACACAGCCAGGGACTTCTCTTTTAATTTGGAAGGAAAAGGAAGATTACCAACAGGAGTCCCAGCAACAATCAAAACACAACTGAGGAGCATGTGTTTCTGAAGATGATTTCTCTGAACTCCAAGGCTCTCTCACAAAACTTCAGGCAGCAGAAATGTTTTGTCAGCATCAGCTCTTGCTGGATGGGATTTAAGGCTCTCAGTTGCTGTTTTGTGTTCTAGTTGTTGCCGTCACATTAACTACCTCAAGCCAGCTGCACCACCCCAGACTTGCACCACCCTCTACTTAGTGAAACACCAATTCACTCAAAATAAAGGTGGATCACACAAGCTTGCTCTTGAGATTTTCAGCCCCAGCAGCCCCTCTCTCCCCAGCAGTGCTGTTGGTTGTCTCTTTAAATGAACTAACAATTCAGACTACACAAACTAAGGCTCTAAGGTCTCTAGTCATTCGTCAGGAAATTGAGTCGACCAACAAAAGGAAAACCAAATTCACAGCCCAGTTTTGAGCTTACTGCACCATAGGTCGTGATGATGATGATGAAGATGAAGGCTTATTACTCTTCCCACTGTGTGTTGCATTCTAAAATGGTGGCCATGTCTGTCTAGGATTCGGCTCGCAAAGCCACCAGCCAAACTCATTGCTGCAGAGTTTGGTGTTGTTCAACTTGAAGGAACAGTTACCTGTGTTAAACCCGGGCCAGACCGCGGGCAGGGCCGGGAAAGGCCGCCGGCGAGCCAGGGGCGGCCGAGGAGAGGTCCCCACAGCCCTCCACCACCACAATGCCAACATGGAGGGCAACACCCAGGCAGCTGCCTCCTCCGGGGCTCGGCACGGGGACCGTTCGCCCCCCGCAGCCGCGTCAGGCCCGGGGATCTGGCCAACTTGTAACTTTTGGGGGCCGAGCAACAGGGGCAAGAGGGAGGCCGGGCCCGGCAATTGGGGAGCGCGGAGCGGCCGGGCAGCCGCTCCCCCATCGCACCCTCGGCCACTCCGGCGACTTTCGTGCCAGGCAACTCCGGCACTTGGGAGCGACTTTGCGGGAAGGGACGGGAGAGGACGGGAGGACAGCCGCCCCCCCCAGACTCGCGCCCCCGGCCCGGGGCCGCTGAAACTTCAGAGCGGCGGAGGGGGCGGCCCCGCCGGCCCTCCCCGGCCGGCCCCACCTGCCCGGGGGTCACCTGCGCGCCCGAGGACAGCGGAGCGGCCGCCGGCCTGAGTGGGGGCGGGAGAAGGGGCGGGTGGTCGGCGGTGCGGGCCGGGCCGGGCCGGCACACAAAGGCCGTTCCCCGGCGGCGCCATGCGGGCACTCACCGGCGGCGGCCGCACCTTGCAGATGCCGGTCTGCTCGGCGATGGGCCGGATCTTGTGGATGAAGGCGAAGGGGTCGGCGAACTCCTCCCAGCTGGGCTCGAAGACGGGGCACTCGGGCGGGGGCAGGAACTCGGCCATGGCCCGGGCCAAGGGCCGCTCGCCGCCGCTCCGCCGCTCTCTGAACAATCCAACAGCCACTGGGCCGCCGAGCGCCTCTGAACGGGACGTGCACCTCCGCCGGGAGGGGGGGGCTGGGGAGTGGGGGGGGCAAGGAGCTCGAGAGCGAGAGAAAAAGAGTCCGCCCCGGCCTGGGCGGGGGGAGGGGGCGCGGCCGCCCCGCCCCGTCACGCGCCTTTGTGAGGGGGCGTCGGGGCCGGACCCCCGGGAAGGGCTCGGTGCCACCGGGGCTGCCCACGGGCAATGCTCTCCCACCTGCCTAGGCGGCTGCTGGGGAGGTGGACACAGCGGGAGAGCCGTTGGCACTTGCCCCTACTGAGGGCCGAGGCCGGGTCCGGTCAGCGCCACCTCGGCCCCCGCGCCGCCCTCAGGCTGTTGCCCGTGCTCGGCACTGAGCGCGGCCTCGAGAGCGCTGCTCGTTGTGGCTACCCGAGCGCTCTCCCGGCTCACCGCTGCTGGGCCAGGCCCCAGCCCCTCAGCTCCCCTCTCTCGGCCCAGCACACGGCCGCCTTTGTGCACGGCCCCTCGCCCCGGGCCTCAGGCTCGCCTGGCCCCTCTCGTGGCCGCTCCCCCCAGCACTGCTGGTTCGGGAGGCCCCCTCGATCCTACGATCACATACTCCGTGCCCTTCACTCTGGGCAATACCACTTCTCAGCACAGCTACCCCCGCTCCGGGGGCCGCTCTCTCCGCACTGACTGGGCCGGGCGGATGCGGCGGAGCTCGGGACCGTTAAACCGCCCCGCGTCGGCGAACGGCACATGGAGCTGCGGCCCCTCTGCAGCTCTGTTTACATGCGCGGAGGGATCCATCACAGCTGACAGCAACCGCTGGCCGGCGCTTCTTTTTTTAAAGAGCCTCTCCGCTCGCCACCATTGGCTGTGCCGTAGCTGCGTCACCGCCGGGGCGGGGCCTCGGGCTCCGCGCGGCTGCATTGTCTGGGCCCGGCCCCAGCAGCCCCCGGCGGCCCCGGCCCGGCCCCTTTGTTCCGCGTCCCGCGAGGGGGGTACACCCGCGTCCATTGTCCTGCCGCCTTGGGGGTACGGCGGAGCCCCTCAGCCGGCCCAGGGAGCACGAGGAGGAGCCCCCTGCCCTTAACGGGGATAAGGGGCTGCACCGCGTTCCTGAGGGAGCCCAGTAAGGCGCCCGTCTCCCCGCACCGGCCGTTGGCGGTGCTTCCCCCACCCCGCGGAGGGCACAGTGAGCCCCATCCTGCCCCGGTAACCGGGATGGGGGGGGACCCGGCGCGGCAGCCCCTTCCCCCCGGGGCAGCAGCAGGCGCGGCACGTAGCGCACGTGCGTGGCGGGCGCCCCGCCCACACCCCCTCCCTCCCTCCCTCCCCGGTCCGCAGCGTCCCGGCCGCCATTTAACGGCGCCCGGGGAACGGCGGCCCCGGTCCGCCCCGCAGTCGCCGAGCGGCTTTCAGGGAAACTGCTGAGGCGGAACTTTGTGCTGGCGCCGCCGGCACCTAACAGGAGCGCGCAGGGCTGGAGCCGAGCACCCAGCGCTGCCCTCGGTGGCATCTTGAATCAAACTTCGCTGATTTCAGCCAAGATTTCGTCCAGAACTTGCAGAAACGCTCACCGCTGAACGCGGTGGCTGACGCAGATGACACTAAATGGGGTGGCAGTGTCGATCTGGAGGGCTCTGTGGAGGGACTTGGGCAGGCTGGATCCATGGCTGGGGTCAGTGGGATGAGAGCTAACACAGCCAAGTGCTGGATACTGCTCTTGGGTCACAGCTGCCCCATAAAGGCTCCAGACTTGGGGCTTAGTGACTTGAAATTACCCAGTGGAAAACGACCTGGGGGTGCTGTGTGACAGCAGCTGAAGATGAGCCAGCACTGCCCAGGTGGCCAAGAAAGCCACCAGCAGCCTGGCCTGGAGCAGCAATGGTGTGGGCAGCAGGAGCAGGGCAAGGATTGTGCCCCTGTGCTGGGCACTGCTGAAGCTGCACCTTGAATCCTGGGTTCAGTTTTGGGTCCCTCACTTCAAGAAGGACATGGAAGGGCTGGAGCAGGTCCAGCTCTCTATAGCTCCTTGAAAGGAGGTTGGAGCCAGGTGGGGGTTGGGCTCTTCTGCCTAGTCTCAAGTGATAGAAGGAGAGGAACTGGCCTGAAATTGTGCCAGGGGAGGGTTAGATTGGAGAGGAGGAAAGATTTCTTTGCTGGAGGAGTGGTCAGGGATTGCAAGAGACTGCCCAGAGAGGTGGTGGAGTCCCCATCCCTGAGGTGATCAAGCAAGGTGTGGCCATGGCACTTGGGGCCCTGGTTTGGTGGCCATGGTGGGGTTGGGTTGATGTTGGACTGGATGACCTCAGAGGGCTTTGACAATTCTATGAAGTCACAGCCACAAGTGGCTCCTGAGCACAGGGGCAACAAAGGATTCAGGGCTGAGACCCTCAGGTGGTTCCATCCATTGGAGGCTGCCACCAGCCATAGCCCCTTGCCACATCAGTCCTGGAGCCTTTGGTTGTTCCCCTGTACCGCTGAACACTTTCCCCATGACCTGCTCAGAGGAAGGAGGAAGCTGTCATCTGTGAGAACTTCTGCTTGCCATCAGAATACATAACAAAAGATGCCCAGGGCACTTGGTGCCAGCTGAGGATGAGGAGCCTCATTCTTCTCACTTACACATGGAGCAGGAAGAAAAAAGGGAACTGCTTTTGTGAGGTTCATTTGCTCAGACAATGGCAGAGGGAGGGCAGCTCCACTCTGACCACCAGCCCTGGAGACTTTCCAGCTCCACACTTGGAGCTGAGCAGGACAGAACCACTGAGGGCTGCTGGACGCTCCTACCCCCAGCACAGCAGCATTGTGCTGCCCAGGGCACAGACAAGGAACATGCCCTGAGCCCAGCAGCATGGCCCCATCCCACATGCCAAGGGTTCAGAGGTGCCAGGTCTGTGCTGGGCACTGGTCTCACAGCACTGGGTGTCAGCACCAAGAGCTGAGCTCCTCTGAAGGAGAGGCTCTGGCTGGGACATACAGGTCCCAGGAGTCACTCCTGCTGCAAGCTAAGAGCCAGTGCTCCTGTTCCCAGAGACCTGGGGACATCTCATCCACTGGGAGCATCTCCAACTTCCATGAGCTCTGGAAGAAGCTCCTGCCATCATCTTTGCTGAATTATCTACAGCTGGCAAGGCCATGGACCCACTTCCTTGGACAAAAGCAGCAGCAAGTTCAGGCAGAAATCTTGAAGCCTATCTGGGAAATGCACCAGGCCTGGTGGTTTGTGCTTTCATCTCACACCAAAGAAACCTCCACTATAAATCACCTACTTCCCACCACAATCTGGAGAGAAAACTGAGCTGCTTATTCACCTTCAAACAGCTGCTCTGCATCACATCCCAACCTCCAGGGTCTCCAGCACAGAGGAGAACATCTTGAGCAACACTACTTTTGTGACTTTGGGTCTGACAGTTTCCCCAGGAGCTTCAAGGATGCTTAAACACCAGTAGCTCCTGGTGTGCAGCAGGGAAAGGCTTTTTGGTAGCAACTCTTTGAGGACTTGTTGTGTCAGAGCTGGAAGGACCATGTTTAGCAGGACCATTTCTGCTGATACAATCACACACAAATGCCTCCTGAGGGATTCTGATGGGGAAAGAAATACTCCAGACACAGATACTTTAACTGGGAAGTTATGATGGGGGGGGAAAAAGCACCTGCTAGAAAGATCTAATGGTTAGCAGAGCAGGGAGAACAAGACATAACCCAAGGATAAAAAGCAGGTTCCTTGAAGGGAGGGTGAGGTGGCTCAGGTCTGGGGAAGATGGAGATTTAAGGCAAGGAGTAAGCCCAGGAAGGTCTTTCTTGCCCATCAGGCATCTTGTCTTTCCAGCTTGCTCCCTGCTAGTGTAAGTGCTTCACCAACACAAACACAGACCTCTGCTTGCTGCCTTCTCTTGGATCCAGCCTCCTTCTGCTGTGACATCTGCAGAGTGTTTGCTGTGTCCAGGGGATTAACATGGCACAGTTCTGTCTGGCTTAGAAACCAACAGCTCTGGGTTCTGTGAGGAATTCCCCAAGTATTACAGAAGCACAAACTGCAGAAAGGAAAGCAGATTTCACTGGGCTGGAATGAGGATGCAGGCATTCCTCCTTCATGGTTCAGCTGAGTGTCATTAATTAAAGCCTTTTATTAGAGAGGCTTTCTTCAAGCCTGTTCTATTTGTTCCCAGGGAGCAGCATTTCCCCATTTGCTGCTGCTCAGTATTGGACCCAAGAGACACAGCAGATGCTGGCCTGGCAGTGACTGAGCAGAGACCTCAAGAAATAAAGGATCTCTTGGCCCAAGGTGAGGAGCATCAAGGCCTCTTGACTGAAGCTCAGTCACAGAATGCTCTGGGTTGGAAGGGACCTCCAAAGCTCATCCAGTCCAACCCCCTGCACTCAGCAGGGACATCCTCCACTGGATGAGGTTGCCCAGAGCCCTCTCCAGCCTTACCTTGAATATCTCCAGGCATGGAGCCTCAACCCCCTCCCTGGGCAACCTGTTGCAGTGTTCCAGCAGCCTCATGGTACAGAACTTGTTCCTCACATCCAATCTCAATCTGCTCTGCTCTCATTTCAAACCACTGCCCCTGGTCCTGTCCCTGTAGGCCTTTGGGAACAATCCCTCTGCAGCCTTCTTGTAGCCCCCTTCAGGTACTGGAATGTGGTTATTAGGTCTTTACTAGGTCAGGGATTTTTCCTTGGCAGTTTCCCCATCCTCACTCACTCACTCCTAGCTGTGAGCTCCAAACAGAGCAGCCAGCCAGAATCCCTCACTCACATCCCTGGCCCTTGCCACACTGCTCCAGCACAGCTTTCTCCACTTACCAATTGCTTGCAGAAGTCCAACCAACCTGTAGGGATATTTAGCTCACACTAATTTGTGCTTTTTTGGATGGGAACCACACTGTGAACTTTCCTACCAGTGCAGCTTGGCCTCCCCTTCACTCTTCTGCTGTAGCCATCACCTCTCTGGAGCACTTTCAAGTCCACAGTTATTTGACTCAGACACTGGGAAAATAAATTGAGGGAGTGGAAGATCTTCCTTATGAGGAGAGACTGAGGGAGCTGAGGCTCTGTAGTGTGGAGAGGAGGAGCCTGAGGGGTGACTTCATCAATGTTTATAAATATATGGAGGGTGACTGCCAGGGGGATGGAGTCAGGCTCTGCTTGGTGATGCCTGGTGGCAGGACAGGGGTCAGTGAGTGGAAGTTGAGGCATGGGAGGTTCCATGGGGACAAGAGAAAAAAAATTCACTGTGAGGGTGACAGAGCCTGGAACAGGCTGCCCAGGGGGGTTGTGGAGTCTCCTTCTCTGGAGATACTCAAAACCCACCTGGATGTGTTCCTGTGTGACCTGCGCTGGGTGATCCTGCTCTGGCAGGATGGACTGGATGAGCTTTAGAGGTCCCTTCCAGCCCCTAACATTCTGTGATTCTGGGGTTCCTCCTTTGGTTCTCCCCATTTCTGTGCCTGCTCAGGCTGTCCAGACCACCCTCTTCCTTCTAGGAGAGGGCTGGCTGCCAGCTCACACAGCACTGCCCAGTAAGTCAGCATTAACTCAGACTGATATCTGGCCACATCTCCTCTGCTTCCAAGCACACACAGGGCTGGGGACCCCAGCGCTGAGAATGGGGAGCCCTGACAGGGAGCAGCCAGCCAGGAGCAGGCACCTTTCATCCCACCAGCCTGGAGTCTGCTCAGTTTAATCCCACAACACAGCAAAGGCTCTAACTGCAGCCAGCTCCCCCAGCACCCACAGAGTACTGCTTGCATCAGCCTCAGACAACAGGAACACCAAGAAGAGCTTCAGGAGAGGCTCTACCCTGGTCCTCCAAGCAGACAGCAAGGATCTGAACTTTGAGCACTGAAAAAGCTAAATTGCTCCTAGAGGCTCCACAGATAGCAGCAAGGGAAGGGAAAGATGCTGAAATTCCACAGACTTCACTCCAGAAGTAGCTGGAGGAGATCCTGGCCATGAGTCAATATCTTTATCAAGGAGCTGGAGCAGGGGACTGAGTGCACTCTCAGCAAGTTCCTGATGATACCAAACTGGGGGGTGGCTGACACCCCTCAGGCTGTGCTGCCATCCAGTGTGACCTGGACAGGCTGAGAGCTGGCTGCAGGCAAACCTCATGGAGTTTAATAAGGACAAGGGCAGGGTCCTGCATCTGGGGAGGAACAGCACCAGGCACCAGGACAGGTTAGAGGCTGCCCTGCTGGAAAGCAGCTCCATGGAGAAAGACCTTGGAGTGCTGGTGGGCAGCAAGTTCTGCATGGGAAAGCAATGTGCTCTTGTGGCCAAGAGAGCCAATGGGATCCTGGGGTGCAGCAAGGAAAGTGTGGCCAGCAGGGCTGGGGAGGTTCTTCCTCCCCTCTGCTCTGCCCTGCTGAGACCACATCTGGAGTACTGTGTCCAGTTCTGGGCTCCCCAGTTCAAGAGAGACAGAGACCTGCTGGAGAGAGTCCAAGGGAGAGCCATGAGGATGATGAGGGGACTTGAGCATCTCCCCTGTGAAGAGAGACTGAGAGCCCTGGGGCTGTTTAGTGTGGAGAAGACTGAGAGGGGATCTGATCAATGTCTATCAATATGTGAGGGGTGGGGAGCAAGTGGAGAGGGCCAAGCTCTTCTTGGTGGTACACAGTAATAAGGAGCAACAGAGACAAACTTTAACAGAGAAGGCTTCACCTCAACATGAGGAGAAACTTCTTCACAGTGAGGGTGACAGAGCCCTGGAGCAGGCTGCCCAGAGAGGTTGTGGAGTCTCCTTCTCTGGACACATTCAAAACTCACCTGGGTGCATTCCTGTGCAGACTGCCCTGGGTGCTCCTGCTCTGGCAGGGGGGTTGGACTGGATGATCTCTGGAGGTCCCTTCCAACCTCAGCTGCTCTGTGAGACTGTGAGTCCAAGCTTTAGACCAAAAGCTGACTCCAAACTCCACAGGTCATGAGTAGGTGAAACTCCACTGGAGTCAAACACTCCTTTCATCAGCAGGGCCTGGCCTCATTAAAACACTCCATGTTCAGATGATCACAGTAGAGGGCAGGGAGGGAAATATGCTGAGCCTCTCAGCTCTTTTAAGAAAATAGGTTCCTGGGAACAAACAGATTTGGTAAGCAGAGTCTGTGACAGATCAAATCAAACCAGTCTGCCTGGGCAAACCAGCAGCCTGCACAAACCTGCAGAGCTGTTTCCTCAGCAGGGCTAGAGCAGGGCAGAGCCAGCAACATGTCAGGCCTGGAGAAAAAGGACTTGTATAGAGCAGCTGCAGGCTCTGCATCCTGGATAGAAACATGGATTACTGTGGGTTCAGCAGGCTGGGGACACATGAAAAGCACAGCTTCCAGTGTGCTGACTCTTGCTTTGATGCCCAGGCTGTCTCTCGTTGTGTCCTGGCTAACTGAGTCTCCCCAGCAGCACTCTCAGATGCAGAACTGGCTACTCTGAAGCAACTTTTGTTCCAAGAGGAGCAGTGCTTCTTGTACAAAGATGCCTTGGTACCTTTTTGCCTGTCCTCCAGAATCTGCACTCCATGCCCCTGCCCTGCTGTGCTGGCTGCCATGCCTGCTCCATGCTGCCTCCTGCACTCTTGGGAAGCTTCACAAGCCCCACAAGCTCTTAGCCCTTCAGACTGCAGGCTGAAGATGTCAGCTACAGGAAACCATGCAGAGGGGCCATGCCGAAGGGGTAGGCAGGAAATCTGAGCCTCGTTTGTGGACTACAACTGAGCTGGCTGAGGAGGGAAGTCCCCCAGCTGCAGGCAGCTCCTAGTGGGGACTATGTCAACAGCCAGGTAAAAACAGCTGCTGAGCATGTGGAGAAGTAAAAGACCTCTGCTCAAACGGGGAAGGTCCTCTGCAGCTGTGCAACTGCCTTCAGCGTTGTTTTTATTAATAAAGCTCTTCAAGCCCCATACCCTCTCATTAGCCACTATTAAAGGCTTGACTAAAGTCTTGCTCCCAGTCCTGGGCCAGGCTGCCACAAGGCCAAGGATGAGCCAAGCCCAGGCCAGGAAGCTGTGGTGGGCAGGAGCTGTTCTCACGCCTCCCTGTGCTCCCAGGCAGCTGCTGACTCAGGCTGCAGTTAGGGCTGTGCCTGCTTGCTCCTGGGCATGCAGTGTGGGGCAGCAGCGGTGCCAGGCAGCACGGCCAGGGGCTGGGAGTCTTCCGGTGCAGTGCGGAGGCTGAGCGGGGCCCAGGCATCAGCAGAGCACTTGGGCAGGCCAGGAGGGTGAGGCTTTGGGGGTGGTTGTCTACAATAGGTCAGAGGAGCCTCACCCTAGAATCCCTTGACTTCTCTGCTTTGACTGCACAGGGAGCCTTGAGTGACTGCTTCAGGCTCAGAGCTTGATGCTTGGGAAAGTGAAGCCCACCTGGGAAGCGCCACGATGCTCAGAGCCACCACCTGTCTCCTTTGTAGAAACACCAGTTCAGAAGGGAAGGTGAAGCCTTTCCACCCCTGAGCCCTCAGCTGCAGCAAACCAGAAAGCACCATCAGCACTGTTCCCCCCAGAGCATCAGAACTCAGCTGTGGTCTTGGCACAGGGGGAGCAGGAGCAGCACTAAACCTCACAGAGAAGGCTTCCCTTCCTGCCAGGCCTGCAGACCTCACTGCCATCAGTGACACCTGGCACCACCAGGATCAACCCCACAGCACAGGGACCCTGCTCAGGCCCAGCAGGAGCTGCTTTTGCAAAGTGTTTCATTACTGAATCCTGCTGCTAGTTAAAAGTTTCCTGTCTCTGCTGCAGCTGGAACCCCTCTCAGTCCCCTAGACATGATCCAGGATTCAGACACAGCAAGGGTGAGGAGAAAGGCAACAAGGAGACTTCATAAGCTTGTGCCAGAGCACAGGATTCAGGGGACCTTGTGCTCAGGTAAGCTGCAGCTGTATTCGGGAGGGATTTACATACCCAGATCAAAGAGAGACTGCCCAACCCCCCCCCAGCAAGCTACTATCCAGGGTTCAGATGGCAAATATGGACAAAGTCATCTAAGCCCTTGTGGATCACTAAAATAGACTAAAATCCTGCAGCCCAAGGTGGAACAGACAAGGAGTCAGAACATAAAGAGCCTGGGTTTAAACCACTGCCAGTCAGTGAGGAAGGGCTGCATAAAAATAAAAACTGCTTCTGGAAGGGATTAAAACCTGCACAAACAGCTGCAGATCACTCAGGCACACTGGGGAACCTGACAGAGCTCAGGAAGTAAGACAGAGAAACTCTTTCAGATAGTCCTGATGACAAAGGTCCCAGTGTCAGCAAAGCAAAGGTGGTAAGAAACCACATGAATCCCAGCAGGCAGAGTGGGGCAGCAGCTGGAGGATGGCACAGCTTTAAAGCCAGCTGGGCAGCCAGAAGGCATTCAGGGGGGGAAAGATGGCATGGAAAGCACTTGGGAGATCTGCAGTCAACCAACTACCAAAGTAGAGAGATGAGGCCCTCAGCATACCAAATCCTGAGGGAATTCCCAAAAGCAGCTTAGCTTACTGTGCTCCTCTGGAAACAGCTGCTGAAGGTGGTGTCAAGGAGTGAGTGCCCAGAGGCTGGAGCCAGGCTCTGCTGGGTGATGCCCAACGCCAGCACAAGGAGCAGTGGTGGAAGTTGAGGCATAGGAAGTTCCATGGAAACAGGAGGAAAAAATTTTTCACTGTGAGGGTGACAGAGCCCTGGAGCAGGCTGCCCAGAGAGGTTGTGGAGTCTCCTTCTCTGGAGACTTTCCAAACCCACCTGGATGTGTTCCTGTGTGCCCTGCCCTGGGTGACCCTGCTCTGGCAGGGGGTTGGACTGGATGAGCTCCAGAGGTCCATTCCAGCCCCTACCATGCTCTGATTCTGTTATTTCAATGTCTTCAGCAGGCTGCAGAGCATCTTTCACAAGGAAGTACAAGACTGAACAAGAAAAGCTTTCCAGTGACCACAGGTAGAAGGAGGAGGATTGCTCTTGATCTGCCAGACCTACAATTAGCCAAAAAGGATGGATCAGCACTGGGGTGCTTTGGAGAAGTGCCTGCAATAAGCACAGGAGTGTTTAATACAGCTCATGGAAAGTAAACAAGCTCTCCATCAACGTGCAGCCACCAGGCTGCCCCTCTCAGCCTCAGCAGGCAAATCTAACACATGCAGCCACTCAGCAGACATTAAATGCTTGTAGGCAGTGAAGATAATGAAGGCTGTGCACATATGCTGCCAGAGACAAAGCTGGGACTTACCACACTGTTGATATCTGCAACAGCAGTGAACAAGTAAAGAAACAGACACGGAATTGGAAAACAGAGAGAGGAAGATAAACACTAAACAGCCAAATGTAAAACAAGAAACAGCAGAGTGTTTTGCTCAGCACTGCCAGGCCCTGGTGCCTGCATTAGGAGGGGAGGCAGGGAGCAGAGCCCCCCCGCTCTGGGTGCCATATGTGCTGACTACAAGGCATTAGCACCATTTGCAAAAGCATTCATGGACAATGGCAGAAACTGCTCTCTGATGTGCTCTGGGACGTGACTGGGACACTTCCAGCCCTCCATCCACAAGCTTTTGCCTTCCACAGAAGCACTCCACACAAGTTGTGAGGAACAAAGGCAGAAACCATTTTGTGGAGGCAGCAGAGCACAGCCCAGCCTGTGGGCTGACTGCAGCTGACCTGGGCTACCCCACAGCCCCTCAGCCCCACTCCAGCACCCAGCTGGGCCCACTCTGAGCCAGCAAAGAGAGAACAGGCCCCTTCCTCCCACAATATGCCAGTTTCACACCAACCTTGGTGCCAGAGGCAGTGTAGGAGCAAACAAACAACTGCATGGGTGAGAACTGAGGGAGCAGTAAGCAGCAGCTCAGCTGGTTTCACAGCAGCCACAGACACAACTGAGAGGAGCCTTGCTTGGGACACAGCTCTGAGGTTGTGCAGAATTACACCAGGTCAGCTCCAGTGCAGTTAAATCCAGCAGGTGGCTGGGCACAAGTGGCATTCCTCAGGGCTCAGTGCTGGCACCATTTCTGTTTTACATCTTCATTGATGACCTTGATAAGGACAGAGTGGTCAGCAGGAAGCTGGCAGATGATACCAAGTTGTGTGGCAGTGGTGATCTGCAGCAGGGCAGGGAGGCTCTGCAGGGGCTTGGGCAGATTGGATCCATGGCCACTGTCAATGAGCTTCAGCAAGGCCAAGTGCCAGGTCCTGCCCTCAGGTCACAACCACCCCAAGCAGTGCTGCAGGCCTGGGGCAGTGTGGCTGGAAAGGGTCTGGCAGAAAGGGACCTAGGGATGCTGATGGACAAGCAGCTGAACAGGAGCCAGCAGTGCCCAGGTGGCCAAGAAAGCCAAAGGCATCCTGGCTGGGATTGGCAATGCTGTGCCCAGCAGGAGCAGGGAGGTGATTGTCCCTCTGTGCCTGGCACTGCTGAGGCCACACCTGGAGTGTTGTGCCCAGTTTTGGGCACCTCCATACAAGAGAGATGTGGAGGTGCTGGAGCCAGGGCACAGGAGGGCAAGGAAGGGGAAGGGGCTGCAGAATAAATCTTGTGAGGAGCAACTGAAGGAGCTGGGGATGGTTCGTTTGAGGAAGAGGAGGCTGAGGGGAGAGCTCACTGCTCTCTCCAGCTGCCTGAAAGGAGGTTGTGGAGAGGTTGGTGCTGGTCTCTGCTCACAGGTCCTTAGTGACAGAACAAGAGGGAATGGCCTCAAGCTGCAGCAGAGGAGGTTTAGGCTGGACAGTAGGAGGAAGGTTTTCCCATCAAGAATGGTCAGAGACTAGCACAGGCTGCCCAGAGAGGTGGAGTCACCAACCCTGGAGGTGTTTAAAGGTGGTGTAGATGTGGTGCTTGGGGATATGGGTTAGGAGTAAACCTCGTAGAGCAGGGTCAGTGGTTGGACTTGGTGATCCCAGGGGTCTTTTCCAAAATGAATGACTCTGATTCTGTGACAAGAATGGCAGGCTCCAAATGCTGCAATTAGCATCTCTGAAGCGATGCAGAGCAGCATCCTTCACCCAAGGCAGGTCCTACAAACTGCATTTTGAAATAACTGAAAAGCCACAAAGACCTCTGGGGGGGTAGCTTTTGCAAAGGGGCAGTGATGCAAGGCTATGAAACATCTGACAGCTGCAGCCATAGAGCTCTAACAGAAGAAAAAGTAACATGAGGATGCTTAAGGTCTTGGCAGCCTTCTTGAACACTGCTTGGAATTCAGCCCTAAGCTGAAGGCCTGTGACAAGCCACTCACAGCAGCCACCTGGGAAAGAAAAAGTCTGTGAGCTTCTAGAATCACAGAATGCTCTGGGTTGGAAGGAACCTCCAAAGCTCATCCAGCCCAACCTCCTCTGCAGTCAGCAGGGACATCCTCAGACTAGATCAGGTTGCCCAGAGCCCTGTCCAGCCTCACCTTGAATATCTCCAGGGATGGAGCCTCAACCACCTCCCTGTTGCAGTGTTCCAGCAGCCTCATGGTGCAGAACTTGTTCCTAAGCTTGAACATTGACAACCAGCAGCCTCAGAGGGTCCTTGAGAAATTCACAGATTCACTGCAGGCTAAGAGCAGGTTCTCAGAAAGTTTGACTGATTTTAGATAGATGAATTGGTCCAAATCCAAGTCTCTGGAAGGTAAATGCATAAATTCTGGACCTGACACTTTAAGCCTTCAACAGGCACTTAGGAAATTCACTTAATTCTAGCTCCCTGCTCCTGTTATCTTCCCTCTCCTAATCTCCCTGATACTGCAGAATCCTAGTGCACCTAGCTTGGTGCACAGGCAACTCATCTTCAGATGTTCTGTTTGGAAAAGTGAATCCAACTCAAACAAGGCAGAGTCTAGGGGAGCCAGACACTGCTCTCCATTCAATGAAGTGAGCAGCAAAGCTGGCTGCTGATCAGTGCTGTGCAGATAGAGACCAGCAGCAGTATCTTACCACTTCAACCCTAACATGGTTAGGGAGAAAAGAACTGCAGCTCTTCAGGAACTGCTGCAAACAGGCCCTCAGCACCATGCAACAGCAGTTAAAAATCATCCATCACCTCCAAAAGCTTAAGTGGGAGCCATGCCTAAAAAGTATTAATGCAACACATTGGGATGGCCTTCCTGGAGCTCTGATTGCATCCATATGGACCAGCTGAAGCCTATAAAGTCTCCCAATTCTTTTTTCAGCCTCCCCATGACCATTTGATCTCCAGTCCCAATGTTAGAAAGAATTTCAAGGTCTCTGCTTCTCTCAGCCTCAAACCCCACTCAGTTACTCAGCAGCACAGTTACTGCTGCACACAGGGTCAAGATTAAGACCACTGCCACAAGCACTTCAAGATGTCACACAGGAAGCCTGGGGTGGCCTCAAAGCAGAGCCAAACTCATCCAGTGGCTTGAAGCACTTTGTTTTAAAGGGACTACAAAACTCTTCCTTACTCAGTCACTTAAGACTTCCTAAGTCTTCCTGCACTTCTGGGCTGCATCCAAAGCAGCATTGCCTGCAGAGCCAGAGAGGTGATTCTGCCACTTTGCTCTGCTCTGGGGAGACCTCACCTGCAGGGCTGTCTGCAGCTCTGGAGCCCTCAACACAGGAAGAACATGGACCTGATGGAGAGGGTCCAGAGGAGGGCCACAAGAATGCTCAGGGGGTTGGAGCAGCTCTGCTATGGGGACAAGCTGAGGGAGCTGGGGGTGTTCAGCCAGGAGGAGACTTAGAGGGGACCTTATCACTCTCTACAACTACTTAAAAGGAAGCTGTAGTCAGATGGAAGTCAGGCTCTTCTCCCTGGCAACTTCTGACAGGACAAGAGGGCATGGCCTGAAGCTGTGCCAGGGGAGGTTTAGGTTGGATATTAGGAAGCACTTCCTCACAGAAAGGCTGAGTGGGCACTGGGATGGACTGCCCAGGGGGGTGGTGGAGTCACCATCCCCGGAGGTCTTCAAGAAAAGCTTGGATGTGGCACTTGGTGGCAGGGTTTAGCTGAGGTGGTGGTGTTAGGTCAGAGGCTGCACTTGATCTCAGAGGTCTTTTCCAGCCTCAATCATTCTGTGATTCTGTATTCAGCCTGGAGAAGAGAAGGCTCCAGGGAGACCTAATAGCAACCTTCCAGTACCTGAAGGGGCTACAAGAAGGATGGGGAGAGTCTCTTTGCAAAGGCCTGCAGGGACAGGATCAGGGGCAATGGCTTCAAACTAGAGCAGAGCAGATTTAGATTGGATGTGAGGAACAAGTTCTGCACCAGGAGGCTGCTGGAACACTGCAGCAGGTTGCCCAGGGAGGTGGTTGAGGCTCCATCCCTGGAGATGTTGAAGGTGAGGCTGGACAGGGCTCTGGGCAACCTGAGCTGGTGGAGGATGTCCCTGCTGAGTGCAGGGGGATTGGACTGGATGGGTTTTGGAGTTCCTTTTTGGCCCAGACCATTCTGTGATTCTATGATTCCAATGATCTGAGAATTAGGAAAACATATTCCCTAAATGTTCCTGGAACACTTCCTAGCCCCTCACACTGAGTATTTACAGCTCTTCATTTCCAGCAAACATTGGGAAAGAAGAATTTAGCTTTGTGCCCCAGACCAGGGAAACCAAAACAATGCTGCAGAGAAACTGAAGGATGCTACTGAAGGGTAATAAATCACTGAGGGAACAGGACACTGCTACAGGAGCTAAGAGCATCTTTCAGGTTGCACTGGTTTGCCACACAGAGCTGGCCATAGGAAGTAGGGGCTGCAGAAAGCCAGGAACATGGAGCCAAAGATGGGGTTTTAATAGACTCAACTCACTGAAAAGCTCCACACAAGGCACCACTTTGACTCTTACCCTTTCTACGTTTATTTAGTCTCCACATATTGCTCAGCCTCTTGTCAGCCAGCACCCACACCACCTTCAGAGCAATGTCCTCTCTCCCACTTCACCAAGCTCTCATTCCTTCTCTCCATTACAGCCAGCTCAGCTACAAATCTTTAATCCTCTTGCCCCACTCTTAGAAGAGATCTGTAGATCAAAGTCTTTGCACAGCCTGAAGTTGCAGCCAGTCCTCCCCCACTAGTTCAGACTGAGATAGAGGGAAGGGATTAATCATTGTCACCTTGTCCCTGCACAGTGAACATCCCAGAGCAGATCTGCTGTAGGGTGGAAAATTGTTCCTCAGCTCTACCAGAGTTTATAAGCCAAGTCCCTGCTTTCAGAGTTCAGATAAAAAAAATCCCTCAAACATGTCAGAGAATCACAGAGTAGCTCAGGTTGGAAGGGATCTCAGATATCATCTGCTCCAACTTCCCCACCATTGGCAGGGACACCTCTCAACTAGACTCAGCTGCCCAAGGCCTCATCCAGCCTGGCCTTGAACATCCCCAGGGAGGAGGCATCCACAGCCTCCTTGGATGGTCTGTTCAAGTCTCACCACCTTTGTACTGAAGAACTTCTTCCTCAGCTCCAGTCTAACCCTGCTCTGCCTCAGCTCCAAACCATTCCCCCTTGGCCTGTCTCTAGACACCCTCAGCAAAAGTCTCTCTACAGCCTTCCTGCAGGATCCCTTCAGGTCCTGGCAGGCAGCTCTGAGGTCCCCCCAGAGTCTTCTCCTCTCCAGGCTGCACACCCCCAGCTCCCTCAGCCTGGCCTCACAGCAGAGCTGCTCCAGCCCTTGGAGCATCTTTGTGGCCTCCTCTGGCCTCACTCCACAGCTCTGGTTCCTTCTTGTACTGGGGATTGGAGGTGAGGTCTGAGCAGAGCAGAGCCAAGGGGCAGAATCCCCTCTGCTGCCCTGCTGCCCACACTCCCCTGGCTGCAGCCCAGCACACAGCTGCCTTTGGGCTGCATGAGGGCACTGCTGGCTCCTGGGGAGCTGCTCAGCACCCAACACCTCTATTTCTTCATGGCTGCTGTCAACACACTCTGCACCCAGCCTGGATTTGTGCCTGGGACACAAATCATACTCTGCACACAGACATGAGATCAGGAGTCATCTAATCCAGCATCTTATTTCCTACAGGAGCCTGAGTTCCACCTCCTCTGCTTTCCCAATCTTTGTCACTCACAGTTCCTAGATAGGATCTCCTTTTATCTCCTTAAATAGCCATTTACTAACCTGGCTGATTTTGCTTCCCAAGCTTTTAAGGCTCCTAAAGAAATGTGAATTCAAGGATACAAACACATTGGTGGAACAACCTGCAAAAATTTGGAATTCTTAGTTGTTCAAGTGAAAAAGCCACCCCATGGCATGAAAACAGCTGTGACAACTGTGAAGCACCTCCTACAGAAAGGCAAAGGCAAAGTTTTATTTGGCAGAAAGACAGGGAGTTAAAAACATCAGAGAAGAGCATGGAGCAGCACACTGCAGCACTGCATTTCATGTCAGGATCTCCAGTTAGAAGGCTCTCATGGACCTGACTGAAAAGCAGAGCCAGGGACACCTTCCTTGCATGTCTTAGCTTGCCAGAGTGGGAGCAGCAGATCAGCAGAAGGCCTAACAAGGCTGAGGGCCTGGGCAGGGCAATCCAAACCCCTGTGCATTAGAGCAGCAAGTTTCAGCACAGTGAGGTGACACTGCCCTTCCCTGTGCTGTCACCAGCTCCTCACCTTTTCACAAGCCACTCCTAAACTGCCCAGGAGACATCATGGTTCTGCCTCCTCACCATTACACTGTGGAGAAAGGAAGGGAAAGCCTGATAATAGTCACTACCAAATCTTAGAATGGGTTGGGCTGGAAGGGAGCTTAAAGCTCATCCAGTTCCAACCCCCTGCCATGGGCAGGGACACCTCCCACCAGCCCAGGCTGCTCAAGGCCTCATCCAGCCTGGCCTTGAACACCTCCCCCAGGGAGGAGGCATCTACACCCTCCCTGGGCAACGTGTGCCAGTGTCTCATATTATCCATTTTCTTCAGATAATGCTTTGTTTTCCTAAGCCACTGTCAGAAGCACTCCAGTTTGCAATTTTACCTCTACTTTTTCCACAGAGTAACAGAATCACCCAACTGCTTCTTCAAAATCTCACTTACCAGTGCTAGCTTCCAAGCTCAACAAGTTCATGCTGCAGCAGTGGTCAGGCATTGGGACAGGCTGGCCAGGGAGTGGTGGAGTCCCCATGCCTGGAGGTGTTCAAGCAAGGTGTAGCCATGGCACGTGGGGCCCTGGTGGTGCTGGGTTGCTGCTTGGACTGGGTGATCTTAGAGGACTTTTCCAACCCAAACTATTCTGGTTCAAGCTGCTGGTCTCACTGTCACCTGTCTGACAGGTACCTGAGGCACAGGAACCTTTGCTGACTCTGAGAAATGCCTGCTCTGTGGGGAGCAGCTGGATGCTTATGGTGCCTGCACTGTCCATAAAGCCAGGAGGGATGCTCCACCCTGCAGTCACTGTGGCACACTCACTAATCAGAAAGCTTCATCATTACATCTGTAATACAGACATGGCCACACCAACAGGTATTTATATTGCTTACTCCGAGGGCAGAGTGGGTGGAAATCAGATTCTGCTGCGCTGCATTCCCCTGGGATGGCACCAGAACAGATCTCCCAGATAAGCCCAGCAATGTACCACAGAGTTCAAACCAATCCACCACAGCTCCAGCTCACTTCCTCCTCCTCCACTTCATGAGTCACAGAAGTTGTTCTGTATCAGGTGATGGCTATTAATCTCAGCACTGGGGAAAGCTGTGTCACCACACAGGTAAAGAGAGATTTAGTTACGACTAGCTAATGGCTGCACTCCTGCCAGTGCAAATAGACACAGGACTTCAGAGCAGGGGTGTGGGGAGTTCCTAGCAAAGAAGAGAGGTATTTGAAGTTTAGAATTCAAGAAAGGCATTCAGTAGGAAGAATTTTCTTTTAAAGGGAGCAGATCCTAACCTTTGCAACTTTCAGGCACTGACTCTTCCACTCAGATTAATTCAGTGCAGGATCTCCTCTATGTTTCAGGAAACAGATGAAGCACTCATTTGTTAATTCAAGCATCCAGGCAGTAATTACAACATGTTTAAGGATTTCTTCAGCTAGCTGAAGCAAGAGCAGTTTTAGCAGGATTTTCCTGCTGCAGTTATCTTGGCTCCAGATCTGGGAAAATCACTGCCTCAGCTGAGCTCAGTATGTGGATGACTACAGGGAGCTAACTGCCCACCAGCTAAGGCAAGAGTGTTTCTTAATGCCAGTGAGGAGCACCTCAGTGTACTGAGAATGTACAACTGGCCTGCAGCAGCAGTCCCATGGCTAGCAAGTGACAGAGCATCTCCTGTCACACCTGCCACCAGCAGACCCCTGGCATGCTCCAGCTTCCCAGCACCTCAAAGCTGCATTCTTAAAAGTAATCTGTAGTGCTAAGCACAATGCAGCTCAGATCCAGTGCCTCCAGCAGATGGGATTCCCCAGCCAGGCTCAGCATTCAGCAGGCACAAGCTTCTCACAGGGATGCTACAGAGTGCTGCACAGGCTGATCACTGTGTGCCCAGAACACAACAACACACTGCAGGCCAATTCCCATCTCAGCAGCAGTGTCCTCAATAAGGGTAAACCACAGCTGCAGTAGAAAACCAGACAGGATCAGCAGGGAGCTGAGCCTGCCAGCCTCAAAGAGCAAAATGGAGACCTGCAGGCTGAAAAGCCAAAGCACTGCTGAAAGATCACACTGAAGGCCAGGGCAGAAATCCACTCTGCACAGCTCTTGCAGGAAACTGCTGCTGGCACTGGTGGCCACACAGCATCCTGCATGGCCTGCCAGCAGTACAAGATTTCACACTGCAGATCTAGACATCTGTAAGGCATGAAACAGCCCCTGGCATATTCCTCTTGTGGGCACTGACACTGCATGAAAGCTCTGAGTGTGTGCTCTGTTCTGCCTGGCAAGGAATGTGATTGTCTCCTGGGCTGTGCCTAGCACATTTGCTTAATCACCCAGCAAGCAGGACCTGAAATTCTCTACACTGATGTCTGCCATGGGACATGAAAGCAAGGAAAACCAAATGAGAAACTCACTGAAACCTCAGACATGCTCAGCTAAGCTGAATGGCAGGAGGGATGACTTACAGTGTTGCATCTCCTGCACAAGACCATGGCTGACAAGCATCTGAGGCACTCCTCTAGCTTACAAAACCTTAGGATTGTTCTCCCCATGTCTATAAAACTGGTAGCTTCCATCTCCAAGGGGTTAATTTCATATCAGTCTGGCCCAACCCAACAGCTGCAAGCACTACAGGTTTTCCAACCTGAGCAAAGCACTGATCAGCCCTGGGAGACCAGGCTGCTGTTAGCCCTTCAGTCACCAGCAGCAGCCTCTTGACCTAAATCCAAGTGATATCCGTAGCTAGAAGGACAAGGACCCCCAGGTCACCACCTGAGGCTAGAGAAGGCTCCCACTTTGAGTTGATGTCAAATCCTGCAGCAGCAGCCAAGCTCTCACACAAAAGGAGGTTAAGGCACTTATCATAGCACAGCCAAGACCCCTGCTGAGCATGGAACTGCATCTCACCACAGCCATGGCCTGACCCCTGCTGAGCATGGACCTGCATCTTCATCACAGCCATGGCCTGACCCCTGCTGAGCATGGAACTGCATCTTCATCACAGCCATGGCCTGACCCCTGCTGAGCATGGACCTGCATCTTCATCACAGCCATGGCCTGACCCCTGCTGAGCATGGACCTGCATCTTCATCACAGCCATGGCCTGACCCCTGCTGAGCATGGACCTGCATCTTCATCACAGCCATGGCCTGACCCCTGCTGAGCATGGACCTGCATCTTCATCACAGCCATGGCCTGACCCCTGCTGAGCATGGACCTGCATCTTCATCACAGCCATGGCCTGACCCCTGCTGAGCATGGACCTGCATCTTCACCACAGCCATGGCCTGTCCCCTGCTGAGCATGGACCTGCATCTTCATCACAGCCATGGCCTGACCCCTGCTGAGCATGGACCTGCATCTTCATCACAGCCATGGCCTGACCCCTGCTGAGCATGGACCTGCATCTTCATCACAGCCATGGCCTGTCCCCTGCTGAGCATGGACCTGCATCTTCACCACAGCCATGGCCTGACCCCTGCTCTGCTGTTAAATCAGGAATACAAATAAGCTTGAAATAGGAAGAACTCTCCAGCTCCGATCCAGTCTTGGAGTCAGACTTTGGGACCTCATAATCACATCCAGCAGTCCACTGGCACCTTAACATACTTGACTATTCCACCCTTGCTACCTCTTGGGAGATTCCTCAGTCACCCAGCTCCAGGACAGTTAGCAATAGGGTGGTTGGGTGGTGGATCATTGTCCTGTGTCCCCAGGTTCCCACTCAGACCATGCAGAAAGCTTCAGACAAGGCTGCCTACATCTGAAGGTAATCTGATGATCCCAGTGCTCTCCTCCTACAGCATCACAGTCAACCAGGTTGGAAGAGACCTCCAAGATCATCAAGTCCAACTGATCACCCTACCCTATCTAATCAACTAGGTTCCATCAGCTTACACAGAAGGAAGGTGATCCTGTGTGACCTGAACCAAGGGCTAATTACATCTGCAAGTGACTGGTTCAGGAAAGGCAGCATTCAGCCTCAGTCACCTCCCCCAGCCACATCCTGCTTCAGACAGCTTCAGCAACAGGCAGACTCCACAGAAGGCTGGCAGACAGGGACTGCAGTTCCTGTGGTGGGAGGACAGAGCAGAACCCAGGTTCTGACAGAAGTGGCAAGTTCCTCATGCTATGGCATACCCTATCTGGGCATCTCCTGCCCCTCCAGGTTACATCTTAGTTACTGGCCCATGGCTGAGTAAGTACAGCAGAAAGCCAACTCAGCAGCCTTTGCTCTGAGAGGTCTTCCATCTGTAGGGGAACACAAAGTTAGTTCACATTGCCTCTTGTGACACCAGCTTTAGAGCCTTGATGAACACAACTGGTCTTAGCAGCAGCAGTTCAAGCACGTTTCTAGTCTTGGTTCTGGGGGAAATCTGTCCTGTTAGCCCTTCAAGGAGCATGGCCTTAAGGCCAAGACCTCATCCAACTAGAGCATTGTTATTTTACTCCTCTTTCTCAGAAAGAAATTCTACCTGCTGGACTGCTGCCTGCTCAGCTATCACTGATGAATGTAGAGTGCTTGGACACTACAAAATGTCTTGATTAAACGAAGTTTATTCCATTATTTCACACGATTTACACCGCTCCCAGGAGGCAGTAGGATGGCAGAGCCTGGCAATTCACTTCTCTTGGTGAGTTAATATTCTTCACCTTCATCTTCTCCATCCAGCGAGTCTGTGCCCACCTCTTCGTAATCCTTCTCAAGCGCAGCCAGGTCCTCACGAGCCTCAGAGAACTCCCCCTCCTCCATCCCCTCTCCGACATACCAGTGAACAAAGGCACGTTTGGCATACATCAGGTCAAACTTGTGGTCCAGACGAGCCCACGCCTCAGCAATGGCTGTAGTGTTGCTCAGCATGCACACTGCCCGCTGCACTTTGGCCAGGTCACCACCAGGAACCACTGTTGGTGGCTGGTAATTGATGCCAACCTATGGGAGAAGCACAAGAGACCATGAATTTCCTTGCAGCCTTTGACAGTGACCAGAGCCACACAAGACAGCAGTTGAATTAAATGCTTTACACCCAAGGAAATAGCTCTGCATGAGAACCTGTCCCCATTTCTCTCTACAACTCCCTGAAGGGAGGCTGGAGCAAGGAGCAGGCAGCCTCTTCTCCTTGATAACAAGGAGCAGAGGCAATGGTTTCAAGCTCCTCTAAGGGGGGTTCAGGCTGGATGCTAGGAAAAATTTCTGCACTGGAAGGGTTCTCAAACATTGGAAGAGGCTGCCCAGGGCAGTGCTGGAGTCATCATCCCTGGGGGTCTTTAAGCAGTGTGTGGAGCTGGTGCTTAGGGACATGGTTTAGTGTTGACCCTTGGTGCTGGGTCAAGGGTAGGACTGGATGAGCTTGGAGGTCTCCTCTGTGATTCTCAAAACACAAATCAGGTACCTAACGTGACACCTTCATGAGAAAATTACTTCATAAGCTCATGACAGAGAATGAGAAGCCTGGAGAAAGCCAGGATGGGACTTGCCTTGAAGCCAGTTGGGCACCAGTCCACGAACTGGATGGTTCGCTTGGTCTTGATGGCGGCGATGGCAGCGTTGACGTCCTTGGGCACCACGTCCCCGCGGTACAGCATGCAGCAGGCCATGTACTTGCCATGGCGAGGGTCACACTTCACCATCTGGTTGGATGGCTCGAAGCAGGCGTTGGTGATCTCAGCCACCGACAGCTGCTCGTGGTAGGCCTTCTCTGCCGAGATGATGGGCGAGTAGGTGACCAGCGGGAAGTGGATGCGAGGGTAAGGCACCAGGTTGGTCTGGAACTCAGTAAGATCCACGTTTAAGGCACCATCAAACCTGAGGGAAGCAGTAATGGAGGAGACTATCTGGCCGATGAGGCGGTTGAGGTTGGTGTAGGTTGGGCGCTCGATGTCCAGGTTCCTGCGGCAAATGTCATAGATGGCCTCATTGTCAACCATAAAGGCACAGTCGGAGTGCTCCAGGGTGGTGTGGGTGGTCAGGATGGAGTTGTAAGGCTCCACCACAGCTGTGGACACCTGGGGTGCAGGGTAGATGGCAAACTCCAGCTTGGACTTTTTCCCATAGTCAACTGACAGGCGCTCCATCAGCAGGGAGGTGAAACCTGAGCCAGTGCCTCCCCCGAAGCTGTGGAAAATCAGGAAGCCCTGCAAGCCAGTGCACTGATCAGACTGCAAGAGAGAACACAGGGGTTAGAGCAGTGTGGGGAGACACTGAGAACCCCAACCCAAGCTCAAGACAGCCAATTCCATCCTGACACACACCAGCTGTTCAAGCTTCAGGAAAGTAACACTGAAATGGATCCCTCTGCCAATAATCCAGGAGGGGCCCCATAGAAACATTTATCTTTGGCTGGTTTAAGCCCCCTACATACAGGGGGTGACCTCCCCACTTCAAATGGCTACCTCAGCAGTTCCCCTAAGTCCCAACTCTCAGGCCAAAGCCAAGAACAATGACCAAGAGCAGCAGTAACATTCCAAGAACAACCAACCACCTATCCCTTTGATCTGACATTCTCTGCCTGCACAGAAATGGAGCAACTCCCTGTGCCAGAACTATTGCTGCAACCCTGCCAGATCTGCACAGAACTCAGTCCAGGCAAGTAAGCTGTCAGTAGGTATCACACTGCCGTGGCAGCTTAGGCTCCTCAGATGAAGAAACCAGACTGCCTTGTCCTCAGAAATGCCACATGATGCTCAGCCTGATTCCCAGGGCTGACAGGGACTTTCAACAGCTTGTAGACATTACAACTACGTTTTTTCAGGTCAAAGTACAGCCTGCTGCAAACAGTTTAGCTTTAATTAGAGATGGTGGCAGCAAGGCACTGAAAGCAATCCCAGGTTTGATGTGCAGAAG
This sequence comes from Indicator indicator, assembly GCF_027791375.1. NCBI lineage: Eukaryota > Metazoa > Chordata > Aves > Piciformes > Indicatoridae > Indicator > Indicator indicator. The sequence goes on along the minus strand of NC_072044.1, from coordinate 4,792,028 downwards.
GTGCCCACCTCAGCCTCATTACTGCCTGTGAAAGCAGCTATGTTTGTGTGTGCACTGAAGACTCCCCACCTTTGTGACATGGATTCAGGACACACTTTGCAAGGGAACTCTAACCTTCTAAGCTGGCATCTTCATACATCTGCCACATGATCAAAGTACTGGGGAGCCTAAACCATCCCAACTTACTGAGGTTCCTTCTGTGCTGTTATTACCATCAAATTAATTCAGGAATTGTGGCAGCAGGAAATGCAAACAAAAGTCTGAACCACAGAAGCAAACACTGCTATTTAAACTTTCTTGCAAGAGCCCCAGCAAGAGACCAATCCTTTTCCAGCAGGAACTATGCAAATGATAATTCCCAGCACTGTCTTTCTGAAGCTGAACATGAAACAATAAAGGTTTCTGAGCCTCATCAGCATTTTAGACCACTTGAAAGTCCTATCTGACAGGAATAATCCAACCACTCCCAGCTGGCTAAGAATAAAACCAGATGCAGACTAAGTCCATGGCATAAATGGAAGCACAATTTGGAGGGCTATGTATTTTTGATAATCTAACTGCCAAATCCTTTAAAACAGGCTAAAGAAAGATGTCCAAGAATATTCAGTTAAGGGGAAAAAAAAGTCTTACCAGCTTCCTGATGCGCTCTAGAACGAGATCAATGATCTCCTTCCCAACCGTGTAATGCCCTCGAGCGTAGTTATTCGCAGCATCTTCTTTACCAGATATCAGCTGCTCAGGATGAAACAGCTGCCTGTATGCCCCAGTCCTAACTTCATCTGGGGAGACAAGATGAAGATTTCTAAGTTAGTTTTCTATGTAGAATGAGTTTTTCAAATCTGAAGGTGTCCAGAGTAAGGTATCTAAGCTTAGAGGCAAAAAGCAGCTTGGTTCCTACCTGTTAGGAGGTGACAAACTCAGCACAGACTGAATGCGGGCACCTAACATTTTCCTGCTCAAGAAACTCTCCCACTTCACACATTTACATGTTTGACCTGCCAGGACAATTTAAAACTAGACAGTAGTAACAGAATCATTTATCCAGAGTTTGAGACAACCTGAGGCTCACTTTGCAGATCAGCATCTGAAATGTTGCTTATTTTCCAAGCCTTCCAGGATGTTGCCTTACTGCTTCTGCAGCCATGGGCAGACAGAGCCTGCACTGCTTTGTCTCCTCCTTTCCCTTAATTGCACTTTCTGCCAAGGATAGAGAAGATTCCAAAGGAACAGGAGATGCTCTTGTAGCATCTGTTCAGTTATTAAACACCGAGCTGCAAGCTTCAGAGCAAATGTGTTAGAAAACTGTGCAGATGGGGGGCTGGATTAGATGACCTTCAGAAGTGCCTTCTGACCCTGACCATTCTGTGACTCTGATTTAGAGCAGTCAGATGTAAAGAATGGTTCAGTTATGATTTCCACCAGCTATTGGAAGCATACACTCACAGCCAGCAGACTCCAGCTCTGTCCTGCACAAAGGAACTCAGCACAGCTTTGTCTCTGCCTTCTTGAGTTGTGTGCTAGTGCAGTGCTGCAGCCTTCCATTAAAATCAAGTGGAAAGCAAAGAGCTTTATTAAGTGCAGATGAAGCTGTCTGCTTGCACAGCTGCTGCTTAATCTGAGAGCAAGCAATTCCCAGACATGGACTGCCCTGTTTCTTGGGACACCACATCCCCAGAGCTGGGGCACACATGCAGCAGTCCTGCTGCTTTCACCTGGAGCAGCTCTGGGAGCTCCGGAAATCCCTGCTCTACACACAGGGCACCTCCAGAGCTGCTGCATGCACAACAGATCAGAGTCACAGGATTGTTTTGGTTAGAAAACACCTTTAAGATCATTGAGTCAAACCATTGCCAAACTACCAAGTCTGGTGCTAAACCACGTCCCTTAGCACCGCACCTCTGTATGTCTGGCCTGACCTGTTGGGGCAGGATGAGGGCAAGGAAATCAATCAGCACAGCTGCTGCAGGATAGGTTATTAATTTGTAGATACTTTGAGTTTCCATGAACTCAGAGCAGAGGCAAACACTGCACAAATGGCACAAGCCATGCTAGCCCTGCCCAGGGAACTGGACTAATCACTTCCAACCAAGCAGGGCAGGGATTTAGAAAGCTAGCCCTGAGAAAGGTTCTGATGTAACCTGTAACAAAGCCCTGGCTGTCTTCCTATTGCCACCTGTTTCATAAGACAGCCTTTTGCCCAGCTCCCCATGCTGCACTGGCACCATTAACAAGCAGTGGAACACCACCTTTTTACCATTTGTCCCAAGACTCACCAGCTACCCACCCCCAGAGGCAAGATGAGAGCTCTGCCACCTGCTCACCCTCACCTCATCTCTCAGCCTTTTCTGGTTGCTTAGAGCCACCACCTGGCCAGCAGCAGAGGAAGCAAAAGCCATGGGGCTCAGGAAAACAAAGCCAGACCTGCCACAGCTTCTGGGAATTAGTGCAGAGCCAAGGGGGCTTTGGGTTGTTTTAAGATTACTAGTCCAGCATCCCCACCCCTGATGACCTGCTCTCCTGCAGAAGTCCATTCTGCTGGATTAGCCACAGAAGTGCTCTGGGGTGTTACAACAAAAGCAACTTGCAGGAGTCCCACAGCCTAAGCCTATTCCCTTGTCTCCCCTTCCCAAGTCTGTGCATGGCAGTAAGAAATAGCACAAGCACAAGAAACAGGCCTCCTGTTCTGTGAGAGCCCCAAAGCACTGAGGCAATGCAGACACAAAACTGGCCCCAGCAGGTTTTCTTCAGGCACACACAGTAAGAACAAACACAAGCAACGAGGGACCTCTGAAACTGGGGAACCCAGACTGGGCTGGCAGTGTAGCTAATGGGATCCACCAGTGGCTGATGCAGGGGATCACATCTGAACACTGAGAATGCTGCCAGAGCATGGGATACAGCTGATTTCCAGAAGATTGGATTGCCATGCAAAGAGAAGGCAGCAGGGCATGTTTGGAAGTCCCTGAATTGAGGCTAGGGATTGAGACTCATTTCTGCAAACACTCTTCAAGCTTCAGGGAAAAGATTGTTTGGGGAAAGCACAGGAATCATTGCAATGTACAAAAATCTGTTTTAATGACACCACATGTTAAAAAGATTCCTGTTGACTGCTGGACACTTTGTGCCATATTGTTCCAAGAGGTTAGAACTCTTTAGTTCCTTTCCTTGCATAGAAGATGAGGCACATTCAGAAGGCCCACAGGCTGGCAGAAGGGCACATTTAAATGCTTTACAGCTCCACAGTGAACATTTGCCAGTCCCACCAAATATTTCCCATCACTAGGAAGATGCAGGCAAGCTTTTGGTAATAAAAATGTTATGGGTTTAAGAAAGTGGGGATGTCTTAAACCAATGAGCACAGACCTCCAGCAGCTAGATAGGTCCAGGGGAGGGCCAGAAAGTGTAATCTTTTGTATTTCATTCCCAGAACGCCTGCATCTCCCCTTTGTAGGGAAACAGCACAAGCTTTCCAGCCCCCTTCCTTTCCCTGCCTCTTTCCTGGTCTGGGCTCCCTTATCTTTGCTATGCATGGGAGTTGGGCCTGGAGCAGCCTGGAGCTGGCAAGCTGAATTCTAGCTGTGTCATTTGGGTTTGGGGGTAGAGAGGTATGGGGGGGCAGCATTTGAGGCCTGGGGTTTTGGCCCGGTTTGGAGGGAGGCTGTGGAAAGCTTTGACCTAAGGAGGTTATTTTGGAGAACTGTGGCCAAGATGGACTATGAAGCTTTGGCCTAAGGAGGTTCTTGGAGAACTGTGGCCGAGGTAGACAACAGATTGTGTATTTTATATGCTCTGTACTGTTGTATGTAGACATGAGTAGTACTCCCACTTAAACTTCTAATTCTTTCCAATCTGGTGTGGAGCATTTTTCTTTACTCCTTTGGGAAGGGGTGAAGAGCATCTGTCTCGCTCCCTAAAATGAAGACAAACATAAAGCCCCAAAGCATTTTGCAGGACTGGAAAAGCAGTCAGTGAAATGCCCTCCTCCAGCACCTTCTGCAGGCCCCTACACAAGTCATTATTCACCTATCACTGCTGGCTCCAGGTCCACAAAGACAGCCCTAGGGACGTGTTTCCCGGCCCCGGTCTCACTGAAGAAGGTGTTGAAGGAGTCGTCGCCCCCGCCGATGGTCTTGTCGCTGGGCATGGTGCCGTTGGGCTGGATGCCGTGCTCCAGGCAGTAGAGCTCCCAGCAGGCATTGCCAATCTGCACTCCTGCCTGTCCCACGTGGATGGAGATGCACTCACGCTGCGGGGAGAGAACACAGCGCTCAGCACGGACAGCACTGCCCTGGGCTGCACCACATGCAGCACCTGGACACCCCCTCCACCCTAGGCTGCACTGCATGCAGCACCCTGGATACCCACCCTGGGCTGCACTGCCTGCTACACTGCATGCAGCACTCAGCTCCCACCCCTCACAGCTCTCGGAACATTGGCCTCATTGTCCTGGGGTTAGGGGCACTTGGCACAAAGTGCAGCACAACAAAAGCCTCTTTCAGTCACCATGCACCTAGACCCTTTCAGATGCTTGTTTTCACAAGCCCATTCCTCCTCCTTTTTCCCATCTCCAACCAGACCAGAAGAGTTTGACCAACTCTTTCAAACCCTCCAGCCAGCTCCTCTCCACCTAGAAGAATCAATGCCTGCAACCTGCCACTGGCCTAAGCATCCCCTCAGGAGCTGCAGCCCCAGGAGCACAGCCACCAGGAGTGAGGCCTGCTGCAGGGTCTGGGGCCATTTGCTTAAAGCACTGAAAACCAGAAAAAAAAAAATTCCTGCTCACTTTACAGAACTTTGCCATCCTGAGAGCGAGTCTGGGGAACCAATCCTAGCATGGCTTCAGAAACATCTTTGTCAGTGACATCGACATTGGCATTGAGGCACCCTGAGCAGGTTTGTGGATGGCATCAAGATGTGTGATGTGGTGTGATTGGAGGGAGGGGATCCATCCAGAGGGACCTGGACAGACTGGAGAGGTGATCCCAAGCCATCCTCATGAAGTTCAAGGCCAAGGGCAAGGTCCTGCACTTGGGTCAGGGCAACCCCAAGCACAAATCCAGGCTAGGCAAGGAGTGGCTTGAGAGCAGCCTGAAGGAGGAGTACTTGGAGGTGTCAGTTGGTGACAAACTCCCCATGGGCCAGCAATGGTCACTGGCAGCCCAGATGCCAACCATGTCCTGGGCTGCATCAAAAAGGACAGGGAGGGGGCTGGGGCAGGAGAGCTGGGGAGGGACTTTGGACAAGGGCTGGGAGTGCCAGGACGAGGGACAATGGCTTTGAGTTGGAAGAGGGGAGACTGAAGATGAGGAAGAAATTCTTGAGAGTGAGGGTGGGGAGACACTGGCACAGGTTGCCCAGGGAGGCTGTGGATGCCTCCTCCCTGGAGGTGTTCAAGGCCAGGCTGGATGAGGTCTTGAGCAAGCTGGGCTGGTGGGAGGTGTCCCTGCCCATGGTAGGGGGTTGGAACTGGATGATCTTTAAGCTCCTTTCCAACCCAAACCACTGTATGAAACCTGAGGACTCACATCACACTGCTGTATGCAAAGCACCAAACTCCTTACCACCAGGCATGACCTCATTTAAGCTGCGCAGAATGTGGTTCATGTCAGCAAAAGGATCTCATCACACCAAGGTATGGATCCAGGCTGCTTCTGATACCCAGAGCACAAGACAGCTTCCTTTATATTTAAGCACTGGGCTGATCACTGAAAGTCAAACCACAACAGAACCATCTCCAAGCTCCTGGTCCATCTGTGATATTTTATATTTGACAGAATTCTAGTTTTGAGTGACAAAGTGTTCTAGGAGAAGCTGCATACAGAACAGCTCTGAGTGCCAGTCACATTTAACTGCCTTCAGACCCTGTGCTTGTCCTTTGAAATTCCAGCATAAGCAGGACCTGGAACCATAGCCATCCAGTCATAGGGTCTGGACATAGCCCACATCCACAGTGAATGCAGGAAGTCAGGAACAGTCCTTTCAACCTCCTTGGGAAGTCCAAGAAATTCAATCTGTGTTTGCCCAAAACCCCATGGCTTGTTCTCAACCACAGCACTGAACAGCAGAGAACTGTTGGTTTCCAGCTCCCCATCCATTCAGGCTTCCACATCCCCTCTGCAACCATCCTCACCCAAAGCTGCTGCCACTCTGCTGCTCTCTGGGCCAAAGCGCTGCACTGGGTGCTGCATTGCACAGTCAACCTGCACTGGCAGAAGGGTGACAGAAAAGGCAGCTCCCAGCATGCAGCCAAAAGCTGCAGTCACAGAAGCCAGCTCATGGCAATGAATAAGGCCACACAGCTCAGGAAAGCAGAAGGACAGTCTGCAACTGTTCCCTAGTGAGAGGAGAGAGCAGATAGTGATAACCTCACTTCAGTCCAGACCCACACCTGCATTGAGCTTCCATCAGTGACCCAAACTTTGTGAGGGAAGCTCTAAGCAGCTGGGGAAGGTCATTGAAAGAAGTGTGCAGGACCTTGCTTGCCCAAGGAAGACATCAGACTGTACATGAGCTTTCCAACATCAAAGGAACCAGTGGCACTACTTGGAACTACACAAAGCCACAGTTACGTGTCAAAGAGAAAATGCAAGTCCTTGGAATTACAACTTGTGCAACAGAGCCACAGAGCAGGTGCCATGGGTGCCACATCAAGAGCATGCCCTGTTTATTCTGACAGCACAAAGTTGAGCAGGCAGGGCAGAGTGACTCCCTGTGTCACTACAAAGAAGCAGCTAGCTGAGAAGCAGCCCTGCTGAAAGGATCCTAGGGGTTACCACAGAAACCATCCTCAACATCCAGCAGAGCCTTCTCCTGCTCAGTGAGGTAAACAATGTGCCAGGCTACAAAAGGAGACACCAAGAAGCCATCCCTCTGCTCTGCAGGAGGGTGCAGATCAGGTGTTTGGAGGATGCTGGGAGATTTGGGTTGGGTTTTGGGAAAAGCTTCACTAGCAGAGAGGTGCAGCCCTGGAACAGGTCACCAGAGAGGGGAAGGGATCTCCATCATTGGAGGTTTGCAAAACTTGGCAAGAAAAATCAGTCACAGAACCCTGGCCTGGTGCTGCTGCTCACCCTGCCTTGAGAGGGCTCCTTCAGCTGCCTTCCTGCAGCCCTGAGCACTTCAGCACTTTTAGGTGGCTATTTAACAGCACAGATCTTTGTTAGACACCAAGAGACTCTGCCCACTCTGCACAGCCTTTTCAGAGCAGAAGCCTCACCACAGCAAGAGTGATGAAGAACAGAACAAAATCTGAGTCATCTCTAAGGTGTAAGGACAGGCAAGAGGCAACTCTCACTTTTAACAGCTCTGGGCCTTTACACACCACTGGTGGAAGTTTCATAGTTAACAAGGTTTAAATGAGTCCTACAGACAGCACAGCTCAGTGCTGCGTTCAGGCCCCAAGTCAGGACACAGAATCAAACTTAGATGCACTGCTTTTAAGAAGAGACTTTTCCAAGCCCATCCTGAACCTCTCCAGCCTCTGTCACCTCTGTTTCCTGTTGCTGTGTGATGTGCACCAGTCTGAGCACTGCCTTGTCTTCTGCTACTGTCCTTTCAGTAGCTGCAGAGTACTACTGGATCCTTACAGGCTAAAGCCCAGCTCTCTCCAACTGTCCTGGTAGACCAGGCTCTAGGTCCCTTGTCTTCTCCTGGACAATATTTTAGGTGCAGCTTCACCTGTGTAAAGGTGATGGAAAGCCAAGCTTCACAAGAACAGCTGCAACAGCTCAGACCAAGTTCAACACCATTCCATGATGAGCAACCTGCTTTCCCTAGGATGAAACTCAAGGGAATCACAGAAAGTTAGCTGGAAGAGACCTCAAAAGATCGTCTAGTCCAACCCCCCTGCCAGAGTAGGATCACTTACACCGGGTCACACAGGAAAGCTGCATCCTTTGCAGGGGTGAGAGGCTGCATTCATATTCTTGATTTGGTCCCTCATAGAAAGGTAAGAGCAAAATGGGGGCATCAAAACATCCCTCCAAAACTGGCCTTACTTCTGTTTTAGTGCAACAAGTACTGAACTAGGTATTCACAACCCTACTGAAACACTCTCCAGTGTTTCCTCCAACGTAACCTTTGGACAGCCACAATCTCATTTCAAAGAGAGCTACAGGGCAAACACCCACAGGAGGAGGACCTCAGGCCAGTCCCTGAGCCTCCAGCTGACAGCTCCCACGTGTTGTGCTGCACAGCCCCACAGCTGACCTCACCTCGCTAGCTCTCAGCCCTTGATCACACCTTGCAGGTATCCCTCCAGAGGTGACTCTTAGCTTACAAGGTCATTCCACCTCACCTTTATTACTAAGTCAGGCTCACAAAGTCCTTGAGGCAATCTCTGCCCATCCCCGAGCTCTCCAAACCACCTCAGGCCACCTGACTGGCGACAGGGGGCAAGGAGCAGGAGCGAAGCCGCAAGCGGCGCCTGCAGAACGCCCGGCGGCCTCCTCTGTCACGCCAGGTCCCACGCACCCCACGAAGGTTCTCCCTTTCGCTTTAATATTCCACAGGCACCCATGAGAGCAGCCCCCGCAGCTCACCCTCCGCCCGGGCTGGATGCGCAGCCACGTCCCGCTGCAGCGACAGAAGACATCAAGCGACGCCGGCCGCGGCGGCTGACTGCGCCTAAGGCTCCCCGGGCCGCGCCCCACTGCCGTGGCGCAGGGCCCGGACCGGAGTGACCTCTGCGGAAGCCGCTGCCTCAGAGCCGGCCGGGGACTGCAAGACCCCCGCCCGCGGGCAGTGCCGCCCGCCGCCATGTTCTCGGAGAAGCTGCCACCATTTTGGGACGAGGCCGAGCGGCAGGACGCTGCACGGCGACGGAGGACCGGGGAGGCGCGGCTCGGGGGCCAGCAGCCGCCATGATCCGGCGCGGGGCCCGTGCGTGCCGCCCGCCCTCCTTCCTCCTCCCGCTCCCCGCCGCGGGCCGGGGCGGACCCGCGCCTCCCGCCGCGCACGGGCGGGGCCGCCCCGCCCCCCTTTCCGCTTCGGCGAGCATAGCGGCGCCGGGTGCCCCCTCCCCCGGGCCCCCGCTCACCATGGTTCGGGCCGGTAGCGGGCAGCGCTGGGAGCGGCAGACGCGCAACGGGTCTGGGCAGCAGCACCTCAAAAGCGGCCGCCCTTCTCGGGACCATCTTATATAGGGAGCGGGGCGGGGCGGCGGGCTCCCCACGCCTTGCTCATTGGATGTGACTCTCCCGGAGTCGTCACCCTCCTGCGGCGCTATTGGATGGCTGCTCATCGAGGCCGCCCGCTCTCCCAATCGAATCGGGCAGCGGCCACGTGGAATGCACCCCGCTGTTCGCTATTGGATTGCAGATATGAATTTCACATTTCCCTGCTAGCTATTGGCTGATTCGTAACCAGGGGCGGGGCAGAGGCGGGGCTTCCTCTTCCCGCCGCTAGAGCTCGGCGCCTTCCTTCTCTGCCCCAGCGCTCGTCCGCTCCGCGCCGTTTCGCCGTTCCTTTGGCCGGGATCGCTGTGCCCGGAGCCAAAGGCTGACGTGGAGGAAGAGAGGGGAGGGGAGGGCAGGGCAGGGCAGGGCAGCTTTGTCCACCCGAGAGCCCTGTGCCTGCTTCGGCTGCTCCAGGCTCGGCGATCAGTGCTGGCCTGAGTGGGCGGAGGGTCGAGAGCTCAGGGGAGCCCCGGGCAGGCGGCAGCTGGCCGAAGAGCAGGCCGCGCCGGGGGCTCCCGGGCCCGGCTGTGGACGATGGGGCGAGTGAAGCGGCCAGGCTGTGGGAAACGAAGGGGTTGAGCCCTGGGTAGCAGCGTCAGCACGCAAAGCCCTGCAGGCTCTGGTGCGGTCTCTGAGGGTGGAAGGGCGAGATGTGAGCAAATCTCCGTCTGCCCTCGTAGGAGAGCGGAGACAGCTCCGCTGCACAGCTGCCAGACACAGCAGGGCTTTGTACCACATCTTACCAGAGTAGTCGCACAATGGAAATGACTTAAGGCCAGAGGAAGAGATTTGGAAAGTTCTGTAGATCCTACTGAAATCAGGACCTTTGGTGACTAAATGCCCCAACTTTGGAGGTTCAGGTGGGAAGGGTTGTCCCCTTGTCCTGAGGGCCTGCATCTAGAGTTTGATACCCTGAGCACCACTGGCAGCACAGCATCAGTTCCAGGAAACTGCTTCTTCCCCTGCGTTTGTGACAGGGTAGGTAGGTGAAACACTTTTAAACCATAACACAGTATCTGATGGTTTCCTCTTCCTGTGTAGGTCCCCAGTGCTGTGAGCAGCCTGAACCAAAGGGAGTGTGTTGGGGTCATGTCATGCTGGGTTACAGCTGGCTGGAATGCGTGCTGGGAGGTGCAGAAGCCTCTCACTCCTGCTGGTCTCAAGGGCATGGTAAGTGAAGCCTGCTAAGGGGGCTGCTGCTATCAGCGATTTCATTGTAAGCGTTTCAACACAGGGTGTGGAGATGAAACCTGCCATGGCTGCACACTCAATTACTGAAAGGAAAGAAAGGCAAAAGCCCTCCAGAAAGCAAGGCTCAGAGGATGGGGGAGGACAGAGGTGGAGTTAGAACCACAAACAACACCACCCTTGAACAAAGAATGTTGCCACTTGTCACGAGGGGCTGAAAACCAGGTCAGGTATAAAAGAGCACTGTGCTGTCTGTATCTGGAGAATTTGGCCGTCTCCTCCCCTGGGAGGCTGCCCAGGGGGCTTGAGGGATGGCTGGGGGTGATGGCACACACAGGTACCTGTATCAAGAAGAAATCCTCCTCAGGACCAATCTCCTCCTGCTCCTGTACACTGTGTGGATGAAGCAGAAGCTTTTTTCTGACCCATGGGCTGGGTGGCTGGGCCAGTGGACATCAAGGCAGTACACGCAGCTCTGCAATTAGTTGCCTTTTTTGATCTTTGTTGTAATTTAATCTGCAGCAAGCATAAACTCTCTGCTCAGTGCTGTCAGGTTGGTAATCATTTGAAGAATCCAATCAACACCACACTTGTGCTAACCCCCGCCCCTGTTCCAGCTAACCTCTGCAACGTGCTGCAGTCAGCTCTGAGACCTGAAAGAACTTGTCCTGCTGTGCTTCTCACCTCTTTTGTTCTATTCCAATTGCTTAGCTGAACACCCCTGGGGCATGACCTTGGCTGCAAAGTGTCTTTAGCTCAGGCTCCTTAGGGAAGCTGTTTGATAAAGAATCCTAGAATGGCTCAGGTTGGAAGGGACCTGCAGCATAGTCCAGGCCACAATGTCTCCTCTGTTTGTGGGAACATCCTGCCTTGGTTTCAAGAATCACAGAATGACTCAGGTTGGAAGGGACCTCACAGATCCAATCCCTCTGCCATGGGCAGGGACACCTCTCAGCTCAAGGCCTCATCCAGCCTGGCCTTGAACACACTTGGGGAGGAGGCATCCACAGCCTCTCTGGGCAGCCTGTGCCAGAGTCTCACCACCCTTCCACCGAAGAACTTCTTTCTCAGCTCCAGGCTAACCCTGCTCTGCCTGAGCTTCAAACCATTCCCCCTTGGCCTGTCTCTAGACACCCTCAGGAAATGTCCATCTGCAGCCTTCTTGTAGGGTCCCTTCAGGTACTGTAAGGCAGCTCTAACGTCCCCCTGGAGTCTTCTCTAGGCTGAACATGAATACCAGGACCGGAACAGTCCAAGGAGTCTGAGATAGAGCTGAAATCTGCAGCTGTAGATGTTCACAAGGTGCTCATGAGCCATCATAGCATTTCCTGGTGGGAGATGAAAGGGGAAAATAGCTACAATAGTTGAATTTCTTTTGTTCTCTTTGGAGGAAAAAAAAGGCATTAAATGTTTGGGTGGGGTTTGGATTTTGGTTTTTGGGTGGGTTTTGGGTGGTTGGTTGGTTGAGTTGGGGTTTTTGTGTGTGTGTGTGTGTGTTGTTTTTTTGTTTGTGGTTTGTTGATGGTGGTTTGGTTTGGTTTTCTCTTACTATTTATTGTGCTTTTCTCAGCTGGAAACAAAAAGTATCAGCAGGACACAAGTGGTGGGAGCTTTGCTCACCCAGCCTTGGGAATCCTTTTCCTGCAAGATGGAAAGTGGCCTGAAATTGGATAGCCTGAAATTGTGCCAGGGGAGGGTTAGTTTGGGGATTAGGAAGAATTTCTTTTTGCTGCCAGAGTGGTCAGGGATTGGCACAGGCTGCCCAGGGAGGTGGTGGAGTCCCCATGGCTGGAGGTGTCCAAGCAAGGTGTGGCCATGGCACTTGGGGCCATGGTTTGGTGGCCATGGTGGGGCTGGGTTGGTCTTGGCCTGGATGAGCTCAGAGAGCTTTGCCAACCCAAACAATTCCATGATTTTTAGATAAAAGAGAAGCTAGGCCAGACTGCATTTCATCTTCCAGCTGTTGCCATTGTGTTACAAATATGTGCAAAGATTTCAGTGTTCTCTTTTTGCCCCTTGTCCTTGGGGGTCAATCTCTGGTGAATCTCTGACAATTTCTTGTGTTCATTCAAAAAGATTTATTTAGTTCTGCCCTTTCAAACTACTAAGGAAATCTTCGATCTATGAGCAAAGTTTGGCCTAAGCTCTAAAACCTCTGGAAAAGGAGCGCCCCACAATGATTTATTTGTTTTAAATCTCATTATTTTTAAGCCAGTCTGAAACATTTGATTCATGCTTTTGAAATGCTCTGACCTGAAACAACACTCACAGTGCTCTGTCCTTTCAGCTCTGCCAGTGCAGTCTAGCAGCAGGTCAGCCCACGACTTGTCAGTGATATAGAAACACACTGCAGTATTTTATCCTCCTTTGGGAGTGTTACAGGACCAGGAAATTAAGGGTTGGCGACCTTGCCAAAGCAGAAGATTGAGATGGTATCATGCTGTGAGTGCAGCAAGTGCTCTCTTCAGCTTAGCTGTCAAATAAAATCAGAGGTTCAGGCCAGACTGGGGTGTTGCAATGTGCCCTGCTCAGCCTGAACTGAGGTTCTCACATCCTTCACTAGTCTATTAATTACCTGCTCTGATTTGTCTGAACAGGGAAATGGACTCTTGCTGAGTACCTCAGCTCTGCAAAGTGCTGCTGGGTTCTCTCCAGGGCTGCTCCAGCTGCACAAAGGCTCTCAGCCTGTCTGTGAGGCTTTGGTGACAAAATCAGTTTGATGTTACTTTGTCAAATTTCATACAGCCACTTGGGCAGCTGCAAATCACAGAATTACAGCAAACCTCTGGTTGGAAGAGACCTTGGAGATCACCCAGACAAACCCACTGCAGGGTCAGCACCAAACCATGCCCCTAAGCACCAGGTCCATGCTGCTTGAACACCCCCAGGGATGGTGACTGCAACATTGCCCTGGGCAGCCTGTTCCAATGTTTGAGAACCCTTCCAGTGCAGAAATATTTCCTGGCATCCAGCCTGGACCTCCCCTGGTGCAGCTTGGAACCATCCCTGCTGCTGTGCTGCAGCAGCTGCAGTGAAGCTTTGTTCACCAGTTTTCAGTGCATTTCTCTGGTGGCATGAAAGAGGGCACCAGGAAAGGGACACTTCCAGCTGGTTTGCCTCTGTGAGCCTTTCCAAGTGACAAGTAACCCAGGCTTCCAGAAACTGGGACTGCTGCACACCTGGAAAAACACTTCCTGGGGACTGAACTGTGTTGGATTTAGCCTGACTGAACACTAATGTCAGGTCCAAGGGGCTCTCACGTAGTCAGCATTTCTTGGACACATTCTCTTTTCCTGCTGGAGATTGTTTCTGTGAGCACTGAGGGAGTCTTTTACCTTTCCCCAGGATTTCTCTGTGTCTGGTAATGCTATCAAGCCCCCCAAAGCTCAGCCTTTGGCTGCTTACCATGGATTTAGGGAATATGATACTCTAATATGCTGGCCTTGCTGTGTTTGTGATAAACCTCTGGAGCTGCACTGTGGGCTGGGGATTCTGGAGGCTTTGGAATGAACCTTCTTTGAATGTACAGCTATGAAGCTCTTGCTTTCTGCTCTCTCTCAGGAGCATTAGGCAAATTCTGTGTGCAGATGCACTTCTGGCAGTGAATTCCTAAAAATATGATAGCCTTGAGCCTGTGGCTGCCTGCTCACCACCTCTCTGCTGGCTTGGAGATCACCAGGAAAGGTTTCCATGCACGTTTCCAGCACTGCCAGCACCAACATGCTGCATAGATTTCAGTGAGGTCTTTACTGCTCCTCATTTCTAGGCCACTGAAAACCTGTCAGGGTGTGAGGACTGGTGAGCTTGTGTACAGCTAGAGTAAGAGGGTTGGATTTCACCACTAAGGGTACATGCTTTCTCAAGACTTCATTTTCTCACTGCTCAGGTTTATCTCACAGGACCACAGGATGTCAGGGGTTGGAAGGGACCTCTGGAGATCTTCCAAGCCCCTGCCAGAGCAGGACCATAGAATCCAGCACAGGTCACACAGGAACACAGCCAGACAGGGCTGGAAAGGCTCCAGAGAAGGAGACTCCACAACCTCTCTGGGCAGCCTGCTCCAGGGCTCTGGGACCCATGCAATGAAGAAGTTCTTCCTCATGTTGAGGTGGAAGCTCCTGTGCTGCAGTTTCCATCCATTGCCCCTTGTCCTATCACAGGGTGCACTGAGCAGAAACTGTCCCCTCCCTCCTGACCCCCAGCCCTCAGATATTTATAAATATTTATTAAATCCCCTCTCAGCCTTCTCTCCAGACTAACCACCCCCAGGGCTCTCAGCCTCTCCTCACCAGTCAGTGCTCCACTCACAGAATCATCCTTGCAGCCCTCCCTTGAACTCTCTCCAGCAGATCCCTGTCCCTCCTGACCTGGGGAGCCCAGAACTGGATGCAATATTCCAGGTGAGGTCTCACCAGGGCAGAGTAGAGGGGAAGGAGAACCTCCCAGGCTCTGCTGGACACACTCTGAATGCTCCCCAGGACCCCATTGGCCTCTTGGCCCCCAGGGCACGTGGCTGACCCATGGGAACTTGCTGCCCACCAGCATTCCCAGGTCCTTCTCCTTGGGGCTGCTCTCCAGCAGATCCCCTCCCAGCCTGTCCTGCTGCAGTTTGTTCTTCCTCCTCATGTGCAGGACTCTGCACTCATCTTTGTTGAACCTCATTAAGTTCTTCTCCTCCCTGAGTGCAAACCCATCCTGTTTCAAACACCCTTCCTCAGTCCTGTGTACTTCACCCTAGCTTTACACCTGGCTCCTCCCAGCCCCTGTTTCACGGCAGAGAAGCTCTCCCTCCCAAACAGCTCCTTTATGAATCCAAGAAAACCAAACCCAGATGCCTGCTTGGAAAATTCCTACAGTGCAACAGCGTAGACAAGGGTGAGATTTGGAAGGGGGCCCTGGGCACTGCAGTTCTTCCTGCAGCTGAAGCTGTACTCATGAGATATTTCAGTCCAGGGTCAGGAAGGTATCTGATCAGCATGAGGCCTTGATCCTCAGGGACAGGTTTTATTCTGTGGCTCTGAAAGATTCTTTCAGGCTCTAGTATAATTTATTTTATTAATTGCTTTAATTCCTATCCACCAGGTCTGGAACTGACCCTGGATGTTGGCAGGGAGCTGGGGAGGAACATGGGATGCTCACAGCTGCTCACAGCAAGAAGCAGCAGGTTGCAGCAGCCAGTTCCTCAGTGGGGATTTACCTCCCAGCACCATGCCCTGTGTACCCAGGGGCTGGGACTGGGCACTGCCCTCACCTCTCTCCCATTGTATCAAGGCACAGCTGTAGCCAGCTGCAGCCTTCATGGCCACCAGCTCATGGTTCCCTGTGTCCTTTGCCATCTAAAATCTTGGTTCTCAGCTTGCAGACACAAGTGGAGTGGCTGACATAGGAAGGTTGTGCTGCCATTCAGCCAGACTTAGGCTGAGAGTTAGGCTGGGAAGTGACCTGTTGGAGAGCAGTGAAGGGGAAAAGGACCTGGAGGTCCTAGTGGATGGAAGGTTGACCATGAGCCAGCAATGTGCTCTGGTGGCCAAGAAGGCCAAGGGCATCCTGGGGTGCATTAGAAGGGCTGTGGTGAGTAGGTCAAGAGAGCTTCTCCTGTCCCTCTGCCCTGCCCTGGTCGAGGCCACATCTGGAATATTGTGTCCAGTTCTGGGCCCCTCAGGTCAAGAAGGACCTCAGGGAACTGTTTGAGAGAGTCCAGCACAGAGCCACAAAGCTGCTGCAGGCAGTGGAACATCTTCCTTATGAGGAGAGCCTGAGAGAGCTGAGGGCTCTGGAGCTTGGAGAGGAGGAGCCTGAGAGGTGACCTCATTCATGTTTATAGAGGCATAAAGGGAGAGTGTCCAGAGGCTGGAGCCAGGCTCTGCTGGGTGATGCCCAATGCCAGCACAAGGGGCAGTGGTGGAAGTTCCATGGAAACAGGAGGAAACATTTTGTCACTGTGAGGGTGACAGAGCCTGGAGCAGGCTGCCCAGGGGGGTTGTGGAGTCTCCTTCTCTGGAGATATTCCAACCCCACCTGGATGTGTTCTGGGTGCCCTGCCCTGGGTGGCCCTGCTCTGGCAGGGGGTTGGACTGGATGATCTCCAGAGGTCCCTTCCAACCCCTAACACTCTGTGATTCTGTGAGTGTTGCCCCAGGTACTTCCACTCTTTGCTCTCATTCTCTCCTCACCACCTTCCCCAGAAGGAGCACCCAGGTTTTCTCTTGGTCAGGTCATGCTAAACAGCACCAGGAAAGCACAGGCTTGAGGCTGGGGACAGGGCTGTTTCAGAGCAGGGGAAGGTGTAACCTGGTTAATCATTTACCAGCGTGGCCCCTTCCCTTCACAGAGGTTATTGCTTTGTCAGCAGGCTGCAGGCTCTCTGCTGATGGGGAGCTGCCTTCCAGAGCAGGGATCGATTGCCTCGATGTGTGCACAGCAAGGGCCACGTCCCTGCTGATCTGTCCCTCTGCACCTGGCACAGGCTGACACAGGAGCTGGCTGCTCCAGCCCCTGTGGGGTCCCTCTTCATTGCTGCTGGTGCCTCCTGGCTGCTTTGGTGGTGAGGCAGAGAACCAGAGGTGGGGTTTAGGTATGTTTGAATCCTGGTGTGACTGCACAGGTGAGGAAATTGCTAAGACCATAATGCAAGAAGAGTGACAGTGGATCAGCCATTTCCTGCTGAGCTCAGCAGGGTTTCTCTCCTGGGGGCCCATAGCAAGTGCCTTGGGAGGAATGCAGAAGTGGAAGAGGGTAACAGCATCACTACCTCAGCATATTCCCTCCATCTCCAGAGATCCCCTTCTCAGGGAACCCATGAACCACTGCCCTGTATTTTTTCATCCCAAGCTGTCATTTGGCTACAGGTTTGTGCTTCTCTTTTATCCTCCCCTCTTCCTCACAAGTAGCTGAATGTCCTGCCAGGGTCTGTGAAGGTAACCCAGAGTCTCCTCCTGCATTCAGGGCCCTGCATTATTACAGGGACAGGTGGGGGTTAGTGCTGGCAAGGAGTCCCTTCTGATTGTCTGCACAGGGATCCTCACATGTTTTGGGTTTCTTTTGATCTTCCTTTGCATGCTAGGTGCAGTCCACCTGGGATTATCTGATCTGGGCTAACCCTCTCTAGAAGACAGATCTGGCACCCTGTCCAGGGCAGGTTGCTGCAGGACTCCTATTGCACAGCCCTGACCTTTGGCTGGTGCAAAATACACTCCCAGCTCTGCAGAGGCTGGAGAGGGACAAGGTTCTTGACATCAAGTAAAGCAGCACCTTTGTTAGCCTTTGGAGAGCTGGAAGGGGAAGAGAAACAGGGATTTGGTTCCTTTTTCCTTTTTTTTTTTTTTTTTTTTCTCTGTAGACTGTAAGGGACTGGCAGGTGAGGAAGGCTGTGGTGTAAGCCTGGCTAGCAAGAATGAGGAACACCACAGCTTCCCTGTGCTGTGTGATGAGATTAGCCCTGCCTGTGGCTGCACTCTGCCTAGACCAGCTCATCTGGCCACTTAGGTCTGGATGTCATCTATGGAGTGCATGGCACAAGTGCACAGCAGCTCTGTGTCCTGCTCTGCCTGTGTTGATGTGAACCAAATCAATGCTGGCAATCGACAGAAGACAGCCAGAGTGGACACTGCTGTGCTGGATTGGTTTCCAGTCACAAACCAGTGTAGCTTTCACTGTAGTCCTCTCCCAGACTGGCGTGCAGGGCACAGCAGGGTCACCCTGCAGCAGCAGGAGTGCACAGCACACAGCCATGTCCCCAGCAGGCTGCACAGCAGCAGGCCCTGCCCACAAAGGGAGGGCTGCAGAGAAGCTGCTGGATCAAGCAGTGGTGCCCAGGCCAGCTGGAGGGCACAGGGCTGGGCAGGACACTGCAGATCTTGTCCCAAAGCAGTGCACATGGCTGGGCTTTGATGGCAGTGCAGGGGGTTGGTCTCATCACACATTCCTGCATGTTTCACCTCAAGTGCTGCAGGGGAGAGTGCAGCACAGGTGGAAGTGCTTAAGCCATGCTCCAGCCAAACCACCACAGCAGGACATGGATTCTCCAGGAGGGTTTTGGGAATGCTTGCTGGGTGCCAAGAAGTGTCTTTCATTTGGAGCTGGACACTATCCAACCAGACAGAGCTGAAGTAGTTTCTGACCTAAACACTCCCTGTTCCACATGGGCTGGGAGCACTTCAGTGTGGAACTGATGAGTGCAGAAGCCACAGCTTGGGAAGTCTGTACAAGGAGAGGAATCATTCCTCTGCTGAGCACTGAAGACCTGCAATAGGCATATCTCTAATTCCCTGATTATATCCTGTCCAGACCTGCTCCTGCCCCTGCAGGGAGTGTCACAAGGAGAAGGATGTGCTCAAGTTGCCAGATTGGAAGCCCAGAGGGCTGTGGCTCTCCTTTTGTGAGCTTTCCTGCACAGCAGTCAGCAGAGCTGCAGGGGAATGCACAGGAGATGAATCTGTCAGCAGCACCTTCAGCTCCCTGCCTTCACCATCTGAATTTGGAACCTTAATGTGCTATTAGTGTGGCCTCTCCTGGGTAATCCTTAAATAAGATCCTGGGTTTAATGGCCTTAAATACATTTCCTGCTTTTAAATCTTACATTCTTTGTTCTTCCAGCTGTTTTAATCCTGCTGCTGCAAGCGTGGACTTGACTACCTGCCTTAGCTTTTGTTCTCTGCAGGTCCATGCTGCAGGGGCTGCTTCCATGCCCTGCCTGTTCCAAACACCACCTCAGCCCTGGCTGTCACTCAGTGCATCCTCCCTGCTGCTCTGTGGCCACAAACCTGGGGCTGACATTTATCAAAGCTGAAAGAGCTTCTCCATCAGCTCTACTTTGCAGCTCAGGGACCCTCTGAGTTACTCCCCCACGGGCAGTGCAGGCTTGGCAGTGCTCTGCTGCCTGGCTCCCCTCCACCTCAAACCACAGCAGCCTTTAGGATCTGTCTTGCCTGTGCCTGGGCCTCTTGGCCCAGGTTCTCTTTGTTACCTGGGAGTAAACTGACCCCAGCCTACAAACTGTTGTGTTCTCCACTACTATGGGGTGAGACACTGAAAGTAAACCTTGTCCTGGCCTGCTGCAGTACCTGGCCTCTTTCTGTCTGTGTGTGTAACTAAAGTCACCCAGGAGAGCAGATCTCTCCCTGGGGAGTTAACCTTCTTCCCCTGCTCAGGCACTAGCACCATCTGTGACTCCCTCACATTTCCACTGTTTGGGCATTGCTGTCTGTACTGATTTGTGGTCCTTTTGGCCAAAAAAGCAGTCAGCTGCTGGCACAGTTAGAGAAGGTGGCAAACCTTTCACATCCTGTACTGGGTTGGGCTGGTTACAGTTCTTGGTAGTAGCTTGCATGGGGCTGTGGTGAACATGGTGACAACCCAGGGCTGTGTCACCTACTGCTGGGCAGCACTTGCTGCTCCTCACTCTGCCCCACCACTGGGTGAGCTGGGGGTGATCCAGGGGCTGGGAGGGGGCCACCTGGGCCAGCTGATCCCAAGTGAGCCCATATGAGGTCATGGTCAGCAAAAGAGGTGTGGGGTGGAGGATAACAGAGGCTGCTTGGGGCCTGTCTGTGCACCAGTCAGTGGTGAGCAGTTGCTTGCTTTTGCATCCTTGCTTTCCTTTGGCTTTAATTTCCTCTCTCTGTTGTTTTCATAGAATCACAGAGTGTTAGGGGTTGGAAGGCACCTCTGGAGATCACCCAGTCCAACCCCCTGCCAGGGCAGGGTCACCCAGGGCAGGTCACACAGGAACACATCCAGGCTGGTTTTGAAAGTCTCCAGAGAAGGAGACTCCACAACCTCTCTGGTCCTGCCCCAGCCTGCCAGAGAGCTGAGTCACAGAACCACAGAATGGGCTGGGTTGGAAGGGACCTCCAAAGCTCATCCAGTCCAACCCCTCTGCACTCAGCAGGGACATCCTCCACTAGATCAGGTTGCCCAGAGCCCTGTCCAGCCTCACCTTGAATATCTCCAGAGATGGGGCCTGGGGCCTCAACTACCTACCTAGGCAACCTGTTCCAGTGCTCAGCCACCCTCATTGTAAAGAATTTCTTCCTCACATCCGATCTAAATCTCATCTCAAATCTAAACCCATTGTCCCTCACCCTTCTGCCTGTTCTAAGAGCAGGAGACACAGGCTGCTCCCTGCCCAGCACAGCAGGCAGCAGTAAGCTCCTGGAGCCACTGCTCAGGCTCCATTGCCAGGCTCCAGACTAAGCAGGGGTTCTGCAGCCAGCTGTGGTCTGGATGTCTGCCAGGGAGGGAACAGGCTGCTGATAGCATTCCAGGCTGCCTGCAGAGCAGGCTGCCCCAGGGTGGAAGGACACCTGTGCTGACATGGCTTTGCTGATCTCTCCCTGCTCTCAGGGCATCTCTTCCAGCTGGGTTTGACAAGGGCAGAGGGAGGCTCCTGGCAGCACTCTGCAGAGCTCTCTGCCTCCGCACGCACAGCATCAGGGCCAGCAGCTCTCTCCCCTCCTCCGGGGGAACTCGGAGGCTCCTGGAAGATGAACACGAAAGGGGAAGCAGCAGCAGACTCCCTGCTGCCTCTCCAGCCAGCAAAAGCCTGGATGAGCACATCCGTGCAGGGCTGTCCCAGCACGGCTTCTGCCCCCTGGGCCATGTGGCTCTCATCGACTCTACAAATGGCCCTGAAAGGCTTCTGAAGGGCAGGCTCTGCCCTGCCAGACCCGCACCCGCAGGCAGGCTCTGGAGAAAACAGGGCTCTGGCTCTTGGCTTTGGCCTCCTCTGGTGGCTGATCAGCAGCTGCTGTGCTCACATCCTGTCCTATTTTCATGCCCAGCCGTGTTCAGGAGGCTACAGCCTGCCTTGGGCTGCTCCCCTCCACCCCCCAGCTGGACATGGCTGATGGGGCTGTGCCAAGCAGGGCAGGGGCACTCTGTGCTTCTCCATGCAGAATCTGTCTCTGCACAGCTCCTCTTTAGCTGAAGACAACCCCCAAAGCTCCTAGGAAGTGCCCATGTGATGATCAAGAGATCAGTCCTCTGCCACAAGCTGTTTTGGTCATGCAGTAGTTCAGAAGCTCAGCTGCAGCAGCCCCTGGGTTGGACTCTGCCACTCTGGATGAAGCTTTAGGAAAGATGCAAGAAATCCTTTTGCCAGAGCCTGCTTCCCCTTCTCAGGAGATGGAAAGGCTGCCTCAGTGACCCAGGAACCTGCTCACTCTTCCGCAGTGATGGCATCCTGGCAGCAAAGCACCTGATTTGGCCCTGGGGCATGGCCAGAGAGTTGTCAGCCCCCAGGGCAGTGCCTGCAGAGCTCCTGTGCAGCCTTGGCCTCCCTCCCTCACCCCAGGGGTGCAGCCCAGCAGCTGCTCTGCACTGCTTGGTACCATCTCCCTCTTCCCTCCACTCACAGACACTGGCAGGTCCAGCTGCTCTTTAAGAACCTCTCTGACCTGCAGCTCAGCACAGAAGGACTTCTGCTGAAATGTGTAACAGAAATCATTGGTTAGGAGGAGCATGAAGCTGCCTTTTATCCAAGCCCTCATTTTCCCTTTGCACATTTATAGCAAGTTCCACTCATCTGCTGTGGTTTCCTTCCTGTTCCCCTGCAGCTGCAGAACACTTGGTGGTTTTAGGCCAAATCCTTGGTGGTTTAGTGTTCCTTTGATTTTTGGGGCTTGGCTTTTATTAACCTGGCTTTGCTGGAGGCAGGGAAGCATTTCCCTGCACCATTTGTTGAAGGCCCCTGAAGCTCTTCCCTCTCTATTGTTTCCTTACCTCCTGCTTTTCTTGTTCCTGCCAGGGAGTGTCATGTCAGACATGGAAAATGACCTTCAGAAAACACTCACAATAGGTTTCAGATGTTCCTCTCCTCCCAAACACTCCCACACTGAAGAACCTGCCTGTGTCTGTGGCTCCCTAACAGTCCTGCCCCTTGGTGCTGGTGGCTTAGGGAGAGAAGCAAGGCCAAGGTCTGTAGGAGGAATGCCCAAAATACTCCTCCCAGCAGAACTGTTCTCGTGTTTATCAATCCACAGCTCCTCTCTGAACTCTGCTGAGCTCCTCCTCTCCATACCTGGTGGCAGCAATTCTGCAGGCACACTGAGGTGCACGAATTGCAAAGATTGTACCCTAAGCCCTCCTGGTGGCTTAGGTGAGGACCAGCTGCATGGCAGAGCACAGCAGAGAGGCAAACAGCAAAGCCTCCTCCAAGCTGTGATTCAAAGTCCATGTTGTCCCAACTGCTCTGCCAGAGATTTCTTCTGCTGGGAGATGAGCAATCATGGAAAGACCTTGGGTGTTGTCAGGCCCAGAAACCAAGGCCTGGGGAAAGAAGGAGCCATGACTGCAGTTCCTGCTCCAAGAACCACTTGGCTGTTGCAGTGAAATGCACCTAACTGAGGGCAGGAAGCGTGTGAATGGGATCTGTTGGCCAGGGAGGACTTGGGGCAGTTATCCAGGGCTGCCAGGCTGACCTCACAGCCTCCTGCTGCCAAAAAGGGGAAGACCTTCAGCCTGCCAGTGCCTCCCAATTATCTGCTGCAGAGCTCAAACTCCCATCCTCCAGTCCAGCAGCCCAAGACAAGACTTAGCCTAAGCAAAACTGACAGGTCTCAGCAAAGGGCTCATCAGCAGGCTCCAGGGAGAGGCTTGGGTGGGAGGAGCAGAGAGGTGCAGTTAAACCACCTGTCAGTGTCAGCCCAAGCCCAGAACCTGGTTTGGGGGCTGTGAACCAGTCTCAGTGCTCAGGTCAGAGTGGAACAAGATGGTTTTAGCCACCATAAATATACTTATGAGATGTAAATACCTAGCCAAGACAATCAGACATGCCTCACACCCAGACTGGGAAGCAAGCAGCCAAAATGGTTGTTACTGGTCCCCACTGGGGCAAGGCCCCAAGGGCTGGAGGTTGTGTCCTCACCCACCGTGCTGGTGGGATCAGCTGCCACAAGGGTGTTAGCTTTGTTCCCTCTCTTGGCAGTGCCACAGCTTAACACAGAATGGGTCTGAGGAGTGCAGTCTACACAGCTGTTTACAGAGAAAAATTCATTTTCCAATTAATGTTACAGTACCCTGCACATAGAAACGAAGGTTTCTGCTCTATCTGGATGACAGGCTGCAAGATGAGTGGAGTGGACCTGCTGGAGCAGGTCCAGGGAAGGCCAGGATGCTGATCAGAGGCTGGAGAACCTCCCCTATGGGGACAGGCCGGGAGAGTTGGGGCTGTTCAGCCCGGAGAAGGCTCCAGGGAGACCTCAGAGCTGCATTTCAGTATTTAAGGGGACATACAGGAAGGCTGGGGAGGGACTGTTTAGAAGGGCTTAGAGTGATAGTGCAAGGGACAATGGTTTGAAACCGGAGCAGGGGAGATTTAGGTTGGACATCAGGAGGAAGTTCTGCACAGTGAGGGTGGGGAGGCACTAGAACAGGCTGCCCTGGGAGGTGGTTGAGGCTCCATCCCTGGGGACATTCAAGATGAGACTGGATGTGTCCCTGGGCAGCCTGCTCCAGTCGGCAGTGTCCCTGCTGAGTGCAGGGGGGTTGGGCAAGATGACCTTGGAGGGTCCCTTCCAACCAGCTGCAATCTGTGAAGCTGTGAATGAGTTTTAAGAGGCCTTACAGAAGTGCTCTTCACACCTGAAGGCTGCCTCTTGCCTATCCTTCTTTTCCTCCAGGGAAACACCAGTGACAAGATTGTCTACTTGTGAGGCTATCCAAACTTTTATTAACTCATTAACACTAAACCTGCTTACACTTCACTAGGTGCTCCTAAAGGAAGTGGCTGTTGCAGAACACCCTCCCCCTACAGCAGGTTTGCCACTGCAGACATTTGTCCTCTGGAGCTCCATTAACATCACAGTGGAGCTGCCTGGCCTCAGATTCTGCACAGTGCTGCCTCCTTTTCCCTCTTCACCATTCCTCTCCCCCCCTTCCCCAGCTCTGAGGCCACCTCTCAGGATAGGAATTAGCTCAGATGGGGTCCTGAGCATCCCCAGTCAAACTGCACCAGGCCCTTGTGCTGCTTGGACTTCTGAGGTATCTCTCATGGCTTCCCCAAGCTGCAGGAAGCCAAGATCCTGCCTGAGGTTGAAAGATTTCAGGATCTCATGGTCCAAAAGTTTTCCCTTGTGAATTCCCAACAGGCTGCACCTTTCCCCTTACCATTGCCACAGGCTGGGGGATCCTGCTTTACATTTAGATCCAGCAGGAGCCCAGCCTGGGTCCTGTATCCATCCAGCACATCCTCACCCTGAGGGGCAGGAGCAGCTTTCATTACTCACCACCACTGAGCAGTGCTGCCCTGAGGTGGATCCAAATCGCTGCCAAACTGGTATGAAGGGGACCTCTAACCTGAGCTCTCCCATCTGGGAGGGAAGAATAAACTGCAGCAGGACAGGTTGGGAGGGGATCTGCTGGAGAGCAGCCCCAAGGAGAAGGACCTGGGAGTGCTGGTGGGCAGCAAGTTCTGCATGGGTCAGCCACGTGCCCTGGGGGCCAAGAGGCCAATGGGGTCCTGGGGTGCATTCAGAGTGTGTCCAGCAGAGCCTGGGAGGTTCTCCTCCCCCTCTACTCTGCCCTGGTGAGACCTCACCTGGAATATTGTATCCAGTTCTGGGCTCCCCAGTGCAAGAGGGACAGGGATCTGCTGGAGAGAGGCCAAGGGAAGGCTACGAAGATGCTGAAGAGCACTGCCTGAGGAGGAGAGGCTGAGAGCCCTGGGGGTGGTTAGTCTGGAGAGAAGGCTGAGAGGGATCTGATCAATGCCTATCAATATCTGAAGGCTGGGGGTCAGGAAGGAAGGGGCAGGCTCTGTTCAGTTGCACCCTGGGATAGGCCAAGAGGCAATGGATGGAAACTACAGCACCAGACTCCCCTCCCACCCCAGTGAGAGCCTTCATCACCAGACTCCACTAAATCACAGAATGCTCTGGGTTGGAAGGGACCTCCAAAGCTCATCCAGTCCAACCTCCTGCAGTCAGCAGGGACATCCTCCACTGCTCAGAGCCCTGTTGAGCCTCAGCTTGAATATCTCCAGGGATGGGGCCCCAACCACCTGTCTAGGCAACCTGTTCCAATGTTCCACCACCCTCAAGGTGCAGAATTTGTTCCTAACAAGTGCCTAACAAGTTCCTATCCAAACTCCTGACTGCCCACAGCAGAGGTTTTGGACAGGGCAGGCTAAAGCAGCCAAGATCCTCCTTGTTCTACTTCTGCACTAAGGCAGTCTTCAAACCCTAAGGGTGCAGGTGCTCAAGCACTGGCAGAATAAAAGGACTTTTCTCCCTCACCCACTGTCAGGATGCTTCTCTGAAAGACTCCCCCCGAAGGCTGTGCCTGCCAGCAAAGCTGTCCTAGGAGAGGACTGAAGAGGTCTCTCCCACAGCCTTGTGGCAGCAGTGTTGTTGAGCCTTAAACAGAACCCATCTTGATTTTGGTGCTAAACACAGCTTCCCCATCCCAGCACAATGAGAGCTGTCCCTCAGAGCTGCATTGGTACTCAGAGTGTTTATTAGCAGAGTATAGAAACACATCTCCTGCAGCAAGCCAGGGCCCCTGTGGCCCAGGGTGACCATCAGAGAGCTGCTGCCATCCCCACACATGGAGAGTGCAGACTGGGCCACAGTGTCCAAAGGATACACACAGAGGGAGCCCAGGCTGCTGCAGCCTCTCATTTCCAGTCAGTTCTGTGCCCATCTTTGACAAGGCAGAGACCACAACTGGACACAACATCCCAGCAGTGCTCTCACAGAAGAGCAATTCCTTCCCAGCTGCTCTGGCCACCACACCCAGGGCTGTGGTGACTTTCTTCTGCTCTGGCAGATGTAGTCACCAGACACTGCTTGTCCAACAACTCAAATCCTTTTCAGGCTGCAAACTCTTCATTCTTGCTGCCTGGCAATGCCATGGTCTGGCAGAGTTTCTTTATTTGCCACCCTGCCAGCCCAGGCTGCCTGCAGACTCTGCCTGCACTGTGTTTATTTCCAAGCACTCAGGTGACAGAACACAATGTTGGTCACAAGGCCTTGCACACACCTGAGGTGCCAGATGTTCTCACAGGGCACAGCTGTCAGGTGGGATGGGGTTTAGAGAGCCTAAGTGTTAGGGGTTTGGGGCAGGCAGCATTTCTTCTGAAAATCAGCAGAAGACACAAACCTTAAACCCCAGGTCTGCTTTGGCTGTAGCTCAGATTCAGCGCAGCAGCCTTGCCCTCCTGTCACCCTTGTGCCAGCACCCACAGGGACATGGCTGTGTCACAAAGCACCCAGCCTGAGACAGCCGAGCACGTCTGAGACACAGCAGCACAAGGGAGCAGGGACAGAGAGCAGGCAGGCAGGCAGCGAGGGACTGAGCTCTATGGCACAGCTGTCATGAGCTGCCCCTGCAGGCCACAGGGGACCCTCCCACCGACAGCATCCACCCCGAGGGGGCTCAGGCAAGGAGCTGGCTGTGCAGTGCTGCACTGCTTGGTGCAGGTTGGTCGGTGGAGCTGAGCTGTGGGGTGCCCTGCTGGGCTGTAGGGCAGTCAGGCCGTGGGGCAGGCAGGCTGTGGGCAGTCAGGTGCAGGGCAGCCAGGCCGTGGGTGGCCAAGGCGCAGTCAGGGCGCGGGGCTGGGCTCAGGCCGTTGCTGTGGGGCAGCAGGGCAGGAGGGGTTCCCGGCGGCTGAGTGCAGCTGCCCAGGACCACGGCTCCGGCCCCGTGCCAGTGTCACTCGTGGGCCACGCGCTCCAGCGCCACGTAGAAGCTGTCCTTGTCGTCGAGGCAGTGCCAGCCGATGGGCCCCGCCTCGCAGTCGGCACACACCAGGAACTTGACGTTGCCCACGTCGCGGGTGAAGCCCACGTTCTCGAAGGAGAACATGTCCCGCACCAGCCAGTGCTCCCGCACCACGTCCCCGCCGCTGCCGCCCGCCGCCGCCGCTGCTGCCTTTTTCCTCATGGCCGGCAGGAGGAGCTGCGGGAGACACTGCGTCAGCGCCCCGCCCGCAGGGGGCGCCCTGCCCACCCGCCCCGCCGCCGCCCTGCCCTGCCCCGCCGCAGGGGGCGCTGCTCCCTGCCGCCTCCCTCCCCGCATCCCGGTACCTCTCGGCGGGCGAAGGTGGCGGCGCCGGGCAGCAGCACCCGGGACCCGCAGCGCTGGCACAGAACCGCCTTCAGGTTTCGGCCCTGCGCGCACACCAGCTCGGCAGAGTCCAGCGCGGCAACGGGAGGAGGGGGAGAGGGAGGGGATGCCGCCGCCGGCTCCATCTCGGTGCAGGCCGCCGCCATGGCCGCGCAGGCGCACCGGGGGCCGCCACCGCCCGACGGGCGGGGCCGGGGCAGCGCCAGACTGAGGCTAGTGGCGCCCCCTCACGGCGCGGCGGCCGCAGGGCGGGTCCGGGCGCTGCCTCCCGCAGAAGCCCCGGGCGCTGGCAGCGCCCCAGCAGCCGCCCTGCGCTGAAACCGCGAGGGTTAAACGGCCCCAGCGTCCCGGAGCCGCTCTGCAGCTGCCATGCTAAGGTGAGGGGGACCTGGCAAAGCTTCCCGGTCCCGCTCTGCAGGTGGGAGCGCAGCAGCTGAGCACCGCTGCGGAGGATCCTCGCTGTGACACTGAGGGTGGTGAGACCCTGGCCCAGGCTCCCAGAGGGGTGGGAGCTGCCCCATGCCTGGCACTGTTACAGGTCAGGTTGTTTGGGGCTCCAAGCAACCCTCTCTAGTTGCAGATGTCCCTGCTGAATGCAGGGGGTTGGATTGGATGAGCCTTAAAAGTCCCTTTGCACCCAAAGCAGTGTGGGATTCTGCAGTCCCAGTCTGGAACTGAGCTGTCTCCTGCAGGTGTCCCCAGCTGGGACCATCAGGGACAGGCACTTCCCAGGTATGAGAATGGAGACGCCTGAGGTGTTAAGAGTGGCTAGAGAAATGGAGCTCAGCTGATGCTGGGCAGAAGAAAATTGTCTCCCAGTGAATCACAGAATTGTCAGGCTTGGAAGGGACCTCAAGGCTCATCCAGTTCCACCCCCCTGCCATGGGCAGGGACACCTCACACCACAGCAGGTTGCTCACAGCCACATCCAGCCTGGCTGCAAACACCTCCACGGATGAGGCTTCCACCCACTCCTTGGGCAACCTCTGCCAGTGTCTCACCACCCTCATGGGCAAGAACTTCCTAATGTCTAATCTACTTCTCTCCTCCTCTAGCTTGGATCCATTCCCCCCCAGTCCTATCACTACCCAACAATTTTGTAGTGATTGCATCAGCATCTCTGAGGGCCCAACACAAAGGAATGCCTGTAGGGCTTCAGCTTGAGTGCATGAAGAGGGGACACTGATTTAGGTGCTAACACCACGAGTAAGGAGGAAGATCCTGGTCAGATGGGGGGGAGAGGGAAGCAAGCTCTCTGCATGGCCCAGGTGAAGCCCTTGCAGGCTACAAGCCCACAGCTAATGGTGTGGCATCAGCACCTCGATGCCACCTGGCAGTCAGGGTGAGCTGAGCTGCAGCTTTCCAATGATCCCCTGCCCATCAAACCCCTGATGCATCCCAGCCTGTGGTCCACAGCTGCTGCTAGGCAAGGCTGTGCTGAGCTGGGCAGGGTCTCCAGGGTCAGCTGCTGGTGTGGGGCTTGTCTTTGGTACAGTCCCCTGAAACTTCTCAAGAAACAAGCAACCTACCAAGGGATCTTTGGCCAGTTCTTAACATTCTTGGGTAGGAGCTGTCTGGGCTTGGAAATTCATGCTTGAATTCTGCATGGTAGCACCTTCTCCAAGCCTGCTCATGAAGCACAGAACTTCCCTCTTGCTGGCCTGTGAGAACTGATGCCAACTTCTTCCCAAGTGGAGCATTTTAACCCTCAGCAGTGGCCTCTACGTTTTCTTGTCTCCAGCTCTGCACAGATGCAGACCACTCTGGGGATTTATGCTGCTCATTACCCAGCTGGAGATGCCAGTTCCTTTTCAACCCCTTTGGTACATCTCGTCCCAGGAAGGCAGTGATGAGCTCTGCTGGCCATTGTGAGGAGAGTGATATCCTGCTGTGACCCAGTTTTGATGCTGGCACTGCAGCCTGCAGAGCTTCAGCAGCACACACTGGAGAGTTTTGTTCAACACAGGTCACTTCTGTAGCTGAATCCCTTCTGAGGCCTTTGCAGGAGAGTAGGGCTGGTCAGGAAGGGAGAGGAGCCAACACCATTAAACCATGTCCCCAAGTGCCCCCAAGTGACATGGCCACCTCCAGGGACAGGGACTCCACCACCTCCCTGGGTAGCCTGCTCCAATTCCTGACCACTCTTGCAGCAAGGAAATTTTCCTTCATGTCCAACCTAACCCTCCCCTGGCACAATCCCAGACCATTGCCTCTCATCCTATCCTTTGTTACCTGGGAGAAGAGACCTCCTCTCTTCTCTTCTTCACCTGGCTCCAGCCTCCTCTCAGGGAGCTGTAGAGAGCAATGAGGTCTCCCCTCAGCCTCCTCTTCTCCAGGCTGAACACCCTCAGGTCCCTCAGCTGCTCCTCCCCAGCTCTGTTCTCCAGACCCTTCCCCAGCTTTGTTGCCCTTCTTTGGACCTGCTCCAGCCCTTGATGTCCTTCTTGGGGCAAGAGGTTCAAAAGTGAACCCAGTGCTTGAGGTGCAGCCTCAGCAGTGCCCAGCACAGGGGCACAATCCCTGCCCTGCTCCTGCTGCCCACACCATTGCTGCTCCAGGCCAGGCTGCTGGTGGCCTTCTTGGCCCCCTGGGCACTCCCTGGCTCATCTTCAGCTGCTGTCACACAGCACCCCCAGGTCTTTCTCTGCTGGGCAGTTTCCAGCCACTCTGCCCCAAACCTGGAGCCAAGAGCTTGGCTTTCTTAACTCTCATCCCACTGACCCCGGCCTGGCCAGGTCCCTCTGCAGCCTTCCTGCCCTCCAGCAGATCAACACTGCTACCCAATGTGCTGTCATCTTCAACCTTACTGAGGGTGCCTTGATCTCCTCATCCAGATCATTGATGTTAAACAGGACTGGCCCCAGCATTGAGCCCTGGAGGACACCACCTGGAGTTAACTCCATTCCCATTTCTGTGCTGTGGGTCCCAGGAGGTGGAGTTGCTCTTCACTACCACCCTGAAGCTGCAGGGCAGAGAGCAGCTGCTGGTGGCTGTCTGCTCCATCCCAGGGCTTGCACACAGCCTCCAGCCAGCAGCCAGGTAGAGAACAGAAGCAGAATTCCCCCTGGCTCAGGAAATATTTTATTATTTATCTTTTCAATAAAAAATAAACAATAGGAAACAAAACCACAGAACACTTTGTGTGTGATAGGAACAAACGCAGAGGGTCGGAGCGTTGGCTGAAAGTGCATCATTGCAGTCATGCTACCATCCCTGAGCCCACCCTGAGCCCCAGGCAGGAGTCAGCAGCAAGCTCCACGAGCAGCACTACACAGAGCCCAGGCACTGCAGGGGTCAAGCTGATGGTGCAGGAGAACTCCCAGAGACATGCTGAGAGCTCTGTGAGCAGGAGGGGAGGCTCTCACCTGGGGCTTGTGGGGCAGGTGAAGGGTGGGTGGTGGAGGGGTTGTGGAGTTAGGAGGCTGGGGAAGGAGCAGCTGAGGACAAAGGGCAGGACAGAATCCAGGATTTCACTCCAGAATGGCCCAGGAAGCAGAAGAATCCTAAGTGAAAGTCAACACAATGAACCTGACTGGGAGGCTGATGTGGGTGTGCCGGACACAGGTGGCCCAGGGACCAACCCCAGCTGCTGACCATCAAGTTCCACAGGGGTAAGAGCAACTGTTCCTTACTTTCAGGGCCTCTGCAGGATGACCTCCCCACAGGGTGGGAGCAAAGGCACTGCTGCACCCCAGCAAGGCTCCTGCAGCCAGGAGATGCAGAGCTCTGCAGCTGGGGCTGTTCAGTGTTCTGAGGGAGCTGTGCTGGGCCCCTGATCAGAGCACGAATGCTGCAGACCTGCTGCTGCACCAGGCAATGGCTCTGCTCCCTGCCCTCTGCCCCTGCAGCCTCAGGCTGTTGGGTCTCAGTAGTTGACAGCTTTAAGCTGTGACTCCCTTGGGTGCAGAGCTCCAGGGCAGGGCCCCTTGCCCTGCTGCCTGGTTTGGCTCTGCGCTGTGCGCTCCAGGAGCAGGGCACACATTCAGTATGTACAGGAGGGGCTGAAGCTGGGGCATGGTTCACACAGCTGGGGGCAGGGTTCACACAGCTGGGAGCCACCAGAACAGCTGCCTGGGGCTGCAGTGGCTGCAAAGCCCACCCAGCAATATGTACATGTCCTTGGCAGCGTTCACCAGACTGGCTGGCACCAAGGCCAGGGGTATCTCTGCTCTGCCAACAGGCTGAGCCACAGCAACAACACAGAAGGCAGCTCCTGACCTGCTTCAGCACCTTCCTCCAGCTGCTTCAGCACCTTCCTCCTCCAGCTGCATGGAGCCCCTGATCTCAAATGACTGCTGAGGTGACACAGCTATGCACATGCTTGAGTCAAAGCAGCACAGAAAGCTGCTCTTCTGGTGCCTATTGCCACAGCATCCTCAGCCCTGGAGAACAGTCACTGCAATCTCCTGGGACTCTCCCTCCAGCTGAGACTCTTCAGAGCATCCTCTGTGAGCTTCCCCCAGGTCACTTCTCCCGGAGGACGCAGACCCCAGCGTCGCAGCGCTGCATGCCCAGCGAGGTCACCACCTCCCAGCTGTCAATGATGGGATCGTAGCACTCGATGCTGCTCAGCAGGGAGTTGCCATCATACCTGCAGGGACAGAAGGCTGGAGGTGAGGGACACTGCTAAAGGAAGAGGTTGAAGCACTGAGCCCTTGCTGGGAGGCTGGGCAGCTGCCTACAGCAGGAGTGGTCTGAAATGAACCTACTGCATCAGGCTCCCTTCTGCTGCCTGCTGCTGCTCTCCTGCCTTGGCTCTGGACCATCAGGCTGCCTGTTTGGGCTAGGCATGGCTGTTGCAGCCACTGCTCTGAGGGCAGCTGCTGAATGCCTAGCAGAGGGCATGGGATTGTGAAATACTTTCTAGCTGACCAACTGCACGCTGTGGGGAGCAAACCAGTAACATTCCATGGGCGCCAGGAACATCATCCTCACCTTGGCACCCTTGGACTGGAACAAGCTGCAGAAGTCACCTCCTTGGCTTGCTGGCACCTCTCATTGGGAAAAGATTGTAGCTTGTATCTGTGGTTGGGCTTTATTGGTTATATGTTTATCTGACTGATAACAGAGAGTATAGAAACAGCCACTCTGAAGTATAGAGTGGCCTGGGGGGGGGGTCAGGGCTGTTAGGGACTTCTGCTTCTGTTAGTTAGCTTCTTCTGGCTGGGGCTTCAGGGTAGGGATGCTGCTGGGGATATGCTCAGGATTTCTCCTTCTGTTAGTTAGCTACTGTGGTGAGGGCTTTGGTGTAGGGATTGCTGCTGGGGATATGCTCAGGACTTCTGTTAGCTGCTTCCTCCATCAAGGGCTCCTGCTGCTAAGGACATTGAGACTCTAATCTTGGGGATACCACACCACAGTAATAAAGGACTTCTGGGACTCTGCATGTCTGGACCTCACTGCTAGACGGCCATGGGGCTCATGCTTCACTTGTCACCCAGTAGCCCCTGCAGCGGGGGAACAACACTGGGTGGCCCTGGGCTGTCACCCACACAGCCCAGAGGAGAGTGCAGCTGGAGCAGGGCAGCAGGCGGGGCCTCCTCAGCTCCCCCCAGGCGCAGCCCCCAGCCCCTCACCCCGCGATGGCGTAGAGCCTGCCCCGCAGCACGGTGGCACCGACGTAGCAGCGTGGGGTGGTCATGCTGGTGACGGCGCTCCAGGAGTCCGTGCGGATGTTGTAGGCCTCCACCGAGGAGAGGTGCGCGGTGCCGTCGAAGCCTCCCACCACGTAGATGTGGTCGTTCAGCAGAGCCACGCCAGCCCCTGCAGGGACAGCAGATGGCGCAGTCAGGCTGTGAGCCGTGCCCAGGGCCACTCAGCCAGGTCTGAGCCCCCTCGGGAGGCTTTCCTGTGCTCCCTGGGAAGAGCTGCCGCAGCCTGCTGGCTCCTGCTCTGTCTGCACCCAGTGCTGCTCAGTCCTGGCAAAGGGGCACCGAGCAGCACTGCAGCATGTGGCAGATGTTCACCTAGCTCTGCTGCTGGGCAGCTGCCTGGCACTGTCACCACTGAGAGGTTCCTCTGCTGGTTCGGGCTCCCTGATCTCACCCAGCCCCTGGGAAGCTGGAGCAGAGATTTCTTTAATGTTGCTCCCCTGGGAGGCAGGGAAGGCAGCAGTGAGGTCTCCTGCTCAGGCACAGCCATTCTCACAAGCAGGCAGCTGGCCCAACTGTGAGCTTCTGACAGCAGCAACAAATAAACCTCTGCCAGCCTCTGCTCCTCACCAGGTGAAGCACCAAAGAGCACAGCAGGAAACAGTGCAGGTGGTGGCCTCAGGTGCTCCTGCCAACAGCTGCTGCTGTCTGGGGCTGTACCTGGTGAGCAGAGGACAGCCTGTTGGGCTGCTGCCATCAGCAGGGAACTGCTGCACTGATAAACATCCTGCAGGAAACAAGCCTGCAGCTCCTGGGCAGTTCCCTCTGCAAACTCCAAGAGACTTTCTAAGAGCCTTTACTAAAGTCAGAGACTTTCTGTTCCACTAAATGCAACCTCACTTGCACTGTGTCCTGCTCAGCGCATCAAAGCAGCTGGTGCCAAGCTGCCCCAATGGCCTCTCTGACAGTTTCAGTGAGGAAGACTTTGGCCAGACCAAGGCCTCATCAGGAAAGCTGGCTCTAGGCCAAGGTTTCTGAACTGTGGTCTACCTCCAGAATTACCCTAAGAGATAGGAACAAGGAAGAGAACATTTCTAAATAAACCCAAGATTAGTGTTAGTCCTGGCGTTGGTCTGCATGCAGACAGCTCTGGAGAGTGTCAAAGCCTTGCAGCAGCAGAAGTCCTACAGTGTCCAAGGTGTCACAGAATGCTAGGAGACTTCCAGTACCTGAAGGGGCCTACAAGAAGGATGGACTGTGGGGACAGGACCAGGGACAATGGCTTCAAACTAGAGCAGAGCAGATTGAGATTGGATGTGAGGAACAAGTTCTGCACCAGGAGGCTGCTGGAACACTGCAACAGGTTGCCCAGGGAGGTGGTTGAGGCCCATCCCTGGAACTATTCAAGGTGAGGCTGGAGAGGGCTCTGGGCAGCCTGATCTGGTGGAGGATGTCCCTGCTGAGTGCAGGGGGTTGGACTGGGTGAGCTTTGGAGGTCCCTTCCAACCCAGATCCTTCTGTGATTCTGTGAGTTGGAAGGGACCTCTGGAGATGATCAAGTCCAAGCCCCCTGCCAAGGCAGGGTCACCCAGGGCAGGTCACCCAGGAACATGCCCAGGGCACCAGGACAGGTGGACTGGAACTAAGAGCAGGAAGGAGGCTGAGTGCAGCTGGTGGCTGAGCTGTCCATGGCTGGGGCTGTTAGCAACACAGAATGGCAGCAATGTGCCATAGGGGCCAAGAGGCAATGGGAGCCTGGGGGGCATTCAGAGCGTGTCCAGCAGATCCAGGGAGGTTCTCCTCCTCCCCTCTACTCTGCCCTGGTGAAACCTCACCTGCAATACTGCATCCAGTTCTGGGCTCCCCAGTGCAAGAGGGACAGGGAACTGCTGGAGAGAATCCAACAGAGGCTACAAGGATGCTGAAGGGCCCAGAGCACTGCCTGGGGAGGAGAGGCTGAGAGCCCTGGGGGTGGTTAGTCTGGAGACGAGAAGGCTGAGAGGGATCTGATCAAAGTCTATCAGTAGCTGAGGGCTGGGGGTCAGGAAGGAAGGGACAGGGCCAGGCTCTGCTCACTTGTGTCCTGGGATAGGACAAGAGGCAATGGATGGAAACTGCAGCACAGGAGGTTCCACCTCAACATGAGGAGGAACTTCTGCACTGGGAGGGTCCCAGAGCCCTGGAGCAGGCTGCCCAGAGAGGTTGTGGAGTCTCCTTCTCTGGAGCCTTTCCAGCCCTGTCTGGATGTGTTCCTGTGTGACCTGTACTGGATTCCATGCTCCTGCTCTGGCAGGGGGTTGGACCTCCAGAGGTCCCTTCCAACCCCTAACATCTGTGATAAGCCTGGGCCAAGGAATGTTCTTGGGCACAGCCCTGTTGCAGATCTCAGTGCTCTAGGTCACAGCCCTGAGGAAGGAACCTGTCTGGGCCAGTGCTGGGCTGAGAGCCTAACAATGCTCCTGGCATGCTCACAGTACTTAGGAGCCTGCTCAGAGAGCTGAGGCTCTGCCACCAGCAGCCTCCAAGTCTTGTGGGAAGCCAGCATGGATCTGGGAAAAGCTGCTTCTAAATGGGGAAAACCCCTGAGCTCCCTGCTTCTGCTTTTGTCTGAAGCCTCCTCCTCCTCTGGGGCACACAACAGAGCCCTGGGCAAAGCTGTCTCCTCCTTCAGCTTCCTGGAGGTCCATGGGCAGGTCCTGCAGGCTGCCTCTGACACAGGAAACCCCAGGGGTTTTCTCCTGTGTTTGAAGGTTGGGGTCCTCCTGGGTATGGAATGTGACCAACTTCTAAATCCAATCCTTCCTTGGCATCTGGGAAATGCTTCCCAGCCCACACTTCACAGCAACAGGCCTCTCACAGCAGTGATTTGAATGATTTCCTATTTAAAGCTTGGGGGTTTGGTGTCACTGCAGGAAAGCTGAAATGCTTCAAGAACAGAGTCCAGCTTGAACTGGTACCCAGCACTGCTGTTTAAAGAGGAACACAGCAGCAGAGAAGGACCAGGCAGTGCTGCCTGGGCTGACTGCAAAGGGCAGTTACAGCAGGGAAAAGAGCAAAAGCAGCTTCAGAAGGGCCTCTAAGTGCAGCAGAACCACTCCAGTGAGAGCCACAGAGCTGTGCAGCACTGAGGCACAGGTGGCTGAGCAGGGCCACAGCTGCTGGGCAGCACAGCCAGGAAGGTCTGGGGCAGGTGGCCTGAGGTGCAGAGCACACAGGAGCTGCAGGAGCTCCACAGGGACTCCTTGGAGAAAGGAGGAAAGCTGAGACAGGAAGGTACTTCAGAATGAGGACTGAAGGTGGATCTGTCTCCTAGATGCAGCTGCCAAAGCTAAAGCTCAGCTGAATGGCAAGCAGCAAAGGCTGGGGGCTGGCAGGGGATAACCAATGTGCTGCATTACCACACTTCAAGTCATTAGCTAAGGCTGTCACAGTGTGACCCTGCTCTGGCAGTGCTGCTCTGCTCTCCTGCTGCCCCCACAGCTGAGGTGAGGAGAGGAGCAGCCTGCAGGAGCCTTTGCAGTGCCCTGTGCAGCTGACTTAGCAAAGTGTCCCAATCTCTTGCACTGTGGGCTGCACTTTGTGCCTCCAAGCCAGGCACTGCTCCTAGGTACTGAAGTCCCACAGATTTCCTCTCCCTTCCTGTCACCTACACACACCTTAGCATGCGGTGGGGACCAGGCCCTTGGGGAGTTCAGTCAGCATGTCCTAAATTCACCCTTCTCAAGCCAAACCACCTGCAGGGGTGAGCCTCCAGCCCCAGGCAGCAGACCAAGCCAGCAGTGGTTGCTTCCTCAGTGCAGCCCAAACCTCCCCGAGCTCCAGGCACTGTGGGCTCTCACCTGAGCGCTTGGTGGCCATTGGGGTGACATTTGTCCAGTGTCCTGTGTGGGGATCATACCTCTCCACAGAGTTCAGAATGTTCAGCCCATCATAGCCACCTGAAACAAAGCACAGGAGCAAGCCATGGCACTTCTGGTACACAGCCTTAGCACAGCCTCACCCTGCAACTGGCAGCACAGAGAGGATCTCTGCAGCTGGCAAGAGCCAGAGCAAGCTCTGCCCCTGCACTGCCCAGGCCATCCCCTCTCCAAACCAGCACAGCCAGGCTGGCACTGCACTGCAGGACACAGCTGATGCCCATGCTGGTGCTGTCTTGCTGAAGCAGATGTGCAGCTCCCAGGCCTGGCACTGGCTCAGCTCTGTGTGCTGCAGCCCAGCTGATGCCAGGAAGCCACAGCAAGTGTAGGCTGGGAGCTCTCAAAGAGCTGTTCCATGAGAGGGCACCAGGAAACCTCATTGTGCAGCTCCAGCAAAGGAGCAGTGTGCTGGCATCTGCCTTGGGAGACAGAGTGAGGAAGAGGACTTTGGGAGATGGAAGTGAAACCCTCAGACCATCTGTGAGTGCCCAGGAACAGGACTGCAACAGACATGGGTACAGTGCTGAGCTGTTCTTCTCTGGGCCCCAGAAAGTGCACCTCCAGAACAAGCTTACTGAAGCCTTCAGTAATTGGCCTGGGGCTGTGAAAGTGAAATGAGTGCCACAGGAGGGAGCTGGGATGGCTCAGGAGACGTTTCTGGAGCACTGCAGCCAGCATGGCTGTGTGTGGAGCAGAGGCAGCCCCTGCCCTGCAGCTGCCTGCCTCACATTCACAGTGCTTTAGCCACTGCCCAGTGCCCACAGGGGTCATCCCTGCTGCTTCAGCCCCCCTGCAACACTGGCTGATGTGCCCAGCTTGCTCCTAGCAGCATTCCCTGCAGCAGCTCCAGCCAAAGCCATGGTGGTGGCAGTGGTGCCAAGAGGTGTGGTGCCCAGTGCCCACTGAGGTTAAACTCCTAACCTGCGCGTGACAGGGTTGGCTGTCCCTGCAGAGTGCCCAGAGGTGCCAGGGGTACCTACCCAGGCAGTAGATGACTCCATTAGCCACCACCAGCCCCGCTCCTTCCCGAGCTGTCTGCATGTCCCCCAGCATGCTCCACTGGTCGATGTTGGGGTCGTACCGCTCCATGCTGGTGTGCCGCCGGCTGCCGTCGAAGCCTCCGGAGACGTAGATCATGTCTGCAGGGTGAGACACAGCCTGCACTCAGCCAGCCAGGCCCCAGGCACTTGGAGCAAGAAGGCTCCCACAGAAGGAGCAAACCTACACCATGGGCGGCAAGGCACAGGAGCTGCCATGGGGCGTGGCATGTTTGGAGCCAAGGCAGAGCAGGCTCCTCTGGCCGGCTCCCAGACCAGTTCACCCACCCAGACCCCAGACCAGTTCACCCACCCAGACCCCACAGACCACCCACCCAGACCCCACAGACCAACCACCCAGACCCTGAGACCACCCGCCCACACCCCGCACACCAACCACCCACACCCCGCACACCACCCGCCCACACCCCGCACACCAACCACCCACACCCCGCACACCACCCGCCCACACCCCGCACACCAACCACCCACACCCCGCACACCAACCGCCCAGACCCCGCACACCAACCGCCCAGACCCTGAGACCACCCACCCAGACCCCGCACACCAACCGCCCACACCCCGCACACCACCCGCCCACACCCCGCACACCACCC
This sequence comes from Indicator indicator, assembly GCF_027791375.1. Classification (NCBI taxonomy): domain Eukaryota; kingdom Metazoa; phylum Chordata; class Aves; order Piciformes; family Indicatoridae; genus Indicator; species Indicator indicator. The sequence continues at coordinate 4,753,438 of NC_072044.1, read as the reverse complement.
GCCCAGACCCCGCACACCAACCGCCCAGACCCCGCACACCACCCGCCCACACCCCGCACACCAACCGCCCACACCCCGCACACCACCCGCCCAGACCCCGCACACCACCCGCCCACACCCCGCACACCACCCGCCCACACCCCGCACACCACCCGCCCACACCCCGCACACCAACCGCCCAGACCCCGCACACCAACCGCCCACACCCCGCACACCACCCGCCCACACCCCGCACACCACCCGCCCACACCCGCACACCAACCGCCCAGACCCCGCACACCAACCGCCCAGACCCCGCACACCAACCGCCCAGACCCCGCACACCACCCGCCCACACCCCGCACACCACCCGCCCACACCCCGCACACCAACCGCCCAGACCCCGCACACCAACCGCCCACACCCCGCACACCACCCGCCCACACCCCGCACACCACCCGCCCACACCCCGCACACCAACCGCCCAGACCCCGCACACCAACCGCCCACACCCCGCACACCAACCGCCCAGACCCCGCACACCACCCGCCCAGACCCCGCACACCACCCGCCCACACCCCGCACACCAACCGCCCAGACCCCGCACACCACCCACCCAGACCCCGCACACCAACCACCCAGACCCTGAGACCACCCACCCAGACCCCGCACACCAACCGCCCACACCCCGCACACCACCCCCAGCAGCCCTCAGCTCTGCTGCCTGCTGAGGTGCAAGGGCACTTGCACACCCCACGTGTTCTCTCCATGCTGCACAACCTGAAGCACTGCCATGGCCAAACCCTGCCTGTCAGCAGGGTCATGTCAGCACCTCCCCAGGGTAGATGCTCAGAGGGTCCAAACACACAGGCAGTAAAAGCAAACAACCCCAAAAGACAGGCTTGGGGCAGCAAGGGACAGGCTGAATAGGAGCCAGCAGTGCCCAGGTGGCCAAGAAAGCCAAAGGCATCCTGGCTGGGATTGGCAATGCTGTGCCCAGCAGGAGCAGGGAGGTGATTGTCCCTCTGTGCCTGGCACTGCTGAGGCCATACAAGAGAGATGTGGAGGTGCTGGAGCCAGGGCAGAGGAGGGCAAGGAAGGGGAAGGGGCTGGGGAATAAATTTTGTGAGAAGCAACTGAAGGAGCTGGGGATGGTTAGTTTGAGGAAGAGGAGGCTGAGGGGAGACCTCACTGCTCCCTCCAGCTGCCTGAAAGGAGGTTGTGGATAGGTTGGTGCTGGTCTCTGCTCACAGGTCCTTAGTGACAGAACAAGAGGGAATGGCCTCAAGCTGCAGCAGGCCAGGGTTAGGCTGGACAGTAGGAGGAATTTTTACACAGCAAGAGTGGTCAGACACTGGCACAGGCTGCCCAGGGAGGTAGAGTCACCAACCCTAGAAGTGTTTAAGGGTCGTTTGGATGTGGTGCTTGGGGATATGGCTCAGGAGTGAACTTTTCAGAGCAGGGTCAGTGGTTGGACTTGGTGATCCCAGGGGTCTTTTCCAAAATGAATGACTGTGATTCTGTGATCACGGGACAGGCCTGGGACACCAAAGGACTACTCCTATCTCAGGAACCCAGTTCAGGCAGTGCTTTCCCAAAGCTGACAGCCTCAAAGCAGATGCACTCCTACCAGAGCTCCATTCCCATAGATGGACAATCTGGCTGGGCCATAGTCAACCAATGGCACTTATTAAGAAGATATTCCCCTAAAAGCATTAAAGCACAGAATATTCACTGCAGTCACTGCTGTTCTAATGGCTGTAAAACTTCCTCTCATTTCCATCCCAACTCTTTCCTGGCCTGTTCATTTGTTGTTCCTCAATTCTTACCCTGCCCATTTCCTTCTTGTGCCAAGCTATGCTCATAGAGAACAGTCCTGTCCCCTCCTGCCCTCTGCTCTGCCAGCCGGAGCAAGCTGAAGTGTTCTGCTGCGCTCAGTGAAGTTGTTTTCTTCCTTCAAGTCCGCCCCAAGAAGCCTTCTCTGCAGGTGCTGATTTCAGCCTCTCCCTACTGCTGCACTCAGTGTCCTGTGCTCAGTCACATGGCGCAGTCCCCCTCCCTCTCCACAGCCCCTCAGCGCCCCTCTCCCTGGTGCTGTCAGGGTGCAGTGGAGGCAGAGCTCCCCTCAGGGTGTGTGTGGGAGTTTTCCATTCCTAGATCCCACTGCTGAGCAGGCAGAACCTCAGGCTCCCCTCCTCCCTCAGAGCCATCCCACACAGCAGAGAGCAGCTGAGGCCAGCTGAGGAGGGAGCCGTGGGGGCTGCACTGCGCCGTCACCGTGGCCAGCAGGAGCTACCTCCCAGGGTGGTGGCTCCAGCCAGGCCTCTGCGCACGTTCATGGGAGCCACGGAGTACCAGATGCCATCCTCGTCGGAGGTGTAGTCCAGGCACTCGACGGAGCTGAGGCGCGAGCGGCCGTCGTAGCCTCCGATGACGTAGATGCGGTCGTGCAGCGACACCGTGGCCACGTAGCGCCGCTTGCGAGTGATGCTCTGCAGCAGGGATGAGACACAGCTCAGGGACAGGACACTGACACCAGGGCAGGGCCCTGCACCTGGGCAGGAATAGCACCAGGCACCAGCACAGGTCAGGCAATGCCCTGCTGGAAAGCAGCTCTGTGGAGAAAGACCTTGGAATGCTGGTGGGCAGCAAGTTCTGCATGGGACAGCAATGTGCCCTTGTGGCCAAGAGAGCCAATGGGATCCTGGGGTGCAGCAAGGAAAGTGTGGCCAGCAGGGCTGGGGAGGTTCTGCTCCCCCTCTGCTCTGCTGTGGTGAGACCACCCCTGAAATCCTGTGTCCAGTTTGGGGCTCCCGAGTTCCAGAGAGACAGAGACCTGCTGGAGGGAGTCCAAGGGAGAGCCACAAGGATGCTTAGGGGACTTCAGCATGTCCCCTGTGAAGAGAGACTGAGAGCTCTGGGGCTGTTCAGTCTGGTGAAGAAAGGACTGAGAAGGGATCTGATCAATGTCTATCAGTACCTGAGGAGTGGGGGGCAAATGGAATGAGCCAATCTCTTTTTGGTGGACCAATGGACAAGGACCAAAGGATACAAACTGGAACACAGAAGATTTCACCTCAACATGAGGAGAAACTTCTTCACAGTGAGGGTGACACAGCCCTGGAGCAGGCTGCCCAGAGAGGTTGTGGAGTCTCCTTCTCTGGAGACTTTCCAAACCCACCTGGCTGCATTCCTGTGTGGACTACCCTGGGTGATTCTGCTTTGGCAGGGGGGTAGGACTCAATGATCTCTGGAGGTCCCTTCCAGCCTTCTAATATTCTCTGATTCTGTGACATGTGGAGACCAACCATGGCTCTCCCATCCCCTTTTGCTGCTCTTTGAGGAAATGGCCTCACTAGCAGGGAGCATACAGCACTATGGACTCAAATGCCTGAGGCCTAACAACCACCTCTGCCTCCCTCTGCCTTCTCCTGCTGTGATCTTTCCTTGTGGCCAGGTCTCTTTGCACTGAAATATTTTGCCTCCAGTGTCATTTATCTTGTGCTGCACCCTGGAGCTTTGTGAAGGGGAAAATGAAGAGATTTAGCATATTTCATGAAGCCTCCAAAGAAGGGGATTTAGGGGCACCAGGTGATACTGAGCCTTCTGTGATTAGTGCTATTAAAGAAGAGGCAGCTCTCCACCATCTCACACAGAGAAAGGTTATTTTAACTTTGGGTAGAAATAGTCCTCAGGGCAGGAATTCTGCCTCCCATCATGCTGAGAAACAATGAAAGCCGAATCATGCAGCCCACCTGAAAGCAGAGCTGCTCACTGTTCCTAGTGACATTCAGTTCTCATCACTAACCTCAAAGCTTCCCACCCCTTCAGTAAGTAAATCACAGCTCTCCCTCCCACTACAAAGCTGTGGGTCTCTGTGGGCTCAGGAACATGACAACCACCTCTCACACACAGCTCCCTGAGCAGCTCTGCACACACCAAGCAGTTCCAGCTCTTGCCACTCAAACCTCAGCAATGCAGGAGGCTTTCTGCCAGAACTTCTAAGCAGAAGGCGAAGGGGAACATGACAGAGCTGCTGCTACAGGGTCAGTGTTTGCTCACAGCCTGTTCAACACAGTGGTGGTCAAAACTGGCTCCTTACTGGCAAGAAACTCCACTCCTGAGTCTTGGGGTCGTACTTCTCCACAACGTCGATAGGGGACTGCTGGCTGCCGAAGCCACCGATCACCAGCAGCACTTCGTTAGCTCCTGCAACACAGAGGGACAGCAAAGCCACATCAGTCCCTTCACAGCCAAAGGTCACCCCAAGGGAATCACCTGAGCCCTCCTCGGTGCAACAGGCTGCCTTGCAATGGCTGCTTTCTGCTCTGGAGCAGGCACCAAGCCTGGCTTGCACTTGGGGCTCCTCTGTCCTCTGCAGGGAAGCAAAGAGAGAGAACTCTTGCAGGGGGTCTGCCAGCAGGGCTAACCCAGGTGCTAGGAGCTGCTCCTCCCTGTACTAGAGACACTTAGGGAAGACAAGCTGGCTAAGCTAGCTCTGGAGTTGGCTCCTTTTGATCTTCTTTCACACTCCTTTCATGATTTTTCCCAACCTCTTAGCCCCATGAAAGGTGGAGGCAGGGGGTGTGGTGTGTGTGGCTGCTTCCCTGCAGCCTCCTCACAAAATGAGGCCTTCTGCACTTGTTTGCAAGTGACATCCAGACCAGGTGGCACCTTTGGTCACCACTTCACTGACCAACAAGTCAGGCAGACTGAAGCCTGAAATATCAATGGAGTATTTTCCCAGGAATTGTCCCTTGTGTATTTGATTTCAAAGCTGCCTTCCCTCTCCTTTTTTAACTCTGAGCTGGTCCCTGATTGTTTCTTCTTTCCGCTGTAACTGTTAAGCAACACTTGGGACCTGGAGAGTTTCCTCTGCCGTTGAATGCTGGCTTCTAGCAGCTCCAAGAGCAGGTGAGTACCCCTGAGTCCCTTGGGCCCTTTCTGCAACAGGGAGGTTTAATCCAGTTCAGACCTTTCCAGCTTTTCACCACAGAAGAACTGAACACCAATCAACAAAGATTTAACAAGAGTCTGCCTGCCACAAAGCAAAGCAGCTCAGGGGAAGAAGAATAATGCTAGGAAAAAAACCCAAACAACTGCAAAGGATTCACAAAATGCTCCACCAACAGCTTGGGAAGGCTCCTACTCAGTACAGCAGCTGAAGTGCAACCATTGCAGTCTGTCCCACAACCTGGCCAGTTGGTAAGCAATGTGTGATAAGAGCACTGCTGAGAACAGGTGGCACTGGATCAGCTCAGAAAGGTAGGGATGAAGACAGAAGATGAACCTCAGCGGTAAATGCAGAGTTTTAACCTGCACAATGAAACACTAAAGCTCTTTGGTGATGTGAAGCCTTTCAACTAAGAACAAACTGAAATGTGTCTGAGCTGAGCTGAACTGCAGGAAGGGATCCTGCAGGAAGACTGCAGAGGGCTCTACATAAGGGTGTCTAGAGACAGGCAAAGGGAAAATGGTTTGAAGCTGAGGGACAGCAGGGTTAGACAGGAGCTGAGGAAGAAGTCCTTCAGTATGAGGGTGGTGAGACTCTGGCACAGGCTGCCCAGGGAGGCTGTGGATACTTCCTTCTTGGAGGTGCTCAAGGGCAGGTTGGATGAGGCCTTGAGCAGCTGAGTCCAGTTGAGAGGTGCCCCTGCATGTGGCAGGGGGTTGAAGGAGATGATCTCTGAGGTCCCTTCCAACCTGAGCCATGCTGTGATTCATGAAACCAAGGTAGGATGTTCCCACAAAGAGAGACACGTTGTGGCCTGGACTATGCTGCAGGTCAAATGACATCACAACAGGTCTCCCTTCAGGCCAAAAATGTTTAATCAGTGTCTCTCTGACAAACCTCATTTGCCCTCCCCCTTTAGTGGTTAAGCTGCTTCCTGTCCTCTAAGACAGTGTGGACAGGAAATGGCCAAAAGGGTTTGTCACAGCAGTAGCAGCACAGGAGAACACACAGCGAGGTTTGCTTGCAGGAAGAGGAGGCAGTGCTGGCACTGATGGCAGTGCTGGCACTGATGGCAGTGCTCTGTGAGTGTGCCTGGGATAAATGTGTGGCAGAGACAGTCCTAAGGGGGTGAGTCTGAAGAGATTGTGCATTAGGTGAGGAATGGCCACAGCCACAACAAAGCCAGCAGCCCTAAGCCAAGCATTTCTCTAGGGATCCAGGGACTGTGCTTGGCAGCAATTACTAAAACAGAGGAAGAAATGAGCATTTATTTGCCTTAGCAAGATTAGGGAGAAGAGAAAAGCAAAGTACCTCTGAAAGCAGAGGGACCTTTCCATCTCCCTACTCGAGCCTTCCCCTCTGAGAGTCCCTGCTGGAACCCTCTCTTCACTGGATCACAGCTGCTGCCTCTCTCACCTTGCAGCTTTCTATTCCTGACACTGACAGCTGCCTTAGACAGCAAGAAACTCTTCCCACACTTCTTAGGCAGCTGCATGCTCAGACAAACATATCTGGAGGCACCTGCAACTCAGAGAACTGGTTTTATGGTTCCAGCAGAGGCCTGGGATGAAAGGCAACCAACTGTTCTCCACATTGGCACCAAGCAGTAGTGCCTGAGACAGGAATCCCTCTGCCCTTTGCTCCAGTCCCCTTGCATCACGGGCACCAGGCTCAGGAGTCACTGCTGTGAAGCACTTCAGCACAGTGACAAGGGGCTGGATGTGGTGGACAACACAACACCTGACAGGGCCCCAGACCTTCTCAGTGCCCTGCCCTCTGCTGCTCACCCAGACGTGCTCTTGTCCTGGGTCCTTGCATCTGGCTCCGGAGCTCAGGCCGAAGGTGAAATTTCTTAGCTTCATCCACGAGGTCTCTGCACTGCAGGCTGCATCGGATGAAGGGCTGAGGGAAAACAAAAGTCATTGCTACAAGCCACCTGCTGGAAGACCCCTCAGAAGCACTGCCCTAGAGCCAGCCCTCCTCAGTTCAGACAGCACAGGAGTGACTTTGTGCAGGCTGTGGCCAGCGGAGTCCTGGTGCACACACTGCACACAAGGGAATGCGAACACTGAGTGCTGCTGGCTCAGCTCTCAAACCAACTCTGGCACTGCAGCTTCCACAGCCACTATACTGAAGAGCTAAGGAAAAGCCACTTCTGCCACATTAACCCAGCAGGAGCATGTGTGAGAAGGGACACTGGCAGTGAAGCTACACCTGGAATCAGCTTGGCTGGAGCTGCCCCACACAGCTCTGAGCACACAGCTGCCATCACAAAGAGGGAGCACAGCACAAGAGAGCAGTCTGGCTGCTGCTGCTGGCATCACTCCTGTGCACCTGGGGCATGGAGCTGTGAAGACAGCAGATGCAGGAGGCTATGCAGCCCTAGAACAGGCTCATCTCCTGGCATGATGTGCAATTGCCTTCCCTGGCTGAGGACCCAGACTGACCTCACCTGAGTGCTCAGTGACCTTCGGGCATCTGGTGCTGGGAGCTGCTGCATTAGGATTGATTTGCACAAGCTCTTGGTGCTTACACAGGAAGGGCAGGGTGCTCAGAACACAGGGACACACAGAGGGCCAGCACTCTTCTCCTTGTGCTGCCCTGGGATGATGTCCCACTGGTGTGTGTCACCTGCAGGCTGCAGAGGCCATGCTGTGCAGCAGGAAAGCTCAGGCCTTGCGTGCACACCACCCTAGGCTGCTTTGGGAACAGACCTCACTGGTTTGGTACCAGTCCTTTCAGTTTCAAGGGGACCACAACAATCTGGCCAGACAGACTTAGCTCTGGCACAGCTTCACTGCCTGCAGCTGCCCTTGGTTAAGAACATCTGTAAGTAGCAGCTGCACCCCAGCAGAGGAATGTTGCTGCCTCAGTCATTTCTCTGTCCATTCAACACGTGTTCAGCTGGAGAGTGGCCAGGGCTAGCAACCACTGCTTACCTCATCCCCCCAGCAAACCAGAATGCTGCCTTGAACTTCCCTGTGCCTTCCTGTCAAACCTTGCATGGGGTCAGCATCACTTCCTGTTTGGAATTAACCTTCTGGTGCAGAAGCTCAATTATCTCTCCCTGTCACCCACAGCTTGGTTTGCCTCTGCAACAACCCAGCCACACTCAGAATGTGGCAGTGCTGGCCCCAGACCTACACAGAATGGTCTGGGTTGGAAGGGACCTGCAAAGCTCATCCAGTCCAACCCCCTGCAGTCAGCAGGGACATCCTCCACTGGATCAGGCTGCCCAGAGCCCTGTCCAGCCTCACCTTGAATATCTCCAGGGATGGGCCCCAACCACCTCCCTGGGCAACCTGTTGCAGTGTTCCAGCAGTCTCATGGTGCAGAACTTGCTCCTCACACCCAACAGCTGCTGTCCTTCTCATGTACCTTCCAGGGCAATGGTTGCCATCTGCATGCCCAGGGGCCTGGCAGCCCTGCCATGTGAGGAAGGACTGAGAGAGCTGAGAGCCTTGAGAAGAGAAGGCTCAGGGGAGACCTTATTGCCATGGACCAGGACATAAAGGGTGGCTGCCAGAAGGGTGGAGACTTCCTTCCAAGACAAGGGGTGATGGGGACAAGGTACTGCTGGGGACATTCCCATTGGACTCCAGAAGAAAATATTTCCCATGAGGCTATCTGGACATTGGAATCAGCTCCCGAGGGAAGTGGAGGAGTCCCCAGCACTGGAAAGTTTTCAGACTCAGCTTGCCAGGCTACTGGGCACTGCGACTCCATCACCTAGGAAGGTTGGACCAGATGACCCTTGGGGTCCCTTCCAACCTGGCACTCTGTGATTTGCACCTAAACAACATCTGGGGACCCAATTCCTCACTAGAATTGCACAACGACAGCATTCAGCCTAGAGAAGGAGACCTGCTGGTGCTGGTGAGCTAAAGGCAGAGAGCCCTTGTTAGGAACTCTAATGGATGACACCAGAGAGGTGCTCAGAGGGGACAGTGACCAACTGCTCTGGACAGGGCACACTGCCAGCTGCCAAACTGTGACTGCTGGCACAGCAGCTCCTGCTGAGTATGACCTATGAGGAGGGGCTGAAGGAGCTGGGGGTGTTCAGGCTGGAGAAGAGGAGACTGAGGGAGACCTCATTGCTCTCTACAGCTCCCTGAAGGGAGGTTGGAGTGAGGAGGGGGCAGCCTCTGCTCCTGGATGGCAAGAAACAGGAGCAGAGGAAATGATTCCAAGCTGCAGCAGGAGAGGTTCAGGCTGGATGTTAGGAACTATTTTTGCACTGGAAGGTTCTCAGACATTGGAAAAGGCTGCCCAGGGCAGTGCTGCAGTCACTGTCCCTGGGGGTGTTCAAGCAGTGTGTGGAGCTGGTGCTTAGGGCCATGGTTTGGTGCTGACCCTTGGTTCTGGGAGGTCTCTTCCACCTGGATGTTTGCTGTGACTGCTCCACAGCCTGGGCAGTAGCAAGCACCAGCAGTGAAGGCAGCTCACACAGTGCTGTCAGTACAGGGTCAGAGGGCAGGCAGGGCAGGGGCAGAGGGCAGGGGCAGGGTGAGGAGTCAGGGGTCAGGGTACCTCGGTGTTGATGACGTCAGTGATGTCAGTGCAGTGTCAGCAGAGTGCAGGGTCAGAGGGCAGGGGCAGGGTACCTTGGTGTCAGTGATGTCAGTGCAGTGTCAGCAGAGTGCAGGCAGGGCAGGGTCAGGGCAGGGGTCAGGATCAGAGGGAGGGGTCAGGGTCAGAGGGCAGGGGTCGGAAGGCAGGGGTCAGGGTACCTTGGTGTCGATGACATCGGTGATGTAGCGTGGTGTCAGCAGAGTGCAGGCAGGGCAGGGTCAGGGCAGGGGTCAGGATCAGAGGACAGGGGTCGGAGGGCAGGGGTCAGAGGGCAGGGGTCAGGGTACCTCAGTGTCGATGACGTCGGTGATGTAGCGTGGTGTCAGCAGAGTGCAGGCAGGGCAGGGTCAGGGCAGGGGTCAGGATCAGAGGGAGGGGTCAGGGTCAGAGGGCAGGGGTCAGAGGGCAGGGGTCAGAGTACCTCGGTGTCGATGACGTCTGTGATGTAGCGTGGTGTCAGCAGAGTGCAGGCAGGGCAGGGTCAGGGCAGGGGTCAGGATCAGAGGGAGGGGTCAGGGTCAGAGGGAGGGGTCAGGGTCAAAGGGCAGGGGTCAGAGGGCAGGGGTCAGAGTACCTCGGTGTCGATGACGTCTGTGATGTAGCGCGGTGTCAGCAGCGGCATCCGCACGTACTGCAGCAGCTCCGGCAGTGACGCCTCCCGCTCCTTCTTGGAGTGCTTCACCCAGTTAATAACTGCCTCAAACACTGGCTCCTCTGAGTCCACCTGCAGAGAGGAGGCAGGCACTGGGCAGGCTGCAGGGCACCTCAGCCATTAGGGTGCCCAGGCTGCAGACATTGCTTCCCAGGCAGCAAGAGGGCAGGGTGCTGTGAGCGAGAGCCTGCTATAGAGCACCCAGGAGCTGTATCTACGGAAGGCACTGGGAGATTGCCCTCATTTTCCCTTGCTTCAGACAGTGTTTGTATTTTCCTTACAGCTGGCAGCAGTAAAGAAACCCCAACCCCTGGCAGCAGGAGCGTCAGCCTTGTGGTAGGCAGCAGAGCCAGAAGCTGGCAGCCACTGCTGCTGGGAGAGCACAGCCACAGGCAGTCACCTGCAGGGCAGCTCCCTGACTTCTCAGCAGAGCAGGAGCTATGGTCCTGCAGCATCATGGAGATGATCAGACCCATGCTTCCTTCTCATGGAGCAGCATCTCCCTCACCCCCTATGCAGCCCTGTGCCCAGGCACTGCCCCTGTAACACCTGAGCCAGCCCAGGTACACTTCAGGGGTTTTCATTTCAGTGCACATTAAAGAAACTACAAAGAACTGTATGGCAGAGTGGGAACCCCAGGGGTGTTGCTGCTCATTTCTGCTTATCTTCTGCTCTGACCAATTTATTTCTCTCTCCATTTTGGATTTGCAGAGATGATAGTGACTAGGCCATCTAAGCCTGACACTTGGAGAGAGCCTCAGGTGCTCTGGAAATCTGCAATTGCCAAATGGTAAAAAGCTCTACAATGTATTAGGCTTGGTTTTCTTTTTCTGCACATCATCAGAGCTACCAAAGTAAAAGCAAATCAGGCAGGAATTTATTATGTCATGAGGTCTGTTAGCTGTTATTGAAGATGGAGATAAAAGGAGCTCTGTAAAAGGGAACCTTCCCACCCAGACACTGGGTCCACTTTGAAGCTGTCTGCTGCAGACTGTTGTGAAGCAGGGAGCCACAGAGGTTAATTATGTAAGGCAATTTTTCCAAGACACTGATTTACCTTTGTGTAATTTGAAATGGCCTCTTTCTATCTGAATTAGAGGGAAAGGACAGGCAGAGCTCACAAAAAGAGAGCAGAGCACTTGATTGTTCCAAATCTTCCCCAGCTTCAATGCAAAAATCTCCTATCCTTTTACTCCCTCCAGACTGACTCTCCTGTGATACACTTCCTGCTTTTGTTGGTTTGCTTTGTTTTCTGAGCAACACTAAGCAGAGCCTGGCAGTGAAGCCCTGCCATGATATCCCCTCAGCAGCCAGGGGCCTTTCAGGAGGCACTCCCTCAGCAGCACCTCAGCCCCGCACAGCCACAGCTACCTTGGCTCCCTTCACCTTCTTCAGGTGTTCCAAGGAACCCACACCTCCCTGTGTGTCTGCAGGGCCTGAGTCAGTCCTTCCCACCCACACTGGATTCCACCCTGCCTGTGTGGATCATTTGGGCAGCTTGCTGGGGTCATGCTCAAGCTCCTGATGACTCCTGTGCAGAACCCCTCTGTCAGTACTCACCACAGCCCAAATAAGCTCAAACCCTCACAGCACTAGACCTGTGGCTTGTTAAACACCAAAGCTTTGAAACCTTTCTCCACTGCTCACCTTGGCCTGCACCAGGGTCCTTCACTGCTATCTTGGCTGCTCTCTCTCAAGCAGGCTCATTAACAAGAGGATGCCAGCTTGGCAGAAGGCCACTTTCAAGGCATACATCAGGAATTCTCCTCTGGCTGCCCCTGCATTGGCTTTCCAGGAATGCCACCAGGTATCACTTACATTGGCTTGCTTCTCTGGGTTCCTGTTCCTGTGAACTCTGCACTCTTCAATTACCTCTTTAGGACTGCAGCAAACACCAACTCCTGACAAAGTCCATCTCCATAACAAAATCAAGTCCCCTCCCCATTACCAGGCAATGTTCATCTTACTCATAGGAAATATGGACAAAAGCATTTCACAGCTTCCAGCTAAACAGTAAATCCTCCAGAAAGCAACTTTCAGGGAGCTGAATCTGCACATAGCTTCCTGAAGAGGCATTCTGCTGCTTGTCACAGCACAGGACACCAAATGCCTGGCATGACAAATGCATTCCTCCTGCTCCTCAGCAGCAGGCAAAGGTCTACAAATAGAACTTCAAGTATTGGGGATATGACTGAAATGCAGGCATTGAGGCTGCCTGGCTTTGTAACCTCCCCCAGGGGAAGCAGGAGACAAAGCAGGGCCTCTGCAGAGGTAATTCACTGTGATGGCCTCACTTGCAAGGAACAACAAATCCTGACCCAGGAGCTGCACATTACTGACCACTTTTGGGGGTGACAACAAATCCTGACCCAGGAGCTGCACATTAGTGATGAAATTTGGATGACAGGGCTAGAAAAATTAAAAGAAGCTTCTTGGAAATGGAATTTCAAATGAGGAGCTGTGTGAGGAGTCTGTCCTGGTGTCAATGCTTTGCACAGTAACGGTACTTTTCAGGTTTTACCTGAATTTCATCACACTTGATGAGCTTTTCAACCTCTTCTTGATTTAAGAGGATAAACTCTTCATGCTGAACCACCTCTGGAAAATGTTTCTGGCTGAAGACCTCTGCAGCTTGCATTAGATCCACACAATTGTGTGTCTCAGCAAAATCCCGAATGCCCAAACAATTTGATGGATCCAGCTGGCTTTCTAGAAACTCACAGCAAGCTTGTTTCACACCTAGGGAAGATTGGAGTGGTGAATGAGCACTGCATGCTTCCTGCCCAGGCACTGCTCTGCAAAGGGCTTCAGGAGAGAAAGGGCACAACAAGCAATGACAACCCAACCCAGACAGGCAGCTTCAAAACACTACAGGAACACAGCATGCAGAGAGGTCTTGGGAGGGATGTGCAAACATGAGGCAGCAAACATGAGAGGTTTGGGCTGTTTGGAGCTCTATCTGAGCTGCTTGAGAGAGGCCAAGGATGTTGAAGGGCCCAGAGCACTGCCTGATGAGGAGAGGCTGAGAGCCCTGGGGCTGTTTAGTCTGGAGAGGACAAGGCTGAGAGGGACCTGATCAATGTCTATCAATAGCTGAGGGCTGGGGGTCAGGAAGGAAGGGAGAAGCTCTGCTCACTTGTGTCCTGGGATAGGACAAGGGGCAATGGATGGAAACTCCAGCACAGGAGGTTCCACCTCAACATGAGGAGGAACTTCTGCACTGTGAGGGTCCCAGAGCCCTGCAGCAGGCTGCCCAGAGAGGTTGTGGAGTCTCCTTCTCTGGAGCCTTTCCAGCCCTGTCTGGATGTGTGACCTGTGCCAGTTTCTTTGCTCCTGCTCTGGTAGGGGGTTGGACTGGAAGATCTCCAGAGGTCCCTTCCAACCCCTGACATCTGTGATCCTGTGAACTCTGGAACTAGGAAAAGACTCCAACGTGAGCTGCCCTTCATGGGTCATAAACAAAACCTGCAGATGCCAGTGGCTGCAGCTGCCTGAACTCTGCGTCTTCTCGGAGGTCTTTCTGATTGTTGCCTGAGATTTGGGATCATTGCAAGGGATGCTCCCAAGGTGCTTGTGGAAGGACATCAACCAGCTTGTCACCAACCCAGACAGGGCACATCCAGTGACATCTCCTCAGGAGCCAGCAGTGCCCTCATGCAGCCCAAAGGCAGCTGTGTGCTGGGCTGCAGCCAGGGGAGTGTGGGCAGCAGGGCAGCAGAGGGGATTCTGCCCCTTGGCTCTGCTCTGCTCAGACCTCACCTCCAATCCCCAGTACAAGAAGGACCCAGAGCTGTGGAGTGAGGCCAGAGGAGGCCACAAAGATGCTCCAAGGGCTGGAGCAGTTCTGCTGTGAGGCCAGGCTGAGGGAGCTGGGGGTGTGCAGCCTGGAGAGGAGAAGGCTCCAGGGGGACCTCAGAGCTGCCTGCCAGGACCTGAAGGGATCCTGCAGGAAGGCTGCAGAGAGACTTTTGCTGAGGGTGTCTGGAGACAGGCCAAGGGGGAATGGTTTGGAGCTGAGGCAGAGCAGGGTTAGACTGGAGCTGAGGAAGAAGTTCTTCAGTGGGAGGGTGGTGAGAGTCTGGCACAGGTTGCCCAGGGAGGCTGTGGCTGCCTCCTCCCTGGGGGTGTTCAAGGCCAGGCTGGATGAGACCTTGAGCAGCTGAGCCTAGCTGAGAGGTGTCCCTGCCCGTGGTGTGGATGTTGCAGCAGATGATCTCTGAGGTGTCTTCCAACCTGAGCCACCCTAGCACTCTATGATCTAGGATTTGTCTGCTAGTAGAAGTTGACTGAGCTGTAACATTTCTGTGCTACACAGCCCACAGCTCCCCTTGGGAATTCTCAGGCAGAAACAGAGTAGCCCAAGGCAGGGAACAATAACCTGGTTCATCATCTACTTTCTTCACTCAAGTCAGTTCCTCTAGCAATGAGAGCACAGCACACAAGACAACAGGAGCCTGACACCAGTGTTCAGAGGTCATCCCTCCCACAACCCACAGAGGGTCAGACAAACCAAACAGCAGCAGTGGTACCATTTGTGCTGATGCTTGGCAATTACCTTTCAGCTGGAGCAGACAAGCTGCTGGGAGCAGTTCCTGGACGTTCTCCACTGTCACATGAACAGTTTCTGTGTACACAAAGTCCAGCAGGATCTCCATGGTGGAGGCTGTCAGGCCCTGGATATCTACATAGGGTTTGTCTTTCTCTGAGAGCTGTGGATCAGAAGGGAGACAAAGGTTAATTTTCCAGTGAAGTGATCAAAAAGCCAACAGTGCTCAGCAGATAGTTAAGCTGTGAGCTGCCAGAGAGCTTTCACAGAACCAGAGAATGTTAGGGGCTGGAAGGGACCTCTGGAGCTCATCCAGTTCAAACCCCTGCCAGAGCAGGAGCACCCAGGGCAGGGCACACAGAACACATCCAGGTGGGGTTGGAAAGTCTCCAGAGCAGGAGACTCCACAACCTCTCTGGACAGCCTGCTCCAGGCTCTGCCACCCTCACAGGGACAAAGTTTTCCCTCCTGTTCCCATGGCACCTCCTGTGCTCCAGCTTGCCCCCAGTGCCCCTTGTGCTGTCCTTGGCCATCCCTGAGCACAGCCTGGCTCCAGCCCTGCACATCTTTATCCCCAGCCATGAGGGCAGCCCTCAGGCTGCTCTGCTCCAAGCTCCAAGCCCCAGCTCCCTCAGCTGTGCTCACAGGAGATGTTCCACTGCCTGCAGCAGCTCTGGGGCTCTGGGCTGGACTCTCTCAAGCAGTTCCCTGAGGTCCGTCTTGACCTGAGGGGCCCAGAACTGGACACAATATTCCAGCTGTGGCCTCAGCAGGGCAGAGTAGAAGGACAGGAGAACCTCTTACCAGACTCCACCCTTGTCCTTGTTGGATTCCATTCCATTCCATTCCTCCCTACCAGTTCTGCAGCCTGTGCAGGTCTGGCTGAATGGCAGCACAGCCTGAGGGCTGTCAGCCACTGCTCCCAGCTTGGTGTCATCAACAAACTGTTTGGCAGTGCCCCCTGTGCCCTCAGCCAGGTCACTGATGAACTGTACTGAACAGTACTGGGCCCAGTACCAGCCCCTGAGGGACTCCACCAGCTACAGGCCTCCAGCTGGACTCTGCCCCACTGACCACAGCTCCTGTGCTTTCTCCTTGTGAGTGAGAAGAAGGAGAGAGCTTCCCTCCAGAATTCATTGGAGGGTGAGAGAGAGAAAGTTCATCATGGAGCAGGAGTGCAGTCAAACTGCTCTGTAAACGAGCAGGCTGAGGTCAGAGAGCAGAAATGACAGCAGGTGTTGGGGAAAGACATCTAAAGCCTCTCCTCCATGCAGCAACTCCAGGCTTTACCAGAAGGAAGAGTCCAGGAGGCTTCCTGCCTGTGACATCCTGCACCTCACCACCCTGCTCTGAAACCAGGCCAAAGAAAATCCTTTCCTAACTGTTCAGTTCCTGACCCATTCTGCAAGCTTATGGTGAAGGTTTCTAAATAGAAATAGGTGAGGAAGGTCAGACTGAAGGGTGAGATGGCTGGGAGGGAAGGGTGAGATGGCTGGGAGGGAAGGGTGAGATGGCTGGGAGGGAAGGGTGAAGTGGAGCCTTGGCTTCAACTCATGTAAGCCAAATGATCACACACACAGCAATGGTACTTCTACCATCCTGCCCAGTTCCCTGACCATTTTATCACCTCTAAGATGCAGCTTTTTGGACTCATTATTGTTTCCAAGCAGTGCTACCCTCTCAGCAGTCAACATTCAGGAACAGCAGATTCTGTGAATCCACCAAAGTCACAGCTCTGTAGGCACAGACCAGAGAGCTGAGGGCAGAGAGCATCATCGTTGTGCCTCTGCATGCATCACAGAGCTACAGGCACAGCACCTGATGGTTCATCAGCAGTGGCTAGCAGCTGGGCTCACTGACCACACTCTGCTCAGAGCTGTAAGCTCATCAGCACGACTGGACCTCAGCTGAAGGATGTCTCCATGCAGCACACTGCAAGCCCAGCCTCATCTCCAGGCACTCCTGAAGCAGCCAGAGTCAGTGCAAGCAGGGCTCAGATGAAAGACCATGACTTCTCTTGCTAAGGATGAGTCTGAAGCTGCTGGCAGACAGATTGAGCAGAGACTCAGTGACCAGAAACGTGACCAGAGCATCACCACTTGCCCTAGAAACTGCCACAGCTGGGGAACAAAGGTAATGCAAAAGTAGTGAAGGATGTTCCTGCAGAGGCATTCGATGACACAGCAGCAGAAGGGCAGAAATGTGACACAGACACAGACAGATGCACAGCACAGCAAAGAGAAACTGAACCACAGAAAATCTCTGCTTGGAAGAGGCCTCCAAGCTCATCCAGCCCAGCCCTGACCCAGCACTGCAGGCTCAGCACCAAACCACATCTCTAAGCACCAGGTCAATGCTGCTTGAACACCCCAGGGATGGTGACTGCAGCATTGCCCTGGGCAGCCTGTTCAAATGTCTGAGAACCTTCCAGTGCAGAAATATTTCCTAACATCCAGCCTGAGCCTCCCCTGGTGCTGCTTGGAACCATTTCCTCTGCTCCTGTCCCTTGCCATCCAGGAGCAGAGGCTGTCCCCTCCTCACTCCAACCTCCCTTCAGGGAGCTGTAGAGAGCAATGAGGTCTCCCTCAGCTTCCTCTTCTCCAGCCTGAACACCCCCAGCTCCCTCAGCCCCTCCTCTAGCCCAGGGGCTCTAGACCCTTCCCCAGCTTTGTTGCCCTTCTCTGGACCTGCTTCAGCCTTCCAGGAGTGAGGGGCCCAGAGCTGAAGACAACACTCAAGGTGTGGCCTCACAAACACAGGAGGCAATGATGACACTGGAAGGAACTTGAGGGAGGAGGCCTTCAGGTCTGTTGACAGAGTGAATAAACTTTATGGCATCCAGAGGCAGAAAGAAACAGCAAATGACCTCAGCTGCCCTGCTCTCTGACAGGCCCTGGCACTGTGCTTGGAAGCTAAGCTGAGTCCCTAGCTTGGGCTGGACACAACCTTCCCAAAAGAAGACAACAGATAAAGGTCACCAAAGGTCAGAACTGGGCAGACAAGATGTCCACCTGCTTCCACCCAGCAAATGCAGACAGAAAGCAGAGCTATGCAGAAGAAAGAGGATAAGAGGTTACAAACATCTACTGACAGGAGACCAGGAGGGCACCAGACCTGCTGGTAATGGATTGCACTGCACCAGGTGGAAGCTGTAAACATCTGCTCCCCACAGGGCAGCCTGCAGCTGGCAAAGAAGCTCCTGTTCCCACCACCAAAATTCAGTAACCAGCCCAAACATAACCACATGGCCAACACTGACAATCACCTCCTGCTCCCCTTGTACTGCTGCTTGGTTGTTCCTTGCCTCATAGTTTACTCACACAGAATGGCTCAGGTTGGAAGGGACCTTAGAGATCATCTATTCCAACCTCCCCACCATGGGCAGGGGCACCTCTCAACTAGACTCAGCCTCTCAAGGCCTCATCCAACCTGACCTTGAACACCCCAGGAAGGAGGTATCCACAACCACCCTCATACTGAAGAACTTCTTCCTAAGATCCAGCCCAAACTTACTCTCTCACATGTTAAGATTGCTTGGAAGGAAGAATTTCAGGTCATTCACACTATGTATGATGCAGAAGAACTTGGGAGCCCAGCATCATACCTGAAAGGAGGATCTCAGAGTGGAGATGACCTGATTCTGAACATCCCACGTGGGCTCTGAGCAGTAGCTCCAGCAGCACAGGCAGTGCTGGAGCAGTGCCCTTGGTGCTGTGCTGCTGGGGCTGAGAGTCCCTCTTCTGTCAATGACTCCCAGTTGATCCTTGAGGTCCCTTCCACCCCTGACTATTCTATGATTCTATAATCCACATATCTAGACTCAGCAATGAGAATCATCATCACACAAGAGGGATCCAAACACAGCACAGCAGCTTTCCTTCTGCAGGTGCTGGTGTCCATCACAGCTCTGCACCCCTGCTCTGACAGTTTCAGATGTTTAACATCAGAGCCAGCAGGAAGGGAAGCAGGAAGGGGTTGGTGCTGCCTCATGTGAACACATCTCACAAGCATCTGACAGCACAGAACCAGAAATCAGCAGAAGCATCCAGCCAAACAATTCCCAGAATTACAGAGAGCCACTTGGAGGCAGCAGAAATTTTCCCCCAGGATGCCCAACTTGCTGAAAGCCTCAAGGCAGCAGCTGCAGGTCCCAGCTCTGCTGTGACACAGGATGTTGCTGTCTCCCACTCCAGCCATCACTCATCTGATGCACTCTGTAGGACCATGGGCCTGAAATCTTGGACCCTTTATCAAAGTCCACTTCTTGGTTTTGCCTTCTCTAATGTAGACACACAAGAGCCTATTGTGACAAACCCTTCCAGCTTCTTCTCACCTAGAGGGGACAAGAAATGCTGGCCTGGCAGTGTGTGTGCTCACTGCACCCTGGGAGGTGGTCACAGCACACAGAAGGTGACCATTTAAGAACCTGGAAACAGAAGCTGTTTATTTTCAGAGTAAGAAGAATATTTCTCCACATTCTAGGGGGGGAAAAAACCTTCAATTTCAAGAAAAATTAAAAACACAATCTTAAAACCACTACAGCCAGGCTTCAAGTCAATACTGAGCTATTTCTTTCTGAAGTGGAGCCAAGGATCAGCTCCTAACACATCCCAAGTTATGCTGCCTTGCCCAAGCAAAGACAGAAATGCCAGCACACAGCCAGGATCCAGGGCAGCCTTTGCTAGAGCTGCTCATCAGCTCTCACAAGGAAGAACTCTGCAGATAACTTTGCTGGGGGCTGCAGTTTCCCCACACTGCTCAGCACAGGGGCACAGAAAAGTGTGGTCCAAGCCAGGGGCCCAGCAGGTGGTCAGTGGCTTCTCTCAGTTAGGATAAAGGGGAGAAATTAATATGAAGTAAGGTTGAGAACTTTAAAAAGTAAATGTGAGAGTCAGAGGAGAAAGAAGGAAGGGAATGAGGCTTGGCAAGTGCAGATCTTTATGGTGACAATCTCTGATGGCAGCCTCAGTGCCACACTGGCCTTGCACAGACACCACACCATGAACCACAGCAGGGGCAGTTCCGAGCAAAGCCTTCTGCAGCCTAAGGCTGACAACAGCCACAGGTCACAGCCAGCCAGGCAGTCCTCACACTTGGGGGTGAGGGATGAGACCCAAAGGAAGCCCTCACAGAGACTCTCAGTCCATTTATGCCACACAGCATTTGGAGTTCCCTCAAGTTACAGCCAAGGCTGAAGTGCTCTGTGCCCAGCAGTGCTTGGAGAGCAGCCAGATCCTGTCCCATGACACTCACCCAGACACTTGTCACTGACACCCAGGCCATGCAGGTGCACTCTGAGGCTCACCAATATGTCATTTCCTGGAAAGAAGGCTCTGCCACAAGCACTCAGTGGCTGTGGGAGCCACTTGGCAGCTTTGTCATTTGGGGGCTTCCATATGAAAAATAAAATGTGGGAGAAAAACCAAACTGAGCAGAAGGGAAACCCTTAAAGCAGTGGCAGTGGGGGGTGTGAGGTATCACAGAATCAGAATCAACCAGGTTGGAAGAGACCTCCAGAGGTCATCAGGGACATCCTCCAGGGCCCTGTCCAGCCTCACCTTGAATATCTCCAGGGATGGGCCACAACCACCTCCCTGTACAACCTGTTGCAGTGCTCCAGCAGCCTCCTGGTGCAGAACTTGTTCCTCACATCCAATCTCAATCTGCTCTGCTCTCATTTCAAACCATTGCCTCTTGTCCTGTCCTTGCAGGCCTTTGGGAACAGTCCCTCTGCAGCCTTCTTGTAGCCCCTTCAGGTACTGGCAGGTTGCTATTAGGTCTCCCTGGAGCCTTTTCTTCTCCAGGCTGAACACCCCCAGCTCCCTCAGCCTGTCCTAGCTGCAGACCAACCTCCCCACTGCATGCACTTCTTTCTGTAGGAAGAGTTAAATCTATGAATGAAGGCCACCATGAATGTCACAATTAAAAGAAGAATGTAAAGAAGGAAGGAGAGAGAATCTCAGCTTAGACCCAAAGTAGATCCTCAGCCTCTGGTAATGGCCACAAAGGACTTTCTGCAGCACACAGACCTCAGCAGAGTGCCTACACGAAGTCCAAAAGCATTGACAGGAACCTTGAGGCCATCACAAAGCAGCAGACTCTGCTGTAATGCTGTGCACCTCCAAACTATTGGTAACCAGACAACTCCAGCCTCCAGGGACCCAATTGGCTTTCCCTGATTTTCTTTTAAATTACATTTGCCTAATGCAGAGAAAGCAAAAACCTGACCAATGTACACATTTCCTGAAGAGGGGCAGGAAAGATCCTGGTGTGTGGTCAGGCTACATATGGCTTTTCTTGGTGGCTTTTCACAGGACTTTACAGCCTAAACTAAAGCACCTGCAGAGAGGTAAGCAGCAGACAGCTCTGTCACAGTGCACAAAACAAAGAAGAAAATGATGCTCTCCTTCAAGGACTACTGGGCTAGCAGGGAGCTCTTTAGGACCCTTGAGCTACTTGGTCATTTTTCTCCTTGCTAATGGGGAAGTTGTAAGATAAGAGGAGCACCTTCTGGAAAACAAGGCCACAAAGATTGATTCACTTAGAGGAGAGGAGACAATGCCAGGCAGAGCATCTCCATTTCACAGCGAGCTGGAGCAGCAGCTTCAGCTCAGATCTCAGTGACTCAGAAACCCAGCACCAGGCAGCACACCAAAGGTCCTCACAGGAGGCCTGCCAAGCACAGCACCTGGGGCTTGGAGCCTCAGCCCCTCACCCAGGGGTGCAGGGTGACATCCTCTGCACAAGAACAGCACAACCCACCCTGTACCTGCTGATCAGCCAGCGTGAAACAGGGGCCAAGAGCAGGAGGCAAATCCCTCTGCTCAGTGTGAGGGCAACACCTGATTCACCACCCAGCCTTGGGTACACAGCATGGCTCACAGGTCTGACCAGGACTGGGATCCTCAGCAAGAAAGATGCCCAGGTGCATGAAGACCATAAACCACCACTACAAACCCCAGCAAATGTATCAGAGCCTTCTGGTTTGCCAGCTCAGCCTGGCAGCTCTCTGGTGCACAGGTTGGTCATGCAGCTGACAATGATACAGGACAACAGTCCCAAACTGCAGCCTCTAACTCCCACCGTGCCAGGAAGGAAAGGCTCTGGGCCATCACGAGGAGACCCAGAATCACCCTAAAGGGCTCTAGGGCCACCAGGAGAGGATTCTGGGCCACCAGGAGAGAATCTAGGGTCATTACAAGGAGCTCCAGAGAAACCAAGAGCCACCATGGGAGGATTCAAAGCCACCATGGAGGGTTCCAGAGCCACCACGGAGGGATCCATTATGCTCCAGGATCACCACGGTGGGGGATCCAGGGCCACCATGGAGAGATCCCGAGGGCTGCAGGCTCACCACGGTGGGCAACCTGTGCCACTGCGGGGGGCGGCAGGCCCAGCTGCTGAACGAGCGGCCCGAGCCGCGGGCGGCCCTGCCTCCTGCCCCCGCGGCGCTGCACAGGGCCGGCGGCAGCCGCACTCCCGGGGCGCACCGACCTCGCTGGTGAACATGGCGCAGAAGTAGTCGCTGCAGGCGGCCAGGACGATGCGGTGGGCCGGGAAGTCCTTGTGCTCCACGCGGAGGGTGACGTCGCAGAGCGTGTTGCTCTTCCGCAGGGCGTTCATGGCGTTGAGGATGGACTTGGCGTGCGAGTTGGTCATGATGTCCTTGGGGGGGGCCATGGCGCCCGGCACCTGCGGGCACAGCCAGCACGGCCACATGTCACGGCCCGCCCGCCGCGCCGCCAGGGGGCGCCCTCCGGCCGCGCCCGCACCGCCCCTCCCTCTCCCCTTCCCTGCCCCGCCTGGGCCGCCCCCGCCCCGCGCCGCCCCGCGCCACCCCGCACCGGCGGCCGCAGCCCTCGGGCGGCCACAGCCCACGGGCCTCCCGTGGCCAAGGGTCTCCCGCGCCGCCTCCACCCGTCAAAACGCGGCCCGCCCGCACTCACCGCCGCGGGGAGAGGTCCCGGCCCGCACGCCTATCCTCCCCCCGCCCTTCCCTCTCCCCGTTCGGCGCGCTCTGATGACGTCATGGCGCCGCCCCGCCCCCTGCCCCGCCCTTGCTACCTCTCCGTTGCCAGGCAACGGCCTCCTGCCACCGCCCCGGCCTGGGCAGGGCTCTGCCGTCCGCCTCCGGCAGCGGCTGCACCGGGCACCGGGGATGCTCCGGCCCAGCGCGGCCGAGCGCTCCCGCGTAGGGGCGGTGGAAGCGGTGCCGAGTTGACCGCTGCACAGCGGCGGCAACGGCCGCGGCTTGCTCGGGTCTGGGGGAGTCCGAGACAAACGTTACAGTTTCAGTCACCTCGGAGCGGGTGGGACTGGGGCCGCGGGCAGGCCGGGGTCCGCGGGCAGGTCCCTCACAGCCGGACACGGCTCACACTCTGCCTGCCTGTTTGGTCACTCCTCGAGGGCGAACACCTTGGAACCGGCCCTACGGGGATGCTGGAGCCAAACCGGCAGCGAGGGCCTCGGAGCCTGCTTTCCAATCCCAGGATTTTCAAACGCGTGCTATTTTTGATCTCTTCCCCCACGCACAGCTCAACAGCTCCGGCAGATCGCCTCCAGCTGACAGCCCTGAGCTCGTGGTGGCTGCCGCCTCCGCTTTCCCTCCAGCTCATTTCCATCCTGCTGGGCGGCTGGGGATGCATTTTAAAACCTGAAGCTCTGCATATCGCCAGGAAGTCATCATAGAGTCATTGTTAGTGACGTGAGATAAATGCTCAGCTAAATGTAGAACACGTTCCCAGTTAAATCTGTACATGGAGGTTAAGATATTATCCCGGCCTGGAGGCTGATCGTAACTCATAAGCTTCCTGCTCAGAGGGGTGGGATCAGTCTGCTCAGAGGCTGCATCTAGAACATGAGCCTAGAGGATTTGTTAGGCCTTAGCTGTACTAATCCAGCAAGCAAAGGATTGGCAAGATCCAGCAGCTGGAGATGAGAGATCAGTGTTTAACCAGGAGGGCAGTTGGCCACTCCCCCCAGAGCTGCCCTCTGCCGTGGGGGATTCTTTAACGCAGCTGCAAAGTCTCTTTCTCCAGAGCCAGTTCAAGCAGAAGTTACTGTGCTGGAGGCAGGTACCAGTAAGTGAAACTTTGTGTCATACTCCAGCATCCTACTCCTAGAGCTTAAATCAAGAGGCATGTTTGACCAGAGTGTCAGCACTGACTGTCAGTCCACCAGAGATGCAGCCTGGAGCCATGGAGAAAAGAAGCCAGCAGAGCCTGCACAGTGCTTCCCTTCCCCCCTGTGCTCCTCAGTTCCCAGCAGATGCACAGAGTCAGTCCTCTGCATCCACCTCCTGCTGAATTTCCGAGGACATAGATGAAATATAGCTGAAAGGAGGTTGCAATGAGGTGGGAGTTACTCTGTTCTCCCAGGTATCAGGTGATAGAAGGAGAGAAAATGGCCTGAAATTGTGCCAGGGGAGGGTTAGGTTGGAGAGGAGGAAAAATTTCTTTGCTGGAGGAGTGGTCAGGGATTGGAAGAGGCTGCCCAGGGAGGTGGTGGAGTCCCCATGGCTGGAGGTGTCCAAGCAAGGTGTGGCCATGGCACTTGGGGCCATGGTTTGGTGGCCATGGTGGGGTTGGGTTGAAGGCTGGATCTGAAGGCCTTAGAAAGCTTTTCCAACCCAAACAATTCTATGATTCTATGACCTCTTTGATGGTACTCAAGTCCTGTTTAAAAGACTCCATGGCTCCCTTTATTTTTTTATCCCAAGATGTTCTTTTCCATCCCAGGAAAACAAAGGCAGCCACAGTGCAAAGTGCACATCGAAATGGAACTTTATAGCACAAAGAGTGAAAAATAGCTCACAGAGAGCAATGCTCTGCTGCATGTTGGGAAACACACAATCTTAGGTTGGATATTGACAGATGTAGTGAGTTGCTCTCCATGTTGATGCCCCTCACTTAATTTTTCCTTTCAAAGAAATTTTTTAAAATAGGAAAAAGGGATTTGAAGCAGAGGGAGAAAAAGTCCTCATCTGCTTTGTAACAGTGTGAAGAAGAGCAAGGTACATCCTAGGGCTCAGAAGTGACCTACAGATGAACTCACCACAGTAACACTGCTTCAGGAGAAGGCAATATTGATAGAGCAAGGGCTTGGAGAATGGTCCTGTCAGTCCCTGTGTGTGAGAATGGGGTCCCCTCACATGCTGGTGATGCTCCTGAGAACATGCTCTCAAAGACAGCCACAATATACCCAGACAAGGCCCCGAGAAACTTAGTGGCATAGAATCACAGAATCACAGAATGATTGAGGCTGGAAAAGACCTCTGGGATCATCAAGTGCAGCTTCTGACCTAACACCACCACCTCAGCTAAACCCTGCCACCAAGTGCCACATCCAAGCTTTTCTTGAAGACCTCCAGGGATGGTGACTCCACCAGCCCCCTGGGCAGTCCATCCCAGTGCCCACTCAGCCTTTCTGAGGAAGTGGTTCCAGAGGGACCTGGACAGGCTGGAGAGCTGGGCACAAGCCAACCTCATGAGGTTCAACAAGACCAAGTGCAAGGTCCTGCATCTGGGTCGAGGCAATCCCAAGTACAAATACAGGCTGGGCAGGGACTGGCTGGAGAGCAGCCCTGAGGAGAGGGACTTGGGGGTGCTGGGGGAGGAGAAGCTCAACAGCAGCTGTCAGTGTGCACTTGCAGCCCAGAGAGCCAAGCAGAGCCTGGGCTGCAGCAGCAGAAGTGTGGCCAGCAGGGCCAGGGAGGGGATTCTGCCCCTCTGCTCCACTCTGCTGAGACCACACCTGGAGTACTGCATCCAGTTCTGGAGCCTCTGTTACAAGAGGGCTATGGACATGCTGGAAGGTGTCCAGAGAAGGGCCACCAGGATGAGCAGAGGGCTGGAGCTGCTCTGCTATGAGGACAGACTGAGAGAGTTGGGGTTGTTCAGTCTGGAGAAGAGAAGGCTCTGAGGAGACCTTCTTGTGGCCTTCCAGTATCTGAAGGGAGCTCCAAGAAAGCTGGGGAAGGACTTTGGAGGGTATCAGGGAGTGACAGGACTGGGGGGTTGGAATAAAGCTGGAAGTGGGGAGATTCAGACTGGATGTGAGGAAGAAGTTCTTCCCCATGAGAGTGGTGAGAGCCTGGAATGGGTTGTCCAGGGAGGTGGTTGAGGCTCCATCCCTGGAGGTGTTTGCAGCCAGGCTGGATGAGGCTCTGGGCAGCCTGATCCAGTGTGAGGTGTCCCTGCCCATGGCAGGGGGGTTGGAACTGGCTGAGCCTTGTGGTCCCTTCCAACCCTGACTGATTCTATCATTCTATTCTATGATTCTAATATCCAGCCTAAACCTCCCCTGGCACAACTTCAGGCCGTGCCCTCTTGTCCTGTCAGAAGTTGCCAGGGAGAAGAGCCTGACTCCCATCTGACTACAACTTCCTTTCAGGCATGTTGGTGTTGCCTCTTGGCTTGGTTTAAGGAGTGAGACAGAGCTCTTTAACTCTCCCCAAAGGAGTTCAGGAAAACCACTGCCCTCTGGATTGGGTGGAATTAGAAGGTTCAAATGGAAACGCTGTTCATCACCACATACTCCAGTGCACAGCATAGAAAACAAATCCATAGTACATCTTGGACATGGTTCTCCAAAACCTCCACCTTCCTCCAAACCAGGCCAAACCCCAGGCCCCAAATGCCCCTCTGCCCCCTGCCTCTCTCCCCCGTCTCCCCATACCAAACCCAAGTGATGCAGTTAAAATTTAGCTTGCCAGCTGCAGACCCCAGCCAGGCTGCTCCAGGTCTAGCTCCCAGGCATAGCAAAGATAAGGGAGCCAGCTGGGAAGGGAGAGAGAGAGGGAGAAGAAGGGGAAGAAGCTGAGTGCAGCCAATTTGCATAGAGGTGCAGGGTTTATGGGAATGACATAACAAAAGATTGCACTTTCTGGTTGAAAAGGCATCAGCCTCAAACCATAACACCTCTGCTTTGAGAGGGGTGGGACTGCAGGCCTCCAGAGTTCTCTAGACCTGTGACCTAAGTTGTTCTTCCAGTCTGTGTTAGTGTCCACAGAGCTAAATTCCTTGAGCTGGCTTGATAGGACTTGTCCTGTCCTTGGAGTGTCCTCTGGGATTGCATAAGAAGGTCCCAGCTAGTCCAGTATGGGGAGGAGATGTGGGAGAAGCCTAAACATGGGTTTGCTTTTGGGTTGCTCCCTCAGGCTGGCTCAGACTCAGAAACCTGTTGGGCCAGTGGCAGCCCAGCCAGTGGAGGAGTGCCTGTGCTGGGGTGTGTGTGACAGGGCAGCTGGGACGTGGTGGGATGAGATCTGGCCCTGCAGGAGTGTTGAGTCTGGTGTGTGGCAGACCTGTTCAGGCCAGCCAGGGCCTGGCTCCTGCTACCCTGCAGTCCTCCCAGGACTACCCTGAAGGACTACCCTGCTGCCAGGACTACCCTGGCCAAACCACAGCACTCATGGTGACTCAGCTGTTGTCCCAGCCCTGTGCTAGGCCTCCAGGGAAGCAGTTAGCCAGCAGAGGCAGTGGCTTGGCTCAGCAGAGCTGCACTATGTCCTAGCTCCGTGTCTCCTGCAGAAGCCATGCTGGGAAAGCTGTTGCTGCCCTGCCACTGATGCTGCAAACCAGTCTGCTGTGCCTGGAATGAATGCACAGAGTCTGCCTCCAGGTCATGCACTGAGGGGAGATGCCCACAAGCCCAGCCCCTCAGGCTGTACCCCAGCCCTTCTCTCAGCCATACTTGGTCTTTCTCCTTAGGAAGCCAACTCAGGCCACTTCCCTTGGGACCAGCAGTGCAGAGCCCAAGTTCCCAGCCTGAGACATTTTGCATTTACTGCTCCTGAGACCTCTCCTGTCCTTCCCTTCCTGTCCTGTACCTCACAGTAGTAAAAGTTTCCAGAACTGTTGTTGGCCATCAGAGCAGGCTGAGAAATGCCACACAGCTCTCTGTGTCTGGACACATGGCTGAGATGGGTGGGACAGGCAGAGCTCTGCCAGGGCATTGCAGGGGACAGGGGAAGGGAGTTTGGGAGAGGTGAGAGTGCACCAAAGATTGGACAGAGCCATGGCAGACACCCCAGGAGCTCCCAGTGTCAGCACCAGTCTGTGGTGTGGGAGGTGTAAGGGTGTAGAAGAACTCTAGAGATACCAAACAGATGTGCCAAGGACAGATCAACAACAGCTTGCCTGGGGACAGGCAGGGGTTTTACAAACCAGTTCTGACTGCTGAACAAGGTGATTGTATTTGAAGTACTTCTCAAGTTATCATAGAACCATAGAAAGGGCTGGGCTGGGAGGGACCTGACAGAAAAAGCTTGTCCCTGCACTTCAGCTCTCATTACAAGCCCTGGCTGAAGAAATGTCTTCATTCCTGTGCCTGATGGCTGCTCTCCAGCTGCAGCCAAGGCAAGGTTTGTAGGAGGAGATGATTCCTTAGAGCAGAGCAGCTGCAGTAGAACCAAGCTGCCCCAGAGTCGTCTTCAGCTTCGGTTTACCAGGATGGGATGGGCAAGATTCTTGTGGCTGTGGTGATGGAAGGACCCAGACTCTTCTTACACGTGGATTTACAGTCTGGCCTTACTGTGGGACAAGCCAGAAGGATCTCCTGGTGAGAAACTCCAGGTCACTGCCAGGGAAGTGGTGGGAGAGCTGGGCTCCATCCTCAAGAGGTGTCAGGGTTGTGACTGTTCCTGTTGTAGCCCACCCCTAGCTCTCCCCAGGTAATCCACAACTCCCTTCCTTCTGTGCTCTCTCTGTTTCAGAAGGATGTCATGGTTTGAGGCTGGCTGCCTTTTAGAATCACACAACTACAGAATTTAGGGGCTGGAAGGGACCTCTGGAGATCATCCAGTCCAACCCCCTGCCAGTAGAGCAGGGCACACAGGAACACATCCAGGCAGGTTTTGAATATCACCAGAGAGGGAGACTCCACAACCCCCCTGGGCAGCCTGCTCCAGGCTCTGTCCCCCTCACAGTGACAAAATGTTTCCTCCTGTTTCCATGGAACTTCCTATGCCTCAACTTCCACCACTGCTCCTTGTGCTGGCATTGGGCATCACCCAGCAGAGCCTGGCTCCAGCCTCTGGGCACTCCCCCTGCACAGCTTTATCAACATGAATGAGGTCAAGCCATAGAGAAGTCTTACAGGAGGACTCGAGAGGTCCAGAGGTGGACTCCAAAGGGTACATGTTGTTGCTTCTTTCCCAGAATGCCTGCATGTAGCCTTCATAAGGGGACAGCACAAGCTGCTTCTTCCCCTTCTCCTCTCCCTGCTCCCTTCCACTGCAGGCTCCCTTTGCTATGGGGAGAAGGTTTCAGCTTTGAGCAGCCTGCCAGTGGCCTGGGCAAGGCTAATTTCTAGCTCTGCCATTTTGGGCTGGGGGTGTGTGGGGGGCAGTAGCAGGGAGGGGGAGGGGGATGTGTGCATTTGAGGCCTGAGTTTTGGCCTCGTTTGGTGGAGGTTGGGGAAACTTTGGCCTAAGGAGGTTCTTGACAAGAGTGTCCTCTGGATTTCTTGGTATGCTTTGCACTGTAGCATTGCAGTATATAAAGAGCACTTCCAATCATATTCTGTCTTTCTATCCAGTCCTGTGGGGAGTTCATCTTTAACTACTTTGAGAAGAGTTAGAGAGCTCTGTCTTACTCCTAAAACCCAGACAAAGACTCCCCCCTTTGTCACTGTTTGTCATGTCTGGGAGAGGTTTGTGACCAAGCAGAATAAGTCTCCTGGTGAAAGCAGGTCTGGTAGCACTGCAAAATCTCTGCCCAGTACTTCTTTGCCCTTTTTGCCACCAGCCCAGGATCCTCTACCCCGTGGCTTTGTTACCACAGTTGTGGGGAAAGCTGGGAGCCAGCTGGCTGGTTAGAGCAGTACAGCAAAGACCCCTTCTGGAGACTGACCTGGCTGGAGACACCTGAGGGCAATGTGGATGTGAAAGAAAAAACACAAAAACAACTCAGGAGGGTTAATAATAAGATTGCTGCTGTCCTTCTGGGACATAATGGCTGCCAGGGGAACTCTGTGGAATGAAGACTTCCAAAGAGCTTCTGGAGATGCTTCATAAATGTAGAGCCAGGACAGACTTAGGGGGACTAAGGAAGAACCCCAAGCATGAGCTTCAAAAGTCATTGGTGCTTGAGACCTGAGAGTCAAACAGGAGCCTCCCTCCTAGCCAGTCCTGGAGCCTTTCTCAAGGCTTGGATGGTTCCCATGAGCTGAACTTTCCAAACATCCATAAGGATCTCCTCAGGCCTGGGAGGAGTGGTTGGGGCAGGGAGGGTACCAATAGTGTGAGCAGGGAAGGCAGAGGGCAAGAGAAGGTGACTCAGTCCAGGGCAGATGTGCTGCAGATGTGCTGATGAGGGTCACTGGCTGTAGCCCAGGCAGGAGCAGAGGACTTGTCTCAGAGCTTTGCCTTCTCTGGGTAGAGGAGCAACAATTCCTATGTCAGGGCTCTTGTCAGGGCCACGTCTCCTTTCAGGAGGAGCAATCATGCAGGGCTGGCTGGAGTTTCAGCCTGACCCTGCTGCAGGGCCTCTGCCAGCTGCACTGCCCCATCCTGGCTGTTTCTTCCAGAGCTGCCCCACTCAGCTGCCTTTGCTGCCATTGCTTTCCTGATAGCTGGCAGGGAGTCAGCACTGGCCTGGGTCTCAGACCATGGAATCACAGAATCACAGACTGTTAGGGGTTGGAAGAGACCTCCAGAGATCATTGAGTCCAACCCCCCCACCAGAGCAGGTTCACCCAGGGCAGGTCACGCAGGAACACAGCCAGGTGGGTCTTGAAAGTCTCCAGAGGAGACTCCACAACCTCTCTGGGCAGCCTCAGGCCTCACCAGAAGTTTCTCCTCATATTGAAGTGGAACCTCCTGGGTTCTAGCTTGTTCCTGTTGTTCCTTGTCCTATCACTGGGCACCACTGATAAGAGCCTGGCACCTCCAGCCTCACCCCCAGCCCTCAGACACTGCAGCTGGGGCTTGTTGCAGTCTGTCAGCATGGGAAGATCTGCAGGAGGTTCAATTCTTTCCCTCCATGCCCTGCAGCTCTCTGCAGTGGGGCTGTTGTAGCCCTTCCCCTGCACTGGCAGTGGACATCCTGGGACTTTGATTGACTTCTCCTTGCTCTTGATTGTGTGGAATGGGGACTGAGGGCCAATGAATGCAGACCTAGCAGGGAAAATCCTGGCAAATCCAGCATCACTCCAGCAGTTCCACTCCAACCTCTGACCCTCTCCCAGGACATCATTACATAACCATCATGTAAACTGTCCCCCAAAGTCTCTAAAATGCCTCTTGTAAAACCCCCTCCCCACCCCAGCTCCATCATGGAGCTGTTGTGAAAACACCCTGCAGAGCCCAAGAGCCCTGCCAAGGAGCTACGGAGAGCAAACCCAAGGTGCCACAAAGGAGCCATTGTGAGCAGGACCATAAAAAATGGAGGGAGCATTGTAAATAATCCCTTCCAAAGGCTCCCAGGAGAAGGCTTCCAAAAATCACACAAAAGATTTGTAATGCTGGCTGCTTTGGGAGGGTTTTTGGTTGGGTTTGTTTTTTGTGTGAATGGTGCCTTTAATGGAGTGTTTATGGCTGTGCTGTGACACCACAGATCCCTCCCACCCTGGCTTCCATGTGCTGTTATTTGGGGCAGTTTGGGCATCACCAGGATGGGCACAGTGAATCCATATGGTGTGCCTCCAGGGCAGCTTCACAACTGCCCTGACCGTGTTCCCAGAGGTGTCATCAGTCATGGCCTGGGGGCATTTCCTGAACGTCCCTTCCCTGGGATCACTGAGACATTTCAGAAGTGGCTTTCAGTGCTCCTTGCATCTCCGTATTTTCAGAACTGCCTCAGTTCTGAACTGCCTCCAGTCCTGTGCTGCAGCTGGGAATTTTTTTTTTCCAGCTTTCAGAGGATGAGAGAGAGAATTCTGCCCTCTGCTCTGCTGAGACCCCACCTGCAGCACTGCCTCCAGTTCTGGGGCCCTCAACACAAGAATCACAGAATGGCTTAGGTGGGAGGGACATGGAACTGTTGGAGAGGATCCAGAGGAGACCACAAAGATGATCAGAGGCTGGAGAACCTCCCCTGTGGGGACAGGCTGGGAGAGTTGGGGCTTTTCAGCCTGGAGAAGAGAAGGCTTCAGGGAGACCTCAGAGCAGCCTTGCAGCACCTGAAGGGGCTCCAGGAGAGCTGGGGAGGGACTTTGGACAAGGGCTGGGAGTGCCAGGATGAGGGACAATGGCTTTGAGCTGGGAGAGGAGAGATTGAGAGTGGAGAGGAGGAAGAAATTGTTGAGAGTGAGGGTGGGGAGAGACTGGAACAGGTTGCCCAGGGAGGTTGTGGATGTCCCCTCCCTGGAGGTGCTCAAGGCCAGGCTGGATGAGGCCCTGAGCAAGCTGTGCTGGTGGGAGGTGTCCCTGCCCATGGCAGGGGGGTTGGAACTGGAGGAGCTTTAATGTCCCTTCCAACCCAAAGCAATCTATGAATCACAGAATGGTTCCTGTTCAATTTCTTCTTGGCTCTGTGAGCTGGTGACAGGGATGGAGATGCAGCAAGCTGCAGCAGACTCCACGCACCACGGGAGGGCAGAGGAGCTCCAGGGCTGCTGCAGCTCCCGTGCCCTCCTGTGGTGCGTGAAAGGATCTTCCAAGCATCAGTGCTGCAAGCACTGCATGAACTCTCTGCGTGTTTGTGGGTGGGTGGCAGTGGCTGGGAAGCCCCCAGGTGTGACTTCTGAAGCATCCCAGCAGGATCATAAACCCTATGAGGAGAGGCTGGAGAAGAGGAGGCTGAGGGAGACCTCATTGCTCTCTACAGCTCCCTGAACGGAGGCTGGAGTCAGGTGGGGGTTGGGTTCTTCTCCCAGGGACAGAATGAGGGGACACAGTCTCAAGCTGCAGGGAGGTTTGGGCTGGATGTGAGGAAGGAATTCTTCCCAGAAAGAGAGATTGACCACTGGGATGTGCTGCCTGGGGAGGTGGTGGAGTCACTGTCCCTGGAAGTGTGCCTGGATGAGGCACTTGGTGCCAGGGGTGCTGAGTGATAGGTTGGACTGAATGATCTCAAAGGTCTTTTCCAATCTGGTTAATTCTGGGATTCTGTGTGATCTAATGGATCTTCTTTGGTTCCCAGTGGTCAGGGCAGGGCAATAGTTGGGTGTTGTCCAACACAAGGATGATCAGCACTTGATCCCCTCTGGATCTGAAACCTCAGTGTGTCACTGTTCTGCCCCAGGACCATGTCCAGCACCCAAGCTGCAGCCTGCATGCAGTGGGATGGCTGTGGGTACACAGCTCTGCAGCAGGCTGTGCTGGGAGGCTCCTGCAGCCCTGGCTCCCTCCCCAGGGTTGGATTCCTAGACATCAGCAGCAGGAAGCCTGCACCAAAGTGGTGGTCCCCAGCACCACCAAGCAGCACAGGGTCTGGACACTGCTCCTGTGCCTAGGGCTTGCTGCTCCCTGAGGATACAAACTGGAGCCCAGGAGGTTCCACCCCAGCATGAGGAGAAACTGCTTTGGTGTGAGGGTGCTGGAGCCCTGGAGCAAGCTACCCAGAGAGGTTGCAGAGTCTTCTCTGGATACTCTCAAAGCCAACTTGGATGTATTCCTGGGTGCTCCTGCTCTGGCAGGGGGTTGGACTGGATGATCTCCAGAGGTCCCTTCCAACCCCTAACACTCTGTGATTCTGTGCTCTTAGTTAACCCTTAGTTAACCTCCCTTAGCTGGGGGAAGGTCCTGATGACTGCCAAGGTTCACACCTACTTTCAAAAAAGGCAAAAAGGAGGAAATGCCAGAGCTGTCAGCCTGCCCTCTGACCCTGGCAAGGTTCTGGAGCAGAGCCTCCTTGAAGCCATGCCCCAGAACATGAAGGCACACAGAGGACAAGGAGGTAACTGGGAGCAGTCAGGGTGCAGTTAGCATGTGGAGGGCAGAGTTTGTTCTTCTCTCTCTGATACTTAGCAGAGCACACCTGAAGTGCTGTGTCCATTTTGGGGTCCTCCAGCACAAGAGAGACATAGACATAAGGTGGAAGAGGGGAGATTGAGAGTGGAGAGGAGGAAGAAATTGTTGAGAGTGAGGGTGGGGAGAGACTGGCACAGGTTGCCCAGGGAGGCTGTGGATGTCCCCTGCCTGGAGGTGTTTAAGGCCAGGCTGGATGAGGCCCTGAGCAAGCTGTGCTGGTGGGAGGTGTCCCTGCCCATGGCAGGGGGTTGGAGCTGGAGGAGCTTTGAGGTCTTTTCCAACCCAACCCATTCTGTGACTCTATGATATAGGAGAGTCCAGATGAGGTGTTTGGGGCTGGAGCATGAGGAGGGGCTGTCAGAGCTGGGTTTTAGCTTGAAGGAGACAAGATGAAGGTGAGAAGTTGCTGTCTGCAGCTGCCTAATGTGTGGCCATGTCAGAGGTGCACACTGAAAGCCAGGAGGCTGTGGACACAGATTTCAGCAGGGAACCCTGCTGCAGATTTTCCCCATTTGACTGGTGCAGCCCTGGAGCAGGAAGCAGAGAGCTGTTGGGATCTTCATCCTTGATGGATTTCAGAGCTGCAGAGGGCAAGGTGCAGCACAGCCTGGCCTTGCTTTGGGGTTAGCCTTGCTGTGTTAGCGAGTCAGACTGCGACCTTCCCGAGGGCTGCTCTGACCACAACCATTTGAGGTTTCTTTCATCTGTTTGCTGTGTTCCAGCTTCATCCAAATATCCTGTAGAAGAAGAGGAAAGCTCCAGCATTTCTTTCTAATTGTTGTTTTTATGTTTAGGTTTTTTTCTGTCTGAAATCTCTCCAAGACCTCAAGGACAGGCTGGGTGCTGTCCAGATCTGGGATAGTACAGATCAGTTCAAAATCCTGAGCTGAAGTGAGAAGATTCTCTGCTTGGTGGTGGTGTGTTCCTAACACATCCTCAGGCTTTGGTGTGTGGGGACAGTGTTGCAGCATCTTCATGTAGTTGACCAGAGCCAGGTGAAACTTCCCTTAGCTCTGTTTTGCAGCTCAGAAGGCTTTATAATGTCTCTAAGCCTTGTTTTTGATGATCATAGAGTCACAGAATGGGTTGGGTTGGAAGGGACCTCAAAGCTCCTCCAGCTCCAACACCCTGCCATGGGCAGGGACACCTCCCACCAGCACAGCTTGCTCAGGGCCTCATCCAGCCTGGCCTGGAACACCTCCAGGGAGGGGACATCCACAGCCTCCCTGGGCAACCTGTGCCAGTCTCTCCCCACCCTCACTCTCAACAATTTCTTCCTCCTCTCCAGTCTCCATCTCTCCTCTCCCAGCTCAAAGCCATTGTCCCTCATCCTGGCACTCCCAGCCCTTGGCCAGAGTCCCTCTCCAGCTCTCCTGGAGCCCCTTCAGGTCCTGAAAGGCTGCTCTGAGGTCTCCTCAGAGACTTCTCTTCTCCAGGCAGAACATCCCCAGCTATGGGGAGGTCAAAGATATTTTGAGCCCTTCTTTTCTCCTCCTTGATCCACACCCTGAAGGGAAGCAAAATGCACTGTGGCTGAAGAAATCCTCCCCAGTCAGAGGAGCAATCCCACTGCCAACCACTCTGCCAGCCTCACAGCTCCCCCTCCCATCACTTCTCTCTGAATGCTTCACTCCCCTCCCTCTCAGGCTCTTGCACCCCTGAGGCCCCTGGCCGTGGGCAGGTCTGAGGGAGGTTGCTCTCTCCCACTATTTGTTGGGGCAGTGAAGAAAAGTCCAGTCCTGATTTCCAAGGCTATTGCATGGGGAGCATTTTGGGTCATTTTCTGTACAATTCACTGATGTTTGGTGCTTGGATGCAGTCCTGCAGGACTGAGGGACCTGGGCAGGCTGCAGAGCTGGGCCCAAGCCAACCTCATGAGGTTCAACAAGACCAAGGTCAAGGTCCTGCAGCTGGGGCAGGGCAATCCCAGGCACTGCCATAGGCTGGGCAGGGCCTGCCTGGAGAGCAGCTCTCACTCTAAAGAAATTCTTCCTCATCACCAATTTTAATCTGCCCTCTTCCAGCTCCTCTGGACCCTCTCCATCAGGTCCCTGTTCTTCTTGTGTTGAGGGCTCCAGACTTGGACACAGTACTCCAGGTGAGGTCTCACCTGAGAAGAGCAGAGGGGCAGAATCCCCTCCCTTGTCCTGCTGCCCACACATCTTTTGATGCAGCCCAGGGCACAGGTGGCTCTTTGGGCTGCCAGTGCACATTGGTGCCTCATGTGAAGGGCTGCCTGACCGTGGGTCCTTACCTTTGTGTTTCACTGTGCTTTGAAAACTGGGATTTTCAGACCAGTCTGAGGGAGAAGGAGCTCTCCAAAAGCCTAAGCTCAGTGCAGGGCTTCAGCAGAGGTCTGGAGGACAGGAGAGGGCTCCTGCTGTGCATTGTGTGCTGGCAGCAAAGGCAAAGCTGCCGTTCAGCCACAGAGCAGTGAGCACTGCAGAGATGGAACCACCTCAGCCTCTGTCTGAGGGCCAGGAGCCCCAAGGGAGCTGCAGGTGCTCTTCACACTGGCCAAGTGCAGCCTTGTCAGCGTTCCTCAGCATTGCTCATGGCTTCTGCAAGGCCTCATCCTAACTGCCCTTGCGCACAGATCTCCTCAGCCTGTTCCAGTAATACTCCTGGCTCAGGCAGGCTCTGGGAGGACAAACCTCACAGGCACAGCATTGTCCCCACAAGCCTCAGGGGGCTGATGTGATCCTCACTGACCAGCATTTGTCAAAAGAGAGGATTGGAGTCCTTGGAGCTTTGCTCTCTCAGCTCACACCTGGCACTTTCAGATCTGCAGCAGGGTTTGATTTCTGCTTTCTTATGATCTATTTTATTTTGCATGGGATGGGGAAGGGGAGGTTGGTGAAGGGGGGGATGAGAAAGGGGAGATTGGGGAAGGGGGGATGGTGAAGGGCTGTGCATGGCAGGAATGATTTGGCGGAAACAAGACTGAGATGAAGGAGAAGTGGTGCAGCAAAGTGGAGAAGGAGAGATGTGGTGGCTGAAGGACCTAACAAGCAGCCAGTGACAGCAAGGCAGAGAAAAGCCTTGGGAACTGTGCTGGAAGCTGCTTTGCCTTCTTGTGTTTCTTCCCCAGTAATGTAGGGAGGTTATTCATTTATGAAAATATGAGAGATGCAAATTAATATTTATTAAGAGTAAAAAGTATTAATAACCATTTATCATTATCTATATGCAGATTCTAGGGCACGATTGTGGCTATGTATCCCTTAAACTGGTATCATGTAACAATCTGGGACTGTTTAGCCTGGAGAAGAGGAGGCTCAGGGGAGACCTCATTGCTGTCTACAACTACCTGAAGGGAGGTTGTAGCCAGGAGGGGTTTGGCCTCTTCTCCCAGGCAACCAGCACCAGAACAAGAGGACACAGTCTCAAGCTGCGCCAGGGGAGGTTTAGGCTGGAGGTGAGGAGAAAGTTCTTCACAGAGAGAGTGGTTGGCCATTGGAATGTGCTGCCCAGGGAGGTGGTGGAGTCACCATCCCTGGAGGTGTTCAAGAGGGGATTGGACGTGGCACTTGGTGCCATGGTTTAGATAGGCATGAGGTGTAGGGTGACAGGTTGGACTCGATGATCTTTGGGGTCTCTTCCAGCCTTCTTGATTCTATGATTCTATGATTCTAATCTGAACCCAATTAGAAAAATTACAGAAGTTATTCAATTAAGACCGGAGAGTTGCAATTCCGCCGCTTGGCCACCAGATGGCGACTCGACAAGACGCCTGCGGCTGCAAACAGCTAAAGAGCCAAAACGAGTCAGGGCGACACAGCCAAAGGAACCTTTGAGAGACTTAAATCAATGTAGATCCCGAGTTAGGACTCCGGGCGTGCCGGGGTACTGCTTGGAAGGCTTAGTTCACAATAGCTCACAGGCGCGGAGATTTAAACGGAAGCATTTCTGGTGTTGGACATGTGCACCCTGCAGAGACACTTTGGTTCGTAGCTAGTTGCTAGCAGCAGCTACCTGGCTGCCGAGCTGGCTCCTTCCAGGACCT
The DNA here is from genome assembly GCF_027791375.1 of Indicator indicator. Taxonomy (NCBI): domain Eukaryota; kingdom Metazoa; phylum Chordata; class Aves; order Piciformes; family Indicatoridae; genus Indicator; species Indicator indicator. The sequence goes on along the minus strand of NC_072044.1, from coordinate 4,715,816 downwards.
GGCGGGGCTGCGACTGCCGGGGGCTGGTCCTGCGGCCGGCTCAGGGCTTTCAGGGCCGGCGCGGCTCCCGGAGAGGTCCCTCCGGACGCGGCGGCTTCCTTCTCCTCCCGCAGCTGCGGGGGATTGTGTGTGTGAGACGCAAATTCTGCCGCTCAGGCAGGTTCCCTTAGCAGGACACCGGCGGCTCCTTCGGAGCGGTCCCTCGGGGACAGCGGAGGCTGCAGAGCGGGGCGGTGCGGAGCGGCGCGGCTCCCCCTCGGCTCAGCTCCGAAGCAGCGAGCGGTGCCGATCCTTCGTAGCCGCTGCTTTCCCGTTTCCTAAGTTAGGAGGCAGTCTTCTGCACAGGACACTCGCAGGCAGTCGCGACTCTGGCTCAGGGGCACGGGCGCTGCTCTGCCTTTCCCTGGCTCATACAGGGCTGTGGGGCGGACACGGGCAGCCTGCTCCTCTTCTGCCTCAACGGCAGGGGCACGCAGGATGCGGCTGGACGCTATTCCTGCTTTTGCGAGCTGGCACACAAAGGATAGTGTCTCGCCACTCTGCAGCTTGTAGCAGACCTGTTAGGACTTGCTGAGACTCAAGCAAGCTGTCTCTGTAAGGGCTTATCTTACCGGCGGCGTCTCAGTCCCCTTCAAGGCTCGGTGCTGGCTTTCCCACCGCAGGATTGGGCTATGACGACACAAGTTGGCTGCGGTTGCAGGGCAGCTTGCAAAGGATTCTTTGCAGGCTCCCAGGTAAACTGAGGCACGGTGGCTTCTCTCCGGGCTGCAGTGTGCTTGTGAGTGAGCAGAGTTTCATAGAAGCAATAGCAAGGAGCTTAGCAGCAAGGGCAACAGTGCTTAGGCAAAGAGCTTAAGCAAAGCAAAGAGTGAGTTGTTTAGTGAGTTGTTTACAACTTGGGGTAATACTTACACATGACTCAAGCCTTGAATTGGCCAATGGTAACCTTGATTAATACCTTTCCTGCCTGTGGCCAAGTGTGTAGCTTGGCAGGAGCATAGGCTAAGCACAAGCATCCCCAGCCACAGGCCATGGTGGTGTTTACCCCAAAGAAGGCAGTAGGGTTGTTTACTCCTGGCTGGCTGGCCCCTGGTCCTTTGTCTTCTCAGCTCTGGGCTGAGCACCCACTCCAGAAAGGAGGGGGAAGAGGGGGATGTGAGCCAAACAAGTTTTGGCAGTATCTGGGGCATAATTCTGGGCATAGGATGCCTTCACAACATCCCCTTGCCCCTACTGCAGCTGAACACCTCTGTGTCCAGGGGGGCACTCACTGCCCTGTGCTCCTCAAATGCCTTCAACATGATGGCAGAAGGAACTGTGAAGCTCTGCCTTCCAAACCAGAAGATGATCAGAGGCTGGAGAACCTCCCCCATGGGACAGGCTAGGAGAGCTGGGGCTGTTCTGCCTGGAGAAGAGAAGACTCTGAGGAGACCTCAGAGCAGCCTTCCAGTACCTGAAGGGGCTCCAGGAGAGCTGGGGAGGGACTCTGGCCAAGGGCTGGGAGTGCCAGGATGAGGGACAATGGCTTTGAGCTGGGAGAGGGGAGATGGAGACTGGAGAGGAGGAAGAAATTGTTGAGAGTGAGGGTGGGGAGTGACTGGCACAGGTTGCCCAGGGAGGCTGTGGATGTCCCCTGCCTGGAGGTGTTTAAGGCCAGGCTGGATGAGGCCCTGAGCAAGCTGTGCTGGTGGGAGGTGTCCCTGCCCATGGCAGGGGGTTGGAGCTGGATGATTTTCAAGGTCCCTTCCAACTCAACCCATTCTGTGATTCTATGGTAATACAGAGAAAGATAAAGATCTAAAGGTGAGAGTGGGAGAAGGAAGAGGAGGGTTGGATGGGAGGAGGTGGGAGAGGAAAACAATCCACTTCCTGTAATTGATTGATTCCATTGGCAAAACTGCAGGAGCAAATTGAACGATCACAAGCATGAAAGGCTTTTTGTCCTGAGGGCTTGGAGCTAAAACAACAGCAGAACTTTTAGTGCCATTGTTGTTCCGTTTGTTTATTGGCTCCACTCTTGTGGGGCAGTGAAGCAGAGGAGGGGACGAGTCCTGTGTAGGAGCAAGGACTCTTCTGGGCACCCCTCTAACCTCAATGGCAAATTTGGAGCCAGCTTTGCATCTGCTTTTTCCTCGAGGGTTTTGGTCCCTTTGGCTGTGTTGCTGAAGGTTGCAGTTCCCTGAGCAGCTGATGATAGGAAAAGTTAACACTGCCCCCATTCAGGCTCCATCCTCCTCTTTTCCCTTGCTTCAGGAAATCATCCCAAATGAAACCAGCCTCTGCTGTTGGTCAGAATTCACCTCAGACAGTTCCTAGGTGATGTGGAGCAGCTGCTGGACTTTATCCTTGGACTGGCAGCAATTCACAGAATATCTCTGTTTGGAAGAGCCCTCAAAGATCATCCAGGCCAGCCCTCAACCCAGCACAGAAGGGTCAGCTCTCCTGGTGCAGCTTGGAACCCTTTCCTCTGGTTCTGTCCCTTGCCACCAAGGAGAAGAGGCTGCCCCCTCCTTGCTCCAACCTCCTTTCAGGGAGCTGTAGAGAGCAGTGAGGTTTCCCCTCAGCCTCCTCCACACTAAACATCCCCAGGTCCCTCAGCTGTTCCTCCCCAGTCCTGTTCTCCAGACCCTTCCCCAGCTTTGTTGCCCTTCTCTGGACCTGCTTCAGCCCTCAATGTCCTTCTTGGAATCAGGGGCCCAAGGCTCAGTTCTTCCCACACTTGGGCTGTAGGGTGATGGTTTTGAGAGGAAAAGTTGTTTTCTGCCTCTACTCACAACATTGCTGGCCCTTTGCTCTGTTTGTCTTGGCTGGGGCAGTTACAGGAGTAAGTTTTACAAAGTGTGTTTGGTGCTGTGCAAAGTACAGTCCCCAGCATTTCTAGTCAAGAGTTTTGTTAGGACGAGACCAACTCCACATCCCATAGAGCCACAGCCACAGAACAGGTTGAGTTGGAGGAGACCTTGAAACTCCTCCAGTTCCTACCCCCTGCCATGGGCAGGGACACCTCCCACCAGCACAGCTTGCTCAAGGCCTCATCCAGCCTGGCCTGGAACACCTCCAGGGAGGGGACATCTACATCCTCCCTGGGCAACCTGTGCCAGTCTCTCCCCACCCTCACTCTCAACAATTTCTTCCTCCTCTCCAGTCTCCATCTCCCCTCTCCCAGCTCAAAGCCATTGTCCCTCATCCTGGCTTTCCCAAACCTTGTCCAGAGTCCCTCTCCAGCTCTCCTGGAGCCCCTTCAGGTACTGCAAGGCTGCTCTGAGGTCTCCCTGGAGCCTCCTCTTCTCCAGACTGAACAGCCCCAGCTCTCCCAGCCTGTCTCCATAGGGAGGGTTCTGCAATGTGATGGCAAACCTGGGCACACAGGCTGGGAGTGGTGCATGAGGGTGTCCCTGAGCTGGACAATAGGAGAATCAGGACCGTGGGTCATGTACTGCAGGCTGGAATTTGTCTTTGTCTCTAAGGCTATTCCAGGCCACTGGATAAGGAAGGGAGACAATACCTCAAAGAATGCAGCTTCTCCCCAAGCCAAGAAAGTGCTGTCATCAGAGGGAGGCCAGAGTGGGTGCTCAGTTTGTAGATGGCTTTGCTGTCAGCTTGATTTACACTTTAGGAGGGTCAGCTCAGCAGTTCAGAGAGAGACCTTACAGTGTGTGTGGTGCTGGCTGGCTAAGCCCCTCTGGGGTCAGGTTTGTCTCTGCTGCAGTGCTGGTCCTTACCTTCAAATACAGAGCTTCACTCCTGGTGAAAGATGTGCTCCCCGTGTCCTCTGGGGGGGGGTCTCACTACTTATTTTATAATTGGTTTTATTTCAGGACACTTTGAAAAAGGAATAAATAGCAAATGGATTCTGATTGTGCTGATTGTCACAGCCCATTGGTGATGATAGCCATGGATGAAGGAGCAGTTGCCCAACACTGTCAGAGGCAGAGCTCTGGCAGCCTGACATCACTGCCCTCTTATTTCTGGGTGATGGAAGCTGCAATGAGCAATGGCAGAGTGTGGTTGGGTTTGTGTGTGGCAGGGATGGCACTACCTGGCTGCCCAGAGCCTGCCTTATTGCCCTTCTTGGAGTCCTGGCTTCCTGTGGCATCAGCAGTAGGTCAGCACAGGTGACCTTCACTGCATGGTACCCATGAAGAATCATAGAATCAGTCAGGGTTGGAAGGGACCACAAGGATCATCCAGTTCCAATCCCCCTGCCATGCCCAGGGACACCTCACACTGGATCAGGCTGCCCAGAGCCTCATCCAGCCTGGCTGCAAACACCTCCAGGGATGGAGCCTCAACCACCTCCCTGGACAACCCATTCCAGGCTCTCACCACTCTCATGGGGAAGAACTTCTTCCTCACATCCAGTCTGAATCTCCCCACTTCCAGCTTTATTCCATTCCCCCCAGTCCTGTCACTCCCTGATAGCCTAAAAAGTCCCTCCCCAGCTTTCTTGGAGCTCCCTTCAGATCCTGGAAGGCCACAAGAAGGTCTCCTGGGAGCCTTCTCCTCTCCAGTCTGAACAGCCCCAACTCTCTCAGTCTGTCCTCATAAGAGAGCAGCTCCAGCCCTCTGCTCATCCTGGTGGCCCTTCTCTGGACACCTTCCAGCATGTCCATAGCCCTCTTGTAACAGAGGCTCCAGCACTGGACACAGAGCTCCAGGTGTGGTCTCAGCAGAGCTGTGCAGAGGGGCAGAATCCCCTCCCTGGCCCTGCTGGCCACACTTCTGCTGCTGCAGCCCAGGCTCTGCTTGGCTCTCTGGGCTGCAAGTGCTCACTGCTGGCTCCTGCTGAGCTTCTCATCCCCCAGCACTCCCAAGTCCCTCTCCTCAGGGCTGCTCTCCAGCCAGTCCCTGCCCAGCCTGGATTTGTGCTTGGCATTGCCCTGACCCAGCTGCAGGACCCTGCACTTGGTCTTGTTGAACCTCCTGAGGTTGGCTTGTGCCCAGCCTCCACCTCCAGCCCTGTGGACCTCCTCGCTGTCCAGGTCCCTCTGGATGGATCCCTTCCCTCCAGCATGTCTGCTGCACCACACAGCTTGGTGTCATCACCAAACCTGCTGAGGGTGCACTCAATGCCTCTGTCCATGGCACCAACAAAGTTGTTAAACAAGACTGGTCCCAGGACTGAGCCCTAAGGGACTCTGCTTGTCCCTGGCCTCCACTGGGACATGGAGCCATTGACAGCCACTCTTTGTGTGTGGCCATCAAGCCAGTTCTGTATCCATCTTGTGCTCCACCCATCCATCCCATGTGTCACCAGTTTGGAGACCAGGATGTGGTGTGGGACAGTGTGGAAGGCTTTGCTCAGGTCCAGGTCAATGACATCAGTTGCTCTCCCCTCATCTATTAATGTTGTCACCTGGTCATAGAAGGCCACCAGGTTTGTCAGGCAGGATTTGCCCTTGGTGAAGCCATGCTGACTGTACTGAGAGCTCTGCTGCATCTCAGCCTTTGCCCAGGCATTGCTGCAGTGTGCAAGCATCAGCAAAGCTACAAACCCAAAGGGTTTGGCTTCCAGGAGCTCAAGCCCAGCACACTTGGTGTGAGTGGGAGAGCCTGGGAGTCCCCAGGCAGGTCTTGGGCAGGAACTGTCCTTTGGGCACGTTTGGAGGAGGTTGGGAGAAGGCTGTGGGGTGTGGGTTTGTGTCCCTGGAGAGCAGGACAAAGCCATCAGCTGCCTTGGGTTGTTAGGGAGCAGAGAGAGGCATTTACCCCTCCCCAAAGGAGCAAAAGGAAACACTCCCCACAGGAGGGGAAGGAATTGGAAGTTTAAATGGAAGTACTATTCACAAGCACACACAACAGCACAAACCCATCCAAACTACACCAATTCCATAGCCAGCCTCAGACCACTTCTCCAGTCTGGGCTTACCACAGAGCCTTATTAAGCCAAAGCTTTCCACAACCTCCCCCAGGCCAGGCCAAAACCCCAGGCCTCAAAACTTCACCCCCCTTCCCCCCAGGCTGAATGGCACAGCTAAAAATGAGCCCTGCCAAGGCCAAGGCAGGCAGCAAACCTCCTCCCCCCTGAGATAACAGCTCTGGGGAGGGGGCAGAGAGGGGGCAAAGGGCCAACAGCCTGAGCTGTTCCTGTATAAAGGGGAGATGCAGGCATTGTGGGAATGAAATAGCAAAAGATTACAGTTTCTGGTCCACTCCTTGCACCTCTCTGGTACTTGGAGGACTTTCAACTCCATGGTTAAGACATCCAAGTTCTTAAACCTCTCACATCAACCCTTTGGTAGCTCAGGGTATAACCTGAAGCTGCTGAGGGCAGACCAGACATGCTCTGCCTCAGTCCTGAAGATGGGTTTGCACTCTCCAAGTGTTCTGCTTGCCTTTGGCCTCCAAGGAGTCCAGCCCTAGATGCTGCAGCCCCATGCAGAGCTTGCTGCTCTTCCTTTCCCCTCCCCTGGCCACGCCAGCGCTGCCAGCCCAGGCACTCCGCATCCTGGCCAGGCTTCCACAACTCACAGCACTGGTGGCAAAAAACAATGAGGCTGAAAAAATCATCCCATAGGGTGCCTGCTCCTCTGGCTGTGTGTCAGAGGAGTTGCACATCCACAGCTGTGAGGGTTGGACAAGTGAGAAACTGACATCTGAGGCTGCCTGCAAACTGTCTCCACATTGTCCTGCCAGACAATGCTTCCGGCTCCCACAGGGCCAAACCCCTCCCTGGAACATGCTGTGGTGGCCTTCAGAGTGTCCTGGCAGGGCCATGCTGACGTGCAGGGGAGACCTCAAAGGTGCCCAGCCCTGACAATGGCTTCCAGAGCAGCTCTGAGTGTTGTCCAGCTGCCCAGAGTGCTTCTGCCTGCAGCAGAGCAGCACGGAGCACATCAGCCAGCAGGGAGCCCCCAGGGCACTCTGGCCTTGGCCTCTTCCCCTGTCTCACCACCTCTGTGTCCTCCTGCTGCACAGTGTGCCACCCCCAGCTCCTGCAAGCTTCTGGTGTGTCAGAGGGGACCCAGCACCACCAGTGGGTGGGGGACTGCCAGCCAGCTCCATCACAGTGACAGAGCTGCAGGCTCACTGCAGTGGGACTCACAGCCCTGCTCCACTTCTCCAGCCATGAGCTGCAACTCTCTGGCTGCTGCCTGGGGCTCTTTGGCAGCCACATCTCTCCCATCAGCAGCAACTGAGCTCCAGGGAGGAGGCCCAGACTTGAGCTTCTCTCTCCCTTCCCTAGTTGCACGCATCCCCTTCCAAGGGCTGGGATTCAGGGCAGAGCTGTCTCCAACAAAAAGGGCTCAGGATGATTCAGGGACCTCTGGCTGCTCCTGGGAGGCCAATGCCAACATTTGGTGGCCTTGAAGAGGATCATCTGGAAGGGAAGTATCCAGACAGTGGTGGTGCCTCACTGCCAAAGCTTAGTCCAGGAGGCAGAGGAGCAGCCTCATGAGTTCTGGCTGGTGGAGGATGAGGAGCAAGAACTTCCTTCTGGGCTTGCTGAAGTCGTTTCACTCCTCTGTTGGTTGACCAGCAATGGTTTACATGGTCCAGGCTGAGTCCTGATTGCCCCTGGGACAGGATTGTGCTGCCTGAGGAGCAGGAGATTGCCCTCAGCTACCTAAGGACTGGCAGAGGACTGAGCTGCCTGGAGGGGGCCAGCTGGCAGCAGTGAGGGCCAAAGCAGCTGCTGGGAAGGGAGGTGGTGCAGGACTGCTTTGACTTTTGGTTTTCATAGTTACTGAATTTGGTATTTGGCAGGGTGGGAGGTCACCTGCACAGTCAGAGATGTGCTGAGGGACACTAATGAGCATTTGTGAGAGTTCATCCTCTGCAGCTCTGGCCTGCAGCAGCACACAGCAGGCTGCTGGCTTCTGTCTCCTGCACCTCTGCAGGTCCTGCACTCATTCTGCTGCTCAGGCACTTCTGTGAGGGAGCACAGGACATGCTCCCTCCTCTCCTCTGAGTCATCTTGCAAGGACCACAGCTCAGAGAGGATGAATTTCACAGGATCACACAGTGTTAGGGGTTGGAAGGGACCTCTGGAGATCATCCAGTCCAAGCCCCTGCCAGAGCAGGAGCACCCAGGGCAGGGCACACAGAACACATCCAGGTGGGGTTGGAAAGTCTCCAGAGCAGGAGACTCCACAACCTCTCTGGGCAGCCTGCTCCAGGCTCTGCCACCCTCACAGGGACAAAGTTTTCCCTCCTGTTCCCATGGCACCTCCTGTGCTCCAGCTTGCCCCCAGTGCCCCTTGTGCTGTCCTTGGCCATCCCTGAGCACAGCCTGGCTCCAGCCCTGCACATCTTTATCCCCAGCACTGAGGGCAGCCCTCAGGCTGCTCTGCTCCCAGCTCCAAGCCCCAGCTCCCTCAGCTGTGCTCACAGGAGATGTTCCACTGCCTGCAGCAGCTCTGTGGCTCTGGGCTGGACTCTCTCAAGCAGTTCCCTGAGGTCCTTCTTGACCTGAGGGGCCCAGAACTGGACACAATATTCCAGCTGTGGCCTTAGCAGGGCAGAGTAGAGGGGCAGGAGAACCTCTCTTGACCTACTCACCACAGCCCTTCTAATGCACTCCAGGATGCCCTTGGCCTCCTTTGGGCACATTGTTGGCTTAAGGGCATCCTTTTGGCCACCAGGATCCCCAGGTCCCTCTCCTCTGCACTGTTCTCCAGTGGTCCCAGGGGATCAGAGGGAACAGGACTCATCCCTGCCCCAAGGGAAGCTTGGACTCAGTCACACAAGAGTCTGGCCACAGAAGCACTCTCAGGGCTCTGAGCATGCTAAGAGGTGGTTCTGCAGGGTGAAGAGGGGAGCAGCATCTGCACTGAGCAGCTCTGTTCTCTTTGGAGGAGGCAGTTGCTGGTTTCCATGAGATGAGTGATGACTTGCAGGGGTAAGAGCTTCCCCAGGGCTCCCTTGGTGGGAGCAGGTTCTGAGCTTTGCAGTGTGTTTGCTTTCCAGGCTCAACCCCCTTTGGGGTGGCCTGGTGCTCTCTCAGCCCCTCCTGCCCTAGAGGTGTCCTGCAGCCTGTCCTGGGTGAGGGCAGCGTCCCCCACAGAGGGGACACCCTCCAGGCACATGGCTGAAGAGCCAGGTGAGACAGCAGGCAGGGCAGGGTGTGGGGAGGGTGTGATGAGACACAGGCAGCACCCACTGGGGCAGCTTCTGAGGGGCAGGGAGGTGCTGCAGGGCTGCCTGTGCTGGGTGGTGCCATGGTGTGGCACAGGCAGGGCCAGCAGACCCACAGCTCTGTGACAGAGGAGGCTGGGGGGTCCCACCCCTTCCTAGGGCTCCAGAGGGTCCCACCCAGCCCCACAGTGGAGTTCCTGAGAGCTTCTTGGGAAGGAGAGGGCCTGGGCCTGCCTCAACCCTGTCAGCATCTCAGGCTCTTCCTGCACTGAGGACTCCCAGATGCTCTTCAGCCAGCTGCAGAGGTGCTGAGCATGAGCCCTGGCAAGCTGGCTGTGCCAGGCTGCTGCCAGCCCTGACCCCTGTGCCTCTGCTCTCAGGAGTGTGCAGGCTGCCTGCCAGGCTGTTTGCAGCTGCTCTGCCCCAGGCTGGTCACCCCCTGAGACACCTGTGACAGCACCACAGCAGGACGTGGCCCCTGAGGCCGTGCCAGGGACAGGCAGGCTGGATGAGGGCTGGGAGTGATGTAAGCCCAAGAGGCAGCTGCTGGCTCTCCACCAGAGTCTCTCTGGCCTGTCCTGAGGGGTGTGAGGGCAGTGCCCATAACATCCACAGCCTTAGGGCATCCGTCTGCCAGCTGGCACAGCTGGGGCCTCAAGTTCTGCTTTTGCTGTCCCAGAGCTCCTCTTGCCATGGTGTTGTGAGACTGCTGCCTGGTGGCCCACAGAGAGCTCAGACTCCATCTGTGCCCATCTGGGTATACTGTGCCCTGCTGGCATGGCATCAACACTCCTGGCAGCAGTGCAGGGCATCCCAGGCAGGAGAGTGCTGCAGCTGCTCTGCCTTGCAGTGCTGCTCCCTGTGTCAGTGGGGTTCATGTGGGGGTTTTGTAGGGGGGGTTTCCTCATGGGGCTTGGGATGCCTGCTGGGGTGTTTGGATGCATGCTGGGGATGTGAAACCTCACTTCTGGAGGAGCATTTTGCCTCCACCAGCTGAGCTGCACCCAGGGCTGTCCCAGGCAGGTCTGTCCCAGCCATGTGCACAGCAGCAGCCCTGAGGGCATGGAGGGAGGTGTCTCAGTGCTTTTAGTGAGCCAAGCATGGGAACTGCTTTGGAGCTTCTGTAGGGTGTCAGAAGTCTGGATCAGGAATCAAGAGTCAGAGCATCTTCAGAAAGGGAATAAAGGAAGACCCTGGAACCTCCAGGCCAGTCAGTGACCTCTGTGCTTGGCAAGGCCTTGGAGCAGATCCTCCTGAGGGCCTTGTGAGGCCTATGGACAATGAAGCAGAGGTGGTTGGTGGTAACCAGCAGGGCTTCAGCCAGAGCAAACCCTGCCTGGTGAACTTGGTTGCCTTTGAGGATGGAGTTACAGCATCAGTGGGTAAGGGAAGGGCAACCGATGGCACCTCCTGGGCTTGTGTGAAGTGTTTGGCCCTGTCCCCGTGGCATCCTGGTCACCAAACTGGAAACCCAGAGCCTGTCCTGCTCATGAACCCAGAGCACTGAGTGCCATCCCGGGGTGCTGGCAGGTGGGGCTGGCCCATGGAGGCTGGCCAGGGACTCTGGTAGTGTAATTCTGCTGCACACAGGCAGGTGGTTTGGCTCTTCCCTCTGAAGGAGAGGGATGGGAAGGGTGGTGCCAGCGCCTGTGGTCACTGCAGTTTCCCAGTCCTTGCTCAGGCAAGAGAGACAACTCCAAGCCACAGCAGCCTGGCTTGGCTGGGAGAGGCAGGCAGCTGGCTGCTGAATCAGCCAGCAAGGTGCTTCCCACATGCAAGAGGACAGGAGGCAGCCAGTGGTCAGCAGCAGAGCTCATTTATTGTCTCAGAACACAGAGCTGCAGAGCTGTCAGCACAACCAAAGCTTTTCCCAGGGCCTGAGCTCTCTGCTGTGCTGGGCGGCAGGGAGAGGGCTCCTGGCAGAGAGGGTGGATTTGGGAGACCCCTGAGCTGCAGGGAGTTCATTTGAGGCTGTTCCCAGGGGCCTGTGCCCTCCTGATGCCCATAAGGCTGATCTCTGTTCCCTCCTTCTCCATGAGCTGCCCTTAGAATAGGGGAGGGCAGAGGCCACCCTCCAAATGGGACCCAGCAGCCTCTTCCAGCAGCGAGGTCTGGGGGCACTGAGGGCCAGACCCCATTTCATGGGCATGACCAGGAGCCAGGTGACTACAGACAGCAGTGGCCCAGGTGTGCTGCAGCAAGTGAGGGTGGGGGGAGGATGAAGGTGGCAGCAGCCTGGTGCTGCCTTGGGCACCCTGGCCAGGTGCTGCCAAGAGACCTCAGGCAGAGCACATAGGTCTGCCCAGGGAGGAGCTCAGATTTGGCTGCCCTGGGGGTCAGAGATGCCTTGCTAGGCACCATGGGGCTGAAGGAGGATCTGGGCATCCCCAGCTCCTGCTGGGGCTGAGTGTGGGCCCTGATCAACCCAGGAGGCTCCCAGTGAACAAAGCAGAGCCTCCCATGGCAGAGGAGGCCCAGACCTGGAGTGCACACATGGATACTGCTCTCAACTCACTCCTTCTGCTCTCCCAGCTGATGGTGTAGGGCAGACATGAGCCTGTTTCCAGGGGTCTGTGAGACCTGCAGAGGACCCTGCAGGACAAGGTCTGAGGTCCCTGTGGGTGGCCACTTCACTGCAGTCAGCCATTTCCATGTGGTTTTGCCCCAGAGCAGTAGCTTTTGCTTACTAAGATGTCTCTGCCTGGAGAAGATAGAAGGCTTTGCTGCAGGCTCCTCCTGGCTTGCAATGCTGCAGGGTGAGGATGATGATGATGATGATCACTACCATGAGGGTGGTGAGAGACTGGCAGAGGTTGCCTAGGGAGGTGGTGGAAGCCTCATCCCTGGAGGTGTTTGCAGCCAGGCTGGAGGTGGCTGTGAGCAGCCTGCTCTGGTGTGAGGTGTCCCTGCCCATGGCAGGGGGGTTGGAACTGGCTGAGCCTTGAGGTCCCTTCCAGCCCTGACAATTCTGTGACTCTATGATGAAGGTCTCCCTGACCCATCTCCCAGGCTGGTGGACCTCTCTCCCAGGTAGTCTCTAGCAGGAGGAACACTTGCACAGGGGCTTTGTGTCCTCCCATGGCCAGCCCTGAGTGTCTGGAGCTCCGTCAGAGCCCTTCCAGGTGCCTGGCAGCTGGCAGAGCAGTGCCTGTTGCTCAGGCAGGGGTGCTGGGGTGAGGGTGCATGGGTTGGGCTGGGGCTTTACGTGGAGCAGCTCTGCTGTCACCTTGCTGTCCGCCCAGTGCTGGGGCCGGGCTGGGTATGTGCTGCGGGGCTGTGGGCCATGGCTGCTCACAGCAGCTCTATAGGTGAGATGTGTAGGGCAGGGAGGGCAGGAAGGCTCTCTGCAGGCTGCTGCCGCCAGCCTCTGGGCTCTCTGCGGTGCCCAGCACCTCCCTGTCACTGAGGCAGGGACAGTGCTCGGGGCAGCCTCTCTCCTTGCCCCTGCTGCCCACTCGCTGCTGGCAGGGCACCAGCGTCATGGAGGGGAAGCTGTAGGGGGCTGGGAGCACCCCCATGCCCTTGGGCGTCTCCAAGATGTGGTCGATGTCGGAGAAGCTGACCAGGGCCTGGGTGGAGTCGTAGGAACTTCTCTCCACCTCTTCGGCCCCGTGGGACCGGGAGCAGCTCTCCTGGTCCTGGCTCCTCTGCCGCAGCAGGCGGAGGTCATCGCGGAAGTGGGGGTTGAAGAGCAGGTAGAGCAAGGGGTTCAGGCAGGAGGGCAGGGGCAGGACCACCAGGAGGATGGACTTGATGACCTCTGGGGTGACGAGAAAGAGGTTGAGCATGGAGGAGAAGGTGAGGAAGGCCACTGGGCAGTAGAGGAGGCAGTTGGTGAAGATCAGCCAGGCCACGTGCTTGACCATGGCGCAGTCCCAGACGGCGCCGAAGTCCCCTCGCAGCAGGCTGCAGTAGAGCCGGATGTAGGTGGCTGTGATGGTCAGGAAGCAGAGCATGTTGGTCATCACCAGTGCCACGGCGAAGCCCAGCGGGGCAGGTTTGCCACCCGGGAGAGGGTAGGGGAGGCAGAGGGGGGAGGCTCCGTACTCCCCGATGGAGAAGAGAGGCAGGACGGCAGCCAGGGAGGACAGCAGGAGGCAGCAGAAGGCAGCAGCCTTGACCTTGCCCAGGGAGGGTGACTTGCCATAGCCTCGCACGCAGGAGGCAGAGAGGCTGCACTGCACCGCAGCCAGGGTCAGCAGGAAGGTGGCAGCCTGGGAGGCCCAGAGGGACAGGAACCCTGTGACCCTGCAGCCCGCGCCACCCTCCCAGCGGGCACCGTGCCTGGCGAACTGCCCGTAGGTGAGGGCGTCCACCAGGGCCAGCATGCTGCAGGAGATGCCAGTCAGCAGGTTGGCTCCGGCCAGGGAGCCGATGATGAACTTCACTGGGGACAGGTAGCCAGGGGAGGCGAAGACAGCCAGGATCAGCAGCCCGTTGCAGAGCACCGACACCAGCACGATGGCCCAGACCCCCAGGCGGAGCAGCCAGCTCTCAAACAGCTGCTCACAGGGCTTGAAGGGACCTGCAGGAGGACAAGGCCCAGGGTCAGAGCCAGAAGGCAGCAATTCACTCCTGTGGTGCTGCTCAGTGGCCAGGCCCCAGCCCTCCCCTGGCCCCAGCCAGCCTCTGGCATGCTGAGGGCTGGAGATTTGCTCCCAGTGCTGTCTGCCCTCTTCTGCAGCTCTGCCCCAAGCTCCTGTGCCTGTGCTCCTGCCCCCCACACTGGGGTGCCTGGGGCATCCTCTCAGACTTTGCCCAGGGCAGAAATGGGATGCAGGGAGAGGTCAAATGTGAAATGTGACAAATGTCAAACTTGGCAGAGCTCCTAACATGTGAGAAGGTCAGGGCCTGGCATTGCCACCCCATGGCTGTGTGCATGGTGGAGCCACCTCCCTCTTGTGTCCCACCCACCATGTGCTGTCTGCTGGGGCAGAGTCTGAGCTCCAGGCAGGCCTCAGTCCAAAGGATCTCCTGATTTTGGTGGGCTCCACACCCACTAACCCTCCTGCTACCAGCCTGGCATTTGGGCCGCTCTGCATTAGCTGCTCCTCCTCACATACCCCCGGGATCTTGGAGTCAGTGGTGTGGAGGTGTGTGGGAGACAGCTGCACCCTGCCCTGACATTGACACCTTCTGCCCTGAGCCACACCTTGGCTAAGTGGTCTCTTATTTTTCTGCATCCCCTCCTCACCAAGGGGATGACCAAGGTGAGAGGAAGGGTTAGAGGCAGCAGGCAGGGAGGAAGAGCTGGAGGGAGCTGGGGTGGCAGGAACCATCGAATGGTTTGGCTTAGAAGGAACCTTAAAGGTTGCTCAAGGAAAGGACAAAAGGGCATGGGCAAGGAGAATGTGGGAGATGGACATGGTGTGAGTGAGGGAAGGTCATGGAGGGGTAACCAGAGACTGGTGGCAGGTGCTGCTTGCCAAAGGAGAGGAAGGGAGAGGTGCATGAGACACAGCTGTGCCTGGAGGGATTGGGATGTCACAGTGAGGGGCTCCAGGTGGGAGCTCAGCAAGACCAGAAACTGGATAGGCCAAATTTTAGGCTGTAGAGATCAAAAGAAATTGGAGGAAACTGAGGAATCTTGACCAGCTCAAAGCAGGTGGAGGCCTTGGGCTGACTTCCCTGAGAGCCAGCACCTCTGTACCCAGGCAGCAGGATATGGCCCTGCAAAAATACTCCTCATTTCTTCTGCAGCAAGCTCAGTGGAACACACCAGGTGCAAACTGTGTTCCTGCCAGTGTGCCACAGATGCCTGGACAGAGCCAGCCCCCTCCAACCTCCAGCTGTGCTGCAGTAGGGCAGCCCTGAGCTGAGGACAAGGACAAAAGCAGAGGGCAGCCTCCTGTCCCAGCCAGCCTGTACCTGCTGGCCTGGTTTTGGTGGAAGCAAGGAGGAAGTGGCTGGGTGCAGTCCAGCTGCTCCCTTCCTCCCCTTCTCAGCAAACAGATGAAAGAGCCTCTGCAGTGCCACAGGTGTGAGCAGGAGCTCCAGGACAAGATCTCACCATGCAGTGTTCTGGGCTGGCTGGGACAAAGCAAAGCCTGAGTCTTGCAAGGAACAGGAGCTTCTTGGGACCCAGAGTCTGGCTGCAGGCAGGTTGGTGGATGGAGGAGTTTGTGCCTGATCCCTGGGGCCCCTGGGCAGGGCTACTATGACCTTGCCCTCTCCTCACATGAGGGATACTACTTTCAGGTGGGAGAGGGAAGCTCCTCACTTGTCCCCAGTTTGGCCAAAGCCCAGCTACTCAGCCACAGCAGGAGGAGTTGTGGGACCCTGGGGATTTAGAGAAGCTGAAAGGATCCCAGTGTGTTCCAAGGGTTTCCCTGGCTGCTCACCAGGGCTTGGTGTGCACTGAACAGTGGGGTGCAGCTTTGATTCCTCGAGGTCCAGCTGGAGGTCTTCTGCATCTAGGTCATCTGGGAAGACAAGAAGGAGAAATATTTATCCCTGCCTGTCCTCAACACAGACCTACCCAGCCAGTTCCCAGCCCACAAAGTAACTGCTGCTGTCCAGCTTGTCCCTGCAGTGACTGCTGAAGAGGGGGAAGGTTTTGCACACCCTGGTGGGCTCCATGCGGCCAAACCCCTCTGTTGTTAGGTGTGATGGTTTGAAACTGTCTTTTTAATTTTTCCTTGCAAAGTTCAGAACAGAGAAAGTGAAGGAATGTAAATAAGTCACTATTGGGTGTAAGAAAGCAAAATAACGATTGTTCTAAACACTTCCATTGGATAGATAGAAATGTTTAAGAACTATTACCCAAAACAAAGTAGGCACTCTGCACATTCTGCGTTCGGCAGTGGGGGCAGTTGCTGGGCTGTCTGGCTGCTGTTTCTTCTTCTCTTCTGGCTGAAGATACCACACTGACCTTGGCAGCTAAGTTAACAACTTTCTGCTTAACTAACTCTGCTTCTCTGTCCAGGGGGGTCTGGGGGGGAAGCTCCTGGGAGAGGGAGGCCCCTTTGGGAGGGTCCCCTTTGGGGAAAAGCAAAAGGTTGTGCTTTTCTGTTGATTGTATATATTTGTGAATGTTGTGAATTTTGTATATTTGTACGTATTCATTGCATTTCTCTGCTTGTAAATACAGCCCTCATTTGCTTCCAGACTGGGCTAGCCTGGTTAGTGTCGGTGGGGGGGGAATTTCAGCTCACACCGACACATTAGGTTACTCCCAACACTGGCAGTGCAGGAGCCCCAGGTCCCAGTGCTGGGTGGCTGCAGACCTCTCCTCCCAGCATGCTTATTAAAAGTGAAGAAATCCTCCAGCCTGTGTGGTTACAGAACACAAAGCCTTCAAATGCATCTTCCCAGTGCCATTTGCTGGGCAGGCCTTGGCCAGTGTTAGTTCATCAACAAGGGCTTTGGGTCTTTGTTCAAAGAGAGCCATCAGCCTCTCCTTGCAGCACAGATTCTTCCTCAGCAGCCACCAGCAGCAGCTCCACAGCAGAAAAACAGAGAGCCCAAAATGTACTGCTTTGGTTTGTGCCATTTCTTGGGGCTGTGGTGCCCTGGCTTTAGCCCTGGAGGTTCCCAGTCCTGCATTTCCCTGGAGGCAGACCCGTGGGGTTTATGCAGCCAGCCTGCTCTGAGCCCAGCCTGCTGGGCCAGCATCTCCATGGTGCTGCCAGCTGCACCCTGAGGCAGACTTGGGGCAGGCAGACACTCCCTGGCTGAAGGAAAAGCTGCTGGAAGAGAACAGGGCTGAGCCCTCAGCTGTGTTCTCAGTGGCCTGCAAGGTGCAGGTCATCACCAAGGAGAATGGCATCCTCTGAGCCTCCCCAGGACATGCCTGCCTGCTCTGCTCCCTGCTCCGCTTCTCACACTGCTGCTGACTCCCAGCACTGGCACACAGTGTGGGCAGCTGCAGTGCCATCCCAAACCATGGCACCAGCACAGCCTTCTGCTCCCAGTGGAGACCTTTGGTGGGAGGAAGAGGGAAGGATGTGATTTTTCTGCTTGTCACAGCCCAACAGCCAGGGAGCTGGAGCTGACCTGTGGCTGTGGGGTGAACTCTCCCATGGAGGATGCCAACTGCTGGCACCTGGCAGCTCCCACACTGGCCAGGAAGGTGGTGCTCCACATGCTGAAGGTACTGCTAGCCTTGGGGGGATTTGGTTGCCTAATGTGTTTAGAAATGGTGCACTGAGGAGCTCTGCCCCCTGCCCCTGGCTGAGGATCCAGCTGGGATGATTTGCTTAAGGATGATGACAAACAATGTGCCATCTTTAGAGCCTCCTGACAGGCATTGTGGCTTTCTGGGCTTCAGGGAGCTTTGGGAAGGGGAAAAAAAAAAAAGCCATTTAGAAAATCTGTCTGTAGAAGAGTTGAAGTATTACTGCTGCTCTGGAGTCTGGCAAGAAAACACTCACAGTGGGATGGAAAAATATCTCCTCCTTACATTTTAGAGGCTTATAAATCTCCAGTGTCTGTCCCATCCCCAGCACAGGGGCTGTGGTGTGCACTCAGGGTGCTCAGTGCAGAGACTCCTGCTCTCAGTGTCCCCTGCCACCCACCCCATGGCCATGCCCAAGTCTCAGCTGCCCCCCACTGCTTTTCTGGGGGCCAGGAGGCAGAGGCTGGCTCCAGGCACAGGTTAAACATCTGCAGGAAGGGAAGGAGCAAGTTTGGTGTTGCCTGGGCTGCTGAGCTAGCTGTGAATAGCAAAGCACCATGGGGCTCAGGGCAGAAGATGGATCTCTGCTGGAAACCAGTATAGGTCCCAGCCTGGGAACTGGAGGAAGGAAGCAAGGCTGCTGTGTCCTCCAGGGCAGGCTGCACTGCTTTTGAAGTAGCCCTGACTGAGCTGAGCTTTGCTAAGCTGCCTCCACTTCTGAGGCATGGTAAGAGTCCATCATCAGTAAGTCTGCAGATGACACCAAGTTGGGAGTAAGTGTGGGGCTGCTAGAGGGCAGGAGAACTCTGCAGAGGGACCTTGCCAGGCTGCACAGATGGGCAGAGTCCAAGGGCATGAGGTTTAACAAGTCTGAGTGCCAGGTTCTGCACTTTGGCTACAACAACCCCATGCAGTGCTACAGGCTGGGGACAGAGTGGGAGAGCAGCCAGGCAGAGAGGGACCTGGGGGTGCTGGGTGACAGCAGCTGAACAGGAGCCAGCAGTGTGCCCAGGGGGCCAGGAGAGCCAATGGCATCCTGGCCTGGATCAGCAATAGTGTAGCCAGCAGGAGCAGGGAACTCATCCTGCCCTGTGCTCAGCACTGGGTAGACCAGAGCTTGAGTGCTGTGTCCAGTGCTGGGCTCCTCATTCAAGAAATATCTTGAGGTACTTGAAGGTGTCCAGAGAAGGGCAACAAGGCTGGGGAGGGGTCTGGAGCACAGCCCTGTGAGGAGAGGCTGAGGGAGCTGGGGGTGTTCAGCCTGGAGAAGAGGAGGCTCAGGGCAGACCTCATTGCTCTCTACAACTACCTGAAGGGAGGCTGCAGCCAGGTGGGGGTTGGGCTCTTCTCCCAGGCACCCAGTGACAGACTCAGGGACAGTCTCAAGCTGCAGCAGGGGAGCTTTGGGCTGGATGTGAGGAAGGAATTCTTCCCAGAAAGAGAGACTGGCCACTGGGATGTGCTGCCTGGGGAGGTGGTGGAGTCACTGCCCCTGGAAGTGTTTAAATAGAGACTGGATGAGGCACTTGGTGCCATGGGTTAGGTGACGAGATGGTGCTGGGTTGGACTGGATGATCTCAGAGGTCTCTTCCACCTGGTTAATTCTGGGATTCTGTGGAAAAAACACTTTGCTGGTAGTGTCTTTCCCATGGAAAATGGTCTCCAGCTGGCTGTACCAGCACTGAAGTGGGAGGAAGAGGAGAAAATTGCTGGAGAAGGGGCAGAACAAACCCCACTGGGCTGGATGCTTCTTCCAGGGCAGTGCCCATGTGTGGCTTGCAGGTAACTGCTCTGTCCCTTAGAGCTGGGGCTGCAAGGGGCCTGGGCAGGTGCTTTTTGGGGCACTTGAGTAGCCTTCTTGAGTGACAGAAGCAGCAGAAGTGTATCCCTAGGGACCCTGCAGGGTTTGCTGGATGGTTGAGAGGTGAATTAGTCAATGGTGCTGGTAGAGCAGTGCCCTCTGGTCAAGGTTGACCCTGCAGGGTGCTTTCTAGGGGCTCTCTAGGGCTTTGTCTCCTTACTGCAGATGTGCCTGAAGCCAATGCCTCCCTTCCTGTCCTCAACACAGTGGTCCTGAGGGGTGCTGAGACTGTGATGGAAGTGTCCTGGGGCAGTGCTTGCACATTGCCTGTGCTGGGTGGATGTCCTCTCTGACAAGCCCTGAGCTCTCTTTGGGCTGCTGTGCAGACACACAGGGGAGGAGGCATCTGCTAAATGCTGCCAGTTCCAAGCCAGAGAGGCAGGTCCCAGGCACCAAAGAGTTGGAAAATGGAACCTTAAAGATCTTCTTGACAAGGTGACAGAGTGATGGAACAGTTATAGATTGCTTTGGGTTGGAAGGGACCTTGAAGCTCCTCCAGCTCCAACCCCCTGCCATGGGCAGGGACACCTCCCACCAGCCCAGGTTGCTCCAGGACTCATCCAGCCTGGCCTTGAACACCTCCAGGGAGGGGACAGCCACAGCCTCCCTGGACAACCTGTGCCAGGCTCTCCCCACCCTCACTCAAAGGAATTTCTTCCTCCTCTCCAGTCTCACTCTCCCCTCTCCCAGCTCAAAGCCATTGTCCCTCATCCTGGCACTCCCAGCCCTTGTCAAAAGTCCCTCCCCAGCTCTCCTGGAGCCCCTTCAGGTACTGCAAGGCTGCTCTGAGGTCTCCCTGGAGCCTTCTCTTCTCCAGGCTGAACAGCCCCAACTCTCCCAGCCTGTCCCCACAGCAGAGGTTCTCCAGACTCTGATCATCTTTGTGGCCTCCTCTGGCCCCCTCCAGCAGCTCCAGGTCCTTCTTGTGCTGGGGGCCCCAGAACTGGAGGCAGTGCTGCAGGTGGGCTCTGAGCAGAGCAGAGCAGAGGGCAGAATCCCCTCCCTGTGCTGCTGCTCTCCTGCTCTGGATGCAGCTCAGCACACAGCTGGCTCTGGGCTGCCAGGGACCACTGCTGGCTCCTGGGGAGTTTGTCACCACCTGACACCCCCAAGGCCTTCTCCTCCAGGCTGTTCTCAAGACATGCACCAGCCAGACTCCTTTGGGCCTTGGGTGGCATTACTCAGGTGTGAATGGGCACACTTGGGTGGTGTCTGGGGGGTTCCCAGGCATCTGCAGCCCTGGAAGGATGGAATGGAGCTGAGCTGGCCCCAGGGTCTGCAACCTGCATGCTGTGGCTGGAGTCAGGTGTCCTGAGGTCAGGTGTGCTGGGCTCAGCTGAGGGATGGGTGCTGGGTGGAGGAGCAGGAAGTGTGGTGGGAGGCAGCACTGCCTGGAGCTGGAGCAGGGCTGATTCTCAGCCCTGATTCTCAGCCCTGCAGAGCTGCTGGGACAGGTCACCTCTCACCACCTGTCTGTGAGGTTGTCAGGGTTTGTTTGCAAAGGCCTCCTCAGCTCCCTGCTGGAAGCACCACTCAGGGCTGAGAGGCTGTGGCTGTCTGGGAGCAAGCCCTGCCCCATCCCTCTGCCCAGCTCTCCCCCAGAATCCAGTGCCTGGGAGCCTGGCTGTGCACTGCAGGGACACAGCCCCCAGCTGCCTGCTCTGAACTAGGCCACTTCAGCTCTTGCATGGAAGGAATGTTTGGGAGCTTTCTTCCTCTTTAATGAGAAAGGATTCACAAACCAGCTGAGTACCACTGGTGGCTGTCAGAGAGGAAGAGCTGGGAACAGAAAGAATGCAGCAGTGAAGAGGACTTGCAACATCCCAACCCCCCCCAGCCCATGCATTGCTGAGTGGTGAGGAGAGGCACCTGCAAAGGCTGCACAGTCAGGAGAGATGCTCCTGTTCCTGTGCATTTGCATCAGACCTCTGTGGTTTGATATTTGCAGACAAAACCAGAGCTGCAACATCTGAAAATGAGAGCTTTTATGAGCTGCTAATTGTCTCATCCTGCACATCCTAGAATCTGTCAGCATTTCCCTCTGCTCCCCAGGGCTCCAGTCTGTGAGGCTGACACTGGCTCAGAGGCCTGGGAGCCTGTGGTAGGACAGGGCCAGGGCCAGGGCCAGGGCAGAGAGTCCTTTGAGGCATTAAATGCTTTGGTGCCCAGCAAGAGCAGGTCTGTGAGCAGCACTCTGGGCCCTGGCTGCAAACCTCTTCCCAGAGAGGCTGTGCTTTGCTGGGCAAACTGCAGTCTCTGCACAAGGGCTTCAGTAATGATGGAAAAAGTGACCCAGCTGAGGAGAACTCCTGCAGGAGTCACCACCACACTTGAGCTGCTCTGGACTCTGCCCTCTGTAACCACTGAGCCCAGCATGTTCCCAGGGGCCACATCCTGCTGTAGGAATCGCATTTGCTAGCCTCTGCCTGAACCTTTTACTTTGCTGAGGCTTATTCCTGGCCTGTGAAGGATGGGAGCAGGGGTGGCAGGAGCAGAGGGCCCTACTCTTTGCTGCAGCACCAGAGCATTGCCCCAGAGCAGCACACACAGCTCTGGCTCCAGCCTGCTGCCCATCCCAGACCTTTGAGCTCCTGCTCTTCATGCAGGTTAATCCCAGGATCCATGCCCTGTGTGCTGCAGCACCAAAGGCTGATGCTCTGCCAGAGGCTCTCTGCTGGCCCATGGCCAAGCCCAGAAGCTGTCTCCTGTAATCTCAGCCAGCCTGCAGTGCTGTGGGCAGCCTCCCCCTCTGGTCAGCAAGGCCAAAGGAGCAGACCATGGCCATGCTGCTGAGGGCTGCTGGACCCTCCTGCCAGCTTCTGGAGGTCTGGCTGTGCCAATCAGCTTGCCCCAAAGCAGTGACACTCACTGAAGCCCCTTCCCCCTGCTGGCCATCCAAGCTGGAGGAGGATCAGCCTCCTGGTGTGACTCCATGGCTGGCAGTGGGGCCACTCCTGCAGACCCAGGCTGGTGTCCTGGCTCCCAGCATGGCCCTGCCCATGAAGTGGTCCCCACCCAGCCCTCTTTACTTACAGTGGTTTTCAGTGTGGCCTGGGAACAGCTCCATGGTCCTCTTGTGGGCATCCTCCTCCTCAGGGCTGATGTCTTCTGCCTCCCCTTGGTTGGACCCCTTGAAGAGGCTGCTGCAGCTGCCATAGGCACAGCACTGGTATGCATAAGGTACTTCCAGCACCCTGCAAGGGGGAAAGCAGAACTCTGGAGGTGAGCCACCTCTGTGGGGTGGCTCTCCCTGGCTTGGCACTTCTTGCTTAACTGCCACACATGACTGCCATGGGTTTAAGGAGCTGACAGAGGCTTTTGACTCCTTCCCAAGGAAGTAAAAGAAAACACTGTACACAGGATTGGAAAGAATTGGGAGTTTAACTGAAGTTCTATTCACAACTCTATTGAACAGTGCAAAACCACCACACAAATCCACAGTCCACGTCAATAAGCCAAAGCTTTCCACAACCTTCTCCCAGGCCAGGCCAAAACCCCAGGCCTCAACCCCCCCACTACCTCCCTGCCTCCTCCCTGTTCCCCCAGGCCTAATGGCACAGCTGAAATGAGCCTTGCCAAGGCCAAGGCAGGCAGCAAACCTCCCCACACCGAGATAACAGCACTGAGAAGGGAGCAGAGAGAGCAAAAAAGGGCCAGAGAGCCTGTGCTGGTTGTTTGTAGAGGGAGATGCAGGCATTAGGGGAATGAAATAACACAGACCACACCTTCCAGGGGCCAGCCCTGGATCCACCTGACCCCAGACTCCATGGTTAAGACCTCCCAGCAGTGACCAAAGCCATCAGGCTGTGGTTACACCAGAGCAGGATTTTGCTCAAGTGAAGGGCTCCATGTAGGACAGAGTGTGGACCTAAGTCACCCTCAGGTGTCTCTGCACTGCCTCTCTTTTGGTGCTTAAGACATTGACTCTCAATAGGATGCTGCCAGTCACCAGGTTTGGAAGCTGCACTGAGGTTCCTGGATAATTCCCAACCCCCTTTCCTCAGTGCTGTGATTTCTGAGATCTGCACAGGCTGAGAGCTGGGTGAAGGGGAACCTCATGAAGTTCAGTAAGGACAAGGGCAGGGTCCTGCATCTGGGGAGGAACAGCAGCAGGCACCAGTGCTCCTGCTCCAGGAGAGCAGCTGGAGAGCAGCTGGAGAGCAGCTCCATGGAGAAAGACCTTGGAGTGCTGGTGGACAGCAAGTTCTGCATGGGACAGCAATGTGCCCTTGTGGCCAAGAGAGCCAACAGCATCTGGGGTGCATGAAGAAGAGTGTGGCCAGCAGGGTCAAGGGAGGTTCTCTTCCACCCCTACTTTGCCCTGCTGAGATCACGTCTGGAATACTGTGCCAGTTCTGGGCTCCCCAGTTGAAGAGAGACAGGGACCTGCTGGAGGATGACTGGGGGACTTGGAACATCTCTGCTATGAAGAAAGGCTGAGAGCCCTGGGGCTGTTTAGTCTGGAGAGGAAAAGGCTGAGAGGAGATCTGATCAGTGTCTATAAATATCTGAGGGGTGGGGGTCAGGCTGGAGGTGCCAGGCTCCTTGTGGTGGTACCTTGCAACAGGGACAAGCTGGAACCCAGGAGGTTCCACCTCAGCATGAGGAGAAACTTCCTTGCTGTTAAGGTGCTGGAGCCCTGGAGCAGGCTGCCCAGAGAGGTGGTGGAGGTTCTTCTCTGCAGACTTTCAAGCTCCATCTGGATGTGTTCCTGTGTGCCCTGCCCTGGGTGATCCTGCTGTAGCAGGGGGTTGGCCTGGATGATCTCTGAAGGTCCCTTCCAACTCTAACACTCTGTGATTCTGTGATTCTCCCTGGAGTGACTGAGCCTCTTCTCCCTGCCCTCTGCCATGCACCATGCTCACAGCAAGTCTTCACTTGCCCAAGGTCCTTTTTTGCTGCACATCCTTTCTTTGGTTCAGGGTGAGGAGCTGCCCAAGGGCTTGAGCACATGCAGGGTCCCCCTTGCTTGGTGCTGAAGGTCAGAGAGGCACATCCAGACTCCAGTTTGCTGGGCATGGCTCACTCCAGCTCAGGCAGGGAAGTCTCAGGTCTCTCAAGTGCAGCAGGTTTCTCTAATCTGTCTGATTTCTACTTGAAAGCAGCACTGGCAGGGCTGGCAGGTGTGAGGAGGTTAATTACACAGCAGCTGAACAGCATCTGGCTGAGTCTGCAGCAGCTGCATTGCCTTCAGACAGTGAACTGCTGCTGCTACGCTGGGAGTCAGGGAGTGGCGATGGAGGCAAAGGAAGTGCAGGTTTTCCAGAGAGTGGAGGTCTTCTGGCAGGATCAGGCAGTGTGATGTAACTCTAGATTCTACAAATATGCTTTTAAGTCCCCAAACACCTCTGGCCAGGCCCTGGCAGGCTGTGGGAGCTCTGTATACAAAGCTGCTTCATGTTATAAGCTCCAAATCAAAGCTTTTCACTGAAATGTGTAGGGAGGGACAGACCCTCCCAGGATGGCTAAGAGCTGCTCTTACATCATTGATTCCTCCAGATATGTGCCCCAAGAATAAGACTAAAGGCACAGCCCCAACATTTGGGAGCTGTTGTGTCAATGAAGCACTCCTGCAGGCTCAGCCTCTCTGGTGCAAATCCAAACCAGCTCCACAAATGTCTGTCAGTGGAATTAGTTCAGAGGAGGGGTGCTCCTGGAAGTGCTGAACTTGGCCTGCTCTGCACAAGGGGCTGCCTCCTGGGTGTGGAAAGACCTCCAAAAGCTTCTGGGGTGCCCTGCCATTTGGAAACCTGTCAGGCAGCAGATCCCAGCTGTGATGAGTCAAAAATGGCAGAAGAGGAAGCTCTGCAGACACCACTGATGAGGCAGAGAGAAGTGAGAGCTCCACTCTGCTTTGGAGCTGAGCTATGAACCCAGTGCTGGTTCTCTGCCCTGGGAGCCCAGCACTGGGTGCCTAAGTTTCAGAAGCTCCAGCTCTGGGAATCTGTACATCAGCCAAAGCATCCTTGGCTCCAAGGGGACTACCTGGGAGACCCAAGCAGAAGATGGCTTTGCCTGAGGGGAATTTGAGTCACCTGGAGCACAGGCCCCTCAGCCTGAGGGCAGGTGCTGTGCTGGAGACCCACCAGAAGGAGGGGTCAGGAGAGGCAGAGGCTGCACTGCAGCACTGTGCTGTGAGCCTCCTGCAGCCTCCTGCAGGCTCCTCATTAATCCACAGCAGACAAGACATGGCCACACAAACAGAGTTTGCTGAGGGCAAGCTGGATGTCATTAGCTAGGCCTGGCTGCTGGGAATGTTTTCCATTGAGAGGAGCCCTGAGCTGGGCCTGCTCCATGCTTTCCACTTGAGTGTGGTTGGGGGTGGGGGTGGGGGTGGTGGGCCCAGGGGAGCAGCACCACTGCCCCTGGCAGGCTGTCAAAGGTGAGAGGTGTCAGCAGCACAGGGAGCCTGCTCCACCTCTTGGCCTGCAAGGCTGAAGGAGAGCAGGGCACAAGCAGGAGAGCAGGAGGCTGATTGCTGTAAGCAAACACAGGCAGTGCTGAGCAGCCACAGAGCCACCACCACCAGTACCTCATCCTGGGGAAGCTCTCCTTGCTGAAGGGCTCAGACAGGCCTGGGTTGCCTTGGAGCTTCAGATGGGTGAGTCCCCCCAGCCCATCCAGAGGCAGTGTCACCAGCTGGTTATCAGTCAGGTCCCTGAGGAAGGGCAAGCAGAGGAGACCACGGTCAGGGGGCTGCTGCTGGGGGCAGAGGCTGGAAGAACTTTCCTGTCTGCCTTGGTTGCTCCCTCAGATGCAATGCTGGAATGGGGGCTAGGCTCCTCTGAGACAAAGAGATTGGTGCTGCAGTCCCTGAGGAGAGTGAGGGGAGGATTGCTGCAGGCCCTGGCTGGTGTCCACCTGCCCCACACGACTCCTCCCCACCACCACAGGTCAGATGTGACTGCAGCTCCCAGCCTATGAAATAGAGCCTTGGTGAGGGGGCTGAGGAGTCCAGAGCCAGCAGAGATCATCTGCAGTGACTCCTGCTGAAGTGGTCCTGCATGCTGAGCTCTCCTAAAGGCATCTCAGGCAGGTATGAAAGCACTGGGAAGGGAAGGGTTAAGTGTTCAGGGTGAGAGCATCTTGAAGATGAGCTCCTTCTGCACCTTCATCATCCCCTTAATATTGATAGGAAACCTTGAGGTCAGTGCTGAGCCATGCACCTTCTGGCAGGTGAATGCCAGCTGTGCCAGCAGCTGGGCAGTCATCCTGAGGTGCCCAGGTCCCTGCTGTCCATGGCCCTCTGTGCCAGAGCAGCACTGCAACTTACAGCTTGGTGAGGGAGTGCAGGGTCACAAAGGCTTCAGGGTGAATGACCTGGATGGAATTCCAGCTGAGGTCTCTGCAAAGCAAGGAGATGCCAGTAAGGGAGTGGCAGGGCAGGAGAGTCAAGCTGCTGGCAGGGGGCTCAGGGGGTTCAGTGTGAGCAGATGTGGGCTCTGTACCCCCTGCTCTGCAGCAGGTTCTGTCTCATGGCAGCTCCCTGAGACAAATCTGTTTGGGTCTCTGTGTGTGTGTGTCCAAGCTGAGGGCTTGGACTGGATGACCTTTGGAGGTCCCTTCCAAACCAGAGCATTCTGTGATTCTATGATTTTGCCTTGCAGGAGCTCCTCCACTGAGACCAAAGGAAAAGGTTCCTTTTTGGGTTCATTTCTGTGCATTTGGGGATTTGATGCTAAGATGTTAAACATCAAGGCATCAGAGAGGCTGTGCCTTAGTGCCAGAGAGCCCCTGGGGAGGTCACAGTGGTCACAGGCAGGAGCAGACAGGACCAGGGGCTGTGTGGGAGAGCCAAGGTCCTCTTAGAGTGTCTCCTGTGGTGCACAGGTGGCTTGGGTCACTGAGGCTCCTCAATGAGCTCTGCTTCCACCTCAGCTAGAGGCCTCAGCTCCCTCTGCCACCAGCAGTGTTCCAGGAGGCATTTTCTGTGCCCAGGCTGCCTGCAGAGCAGTGCCCTGCCTGTGTTCATCTCTCCAGCTCTGCAGGGAACCAGCAGTGTCTGCCCTGATGTGTGTCCCCCTGCAGCAGGCTGAGGGTGCCAGCAGGGAGCCAGAGCATTGCCAAGGGCAGGTGCTGGAGCTTGCACTCTCAGCTGCACCTCTGCATGGCTGCAACATGGCAGCAGCACTCACAGCTGCCTGTGCCTGCTGGGCAGGGACAGCCATGGTGCAGAGCACACTTGTGGGAGCTGTAGGAGTGGTGGCCTCTGAAATGCCATTTTCCCTGTGCTGCACCATGGGATAAATCTTTTAGGATAAATCACTTCACTTCCAGTAGCTAAAGAACATCAGCTCCTGGAGGCCTCTTCCCACACAGCATAGGGAGAATCAATTCCTGCAGAGCCACCAGCCAGAGGTGCCAAGCCCAACCTGCCTGGGAGCTGGGGGCAGGCAGCCACAGACCACCTGGGATGTTCTGCAGGGCTGGTCCAGGAGTGCCTGGCCCAGGGCTGTGTGTAGGGAAAGGGCTGCTGGAGCTCAGGTCAGTCCCTACCAGGAGCCCAAGGGCACTCAGGTGGCACTGTCTGTGCTGTGCTATGTGTGAGGGGCAGAGTGTGGGGAGTGTCTGCACGTGTGGGCAGCAGTGCCAGCAGGTGATGGGCTTGTTTAGGGGAGAGTCTGCATGCAGTGGGTGAGCCAGAGGGAAGCTTTGGTGCCCCAAGGGAAGGGTTGTGCCCTAAGAGAAGGTTTGGTGCCCCAAGGGAAGATTTGTGCCCTGTGCTTTGGTTGGGGGCAGCAGAAGAGGGACCAGACTGCAAAGCCTCCTAGAAGAGGCAGAGGGAAAAGGGTTGGAAAACTCCACAGCAACCTGGCTGGGGGCCCAGGCTGTCCCTTCCCTCCCCTCCCCCTGGCACACACTTACATGGAGCGCAGGGCCAGCAGCTGCAGGAAGGTGTCTGCCCTGATTTCATGGATCCTGTTGTGCTGGAGGCCCCTGGAAAACAGAACCTGGTTTGAGAAAATCGCTGCAGGCAGCATGGACACCAGGTAGGGATCCTTGCCCCATGGCAGCAGGCACCAACTGTCACCATGGAAGCTGGCATTTGAGCTTGGGAGCCCTGCTCTGATTTCAAGGGCTAAAGAGGAGGAGCAACAAAGCAGCCCAAAGCCATCCCCTCCTGTGGGCAGCCCCAGGGCACAGCCAACCTCTCCTTTTGATGCCACCATGGGACAGCCAAGTGCCACTGATGTGCAGTGGCTAAAGCTGCCTCACTATCACCACAGCCATGCTGCTTCCCCACTCTGCTGCACCCTGAACGTGCAAACTGCTTTGTCCAGAGCCAAAGAGGACAGCCTGGAGCCCGTGGACTCTGTGTGACCTGTCAGGAAGGGCTACAGGGTGCTGCCCATTGCCTTGGGGATGATTGGAGGGCTGAAGGCAGTCAGCTTTTCATGAAGATAAATCCTGATGCAGGGCTGAACCCAGCAGCCACCTCCTGCAGCTCTACTTTCAGACCCTCAGCCCCTGCACAGCTCCCTGCCAGCAGCCTCCTGCACTCCCTGGAGCAGGGCAGGCAGCAGGGTAAGGGCTCACAGGGTGTTTGCTGGCTGAGCTGCACAGTCCCCACATCCCTGGAGAGACATCCAGAGCTGGCACAAGCATCCACTTGGTGGGAAACTTGCAGCTTTCCCAGTGTGTCTTCCCTGGTTTGGAGCAATGCTGAGTGTTTGTACAGTTCCTGCAGAATGCCCATCAGGAATTGCCAGACCTGCAGAAGTGGTGTCCCCACGTGGGGGGACCTGCATGGTGTAGTCTCAGCTGGGATTTGGCCTCAGTCACGTTTGAGAGGCAGGAGCCTCAGGGTCTGGTATCTGCTCTGCTGCTGGTTTCAGTGCCCCAAGCAGCCAAGAAGGCATTCAGTGGATGCCCAGTTACAAGTGAGGGCCTCAGGAAGCTGGGACCCCTGAAAAGAGCTCAGGGAGTTAACTGCTGTGCTGGGGGGGATGTGTGATTGTGTCCTGTGTCTGCAGAGGGGCAAAGTGTGGAGCTCTGACCCCTGTGCAATCCAAAGAGTGAGTTACAGCCCTGAGCACAGTGCTGAAGGCTGAGGTTTGTCCTTGGGGGTTGCCCCCCTGCCCAAGTTGTTCCCTCTCCCCCGTGCACGGTGGGGGTGAGGACATCTCTGTACTCACAGCTCCTCCAGCCGCTGACACCGCTGGAAACTGGGCAGGTCCTCGATTTGGTTGTGTGACAGCTCCCTGCGGGGGGAGGAACAGCACAGAAACGTGAGGAGGTCAGCAGTGAGCACCCGGAGCCATCCCTCGGAAAGCAAACACTGGCTGGAGGGGGCCTGGCCCCAGGAACCCCAGCGGGGGGCAGCTCCACTCTGCACACCCCTGATGCTTGCTCCGAGCAGCTACGTGCAAGGACTGCTCGGTGGTTTCCCCTCCTCCCCCACCCCAGCCCAGCTCCCTCCAGCATAAGCACAGGAGGAGCTGCAGGTGCTGCTGGGGTGAGTTTCCTCCCCAGCCCCCAGCCAGCTGTGAAATGCATCCTTGCCAGCTTCTGCCATGCTTCTCTGTGTGCAAAGCAGAGGGGTGCCTGTGCCAGAGCTTCTGGCCAGCTGCTGTGGATGGAGCTGCAGATGTGCAGCCTTGGGAGGTTTGGGCCAGAGAGCAGCCAGCAACATCCCTCCTGGCACAGCAAACCCAACCACTGCCCTGCATCCCTCCTGGCACAGCAAACCCAGCTGCCCATCACCTGCTCCCCATTCAGGCTTTCCTGGCTGCTCCCCAGGGGTAGGGAAGAGGCTGTGGCACAGGCAGGGCTTTGGCACAGGACATTACAGGCTGGGAAATCCCTGGCCCCATTCTGCCTGTTAAGAGCAATTCCCAGCAAACTCCTGTTCCCACAGCTTCAGAGCCTGGTGGTACACCAGCATCCAGGGCAGAGTGCATTGGTAGCCAGAAGAAAACCTCTCCTGGGACAGTTTAATATGAAATGTTTATGACTGAAATGGGCTGGGTAAGGAGCAGCCCTCCCAGATCAGCTTCTTGACTCCAGCAGCAGCTGCTGGCTTTGTGGCTGTTCAAGGGAACTTTGCCCCAGGCTAAAGTTCTGTATGTGGCCTCTCCACCAACTTTCCAAACTCAGTTTCCATCTTTCTGCCAATAAGCTGCTGCTAAAACATTTCAATTATTTAGTTCTTTTGCCAACCTTCTTTCCACCAATTTTCCATGGTGGAGAGGAGCAGGGAGGAAAAAGCAAGCAAATGTTCTGTGCTTGGCTCTGAAGCCTGTCACCCAGGATGGAGGAGGAAGGAGAGCAGCAGCCACTGGTCCCTGTGGGTCCACTGGGCTTGAGAGGTGATGCCTGAGCTAAGCATGGAGGGAGGACACAGCCTGAGCTAAGCAGTGGAGAGGGGGGGCACAGCCCCAGGAGTCAATTCTGCTTTCTCCAGAGCAAGGGTAACCTGATGCAGCCCAGGATGAGCCAGCAGAGCAGCCTCAGTTGCTGAAGCTGTGTTGTGGACACATCAGGATGAAGGTACTGGTGGCATCAAGGGACTTCAGGTCTGCTCAGGGAAGCTTCAGCTACTTCTGCTTGGGAGGAGAGATAAATCTGTGCCCTGAGCCCCAGAAGCCCTGGACAGAAGTGGCAGGAGGATGCCAGGCTGATGTCCACATCAAGCCAGGCTCAGCCAGGCTGCCCTGCTCTGTGCCCATGCACAGCCCAAGGCCATGAGCCTCACACCCTTGTGGTGGCTCTTACAGAGGCAACATCTGTGCAGAGAACCTGCAGCATGGTGTGAGCAGGGGGAGACCAGAGTTGTGCCATCAGCTGTGTCACCTGTGTTCAGGTGTGTCACAGGCATGGTGCCAGCCTGGGGAGCTGCCAAGGGGCTGGCCAGGTGGGGGACAGCAGCTAGAGCAGCACAGACCCTGCAGGGACAGGAGGCCAATGCATTTCAAAGGCAGGGGAGATGTAAAGCACAAAGAGTGGCCCAGGGACCCTCTCTCCCAGCTCTGAAGCCATGCAATTCATGTCAGCAAGACCAAGTGTGCAGGAGGAAAGAGGACCCAGGTGGGCTGTCCCAGCACATCTCTGCCCCAGGGAGGGGCCAGGCCTGCAGGAGAGGCTCTGCTGTGGAGGTTTACAGTCTGATAACTTGCAAACATAAACAGCAGGCCTGGGACCCTGCAGCCTGAGCTGTTCCACAGGCTGCTCTTTGGTGGCAACACATCCATTAAACTGGTCCAGATGTCTGAGGATGAGAGATGTTCCCTACAGGGACAGCTGGAGCCAAAATGCTGTGATCTGCTGAGTTACAGTTAGTGCTCTTTCATTTTGATGTTTCTCTTGTTTCCAGTTTCTGGGCTCAAGAATGCTCTCCTGTTGCTTTCCTGGAACAAACTTGTTTTCCTTTTCAGCTTGCTTGTGCAAAGACTGATGAGAGGTGAGCATCCTGCCTGCCCCAGGCCTTGTGTAAATCACAGAATGCCATGGGCCAGAAGGGACCTCTGGAGATCATCCAGTCCAAGCCCCTGCCAGAGCAGGGTCACTAGGGCAGGGCACACAGGAACACATCCAGGTGGGTTTGAATATCTCCAGAGGAAACTCCACAACCCCCTGGGCAGCCTGCTGAGGTTCTGTCACCCTCACAGTGACAAAATTCTTCCTCCTGTTTCCATGGAACTTCCTATGCCTCAACTTCCACCACTGCCCCTTGTGCTGGCATTGGGCATCACCAGCAGAGCCTGGCTCCAGCCTCTGGGCACTCCCCCTGCACAGCTTTATCAACAGCAATGAGGTCACCCTCAGGCTCCTCCTCTCCATGCTACAGAGCCCTCAGCTCCCTCAGATTCCTCATAAGGAAGGTTTTCAACTCCCTTCATCATCTTTCTGGCTCTGTGCTGGACTCTCTCAATCAGTTCCCTGAGGTCCTTCTTGAACTGAGGGGCCCAGAACTTGACCTGAGGGGCCCATATTCCAGATGTGGCCTCAGCAGGGCAGAGCAGAAGGGCAGGAGAACCTCTCTTGACCTACTCACCACAGCCCTTCTAATGCACCCCAGGATGCCCTTGGCCTTCTTGCCCACAAGAGCACATTGCTGGCTCATGGTCAACCTCCTGTCCACCAGCACCCCAGGTCCCTTTCCCCTTCACTGCTCTCCAACAGCTCAGTCCCCAACCTCTCCTGCTCCATGGGGTTGTTCTTTCCCAGGTGCAAGACTCTCCCCTTGCCCTTGCTGAATTTCATTCAGTTTCTCCCTGCCCAGCTCTCAGCCTGTCCAAGTCTCACTGCATGGCAGCAGAACCCTCCTGTGGCAGCCACTCCACCCAGTTTGGTGTCATCAGCAAACTGCTGGCAGTGCCCTTGGTGCCCTCATCCAGGTCATTGATGAATATATTGCATAGTGCTGGTCCCAGTACTGACCCTGAAGGACTCCTCCAGACACAGGCCTCCAACTAGACTCTGCCCATTGACCACAACTCTCTGACTTCTTCCCTTCAACCACTTCCCATCCACCTCACTCCCTGACCCTCCAGACCACACTGCCTCAGCTTAGCTGCAGGGATGCTGTGCAGACAGTGCCAAATGCCTCACTGACATCAAGATAAACCACAGCCCCTGCTCCACTGGGGCCTGGCCAAAGCTGGTTTCTTCTGTGCAGGT
This sequence comes from Indicator indicator, assembly GCF_027791375.1. Lineage (NCBI taxonomy): Eukaryota > Metazoa > Chordata > Aves > Piciformes > Indicatoridae > Indicator > Indicator indicator. Next base: position 4,683,141 of record NC_072044.1, on the reverse strand, counting down.
TTTAGCCTGCTTTGGGGGAAGGTTTTGGGAAGGTTCTGGCCTAGTGAGATTTTGGTAAAGCCCAGGCTGGAGAGAACTGGGCTGAGGCTACACAGGACTTGGTGCATTTAGGATGTTTTTGTGCTTAGTTGTGAACTGTGCTACCATTTAAGCTTCCATTATCTCCAGTCCTGTGTGGAGCATTTTCATTTACTCCTTTGGGGAGGGGTAAAGAGCTTCTGTTTGCTCCCTAAAGCTGTGACAGGGACTGTGGCTGTGTGGCCTCCATCAGGTCAGGCCTGTCCCCTCCTCAAGTGTGTGCAGGATCCTTCCTCCAGATATTGGTGCTGGCACTTGCTGGAGCTCCAGCTGCAGGAACCCAGTGCTGTGTGCCATGGGATTCACCCACAGGAGTACACACAGGAGCTGTGAGGTGCTGCTGCTGCTCTTGCCTACCCTCCTCTGCATCCTCCCTGCCCAGGGAGGTGGTTGAGGCTCCTTCCCTGGAGATATTCAAGGTGAGGCTCGATGAGGCCCTGGGCAGCCTGATCCAGTTGGGGATGTCCCTGCTGGCTGCAGGGAGGTCAGATTGGATGAGCTTTGGAGGTCCCTTTTGGTCCAGACCATTCTATGATTCTACTCTCCTGGCATGGGGCAGACTGGCAGACCCACTGGCGCCAGGCAAGCAGGAGGGAAATGCGGATGTGCCTTACTGCTTCCAGCCCTGAGTCCAGAGTGCCACACTGGGATGGAGCAAGCAAGTTCTAACACATGCAGAGGTGGAGGCAGTGCCTGAGGAGGTGTTTTCTGCAGTGAAAGGAAATGGGGACAAGAACCACAGGATGGTTGTCCACAGCTAGTGCCCTCCCTGAGCTAGACAGGAGGAAAGCTCAGTTTCTAGTGGCACTTTGCTGAAGAGCAGAGAGGAGACAGAAAGGTTTCCTACTCACAGGACTCGGAGGCTGGGCAGCTGCTGGCACATCCTCCTGGGGAGTGAATGGATTCCTGCCCGGGTCAGGGTCCTGCAGGAAGGGAGGAGAGAGAAGAAATTGTGTCACTGGGAGCCAGGGCACCTCCTGTGACCTGCAAACCCAGCTGCTGTCCCAGTCAGTGGCAGGGGAGGCAAGATCAATGGCATAATGAAATCCTTGTAAGGAAACAAACCCTGGCTTTGAAATGGGCTCTGCTGCTGGGCCTACCCCAGGGGAAGGTGCCCATGGCAAAATCTGGGATGCTGAGCTCACTGCTGGCCACACCAAGGGCAGTTGGCAGGCTCTGCCATGGCATTCTGTCATCCCAGTGCCCCACTGTCCACTCTGCTGATCCCCCTGCAGCCACAACTGCTTCAGAAAGCCCTGTGTGGGGGATGGGTGGTGGCTCCCTGAGTCCCTGAGGCGAGGCATGGCCAGGTCACACTCCTGGACTGGAGTGCTCAGCTCTGCTGCCACTTTGGGCACAGTGTGTGGAGCAGTGCTCTGGAGGAGAACCATGGGTGGCCAGACACAGCATGTCCTCCAGGCTCCTGCTCTCCTGGGTCTGGACCAGAGCAGTTCCAGGAGTCCCCAGGCTGGGTGGCAGATGTGGGGCAAACATTGCAGATGTTTCCTGCACCCCACTAACGGTGCTGGTCCCAGGATGGGCAGAAACACTGAGTCTCAGCAGACCATGTTGAAGCACCATGCCCAAAGGCTCAGCCCTTCACAGAGACAGAAGGAATGGAAGAGAAAAACATCTCAGAAAAGACTGGAGCACACTCAACAGCACTGAGAAAGCAACTCAGGGAGAGAAGAGCTGCTCCTAGGAGCCACAGGGGTGAAAGGGAGCAGAAAGCTGGGAGACAAGGAAGAGGCAGAGCTGAGGACAATCAGCTGCAGGGCACTGCAAAAGTTAACCTCTCTGAAACAGCCCAGACCAGCTTGGAGGAGGAAGAGCACAAAGAGCAGAATAAAAGGGAGAGAGCTGCCACTCACAAAACTTCGAGGCTGGTGGTGCCTTTCAGGTCTGGGAATTCCCTGATGTCAGTTGCACCATTGAGTGACCTGCAGAGAGATGAGGGGAGGTGAAGTGGACAGAGGACCCAGGAGCAAGGTCAGCTGCCCAAGGCCCCAAACCCATCAGCCATGGGGGTGAATCTGCCTGCTCCCCACCCAGATGAGGTGATCAGAGGCTCAGATTCAAAGGTGCCCTTGTCATCATTGTGCCACTGCTGGCAGGGCCATGGAGGAGATGGATGCCATGAGCCAGAGCTGGGCATTGCTGTGCAATGAGGCCTGACAGGCTCAGACCCTCCCCCAGCCACTGACATTCTTGGCACAATCTCTGCCCAAATGAAACAAAAAGTCCCACACAATTACCATGGGGAATGCAAGCAGGAGATCCCACCCAGAGCTGTGCCTTTGGAGCTAAAGAATGTGGAGGATTGATTCGGTCTGCCCAGTGTGTGTCCTGCAGTGAGCCGCTGGGCGAGGCTCAGACACAGCCTTTGACGTTCCTCTGCCTCACTGCTGGGTGCTGTGCCCCCACAGGGAAGCCACCCAGGCCAGGCCAGACAATGTGGAGCAGCTGCTCTGGTCCAGGTGATGCCCACCACGTGGTGGTGGCCCTGGAGGAGGCTTAGGGCCTTTCATGTGAAGGAAGCGGTGCCACCCCCAGAGCTGTGGGGCTGGTGCCTGGGACACTGTTCCTCTGCTTCTGCCCCTCCTGGAGGAGGGCAGATCCTTCAGTGGCCTTGTGTTTGCACAACTACAGGCTGTGTTTGCACAACTACAGGCTGTGTTTGCACAACAGCCAGTGCAAGGCTTGCTTGAGCAGCATGCAGCCAGCACAGCAGCACAGGGAGCGTTGCCTTTGCTGGTGCCCATGCAGCTGTGCAGACCCCAGAGGCTGCAGTGCCTGCCAGCTGCCTGGGCATGAGGGAGGAGCGGCTGCCTCCCAGGCTCCCTGCTCAGCACAAAGCATCTGCAGTGCCTGCTCCTTGGCTCTCTGGCTGGGTGAGTGGCACCATGGCCTTCTGTTGGCAGCAGGGCTCTAGAGAAGAGGAAGGGAGGAGGCCACTGAGGTGTCCAGCTCACAGAGCTTGGGGTTGGCATAGCCCAGGTTCTGCTTCGTGAACTTACAGCGTGTGGAGCTTTGGCAGGTACTGGAAGGCAGACTGCCCAACAAACTGGATGGGGTTGTCATAAAAATGGCTGCAAAGGAAAGGAGCAACTGGTCAGATTGTGCTGCACATGGGAGAGGTTGCTATGGCAGGAGCTGCTCTGTGTGCCCTGCAGGAGGTGCTGACCATCCTGCAAGAGCCAGGAGCTCTTGTCCTCAGGGTAACCCCAGATCCTCTCACTAGCCTGTTTTGGGTGGACATTGGCACAAAGGAGTTCTCCTTCTGCTCTGAGAGGCCTTTAGGATCCTGCTGTAAAAGGCAGGCTAGGAAGATGCAAAGCTCTCCTTCAACCCTCCTGTAGTGCTGTGACCCTGCTGGGAGATACTTCACACTTGATGACCTTAGATGTGCACAGCACCAGGAACTTCCCTGCTTGTCACAGTCAGTGGAGAGAAGTGAACTCTTCCAGGATCTATGGAGCTTCAGGAGTTGAATCAGCTTCTACAAGAAGCTCTTTCCCTCACTGACTGTGAAAGACTTTGGATGGGCAGACCCCACAGTATGTTGGCTTTGGAAACTTCCAGGCTTGGAGCTTCCACAACTTTTCTGGGCAGTCTGTTCCAGTGCCTTATCACCCCCCTGGGGAAGAATTTCTTCCTAATGTCTGACCTAAATCCATCTTCTTCCAGCTCAAATCCATTGTCCCTCATCCTGGCACTCCCAGCCCTTGTCCAAAGTCCCTCCCCAGCTCTCCTGGAGCCATTCAGGTCCTGCAAGGCTGCTCTGAGGTCTCTCTGGAGCCTTCTCTTCTCCAGGCTGAACAGCCCCAACTCTCCCAGCCTGTCCCCACAGCAGAGGTTCTCCATCCTCTGATCATCTTGGTGGCCTCCTCTGGACCCCCTCCAGCAGCTCCAGGTCCTTCTTGTGCTGGGGGCCCCAGAGCTGGAGGCAGTGCTGCAGGTGGGGTCTGAGCAGAGCAGAGCAGAGGGCAGAATCCCCTCTCTCAGTGGTCACACATCATTTGCTGCAGCCCAGGACACAGGTGGCTCTTTGGGCTGCCAGGGCCCATTGCTGGCTCATGTCAAGAACCTCATCAACCAGCACCCCCAAGTCCTTCTCTGCAGGGTGCTCTCAATTCCCTCATCACTCAACCTCGATCTGTGGTTGGGACTGCCCTGACCCAGGTGCAGGACCTTGCCCTTGGCCTTGCTGAACCCCTCATCCCCAGAACTTCACGTCCCTGGGTGTGGGGCAGGCACACAAGGAGCCCAGCTCCCTGACACACACAGCTCCTGCTGTAGCTGGCTAGCAGCTCCTCTGAACACAGGGAATAAACACAGGCAGATGCCAGCCAGGGCCTGGGAAATCCTGCTGGCACAGCAAGATGTCCATGCAGACCACCCAGGTATTGTTCCAGTGCTGCTATCAACCTGTACCACAGCAGAGTTCAGCTGGAGGGGAAGGAGAACCTGTGGCAGAAAACCTGAGCAGGGACTGAGTTCAGCTCATCTTGGCCCATGCACAACAATGGCAAACCCTGGGCATGCCTGCAGCTGCCAGAAATCCCAACCTAAGAGAGCAGGAAATGCCCCTGATGGGGATGGAAGGATTTAGGAAACAGTGCTGGATGTTCTTACATTGTCTGCAGGAGGGGATTCCCAACAAAGGCCTTCTCTGGGATAGCTTTGATGTTGTTGTTATGAAAACCGCTGTGGGGAGAAGCAAAGAGCTGGGTATTAATGGGTGAGAAAGGAGACACCTTCCTCCCTCAGCACTCTGAAAGGCAGAGAGCCTTCAAAACAGCAATCAAACAGGAGGTGTGGGCCCTGTTCCAGCTGTAGTAACATCCCAGCAAGTGAACAAGGTGTGTCCCTTGGCAGGACAAAGCCCTCACTCTGCTCTATTTACTCTGTGCCTAGCTGGGAGCTCCATGTCCCTGCGCTCAACCCAACAGGAGGGCTTCAGGTTTAACACTTTGCAGGTCAGCAAACAGGAGGAACCCAAATCCACTTCTTTCATACCCTCTGGGAATCACAGTTCTTATGGATGGTCTCCACTACAGCCCCACAGAGCTGGGATCTCTACCACAGCCCTACAGAGCTGAGGTCCTCAATACAGCCCCACAGAGCTGAGGTCCCCACTGCAGCCCCACAGAGCTGAGGTCCCCTCTACAGCCCCACAGAGCTGAGGTCCCCACTGCAGCCCCACAGAGCTGAGGTCCCCACTACAGCCCCACAGAGTTGGGGTCTGTACCACAGCCCTACAGAGCTGAGGTCCCCTCTACAGCCCCACAGCTGTTCACCAGAGTGCAGGCCACCAGGAGTTACTGGCCCATGGGTCTCTGGGGTATTTGTGGGTCTGGCTGTGACACTTTGAGTTAAGCTTGAGAAAAATGCCATCAGCAAACTCTGTGGCCACAGCCTGAGCTCCTGTGGCAGGAGCAAGAGCAGGCTGTGGGTGATGCCCAGGTGGGTCAGTCCCAGAGGAGGCTGCATGAGCTGGATGGCTGTGGGAAATGTGCCTCTGATTAGGGAGGAGCATTTCAAAAGCCATCTCAAGGTGGAGCAAGGACCTTATTCTCAGTTTGAGTGTCAGAGGATGGGATGACATCTGGGCTGAGCAGAGAAATGCCCTGAGAATTCTTCCAGTGAAAGAACAAAATTAGTTTCATGTTTCTACTTCAAGCCTCCCAGAAGCATCAAAGCTCCTGTCCCATCCCTGCCTGTCAGGAGTGGGGCACAGTCCACAGGACCTGCGGATCCACAGCAGCTCGGCCCCATCCTGGGGGTTCTGTCTTCAGGGGAGTTAAGTGGGAGGGTCTCCCATGCTTGGTGTCTCCCAGGCTGAGTGGTGAGAGGAGGAGGACCCAAGGTCAGAAACTTGCCATTCCCTGTTACAGATTTGTCCTGAGGGAGGTCAAACAGCTTCTGCGTGTCAGAGGGGGTGGCACAAGCCTGCAGCAGCCATGGCCTCACAGTAGCTCAGATAACTCCATGGCTATGGTCCCAGCTGGGGAATGGACATGAGAAGCTGGAGAGATCAAATGGACTTGGAGTCCTTCCTATGCCACAGGAGAATAGAGAGCTGCAGGAGCAACCTGCTCCAAGCCAGCTGGAGACAGTGCAGAGGCTGCTGGGGAGGTGATCAGAGCACAAATAGCTCTCAGGTGCTGGCAGAGAGGGGCTGGGAAAGGCAGAGGAGAGGCTGGCAGCAGTGCTCTCCCCAGGACAGAGCAGAGGCCAGGCTGTGCTGGCCACTCTCCATGGGGAAGGCTTTGGAAAAGGAGGAACAGAGAAGCTCACAGCTCCTGCAGACGGCCCAGCGTCCTGATAGCCCCAGGGAATTCCAGCAGCTCGTTGTAGTTTAGGTCCCTGAAAGACAGAGAAGGGAAAAACATTCATTAACTTGCTGCAGGAGCTCACCCGTGGATCTGTGCATGGAAATTGGGCTCTCAAGCATGGCAGAGAGGTTTTTCCTACCGTGCTGACCCAGCCCCTGCCTGCAAACAGGATCTGACACATTCCTGCAGCTGGGATATTCCCTGCTAGGAGCACCAGCAACGGGCAGCCAGGCCCTGGAACTTGCTGCTGCCTCACATCCCCAGACCCTGTTCCCCTCTCCCAGGAGCTCACCCCTGGGGCTCTGGCTGTGCTTTTTTTCCTGCCTTCCAGGCCAAAATGGGATTTTACAAAGGACAAGAAACACAAAAGCAGCTCCAGCTGTGTGGGTCCCATGAAAGGGCTTCTCTGGGGCCCTTCTGCTGTGATGCGGAGATCAGGAGGCCATTCCCTTGGTGCTTGCTGAGGAATGCTCCAATGTCACTGCCACTGGGACATGCTGTAGCTGGGACCAGTGACAAGAGCAGGCTGTGGGAAGGCTTCTGATGGTTGGGGTGAACCCCATGGTGGAAACTGTGAGCTGAATGTGGAAGTGGTGTGCAAGAGGTGTTGAGATTGCTGAGTGTCAAGCTTAATCTGCAGTAAAACACAACCTGCTGACCACAGTGACATTACCTGCCCTGACCTGGCAACCAGAAACACCTGAGCCTGCCTGAAACCTCATGGGCTGCATTTGTTCCCCTCTGGAACAGGATTTGGGCTCTGAGGCACTGCTGGCAGCTGGGGAGGAACAAGTAGCATGGCTGGCTGAGGGCAAAGCAGGAGGCTCCTGGAGTGCCTGGATAGCAATTTAAGACAAGAAAGGAACAGCCCCAGCAGAGGGGATGTGTTATGGGACCTGCTGGTCACAAATGCAAGGGAAGTCATCAGGAATGTCAAAGCTGAAGGCAGCCTGGGCTGCAGTGACCATGAGCTAGTGCAGTTCACTCTCCTAAGGGGGATGAAGCCCAAGAGAAGAAGAGTTAGGACTCAAAATTTTAGGAAAGCGAACTTCCTGAGCTGCTTCCAAAGCTCAGAGATGGAGAGAGAGGATCCTGCCCCTCTGCTGTGTTCTGCTGAGACCTCACCTGCAGGGCTGTGTCCAGAAAGGACACAAGACAGGAAAGACATGGAGTTGGTGGAGAGGGTCCAGAGAAGGCCGTGACAATGTTCAGGGGGCTGGAGCACCTCTGCTATGGGGATAGGCTGAGGGAGCTGGGGGTGTTCAGCCTGGAGAAGAGAAGGCTCCAGGGAGACCTTAGAGCAGCCTGCCAGTGCCTGAAGGGGATACAGGAAGGCTGCAGAGGGACTGCTCCCGAAGGCCTGCAGGGACAGGACCAGGGGCAATGGTTTGAAATGAGAGCAGAGCAGATTGAGACTGGATGTGAGGAACAAGTTCTGCACCAGGAGGCTGCTGGAGCACTGCAACAGGTTGCCCAGGGAGGTGGTTGTGGCCCATCCCTGGAGCTATTCAAGGTGAGGCTGGACAGGGCTCTGGGCAGCCTGATCCAGTGGAGGATGTCCCTGCTGAGTGCAGGGGGTTGGACTGGATGAGCTTTGCAAGTCCCTTCCAGCCCAGAGCATTCTGAGATTCTGTAGCAGTCCTCTGAAGGTACTGACCCTGCTGTTGACTGGAGGGGGCTCCTGGAGCCTGGGTGTGTGGCACCCCTCTGGCATGCCCAAAGCTCTCCTTGGAGAGGCAGTTCCAGCTGAAATGGTCCCAGCTGACCCTGTCCTGGCCAGCCCACAGAGCAAGACACTGAAGTCTGAAAGCTAAGTGACTGCTTCCTACCTGCATGAAACTCCCTGGGTTTTAAGTGGTAGATACTGGGGAACATGAGGGTAATTACTGGCTCCTGGAGATTACTGTATAATTACACTTAATGGCCCTCTAAGTAATTACTATGTAACCTGGATTGTGGTTTACAGAACAGAAATAACTCTGCATTTACACAGCCATGAGCTGCTGCCCAATTACCCTGGAATTCTCATCCTCTGGGTCCAGGCATGGTAGTCACATTGGGATCTCTCTTGGCCTCCTCTCTCTCTCACAGTCTTTTCCTGTACCATTGTCCCTGCTTGGGAACTACTCCATGGCAAGGTCTTGGCTGTGTCCTGGAGCCATTTACAGAGCAAACCAGCCCAGAGAGTCTCTCCAGAGTGCTCTTCCCTTGTGCCTTCCAGGACTCCAAGCCTGCATGACTATGTCCTAGGGATCCTCAGGGACAGGAGGCAAAACACACAAGTACAGAACCATAGACTCTCCTGGTTGGAAAAGACCTTCAGGTCCTCAGGTCCAACCATACCCAACCATATTCAACCATACCCAACCATACCCAGCCATACCCAACCATACCCAGCCATACCCAACCATACCCAACCATACCCAACCATACCCAGCCATACCCAACCATACCCAACCATACCCAGCCATACCCAGCCATACCCAACCATACCCAGCCATACCCAACCATATCCAACCATACCAACCATACCCAGCCATATCCAACCATACCCAACCATACCCAGCCATACCCAACCATACCCAACCATACCAACCATACCCAGCCATACCCAACCATATCCAACCATACTCAACCATACCCAGCCATACCCAGCCATACCCAACCATACCCAGCCATACCCAACCATATCCAACCATACTCAACCATACCCAGCCATACCCAGCCATACCCAACCATACCCAACCATACCCAGCCATACCCAGCCATACCCAGCCATACCCAACCATACCCAGCCATACCCAGCCATACCCAGCCATACCCAGCCATACCCAACCATACCCAACCATACCCAGCCATACCCAGCCATACCCAACCATACCCAGCCATACCCAACCATACCCAACCATACCCAGCCATACCCAGCCATACCCAACCATACCCAACCATACCCAGCCATACCCAGCCATACCCAACCATACCCAACCATACCCAGCCATACCCAACCATACCCAGCCATACCCAGCCATACCCAACCATACCCAACCATACCCAACCATACCCAACCATACCCAGCCATACCCAACCATACCCAGCCATACCCAGCCATACCCAGCCATACCAACCATACCCAACCATACCCAGCCATACCCAGCCATACCCAACCATACCCAACCATACCCAGCCATACCCAGCCATACCCAACCATACCCAGCCATACCCAACCATACCCAGCCATACCCAGCCATACCCAGCCATACCCAACCATACCCAGCCATACCAACCATACCCAACCATACCCAGCCATACCCAGCCATACCCAACCATACCCAGCCATACCCAGCCATACCCAACCATACCCAACCATACCCAGCCATACCCAGCCATACCCAACCATACCCAGCCATACCCAACCATACCCAACCATACCCAGCCATACCCAACCATACCCAACCATACCCAACCATACTCAGCCATACCCAGCCATACCCAACCATACCCAACCATACCCAGCCATACCCAACCATACCCAGCCATACCCAACCATACCCAGCCATACCCAACCATACCCAGCCATAGCCAACCATACCCAACCATACCCAACCATACCCAGCCATACCCAGCCATACCCAACCATACCCAGCCATACCCAACCATACCCAGCCATACCCAACCATACCCAACCATACCCAGCCATACCCAGCCATACCCAACCATACCCAGCCATACCCAGCCATACCCAACCATACCCAACCATACCCAACCATACCCAGCCATACCCAGCCATACCCAACCATACCCAACCATACTCAGCCATACCCAACCATACTCAGCCATACCCAGCCATACCCAGCCATACCCAGCCATACCCAACCATATTCAGCCATACCTAACCATACTCAGCCATACCCAACCATACCCAGCCATACCCAACCATACCCAGCCATACCCAACCATACCCAACCATACCCAGCCATACCCAGCCATACCCAACCATACCCAACCATACTCAGCCATACCCAGCCATACCCAGCCATACCCAGCCATACCCAGCCATACCCAACCATACCCAGCCATACCCAACCATACCCAACCATACTCAGCCATACCCAACCATACCCAACCATACCCAGCCATACCCAGCCATACCCAACCATACCCAACCATACTCAGCCATACCCAGCCATACCCAACCATACCCAGCCATACCCAACCATACCCAGCCATACCCAACCATATTCAGCCATACCTAACCATACCCAGCCATACCCAACCATACCCAGCCATACCCAACCATATTCAGCCATACCCAACCATACTCAGCCATACCCAACCATACCCAGCCATACCCAACCATACTCAGCCATACCCAACCATACCCAGCCATACCCAACCATACTCAGCCATACCCAACCATATTCAGCCATACCCAACCATATTCAGCCATACCCAACCATACTCAGCCATACCCAACCTTACCCAGCACCTCCCATGTGCTCAGACCATGGCCCCAGGCTCCTCATCCAGATGTCCTTTAAACACCTCCAGGGATGGAGACTCCACCACTGCCCTGAGCAGCCTGGGGCAGTGCCCCATGACCCTTCTGGTGAAGGAATTGTTCCTAGTGTCCAATCTGAGCCTCCCCTGGTGCAGCCTGAGGCTGTTGCCCCTCATCCTGTCACTTGCTACCTGGAGAAGAGGCCAGAGCCTACCTGGCTCCAAGCTGCTTTCAGGGAGCTGTGAGGAGCAGAGAGAATTAAGCTGTCTGGGGTGGACATTGTCTTGTGCAGGGTCCATGTCAGGCCTTGTTGGTGGATTCCCTTTGCAGCCCAGGGGATGCAGGAGTTCCTGCAGGGTTTGTGTCCCCACATCAAGTGCTATTTGTTCTCCTCCAGAGGGGGTCTGCCTGCCCCCACTCTGTGTATGGATTTGAGCAAATGAATCCTGCTCCTTTGGGACCTGCCTCTCAAGAACTGGGCAGAGTCTAACAGCTGCCAGTGCAGGCAGTCCTCAGAGGAACACAGGGCTGGTCACAAGACCACAAGTTCTGCCTCCCCACCATGTCCAACCTGCACACAGAGGCAGAGCCCCAGCAAAACTGAAGCTGCTGTGTACATCCCAGGGCCCTGGAGGGAAAGAGGAGGAATGTCCCCTCCTTAGGCCATCTCACATCCATGGAGAGCCCAGAGAGCCAAGCAGAGCCTGGGCTGCAGCAGCAGAAGTGTGGCCAGCAGGGCCAGGGAGGGGATTCTGCCCCTCTGCTCCACTCTGCTGAGACCACACCTGGAGCTCTGGGTCCAGTTCTGGAGCCTCTGTTCCAGGAAGGATCTGGAGGGGCTGGAAGGTGTCCAGAGAAGGGCCAGCAGGATGAGCAGAGGGCTGGAGCTGCTCTGCTCTGGAGACAGCCTGAGAGAGTTGGGATTGTGCAGTCTGGAGAGGAGAAGGCTCCCAGGAGACCTTCTTGTGGCCTTCCAGGATCTGAAGGGGGCTACAAGAAAGCTGGGGAGGGACTTTTGGGGGTGTCAGGGAGGGATAGGACTGGGGGGATGGAACAAAACTAGAAGTGGGGAGATTCAGATTGGATGTCAGGAAGAAATTCTTCCCCATGAGGGTGGTGAGAGACTGGCAGAGGTTGTCCAGGGAGGTGGTGGAAGCCTCATCCCTGGAGGTGTTTGCAGCCAGGCTGGATGTGGCTGTGAGCAACCTGCTGTGGTGTGAGGTGTCCCTGCCCATGGCAGGGGGGTTGGGACTGGCTGAGCCTTGAGGTCCCTTCCAAGCCTGACAATTCCATGGTTCTGTCATCTCCTGAGGCACTTTCTCTGACACACTCAGCTCTCCTCTGGCTCCAAGCACACCATGGGTTTTTCTCCAGTCCTCCCTGCTTGAGCCCAAAGTTTAAGAATAAATATTCCACCAGATGCCTGCTCCTAGGCCTCACTGCTGTGCACATGTGGCTTGGTATCAGCTGCTTGGATACTCCTGGCCAGTTTGGGTCACTGGGAGCTGCTGGGTGTCCATCAGTGGCAGTGCCTCACACCACACAGAGGACAGGACCTCTGCACTGCAGCTCAGGGAGGCACAGGAGTGGATTTCAAAGAGAACCTCTCTGAGTGGTAGAAGTGCAGGCAGGACACTGCTGGGCACTTGGAAAGCACCAGGCAAATCCCTGCACCTTCTGACTTCAGTCAGGGCATTGGCAGCCCAGGGTGCCTGGCAGTCATAGAATGATAGAATCAGTCAGGGTTGGAAGGGACCACAAGGCTCAGCCAGTTCCAACCCCCCTGCCATGGGCAGGGACACCTCACACTGGATCAGGCTGCCCAGAGCCTCATCCAGCCTGGCTGCAAACACCTCCAGGGATGGAGCCTCAACCACCTCCCTGGACAACCCATTCCAGGCTCTCACCACTCTCATGGGGAAGAACTTCTTCCTCACGTCCAGCCTGAATCTCCCCACTTCCAGCTTTATTCCATCCCCCCAGCCCTATTACTCCCTGACAGCCTAAAAAGTCCCTTCCCAGCTTTCTTGTAGCCCCCTTCAGATCCTGGAAGGCCACAAGAAGGTCACCTCGGAGCCTTCTCTTCTCCAGACTGAACAGCCCCAACTTTCTCAGTCTGTCCTCATAGCAGAGCAGCTCCAGCCCTCTGCTCATCCTGGTGGCCCTTCTCTGGACACCTTCCAGCATGTCCATAGCCCTCTTGTAATAGGGGCTCCAGAACTGGATGCAGTACTCCAGGTGGGGTCCCTGTCTCAGTCCCAAAGCTTTATCTGCACCTGAGGTGCTTATTGCCCCGAGGAGCCTCCCCCTGCAATGAGCTGCCAGGGTCACAGCAGTGCAGGAAGGTCACACAAGGTTGGGTATCTGCTTCCCTCCCTGGTACTGAGGGGCTGGGATCAGCCTATGTGGTGCCAAGGGACAGGCCCCAGAGGAGTGGCACTGAGCCTCATGCCCAGATGACACTCAGCCCACTGCCACCACATCCCCAGTGCTGTGGGAAGCTCTGTGCAGTGGAGCAGGGCTGAGTCCCCCCAGCGACACCCAGCTTGCCTGTGAGCAGCTGTCAGGTGGAGAGCAGCCTTGGCTCCCTGGTGATTCACTCACTCCCGGGCTCTGGAGCCAGCAGCATTCCCAGCTCGGTGTGCTGCAATGTTTGCTCCTGTCTGTCACCAAACATGCATTTCCTTTCCCGCCCGTCTCTTCCAGGCTGCTCTTTCATCAGCAGATGAAGGTTTTGTTTGCAGCTCCGTGTGTCTGCAGGTTCCTACAGGACCGTTCCACACAGCTCTGCCAGCCCTGGCAGCCCTCCTGCCTCCCTCCCCTACACACAAAGAGGGTTGTGTTCGGCAGCTGCCTCTGGCTACAGAAGTCACATCCGAGTGCTGGGCTGCTTGGGAAGTGCAAATGCACCCAGGTGTAGCTGTGCTCTTCCAGCCTGGCTGCCAGCGGGCCCAGCCTGCTCAGGACAGACAATGTGCCCTTGCTGGGGGTGCTTCCCGCTGTCTGGAGAGGTGAAGCTCTCCCTGCTGGAGAGCAAACCCCAAAGTGCTACTCATCAGCAGCTGCCCTGAGTGATGATTGCAGCCAGCTGCTCAGGATCCCTGTGCCACTCACACTGCCCTGCCCCCAGCCCCCTGTGCCAAGCTCTGTGCCAAGCCCTGCTGATTTTTGGGGGGTTCATCTTGGTGGAGAGGGCTGGAAGAAGCCAGTCCTTGAGATGGTCCCCAGGTCATCTCCTCCCTGCAGCTCTCCCCAAAGTCCAGATGAAAGGATAGCTTTCCTCTCCCTTCTTCCTTCTCCCTTCTTCCCTCTCCCTTCTTCCTTCTCCCTTTTCCCTTCTCCACCTTCCTTCCTTCTCCCTTCTCCCTTCTCCACCTTCCTTCCTTCTCCCTTCTCCTTCCTTCTCCCTTCTCCTTCCTTCTCCCTTCTCCTTCCTTCTCCCTTCTCCTTCCTTCTCCCTTCTCCTTCCTTCTCCCTTCTCCTTCCTTCTCCCTTCTCCTTCCTTCCCAGAACTTAACTCAGCACCCCAAAAAGCCTCTGACCTTCACCTGGGGGAGTCTGTGGCTGTTGGTGGCTGTGCTGAAGTTTCTGCTCCTTTAGTGCCACTCAGCCCTGGGGCCTTTCACAGATGTCTGTGTGCAGCAGTGCCACAGCCACCAGGCACTGCTCCACCTGTGGTGAGTTTGGCTCTACCTGTGTGCCCAGTGGTGAGGCTCTGGAGCTTCTTTCCTGGCACTGGGTCAAGGCAGAGGGGAAGGACTTTGAGCTCAGTGGGTCTGGGAGGGTTTTGTGTTTTGACTTCATCTGCAACTCTATTTCCTCCTCTGAGCATATCAGTGAACTGCACATCTCTTCCAAACCCTTTCCAGGGCTGGGTGGATATAGAAGGTGGAGATGACATAGGAAGCACCTCCAGGTGTCCTCCTCCTTGCCTTGCTTTATCTGAGCTGCCTGAGCAGTGCTTTGCTGGTCCCAAGTCCATGCTCTTGACACCTTCCTCTTGCTTCCAGCTTTGGGATGCTGTAGGGAAAGTTGCAAACAGCCAAACTTTCTGCCAGGTGACACCACCTCCACTGCACTGCTGTGGCCATGGGGCTGGCCAGGGACACCTCTTGGCCAGGAGGCTGAATCTGTCACTGGTGAGGTCCCAGCTGTCCCAGCTCTGGGGACTGCCCCAAGGCTTTGCATGCCATGTTTGAGGGCTCCTGACTGTGGGCTGCTGCCTTTTTAGGCACTGGAAAGCATTACCTGGTGGAAGGCCACCAACAGCCCATGGCCATGGCTATGCCAAAACAACAGGGAAAGCTCCTAAACCAGATGATGGGCATGGCATGAGGGAGAGAGCTTTGCCCTTATCAAGGGCTTTGGGAAGCAAAATGACCCAGCCAAGAGGTTCTGAATGATGTGCAAGAGAAATGGCTATAAACCCCCAAGCACTTTCCTTAGCTGGCTCCAAGATGCCAGCTGCAGGCATCACAGTGGGATGTTGAAAGGAGCCTTGCCTGTTCTAGTTCAAGTGCAAAGCCTT
The DNA here is from genome assembly GCF_027791375.1 of Indicator indicator. Lineage (NCBI taxonomy): Eukaryota > Metazoa > Chordata > Aves > Piciformes > Indicatoridae > Indicator > Indicator indicator. The sequence continues at coordinate 4,667,699 of NC_072044.1, read as the reverse complement.
AGGGGTCACCCAGTCAAAGACACCACAAGCTGCCTGCCTGGCCCTTGCTGTTGTTTCCAGAGGGAGCCTACAGCTTCGTGTTTGGAAGATCCTAACCAGCCCTGGTGTTTGTTTAGAAATAAAAGTGAAGCTGAACATCAAAGGCAGAGTTATTTTGGGGTTTAACTGCCAGGGTGATTTGAAGCTGTCAACATGCAGCCTGGAACTATTAATATCTTCAGTCAGCCCAAAAGGAGAGAAGGAGGGGAAGGAGTCTCAGGTCAATTTTCTGCCTGTTAGGGACTATTAGTGGTTCCACACAGGAAGCCAAAAGAAAAAAATTATGTAGTACTATAAATTCTTCCATAAGCCACAAAACACCACAAATTTGCAGCTAATAAACCTGAAGATGCAGCCAGATTAGAAGCTGGAGATGGGACATTGCTGACTGCTTCAGAACCAGGGGAGCTGGAGAGGTTACTGCAGTGTCCTGGGCAGACTTGGTGCAGGCTGTGACAAGGACTTTACACCTGTCCTGAGCTGGCACTCACCAAGCTGCCAGTAAAGGTCATTACTGCTGCTGCTGTGAGCTGTGCTGGTTGCTGTGGCCACATCAAGCACTAGAAATGATTTAATTGGTGTCTGAGAGCCCAAGGGGGCCACAGTGACCATGGAGTTTGACTTCTTGCCTGATACCAGCCAGCCAGCTTTACCCAGAGGCCTTACACCAAGGTCATGGCTTGTGGTGGAGCTCCAGCTGGGCAGAGCTGTCTGATAGCCTGGAGGATAGACAGGAGCTGGGCCACTGGGTGCCTTCTTTCTGTGGTGTGTGCCATTGTCCCTTGTCCTGGCACTCCCAGCCCTTGTCCAAAGTCTCTCCCCAGCTCTTATGGAGCCCCTTCAGGTACTGCAAGGCTGCTCTAAGGTCTCTCTGGAGCCTTCTCTTCTCCAGGCTGAACAGCCCCAACTCTCCCAGCCTGTCCCCACAGCAGAGGTTCTCCATCCTCTGATCATCTTGGTGGCCTCCTCTGGACCCCCTCCAGTAGCTCCAGGTCCTTCTTGTGCTGGGGGCCCCAGAGCTGGAGGCAGTGCTGCAGGTGGGGTCTGAGCAGAGCAGAGCAGAGGGCAGAATCCCCTCCCTGTGCTGCTGCTCTTCCTGCTCTGGATACAGCCCAGGATTTTACAGGGTTGATGTAGCACTCAAAGGTTTGTTGCTAGGGCAGGGGGCACCTGTCTGTAGGTCATGCTTTGTAGGCCTGCAGCTTCCAACTTTGTCACTCAGCTCTGTTCTCCATTTCAAAACTGCAGCAGTGCCCAGACTGTGTCTGCTCCAGTGTCTGTTCTCTGACTGACCCAGGTACAGGATTGAAGATGTTTCTGATTCTGATTTATTAAACAAAGTTGAAACAAGCCTTGGAGAAGGGGCTCCCCTGGGGGGCCCTGGGAGCAGAGGCTGCCATGCACATCTCATTTCCAGGACACCAAGGGAGGTGACCACAGAGAGGAGCAGACAAAGAACCATGGAGCTGATGGCTCAGGAAGGGAAGCTGGGGCTTCAACAAGAGCAAGTGTAGGTCCTGCACCTGGGCTGGAACAATCCTCACTGTCAATACAGACTGGGGAGGAGGTGATAGAAAACAGCTCTTTGGAAAAGGACTTGGGGTGCTGGTGGGGGAGAGGCTGGACAGGAGCCAGCAATGGGCACTGGCAGCACAGAAGGCCAAGGGCAGCCTGGGCTGCACCCAAAGCAGTGTGCCCAGAGATGGAGAGAGAGGATCCTGCCCTCTGCTCTGCTCTGGGGAGACCTCACCTGCAGGGCTGGGGTCAGCTCTGGGGCCCCCAACACAGCAAGGATGGAGATGGGCCAGAGGAGGCCATCAGATGATCAGAGGGCTGGAGAAGCTCTGCTGTGGGGACAGGGAGCTGGGGGTGTTCAACCTGGAGAAGAGAAGGCTTCAGGGAGGCCTTAGAGCAACCTTCCAGTACCTGGAGGGAACCACAAGAAGGCTGCTGAGGGACTGTTCCCAAAGGCCTGCAGGGACAGGACCAGGGGCAATGGAGGGTGATGGAGGGTGAGGGAACACTGCAGCAGGCTGCCCAGAGAGGTTGTGGAGTCTCCTTCTCTGGAGATATTCTAATCCCATCTGGATGTGTTCTGTGTGCCCTGCCCTGGGTGACCCTGCTCTGGCAGGGGGTTGGACTGGATGAGCTCCAGAGGTCCCTTCCAGCCCATAACATTCTGTGATACTGTGATTTTCCACACTAAACACCCCCAGCTCCCTCAGCTGTTCCTCCTCAGCCCTGTTCTCCAGACCCTTCCCCAGCTTTGTTGCCCTTCTCTGGACCTGCTCCAACCCTCAAGGCTCTTGGAGTGAGGGGCCCAAAACTGAACCCAGGATTCGATGTGCAGGCTCCCCAGTGCCCAGTCCAGGGGCATGATCCCTGCCCTGCTCCTGCTGGCCACATTCAGACAGAACTCAGAGCCTGCTTGGGCAGCACCCAACTGGCCTGGAGCCTGGGCTGCATCCATGACTTCTCTGTCACTCCAGGCTTCTGCTCTTGGAGGAGAAGATGAAACAAACTGGGACCAGCTGGCTCAAGAAGACTGCAGGAGGGAAGTGTCTGGTCCCAGTGCTGACTGTTTCAGAGGTGGCTTCCTCTGGCCACCTTCTCCCTGCATGGTGATCAGAGCAGGCAATGGACTGTGCAGCTCTGCTCTTGACCAGACACTGGGACTCATGGGATCAGGACCCTGAGCAGGGGCGGCTTTTCCAAATATCCACCTGAGCTCTTCCCTTCTCCATCCTCTGAGTCTGAGCACACAGGGCTCTGCTGAAGTCCCCAGGCAGGGCAGGGTGGGAGCACAGAGCAGAGCTGCCTCTGATGAGCTGCCTAGGGACTCAAAGCAGGGCTGGAGGAGCTCCAGGGTGCTGGGAAAGGAGCAGAGCAGCTCAGCACAGCAAACACCACATCCATGGAGGAGTCAAACCCATCAACTGCTTTGGGAATTGCAGAGACTGGGGCTAGCTTCCAGAGACTGCACAACAGCTTTCAAACTGCCCATGAAGACAAATGCTCCTGGGGGAGCAGGGGAGCTCCTGGCAGGCAGCTTTCCAGGAGGAGAGCAACGCCTGCCTGGCCCCAAAGGGTTAACCAAGTCTCCTGTGAGCCGTGGTGGAGACATTTCCCATTTCCTTCTTCCTGTCTTCCTTGCCTGAGGTGCAGTTGATATTAATTCTCTTTTATTCCTCCCTGGAAGATGCAGCTCTGGGGAGCAGTCGGTAGGCTCCAGCTCGTTTGCAGACTCACTAATTACCCCGGGAATGGGGCTGGGGAAGCCTGTGGTGAGGACAGTTCCTGTGGGGCAAGGCCAGGCAGATAGAATGCCTGGAGCCAGAGGGGCTTGGATCCAGCCCTTCTGGGAGCCCTGTGGTGATTTATTAGAGCGGGGGTTTAAAAAGAAATTTAAAAGGGTTTTAAGTGAGTGGAGATTTTTGCTTTCCAAGTGATTTATCTCCTTTGTCTGATGAGTGGAGGAGCTGGCAGGCATGGGGAAGGGGAGGGAGAGGACACAGAGATAGGAAGCAGTGGGGTCGTGCCAGGTGGAGGGGAAGGGCAAGGGCTGCAGGGCCTCTCTGAACTTCTGCCCACCACAACTGCCAGAGATGGGCTGGAGACGTCTGAACAGGCAGAGCAACACCACTCTGGGGACACATCTCTGCCACTCTGGCTGCAGCCTGGAGGCCTTCAGCATTTTGGGCTGGTCCTGGGGAGCAGCCATTCATCTCCCATCCCTTCCTCTGCCCCAGGAGCCCTCTCAGTCATGCTGTGGGGTGGGGAGGCAGCATGCTGCTGGGACACGTTTTTGCTCTCTGCCAGTGTCAGGGTCTGGCCTGGCTGCATGTGCCAGGACAGGAAGGAGCCCTGCTCCCTGCTCCCTGCTTTCTGCTTCCTGCCCCCTGCTCCCTGCTCCCTGTCCCCTGCCCCCTGCTCCCTGCTCCCTGCTTTCTGCTTCCTGCCCCCTGCTCCCTGTCCCCTGCCCCCTGCTCCCTGCTTTCTGCCCCCTGCCCCCTGCTCCCTGCTTTCTGCTCCCTGCTTTCTGCTTTCTGCTCCCTGCTCCCTGCTCCCTGTTCTCTGTTCCATCCATGCTCCATCTCTGTGGGGCACTTGGCCATGGCCACAGCCTGGGCCACAGGGAGGGCCACAGCTCTTACTTTTGCTTTGCTCCCTTTGCCTCAGCAGCTCAAAGCAGCTCAGGGGCTTGGCTGTCTGGAGGGACTTCATGCACTCACAGAACCACTGAATGGTGAGGGGCTGGAAGGGACCTCTGGAGATCATTGAACAAAATCCCCCTACCAGACCAGGGTCACCTAGAGAGGTCACACAGGAACACATCCAGATGGGTTTTCAATGTCTCCAGAGGAGACTCCACCACCTCTCTGGGCAGCCTGCTCCAGGGCTCCCTCACCCTTAAATTACAGAAGTTCCTCCTCATGTTCAGATGAACTTCTGATGTTCCAGTCTGTGTCCATTGCCCCTTGTCCTGTCCCTGGGCACCACTGAACCAAGCCTGGCCCCAGCCTCCTGACACCCACCCTAGAAGTATTGATCAGCATTGATCAGATGCCCCTCAGGCTGCTCTCCTCCAGACTAAACAGCCCCAACTCTCTCAGCCTTTCCCACCACAGAGCTGTTCCAGTCCCTTCAGCAGCTTTGTAGCCCTTTGCTCTCCCCTCTCCAGCAGTTCCCTGAGGTCCTTCTTGAACTGGGGAGCTCAGACCTGGACACAGTCCTGCAGATGTGGCCTCAGGAGGCCAGAGCAGAGGGGCAGGAGAACCTCACTTGACCTGCTGGCCACACTCTTGATGCACCCCAGGATGCCATTGGCCTTCTTGGTCACAAGGGCACCTTGCTGACCTTTCCCTTTAGCCTGATCCAAGAAACATTTCAGTTCCAGGGCAGCAAAGGGCTAAGTTCAGTGTTACCACTCTGAGGTCAAAGTGGTGCCTTACGAGGCATGAGGGAAGTGAAGGTGGTGAGGAGAAGCCTGGGCACAAGTCCAGGGACACTGAAATTCACCCCCCCCAGTCCCTGTCCTCACAGCAGTGGGGGACTTGCTCCCCACACATCTTGCAAGGGCAGCAGTGAGGGCATGGGGTCTGGATGTGGCCAAGCATCAGCTTCCCTCTCTGCAGCTGCCTGCTCTTGGCATCTCCTATCCCGTAAACATCCCTGCTTGACAGACTGACTACAGAGCAGCTACCATCTGATCCCCCTCCCCTGCTCCCCACATTGTTGAAGACTGAGAAATTCAGTCCAACATGATCAGGAAATGTAGAGGTTGAGGCCCTTCCACCACCATGGCAGGAAGATGGGTGCATGCTGATGATTTCCAGCCTGCATTGAGGGCCTGAAGAGCAGCAGCCTGCAGGGCAAAGCAGGAGCAATGAAGTGAGGAGAGGAGCAGCATGGCTGGAGCCTCAGCTTCTGGCATGCCCTGCTCCTGCTTCTTGCAAGAGATCACAGAATGCTAAGGGTTAGAAGGACCCTCTGGAGATCACCCAGTCCAACCCCCTGCCAGAGCAGGGTCACCCAGGACAGGGCACACAGGAACACATCCAGGTGGGCTTTGAATGTCTCCAGAGAAGGAGACTCCACCATCAGCCTGGGCAGCCTGCTCCAGGGCTCTGCCACCCTCAAAGTGAGGAAGTTCCTCCTTTTGTTCCATGGAACTTCCTGTGTCCAAGTTTGTGCCCACTGCCCCTGGTGCTGTCACTGGGCACTGCTGAACACAGCCTGGCTCCAGCCCCCTGACAGAATCCAGAATGCAGCAGGTTGGAAGAGACCTTTGCAGGTCATCTGGCCCAGCCCTCCTGCAGTGAGCAGGGATGGTGCTTCCCCTCAACATTTCTGCTCTCCCTTGCTTCAGGCCTCTTGGGATTCCCTCACCCATTGCACCAGGCCATTTGCTGTGGTCCAAACACTCCCTCTGGCCAAAGGGCTTCCCCTCTGGGCATGCCCATGGGTTATGGCTGTCCTTCCCTTGGCATTTAGAGTCTCTGCCCAGCTGGCTCTGCTCTGCTTTTCATCTCCTATGGGCACCCTTGAGCTCCCAGTTCATTTACAGTCCAAAGGGGCTGCAGGAAGAAAGTGTCAGCTGGGGACACTTCCACTCTTATTCACTCTGTGCATTTAGGAGAGAGGGCCAAAAGGTGCCAAGTATCACCCACTTCCATCACCCAAGACCTGGTTTCCTGGCTCAGCCATGCTTGGGGTTTCTTCCCAGAGCCCTGCAGGGTTGCTGTGCCTCACCTCCCAGGCTTTTGGAGCTGCTGAGACAACCTCAATGGGCTCCCAGGCTCTTTCGAAACCCACTGGGAACCTGGCCAGAGCAGCTCTGACTTGCTTCCAGCCTTCCTGCCCAGGTTTCCTTCCCAGGAACAGGAGGCTGAAGGGGGGAACTGGTGAACAACCAAATCCTGCCCTGGCAGAGAAAATTTACTTGGAGCAACTTTCTCCAGCTCCATGCTGATGTTTGTCCACTTGAGACCTAGTAGGTGTTGCACATCTACCTGTCCCCTCCTCAGCATGGAAAACACAGCCTGGACCTGGTAGAGCTGACTTCTGCTCAGTACCTGCAGGTCAGCGTGGGGGAAACAAGAAGTCACTCATCTGGCTTCACTTCACCTCCTTCTAGATTTGCTGCCCTTCTAAAACACCAGGACCAAGCCCTCTCCAAGAACAGAGATGCTCCTCTGGGATCTGTGTGCTGTAAAATCCCAGAATCACAGAAGTGTTTGGGTTGGCAAAGCCCTCTGAGCTGATCCAGTCCAACACCAACCCAACCCCACCATGGCCACCAAACCATGGCCACAAGTGCCATGGCCACACCTTGCTTCAACACCTCCAGCCATGGGGACTCCACCACCTCCCTGGGCAGCCTCTTCCAATCCCTGAACACTCCCTCAGCAAACAAATTTTTCCTTATCTCCAACCTAACCCTCCCCTGGAACAATTTCAGGACATTTCCTCTCCTATCACCTGAGATTGGGGAGAAGAGCCCAACCCCCACCTGGCTCCAACCTCCTTTCAGGGAGCTGTAGAGAGCAATGAGGTCTCCCTCAGCCTCCTCTTCTCCAGCCTGAACATCCCCAGCTCCCTCAGCTGCTCCTCCCCTGCCCTGTTGTCCAGACCCTTCCTCAGCTTTCTTCTCTGGACCTGCTCCAGGCCTCAAAGCCCTTCTTGGAGTGAGGGACCCAGAGCTGAACCCAGGATTTGATGGGACCTGAGGTAGGCATCCAGTGTGGTTGTGCATGGGCAGCTGAGGTCTGCATGGTGCTGCTCCTCTTAAGGTTTTGCCTGCATTTGGTAAAACCAGAAGGTTCCCTGAGTAACTGCTGATGAGGAGAAACATTTCCCTTAGGGGAGCAGAGGCTTCCACACCTCAAACTCCCTCAGCTTTTATGAAAAACCTGAGATTTTTGTTTTTTCTTTACATCCCAGCTTCTCCAGTGCTCAGCTGTGCTGCCTGGCTTGTGATCAGCACCTACCCACAAATACTCTTTTTAGGCAGCCTGGAGAAGTTTCTGTCTTCACCAGCTCTTAGCATCCTGCTGCTTTGCAGGAGGTAATGACCACAGGGGTAACTGAGAGCACAGCCTGGCCTCCAGCAGCCAAGGAAACCTGCTAAGTGCTGTCAGCAGCCTGCAGTCATCATCCCAGGGAAAGGGCTTGTGCAGAGACTCACAGGAGCTGAGGGGTGCAAGGGAGATGCAGATCTAGCAGCTGGGCTGGGCTGGTGCAGCCAAGTGCTGAGCTGCCAGCCTTGGGCAGCAGGGCAGAGGAGTGCTGAGGTCACAGGAAGGGGGTGGCTCCACAGGAGCTGTCAGTGAGCACTTGCAGCCCAGAGAGCCAAGCAGAGCCTGGGCTGCAGCAGCAGAAGTGTGGCCAGCAGGGCCAGGGAGGGGATTCTGCCCCTCTGCTCAGCTCTGCTGAGACCACTCCTGGAGCTCTGGGTCCAGTGCTGGAGCCTCTGTTGCAGGAAGGATCTGGAGGTGCTGGAAGGTGTCCAGAGAAGGGCCAGCAGGATGAGCAGAGGGCTGGAGCTGCTCTGCTGTGGAGACAGACTGAGAGAGTTGGGGCTGTTCAGTCTGGAGAAGAGAAGGCTCTCAGGTGACCTTCCTGTGGCCTTCCAGGATCTGAAGGGAGCTCCAAGAAAGCTGGGGAGGGACTTTTTAGGCTGTCAGGGAGTGATAGGACTGGGGGAAATGGAATAAAGCTGGAAGTGGGGAGATTCAGGCTGGATGTGAGGAAGAAGTTCTTCCCCATGAGAGTGGTGAGAACCTGGAATGGGTTGTCCAGGGAGGTGGTTGAGGCTCCATCCCTGGAGGTGTTTAAGGCCAGGCTGGATGAGGCTCTGGGCAGCCTGATCCAGTGTGAGGTGTCCCTGCCCACGGCAGGGGGATTGGAACTGGATGATCCTTGTGGTCCCTTCCAACCCTGACTGATTCTAGGATTCTATGATTCTGTGAATTGTTTGGGTTGGAAAAGACCTCTGAGATCAGTGAGTCCATCAGCACCTCTGAGCCAGGCTGGAAAGAGCCTCTGAGACCATCAAGTCCAGCACAGAAGTGCTCAGGCCAGAAGCAGAACCAGCTCACTGTCTCTTGGGGACACTCCTTCAGTGTGATCAGACCTGGCAGAGTGGAGATCTAGCACCCAGCTGTGCTCCTGCAGCTGCAGGCAGCCCGTGGGGGCTGGGGCTGTGGCATTCCCATCTGTACAAACCTGAACCATCAGAGCCTGGACACAGGCAGCTGCCAGCAGAGACCCTGCCCATGGGGACAACCCCTGCATGTCAAACACTCCCAGGGCTGCCTGGGCAGCAGAGACAGCAGGGACATGGCCTGAAATTGTGCCAGGGGAGGGTTAGGTTGGAGATAAGGAAAATTTGTTTGCTGGAGGAGTGGTCGGGGATTGGAAGAGGCTGCCCAGGGAGGTGGTGGAGTCCCCATGGCTGGAGGTGTTCAGGCAAGGTGTGGCCATGGCACTTGTGGCCATGGTTTGGTGGCCATGGTGGGGTTGGGCTGGGTTGATCTCAGAGGGCTTTACCAACCCAAACAGTTCTGTGATTCTATTCTGTGACAGGACTTCCACTGCTGCAGCCCTGCAGAGAGCCATGGCCCTGCAGAGCTATGCAGGCCTGTCCCTGCTAGGGCTGGGAGCCAGGAAGGAGACCTTGAGCTGCCCTGAATGCTGGGCAGCATCTCAGATGGGCAAAGGAAGTGCTAGAGCAGGAGCAGAGGGCAAGGGAAGCAATGTGAGCTTTCTCCACCAGTGTCTGTGGAAATGGAATCATCTCCCAGTCCAGGGGAAGACCTTTAGTCTTTCCCACAGTAAATAAGGAGCCAGCTCCTGCTCTGCAGCTCCATCCTGCTTGGGTGGGCAGCAGGGTGGCCTTAAGCACCTTGGCTACAGACTAAGATGGTATGCCTGGGGTATGGCCCAAACACAAATTTCTTTTCCATCAGCAAGTCCTCCACTCCCTGCTGCAACTCTTTTTGTGCTGCCTGGATGCCACCACTCTGCCCTCATGTATTTGCCTGTGCCCACCAGAAGTGCCTGGGAAGAAAGCCAAGCTGGCAGAGGGACAGGGGGCACCTCTGGGTCACCAGAGGAGATCATCCAGCAGCCTCCCTTCCCACATCACCCCTGGCAGGATTCACTCTCTCCCCAGCTGAGTCCTTCTGGGTGGCCCTAGGGTGTGCCAGTCTGAAAGTAGGAGACAATGTGTGTCATGATCCTGCCCCCAAGGGCTGTGTCTAGGGACCAAGGACTTGCTTGCTGCTCCCACTCTTGCCCAGTCACTGCTGCTGGCACTGTGCTGGGCACACAGGGGCCCTATCTCCTTGAGTGGCACTCGACTGCTGGGAAGTGTCACCTCCTTTTGCCAGGACCCAGACCCCCTAGTTTCCCCTGGCAAGGAGTGAGGGCCTGACTCTGACTCCAAGGCCTGCAAGGGGGGACTTGCTTCCCCACAGCCAAGGGTGATTCTTCTACTGCTCGTCAAGATGTGTCCTGAAGGAGAGTTCATTCCTGCTTCCCATTTCCCCATCCTGAGGTCTCCTGACACATTGCCTGCCCAGCTGTGCCAAGGACATGGTGCTGACTGTGGGTGATGCCAGGTGGCACTGGACCATCTTGAAGAGATTCCACAGATCCCTAAGGGTTTTTTTCAGCATTGAAATCCAGCCAGCCCCTAATGCTGATGGACTCAGATGTTTAGAAGGGGCCATGTCCAGGTGGGGAGGAGGAGGGGACAGTGGCTGAGCAGGTCATGCATGCTCACATGGAGTGCACCAGGACTGCACTCGTGTCCAGGGCCTCAGGACCCCTTCCCAGCCACTCTACCCACATGTGCAGACCCCTCTGCAGCAGCAGCAGCACAGCCAGACCAGCTTGCAGAGATGCAGTGACAAAGCCCAGTCTGCCTCCACCACAGGCAGGATCATGTCCTGGACACCTACTTGCTGGGCCTGGAGCCAGCCCTGCTGCTGCCCTCTGAGTGCGGTGAGGAGTGAAGGTGCAGTGGGGCTGAAGCAGAGGCCCCAGCCCCTTGCAGGGCTGTGCTGGAGCAGAGGAAGACCCAGGAAAGCAAAGAGGAGAGGAGACTCACAGGGTTTCCAGGCTGTGCAGCCCATCGAAGCCGTTGGCCCCCAGGCTTTGGATCCGGTTGTTGTGCAGATGCCTGTGGACAGAACAGGGATGGTCAGTGAGGGGCAGGCTGACCTCCCCCAGGCAGCCTGACCCATGGCCCAGGCACATCCTGCAGGCTCAGCACAGCCTGGCCTGGACCAGGGAGGGGTGTTAGAAGTCCCCCTGCCCGTGGGACACTTGCTAGGTGCAACAGAGCTTGCAGAGCAGCTCCAGAGCTCCCATTGCTCCCAGGCTGCCACAGGAGCTTCCCAGAGCCCTCTCCTTTGGTAGCTGCTGGGTGGCTCTGGATGACCAGGCTTACGCAAGAAGCTTCAAGAAACACCCAAGGTCTCACCTTACATCCAGCCCAACCCTACCAAGAGCTTTGTGGCTTCAGCAGTTGCTCACAGGCACCAGGTGCTGCCTAAGGACAGATTTGGACTCCTCAGAGCCTTGGTAGCAGCAAGGAGGCTTTGGGTCTGCACTCATCCTGTTAGTCACAGTTTATTATTATCTTTACTTGCTAAAAAATGGGAAATGCTGACAGTGCCTGATGAGCTCCAGCCTGATTGCAGTGAAAATTGTCTTCAGTTGAAGGCTTTGGCACTGGTGGCTGAGGTGCAGGGCCCTTGTGACAGGCTCTGCACTGAGGCAGTTTTCTCCCTCTGTGTTTTCCTCCTGGTGCATGAAAGGAAAATGTTGGGGAAAGCAACCTGGGTTAGTCCTGCCCTGAGCCAAGGCAAACCCATTTGTGGGGTCACTTCTGCTCAAGGACTTGGGTGCCCTTGGTAGATGGTGCAGGAGGATGTCAAAGTCAGATGTGGACCACCAGGAGGGGTGGTTTGAGTGAGAGCAGCCAGCAGTGTGAGATGGCTGATGGTAACTGCTGTGTGATGCTGCTGGTGGCCACAAACGTGCAGGGCTGAAGGCCTGGGGACTTCCCAGCCTCAGTGCTGGCAGGGGAGAGCCACATGTTGGCCTTTTGGAAGCTCTATAGGTGCTGAGTTCCCCTGGAGTCCCATCTGCTGGGCTCCCTGTTTCCATGGCCCCTTTCTCCCTTTCTCAGTCGTTTGGCAAAGCCAAGACCCTGATACCTGGATTCTTCCTGACTGCCAGGGCCTGGCTGTGTTGTGTGCACATCTGAGTGGTTTTGCCATCTGCCTGATGGGAGGCACAGGGCCCATTGTCTGTCTCCCTCTGAAACCCCACCCAGGGGTATCTCAAAGTCCATACAGAGAAATCTTGGAGCAGCCTGAGGAAAGCCTGCTGGAAAGCAGGAGAAGACAACCCTCCCCTGCCCAGCCTGCACTTCAGCACAGCAGTGCTGTCCATGCTTGCACTGGGCTGGGTACAGACAAATGCCCAAAGAGGGGGTGAGGTCCTCTGGGTCAGGATACCCTCCTAGCTTTCTGTCAGGGTAGGTTTCCTCATGAGTTCATTTCACAGTCCAGGTTCTCCTTCAGCACAGAGCAGCAGGAGGTTAATCTGCTGCCACACTCTTGCCTTTGGGCCTTTTTCTCCCTTGCCCACGCTCAGGGATGCTCCAGCCCTTGTCCAACACTGCTGCCTCCTTCCAAGAGCCTGGGGGAGGCTCCACATTGGCAGGTGGATCAATGACTTCCTCCTTATTTGCTGCTTGATCTAAATCTGTCTTGGCTTGACAAGTCTCTCCCTCCACCTGGATTCGAGTGTGAGCTCCTTGGCTGAGCACAGGCAGCTCCCACTGCCAAGAGTTCCAGGGTGAAACAGGAGGGAGCTGGGAGTGGAGGAGCAGCCAGGCTCTGGGGCAGTTTGGTAGGGGCTTGCAAAACAGAAACCAGCCCAAGAAGGATGTTTGTTGTTGGGTTGAGAACACACAAACATGTCAAGGGAGGGGAAAGGTGTGTGATGAATTGTGTTTGCTCCTTGGAGCAAGTAGGAAAGAGGGAAAGGAAGGTGCCTGCAAGAGAACTTGGTGTGATTGTGACTCAGAGGAGAAAAGAAGCTGAGATCAAATCTCAGGATTTCTCACAGGAAAGCTTTTGCTTTTTCACAAGGGATAGAAGTTCAAGCCCAGGTGGTTTCCTCTATCAGCTGTCATGGGATCCCTCTAGATCATGTTGACCTTCCTTCACTTGGCACTTCCAGTGCCCAAGAGTTTTGTGTCCCTTTCAGCACTGGATGCTGCGTTTGGTTTGCACCTGGAGCTGCAATCACAGCAAGCAGTGCCCCACAGCTGTGTCCTGTGAGGAGACAACTTGGGGAGAAAGGGAGTGCAGGGTGCTGGGGATGTGTTGGGGTGACACGAAGAGGACCTTTGCCTGAGCTGGGCCCTGCTGAGCAGCTGAGTGCCACTCAGGTCAGGCAAGGAGACAGGACAGAAAAGCCATCACCTGCTGTGTTTATATTTGGCTCTAAAGTGCTTTGTCTGCAGGCAGAGTGATGAAAATCATCAGCAGAATGTTCTTTGTTGGTGAGAAAGTGATGAGCAACCCAAAAAAAAAAAAAAAGGGTTATAAAAAGTGCTGCTGTGGAAGCTGAAGTCTGCAGTTGTTACCCAACCACATGGCAATAATAGAAACAAGAGAGCTGGAGAGGTAAACACTGGAGAAGGCCTTCCTGCCTTCCCCCTCTCCTGCCTGCTTTTGCTCCTCAGGTAAACAAATGCTGGCAAGTGGAATTGCAACACCTCCAGTGTTTGTCAGCCTGGGCTCAGCCCACACCACCTCATGCTCTGCCCTGCAAATTGGTGCTTGGCTCTGGCCTATAAAAAAACCTTCTGATAGGCAACCCCAGGAGAAGTCTGGAAGCCCTTGCTGCTGGAGCCAATATCCCACCACTGCCCACAGAGCTTTGAGATCTGTGTCCCTCCCTTTGCAGGTTGTCCAGGGAAGTGGTCGAGGCCCCATCCCTGGAGATCTTCAAGGTGAGGCTGGACAGGGCTCTGGGCAACCTGAGCTAGTGGAGGATGTTCCTGCTGAGTGCAGGTGGGTTGGACTGGATGAGCTTTGGAGGTCCCTTCCAACCCAGAGCATTCTGTGATTGATTCTGAGTGAGGCTGGTTGGGAACAACCATTCATGAGAGCAGCATTATGCAGGGAGGAGCAGGACAGTCACTGCTCCTTTCTGGGCTGGGTGTGGACTTGTTTTCCAGTCATGAACCTCCATTAGAGACCAGGGGCCTCTCTGAGAGCAGTTTTGACCTCTGGCAGGATGGCAGACAGCTCACTCCATGTGCTCCGGCAGCAGCACAGGTGCCACCACAAGCCATGAGCCAGGCTGCCTGCTCTGCTGTGCCAGGTGGCCCCAGGCTGTGCCTTGCTCCAGGGCACCATCAGCTGCAGGGCCTGGAGAGTACCAAACAGCCACAGTCCCACTGGCACTGCACAGAACCACAGAGTGCCAGGGGCTGGAAGGGATCTCTGGAGATCATCCAGTCCAAGCCCTGCCCAGAGCAGGAGCACCCAGGGCAGGGCACACAGAACACATCCAGAAACACATCTTGAAAGTCTCCACAGAAGGAGACTCCACAACCTCTCTGGGCAGCCTGCTCCAGGCTCCAGCAGCCTCACACCTAAGAAGTTTCTCCTCATGTTGAGAGGGAACTCCTGGGTTCCAGTTTATGTCCACTGCCCCTGGTCCTACCACAGGACACCACTGAACACAGCCTGGCCCCTTCTTGCCCCCCACCCTTCAGATATTTACAGACATTGACCAGGTTCCCTCTCAGCCTTCTCTTCTCCAGACTAAACAGCCCCAAGGCTCTCAGCCTTTCCTCATCAGGCAGATTTTCCAGTCCTTCATCATCCTCATAGCCTCTGTTGGACTCTCTCCAGTACTTCCCTGCCCCTCTTGACCTGGGGAACCCAAAGCTGGACACAATACTCCAGATGTGGTCTCACCAGGGCAGAGTAGAGGGGCAGGAAACTTAGGAGCTCCAAGTCTGGAATGCCATCTCCAAGGGCAGAGGGCACTTCCACCTTGCAGAGAGGGGACAGCAGAGGAGCTGCTGTGCTGAATGGTGCTCACTGCAGCTGCTCCTCTGGGGGAAGAGAGAGAGCAGAAAGGAAGGAAAGGGAAATGAGATCACATCTGCATCATGCACTGGCTCTGGAAGGCTGGAGGTGCTTCTGGTACCCACATTGTTAAGGGAAGGGATAATGTGGAACAGGTGCAGGGAAGAGCAATAAAAATGATCCAAGGGCTGGAAAAATCTAGGATGGAGCCTTCGAAAGCTCAATCTGCTTAGCTTATTAAAAATAGGATCAAGGGGATGAGTGTGGTGTGACCTGGAGGATTCTGCCTGGCTGGAAAATGGTTCTGTGATTTAGTGGAGAAAAAAAAAACAACAAGAATGAATGTCTGAAGTCAAAGCCAAAGAAAGCTCAAATGGGAAATGTGAGTTGGGTTTGGATGATTAACCTCTGGAGCACACTACAAAGAGAAGTGGTGGAGCCTCCATCACTTTCATTTCTAATGACTTCAGGTTTTCTTCTCCAAAGGACAAATGCAAACCTTTCCCAGCAGTTATTTGCAGTAGAGGATAAGAACTAAGTTCAGATCTGAATTCTCCCCTTGGCCCAGCCCTTGTCAGGATGGATTTCCAGCTCCCTTGGGGCCAAATTGTCAGTTTAGCCATGGCTAAGTGGAGAGCCATAAATCACAGGTGAGGCAAATTCCCATGGGTAAGGATCAGCATCAGACTTGCCTAGTGAAGAATGGAGCCTGATCAGGACTGACATTGCCAGGGAGGGCCTGGAGTTCTACTCACTTCTTTCTCAAGTGCTGGAAAGGGAAATTCACTTTCGCCAAGGCAGTGTGCTTGGCCCTCAAAGGGAAAAGACACTTTGCAAAGGAAAGGCCCATGGATGGAACCCAGATGTTTCAGGGGATCCTGTTCTGAGGAATAATGAATTGCACATGCCTGGCACTCCCCAGCAGCACAGAGGTTCCCAAGAAGTCCTCAGAGATGCACTTGTTAGCTCCCTTCTGCAGGGGAAGGCAGAGCTGCACAGGGTCATCCTGATACTGATCTAGCTGGGGGTTGTTTCTTGCTCCCTTGTACTCAGCTCTGCTGAGGCCACACCTGGAGTGTTGTGCCCAGTTTTGGGCACCTCCACACAAGAGAGATGTGGAGGTGCTGGAGCCAGGGCAGAGGAGGGCAAGGAAGGGGAAGGGGCTGCAGAATAAATCTTGTGAGGAGCAACTGAAGGAGCTGGAGATGGTTAGTTTGAGGAAGAGGAGGGTGAGGGGAGAGCTCACTGCTCCCTCCAGCTCCCTGAAAGGAGGTTGTGGAGAGGTTGGTGCTGGTCTCTGCTCACAGGTAATTAGTGACAGAACAAGAGGGAATGGCCTCAAGCTGCAGCAGGCCAGGGGTAGATTGGACATTAGGAAGAATTTTTTCCCATCAAGAGTGGTCAGACACTGGCACAGGCTGCCCAGGGAGGTGGTTGAGTCACGAACCCTGGAGGTGGGTTTAGGGTGAGCCTTGTAGAGCAGGGTCAGTGGTCGGAGTCACTGCTCCTGAGGGCCTTTTTGCTGTGCAGGGGAGCTCCAAGCCCCACTGCTGTCAGCTGACACTAGTGATGCTCAGCTCCCCTGGAAAGCAGGGCTGAGATGTTTGGTGCTTGCTCCCAGGAAGGGAGGGCACTGAAAATCAGTGAGGCCTTTGGAAACTTGTGGCCAGAGTAACAGCAGAACAAGGATGAGAATGGGAGTGGGAAGCCAGGAGTCTTGGAAACCAATTTGCTCCTCTAGTCACCAAACCATGCTGAGAGAAAGAGAGCTGCACTGAGTCCTAACATGATTAAAACTGTAAGAAAGAGAAATTGTGCTAAACGTCCTCAATTTACTGCCTTTAGATGTCAACACATTCAGCTGGAAGGTCTTCCTGGGTGACTCAGGAGTGAGACACTCACAGGTGAGTGGTTTGTCCTCACCAAAGAAGCTGAAATTCAGGTTGCATGAATGCTGTAGAGGAGGAGAAAACCAGCCTGAGATATGGAGTAAGAGGCTTTGGTGTTTGGGAGCTGTCCAAAAGGCAGCTAAGATGAATTGGTTGACCAGAGGAGACAGAAGGGCCTACAGATGGCATGGTGCCATTGTATGAACTGGCACACTTGCTACAGCCTGTGGTTCTTTGTCTCAGAGGTGTGCAGGAGCAAACCTCTCCTGTGGTGTGTACACCAAGTTCTCCTTGCAAAATGGCCACCTGGATGGGGATTGGAAAAGCCATGATGAGGGAGGGGAATGACAGAGTCAAAATGCAGAGAGGGCACAGAGGGGTAGAGACAGAGCACAAGAATTAGAGGGTGTTAAGCAAAACTGCTTGGCAGTGCCATGGAAACAACTTTCTCAGCATCCTTGCTTTCTAGACTTGTGTGAGGGTAAAGAGGGGTCAGGGCCAGGCAGGGGAAGAGCTTTGGGGCATTACAAGGCCAAGGTAAGTGACTACCCTGAGCTCACAGCAGGGGAGGCAGCAAACACTGAGACCATTTGACAGCAGGACCACTGCAGGAATTCAGTCAGCAGGGACACCTCCAGCTAGAGCAGGTTACTCAGAGCCACCATCCAGTCTTCAATGTCTCCAGGGATGGGGCCTCGACCTGGGCAACCTGTTCCAGTGTCTCACCACCCTCACTGTGCAGAACTTCCTCCTGATGTCCAACCTAAATCTGCCCTGCTCCAATTTCAAACCTCTCATCCTATCACTCCAAGCCCTCCCCAGCCTTCATGTAGGTCCCATCAGATATTGAAGATCTAAGGTCTCCCTGGAGCCTTCTCTTCTCCAGAGGTTTGAGCCAGTGAGATTTCCAGGAGCTGAGGACCCAGCTAGAGACACAGCTGAGTTGTGGTCTCCTTTGCTCTAACTGAAGGGATTTGCTGCCACATGATGCAAGGAAAACTACCCAAAGCCTTTCCCCTGCCAGGCTGCCATGGGGCTGCAGAGCAAACCTCTGCTGATTGGCATCTTTAGGACAGGTTACTCCAACCTCTCTCATCCACATCCCAGCATCTCTGCTGAGAGTGCTCCCAGCTCCCCTGGGGACACCAGGAAAGAGAACTGCAGAGCTGTGACAGCAGGGACACATCTGCAGCACTGGGAGAATTCCTGGCTGCAGTTCCAGACGTGTCTGTGTGGGGTTTTGCTGGTAGACCTCTCTGGGGGTCCAGGCTGAAAGAGGTGCTGGGACTGCTGGTTTGAGAGTTGACTTTCTGCTGGGTTCAGCTGACAGAGGAGATGAGGGCACTGAGGGGAAGTGCTGTGGTGCACTCTATCAGCCTGTCAGCACAGCAGCATGGGGGTTTCAGATGCGCTCTTCTCAATGAAAAATCTTTTATGCTTGAGCAAGAAGCAGCTTTTTGTAACCTCCCTTTGCTTCATAGGAATCAGCAGCTGAAAACTCCTCAGGACTCTTCCTGCTCAGACACATTCTGCCCTGAACAGATCCAATGTGGGGGTAACACAGAATCACAGAATTATCAGGAGTGAAAGGGACCTCAAGGATCATCCAGTTCCAACTCCCCTGCCGTGGGCAGGGACACCTCACACTACAGCAGGTTGCCCAGAGCTACATCCTTAAAAGCTTCCAGGGATGAGGCTTCCCCTTTGAAGATTCTATTGCCATGAGCCACTCTGATCAGCCAAGGCAACTCCTTTCTGCCACCAGCAGCAGCAGGGTGTCAGGAGCAGAGCACATGAAGCCCACATTAACAAAGGCAGGGGCAGGCTGGTGCCAGTTGCTGAGCCTCACAGCTCCCGTGCTGGGTGATGTATGTGGGGCTCTGCTCACTGAACAAACTGCTGCCCTGGTTAGACACCTGCAGCAGCAAGGGCTGGGAATAAGATCAGGGAGTTCCTCAACTGAAGGTTTAATTTATGAGCAGAGTCTGAGCCTCCTAACTTATCCCAGACTGAGGCTTGCACATCCTGCTGTGTGCTTTGTGTGGGTGCAGGACCATCACCCACACCTCTCCCAAAGGCAGAAGGGTTGTGGAGGAGGAAAAGCACAGCTCTGCACCTGGGGAGTTCATGCCCTCAGCCATGGTCAGCTATGTCCATCAGGCTGTATGTGAGGGATTCCCCTGTGCTCCTCCACATCTGCCCTTGGCTCTCCTCCCCAGCTGCTCATTCCAGGCTAGAAGCTTCACAAAATTTATGGCAGCAGCCAGATCTTCTCCATTTAGGTGCAGATACAGACCCTTGCAGAGAAGGACACAGATGTGTCCTCTGTATGCTGGAGGGAAAGTCTCCTCAGCAGCCTTGGTGCCCAGCTTGGCTGGCTGTCGGGGTGTTTGCTTCTCAGTTTGGTGGGTGACTGAAGCAGGACAACATCCCTGGTAGGGGAAGAGGAAGAGCCCTGGGTGACTTTGCCCTGGCTGTGTGCTGACAAGGGTAGGCATGGAAGCATGGGAGAGATTTATGGAGCCAGTCCTGCCAAACACTTGTGAGCCCACAAGCATCCAGCATCGTGTCCCAGAGTGCCTGGCAGAACCACGGCAGTGCTGCCTTCCAATTGTTTGTGGTGGGACATTATCCCCTCCCTTGTGACCCCATGGTCAATGACTTTTATTTCTTGAGCTTGCCTGTTTAATTAAGGAGCTGCTTCTCACCCAAAGTACGGGATCAGTCAGAATGAAAGCAGCATGCTCTGGGGACTGAGAGAAAGCCCCAGATGTCAGCTCAGCAGCTGTGCCTGCTCTGAATGAAGAGGCTGCATGATGGTGGCCATGGGCTGCCCTCTGGGACCAGCACTGCTGTGGGTGCAAACTACTGATGTGACATTTCTCAAGCTGCTTTGAGCATTTTCCTAAATCAGCCTTGATGCTTTGTCTAAACAGCTGAAGTTGGTGCTTAATAAAGCTCTGCTTTGTCCAAGGACTTTCTATGCTACATGGCTTCAGTAAACACTTGAAATTCTTAAAGCAAGAGTGGCAAAACTTCCAGCACAGCAGCACTGAGGCAGAGGTTGCTCAGCAGTGCTGCTATCAGTGCAGAGGGCCAGAGGGGCAGCATCCCATGGAGGTGCAGCAGCTCTACAGCAGCTGCCAATCACACCAAAGCTGCTGATCAACACCAAAAACCCCAGAATCACAGAACTGTTTTGGTTGGCAGAGCCCTCTGAGATCACCAACCCAATCCCACCATGGCCACCAAACCATGGCCCCAAGTGCCATGGCCACACCTTGCTTGAACACCTCCAGCCATGGGGACTCCACCACCTCCCTGGGCAGCCTCTCCCAATCCCTGACCACTCTTGCAGCACAGAATTTTTTCCTCATCTCCAATTTAATCCTCCCCTGGCACAATTTCAGGACATTTCCTCTCCTTCTATCACCTGAGACTAGGGAGCAGAGCCCAACCCCCACCTGGCTCCAACCTCCTCTCAGGGAGCTGTAGAGAGCAATGAGGTCTCCCTCAGCCTCCTCCAGACCGAACACCCCCAGGTCCCTCAGCTGCTCCTCCCCAGCCCTGTTCTCCAGCCCCTTCCCCAGCCCCCACCAGGGCTCCCCATGGCAGATGGTGCCCGTCTGGCAGGCACAGGCAGCACCTGGTCCCAGAGGACGCGGCGGGTGCGGGGGAGAAGCAAGCGGAGCAGGCTTACAGCACCACGAGGCTGCTGAGGTTCTGGAAGGCGTAGTCAGGGATGTGCCAGATCTGGTTGAGTGCCAGGGTCATGGCCTGCAGCGCCGGCAGCTGGTTCAGAGCCTGGACAGGGATCTCGGTCAGGGCATTATCGTCCAGCCACAGGTGACGCAGGGAGAGCAGCCCCTGGAAGCTCTTCTCGGGCACCACAGAGATCAGGTTGGCATCCAGGCGGCTGAGGGGGAAACAAACAGGGTGGGGATCAGTGAGGGAGGCGTCTGGGGTGCCCTGTGCCCACAGGGCTGTGCAAGGGGCGTCTGGATGGCCAGCAGGGATCGATGGCCAGGCAGATCAGCCCGGGATGTAAACAGTGATTAGCATCAGGAGGTCTTGGAGCAAGGCTCCTGCCTGCTCCTGGAGATGTTTGGCTGCCGCCAAGGATGATCCCTGCTTGATGACCATGCAGCTGCCAGCTGATGGCAGCTTCCTAAACAAAGTGGTTAGTCTAAGGCCTTCCACATGGACCCCCCAGGTGGACTCTGGCCAGCTGTGGCTTGCAGTCACCCCCCTCACAAAGGAGCATCAAAGCTGCATCCCCTGGGGCCGGGCTTGCCATGGACCTGCCTGAGCTGATCTGTGGAGGCACAGCCCTGTCTGGGCTACCCCGCAGCCCGCTCAGACTCAGTGCTGTGGGATGGCCAGGACAGCCAAACCAGGTGGCCACATCTCCATTCCAGAAGAAAAGCATTTGTCTGGAAATGCAAAATTTGTGGCAGCCCTGCTTGGGTTCCTGTGTTTGATCTGAACAGCCAGGCCAGGGCTGACTGCAAAGGCAGTGCCAAGGAATCAGCTCCTGTGTCACACTGCAGGAATGAAGCCTCTGCTCTGTCTCACTTTCTCTGCTCTTTGTCTCCCTTCTTCAGGCCTTTTCTTTCTCCATGATTTGACAATTGCCCTTAAATTTTATTTATTTATTTATTAAATCCTCATGGACACCTTAAGGCAGTTGAATGTGAGGTTTAATTTGGTGAGAAATGTAATTTTTTAGGGCTTGTTTTCGTTCCAGAACAGAATGAGAAGCCAAAATATATTAAGCTTATTACAAAACAAAATAAATAAATAAATACAAATTTTAAAAAACTAAGTTGGAGATTCATCTCTCTTGAGGATCTCAGAAAGGTGAGCAGGATACAATTTGTTATCTGTCAAGACAAAGTGTAACAGGAAAACACTTCGAATTTGGATGAGATACCAGGAACCAATTACAGCAAGGAGAAAGCAAATCCTGATTTCCATCCATTCCAACAGAGCTTATTTCATTTTTTCCAAGATATCTAAAGGAAAAATCTCTGAATTCAAATGCGAAGAGAAAGCTCTTTGGCTCTTATCAAAGCACCAGAGCAGGAAGTTAGAGCTGTCAGGGCAGCTGTCAGGGCCCAGCCCTCCGACCAACCACCCTGCAGAAAGCTTTGTGGTACAGACATTGGTGTGGTTGAGGGAAAGCTGGACCCTGGAGCAGACCCCCAAACCCCCAGCACCAGACCCTTCTCCAAAGAGCACAGAAAACATTTTCTAGTTCACAAACCACTGCCCAGCACCCTGCAAGGAGCTTCAGGTCTGCAGCAGGAGAACAAAACCTCTGCAAGTGGAAGGAGCCCAGCAGCAGCTGGGGCTCTGCAGGGGGGCAGGAGTGTTGTGTCCTGGGTGGAAGGCTCAGAGGGTCCTGGGTGGAAGGCTCAGAGGGTCCTGGAAATCAGCCCTTGGCCTGTGCCACAGGGAAGCAGTTTCTGCACTGATCTGACCTGGATGGAACGATCTGGAGGTTTGTGCCTGGTTGGGAAGTGCAGACAAACTTCCCTGGGATCTCTCAGCCAAGTGCCCTGGGAATGCAGTGCAGAAGTCTGGGGACAGCATCACCTGGGCTGAAATGATCCCCAGGGTGGCTTCAGCAGCTCATTCCTCACTCCCAGCTTTCCCAGCAATGTGTTCTCCTGAGCCTCCACACACAGCCACTGCTGCAGAGGGACATTTGCTGTGCCAGGCTGGGAGTTTTTCAGCCAGCTCTGCTGAGTCCTCTGTGGTAGACAAAAAATCTCACCCAGAGCTCAGCTCAGCTGCCACAGTGTGATGGGTTTAAGAGCCACAGAGAAGAGAAATCCTCCAAGTACCAGAGAGGTGCAGGGAGTGGACACCAGAAAATGTAATCCTTCGTTATTTCATTCCCAGCAGCCTGCATCTCCCTGCCCTACATAAACTGGCTGCAGACTTTCAGCCCTTTGCTCCCCCTCTCTGCTCCCAGCTGGATCTTATCTCTTGTGGGGAGGTTTGTGGCCTGGCTTCAGCTTTGGCAGAGCTAATTTTGACTGCACCATTAGGGTCTGGGTAGGGAGGTATGGGGGATGGGGTGGGCATTGAGGCCTGGTGTTGAGGTCTGGAGCTGAGGTCTGGAGTTGAGGTCTGGAGTTGAGGTCTGGAGTTGAGGTCTGGAGTTGAGTTCTGGAGTTGAGGCCTGGAGCTGAGGTCTGGAATTGAGGTCTGGAGTTGAGTTCTGGAGTTGAGGCCTGGAGTTGAGGTCTGGAGTTGAGTTCTGGAGTTGAGGCCTGGAGTTGAGGCCTGGAGTTGAGTTCTGGAGTTGAGGCCTGGTGGGGGGAAGGTTTCGGTAAGGCTCTGTCCTGGTGAGGTTTTGGCACGCCCAGGGAGGCTGAGGCTGGATGTGATCCTGTGTATTTTGTATGGTTTTGTGCTGTCTCTATAGTTGTGAACAGAATTTCCATTTCCATTTCCAAATCTCTCCCATCCTGTGAGGAGCATTTTCCCTTCACTGCTGTGGGGAGGGGCACAGAGCTCCTTTCCACTCTCACACTGAGGGACAGGCTTTGCATCTCTGCTCAGGGGCTGGCAGGAGGCAGGGGAGGGTTTCCCCTTGAGGGGGAGGGGCACGTTGGAAGTTCTGCCTCCAATTTACCTCCTGTCACCACCACTGCAAACACATCAGAGCACAGCAGCATCCATCTTCCCGTGAAGACAAATGCAAAGAATGAGGAGCAGCCAAGCCAAGCCTGCAGCAGCTCAGGGGGAGATTAAAGACTCCATTTGAAAAAAATTTCATCGAAATGTTGTGGGACAAACAAGAGCTTTTTTGACCAAAATGAAAACTTGTGTGGGAAATGTTAATCTTTGCTTAATTTTTCCATTCCTCCTTCAGCATGAGAATTCTGTTAGCTGTTGGCAGTCACAGGCTGGGGTTTTTCTTTCATCCAAATCCCTATATGTTTACTGAAAATTGTTTTAAAGTGAAGGCTCAGCCTTGAGTCTAATGAATTAAAGAGCAGACAATGAAAATACCCTCGGAGGGCAGGGGATGGCATTTTGCAAAGTTGAAATGAAGCTTTCAGAAATGGAGACACCAAAGCAGAGAGCCAAGGGCTGCTGCACCAGGCTGAGCTGTCCAAGACAGGGATGGCTCCTGGCAAGGGTGTGAGGTGGACCCCATGGCTGTCCAGGTTTATTACAGAGTGTAGGGGCTGGAAGGGGCCTCCACAGATTATCCAGTCCAACCCCCCTGCCAAAGGAGGATCATCTACAGCAGGGCACACAGGAACACATCCAGGTGGGTTTTGAAAGTCTCCAGAGGAGACTCCACAGCCTCTCTGGGCAGCCTGCTCCAGGGCTCCAGCAGCCTCACCATAAAGACAACAACTCCTGGGTGAAGCCACAGGTATGAGCCACTGGGGAGTTTGAATCCAGTGTGATGGTGCCCCGGGTGTTGGGGAAAAAATGGATGTTGGTGGAGCTGCTCCATTGCTAGTTAGCATAGGCTCAGGAAAGGCAACTTTCTGTATCCATGCTCCACAGGCATGGGAAAAGTGCCACTGAGGTAGCATGGGTCCTTGGTGGAACTTTACTGAGGTACTTGGCCACCTCTCTTCCTTTGTGGATCCTTATGGTTAGCACAGGGACAATAACTAAGATTTGTCTTTGCAGTTTGTTCATGCTCCTGGATGGCCACAAGCTATGGATGTGCTGCAGCTCCCAGCCATGCTCTGTTCCATGTCACAGAATCACAGAATCACAGAATCACAGAATCACAGAAAACATCCAGTTGGAAAAGACCTCCAAGCTCATCCAGCCCAACCCTGACCCAGCACTGCAGGGTCAACACTAAACCTTGGCCCTAAGCACCAGGTCCAGAGCTGCTTGAACACCCCCAGGGATGGTGACTGCAGCACTGCCCTGGGCAGTCTCTTCCAATGTTTGAGGACCTTCCAGTGCGGAAATATTTCCTAACACCCAGCCTGAACCTCTTGTGGTGTAGCTTGGAACCATTCCTCTGCTCCTGTCCCTTGCCACCAAGGAGCAGAGGCTGTCCCCTCCTTGCTCCAACCTCCCTTCAGGGAGCTGTAGAGAGCCATGAGGTTTCCTCTCAGCCTCCTCTTCTCCAGCCTGAACACCCCATATCCTCACACCTGCCATCAGTGAGACTCAGATGGACCCCAGGTCTTTGTCTCCTTGCTTCTGCAGGGGCTGCTGGTGCCGTGTGGTTGTGCTGTGGTGAGTGTGGCCACTCCTGGAGAGCAGCATGCTCGGGAGGGAGCTCAGCCACATCACTGCTGCCTTCAGCTGCTCCAGAGGGTGAAAACCAGAGCCCAGGCAGATTCCTCAGCAGAGGGAAAGGGAGGCTTTGTCCTGGTTGTGATGAGCCTGAGCAGCCTCAGAAACAGCAGCCTGCTTGGACTGGAGCATGGCAAGATCCACCTGTCTGGGACTAGTACGGAGAGGTTGTGGAGTCTCCTTCTCTGGAGCCTTTCCAGCTCTGTCTGGATGTGTTCTGTGTGGCCTGTGCTGGATTCTATGGTCCTGCACTGGCAGGGGGTTGGACTGGAAGATCTCCAGAGGTCCCTTCCAAACCCTAACATCTGTGAGCCTGTGAAACGAGGAGCAAGGGAGAGTCCATGTGAGGGCATTGCCCATGCAGCACGGAGGGAGAGGTTCCTTGTGCACAGCACTGCCAGGGGAGCAGGGACCATGGAGTAAGCGATGGCTGCACAGCTGGCACCAGAGCCCGCTGGCTGGCTCCTGAGGGAGCTGCTGGCTCCTCCTGGAGTGGAGGTGCCTTCTTTCTAATAAAAGCTGTGCATGAGAGGATTGCTAATTGCTATGGCTTCCAGACAGCTCTCCTCTTTCTTCTGGCAGGAGAAAAGCTGAAGGCTTTGGCACAGAGTTGTTGGTAATTATATCAATTATACTAAACAAAAACCAACCCAACAGCTCTCTCTTCAGTGTGTGACTCTGGCTCCCTAAGTGTTTGGAGTTATGATTTATACTTAAGATAATTGGGCCCATTAGTGGGGAAGTGGGGCAGCACAGGCTGGGGCTGGCTCCTCACCTTCCATGGAGGTGTTTTAATCTTCCTTTCACCAAATCACTCAGTTGGTTTCCCTTGCAAGCTTTGACCCGTTTGGTGCTTGCAGAGGAAGATGCCTCTTTGGGGGAGCTGCTGCATGGCTCAGGAGTGAGGCTGCTGCTCACACCTGCTGTCAAGCAGTGCTGTAGGTCTGGGAAGTGGCTCTGCAGAGGGACAAGGTCTCCAGGTGACTTCACAAGGCTGAAGCTCAGCACTGCAGAGCATTGTCCTGTCTGTGGCAGGCTGAAGGTGCTGATTTGAAGTGGGACAGTCAAGAACAACAGAGTGTAAAAAATCATCAGCTGCTTGAAAATCTCAGCTTCTGGCTTTAGAACTGCACCTACTACTGATAGAATCATAGAATCATAGAATCAGTCAGGGTTGGAAGGGATCACAAGGCTCAGCCAGTTCCAACCCCCCTGCCATGGGCAGGGACACCTCACACTGGATCAGGCTGCCCAGAGCCTCATCCAGCCTGGCTGCAAACACCTCCAGGGATGGGGCCTCAACCACCTCCCTGGACAACCCATTCCAGGCTCTCACCACTCTCATGGGGAAGAACTTCTTCCTCACATCCAGTCTGAATCTCCCCACTTCCAGCTTTGTTCCATTCCCCCCAGTCCTGTCACTACCTGATAGCATAAAAATATGCTGTGGGGCATTTACATGATTTCGACATGACACTCAACAAGAAGTCATGAAGTTCCAGGAGTCACCCCAGACTTTACCCTGCTTTCTGTTTTAAGGACTACATGGATGAGGAGAGAGTGATCTGCTTGGGGAGAACATCAGAAGTCCCTTGGATTTTGGTCTGAGGCACTGCCCGTGGCCTCTGTGTTCCCTGAGCAGATGTTCTCATCTGTGCTGAGCTGTGGGGAGAGGAGCAGGTCAGCAGGAGAGGCACCACCAGCTGGTGCCCTCCCTGCTGCTGTGGCCAGTGGCAGCTCTGGGGAGCCAAAGGAACCTGTGTGAAGTGGGAGAGGAAGCCCTCCCTCGGGCTGGCCAGTAGCAGATTGGTTTTGTGTGGGTGCAGGGTAGGAGCCCAGCCTGCCTTTGAAGAGCCACTTCACTGCTTTGAGGCTTGAGGAGAAACTGCCTGTCCTCGTGCCAGGAAGAGGCCAGAGGTGATACTAGGATCAAAAACATTCCTAGAAGGAACCAGGTAGGCAGGGAGGTCCTTTTCTAATGAGAGAAGGTCAAGAGTGGGAGATTCCTCCTTGCCAGTGTGCAGAAGAGAAGCCATTGACCAACTGTGTGCAGGAGCTGTGACCTGAGGTCCCTGTGTCCCTGTGCCTCACACCCAGCAGTTTCTGAAGAACTGCCTTGCTCCCAGCAATGCTTCCAGAGTGTTTCAGAGGATGAACAAGAGTATTTCCCAGGCAGCTGTGAGCAGAGGGATCCTGCTGTCTGTGGTGTGGATCATAGAGCAGGTGGAGAGCCAGTGGATAACCAGGGACAACCTCTGTTCCCCAGCAGTGTGCTGCAGGTCTCAGGCTCTGCTGTGCAGAAGCAGCCTTGCCCATACCTTTCCAGTGCCTTTCTTGGCTTTGAAGCATTTATAGGGGAACCTGCAGCCTGGAAACCAACAATGCTGCACCATGCATTGCTGCCAGGAAACGCTCCTGCTGCTCCTCTCCCTTCCCTACCCATGGCAGAGCCAATAACATCTGCCTGTCTGGATGCCTTAGCTGAGCTCTGTGCAGTAACCAGTCTGGGGGTTGGACTGGATGATCCCCAGAGGCCCCTTCTGACCCCCACCATGCTGTGATTCTTTGGTTCTGTGATTCTGTGCCTCTCTGTCTCTGTGTGCCTCTGTGTCTCTCTTTCTGTGTCTCTCCATCTCTGTGTCTCCGTCTCTCTGTCTCTGTGTGTCTCTGTGTCTCTGTGTGTCTCTGTCTCTGCCTCTATATCTCTGCCTCCGTGTCTCTGTGTCTCTGTCTCTCCATCTCTGTCTGTCTCTGTGTGTCTCTGTGTCTCTATGTCTCTGTCTCTGCCTCTGTGCCTCCATCTCTGTCTCTCCATCTCTGTGTCTCTGTGCCTCTGTCTCTGTGCCTTTGTCTCTGTGCCTCTGTGTCTCTGTCTCTCCATCTCTGTGTCCCTGTCTCTGTGTCTCAGTGTCTCTGTGCCTCTCCATCTCTGTTTCTCTATGTCTCTGTGTCTCTCCATCTCTGTGTCTGTGTCTGTGTCTCTCCAGTGCCCAGAGGCAGTGCCACAACAGGGCAATAGGATCCCAAACTCCAGTGCCCCCTCTCAGTACATTTTGCCCTATCTTGAGTTCTTATTTCCCTTGATAAAGTTAGAGCAGACTTGCAACCCAAAGCCCACTGGGTGGTACTGGGTGGTACCCAAAGCCCACTGGTCTCCAAACTGGGGAGCTCTGCATCCTGGTTGTCTGTCCACAGCAGAATGCAGGACATAAAGCAAGAGTGGTCTGGAGAGAGAGAGAGCTGCAACCCTTCAAGGAGTAAGGGCTGCCCTGGCAGCAGTGGGGGGAGGGGCTGGTTGCCCACCCACCCCTGAGCCCATCCCTTGCTCAGGGAGTGAGGTGCTGGCTGTCTTGCCTGGCCCCAGTGTGCAGAGTGTTGGCTGCACAGAGCTGAGCTCACCAGAAAGGTCTAATTGGTGCCCCCAGGCAATCGTCTCTCTCTTCCTGTCTGAGTTTATCTTGAAAGGCTCAATTGAGTTACCTCCTATCCCATAATAGGATCTAAGTTCCTTGTAGTAACATAAGAAGGAGATGATGTCACTGCAGCTCAACTCCTCTGATAACTTACTAACGAGTGGGGCCAACACCTCAGCTCCTTTCTCAGGCAGAACTCCCAGATGCACTGAGTCAGTGCCTGGCTTGGGAGCTCCTGGGGAGCTCACCCTGAGAGGAGCTGAGGCTGCAGCGAGGGAAGGTGGCTCTGGAGCCCTGTAAAACACTTTTCCCCCTTCTGCCACACTCCCCTGCAAGGCACCTCCATGTGTGCTGCTCTTCCTGCCAGGCACAGCATCCAGTGGGGCTTGGACACACAGAGGCAGGAGGTTCTGGGGCTCTGAGCCTGCCCAGATAAGGCAGGTGAAGATCAGGGCTCCTTCCATCAACTGGATACCAAATGGGGTAGCAGAAAGGCAGCCTGGCACTGCAGAGCTCACCTGGACAGTGGGGAATAGGGTTCAGTTTCTGCTCTGCCTGTCATCTCCTTGTGGTTGTAAGGAACTGCAGATAGAGTGGGAGGAAGGAAGTACCTGGTGGAGAGGGTCCAGAGTAGGTCACAAAAATGGGCATAGGGCTGTAACACCTCTGCTGTGAGGACAGGCTGAAAGAGTTGGGGTTGTGCAGCCTGGAGAAGACCCCAGGGAGAGCAGCTGGCCCTTCAGCACTGAAAGGGAGTTCACAAGAGATGGGGACAGACCTTTTAGCAGTGCCTGTAGGGACAGCACAAGGAGCAGTGGTTTGAAGCTACAAGAGGGGAGATTCAGACAAGATATAAGGAGGGCATATTCCACAGTGAAGGTGGTGAAACAGTAGCACAGGCTGCCCTGAGGGGTGGTAGAAGCCCCAAACATTCCAGGACAAGGCTCTGAGGATCCTGATCTCCTTGAAGGTGTCCCTGCTCACTGCAGAGAGGCTGGACTAGATGAGCTTTAAAGGTCCCTTCCAACCCAAGCCATTCTGTGGTTCTGCACATGACACACCACTGAACAGGTAAAACTCTGGCTTGTAGGGCTGCTCCAGAGCCTGGCCTCTCTGTCCCTGCCCCTGGAAAGCTCACAGCCCTCAAGCAAGACTTGCAAAAGATCCCTGACTCCATTTCCAGGCTGAAACCTCTTGTGACAGACATCCCAAGTGGAGGTTCAAGATGCAAACATTCCCAGTTGGCTGTGGAACAGGACCTGATGGGAAAGTTTGCAGGGCTCTGTTTGGACTGCACTGAGCCTTCACTCCTCACTTTGTGGGCTGTGCAGCTCTGGGAAGGCCTCCACCAGGGATGCTCAGGAAATGAAATCAGAGCCATACCCAGACTCCACACAGAGTGCCTCTGGTACAGACAAGAAGGCTTTGTTATCCCCACTTGCAGACACCTCCAAAAGCCCTCAGGTCAGAACCACGCAGGAAGGTTTGCCAAAACCTCTGTGGAGCTGCAGTGACTGCTGGCAGTTGGGCAGCTGCACTCCCACTGCTGTGCCAGCTCCCCAGCCAGCCCTCTCCCTGGGTGCCTGCTGTTGCCTCCCTGCCCATGGTGCCAGGCACAGGAGTTGGGCAAGATACAGGAAGCAGTCAGAGGCTAAGCAGAGTGGCTCAAAAGCTCCCCAAGTAGTGTGGGCCTTGCAGGTTTGCTGGTGTCTGGCAAGCATAGAGTCTAAGCTGGGAAAGAGAAGGGAGAGCAGAAGGGGGCAAAAGGAACAGGACACTGCTCCCTGGGAGGGAGCTCTGAACATGTCATGGCACCTGAGAGATCCCCAGGTCCTGGGACACCAGAGCCAGCTCACAGCTTGAGTGCACAGGAACCAGGGCAAATGCATTAGAAGGTCCCTGTCCTGCAGTGGGGACCTGATGGAATAGCACAGCTGGGTAAGTGTCTGCCTTGCTCCATCCACCCTTGGCTCCTGCATTGGGAGGCATGGAGAGAGGGCTCCAGATGTCCAGGCTGTGGTGTTTGACTCGGGCAGTCATTGCTAGGCTGTGGTTATCTTGCTCTGATGGACAGGTGGCTGGGGGGTTCCTCCTGCTGAGGTGCTGTGCAGCACCCAGAGGATCCCTTGTGACCTCCCAACGCAGGCAGGTTTGGTCTAGGAATCAAACCACCCTCAGCCCAGCAGCTGACAGACCATGCTGGGGAGAAACACTGAGCTCTGCTGAGAGAGAGGAGAGGAGAGGAGAGGAGAGGAGAGGAGAGGAGAGGAGAGGAGAGGAGAGGAGAGGGAGAGGGAGAGGAGAGGAGAGGAGAGGAGAGGAGAGGAGAGGAGAGGAGAGGAGAGGAGAGGAGAGGAGAGGAGAGGAGAGGAGAGGAGAGGAGAGGAGAGGAGAGGAGAGGAGAGGAGGAGGAGAGGAGAGGAGAGGAGAGGAGAGGAGAGGAGAGGAGAGGAGAGGAGAGGAGAGGAGAGGAGAGGAGAGGAGAGGAGAGGAGAGGAGAGGAGAGGAGAGGAGAGGAGAGGAGGGGAGAGGAGAGGAGAGGAGGGGAGGGGAGGGGAGAGGAGAAGAGAGGAGAGGAGAGGAGAGGAGAGGAGAGGAGAGGAGAGGAGAGGAGAGGAGAGGAGAGGAGAGGAGAGGAGAGGAGAGGAGAGGAGAGGAGAGGAGAGGAGAGGAGAGGAGAGGAGAGGAGAGGAGAGGAGAGGAGAGGAGAGGAGAGGAGAGGAGAGGAGAGGAGAGGAGAGGAGAGGAGGGGAGAGGAGAGGAGGGGAGAGGAGCTATGAGGATGATGGAGCATCAGATGAGGAAGGACTGAGACACGTGGGACTGTTTAGCCTGGAGAAGAGAAGGCTGAGAGGGAACCTGATCAATGTCTGTAAATATCTGAAGGGTGGGGGGCAAGAAGAAGAGGTCAGGCTCTGTGCAGTGCTGTCCTGTGATAGATGAGAGGCACCAGACACAAACTGGAACCCAGGAAGTTCCACCTTAACAGAGGGAAAAATTCTTTGGTGTGAGGGTGCTGGAGCCTGGAGCAGGCTGCCTAGAGAGGTTGTGGAGTCTCCTTCTGTGGAGATTTTTGAGCCCCTGTGTGCCCTGCCCTGGGTGACTCTGCTCTGGCAGGGGGTTGGGTTGGATGTTCTCCAGAGAGCCCTTCCAGCCCCTACCATTCAGGGACAGAGTCTGCCTGGGTGGGGTTTGGAGGAGCTCTTTAGTGCCCCTGCTGTGCCATGGGCTCAGTGTGGTCCTGGACAAGCTGCTTGGCTTTTTTTTGCCTCCTCCTCCTCCCCCTGCACACTGGGGGCAGCAGCTTTGCCCAGCACTGCCAGGGGCTGCTGAAGGAGCTGCCTCCATTCAAGAGCTGTTAGAACTGCAGGTGGCTGCTGGGGGATGAGCTGCTCATACCATCCACAGCCTGGGCTAGCAGGGACATCACAGATCTCAACACTGAGCCCTTGCTGCCAAAGATACCACATCTGAGCCTGTCCTGTACAGGGATGGCTCCTGCTGCTCCTGAAGTGTTGCCTCTGTGCATCCCATCACTTGGCTGGCAGCTAACTCAGTGTTTAGCCTCCCAACACAGCCAGGGCTCCTGTGCCTGACCCAATAAGGTGAAGCAGTTCTGAGCTCCTCTTCCCCAGGTCTCCCTAACTGACCCTGCTGCCATCGACCTTCCTGTGGGAGGAGCCTTTTGAAGCCCACAGGGCTGTGAAAGAGGCAGAGGTAAAGGTGAGAGCAGGCTGATGTGTCCTGCAGAGCATTGAATGTGCCTGAAGGAGCACAGGTTTAAAGACGTGAGTCACAGAGCCACAGAATGGTCAGCAGGAGCAGTGCTGGTGGGACTGGAGTCATGGAATCATGGAGTGATTTGGGTTGGAAGGGACCTGCACAGCTCATCCAGTCCAACCTCCTGCACTCAGCAGGGACATCCTCCACTGGATCAGGCTGCCCAGAGCCCTGTCCAGCCTCACCTTGAATATCTCCAGGGATGGACCCCAACCACCTCCCTGGGCAACCTGCTGCAGTGTTCCAGCACCCTCATGGTTGTTGATCTTTTGCTTGCTTCCTACCTCCAGTTCACCTGAAGCTTCTCCCTAGTCCCTCAGGAGTGCTTACAGATGGAACATCTGGGACCCACCTGCCTTCCACACTGACATCTACTGTGTGGAACATCTGGGACCCATCTTCCCTGCTGTGTGCCTGTATCTACTGTGTGGAACACCTGGGACCCATTGTCCATCTCTATTGAGCTGTCAGTGGGGATCTGCAGCATGCCCTGGGTGCTTGTGTGTGAGGGACAGAGTTAAGGTTCAGAGTCCTCATAGTAAAGGTCAATGGCAAACACATTGGAACTCCAACATGAGTGTGGGGACTGGGCATGGGAGCTCTGCTTGTGATGTCTTTGGTGTCTGCAATGTTCTAGGCACTGGGAGGCAGCTGGGACAGTCTGAGGGGGCAGCTCACAGTGTGCATGAGAAGGACCTGGAGGTGGGAGCAGGTCTCTGTGCTTGTCACAGAGACATTTGCTTCTGAGGGACATTACTCCAGGAGATCCTGCTCTGGCAGGGGCTTGGACTCCATCTCTTGAGGTCCCTTCCAAGCCCTACTGTTCTGTCACTCTGTGAAAGGTGGGCACTGTGGTCTTTGCAGTGTGGCCAGAGAAAGGTAGGAACAACACAGATGGACAACTAGCCACCAGCTTCAGCTCAGGTGAATGATCTCTTTGTCCAAAAGGGCATCCTGGCTGCCACCCTGGGGTGCTGGCAGTCAATACAGAGAAGTGTGGAGGTGACTACAGATAGGCAGTGCCTAGCAGGGGTCCTGGGCTGCATCCCAAGCAGTGTGGCCAGAGATGGAGAGAGGGAATCCTGCCCCTCTGCTCTGCTCTACTCTGCTCTGCTGAGACATCAGCTGCAGGGCTGTGGCCAGCTCTGGAGCTCTCAATACAGGAAGGACCTGGAGCTGATGGAGAGGGTCCAGAGGAGGCCATGAAGCTGATCAGAGGGCTGGAGAACCTCTGCTATGGGGACAGGCTGGGAGTGTCAGGGCTGTTCAGCCTGGAGAAGAGAAGCCTCCAGGCAGACCTTAGAGCTGCATTTCAGTGTCTGAAGAGAGCTCCAGGCACTGGGGAGGGACTGCTCAGAAGGGGCTGTGGGGGTAGGCCAAGGGGCAATGGTTTGAAACTGGAGCAGGGCAGAAAGAGAAGTGGTTGAGGTCCCATCCCTGGAGATATTGCAGACCAAACTTGCTGTGTCCCTGTGCAGCCTGCTCTAGTTGGAGGTGTCCCTGCTGACTGCAGGGGGTTGAACAAGATGACCTTTGAGGGTCCCTTCCAGCCTGACACATGCTGTGATTTGTTCTAAAAGAGGCAGAGATGTGGTGCTGAGGGACATGGTTTAGCACCAGCCTTGGCAGAGTTAGGGAAAGGTTGGACTGGATGGTGACCTCCTAAAGGTCTTTCCCAACCCAAATGATTCTGTGGTTGTGCCTAACCTCTGTCAAGCTGCCACACAAAGACAGCTGGAGCCACCCAAGCTGTGCTGAGGGAGCACAGGTGGTGACCCCTGGAGGTGCTGTGGGGCAGCAAGGCTGTCACTCAGCATCACACTCCTCCAAATGCCAACCACAAGCTGAGAAAATTAGAAAGTGAAGTCTCAAGAGAGGAACTGACTCAGGGGTTTGTCATGAACCAGGTGGCCCAGCTCAAGGTCACTGGGAGCTGAAGATGCATTCCAGGAAAGAATTCCAATAGCTGGAACCAGATGAAACTGCTCCACTGCCAATCCTGCCTCCAGCTCTGGTGTCCCCAGCACAAGAAGGACACAGAGCTGTGGAGTGAGGCCAGAGGAGGTCACAAAGATGATCCAAGGGCTGGAGCAGCTCTGCTTGAGGCCAGGCTGAGGGAGCTGGGGGTGTGCAGCCTGGAGAGGAGAAGGCTCCAGGGGGACCTCAGAGCTGCCTGCCAGGACCTGAAGGGATCCTGCAGGAAGGCTGCAGAGAGACTTTTGCTGAGGGTGTCTGGAAACAGGCCAAGGGGGAATGGTTTGGAGCTGAGGCAGAGCAGGGTTAGAGTGGAGCTGAGGAAGAAGTTCTTCAGTGGGAGGGTGGTGAGACTCTGGCACAGGCTGCCCAGGGAGGCTGTGGCTGCCTCCTCCCTGGGGGTGTTCAGTGTCAGGCTGGATGAGACCTTGAGCAGCTGAGTCTAGCTGAGAGGTGTCCCTGGGCATGGCAGGGATGTTGGAGATGATCTCTGAGGTCCCTTCCAACCTGAGCCACTCTGATTTCACTCTGTGCGCAGAGGGGAGGCCTCTGCTGCAGGCAGGGTAGGCTCTATCTGCTGAGATGGTTCCTGGGAGGAGATGGCAGCAGATGCAGACACCCAGCTCTGTACTGGCTGCCACAGCATGACTGAGGGGTGCTGCAGACTGCTAAGCTTTAGCTGTTGCTCTCTAAACAGCACAGCATTCCTGTCTCCCAGGGACTCTTCACAGCATGGCTGAGCCACATGGACATCTCCTTTACACATTGCTTACAGCCAGGGAGTAGTGGGTGAAGGACAAATGGAGGCAGGGATTCCCTGGGGCACTGTTGAAGACAACTGCTCCTTGGGGATGATTCCTTCAGCAGCTTGTGTGTGGTCTCCAAATCTTCCTCTCAAACAAAGCCACTGAGGCCACTGCAGAGGGATGACCACAGTGCCTGCCATGCTTCATTCCTCCTAAGCACAACCCTCATCTGACCATAGGAGTTCCTCCTACTGACAGGAAAAGCCCTGAAGAAAAGTCCTTGGGGGTGCTGGGGGATGAGAAGCTCAATGTGAGCTGTCAGTGAGCACTTGAGACCAGAGAGCCAAGCAGAGCCTGGGCTGCAGCAGCAGAAGTGTGGCCAGCAGGGCCAGGGAGGGGATTCTGCCCCTCTGCTCAGCTCTGCTGAGACCACACCTGGAGCTCTGTGTCCAGTGCTAGAGCCTCTGTTCCAGGAAGGATCTGGAGGTGCTGGAAGGTGTCCAGAGAAGGGCCACGAGGATGAGCAGAGGGCTGGAGCTGCTCTGCTCTGGAGACAGCCTGAGAGAGTTGGGGTTGTACAGTCTGGAGAGGAGAAGGCTCCCAGGAGACCTTCTTGTGGCCTTCCAGGATCTGAAGGGGGCTCCAAGAAAGCTGGGGAGGGACTTTTGAGGGTGTCAGGGAGGGATAGGACTGGGGGGGATGGAGCAAAACTAGAAGATTGGATGTCAGGAAGAAGTTCTTGCCCAGGAGGGTGGTGAGAGACTGGCAGAGGTTGCCCAGGGAGGTGGTGGAAGCCTCATCCCTGGAGGTGTTTGCAGCCAGGCTGGAGGTGGCTGTGAGCAACCTGCTGTGGTGTGAGGTGTCCCTGCCCATGGCAGGGGGTTGGAACTAGATGAGCTTTGAGGTCCCTTCCAGCCCTGACAATTCTGTGATCTCTGTGATGTACCCAGGGCCATGCCAGAAATCTTTCTCATCTCTGACTTGCCCCCAGGGCAATGATTACTAATTCCAATCCCTCCAGATCTGGAGCACAGAACAATTCCTCTCTGGCTCGTGGCTGATCTGCTCCTTGCACCTTTGTTTCTGGGCAAGATGATCTCTGATGAGCTTTGGGGACTACCCAGGTGTGTGCTGGGTCAGGTGCACATGGCCAGTGTGGAGCAGAGATGCTCAGCTCTGCTTTGGTACCAGTTCTGTGCTTGGGGATCTGCCTCTGCCAGACAAAAGCAGAGGTGGGGAGAGGAGCATCTGCAGCTGCACTCCAGGGCTAGGCAAAGCACATCTCAGCCAGCCCTGCACAGGACCTGACAGCTGTGTGGGGTCTTTCCCTAGCCAGAAGAGAAAACCAGAGAGTGATTCATCCCCCCAGACAAGTCCCTGAGATCCCAAGGATGACTCAGCCCCTGGAGCTGATGATCATTTTCCAGTGCTGGCTGGGATGAGTAATGCTGAGAGGGCTATGGTCAGAGACAAACCCACCTGGCCTGCCCCAGGGCACTGCAGGAGCTCCCCTGCAGGGAAGGATGGTTGTGTAGTGAGGCCATGGAAGATGACTCAGAAGAATTTGGTTTCCTTCCTGCTGGGATGTCCCACCATGAGGGAGGAGAGCCCTGCAGTCACAGCAGCTCACAAAGCCACCAGCCTCCTTGTGCCAGCCACTGCACTTCCCACCTGTAACCCTGGCCCAGGCTGCTCTGTGTCATGCCAGATGCTGGCAGATCTCCCTGCTGCTTTCTGAGGGCTGCAAAGGGCAGGCAGTGAGGCTGCTGGTTGGGTCCTACCAAGGACTCCCTGGCTGAGCCACAGTCTTTGCCCCATGGCAGAGGCAATGCAGCTGCTGCCAAGCGGCTTTGACAATGGCTTTTGAAATTGTGGTTTTCTCCTTATTGCAGTGCAAATGTCTCTGCTCTTCAAGGGGAACTCTCCATAAACAACTCAGAGACACAAGCTGGATGGCACAGGAAGCTGTTGGAATGAGACAAAGTTCAGCCATTCACATTGTTTCCTGGACTGGAATAGTCTTTAACCCAGCCAGGGGTTTGGATCAGGCCAGACTAAGCAGAGGAACAGCTCCAAGGTCTGAGTCTTGAGCTGGATTTGTATTTTAATTCATCTTTTTCTCCTCAAGCCTGGTCTGATATTGCCAAACCATTGCTGCCAGTCCTGGTGCCAAGCAGGGATCCTCAGTGACAGCTCACATTGGGTGAAGAGGAGAAAAGAGCTGGCAGGCAGGAGGTTGTGTGGCAGCTTGTGGCACAAGAAACCAAGGGGATCTTGTCTGCCCAGAATCCATGCCAGAGCCCAGGTACTCTTCTCTTGCCTTCTGTCTGCTCTGCTCTGGGGAGACCTCACCTGCAGTGCTGGGTCCAGATATGGAGCCCTCAACACAGGAAGAACTTGGAGCTGGCGGAGAGGGCCCAGAGGAGAGCCACAAAAATGGTCAGGGGGCTGGAGAACCTCTGCTATGGGGACAGGCTGAGGGAGCTGGGGGTGTTCAGTCTGGAGAAGAGAAGGCTTCAGGAAGACCTTAGAGCAGCCTACCAGTACCTGAAGGGGCTACAGGAAGGCTGCAGAGGGACTGTTCCCAAAGGCCTGCAGGGACAGGACAAGAGGCAATGGCTTCAAGATAGAGCAGAGCAGATTGAGATTGGATGTGAGGAACAAATTCTGCACCAGGAGGCTGCTGGAGCACTGGAACAGGTTGCCCAGGGAGGTGGTTGAGGCTCCATCCCTGGAGATATTCAAGGTGAGGCTGGACAGGGCTCTGGGAAACCTGATCTGGTGGAGGATGTCCCTGCTGAGTGCAGAGGGTTGGACTGGATGAGCTTTCCAGGCCCTTTCCAACCCAGTCCATTCCATGGTTCTATGACTCCAGTGCCCCCAGCACTGCTCCTGCTGACATCACCTTTCCATTTCTGATGCCTGTGTGCCAGCAGTGTCTGCTCTCTCTCCTCTGGTCCTGCAGGAGGGCTCCCTGCTCTCACAGGCTGCTGGGATGTAGCCTGCATCATGGACATTGCTCTTAAAGACACCGCAGACATTTTCATGTTGTCTCCAAACATCATTTCCCATCCCACTCTGATCTCACTCACAGCACCAAGCCAGCCCTGATCTGCACACTCCCTGCATGCAGCTCAGTTTTCTCTCTGACTGAAACAATCCAGTTCCTGCAGCCCACTGGCTTGCCACTTCCCTGATACCTTTAGCAGGACCCTTTTGGAGTCTTCTGGAAATGCAAATAAAGACCACTCCATGCCCTGTCCCTCAAGGCAGCTCATTATTTTTATCCATATGGCCAGAAATGGAAATGCAAGAATGCCTCCCAGCAATTTGGGAACACGTGGGCTTTGATGTAGGCAGGGAAGGAAAGCTCTGCCCACCTTATCAGATCCTCACAAGCATATAAATTCTTTTTGACAGAAGGAAGAAAAGAAAGGACTTTGGAATCAGCATGGCCTGAAGAGCTCAGTCAGTTCATTCCTCTTTTCACTTCTTTGATCTGCTGGAGGTTTGACAGTCTGCTGTTAGCAGCAATATTCTGCTCTATAAATCACCTGTGGGGAAGGGAGCTTGGAGCAAGGTGCTGTTTCTGCTGGCTGTTCAGAGGATAAAAGCTAGGGGAGAATCAGAGCTCTGCCAGTGCAGCACAGAGCACTGAGTTACCCTCTGCTGCCACAGCAGCTCTCTGCTGGCAAGACCACCTCAGTTCTGGAAGGTGACGTGTTGGCTGCAGGGCATTTTGGAGCTCAGTGGGAGAGGCCAGGGAAGGGCTCTGAGGTGACTCCTGATGGCAAATCTGAAGGCAGATGGAAAAAAGGAATGCCCAAAGTCTCTCCAAATTCCTGCAACTGGCTCTTGGTGCAGGTCCTCCCCAATCTGGAGGAGGGACTCCCAGGGAGTCCCAGGCATAGGAAGTTCCATGTGAACATGAGGAAGAATTTTGTCCCTGTGAGGGTGGCAGAGCCTGGAGCAGCCTGCTCAGAGAGGTTGTGGAGTCTCCTTCTCTGGAGACTTTCCAACCCCACCTGGATGTGTTCTGTGTGCCCTGCCCTGGGTGACCCTGCTCTGGCAGGGGCTTGGACTGGATGATCTCCAGAGGTCTCTTCCAGCCCCTAACATTCTGTGGTTCTGTGAAGTGCAGAGCTCTGGGACTGATGGCCCTGGGCTAGAAGCAGGTCCCCATGCTGACAGCACAGGCTGGTGCTGTGCCCCTGAGCTGCACTGGGCCACTCAGAAATCTCCTGCTGGAGCCTCAAAGCCAGGTGAGAGAAGCTGTGCTGACTCCAGAGGCCACCATACAGCCACCCATACTGCAAAAGCTTTGCCACTCTGCTGGCTGGCACCAATGCCCCTTCCCCCCCCAGCACCCTGCCAGGTGAGCTGGCCACATGCTCAGCACCTTCCCAAAGTGCTGATCTGCAAGAAACTGCAGCCAGAGCCCAGCCATCCTCAGCCATTCCATCAGGGTTTGTAACAGCCAAGGGATCTTCATCTCTTAATCCACCAGGTTTCTGTTCTCTTTGCTTTCTCTCCCCCTGCAAGCCTGGCAAGGACAACTCTCAGCACCTGCTCCCTTTGAAAGCCTTGGCCTGCTGCTGCCTGGCACAGGAACAGACACTGTGCCCAGCTGCTCTGCTGAGTGCTCCCAAACCACAGGGCTGGTAATTAGGCTGCCACACGACTCTGCCAGGATACACAGCCTGTGTTCTTCCTGCACCTTCAAACCACCAGCAGCCAGACCCTGTGCCAGGGGATCACAACTGGAGCAGAGCATTACGCAAAGCCCTGGCACCCCTGGCGCCGCTGGCAGGGCTCAGAGCCTTGCCATTAGCCCTGCCTATTCTCTCTAATCCTCCCACTGGGCTTCCCAACATGCTTCCTAGATAAAGCAGGCCTGCTGGGAAGCAACTCCCTCCCACTTGGTAGCAGGCTCAGTCTCCAGAGCCTTGTATGTTCTTCTCCTGAGATCCAAATTCCTTTGGCATTCATCGAATGCTCCCTGCCAAGGTCTCCTTCCTGGCAGCCCAGGCTCCGGGCGGTGATGCCTCCACATCCTGTGGCTGACAGGGAGCAGGCCAGGTGTGATTCTGGCCCCACAGGCATGGCTCCAGGTGCAGAGGGCTGTCCTGAGGGCTGTTTGCAAGGACAGGAGTGGCTGATGGGGATGGAGGCATTTGGGTGGATTTGACACTTGCCTCCTGAGGCTGGCTGGCAGCCATGGGGCAGAGCGAGGCATGAACAGCTCCGTCTGGGAAGGGCTGAGCCCCTGCACTGGAGCATCCCTCTGGAGGAGAGGTTGCCCAGACCACAGCAGGTCCCTGCTGAGTGGTACTCAGTGGTATGCTGGGAGAAGCCAGGCTCTGGGTCAGCACAAGTGATGGGGAATGGATATCCTGGGAATGGCTGTCCTGGGAATGGCTGTCCTGGGAATGGATATCCTGGGGAATGGATGTCCTAGGAAATGGATGTCCTAGGAAATGAATGTCCTGGGGAATGGATGCCCTGGTAATGGATGTCCTATGGAATGGCTGTGCTAGATCTGCAAATGACCTTGGCACAGAATTATGCTGAGGCACTGGAAGCCTCTATGTGCTTTGCCAGCCTTCCCAGAAGCTGGGCAGGGTTTGCAGGGGGAGGCACTGGCAGTGTCTTTGATAAATGATTCACCAAAGTTCACCCAGGATCACCAAATGTGAGGGGCTGGAAGGGACCTCAAAGGATCACCCAGTCCAAGCCCCTACCAGAGCCTCAGCTTCCTTGGTTAGAGAATGTGAGGGGCACCACAAAGGACATCCTCTTGGAGACAATCCACAGAGGAAGATCCTGACCCTCCCAGCTCCCTGAGTCTGAAGTCAATTTTCTGGCTGTGAGGGACTGCAACTTCAGAAGCTTAGGTTTGCTGGAGGCCAAGCAGCCTGCTCCAGGTGAATTAAAATGAGCATCCTCCTTTGCTAGCTCTTCTCTGGGAGATGCCACAGCTGCCATGGAAGATCCTGCACACATGAGGCCCATGGGCTGGCAGCTGTGAGAAGCATCCTTGTCTGAAGACAAGTCCTTGTCTTAACCACTTACCAAAGGGAAGAGCAGGAGGAGGCCCACAGGAGAGCAGTGTGAGCATGGCCCCTGGCACACCCAGCCAGTGCTGGTTTCCTAGAGACAGATGTGTGAGCAAGGCCCAGGCCATGGGACAAAGAGCTGCTGCTTCCCCTCTCTGGAGGTGGAAGCCTTTGTCCAGGCTGCCACAAAGCAAAGCTGTGTGGGAAGCAGTGAGTGGTGCAAGTGCAATGCAAGAGGGCTGCAGCTGGCACAGGCTGCCCTGCAGGTAAGCTGCTCTGGGGAGCAGAGCTCATGCCCAGACTGTGCCATGCTGGACAGGAGACTCCTGCTCCCCTGTGCATCATCCCCTTCAGATGAGGAGGAACTCTCCTTCTGCTCTCTCAGTGACAATGCTTATTGGAGTTCCTTTCTGCCTGAACTTTCATAGAATCATAGAATCAAGAAGGCTGGAAGAGACCTCAAAGATCATCGAGTCCAACCTGCCACCCTACACCTCATGACTATCTAAACCATGGCACCAAGTGCCACGTCCCATCCCCTCTTGAACACCTCCAGGGATGGTGACTCCACCTCCTCCCTGGGCAGCACATTCCAATGGCCAACCACTCTCTCTGTGAAGAACTTTCTCCTCACCTCCAGCCTAAACCTCCCCTGGCACAGCTTGAGACTGTGTCCTCTTGTTCTGGTGCTGGTTGCCTGGGAGAAGAGACCAACCCCTCCTGGCTACAACCTCCCTTCAGGTAGTTGTAGACAGCAATGAGGTCTGCCCTGAGCCTCCTCTTCTCCAGGCTGAACACCCCCAGCTCCCTCAGCCTCTCCTCATAGGGCTTGTGCTCAAGGCCTCTCCTGCTGTCAGAGACTCCCAGACTTACTGCAGACATCCCAGCTGGTGCCATGACCTTGAGGAGTGTCTGGCACTCGCAGCCAGCAAGTGGACTTTGGTGCAGGTCTGAACATGCCTCATGCCTGGGACCCCAGCATGGACCCCTGCAGTGCAGCAAAGGGACCAACAGTGCTGCCAAGGCTTGGGTGACTGCGTGCCAGCTCAGTGAGCATCCTCTCAATGCTCACAAGGCAAGACAGCTGCCACCTTTGGAGACAGCTTATTAATCATTATTATTTGCTTTCCTGCCTTGGAGACTGTACTGCCAGAGGAGGGGTTTGCTGCATTTCAGCTCTGGCTGGGTGCTGTGCAGGCAGCAGGCACCAACCTCTGTCTTACAGTGGCTCTATAGAAGCATCCCTGAAGAAAACCACTTAGGGTGCTGGTGGGGGAGAGGCTGGACAGGAGCCAGCAATGGGCACTGGCAGCACAGAAGGCCAAGGGCAGCCTGGGCTGCACCCAAAGCAGTGTGCCCAGAGATGGAGAGAGAGTATCCTGCCCTCTGCTCTGCTCTGGGGGGACCTCACCTGCAGGGCTGTGTCCAGCTGTGCAGCCACCAACACAGGAAGGACCTGAAGCTGGTCCAGAGGAAGCCACAAAAATTATCAGAGAGTGGAGAACCTCTGCTAAGGGGGCAGACTGAGAGATTTGGGGCTGTGCAGCCTGGAGAAGAGAAGGCTCCAGGGGGACCTTAGAGCTGCATTTCAGTATCTGAAGGGGACCTACAGGAAGGCTGGGGAAGGACTGCTCAGAAGGACCTGTGGGGATAGCACAAGGGACAATGGTTTGAAACTGGGGCAGGGCAGATTTAGGCTGGACAGCAGGAGGAAGTTCTGCATGGTGAGGGTGGGGAGGCACTGAGGTTGCTCAGAGATGTGGTTGGGACCCCATCCCTGGAGATATTCATGCTGAGGCTCAGCAGGGCTCTGAGCAGTGGATGTTGACCCTGATGACTGCAGATGGGTTGGACTGGATGAGCTTTGGAGGTCCTTCCAACTCAGAGCATTCTATGAATCCATGATCCCTTTTATCCCACTTGTTTAGCCACCTCAGCCCCTCCTTGCCTGGTAGGAGCTGTGCTCAAAGCAAACCTTCCCAGCCCACACTTAGCCTGGCTGCTTCTGTTTTAAGCCTGAGACCTGAGTACTGACAGCTCTGGTTTTCCTCTCAGCTTGTCCAGCACTGATACTTTCCCTTTAAAACCTGCCTGAAGCCCAGAGTGATGAAGGTGGACATCAAAGGCAAACATCTGAAAGAGCAAGAAAACAAGCAGCAGACAATGGCCTCCTGTCTAGCACAGCAGCCTGCTCCACCCCACTCCTCCTGGCTCCCACCTTCACCCCTGGTTTCAGCCTGCTCAGACATCTTCAAGGCTGATGGTTGTTGTTCCATCCAGTGCCACACTAGCCTGTTAACTCATGAGCTGTCAGGATGTGCCATAGAACCACTCCCCCTTCTGCATGGAAAATGCCAACCCCTGGGCACCAGGAGTACAGCAGGGCTCAGACAGCCTGAGCAGTGCTGTGGGTGACCTCTGGGTGTTCCAGGCTGGCTCAGTCTTTGGCAACAAATACACAAAAGTCTCATAAAAATGTGGAAAATTACTCAGAGGGGGGAAAACATCTCTCAGCCACAGGTCTGTCCTGGAGGCTCTTGGTCTGAGGTTAGTAACTGCATGAGGAGAAGC
Source organism: Indicator indicator (assembly GCF_027791375.1). Lineage (NCBI taxonomy): Eukaryota > Metazoa > Chordata > Aves > Piciformes > Indicatoridae > Indicator > Indicator indicator. Next base: position 4,624,309 of record NC_072044.1, on the reverse strand, counting down.
CATGGCAGCAGCAGTGAAAGCTAAGCAGAGCATCCCAGCTCTTTATCTGCCTTAGAGTGAGTGTCCATGGCCACACTGTGCCACTCCTGCTTGTCACAGCAGGTCTCATTTATCTTTGTGGCACATTTCCCTCTTTGATGGAGAAGGTGGCTACACCTGGAATATTTTGTCCAGTTCTGGGCCCCTCAGATCAAGAAGGACCTCAGGGAACTGCTTGAGAGAGTCCAGCCCAGAGCCACAGAGCTGCTGCAGGCAGTGGAACATCTCCTGTGAGGACAGCTGAGGGAGCTGGGGCTTGGAGCAGAGGAGCCTGAGGGCTGCCCTCAGTGCTGGGGATAAAGATGTGCAGGGCTGGAGCCAGGCTCTGCTCAGGGATGGCCAAGGACAGCACAAGAGGCACTGGGGGCAAGCTGGAGCAGAGGAGGTGCCATGGGAACAGGAGGGAAAACTTTGTCCCTGTGAGGGTGGCAGAGCCTGGAGCAGGCTGCCCAGAGAGGTTGTGGAGTCTCCTTCTCTGGAGACTTTCCAACCCCACCTGGATGTGTTCTGTGTGCCCTGCCCTGGGTGCTCCTGCTCTGGCAGGGACTTGGACTGGATGAGCTCCAGAGGTCCCTTCCAGCCCCTAACATTCTCTGGTTCTGTGAAGAGCATCTCTAAATGAGAGCTGGAGGGAGGACTGCAGCACTGGCAGATGGAGCACCCAGGACCCAGGCAGGTCAGGCTGCCTCCAGTGTGGGACACAGCAGTGCCACAAGCTCAGGACCCCCTCTGTGTGTGTGCAGAGCCAGGCAGAGCAGGGCTGTGCCTCACAGCTCTGCTGGGCTCAGTCATGCTTCTTGTGCCTTCACCCTGCCCGAGGGCTCTCTGCTGTGCAGTCTCTGTCTAAAGGGCAAATCCTCAACTTTTTCTCCATGTGACCTCCACACATTCAGCTGTCTGTGGAGAACATCTCAGAGAACAGCCAACCCCCCCGGTCCTCTGCAGTGAGGGCAGGATTCACTGCAGCCTGCTGGTGATCTGTGGTCAGGCTCTGTGTGAGAGGCACCTTCTGCCCATCCTTGGAGCAGGTAGTGCTTCTGAAATCACTGATTCCAGAGACTGCCTCCTTGGTTTGAAGAACTGGACCCAGCCTGAGGGGCACAGTGTGGAAAGCAGCTGCAGAGGACCTGGCTGATCCCTTCCAGCTTTCCCCTGAACTTGTTTGCAAGCCAAGGCAGCCCAGGCTGGCTGGGGTGGGTCCCCTGCTGCTGTACTGCTTGGGGTTTGGTACAGGAACCTCTCTCCTGGAACTTTCACTTCCACAGTGTGTCCCAAACACCTCTCCTGGTTGCACTGCAGTCTCAGGTGGGCATGGGAACACCTTCATGTGGCAAGAGGAGCCAGGACACCCAGGTCCTGCTGCTGACTTTGCTGTTGCCCTAGAGCAGACTTTACCTTCCCATGCTGGTGCTGCTCTTGCCAGTGCAGTGTAAGCCCTGGCACTGGCTGAGCTCTCTGGGAAGTGCTTCTGAGTGCAGCCAGGGGTGACCATCTGCAGGTGTTAATGTCCTAGCAGGAGCAGACCCTCAGCAATGTGCCCCACAGTTTGCTGTGTCCACATCACACTAACCTGCTGCCTGAGGCTGAGCTGATCCCTTCCTAGTCCTGATCATGTGAGATGTGATGAAGCAGCACAGAATGGCAGGGGCTGGAGAGGACCTCCAGAGATCATTCAGTCCAACCCCTGCCAGAGCAGGATCACTCAGGGCAGGTCACACAGGAACACAGCCAGAGGGATTTTGAAAGTCTCCAGAGAAGGAGACTCCACAACCTCTCTGGGCCTGCAGGAGCAACTGAAGGAGCTGGGGATGGTTAGTTTGAGGAAGAGGAGGCTGAGGGGAGACCTCACTGCGCTCTCCAGCTCTCTGAAAGGAGGTTGTGGAGAGGCTGATGCTGGTCTCTGCTCATAGGTCATTAGTGACAGAACAAGAGGGAATGGCCTCAAGCTGCAGCAGGGCAGGGTTAGGCTGGACAGTAGGAAACATTTTTCCCAGCAAGAGTGGTCAGAGACTGGCACAGGCTGCCCAGAGAGGTGGTTGAGTCACCAACCCTGGAGCTGTTTAAAGGTCTTTTGGATGTGGTGCTCGAGGGATGTGGCTTAGGGGTGAACTTTTCAGAGCAGGGTCAGTGGTTGGAATTGATACCAGGGGTCTTTTCCAACCTGAATGACTCTGTGATTCTGTGAACTGAACCTTCAGAAACAAAGATTGGGTCTGTCCAAACATGGGCCCTGGTTGGCAGACTGTGGGCACAGGACAGGCTGAGGAGGGAAGGGAGCAGTCCTGGGGCAGCCTCATTGCAGCCACCCTCCCTGTCACACTGCCCTTGGAAGGGAAGTCCCTTGGGAAGCAGTCTCCAGATCCCTGGAGTGAGAGCTCTTGGCTCTGTCAGTGGTGGGGATGTCAGCACAGATGCAGAACTGTCCCCAGTTGGGCTGCCAGTGTAAGAAGGATGAGGAGGAAGCAGGCAGGTCTAGGGGAGGGCTGGCAGCTGAGTCAGGGCTGCAGAGCACTTCCCTGTGAACAGAGGTAGAAGGAGCTGGGTTGGTTTCACCTCTCACAGAGGAGGCTAAAAGAAGATCTGCTAGAGACCCACAACTTAAGATGATCACAGGAGCCAGCAATGGGCACTGGCAGCACAGAGGCCAATGGCAGCCTGGGCTGCATCCAAAGCAGTGTGCCCAGAGATGGAGAGAGAGGATCCTGCCCCTCTGCTCTGCTCTGGGGAGACCTCACCTGCAGGGCTGTGTCCAGCTCTGGAGCCCTCAACACAGGAAGGACCTGGACCTGCTGGAAAGGGTGCAGAGGAGGGCTGGAGAACCTCTGCTATGGAGACAGGCTGAGGGAGCTGGGGGTGTTCAGCCTGGAGAAGAGAAGGCTCTGGGGAGACCTAATAGCAACCTCCCAGTACCTGAAGGGAGCAACAAGAAGGCTGCAGAGGGACTGTTCCCAAACGCCTGCAGGGATAGGACCAGGGACAATGGCTTCACACTAGAGCAGAGCAGATTGAGATTGGATGTGAGGAACAAGTTCTGCACCATGAGACTGCTGGAACACTGCAACAGGTTGCCCAAGGAGGGTTGGGACCCATCCCTGGAGATGTTCAAGGTGAGGCTGGACAGGGCTCTGGGCAACCTGATCTAGTGGGGGATGTCCTTGCTGAGTGGATTGGAGGGGGTTGGACTGGGTGAGCTTTGGAGGTCCCTTCCAGCCCAAACCATTCTGTGACTCTGTGATGGAACCAAGCTCTCTGGGTGGCTCTAAGTGACCAAACAAAGAGTAAAGACCAGAAACTGTGCTCTAGGAGCTTTAGGCTTGAGGAAAATCTGCTGCTCCAGGAAGAATAACCCCAGGCCAGGTCGCATGCAAGAGGGGAACTGCTACACTTGGAGGGTTTCAAGGTTTGGGTAGACAAAACTGCAGCTGCCTCCCCTGGTACTGGTGATAGCCTTACCCCAAGCAGGAGTCTGTCCTGGAGGCACCTGGCATCACTCCCAGTAAGCACTTCTGTGGTAGGCAGACACAGCCAGCCCAGGGCTGAGCTCAGGTCAGTTTTGCAGCACATCAGCCCAATTCCATGAGCTGTTGCTGAGCTGTTCCCAAGCAGCCCTTCCCTGGTGGCAGTAGCAGGAGCTGAGCACAAGTGTCCATCCTCAGGAGAACTGCAAACGTTTCAGTGCTGGGACTGGAGGGAGTCCAGCAGCACCAACCTGCTGCAGAGATCCTTCCTCTGAAGGGACAGCCTCAGCTTCCTCTCATGGCTGAGTCACTGCGAGTGTTTTACAGCATCTGTGTCCTGCCGCAGACACCTTCTGTGCGGGCAAAGCAGCCCCGAGGGGGCTCCGTGCTCCCGGGCAGGCTCTGTCCCCGGAGCGGTGCGCAGCGGAGAGCACAGAGTCCCTCCGGGCTGGCTCTCTGTCCCTTGGAAGGTGCTGGTGGCCTTTTCATCGGGAGGCACTCTGGGGGAGCTGTGATTTCAACATCCCTCACCCAGACAGTGCTCCTGCCCCCACCAGTGCCCTCCCCTCCTGCTCTGCCAAGTGACAGCAATTCTTGCTTTAATTGGAGAAGAAAAGGCAGAAGGGACAGAACATCCCTGACAAAGGAACTAATGACTCAAGCGCTGGCAAGCCCGGGGCCCCCGCGGCGCTCCGCAGCTCCCAGCTCCCACTCTTAATGACTTACAGAGACTGGAGGTTGGGAAGATCTCTCAGAGCCTCCGCGGGGATGCGGCTCAGCTGATTGTTCTGCAACATCCTGCAATTAGAGAAAGAAAACCTTGTTAGGAAAGAAAAAGCAGAGAGAGAATGGAGCTGCTGCTGCCTGCTTCTGAAGCTGTCCTGGACTCTTGTTGGAAAGCTGGAGGGGTTGGAAAGCAGCATGGCTGTCACCCAGGGAGCACCATGAGGGTCACCCAGGGGGCATCATGAGGGTCACCCAGGGAGCACCATGAGGGTCACCCAGGGGGCATCATGAGGGTCACCCAAGGAGCACCATGAGGGTCACCCAGGGAGCACCATGAGGGTCACCCAGGGAGCACCATGAGGGTCACCCAAGGAGCACCATGAGGGTCACCCAGGGAGCACTAGGAGGGTCACCCAGGGGCACCATATTGGTCAACCAAGAAGCACCATGAGGGTCACTCAGGGAGCATCATGAGAGTCAACCAAGGAGCACCATGAGGGTCACCCAAGGAGCACCATGAGGGTCACCCAGGGAGCAGCATGAGGGTCACCCAGGGAGCACCATGAGGGTCACCCAGGGAGCTCCATGTTGGTCACCCAGGGAGCTCCATGTTGGTCACCCAGGGAGCACCATGAGGGTCACCCAGGGACCTTACTCAAGCTTGCAGGTGAGCTGCAGCCCAGGCTGTCTCAGGATCCTCCAGCAGAGGGTCCCAGGGGTGAGCTTGGTGTGACAATGAGGGACCCACCAGGGTGGTGTGAGCTCCAGAGGCCACTCCACTGCACACTTGTGAGCAACAGCAGAGCCTGCAGCTGGGCTGTCCCATGGCTGTGTTGGGTAAGATGTCCTGACAGGGCCTGTCACTGGTGGTCACCTCAGCAGGGGCTATGGAAAGCAGCCTGAGGGCTTGTGGGACAGCTGCAAAGGCAGTGGCTGAGGAGGCACTCTGGAGCTGCTTGCTGAGGGCATAACTTGCAGCAGCAGCTGGAGCTGCTGTGGGAAGAAGCCAGACTGGTCCAGGGTGCCTGGAGATGTTGGCTGAACATGCAGGTCCCAGCAGTGAGGGCATGGAACTGAGGGCATGGAGAAGGCCCCAGGGCACTGAGGTGACTGCACAAGTGGCTGGAGAGGAGACACTGGGTGGCAGGGGACACTGCTCTAATGATTCAGGACAGGTCAGAACCAGACCCCAGGGGTATTTCTGACCTAGTCAGATGCTGTCACAGAACCACAGAAAGTCAGGGGTTGGAAGGGACCTCTGGAGATCATCCAGCCCAACCCCTGCCAGGGCAGGAGCACCCAGGGTAGGTCACACAGTAACACACCCAGGTTGGTTTTAAAATTCTCCAGAGAAGGAAACTCCACAACCTCTCTGGACAGCCTGCTCCAGGTCTCCAGCACCTTCACACCAAAGAAGTTTCTCCTCATGTTGAGATGGAACCTCCTGGGTTCCAGCTTGTACCTGCTGTTCCTTGTCCTGTTACTGGGCACTACCACAAGGAGCCTGGCACCTCCATCCTGACTCCCACCCCTCAGATATTTACAGAAGGTGCTTTGGAGGCCTGTGCAAGCTCTGGAATGCTGGACACTGCAGGGCAGTCAGAGCAGGGTTTGGGTGCTGGCACAGGGAGCAGAGGCAATGCTTCCTCCCCTGGCACCTAGGTACTGGAGCAATCCATCACCAGGGCATGGCATGGAGTCTAGCATGGAGCTGCAGACAGGGTTAGATCATTTTCTGGGGACAGTGCCACCCTGCTGTTAAACAAGAGGCTCATTCAGCTGTGAGCTTAGGAAAGCCACAGCTCTGCATGCTGGGAGCTCAGGTTGGAGCAGGAAAGAACATGCTGCAGATACCAGTGGGCGGCTGGGGTGGCTTTTCTTACAGGCTGGGACTAAGGAAAACCCCATCAGGCCCCTGGGATGAAGGAAAACCTCATCAGGCCCCTGGTTACTGCAGTCAATCCTTATATACCCCCTTAAACCCTTCTACATTCAGCCCTCAGGCAGCTGTGTGCTGGGCTGCAGCCAGAGGAGTGTGGGCAGCAGGGCAGCAGAGGGAATTCTGCCCCTGGGCTCTGCTCTGCTGAGACCTCACCTCCAACACTGCCTCCAGCTCTGCTGTCCCCAGCAGAAGGAGGACACAGAGCTGTGGAGTGAGGCCAGAGGAGGCCTCAAAGATGCTCCAAGGGCTGGAGCAGCTCTGCTGTGAGGCCAGGCTGAGGGAGCTGGGGGTGTGCAGCCTGGAGAGGAGAAGGCTCCAGGGGGACCTCAGAGCTGCCTGCCAGGACCTGAAGGGATCCTGCAGGAAGGCTGCAGAGAGACTTTTCCTGAGGGTGTCTGGAAACAGGCCAAGGGGGAATGGTTTGGAGCTGAGGCAGAGCAGGGTCAGACTGGAGCTGAGGAAGAAGCTCTTCAATGGGAGGGTGGTGAGACTCTGGCACAGGCTGCCCAGGGAGGCTCTGGCTGCAGCAGCCCTGAGGCTCCAGGTCACACTGGCCTCAGGTTTCTTTCTCTGTCTTTGCTCCTTCCTCTCCATCAGCTTCTGGCTTCAATCCAGACAAAATTCCTGGACTTTAGTAGCTTGCTGCTGCAACCTGCTGCTTCCCAGCAGTCTGGGAACAACCTTCATCAAAGCCTGACTTCTTGTGCCCATGGAGCAACCTCCCCCCCAGCCAGCCTCTGGTTCTGCAGTTCCTCAATTCCCAAGCACAATTTGCTGTCTTCAAGCAGCTGCATCAACGAGCAAAGAGCTCGAGAACTGCAGAGGGTGAGGAGCCACCATGAAATGCAGCACCAGGCCTCCTGGGCCAGCTGAGGATGTTGATGAACACAACAGAGAAAGATCATTGAGGCCAGCAAGTGCTCAGAACCAGCTGTGGACACTGCACTGTCAGCTTGGGTCAGACCCTGGCAGGCATGGGCACAGAACCTGCTGCCCACAGCAGCCTGAGTGGAAGCAGTAGGAGTCACAGCTCTGCAGAGGTCTTGCTGCCTCTTCTGAAGCTGTTTGTTGGCAGAGACCACACCTGAGGGACCAGAAGAATGCTGGGATCAGGTCCCATCACACCAGGAGCCTTGCACAAGACAGACTTCCAGCCCTCAGAGGTGCAGGCCTGTGCATGATCAGATGTCCCCATCCTGGGAGGCTGAGGTGACTCAGCCAGCAGTCAAAGGGCTGTTATTGCTGCAGGCAACTGTGCCTGGAGCCCAAGCATGGGGATTAAAGACATTCCAACCTCCAACATTCCTCCTTCCTCCCCATGGGAGCGTCTCTTGGATGTGCCACACCATTCCTTTTGTCTCAGAGAGGTTGCTGCTCTGCACAGGCTGGGGGCTGGCAGAGCTAAGGTCTGCCTGGGGATCCCTGCAGCATCCCCAGCTGCCTGCAGTGCCATGGCCTGGTTGATCAGTTAGGGTTGGACTTGATGATCTTGGAGGCCTCTTCCAACCTGGTTGAATGTGTGATTCTGTGTGCTCACAAGCCAGGCTAGAGAGCACCCCCTGAGAGCCAGAAAACTGCTGGGCACAGCCCAGGGGAGGCTATAAAGATGCTGAGGGGCCTGGAGCAGCTCTGTGAGGAGCAAAGGCTGAGAGCCCTGGAGCTGAGAGCCTTGGAGCTGAGAGCCCTGGAGCTGAGAGCCCTGGGGAAGAGCAGCCCCAGAGGGGATCTCAGCAATGCTCAGCAAGAGCTAAAGGCTGGAAGGCAAGAGGCTGGGGGCAGACTCTTGTCAGTGGAGCCCAGGGACAGGACAAGGGGCAAGGGGCACAAACTGGAACCCAGGAGGTTCCCTCTGAACAGGAGGAGAAAATTCTTTGGTGTGAAGGTGCTGGAGGCCTGGAGCAGGCTGCCCAGAGAGGTTGTGGAGTCTCCTCCAGAGACTTTCCAAACCCACCTGGATGTGTTCCTGTGTGACCTACCCTGGGTGCTCCTGCTCTGGCAGGGGGGTTGGACTGGAGGATCTCCAGAGGTCCCTTCCAGCCCCAACCATGCTGGGATTCTGGGATTCTGTGTCCTGGACCACAGGACACAGCTCAGAGAGTGCATCTCAGGGAGCTGGAGAGATGGAAGGATCAGTAGGGGATGGCCACTGGGTAGGGCCCAGCCCAGCCAGGGGATGTGGCATGTGCAGAGCAAGGCCTCTCTTGTCCAACCCAGCTCAGTCTGTGCTGATGGAGACCAGCCCTGGGCAGCAGCAGGCAGCCTGTGGGAGGGAGCAGCTGCAGACAGCAGTGGGGCAGCCTGCTTGGGCTGGCAGGCTGTGGGCAGCACATGCCAGGGGCTGTGCAGGCAGGCTGTGGGCAGGGTGTGTGCGGGCAGGGTCTGGGCAGGGTCTGGGCAGGGTCTGGGCAGGGTCTGTGTGGGCAGGGTCTGGGCAGGGAGGCTATGGGCAGGGTCTGGGCAGGGACTGTGTGGGCAGGGTCTGGGCAGGGTCTGGGCAGGGTCTGGGCAGGGTCTGTGCAGGGAGGCTGTGGGCAGCACAGGGTCTGTGTGGGCAGGCTCTGGGCAGCATGGGGTCTGCAGGCTCACCAGGCTGGTTGAGGCTTGCTGAGGTACAGAGCAGAGGGGTGGGCTGCCCCAGCTGGCTGCTGCAGGTGCAGGGTCTGCAGCCAAGAGGATGCAGGCAGGCATCTTGTCCTCCACATTCTGGGGTGAGGCAGCTCAGGCTGTGGAGGTTGGTGTGGAGGCTGGTGTGGGATTCCTTCTGGGCTAGTGAGCGCTGCTGCTGCAGAGTGTTCAGCCAGGAGAGCAAGAGGCCTGGCAGTCCTGCTTGTGCAGCAGGGCATCTGCTGAGGGACACATGAGCCAGGGTGGGATGTGGTGTGGAGCCCTGGCAGCAGCAGCTCAGCCACAGGGCCAGCTGGGCTGGATGCTTCCTGGCTGATGGAGCTCCAGCTGGGGCACCCAGAGCTGAGGGGCATCCAGGCAGCTCACAGGGAAGTCTGGAAGAACAGGGAAGCTTCCAGTGTCCCAGAAACTGATTAAGCAGCATGTTTTGCAACACTGGGAAGCAGCAAGGCTGGGAGAGTGTGGACTAGGGAGTTAATTTTGCAAGGCAGAGGGCACAAACCAAGCCATGGGGCTGGCTTCTAACGATCCTGGCACTGAAGCATGGACTAAGAAGCATCAGCCTCCATGGGCTGGGGGAGGGTTGGGCAAGCTGCAGAGCAGAGCCCCTGGGAGAGGTGCACTTGCAAAGCCTCTTTGCAAAGGGCTGAATCCATCAGCCCTGAAGCCCTCAGAGCAGCAGCAGCTGCTGAGCAACCATCACTGCTGGTGCGCATTCGGCGGAGGGGACCTGAGCAGGGCTCATCCCTCCTGGCCTTTGGCTGAGGGCTGGCTGCAGACTGGGGGCACCAAGATCTCAGCACACTGCTGTGCTGTGCTGCTCTGCTGCTGGTGGGGCAGCCCAGCTCCTCACTTCTTCCCTCCCCAGGCTGCTCACACCTGCTCCCCGGCCGTGCCCTGCCTCCCGCGCTGCCCTCCTGGCTGCTCTCCAGGTGGTTTTTGTGCACGGAAGCAGCCAAGAATCTGGTCCTGCTTCCAGCAGCTCTGGGATTCACTCTGAGGGCAGGGAGAGGACCATCTGCACGGGCAGGTTTGTGGAGGAATTCCCAGGGTGTTTCCCATCCTTTCTTAAACATAAACTAATTCTCTGGAAAGACTGGAAAGGCAGCAGGCCCCCTGACAGCCCCAGAGGCAAACAGGAGTTTCCTTGTGGACAGGCACCTGACCACAAACAGCTGCAGGGCCCCAGCACATTTAAATCCAACTGGGAAGGTTGTTACCCTCCCCAGCTGCCAGCCTGATTCCTGGGGAGACAGCCCTGCCATCAGAGGTAAGATGCTGCTGGGAGTCAGGTTGCAGCTGGTCAGGCCTGGGGCAGCCATTCCCAGCTCCAGCCAAGCCTCTCAGCTGCCAGACCTCAGCCTGTGGCAGGACATTCACAGCTCTGGGTGCAGTCTGTCCTGAACATCCTGGTGCCAGCTGCTCCAAAGCCTCCTAGTCCTGTCTGCAGGTCTGTGCATTCCCTTCCTTACTGCAGATACCTGTCCTTAAAGCTTGATGCCCACCCTCCTTCCCCTCACCTTCACCTTAAGTAACCTCAGCTGACTCTGTCCTCTAGTCCATCAGCAGAGCCTTGCTCACTGCTTTTAGACAAAGCTGTCTGATTCCCTGTTTGAGCCTCTATTTGGCTCCAGATACTTCCACTGATCAGCTCTGAACAGTCAGCTCAGATCCCAGAGAGCCACTGAGACCCTGTGGGTGTCCCACCCAAAGCCCAGCAGCACTTCCTTAGTGCCACTCTAGAGCCCTTGGTGTTCAGCTGTGCCTCTGCTGGAGCTCCAGCAGGCCTGGCTGGCTATGCTTCTGCCCTGGGCTGCAGGAGCCAGGCTCTGACCTGCCCAGCACAGCACAGCCACACAAACAGACCCACAGGCAGGACCAGCACCCCCACAGCTGGGTTTGGTCCTTGTCCTCTTTGGGCCTTCCCCAGAAGTGCTGCTGGCTGCTGTGTGGCAACTGAGCCCCTGGATGAGCTTCCCCATCCCAGGGGGCTGCAGAGAGCACTCAGCAGGTGAGTCCCTGGGGCTCACATTGCTCCTCCACAGGCATGGATTGGGAGCCAGGGCTGGAGGTCATGGACTTGCCAGGGCACAGCTCCCAGCAGCCACATGGTCCTTCCCGGGTGGTGGTTCTCAGAGGGTCCCAGCAGCCTTGCAGCAGGCACCCTGTAGGAAGGGACTGTAGCTGCATCTGCAGCCTGGTGCTCTGTGGGCCCTGGATCTGGGCTGTGGCCATGCAGAGCAGGCAGAGAGAGGATCACCTGGGCAGTGGAAGAGGGAAAGCCCAGGATGATGGAGGGAGAGGGAGAGGATGATTAGAAGGAAAGGAGTCAGTGGAGCAGGGATGTGAACCTGCTGGGGTGTCTGAGGCTCCTGTTGGCCCTGGCATGCACCAGGGCCCTTGTGCCACTTGTGCTGCCTGTGGAGCAGCTGTGCAGAGCAGGTGCAGGAGGGTGGCCAGGGCAGAGGGAGCCAATTCAGAGCACCCAGCCCTGCACTGCCCTGCCCCAGCAGTGAGGGGTGATGTGAGCAGCCTGTACAGCTCTGTGCCTGGCATCCCCACACTGCCTCCTGAGCCTCTTCCCCTCCAGTCCCAGTGCCCCCAGCTGCATCCCTCTGCCACCCCTGCAGTGCTCTGTCACTATCCCCCAGCTGCAGATCTGGCATCTCACAGATCACAGCAGGTGCTGTGGGGAGGTCCATGCCCAGCCCAGCATCTATCTTGTAGCCCTTGCCCAGTGTGACCCCTGAAGGGTGACTTGGCCTCCCCAAGTCCTGCTCTGCCTGACTTCCACCAGAGTCAGGATGCTGTGAGGCAGCTCAGTGCTTGGCCTCTTCCTGGGGTCAGGAGCCAGGACTGTCCTGCCTGCTCCTCTCTTCCCACACCTGACCTCCCAGCAGCTCTCTGATCTTTCCTGCCTCATGGGCTATTCACATCCCCTCTCCAGATACCTCCTTCAGGATCTGTATTATTTTTTAGTGGAGATAAAGGTGCAGAGAAAAGCAGAGGAGAGGTCACACTGCTCCTAAGGGAGCAAGGATCCGATCTGCAGAAGGAGCACTGCAGGGAGCAGCTCTTGAGACACTCTGCAGTGTGGCTTCACAGCAGCTCCATAGGACATGGGTGGGACTGGGGCCAAATGTGTCCTGCCTGCTCCTGTGGGTGGCACCTTACACTCACACTCCTGTTCTGAGGAGCTCAGGGAGGCCCAAGGCTCTGCAGCAAGCCAGAGGCAGGCAGGACACATTTGGCCCAGATCCTGCTGAGCTGCTGCAGAGCCACCAGCCCCAACCAGGGCACTGCTGCAGTCACCCCAAGGACCTGAATCACAACATGTGGTGGCCTCCACCTGCCTCCTTCAGCACCTTGTGCTTGTCCTCACTCTTTTCTCAGCAGAGAATCTGCTCAGCAGGTTTGCTGATGACACCAAGCTGGGAGGCTTGGCTGAGACACCTGAAGGCTGTGAGGCCATTCAGAGACCTGGACAGACTGAGAGCTGGGCAGAGAGGAACCTAATGAGGCTCAGCAAGGATGAGAGCAGAGTCCTGCAGCTGGGGAGGAAGAACAAACTGCAGCAGGACAGGTTGGGAGGGGATCTGCTGGAGAGCAGCCCCAAGGAGAAGGAGCTGGGAGTGCTGGTGGGCAGCAACGTGCCCTGGGGTCCAAGAGGCCAATGGGGTCCTGAGGTGCATTCAGAGTGTGTCCAGCAGAGCCTGGGAGGTTCTCCTTCCCCTCTACTCTGCCCTGGTGAGACCTCACCTGGAATATTGCATCCAGTTCTGGGCTCCCCAGTGCAAGAGGGACAGGGATCTGCTGGAGAGAGGCCAAGGGAGGCTACAAAGATGCTGAAGAGCACTGCCTGAGGAGGAGAGGCTGAGAGCCCTGGGGGTGGTTAGTCTGGAGAGGAGAAGGCTGAGAGGGATCTGATCAATGTCTATCAATAGCTGAGGGCTGGGGGTCAGGAAGGAAGGGACAGGGACAGGCTCTGCTCATTTGTGCCCTGGGATAGGACAAGAGGCAATGGATGGAAACTGCAGCACAGGAGGTTCCACCTCAACATGAGGAGGAATTTCTTCACTGTGTGGGTACCAGAGCCCTGGAGCAGGCTGCCCAGAGAGGTTGTGGAGTCTCCTTCTCTGGAGACTCTCAAACCTCACTTGGATGTGCTCCTGTGTGCCCTGCCTTGGGTGCCCTGCTCTGGCAGGGGGTTGGACTGGATGAGCTCCAGAGCTCCCTTCCAGCCCCTAACATCTGTGAGCCTGTGTGATCTGTGATCCAGAGCAAATCAATGAGAGTCCTCATCCTTGCCAAGAGACCTTACAGTGTGATTAAGGTTGATGCTCCTAAGCCCTCTCCTGGCAGGATCTATTCCTTTCCAGCCAGTTCCCAGGGACCAACCTATCTCTTCCATGTCCCTCACTGCTGGCCTCACTCTGCAGCTGCATCTCCTGATGGCCTCATTCTGTGGTGCCCCCAGCATGCTTACAGAAAGCAATCAGAGTACCTCCTACAGCAAGGGAAGCTGACAGCCCAGCACACCCCTGAGAGGAGCCAGGGAAGCAGCAGCAGCTTTGGAAAGCTCCCATTGGGCTGAGGGCTGGCAGTGGCTCTGCTTTTGGGAAGCAGGAACTTTGGCAGGAGCTGGATGGGCAAGGCAGTGTGGGCAGCAACCCTTCCTTCCCTGCCCCTGGAGCTGGCCTGGTCCTCTGCACACTTCCATGGCAGAGGGCAGGGCAGCAGAGGGGGTGAAGGCTGCAGGCAGAGGGGGTGGTCTGAGAGCCCAGGTGCCACTCTGTGTCACTGGGCACAGCCTGGCTGGCAGCAAGTCCTGCACCTTGAAGACACCAACTTCTGCTCTCCCAGAGCAGCCTGGTGCAGGATTCTCCCTGCTGGAAATGCACTGAGCCCTCAAGCCTATCCTGGCTGTGGGGTCACTCATGAAGGCGTCACAGAATCACAGAATGGGAGGGGTTGGAAGGGACCTCTGGAGATCATCCAGCCCAAGCCCCTACCAGAGCAGGGACACCCAGGGCAGGGCACATAGGAGCACATCCAGGGAGGGTTTGAATCCCTCCAGAGAAGGAGACTCCACAATCTCCCTGAACAACCTGCTCCAGTGCTCTGTCACCCTCCTGGTGAAGAACTTTCCCCTTGTGTTCAGACAGAACTTCCTGTGATGCAGTTTGTGCTCTCTGCCCTTTGTCCTGCTGCTGGATGGTGCTGGGAAGGGCCTGGCCACTGGCTTGGACCCACTGCTCAGAGGTATCAGCACTAATAAGATCCTTTCCCAGACTTCTCCAGACAAATGGCTGCAGGTCCCTCAGCCTTGCATCATAAAAGAGATGCTCCAGTCCTGTAGTCATCTTTTCAGCCCTCTCCAGGAGTTTCTTGTCTCTCTTGAACTGGGAAGCCCAGAACTGGACACAAGATGTGGCCCTCACCAAGGCAGAGTAGAGGGGAAGCAGAATCTCACTCGACCTGATGTGTCCCCCCAGAGCTGCCCCCACGGCTGTCCAGGAGCCTGCCTGCAGGGGGTGGTGTGGCAGGGGCAGCTCAGCTCAGCTCCCTGCAGCCACCCATGGCAGGAGGCCTTGGCTCTGTGCTCTGCTTCAGCCCTTCCCTGGGCTGACACCAACAGAGAGCAGCCAAAAGCAGGTCCCAGGTTCCCCTGGTTGAAGCTGGGTGGGAGAGCTGCGGTTTTGCCTCAGTTCCTTTGATTTGTTGCCTAATGCTGGGGATGGATAAATCTCTAAGCCCTGAGATTTAGGGCAGGATTCATACTTCACATCTTCAGAAGACACAGTAAACAGCCCTCTCCTCTCTAATCCTGGGAGCAGGTACAAACCTGCTCCCTCTCTGCTAACTGGACCAGCTACAACAACTTCATGTTGTGGCTGAGTTCAAAACATCCCCTTGGGGATGAAATGTTTATTGCAAGAGATTTTTCAGATGGTTCCTGCAAGGGAGGAAGGGGACTCCCAGCTCAGCACCCTTCACAGGCCCTGCAGGACTGGCCCTTGGCTGCAGACAGTGCTGTGACTGCATGAGCAGCAGACAGCCTGGCCCTAGCACAGCAGCCTGGGGAGGAACCTGCTGGGCACCTTTGCCACCTAGACCTTCCCCACTGGCAGGGGTGGGTGTCCTGCCCACAGTCAAAGGGAAGCCTTCATTTACCAAGACTGGCAAGACTGTCAGGATTGCCAAGACTGGCAGCTCCCAACCATGGCCTGATGGCTGCAGTGATCCTGGATCACTGCAGGGTCCTGGATGTCCTGCATCAGATCACTGCAGGGTCCTGGATCTCCTGCACTGGATCACTGCAGGTCCTGGATCTCCTGCACTGGATCACTGCAGGGTCCTGGATCTCCTGCAATAGATCACTAAAAGGTCCTGGATCTCCTGCACTGGATCACTGCAGGTCCTGGATCTCCTGCACTGGATCACTGCAGGGTCCTGGATCTCCTGCAATAGATCACTGCAGGGTCCTGGATCTCCTGCACTGGATCACTGCAGGTCCTGGATCTCCTGCACTGGATCACTGCAGGGTCCTGGATCTCCTGCACTGGTAACACATCCCCCAAAGCCCTGTGGGCAAACTGTCCTCAAGCCGAAGTCAACCAGTCCAAGAATCCTAACCTTTGCAGGGAAAGGTCCCTCCAGAGCCTGGCAGGAGCCTGCAGGACTTGGCAGTAAGGGCAGACAGGTTGCAAAGAGGCAGCAGAGCTGAGCAGAGCACAGGAGCTCTCCATGGCACCTGCTGGGCTGCAGAGAGCTGAACCTTTGTGTTGCTCCAACTCAGCCCCAAGACTACAGCAGAGCAGGTGGGGGCCAGCTTGTGGTCTGGACACCACATCTGGGGGACACCAGGGCAGGGCACTGGGTTCAATCAAAATGTGAGCCTCTTCAGGTGCTTCTGTGGCAGACATCAGGGAGGGCACTGGGGACCTGCTCATGGCCAAGCAAGGAAGTAGTGAAGAGCTGCAGATGGTGCTTGGGGTGGGACACAGAACCACAGAACCACAGAATCACAGAACCAGAGAATCACAGAACCAGAGAATCATAGAACCACAGAATCATAGAATCACAGAATCACAGAACCAGAGAATCACAGAACCACAAAATCAGAGAATCACAAAATCAGAGAATCACAAAATCAGAGAATCACAGAATCATAGAACCACAGAATCCCAGAATCCCAGAGCCCCAGAACTGTTGAGATGGGAAGAGGCCTTGGAGATCACCAAGTCCAAGCACTCACCCAGAGCTCACAATCCACCACTGCTGCTGAGCTACTGCCACTGCCCCACATCCCTCAGCACCACATCCAGGTGGCTTTTAAACACCTCCAGGGATGGGGACTGCACCACCTCCCTGGGCAGCCTGGGACAGGGCCTGAGAACCCTTTCTGTGGAGGAATTGTTCCTAATATCCAACCTGAACCTCCTCTGGCACAACTTGAGGCAGTTTCCTCTTGTCCTGTCACTTGTTGCATGTGAGAAGAGACCAGCCTGGCTCCAGCCTCCTCTGAGGCAGCTGTAGAGGCTGATGAGGCCTCCCCTGTCAGCAAGGGGCTCCCCACACACCAAGGAGCATCTGAAGCAGCATGAGTTCAGCACCTGCCACCCCACCAGCTCCTGCCTGCATCCTCCCCTGGATGCTGCAGGTCCCCATGCACTGCCCCTGCCAAGGGGTTCAGGCAGTGGGGGTCTGCAGAGGGCAGTGGGGGTCTGCAGAGGGCAGTGAGCTACTTACAGAATCTTCAGGCTGTAGAGGCCAGAGAAGGCTTCCCCCGGGATCCTGGAGATCTGGTTTCCAGAGAGGCGTCTGCAGAGGAAGGAGGAGGCAGGGAGGAGTCAGCATCACTGCAGGGACAGCTCCTGGGCTGCAGAGGCTCAGCCCTCCCTGCAGCCTGCCACAGGCCCCCTGGGCAGGAGGCTGCAGCTCCTGCATGCTGAGCCATGCTGTTTGCTTGGGCAACCTTTGTGCCCCAGCTCCTCTCACAGCCTGGGGAGAAGGCAAAGGAACCTGAACCCAGCATCCTCAGCACCCAGTGACAGCTCCTGGCCCTGGTCGTTCCTGGGTACCCACAGGGGGCCCCACTCCACAGAAATGGCAGCACAGGCTTCTGCTGGAGCTCACTGCCCAGCCCACAGAGCCTGCTCTGTGCCAGCTGCCTGGCATGAGAGTGGAGCAGGAGGAGAGCTGCTTTTTGCTGCTGCATGGTCTGAGGGGACTACCCTCAATCACGGACCCTTGTCTTTTGTCCTTTTTGTCCTATTTGTCTGCATGTGGACTCCTTCCTCAGTCTGAGGATTCTCCTTTGTGCTGTCCACCAAAGCTTGATGATCCTTGCTTTGCTTCCACTCCTCATTCCCAGCCCTTCTCTGATCTGTCTGATCATAGCTAAGGCCCTGCTCAGGACAGTTTGGGGTCACTTCAGCACATGAGGCCTTGGTGTCAGTGCTGGGAGGGGAAGGGGCTGGAGATGAGGGTGCCACAGAGGTGCCACAGCAGTCAGCTCACAGAACTATGGCTTCCAAAGGCAGTGTAGAAAAGTTAAGTGGTTCTTGGACAAGTTGTGCCTGGAGAAAACTGAGGGGAGGGGAGGATAGGGACAATGCAGCCTGGGAAGGTTGAGGAATGAAGAGGAATGTGAAGGAAAACCAAGTGAAGAACAGCATCACAAAGGGATGTGGGACCACTGGGGACACAGAGCAGAGAAGTGTCTGGAATAGTTAATCCCAGGAAACCTCTGGGATTGATTCATCATCTGCCCAGAGCACTCAGGTCACAGCAAGACCCAGAGCAGGCTGAGGCATCAACAGGTATTTGGATTTTCCACTGGCACTGGAAACTCCATCAGCATGAAGATGTTTCACCAATCATAGAATCACAGAGTGGCTCAGGTTGGAAGGGACCTAAGAGATCATCTCCTCCACCCCCTCTGCCATGGGCAGGGACACCTCTCAGCTAGACTCAGCTGCTTAAGGCCTCATCCAGCCTGACCTTGAACACCCCCAGGCAGGAGGCAGCCACAGCCTCCCTGGGCAGCCTGTGCCAGAGTCTCACCACCCTCCCACTGCAGAACTTCTTCCTCAGCTCCCTCAGCTTCAAACCTTTCCCCCTTGGCCTGTCTCAGACACCCTGATGAAAAGTCCTTCTGCAGCCTTCCTGCAGGATCCCTTCAGGTGTTGGAGGGCAGCTCAAAGGTCCCCCTGGAGCCTTCTCTAATGAGGACAGCAGTCCTGAGAGACCAAGGTGGGAGCCTGTGGTGGAGCCAGGGCTAAAGTTTGACCCAAGGAGAATCTTCTCCTTCTCCTTCTCCTTCTCCTTCTCCTTCTCCTTCTCCTTCTCCTTCTCCTTCTCCTTCTCCTTCTCCTTCTCCTTCTCCTTCTCCTTCTCCTTCTCCTTCTCCTTCTCCTTCTCCTTCTCCTTCTCCTTCTTCTCCTTCTCCTCCTTTCCCCCATGAGGACAAACATGGACCAAGTCTCGGTGCCCATCAGCCAGAAATCACAAAGAAGGCTTCAAGAACCTGCTGCAGAGCCCAGGTTCCCTCTGCACTTGTGCTTTCCTTTCTGAACCCAGGGTGGTCAAACAGAGTTCAAGGCTGGACCTCTCCATAAGCACAAGTGAAGACCTTTGTTGTTTTCTGCTTCACTTGGGCTGGATCATTGCACTTCCAACAAGGAGGCAACACATCACAGCCTCAGCTTTGCTCTCCCAGGAGCCCAGTGCAGGCTCAGCAGAGCTCCTGGCATTCACTTGGCACTGATGGAACTCTTTTTTCTTAGACCTTTTGCTTGTAGAGGGGATGGGTGTGGAGGAGCAGCAAGAGCCAGGCTGGGAGCAGAGAGCACCACAGGGAGGACTGCAGAGGTCAGGGAGAGGCTCTGAGCTGCTCTGGGCAGCCACAGTGGCAGGTGGCACAGCAGGGGTGTGCAGGTGGCACAGGAGGGGTGTGCAAATGGCACAGGAGGGGTGTGCAGGTGGCACAGCAGGGGAGTGCAGATGGCATAGCAGGGGAGTGCAGGTGGCACAGAAGGGGTGTGCAGGTGGCACAGGAGGGGTGTGCAGGTGGCACAGCAGGGGAGTGCAGGTGGCACAGAAGGGGTGTGCAGGTGGCACAGCAGGGGAGTGCAGGTGGCACAGCAGGGGTGTGCAAATGGCACAGGAGGGGTGTGCAGGTGGCACAGCAGGGGAGTGCAGGTGGCACAGCAGGGGAGTGCAGGTGGCACAGAAGGGGTGTGCAGGTGGCACAGCAGGGGAGTGCAGGTGGCACAGGAGGGGTGTGCAAATGGCACATGAGGGGAGTGCAGATGGCACAGCAGGGGTGTGCAGATGGCACAGAAGGGGTGTGCAGGTGGCACAGCAGGGGTGTGCAGGTGGCACAGAAGGGGAGTGCAGATGGCACAGAAGGGGCATGCAAGTGGCACAGCAGGGGAGTGCAGGTGGCACAGAAGGGGTGTGCAGGTGGCACAGCAGGGGAGTGCAGGTGGCACAGCAGGGGTGTGCAGGTGGCACAGCAGGGGTACCCCAGCCGGTGCCCCCCTCTCTGCCCCCGCTCTCTGCCCCTGTCTCTCCCCTCGGGAGTCTGGAGAAGATCGCTCCCAAACGAGGCCTCCGCCGGCACAGGCAGCGCAGGGTCTCTCCTTTGACGCGCGAAGCAGGTCGGGACCCGCCGCAGCCTGCAGCCGCCTGCCGGCCTGGGCTGTTTGTCACTCGGGGGCTGGGATCTGCGCTAATTGCTCCATTGGGTTGCCGATTACCCCAAGGCAGGGAGCGGTGTCCGGGAGCGCAGAGCGCTCCGCCGCAGGGCCGATGTTCCTGCGCAGGCTGCCGGCAGCGTGGGGCTGTCCTCACCTCCCTCTCCTTTTCTGCAGACTGGATGTGTTCCTCTGTGACCTGAGCAGGATTGTGTGGTCCTGCTCTGGCCTCGATGGTCTCTTGGGGTCCCTTCCAACCTTGTGTCTGTGATACTGTGATCCCTGCCTGCCCTCATGCCTCTGCTGGCACAGCCTCCCCCATCTCCTGCTGACTGTGCCTCTCCACAGCTTTCCTGGCAGCTCTGCACTTTTCTGCTCACCTTCCTGGGTGTGTTTGAGCGTTTGCCAGCTCCCTACAGGGATTGGGACCGCCAGGATTAGCAGCAGAGGAGTGTGGAGCTTGGATGGAGTCCAGGCTGGGCTTCTGTCCTCAGAAGAGAGGAGCAGAAAGCCAAATAGAGGTGCTGGTGGGATGTGCTGAGCCAGCTCCTAGCATCTCAGCACCATGGGCAAACCAGAGCAAAACAAGTCTGCAGGAGATGCCCTGGTGGCACTGGGCACCATCTCTGTGCTTAGAGGCCAAGCGTCCTCCAGCTCCAGCCATGGTTTCCTGCTGTGGCTGTTCTGCCCTGGGCCCTGCCACACTGAACTGTGCTGAGTCCCAGGCTCACCTCTGGCTGTTCTCTCCTTTACCTCCACCCCACTGCCAGGGCAGCCCAGCTCCTTTCTGCAAGGTGTGGAGCTTCCTGCTGAGCCAAGGAGCAGCACAGAGGGAAGCACCAGCTGCAGCCATTTCACTCCATCCACCTCCCAAGGCCCATGCTGGAGTCACAGAATCACAGAACTGTCAGGGCTGGAAGGGACCTCAAGGCTCATCCAGTTCCACGCCCCTGCCAGGGCAGGGACACCTCACACCACAGCAGGTTGCTCACAGCCACATCCAGCCTGGCTGCAAAAACCTCCAGGGATGAGGCTTCCACCACCTCCCTGGACAACCTCTGCCAGTCTCTCACCACCCTTATGGGGAAGAACTTCTTCCTAACATCCAATCTGACTCTCCCCACTTCTAGTTTTGCTCCATCCCCCCCAGTCCTATCACTCCCTGACACCCTCAAAAGTCCCTCCCCAGCTTTCTTGTAGCCCCCTTCAGATCCTGCAAGGCCACAAGAAGGTCTCCTGGGAGCCTTCTCCTCTCCAGACTGCACAACCCCAACTCTCTCAGACTGTCTCCAGAGCAGAGGTGCTCCAGCCCTCTGCTCATCCTGGGTGCAGGATGGGCTCTGCATGCAGGGACTGGCAGAGGGGAGGTGGCTCTGTGTGTGCACACAGGCTGAGGATTTCCTTTCCTGGAGGGGTGCTTGGCTAGGATGTGCACACAGGGTCTGGAGGTGTAGGTTTGAAGGAGAGAAGCTGCTTGGTGCTGAGTGGTGTCCAGTCCAGCAGCAGGGCTCCCTGGGAAGTGATGTCTGCTCCCATGTTCTTGTGCCTGCTCATATCAGAGACCCAAGGCAGAGAAGGTTCCCTGTGTGGGACCCTTCCTATGTCCATGCCCACCTGGCAATCTCCCTTGTGCTCAGTTCCCTCTGTACCTCTCACTTAGACTCTCCAGAAATCTCCCAGTCCAGGCACTCATTGGATCCAACTCCAGAAGCAGATCCCACAGGAAATCCACTGAAATGGTCACTTCCTTTCTGCCTCAAAGGGAACAAAAACATCTGAAGCAATGCTGCCAGCATGACTTCCCCTGAGACAGCTCCCAAGGTGCTGCTCCTTCCCTGGGAGAAGGCTGAGGGAAGCCATCAGGAAGGACTGAGAGGGGGCCTTGTGCCCTAAGCACATGAGGGCAAGAGGAGCTGCTCTTGCCTGGGTGGTCCACAGACCATCAGCTCTGCTCAGGTCTGCTTTTAGGACTCAGCTGTGTGCTCTGCTGCCCTGCAGCTTACCTCAGGAGGCAGGGTTGGGAGAGAGAGAAAGCTCTGGATTGAAGTGACTGAAGCAGAAGAGGGAGAGAAGGGGCAGGTGGAAGGGGAGGCTGGGAGCTGGCCTTGGCTGCCTTCCTTGCTTGTTTGGTGCATTCTGCTCCCCCCCCAGTTCCCCACTCCTGTGATTTCTGTGAACATTCCTCCAGGCTTTGATCTGCATTCCCAATACACTCCAAGTTGGAACGAACTCATGGTTTACCACCTCATGGTTGCTACAGTGCAGTTACCACAGGCTCCCACCCCCTCCTGCATCTTGGGCTTCTTGGTCATGCTACAACTTCCATGGCATGCCCAGGGGCTGTTTGTTGGGCATGATTGCTCATGCCATGCACGAGGGTGCTCTTATCGTTCGCACTGGGAGGCAGGAACGTTGCCCGTTGGCAGGACAGGGCAGTGTCCACATCCCAGTGGAATTTTCCTCATGCCAGGTGGTTATTGAGCACATCAACCTCCCTCTTTGATCTCCTGCTCGGGTTCATTTCTCAAGCACTGACACTGTCAAGGCAGAATCTGTGCCCAGGCAAACCCTCCGTGCTCCTCCTGCCTGAGCTGTGCCATCATGCCAGCACTGTGCCATGCCCTGCATGGGGGACCAGGGGCTCCATGTCGTGCTTGGGTTTGTCTTTTGCTGGTGAACAGCAGGAATGAAGCCAAGGAAGCGATGCAAGTGAAAACATGGCACAGGAGAACAGAGCTAGGCCTGGACTCTCCCTTCCCACACAGGAATCTGCAGCTGGCCCTAGCATGGGATCACCTGGAGGTGCCTCTGACGTGGTCTGCCCTCCATGGCTGAGCAGGAGACTGCAGGCCTGTTGCTAGCTCTGCTCCCCACCCCCCCCAGTGCCTGTTCCAACTCGATTATTGATGGCATTCCCTTCTCCTGTTTATGGTCCTTCAGCCAGCTCTCAGCCCACACGAACGCTCAGCTGCAAACTGCTCTGGCTCCAGCTGCCAAGGAGCTCTGCTGAGATCAGTCCTGCAGGGAACAGCCCAACACAGGACACTGAGCCCCTCTGCTCTGCCCCCTGGCACTGCCACCTCTTTCAGGGAATATTTGTGCCCTCCAAACATTCAGAGCAGTTTTGACTTTTGGCTCTACCCTGGGTCCTCCACTTGGGGTACCCCAGATCAGAGTTTGTCACCTGAAAGGCAATTTTCAGGAAAATTTGGGACAGCTCCCCTCTTTTGCAAGGAGTTTTCAGTTGCTGAGCACCATCCTGAGCCTAAATGGGGTAGTTGTAGCACAGATGCTATAGGCTGGGCAGGGACTGGCTTAAGAGCAGCCCTGGAGAAAAGGCCTTGGGGGTGCTGGGGGAGGAGAAGCTCAGCAGGAGCCAGCAGTGAGCACTTGCAGCCCAGAGAGCCAAGCAGAGCCTGGGCTGCAGCAGCAGAAGTGTGGCCAGCAGGGACAGGGAAGGGATTCTGCCCCTCTGCTCAGCTCTGCTGAGACCACACCTGGAGCTCTGTGTCCAGTGCTAGAGCCTCTGTTCCAGGAAGGATCTGGAGGGGCTGGAAGGTGTCCAGAGAAGGGTCACAAGGATGAGCAGAGGGCTGGAGCTGCTCTGCTCTGGAGACAGCCTGAGAGAGTTGGGGTTGTGCAGTCTGGAGAGGAGAAGGCTCCCAGGAGACCTTCTTGTGGCCTTGCAGGATCTGAAGGGGGCTACAAGAAAGCTGGGGAGGGACTTTTGAGGGTGTTGGGTAGTGATAGGACTGGGGGGAATGGAGCAAAACTAGAAGTGGGGAGAGTCAGATTGGATGTTAGGAAGAAATTCTTCCCCATAAGGGTGGTGAGAGACTGGCAGAGGTTGCCCAGGGAGGTGGTGGAAGCCTCATCCCTGGAGGTGTTTGCAGCCAGGCTGGATGTGGCTGTGAGCAACCTGCTGTGGTGTGAGGTGTCCCTGCCCATGGCAGGGGGGTTGGAACTGGCTGAGCCTTGAGGTCCCTTCCAACCCTGACAATTCTGTGAATCAGTGAGAAAGAACTGAAATTTCTAAATTTTCACAATGTTTTGAAGTTGATTTGCAGACGTTTGGCTTCATTTTTCAAAGTGCATAATGGAGAACCCCTTAGGATCTCCTCTCTCTGGTGCCCACCTGCCCCTTAGCCAGCAGCTGCCTCTGTGCCATGCTAGACTGCACAGTGGTGCCCTTCAGCAGGCTTCATTAGAGTCCTTATCCTTTAATCTTTGCTGTGCTTTTGCCCACCCACTGAATCAGTGACCAGCACTTTCCTCTGCCAAGGATCAATGCCAAGCAGGACAGGAAGTGCTGGGTGAGCCAAGGCTACTCCACTTGTTGCTAGCAAGTTGCATCCTGGTGCCCTCTCAGACCCAGCACCATGGCAGGAACAGTGTCCAAGCTCTTAAAGGAGCTGCAGCTCCTCATCTGCAGCCTTCTGGAAGTGGAGAGCTGTGCTAGGCAAGGTGGCTACCCAGGCAGCAGTGATGCTGCCATCCAGTCTCAGCATGGCAAAGCAAGGCCATGGCCCTGCAGGCATTTGCCTCCTGTCAGAGACCTCTGCAGGCTGTGTCATGGAAACAAGCCAGAGCTGCTCTCCACGAGCACCCTGCTCCAGCCATGCTACTGCACTGCTCCACAAAAGGCTTTCCACTGTGCTGCCAGCACACCTGGGCATTGCCCACAAATGCCAGCAGCTCTTCAGAGCTGTCACAGAGGAGCCATGCCCCAAAGTCAGCATCACTGCACTGCTGCCTCTTACAGGAATGAGATTGCCTTGGAGTGAGACCCTGTGCTGGACACTGTCACCAAAGATCACAGAATGGCTCAGGTAGGAAAAGACCTCAGAGATCATCTAATCCAACCCCTCTGCCATGGTAGGGATGGCTCTTAACTAGACCAGGTTGCTCAAGGCCTCATCCAACCAGCCCTTGAGCATCTCCAAGGAGGGGACATCCACAACCACCCTGAGCAGTCTCACCACCCTCATACTGAAGAACTTCTTTCTAAGCTCCAGTCTAAGTCTACTCTCCTTCAGCTTAAATCCATTCCCCCTTGTCCTGTCTCTAGAGGTCTGGCAGCTCCAGACCTGCTGCAGCCCCAGGCAGGGGCACACTGCAGCAGTGCTGCTGCTGGCTCCATCAGTGCTTGCTCCCACAGGGCAAAGACGAATGAGCAGGAGGTTCCTCCCCGGGGCAGGGCTGTCGTATCCACCTTCCCAGCACACATTCTCGCCTCTTATTGCATTTTGCTGTTACATGTTGCAGGAGCTGCCTGGAAAGGGAGCAGGCTGCAAGGGGAGGCTGCGGCGTGGTCCCAAGCGTGCGGTGGCCGCCCGGGCGCAGGGCAGGGCACTCCCCGTGCCGGTGAGTCCCGGTGCCCTCGGGGGCTGGGAAGAGGCAGGTGAAAGAGCCAGTGGTTGGGAAGGGGTCTGATCTTGCCGCTGTGCCCCGAAGCAGGAGGTGAATGGCAATGAACACCTGCCTTTGGCTGCAGTTTCTCCTCTTGGCACCAGGCTCCGGGGTTGGGATTCAAAGCGCAGTAACAAAGCCCTTGCCGGCGAGCACATTTCAACACGTTATTATTCCCAGGCTGGCTTTCAAGATCCTCTTTCTATTCCTTCTCTACTGATTGCTCATGTTTCTCTTGGCTCCCAGCTCTGGCTTTTCAGGCTTCATTAACTGGAATTTATTAGCAACTTTAAACAATCTTCCTACTGCCAAAAAAAAAGGAGAGAAAGCAAGAAAGAAAGAAAAGAAGATGGGGGGGAGGGGGGTGGGGTGGTGGAGAAAAGAAAAGGCACAAAGAGGAGACACAAAACTGCAGGCTGCTCCCTGCCTGTGTGAGGCCCAGGTCTGAACACCTCTGTCACTGACTGGGGGTTTTCTTGGGAGGGAAGGACCAGAGAGTGCCTGTGCTGGGACCCTGCCTGCCCTTGGCACAGCCTCTGCTGTCTCTGCTCTGTGTCCTTGCTGCAGCTGGGGGCTGGTGGTGACAGAGCAGACTGCTGGAGAGCTGCTGGAGAGGTGTCCCCTGTGGCACTGCCTCTTCAAAGCCTGCTGAGTCTGGAGGATCTGGATCTGGTCTCTTGGCAGCCTCCAAGCATGAGTGCTAATTGCATCTGCAGCATCTCCTGAGCAGCTTGCTGTAAAAGGCAATGATCAGCAGGTTGGTCCTTTCCCATCACTGGATGGGTGGCAAACAGAGGCACTGGCAGGGAGAAGCACTTTGGCAAGTCATAGTGAGTGAGCAGTTTGAGCTGGAGCAGTCCTGGTGCCCTCAGCATTTCCCCTGCTCCCTTGTGAGTCACAGCTCTTTGGTCTCCAGAGGAGAGCTCTTCTGTGGGACACAGCCCAGCTGGACATGGTGGTGTGGCCTGGGTGATTGCTTCACTGTCCTCCAGACCCTGGCACATCACTCTGCTCTTCCTCATGTGCCCCCACCTGGCATGGGAGCATGCAGAGAGCTACCACGCAGGGCTCAGGTGGATCCAGAAACTTGGGCTTGCAGTGCTCCACAGCAGCCTGAAGAATGTGCACCAAGGTACATTTGTGCTCAGTGTCCCATGGGCTTGTACCCATTTCTGAAGCTCTCCTGTTCCTTGGTTGGACCCCAGCTGAACCTTGAGTCCTGCTGACCTCTGACTTCCATGAAATGCCACCTTCAGGAGGAGCCTGAGACAGTGCTAAAATAGAGGCACTGAAAGCAGAAAGGTCATAAAAGGTGTGGACCACCAGCTCTGCTCCAAGCTGCTGTGACCCTGAGCTGCTGGGATGAGATCTAATCAGAGAGAATATTGGCAGCAGCAGAGCAGGAGAGAGGAGCTGTGAGTAGCTTGTGGAGGAGGCAGAGGAACTTGGACTTGCTCTGACTGCCAAAGGTGATGGCTATGGATCACATTCAAACTGTTCAAGGGCCAGGGGTGTCAGGAGGCTCAGCAGGAGATTCTGGCATGTTTCTGCACATGAGAGCAAGGTGAAGATGTCCCTGAAACCTTCAGAGTTTCTAGAAAGCCTGAGAAGGGAGTTTGAAACTCTGTTAAATTTGGCAGCTGGTCATGGTTGAGCAACCAGAAAGTTTGCTCACAAGGGTCAAGCATCCTTTTAGGGCATCTTTGCAATAAGGCAAAACCCCTTTGGAAGGTTGCTGTCTTGTCAAGGGTAAAGGTGAGGAAGTAACCTGAAATGAACCAAGCTTTTCTCTGTCAGCTTAGAAGAACTTTAAAAGAACTTCTTGTCTCTTGTCTTGTCTTGTGTCTTGCCTTGTGTCTTGTCTTGTGTCTTGTCTTTTATCTTGTCTTGTCTTGTCTTGTCTTGTTTTGGTTGACCAAAGCCCCAGAAGTTCACAAAGTTTTGTCTTCAGTTGCTCCAGGCTGTTACTCACCCTGGATGTAACAGAACACAGCAGGGGCTGGAAGGTCCCCCCAAAATCTTTGAGATGAGAAGCCTGCTGAAAGTTTTCCACCTAACTGGAGACAGGAACCTGCAGCAAGGATGAGCTGCAGCAGAGTTCTCTTCACTGTCAGCTCTCCTCTGCCTGGAGGTCAGCAGACAGACAGACAGACAGACAGATCTTCCTCCTGCCCAGGAGGCAGTGAGACCCCTGGGTTGTCTCTCAGCAGGGTATCCTGGTCTCCACTCATGCAGCAGCCCCCAGCGTGGGCAGCTCTCCCATGGGGGAGCAGGCAGAAGGCTTTGGTCTCCTGTGCTGCATCTCACCTCAGCAGACCCAGGGGATGTGTTCTGGGGAGATGAAATCTGCAGGTACTTGAGCTGTGACAGCTGAGCAAAGCCCCAGGGAAGATGTGCCCACAGGCAGGACCTGTCTGCTTGAATCTGGAGCACATCCTGGCACAGGGCTGGTGCCATCCTGAGAGGCATGGTCCTGCTGTGGTGTTTGGGGATGGAAGTTTGGTGAAGATGGAAGTGGAAAGAGCAGGGGAAATGCCAGGCAAGTGAAGCTGCACTTCTGGTTGCTGACAGCCCTGTGAGTGATGCTCACACTGTGCCTCACTGCATGTTGTTGCTGACAGAATCACTCTTAGCTCCTGATAATTCATAACCCCCCCTGCCCTGCTTGCTTTCATGTAGATTATTTGATTTCCCCACGGTCTTGTTGCTGTCAAACTCCAGCAGGAGCCTGGCTGTGGACAGCTTTACAATGCTGCAGTTTCCATTCTCTCTCCTGGCTGTGATGGTTTTTCCTACTCCAACCACCCTTGACATCTGAAGGAGGACCTGTGACATACTGAACCTTTGATGAAATCATCTCTGATTCAGATTTTGCTTTTCACATTTTCCCTCTTTCTCTGTTTCATTCATCATTGCTTTTGGCTGTGGCTCTTCTGGAGCCTGTGGATGTTTGCTCCCTGCTAGCTGAGCTGTGCTGTTTGTGCATGACATGAAACCAGGGCAGGATTGCTGCAGCCAGACAGCTGTTAATTGTCTACCAGAGTGTGGCTCTGGGTGTGAAAAGCTGCACAGCCCCCAGTGAAGGCTTTGGGTGCCCACACTTCAGCAGAGGTGTTCACAGCATGGGAAGAGAAAGTCTGCAAGGTGGCTGCAAGGTCTTGAAAACCCTCAAGCTCCAAAGCTAAAGGAGGGTGAAAGCTGCCTCCTGCTCAGCTGTGTCCCAAGGGAGGGCAGCTGATGAACAGAAAGCACAGAAAGATGCAGACAAGCCACAAGAGCATTTGAAGCTACAAACCTGCAGTAGCAGTTGGTAATGATGGGGTTTGACCTGGTGTGGGAGTGGTGCCCATCAGCACCTGCTCTGCTCCCTTCAGCCCTGGCAGTGTTCAGGGAGCTTAGCTGGGCTGTCTTTGGCCACAGCTTTGGCCACCTTGCTGCAAACTTTTCTAAGCTCACAGACAGGACCTGTGCTCATGGAACTGTAGAGTGCACTTGCTTGGAAGGGATCTTTAAAGGTTATAGAGTCCAACAACCCTGCAGTTAACAGGGACATCACAACTAGATCAGGCTACTCAGAGCCCTGTTGAACCTCACTGTGAATATTTCCAGGGCTGGGGCCTCCACAACCTTCCCTGGGCAACCTGTTCCAGTCTCTCCCCACCCTCATTCAAGAATTTCTTCCTCCTCTCCAGTCTCACTCTCCCCTCTCCCTGCTCAAAGCCATTGTCCCTCGTCCTGACACTCAGCCCTTGTCCAAAGTCCCTCCCCAGCTCTCCCGGAGTCCCTTCAGGTACTGGAAAGCTGCTCTAAGCTGAAAACTTCCCCAGTTCCCTCAGCCTGTACTTTTCCAGTCCTCTGCTCATTGTTGTGGCCCTGCTCTGCACTCTCTCCATCAGGTCCACGTCCCTCTTGTGTTGAGGGCCCCATGACAGTGGTGCCAGACCCCCAGTGCAGAGGCTCCTGTCAGGAAGGTGTCAGCACCATGACCCCTGCCTGGCACTGGCATTGCACTGTGCTGCTGGATGCTGCTGGGCTGCTTCACTGCAAAACATGTGGGGCTGCTACAGCTGGGAAATGGAAAGGTCTCATCCCAGGGCAGTGCAAACAGCTCTGTGGGAAATTCTGGCATCTGGGAAAACACCACTTTGGAATGTCAATGTCATGTCTGGTGGTGGCTGCAAGAACTGCTGCAGTAACTCAGAGTGCTGCATCAAGGCAGATGGAGCTGCAGCAAGTGTCATATGGACAGGGAGTACACCAAGAACACAGGGTCACAGAGCACAGGTGTTGGGGGTTGGAAGGGACCTCTGGAGATCCTCAAGTCCAACCCCCTGCCAGAGCAGGACCATAGAATCCAGCACAGGGCACACAGGAGCACATCCAGACAGGGCTGGAAAGGCTCCAGAGAAGGAGACTCCACAACCTCTCTGGGCAGCCTGCTCCACAGGCTCACAGTAAAGTTCTTCCTCATGTTAAGGTGGAACGTCCTGTGGTGGAGTTTCCATCCATTGCTCCTTGTCCTATCCCAGGACACAAGTGAGCAGAGCCTGTCCCTGTCCCTTCCTTCCTGACCCCCAGCCCTCAGATATTGATAGACTTTAATCAGATCTCTTCTCAGCCTTCTCTCCAGACTAACCACCCCCAGGGCTCTCAGCCTCTCCTCCCCAGGCAGTGCTCCAGGCCCTTCCTCAACCTTGCAGCCCTCCCTTGGACTCTCTCCAGCAGATCCCTGCCCCTCTTGCACTGGGGAGCCCAGACCTGGATGCAATACTCCAGGAGAGGTCTCACCAGGGCAGAGTAGAGGGGGAGAACCTCCCAGGCTCTGCTGGACACACTCTGAATGCCCCCCAGGCTCCCACTGGCCTCTTGGCCTCCAGGGCACATTGCTGTCCTATGGGAACTTGCTGCCCACCAGCACTCCCAGGTTGAGTCTGCAGCACACACCAGGTCAGCTCTCAGGGAGTCTGCAGCACACACCAGGTCAGCTCTCAGGGAGTCTGCAGCACACACCAGGTCAGCTCTCAGGGAGTCTGCAGCACACACCAGGTCAGCTCTCGTCTCAGTGTTTCTTATGCCCTCCCAGTGGTGTTTGGGAGGCTCTGTGCTTCCCAGCAGCAGCTATTGTGGTGAAAGGAGCCACAGCATGAGAGGAACAGCTGGAGGTGCTTCTCATAGTCCAGTGCAGTAGGAGCAGGTGCAAGACACCCCTGCAGAAATGGCCAACCTCAATATTCTGCCTCCCCCTGTCCCCAGGTTTCCATTTTTGGGGCTCCCAAGGGGTTCCAGTGGTTTCTAATGCTGGTGGTTAATTTTCACACTTCCAGAGCTGGGACCACTCCTTCCCTGAGGCGCAGCCAGGTGCTGGTCCCTGGGGACTGTGATTGCTGCCTGCCTGCCTGTGCCTGCTCAGAGCACAGCATGCATGGCTGCACGTGGGGCACTGCAGCCTCTGCACCAAACCTTCAGCTGCCTGCACTCATTGCCTGAGAGCTGCAAAGCGCCTGGGAGTTGCTGAGTCTCTGGATTGCAGGAGGCTGTGAGGGTGTGCAGGAGAACCACAGAGTGGCTCAAGTTGGAAGGGATCTCACAGATCATCTCCAACCTCCCTGCTATGCACAGGGACACCTCTCAGCTAGGCTCAGCAGCTCAAAGTCTCATCCAGCCTGGCCTTGAGCACCCCAGGGAGGAGGCAGCCACCCTCCCACTGAAGAACTTCTTCCTGAGCTCCAGTCTGACCCTGCTCTGCCTCAGCTCCAAACCATTCCCCCTTGGCCTGTTTCCAGACACCCTCAGCAAAAGTCTCTCTGCAGCCTTCCTGCAGGATCCCTTCCGGTCCTGGCAGGCAGCTCTGAGGTCCCCCTGGAGCCTTCTCCTCTCCAGGCTGCACACCCCCAGCTCCCTCAGCCTGTGCTCACAGCAGAGCTGCTCCAGCCCTTGGATCATCTTTGTGACCTCCTCTGGCCTCACTCCACAGCTCTGTGTCCTCCTTCTGCTGGGGACAGCAGAGCTCGAGGCAGGATTGGAGGTGAGGTCTGAGCAGAGCAGAGCCAAGGGGCAGAATCCCCTCTGCTGCCCTGCTGCCCACACTCCCCTGGCTGCAGCCCAGCACACAGCTGCCTTTGGGCTGCATGAGGGCACTGCTGGCTCCTGGGGAGCTGCTCAGCACCCAACACCTCTATTTCTTCATGGCTGCTCTCAACCCACTCTGCACCCAGGCTGGATTTGTGCCTGCTCAGCAGATTGTTCCTCTTCTGTTTTGGCTTTTGCTCATACACCAACTCAGCCTAAAGCTCTGAGCTCTGTCAAAGCCCTAAGCCAGAGTAGCAAACAATGCCCCCCCAGGGTGCAGCCTCCTTCAGCCTCAGCCTGTGGCTGCAGTGGCATCACTGGAGGTTGCTACCAGAGCCACAGGCATTGTCCCCAGCACCCCCACCCCCATGTCTGGTGGCAGTTCATACTCACAGCTCCTCCAGGAAGCGCAGGTGCTGGAGGGTGCTGGGCTGCAGCTGGCTGATGTTGTTCATGCTCAGATCTCTGATGGGGAAGAAAAGAGAGAAGGCTCTGATCAGCCACAGGTGGTCTGCACACAGCAAGCCCCAGAGCTGGGTTCCCTCTCTACCAGGAGGGGAGGCAGGGAAAAGAGCAAAGCTAAGCTGGTGAGGGGCCTTGCACACAGCCCTGTGAGGAGCAGCTGAGGGAGCTGGGGGTGTCCAGTCTGGAGAAGAGGAGGCTGAGGGGAGACCTCATTGCTCTCTACAGCTGCCTCAAAGCAGGTTGGAGCCGTATACAAGTGACAGGACAGAGAAATGGCCTCAGGTTCAGGCTGGATATAAAGGAAAACTTCTTCCCAGGAAGGGTTCTCAGGCACTGGCCCTGGCTGCCCAGGGAGGTGGCGGAGTCCCTATCCCTGGGGGGATTTAGAGGCTGTGTGGATGTGGTGCTGAGGGCTCAGTGGCAGAGGCTCAGCAGCAGTGGTGAGGTTGTGAGTGTTGGCCTGGATGCTCTCCAGGCTCTCGACAGTTCCATGGTTCCACCCTGCCAGCAGCATTTCAGCACTGGCAACTTGTCACAGCCCAGAGGAGTAACCAGAGCCAGACACTTGCTCCTTCCTCTCCAGCCTGTGGAACAGGGAAGGACATTCCCAGCAGCACAAGCAGTGTGTGACAGCTTCAGGAGAGCCAGCAGGAAACCCAGGGGGGCTGCAGTAGGGCAGTGTGTCCCTGGGCATAGAAGAATCTTTCTGTGACCACAGCACACAGAGAACTGTGCCAGGGCAGCTGCTTCTGAGGAGACAGAGAGCCCTGGAGGAAGGGCTGCTGAGACCACAGCACCCAGAGGTTGGCTCTGGGGTGACAGACTCTGACTGTGTCTCAGTCTTTTCCACCTCCAGCTGAAGGCTCACTTCTGACCTGCTCCTGGAGGAGACCAAGCTGTGGCCCAAGGGGGCCAGGGAGTGCTCTGAGTCTGGAACCCTCAGCACATTACAGTCACTGTGAGCTGCCTGCTGCAGAGCTGGCACCAGCTTAGGATGCAAGAGTGCCAAAGCCTGCAGCAAGTGGTGCATCAGGGAAGATGGTAGCTGGGAAACCAAGAATGCTTCTAGGCTCCAGGGATGTCAGAGGGAAATACTTTCTGGGGCCCCCAGCACAAGAAGGACCTGGAGCTGCTGGAGAGGGTCCAGAGGAGGTCACGAAGATGATCAGAGGATGGAGAACCTCCCCCATGGAGACAGGCTGGGAGAGTTGGGGCTGTTCAGCCTGGAGAAGAGAAGGTTCCAGGGAGACTTCAGAGCAGCCTTCCAGTACCTGAAGGGACTCCAGGAGAGCTGGGGAAGGACTTTGGCCAAGGGCTGGGAGTGCCAGGATGAGGGACAATGGCTTTGAGCTGGGAGAGGGGAGAGTGAGACTGGAGAGGAGGAAGAAATTGTTGAGAGTGAGGGTGGGGAGAGACTGGCACAGGTTGCTCAGGGAGGCTGTAGATGCCTGATCCCTGGAAGTGTTTCAGACCAGGCTGGATGAGGCCCTGAGAAACCTGCAGATGAAGCTAACAGCTCTGCTAGCCTGAGCCTGGAGCAGGCTGTGCCCAGCTCCTGTGGTCACACCAACAGCAATGGGTGGGACACATCCCCTGCTGGGCACAGCAGTCCTGGTGAGATGTTCTCAGAGGCTCTGGACAGACTCATGTGAGACCCAAGGGACTGCTTTGGGTCACTGTGTGCAGCCAGGGCACTGCTGAGCTCTCTGGCACAGCTCAGAGCAGCTGGCAGGGGCAGGCAGGTGTCATGGAAGCACAACATATAAAGGAAGGAGTCTGACTTTGTCTTTCCTCCTGTAGACCTCCCAGAGCTGTGAGCCTGGGGAAGGCCTTGCCCTGCTCTGCCCTGCCCTGCCCTGCCCACCCCATGCCCGTGGGAGGCTGTCCTGCTGCTGGACAAGTGCTTGGAGGAAGGAGGCTTGTGCCAAGGGCAAGGACTGAGCATGAAGGGGAGAGGTTCCTCAGCATAACCCAGACAGACAGGAGGGACCTCCCTGGCTGGTGGGAGGCCTTGAGCACAAGCCCTATGAGGAGAGGCTGAGGGAGCTGGGGGTGTTTAGCCTGGAGAAGAGGAGGCTCAGGGGAGACCTCATTGCTGTCTACAACTACCTGAAGGGAGGTTGTAGCCAGGAGGGGTTTGGTCTCTTCTCCCAGGCAACCAGCACCAGAACAAGAGGACACAGTCTCAAGCTGTGCCAGGGGAGGTTTAGGCTGGAGGTGAGCAGAAAGTTCTTCACAGAGAGAGGAATTGGCCATGGAATGTGCTGCCCAGGGAGGTGGTGGAGTCACCATCCCTGGAGGTGTTCAAGAGGGGATTGGACGTGGCACTTGGTGCCATGGTTTAGATAGGCATGAGGTGTAGGGTGACAGGTTGGACTCGATGATCCTTGAGGTCTCTTCCAACCTTCTTGATTCTTGATTCTTGAGGTCCTGCTGCCCCAGGACAGGAGACTGCAGGTCACAGATCACAGGAGCACCACAGGCTGCCTAGGGACTGGGTAGGAGCCTGCCTCAGTGGAACCATAGAATCATTTGGGTTGGCAAAGCCCTTCAAGCATTCTCTAACTCTCCCAAGGCTGGGGCTGACCCATGGCCCTCAGCACCACAGCTCTGCCTCTTGGAAACACCTGCATGGCTGGGGAAAAGAGCTGTATTGAAAACATTCGTGGAGTTCTGCTAGGTCCTTCTGAGACCAAGCCCCCAGGCTCTGCTAGCAGGGAGCCCTCACAGGTCTGCAGGCTCAGCCTTCCTTGGTCTGCACCATTGTCCACCACTCCCTGCCCAGATGTGTTGGGCAGTGGGGGCGGCAGCTTACAGCTGGGGAGGGCCTGGATCCTCACCTCCCCTGCAGCTGTGTCCTGTGACAAAGCAGTGCAGTCTCAGCAGCCCTCCTTGAAGATGCTCCTGGAAAAGTCTGGGGATTTCTCTTTCTAACCTTCTCCTCTCCAAAGAGGTGAGGGAGAAGTCCCCAAAGGACCTAAGAGAGCTCAAGACTCTGTTTTCAGAATCATAGAATCATAGAACCATAGAATCATAGAATCAAGAAGGCTGGAAGAGACCTCAAAGATCATCGAGTCCAACCTGTCACCCTACACCTCATGCCTATCTAAACCATGGCACCAAGTGCCATGTCCAATCCCCTCTTGAACACCTCCAGGGATGGTGACTCCACCACCTCCCTGGGCAGCACATTCCAATGGCCAACCACTCTCTCTGTGAAGAACTTTCTGCTCACCTCCAGCCTAAACCTCCCCTGGCACAGCTTGAGACTGTGTCCTCTTGTTCTGGTGCTGCTTGCCTGGGAGAAGAGACCAAACCCCTCCTGGCTACAACCTCCCTTCAGGTAGTTGTAGACAGCAATGAGGTCTCCCCTGAGCCTCCTCTTCTCCAGGCTGAACACCCCCAGCTCCCTCAGCCTCTCCTCACAGGGCTGTGCTCCAGACCCCTCCCCAGCCTCATTGCCCTTCTCTGGCCATGCTCCAGCAATTCAACATCTTTCCTAAACTGAGGGGCCCAGAACTGGACACAGTACTCAAGGTGTGGCCTAACCAGTGCTGTGTACAGGGGTACAATGACCTCCCTGCTCCTGCTGGCCACACTATTCCTGATCCAGGCCAGGATGCCATTGGCTCTCTTGGCCACCTGGGCACACTGCTGGCTCATGTTAAGCATCCTGTCACCCAGCACCCCCAGGTCCCTTTCTGCCTGGCTGCTCTCCAGCCACTCTGACCCCAGCCTGTAGTGCTGCTTGGGATTTCTTGTAGCCAAAGTGCAGCACCTGGCACTTGGACTTGTTGAATGCCATCCTGTTGGACTCTGCTCATCTGTCCAGCCTGGCAAGGTCCCTCTGCAGAGCCCTTCTACCTTCTAACAGATCAACACCTGCTCCCAACTTGGTGTCATCTGCAAATTTACTGATGATGGACTCAATCCCCTCATCCAGATCATCAATAAAGATATTGAACAGGATGGGGCCCAGCACTGATCCCTGGGGGACACCACTAGTGACAGGCTGCCAGCTGGATGTGGCACCATTCACCACCACTCTCTGGGCTCGGCCCTCCAGCCAATGAATGCCAGCACCAGGTGGTTGCTCCTCATTGAGTGTGCAGGGCAGCAGCCTGCAGCTGGGTGATCCCAGGGTGCAGCAGAAGGGTTAAAACAGGACTTGGTGCTGCTTCTATTTTTATTTTGCAGACCCTAAGGGCAGTTGCTGCTGCTTAGCACCCATTAAAAGAGCTTTCTTTTTTCCCCCTACATCAAAGTGTCTCCTGTTGATGCTGTAATGAATCTGTTGGATGTTTTGACATGTTGGGAAACAATGCAGAAATAAGGAAAAGAGGCACAAAATGAAAGGCTGAGGAACAACCCAGACCTGAAACCAACTCTGGAGCACTGGGATGGGTTGCCCCAGGAGGTGGTTGGGGCCCCATGCCTGGAGATGTTCAAGGTGAGGCTCATCAGGGCTCTGGGCAACCTGCTTTAGTGGAGGATGTCCCTGCTGCCTGCAGGGGTTGGACTGGAGGAGCTTTGGAGGTCCCTTCCAACCCAGACCCTTCTGTGACTCAGTGAACATCTCCTGCAAACTCCAAGGCATGGTCCTTAAGTTGCCTTCTGCTTGGCAGAGTAGGGAATGCTCCCAGCTCATCCCAGACACTTTCAAAACCTCTTTCAACTGCACTTTGGGTGCCCAGCCCTTTCCCAGGCATGCTGAGGATGGCACCTGTCCCACAGCCCTGGGTGGGCAGGGGGCTGCAGGGCAGTGCAGAGCCTCAGCACCAGCCCTGCCCAGCAGCACAGCAGAACCTGGCTGGTGGCAATCACAGAGTCACAGAATGGGTTGGGTTGGAAGGGACCTCAAAGCTCCTCCAGCTCCAACCCCCTGTCATGGGCAGGGACACCTCCCACCAGCACAGCTTGCTCAGGGCCTCATCCAGCCTGGCCTTGAACACCTCCAGGCAGGGGACATCCACAGCCTCCCTGGGCAACCTGTGCCAGTCTCTCCCCACCCTCACTCTCAACAATTTCTTCCTCCTCTCCAGTCTCCATCTCTCCTCTCCCAGCTCAAAGCCATTGTCCCTCATCCTGGCACTCCCAGCCCTTGGCCAGAGTCCCTCCCCAGCTCTCCTGGAGCCCCTTCAGGTCCTGAAAGGCTGCTCTGAGGTCTCCTCAGAGTCTTCTCTTCTCCAGGCAGAACAGCCCCAGCTATGGGGAGGTCAAAGATGTTTTGAGCCCTTCTTTTCTCCTCCTTGATCCACAGCCTGAAGGGAAGCAAAATGCACTGTGGCTGAAGAAATCCTCCCCAGTCAGAGGAGCAATCCCACTGCCAACCACTCTGCCAGCCTCACAGCTCCCCCTCCCATCACTTCTCTCTGAATGCTTCACTCCCCTCCCTCTCAGGCTCTTGCACCCCTGAGGCCCCTGGCCATGGGCAGGTCTGAGGGAGGTTGCTCTCTCCCACTATCTGTTGGGGCAGTGAAGAAAAGTCCAGTCCTGATTTCCAAGGCTATTGCATGGGGAGCATTTTGGGTCATTTTCTGTACAATTCACTGATGTTTGGTGCTTGGATGCAGTCCTGCAGGACTGAGGGACCTGGGCAGGCTGCAGAGCTGGGCCCAAGCCAACCTCATGAGGTTCAACAAGACCAAGGGCAAGGTCCTGCAGCTGGGGCAGGGCAATCCCAGGCACTGCCATAGGCTGGGCAGGGCCTGCCTGGAGAGCAGCTATGAAGGAAAGACCTTGGGGGTGCTGGGGGAAGAGAAGCTCAACAGGAGCCAGCAGTGAGCACTTGCAGCCCAGAGAGCCAAGCAGAGCCTGGGCTGCAGCAGCAGAAGTGTGGCCAGCAGGGCCAGGGAGGGGATTCTGCCCCTCTGCTCCACTCTGCTCAGACCACACCTGGAGCTCTGTGTCCAGTGCTGGAGCCTCTGTTCCAGGAAGGATCTGGAGGGGCTGGAAGGTGTCCAGAGAAGGGCCATGAGGATGAGCAGAGGGCTGGAGCTGCTCTGCTCTGGAGACAGCCTGAGAGAGTTGGGGTTGTGCAGGCTGGAGAGGAGGAGGCTCCCAGGAGACCTTCTTGTGGCCTTCCAGGATCTGAAGGGGGCTCCAAGAAAGCTGGGGAGGGACTTTTGAGGTTGTCAGGGAGTGATAGGAGTCGGGGGCATAGAGCAAAACTAGAAGTGGGGAGAGTCAGATTGGATGTTAGGAAGAAATTCTTGCCCATGAGGGTGGTGAGAGACTGGCAGAGGTTGCCCAGGGAGGTGGTGGAAGCCTCATCCCTGGAGGTTTTTGCAGCCAGGCTGGAGGTGGCTGTGAGCAACCTGCTGTGGTGTGAGGTGTCCCTGCCCATGGCAGGGGGGTTGGAACTGGCTGAGCCTTGAGGTCCCTTCCAGCCCTGACAGCTCTGTGATTCTCTGACTCAAGCACAACACATCAGCACTCACAGCCTTGGGAAGGGGAGGTCCATGGTGCAAACCCTGCTGGTGGTCTGCTGCCTACTGAACAGCAATGCAAAGCTGGTGGCACAGACACAGCTTCACCATCAGCAATCTGGGGGACACCCCACAGCAGCTCCTCTGGAGCAGTGGATGTCCCTCTGGGGTGGTGGAGGTCCTGGGCTGCCATGGCCTGAAGACAGCATGGAGGGGCTGGTGTAGGGACATGGTGTGAAGGAAGTAAGAGTTCCTCCAAGGGCTGGAAATGAACTTCCCAAGCACAGCCCTGGCCCCGGTGGTGTCACAGCCACAGAAGGGCCCACAGGCTGTCCATGCTTGTGTGAGAGCTGAGGCAGAGGATTCTTGCCTGAAGTGTGGTGGGAGTAAATATTTCCCTGGTGAGAGCAGGCAGAGAGGTTGCTGCCTTCCTGCTGCGCTTTCCCAGGCTCAGGCTTCTCCTTGTGTTGTGTACACCTCCAGTGCATGCAGCAGGGGAAATGCTTCCTGGCAGGACAATCAGAGCTGCTGCTTATCTCCTCAGGACTGTGGGGATGGTTCCTTCACTCAGCCACATCCAGTTCCTTTCAGGAGCCCCTGGTGTGTGAACCCCCTTGGGTTATTTCTCAGCCACAGAGAATCAGAGAATGGCTCAGGCTGGAAGAGACCTTAGAGATCATCTAACCCAAGCCCCTGCCATGGGCAGGGACACCTCCCACCAGCCCAGGCTGCTCAAGGCCTCATCCAACCTGACCTTGAACACCTCCAGGGAGGGGACATCCACAGCCTCTCTGGACAATCCATCCCAGAGTCTTGCCACCCTCATGGTGAAGAATTTTCTTCCTCAGATCCACTCTGAACACCTGGCAGAGGGATTAGGGATTTGTGGACTAAATGGATTAGGGACTCCTCTGCCCTCTCTCAGCTCTGTCAGCAACTTTGGCTTTCCACAGCAGCTCTCTCAGTGATCAGCATCCAGAGGAGTGCCACAGGTGCTGAGACCCTGCTGCCTGCATTTATTTGTGCTGGAGGAAGCCCTGCAAGGCACAGGGGCACAGGATGGAAATGCACAAGGAGCACAGCTCAGATCCCAAAGTCTCTTAAGCTCTAAAAAAAAAAACCAAAAAACAAATAAGAAATGTATGAGAGGAATGAAGGAGCTGCAGCTTCACCCAGCAGAGGAACTGTCCAGGTGTGCTTCAGGTTGATGAGACCACACTGCACAGAGTCACCAAACATCAAAAGTTGGAAGGGACCTTCAGAGATCATCAAGTCCAACCCCCCTGCCAAAGCAGGGCCAGGCCATCCCTCTCCAGCCCCACAGCTCCCATGCTCCTCTTTCCCCAGGGATTGCCTCTTTGTCTTCTCTGCAAGTTGTCAAATTTAACCTTTCAAATCAAACCCCAGGGTCAGGTCTGGGTCCCTCACTCCAAGAAAGTCACTGAGGGCTGGAGCAGGGCCAGAGAAGTGCAACAGAGCTGGGGAAGAGTCCGGAGAACAGGGCAGGGGAGGAGCAGCTGAGGGAGCTGGGGGTGTTCAGCCTGGAGAAGAGGAGGCTGAGGGAGACCTCATTGCTCTCTGCAGCTCCTGAGAGGAGGCTGGAGCCAGGTGGGGGTTGGGCTCTGCTCCTTAGTCTCAGGTGATAGAAGGAGAGGAAATGTCCTGAAATTGTGCCAGGGGAGGGTTAGGTTGGAGAGGAGGAAAAATTTCATTGCTGAAGGAGTGGTCAGGGATTGGAAGAGGCTGCCCAGGGAGGTGGTGGAGTCCCCATGGCTGGAGGTGTTGAAGCAAAGTGTGGCCATGGCACTTGGGGCCATGGTTTGGTGGCCATGGTGGGGTTGGGTTGGTGCTGGACTGGATGAAACTGGAATTCTGTGTTTCTGTGAAACCATTGTGCATGGCTGTGCTCTGAAGTGTCCTACTCTGCCACTGCTGGAAGTGCAGCTGTGTCCTGGCATCACCCCCATGTACCCATCAGGCAAAGCCTCCCAAGACCTCTTGCAGGAGGTGTTGAAATCACCTCTGCTGTCAAATGGCTCTGCACCAAAGCCATCATGGCTATAATTAGTGTGATTTAACATCCCCCCCCCAACTAATTCTAAACATTTATTGTAAGCATTTCTAACTTGTACCTGCAGGAAAACTGAGACACAGTTCATGGAAACTGAGCTCATGTGATTCATCCTCAGACCTTACAACTCCTCTGGCCCTCCAGGGGTTCCTTCAATTATTTGCTTTGATGTCGCCTTCTTTCATGAGCAAGCTTTGATTCTTGCCTGATGAGCTGATCTTCCTCAGGAAGAAAAGAATGAAGTGACACCCAGCATGCTCAGGGTACCCCAGCAGGCCTGGCTCCATGCTCTCCAGCAGGGCTCAGGGGTGGTGTTTACCACAGTGGTTTAGTGCAGGCATGGTTGGAGCTTTAAAGATCAAAAGAATTTTTCTCTGGCAGAAGTGCTCAGGCAGGTGGGATGCAGGCTGTGGTGCTCTGGGACATGGAGCCACAGAGCATGGAATCACAGAGTGATCAGGCTGGAAGGGACCTGCTCCAACCTCCCCACCATGTCCAGGGACACCTCTCAGCTAGACTCAGCTGCTCAAGGTCTCATCCTGCCTGGCCTTGAACACCCCCAGGGAGGAGGCATCCACAGCCTCCCTGGGCAACCTGTGCCAGAGTCTCACCACCCTCCCACTGGAGAACTTCTTCCTCAGGTCCAGTCTGACCCTGCTCTGCCTCAGCTTCAAACCATTCCCCCTTGGCCTGTCTCTGGACACCCTCAGCAAAAGTCTCTCTGCAGCCTTCCTGCAGGATCCCTTCAGGTCCTGGCAGGAAGCTCTAAGGTCCCCCTGGACTCTTCTCCTCTCCAGGCTGCACACCCCCAGCTCCCTCAGCCTGGCCTCACAGCAGAGGGGCTCCAGAACTGCTGCGTGCTCTGAGGGGAGCAGCACAGTCTCAGCAGGCTCAGCTCTGCTGAAGGCAGCTGTGGGACCCTGGAGCAGGGTTTTATGCTCCAGCACATGGGGCTGGACATGATACCTGCCCAGGGTGGGCTGAAGCATTGTCCCCAGGATGTACCTCCAAGGCCAACAGGACTGATCTGTCCTGCACAGGCTCAAGGTGCCAAAGCTGTGCACAGTGTGGGGAATGAAGCCTGCTCCCCACTCCCACAGCTCCTGGCATGCCTCTGACAGGCTGCAAGCAGAGTGCTCCCCAGAGATGCATCTCAGTGTGAATGGGAGCAGGCAGAAGCCAGCAGACCCAGAGCAGGGGGAAGCCACACTAGAGTAGCACAGTGAGCTGATGGCTGCTGGGTCAGGAGGGCTGGAGGGTAGAACCTGCAGTGACACAGCTTTGCATGGAGCCTTCAGAGCCCTCAGATGCTGGCTCAAGGTCTGCACAGTGCACATGGCTGGTGGAGAGAAGGTTTTCTCCTGGAAGCCATCAAAGGGCTGGGAGGTGTCCTACAGAAAGAAGGACTCCAGGCTGGGGCTGGGAGAAGTCATTCCCCAGACATTTCTCTTCTGCCATCCAGAGAGGCAGGAGGTCTGCTCACTCCCTTCAGTTCCTCAGGGCCCCTCTGTAACTCAGCAGATGAGCAGCCTGTGTCCTGCTGTGAGAGCAAGGGCCAGCAGCTGCCTCCAGGCAGCTCTCTGATCCACAGGGCACCTGCAGGCTTGTGGCCCAAGCACAGCCCCTCAGGGAGCCACCAGTGGGGTCCTCTGTGGCCTTCTGCTCTTTCATACCTCAGCTGGAAGTGACGCCAGACACTGCCCAAGCCAAGGGGCAGAATTTCCAGCATCTGGGGACGTGGCCCTCATGCTCCTCTTTGCTAAGGTGCCCCAAAGAGCATCCATCTGACCACTGCCCTGGGGTTGGAGCCTACAGGAACTGACTAAAGACACCCATCTGGTAACTGTCTTCTCAAGCCCTGAACTGCCCCACTCTGTGAAGATCTCTGCATTTCCCAAGATGTTCAGATGTTGATGTGCTCTGTTCCAGCACACACTCAGCCCAGCTCCTCTCTGCCTTGGTGCTGAGCACTTGGACTGGACCTTCCTCACACTTAGGCAGCTGAGCAGGAGTGATCATAGAATGATAGAATCAGTCAGGGTTGGAAGGGACCACAAGGCTCAGCCAGTTCCAACCCCCCTGCCATGGGCAGGGACACCTCACACTGGATCAGGCTGCCCAGAGCCTCATCCAGCCTGGCTGCAAACACCTCCAGGGATGGAGCCTCAACCACCTCCCTGGACAACCCATTCCAGGCTCTCACCACCCTCATGGGGAAGAACTTCTTCCTCACTTCCAGCCTGAATCTCCCCACACTGATGATGGCTGTGGAGCAAAGCTAATGCGCTGCTGTCCTCATTATTCATTGATTGCACAGTTACAGTGCTCAGGCCTCCTGGCCCAGCAGTCTGAGTTCAAGGGAACCTTACAAACCAGACCATAATTCCCAAACCAGACCATAATTCCCATCCTTGTCTTGGAAAGGTCCAGCCCTAGACCTGTTCTTGCAAGGCATGGAAAGTCTCCTGGGAAAACAGCAATGTCTCTGCCTATCCTCTGGCCATTCTCATTAGCATCCAGTGGAAAAGGCACAATTGCACCACCTTTAGAAGAGAAGCCCAAAGGCAATGAATGAAGGCTTTAGGAATTCTTCAGATTGTGCTGCAGTGATTCATAAAGCTTCTTGTTATCTGCTCCCCTCTTTATCTGGAAATCTCCAGGGTCACCACAAAATGCCTGCATTGCTTGGGGTAAGGCTGGGGCTGAGTGCTACTTGGAGCCATAGCACCAGCTGAAAGTTTTCCTAAGAGCCTGCAGGTTGAAAGCTGCACTGAAGGTAGCCTCCATCAAGAAGAGGAGAAAGGGAAGATAAAGAGATCAAAGCTGTGAGCCCTCATTTGCATCACTCCCTATCTGGAGGCACCAGCCCTGCTCCAATCCCCTATCAGTGCAGCAGGCAGGAGCAGGACATGTCTCTACTCCCACCTCTCCTTGGTGAAGATAGATTATAGTCATCTGAGATTATCCCCCCCGTGCAGGCCCTGCCCCACAGCTCCACAGGCTTTCAACAGCAAAGCCTCAGCCAGGGCTGGGTTGCCAAGGTGAGGCTAAGCCCAGCCCTGCTCCAGCAGGTCCCCAGCAGTGTGCTCTGTGCAGTGACAGCTCTGCTGCTGCTCTGGCTGCTGCACATCCAGCTCCTCCTGCAGCCCCTTGGCTCTGCACCATCCTGAGTCCTGCACACACAGCAGCAGAAAGGAGCTGGTCAGGGGAGCAGCACATTCCTGCCCCTGGGAATGGCTGGTGTGAGAAGAAGAAGAAAGAACTTTCAGAAGCCATCTGCCAGCCCAGAGCCATCAGTGATGATCCTCTCATCCCAGGGGCCTCAAGGGCTGCCAAGGAAGAGCTCTCCCTCAGTAGCAGAGAGGGAAGGTGTGGGGTCCATGGGCAAGGGCAGCTGGGCAGAAATGGGCTGCAGCCAGGGGAGAGGATGCAGCTGAGAAGCAGCAAGGAGCTGCCTCCAGAAGTCACCTTCCTGTGAGGCAGAGCTGGAACTGGGCTCAGAAGGTGAGGGCAGAATGTGACTCTTGCTGCACTTCTGCTGGAGGCTTTTTCCTGGGCCCTGTCCCCTGGCTGCCAGAGGCAAGCCTGCATGGTGATGAAAGGGGAAAGCACTTTGCTGTGAGCAGGCAGGGAGGGGATGGCTACAGCTCTTGTGAGCATGGTGAGCATTGACCTCTGGCCCACAGGTGTAAAAATGCCCTGATGCTGCCAGTGCCCATCAGCAGAGTTGCTTGGACTGCAGGAGGGGAGGCTCACACACCCCCAGGTGAGGGGGAGGCTGATGGAGTCTCACAGAATGCTCTGGGTTGGAAGGAACCTGCAAAGCTCATCCAGTCCAACCCCCTGCACTCAGCAGGGACATCCTCCACTGGATCAGGCTGCTCAGAGCCCTCTCCAGCCTCACCTTGAATAGCTCCAGGGATGGACCCAAACCACCTCCCTGGGCAACCTGTTGCAGTGTTCCAGCAGCCTCCTGGTGCAGAACTTGTTCCTCACATCCAATCTCAATCTGCTCTGCTCTCATTT
This sequence comes from Indicator indicator, assembly GCF_027791375.1. Taxonomy (NCBI): domain Eukaryota; kingdom Metazoa; phylum Chordata; class Aves; order Piciformes; family Indicatoridae; genus Indicator; species Indicator indicator. Next base: position 4,580,348 of record NC_072044.1, on the reverse strand, counting down.
CAAACCATTGGCCCTGGTCCTGTCCTTGCAGGCCCTTGGGAACAGTCCCTCTGCAGCCTTCCTGTATCCCCTTCAGGTACTGGCAGGTCACTGTTAGGTCTCCCTGGAGCCTTCTCTTCTGCAGGCTGCACAGCTCCAGCTCCCTCAGCCTGACCCCACAGCAGAGATTCTCCAATCCCCTGATCATCTTCATGGCCTCCTCTGGACCCTCCTCTCCTTTTCCTGACCCTCCTTCCAGCCCCTCTGCTTTCACCTTCCACAAGAGCAGTCCCTGCAATAGGCTGCCTGGGCTGGATCTTGGGCAAGGACCCTCTTTTCTGACACCATTCTGCAAAGTTCATGTTTTTGGTCAGTTCTAGGAAACAGAAGTTCAGGAAGAATTGGTTTGGCTTGATCAGAATAATTAAAAGGTGGGGGTTGGGGTTGGTTTGTTTGCTAATTTGCTTTTCTCCTTCAGTTTTGACATGAAATCATCCCAGAAAGGAGATCCTAAACCACAAGTAGTTGGAAAAGAAATTTCCTTCCTGCCCTTGGAGGGTCCAAGCAGGACTTCTCAGCCTCCCTGCCTCACATAATGGGATTCAGAGTTGCCCCAGGGTGGAGCTGGGGTAACAAGAACTTTTGCCTTAGTATGAGCAAAAGAACCTCCAAATTGAGAGAAATATTGGGCCAGGAATAAGAGCAAGAAGCAGTTCTGTAGAAAGCAAGGAACAGGAGAGTGCAAGCAGAGGTCCTTGGTGCCCTCTGTGCCCTTTGGAGCAGCCACAGCCCAGCAGGCTCTGCACTGTCAGGAAGGGAATGGTTGTCAGTAGGTGCCTGGGAGGAGCTCACACCCCCTGGTGCCCCGGGTGAGGCTTTGCTCCCTCTCCAGGTCCCTGCCCAGCCCCAGTCCCCCTCTCCATGGCCTCTTTGGGACAGGTGGAGCCACCCTCAAGGAAAGTGAAATCTCTCAGCCTGCTGCAATGGGTACTCAGCACAGCTACCAGGGACAGCTGAGGACAGGACCTTCCTCTTCTTGTCTGTCCAGCCAAAGCCTTTGGAAGAGATAATGAGCAGTAAGCAGCAAACAGTGGCAGCTGCTGAATCCCTCACAGGATCACAGAGCACAGATGTCAGGGGTTGGAAGGGACCTCTGGAGATCCTCGAGTCCAAGCCCCTGCCAGAGCAGGACCAGAGAATGCAGCACAGGTCACACAGGAACACAGCCAGACAGGGCTGGAAAGGCTCCAGAGAAGGAGACTCCACAACCTCTCTGGGCAGCCTGCTGCAGGGCTCTGTGACCCTCACAGTGCAGAAGTTCCTCCTCATGTTGAGGTGGAACCTCCTGGGCTGCAGTTTCCATCCATTGCACACTGAGCAGAACCTGTCCCTGTCCCTTACTTCCTGACCCCCAGCCCTCAGCTATTGATAGACATTGATCAGATCCCTCTCAGCCTTCTCTCCAGACTAACCACCCCCAGGGCTCTCAGCCTCTCCTCCCCAGGCAGTGCTCTTCAGCATCTTTGTAGCCTCCCTTGGACTCTCTCCAGCAGATCCCTGTCCCTCTTGCACTGGGGAGCCCAGAACTGGATGCAATATTCCAGGTGAGGTCTCACCAGGGCAGAGTAGAGGGGAAGGAGAACCTCCCAGGCTCTGCTGGACACACTCTGAATGCACCTCAGGACCCCATTGGCCTCTTGGACCCCAGGGCACATTGCTGTCCCATGGGAACTTGCTGCCCACCAGCAGCTCCCTCTCCTTGGGGCTGCTCTCCAGCAGATCCCCTCTCAGCCTGTCCTGCTGCAGTTTATTCTTCCTCCCCAGCTGCAGGACTCTGCTCTCATCCTTGCTGAGCCTCATTAGGTTCCTCTGTGCCCAGCTCTCAGTCTGTCCAGGTCTCTGAATGGCCTCACAGCCTTCAGGTGTCTCAGCCAAGCCTCCCAGTTTGGTATCTTCAGCAAACCTGCTGAGCAGACTCTGTCTGTCTGTCTGTCTGTGCCCTCATCAAGTCATTGATGAAGATGTTGAACAGGACCAGACCCAGCCCTGAACCCTGGGGGACTCCACTGATCTCAGCTCTCCAGCTGGCCCTGGCACCATGACCACCACTCTTTGGAGCCTATTTTGTAACCAGTTCCTGATTCCTCTCACTGCCTGCCCTTCTGTCCCACACCTTCTGAGCTTGCTCACAAGGATGTTCTATGGCAGACAGTGTCAAAAGCCTTCCTGAGGCCAAGGCAGCCTACCCCCTGCTCTCTGTGCAGCTCCCCATTCAGTTAGGACATCACAGAATGCTATCAGATCAGCCAAGCCTGACTTCCCCTTGGTAAACCCATGCTGACTGCTCCTGAACATCTTCTCTTCCAAGTGCCTAGAGATGCCCTCCATCATGAACCCCTCCCTCAGTCTTCCAGGGATGGAGGTGAGGCTCACTGCTCTGTGGTTTCCTGGAGGCTCTTCCTTGCCCTTTTGGAAGCCTGCAGTGCCATTGGTCACCTCCAGGCCTCAGCACCAATCCTGACTGCCACAACCTTGCAGAAATGATGGAGAGTGGCAGAGCAACAACATCAGGCAGCTCCCTCAGCACTCTTGGGTGCCTCTCATCATTCTCCATGGGATCAGGTGAGTGGTACAAATGTTGTGCTTCCAGGCTGGCACCTTCTGCTGGGATTAAGGCAAGGGGTTTATGAAGAGAAATGTGCTGAGAACTCTTCCCCAGCTCTGCTCCACGACACTGCCCACACTGCCTGGGGGCTGGCAGGGGGCACAGGGCTCTATTCCAGGAAGAGCAATGCAGAAGGGTAGAAGGTGGCTCAAGGCAAGACAAGGATGGTTCATAGATTCATAGAGTACCAGGTTGGAGGGGACCCCAAGCACCACCCAGTCCAACCTTTCAGGGTAAGAATACAGTTGAAATGAGGTGGCCCAGCACCCTGCCAAGCTGGGCCTTAGAACTGTGCAGTGTAGGGGAATGCAGCACCTCCTGGGGGTTGTAAGCCACAAGGCTGCTCTAGGGAGCCAGGAGCTCCATGGCAGAAGCCCCTCAAGCAGCCTGCAGATGTTCTGCAGCCCCTGAGCAGGCAGCTCCTTCACTACAATCTGATCTGCCAACCCAGGCTCTTGGCCAGCAGCTCCAAGAATCATGGAATCAGACTGTTAAGGCTGGAAAGGGCACTGAATCCAACCCTTAACCCAACACTGCCAAGGCCCTGATCAACCACATCCCTCAGCATCACACCTGCACAGCTTTTACACACCTCCAGGGATGATGCTTCCAGCCCTTCCCTGGCAGCCTGTTCTACTGCTTTGGTAAAGAAATCTTTGCTGATGTCCACCCTAAGAAGACCTCAGGGCAGTTCCCACTGGTGTGCAGTGTGCTCAGGGCTGTTTGCTCTTTGGACAGCCCTCTGCCACCTGCACAGTTGTCATGGAAGGCAGTGGTGGGAACACAATGGCCAAAACCCTCTCACATGGTGAGAACAGAAGTGAAGTTCTGTGGAGATCTTCCTGGGGGAGTGAATGACCTGCCTGTAAGCTCTGCACACAGGGTGGTGAAACACTGGAACAGGTTGAGGCTCCATCCCTGGAGACATTCAGGAGCAGCCTTGCTGTGGCCCAGGACAGCCTGATCTAGTTGGGGTGTCCCTGCTGAGTGCAGGGGGCTGGACAAGATGCCCTTTGAGGGTCCCTTCCAGCCCAGTGCAGTCTGTGAAGCTGTCAAAGTTCCTTGGACTGTACCAAAAGCAGCAGACACTGAAGGAGCAGAAAGGTCACAGGAGACAGAACAGGGTCTGAGGAGCCAGCTCAGTGTAGAGGTGAAGCCACCAGGACTGCTCTGCTTGAAGAGAGATGTGTGAGGAAAGGTGAGGCAGAGAAGCTGATGGTTTGCTGCACTGGGAGGAAGAACTTTTTAGCTACATATTGATGGCAAAGAATCTTCTGGGATCTCCCTGTAAAGGCACAAGATAAAGATGCAAGAGGACACCTGGCACATGAACACTGAGGAGGGGAAATCCTCCTGTGACTGCCTGCTGCTGCCTTTGGATCAAGGCTGCCTGCACCACTGACTCCTGGGAGCTGGGGGCCCAGCCAGGCTGAGGGCAATGCAGAGCTGCTTCTTGCAAGTCTGCTTCTGGCAAGTCTGCTTCTTGCTGCTCCTGGGGGAGTTTTTATGAGCAAACCTCTTGGGGGCATTGGATGACAGCTGCCAGCTGCCAGCTCTCCCTTCGTGCCAGTGTGCACTGAAGTGCCCATGGCCCAAGTGCCTTCTGAAGGTGTCCTGGACTGCACAAGGCCTGCAGAAAGTGCACTTGGCCCCAAGGGTCCTGTGCAAATATCAGTGAAAAGCCTAAGGGGAAAAATCTCTCTGAATGCTGAGTTCCATCTCTGCTGGGGGTTGGAAGCTCTGCTGAACCCTTGCTGAGGTGCCCACAGTCAGCCTGTGCACACCAGAGACCCCTGCACAGCTGTCGCAGGGCAGCTGCCTCTGTCCTCCCTGCACTGTTGGCTTCTGACTACCCCACCCTGGGCTGTTCAGAATCCCCCAGCTGAAGCCCATCACCCCCAGAACATCTCCATTGCTTCTCCAGATGGCAGAGGCCAAGGCTGGGGGGAGGAAGCCTGTAATTGCCCAGAGCCTGTGGTTTCTTCCACCCTGAGAAGATCTGCAGCACAGACACCCCTGGTAGTCCTCTGGCTGGCAAGACAGCAGAGGAAGGATCTGGCAGACTGGGTGGTCCCAGGTGGGGTGACTGTACCTGAGTGAGCTGGGAAGAACAGGGACCAGGCACTACTGGAAGAGCACTGGGCCAGAATGACTCCCCCCTTGCAAATCATATGTGGGGAGGGGGTTACAGCACCTCATGGATGGAGCAGAGCCTGATCCCAAAGTCCTGAAGGTAGCCAATGGTCCCTGGCAGCCCAGCAGGCAGCTGAGTGCTGAGCTGCATCCAGGGCAGGGAGAGGATTCTGTCCCTCTGCTCTGCTCTGCTCTGACCCCACCTGCAGCACTGCCTCCAGCTCTGGGTCCCCAGCACAAGAAGGACCTGGAGCTGATGGAGAGGGTCCAGAGGAGGTCACGAAGATGATCAGAGACTGGAGAACCTCCCCCGTGGGGACAGTCTGGGAGAGTTGGGGCTGTTCAGCCTGGAGAAGAGAAGGCTCCAAGGAGACCTCAGAGCAGCCTTGCAGGACCTGAAGGGGCTCCAGGAGAGCTGGGGAGAGACTTTGGACAAGGTTTGGGAGTGCCAGGATGAGGGACAATGGCTTTGAGCTGGGAGAGGGGAGATGGAGACTGGAGAGGAGGAAGAAATTGTTGAGAGTGAGGGTGGGGAGAGACTGGCACAGGTTGCTCAGGGAGGATGTGGCTGCCTCCTGCCTGGAGGTGTTTAAGGCCAGGCTGGATGAGGCCCTGAGCAGCCTGGGCTGGTGGGAGGTGTCCCTGCCCATGGCAGGGGTTGGAGCTGGAGGAGCTTTAAGGTCTCTTCCAACCCAAACCATTCTGTGAGTCGAGGAACTAAAGCAGCAGAGGGCTGGAGGCAATGCACTGCTGAATCCCTGGGGACTTTGTGTCACCATCTGGAAGAAGCAGGAAAATTTTGTGGCTCTTTCCCAAGGGCCAAATTCTGATCTGTTTTTCAGCTGCAGTGGCAGAGCTGCAGCAATGCTCTGTGCTGACAACAAAACTTTTCCCTCCCTGGGAGCCAAGCCATGAGGAGGCCACAGGTGGTGACAGACAGCACCTGCAGAGCGTGACCTGAGGCTGGGCTTGGAAAATCCAGGAGGAAAACAAAACTCCAGTGCAAACCAAACCTTCCCCTTCAGAGCCAAACATCTCCAATATGTTTTCATGCAAAAATTTCAACCACATCAGTATCTTGCCTGGAAACCTTCACATGTGCTCCAGGAAACCTTTTCATGGTTTTTCTTAGCAATGGGTGGATTCAGATTGGATGTCAGGAAGAAGTTCTTCCCCCTGAGGGTGGTGAGACACTGGCACAGGTTGCCCAGGGAGGTGATGGAAGCCTCATCCCTGGAGGTTTTTGCAGCCAGGCTGGATGTGGCTGTGAGCAACCTGCTGTGGTGTGAGGTGTCCCTGCCCATGGCAGGGGGCTGGAACTGGCTGAGCCTTGAGGTCCCTTCCAACCCTGACCATTCTGTGACTCTATGATTCTTTGAGTGGAACCTTGGCTTCCTGACCATCACAAGTGGTCACAAGTGGTCACCTTTTGCTGCTCATCAGCAAGCACGGACCCTGTGCAGTGCCAGGCAGTGTCTCTGTGTGGGAGAGGTCTCTGGCCCCACCTGAAGCCTGGTGGTGGTGCTGTGAGGCATTGCCTGAAGAGCTGTTCCCACCTGCCCCTCATGGGAGGATGAAGAGGTTTGGTGTCTCACTGGCACACTGCTCAGAGCCCCTGCAGGGCTGTGCATGTCCTGAACTGAACCCCCACATGCTAGGATGGAGAGGTGGCTCAGGTATCAGGGAAAGACCAAGGTACAGACTAAGAGCTGGCAGAGGCAGCAAGGACACAGCTCTCCAACTGCCTGCCCTGTGTGTAAAATGAGCTACAAACGTCTGCATCCAGCTACAAACGTGCTGAGAGGCATCAGGATGGGTCTCACTGTGGGGTTTGTCACAGGCACCACTTGCCTGCCTGTGGTGAGCCAACCCCTGCCCAGTACAGCAAGTGTGTGCCAGAGGCACCCAGTGCCAGGGGAGGAAGTTGTCTTTGTGTCACAGAATCATGGAATCACAGCATTGCTCTGCTTGGAAAAGGACCTCTGAGGTCACCCAGCCCAACCATCAACCCAGCACCAACACAGCCATGGCCACACACTACCTGAACACCTCCAGGGATGGGGACTGCACCACACAGCCACAGGCACAGAACATCTCTGCTTGGAAGAGACCTCCAAGCTCATCCAGCCCAGCCCTGACCCAGCACTGCAGGCTCAGCACCAAACCATGGCCCTAAGCACCAGCTCCACACAGTCATTAAACAGCCCCAGTAATGGTGACTGCAGCATTGCCCTGGGCAGCCTCTTCCAATGTCTGAGAACCTTCCAGAGCAGAAATATTTCCTGAGATCCAGCCTGAGCCTCCCTTAGAGCAGCCTGGAACCATTTCCTCTGCTCCTGTCACTTGCCACCCAGGAGCAGAGGCTGTCCCCTCCTCACTCCAACCTCCCTTCAGGGAGCTGGAGAGAGCAATGAGGTCTCCCTCAGCTTCCTCTTCTCCAGCCTGAACACCCGCAGCTCCCTCAGCCCCTCCTCTAGCCCAGGTGCTCTAGACCCTTCCCCAGCTTTGTTGCCCTTCTCTGGCCCTGCTCCAGCCCTCAATGTCCTTCTTGGAGTGATGTGCCCAGAACTGACCCCAGAGCTCCAGGTGTGGCCTCAGCAGTACCCAGCACAGTGTCTCAGGCCTTGCCCCAGTGGAAGCCATGGGTGCAGCATTTGCTGGCATCAGGGATCTTGTGCTGTGCCCTGTGCTCTGGAGTGGAGAACCCTGCAAAGCTGAGGGAAGCTGGGACTGGCCTCCTGTGCTGGGTTGCGAGGGGATGGCACAGCAGAGGAGCTGGCACAGCAGAGGGAGTGGCACAGCAGAGGGAATGGGCACAGCAGAGGGGCTGGCACAGCAGAGGGGATGGCACACCAGAGGGGAAGGCACAGCAGAAGGGATGGACATAGCAGAGGAGCTGGCAAAGCAGAGGGGATGGCACAGCAGAGGGGATGGCACAGCAGAGGGGCTGGCACAGCAGAGGGGGTGGCACAGCAGAGGGGATGGCACAGCAGAGGGGGTGGCACAGCAGAGGGGCTGGCACAGCAGAGGGGGTGGCACAGCAAAGGGGATGGCACAGCAGAGGGGATGGCACAGCAGAGGGGGTGGCACAGCAGAGGGGATGGCACAGCAGAGGGGTTGCTCTCAGCTGCCAGAGGTCACTGTCTGAGCTCTGTGCTGTGCCCACACTGCCACCTCTGCCTTCACAGCTGGGTTGCAGCTCTCAGCTCTGCTGCCTGGTGAGGAATCTCTCTCCTGTCTGTCTGTCTGTCCAGGCCCAGCCTCCCCTCCAGGGCAGGATCCCAACTGCAGCTTCTCCCTCCAGCCAGCAGGGACCTTGCCCACCCTGCCCCACAGCCCTTTGGCCCCCTGGGCTCACCTTGGCTTCGAGGCACCCTACAGGGCTCTGGGGGTGCAGTGCTGCTCAGCACAGGGATCTGGGGGTGCAGTGCTGTGTCTGAGACTCCCCAGGCTGCTCAGGTGGCACCTGAAGCCCCTCTGTGGGAACTGCATCCAGTCCCAACAGACTTCAGCAGACCTTTGGCCCAACAAAGAGCAATGGCAGTACCCAGCCCAGAGCTGGCACAGAACCCATAGCTCTCTCATCTTTCATACATGCTGGACCCCAGCAGACAGCTGAGCAGGGCCCTGAGAGAGGAGTGGAGGAACTGGAGGGAACAGCAGCCCTGTGCCTGTGCCTCTTGTCATGGCTCAGTGCCCCAGCAGGCTGTGAGGGGTAGTTCACCAGAGTGGGCACCTGGCACCAGGAGACAGGAAGCTCCTAAGTGCCTGCCCTGCCTGCAGGGGCCCTGCCCATTGCAGCACAGGGGCAGCAGAACCTTCCTTAAGGTTTGCACTTTGCTCTTCTGAGCTGCTTGATGCCTCCTTTGCAGGCTGGGATCTTCAAAATCCTCAAGTAAGGCTCTGAAAATCACAGGCAGGAACCAGTTCTTGGTTCAACAAGAACAAGTGTGGACTCCTGCACCTGAGGAGGAACACCACCAGGCACCATGCAGGATAGGGCTGTGGAGAAGGACCTGGGAGTCCTGGTGGGCAAGTTCTCCATGGGGCAGCAATGTGCCCTGCTGGCCAAGGAGGCCAATGAGATCCTGGAGAGCATTAAGAGTGTGGCCAGCAGGGCAAGGGAGGTTCTCTTGCCCCTGTACTCTGCCCTGGTGAGACCGCATCTGGAGTCCTGTGGGCTCCCCAGTTGAAGAGAGACAGGGAGCTGCTGGAGGGAGTCCAATGGCTGCAAGGATGATGAAGGGACTGAGACAACTGCCTGATGAGGAAAGGCTGAGAGCCCTGGGGCTGTCTAGCCTGGAGAAGAGAAGGCTGAGAGGAGATCTTGTTGATGTTTACAAATATCTGAAGGGTGGGGGCAAGAAGGGGCCAGGCTCTGGTCACTGGTGCCCTGTGACAGCACAAGGGGCAATGGACACAAACTGGAGCCCAGGAAGAGAGAACATGAGGAGAAACATATTTGTACACCCTGCAGCAGGCTGCCCAGAGAGGTTGTGGAGTCTCCTGCTCTGGAGCCTCTCAAGCCGCATCTGGGTGTGTTCCTGGATGCCCTGCCCTGGGTGCCCTTGGACTGGATGATCTCCAGAGGTCCCTTCCCTTCTGGCATCTGCAGAGTGGTTGCCTCATGAGGAGCAATCCAGTCATAGCCTAACACATGCTCAGGAACAGGACAGTGCCCAGGCCTTGCTTTCCAGCTCCCTGGGCTCAGAGCTGGTGTGCTCCGTCCAGAGCAAGCCACAGGAGGAGCAAGCAGGTCCTGGCAAGGCTGAAGGCATTTGGTGCACTCCAGCAGGAGCAGGAGGCAGTAATTCACTGCAGAGCAGGATTAGCTCTGGCGCTGCACTGGAGTTATATTTAGAGCTGGGCTTGGCAGGTGCTTCCATGGAGCAGAGCTTTGGGTTTCTGTTGTGTTCAATCTGACCCCATAACAGTTTAAACCACTCTGCTTTGTGGCATGGCCAAATATTAACTCTCTCAGCTGGGAAAGAAGTGCAGAAAATTGCCCTCTTCTGTTTCTGTTGGCAGCATGGGGCTGGTGTGGGTCAGAGCTGGGCAGGCTCTCCAACAGCCTGCACGATTTCCATACATGAAAACCTTCTTGGCTCACTTTGGGATGTCAGGAGGCAGGTTTGCCTTTCCATCACACCCAGGGGGCTGGGGGGATTGGCAGAACCACGGAAGGCTGAGGGGATCTTACTCCTTTCCTGCCACAGCTCTCTCCCCTGCTCTCCAGCTCCCTGTGTGGGGGTGAGAATGCAAAGCCCAGCTGAGACCTCATGCTCCCAGGGCAGGCTGCACGTCCTTGCAGTGGGGCAGTGCTGGCACAGGTGTCCAGGAGGGGGTTTGCAGAGCTGGCTGTGACGGGCTGCAGTGTGCTGCATGCATCCCCCCCGAGGCTGGTGCAAGGCTATGGCCAAGGCTAACACTCCTGAACCTGGCACTGGGCAGCCAGCCTGTGAGGCAGGGAAGGGCAGGAAAGGGGCTGGCACAGCCCCAGCTCTATCCTCACAGTGTGGAGGCAGCTGGCTTGACCACTTTGCTCTGGGAATTGGCTCCCTCCTCAGACAAAGTGTTTCTGCCAGGACTGTGGGTGGATGAGCCTCTGCTGGTGCCCAGAGCACTGCTGAACATTTTGCCTTCCTCGTGGGACTCTGAGTAAAGGAAACCTCAAACCCAAAATCTCTCCTGCAAGTGTTCCTGGCTTCCCTTGCCTGGTGCAAAAAGTGAGAAAGGAAACCTCACCTCACTCAAGGAAGCAGAAGCAGCTCTGGGGTGGTGTTCAGAGCCCACCCCACCTATTGCCCTGAGTGCCAACAGTGCCTGACCTCACCTGTGGGGAAGCAGTCAGGAAAAGTGAGTAAAAAAACAACCACCAAACACCAGAGTTTGAGGTAATTGAGAAGCAGAAATCAAACTTAAAATAGCTTTTTTCCATCACTCAAGTCCTGTAGAAAACCAAAGCACTGCTCCTGCTTCTGACACTAGGGCAGGAAACCACAAGCCTGCTGCTAGGTGCAGAGAGAGAGAATTTGGTAGTGAACTTCCACTGGTGTCTGCAAGGAGTGCTGGAGGCCATGGCATGACCCTGGCACATGGATTCTGTCTGCTGGTCTTCCCCCACCACCTGGGCACCAGAGCTTTTGGGGTGCATAGGCTAAGGTTTGGGTTGTGCACACCCCAGGGTGTTCCCCATTCTGATGCTCCCACCCTGGGCTGAGCTGGGCTGGGAGAGGCAGAGGGAATGAGCTGCTGCCCAGAGGGTCTCCCTGGCTGTCTCCACCTGCTAAGCATGTTGGCAGTGTCTGTGCAAGGGGAGTGCTGAAGGGCTCCTCAGAAAGGCAACTTTGAAGTTTCTTGGTGGTTTTCTAACCACCTCCAGCACATTGACCTGAGGGAGTGCCAGGACATAATCCCCAGAGCTGGGAGGTCCAGCAGCCAGGAGCCAGCAGGGCATGCCAGGGATGTGAGCTCCAGTCAGTGGTCCCACACTGGGTTGAACCAACCATTCCCTATGATCCTGTTTAGAGGCCTGACACCTGCCTGGCACAGGCAACACTCCAAGCACCCTGGCAGCCTGCAGATCCCAACCAGCTTGGCCTCCCACAGCAAGAATCACAGAATTGTCAGGGCTGGAAGGGACCTCAAGGCTCAGCCAGTCCCAACCCCCCTGCCATGGGCAGGGACACCTCACACCACAGCAGGTTGCTCACAGCCACCTCCAGCCTGACTGCAAAAACCTCCAGGGATGAGGCTTCCACCACCTCCCTGGGCAACCTCTGCCAGGCTCTCACCACCCTCATGGGGAAGAATTTCTTCCTAACATCCAATCTGACTCTCCCCGCTCCTGGTTTTGCCCCATCCCCCCCAGTCCCAAAGAAGGGTCAGTGCAGTCCATGCAGCACTGCTTGGCCCGTGCCTGTTGTGCCCACAGCCAGGAGGGATTGCAAAAGCACCAGGAGGGCAGTTGCAAGGTGTGGAAGTGTTTGCTCCAGCTGCAGATGGACATCACCTCACTCCCACACACCCACAAGGCCTCACCTTTGGCACTGACTTCCCACTGGCCTTGGGCTGCTGCCTGTGCTGCTGCCTGCCCCTGCCCCAGTGCACTATCAGAGGCATCAGGGAGCTGCTTCTGATCTTGCTGCTGGGCTAAAGGAAACAGGGTTGGGACATTTTTGTGCTGTGAATAAGGGGCAGGGGAGTCACCAGCCAGACATGGTTGGGCAATCTGGCAGCAGGAGTGCCAGGGCAGGTGGAGTAACCTGCAGCCAGAGGCAGGAAACAGTCACAGCCCAGGGAGCCAGGTTCTGGCCTGGGTCTGTGAATGGAGCTGGGGCTAGGAAGGCCAAATCCTGCCACACTCAGGAGCCTCCCTAAGGCTGCCCTGCTGCTGAGGTAGGACAATGGAGGCAGCTTCTGAAGCAAAGAGAGTTCAGGTTCCTGCAGCCAGTTACCCCATGGCAGCAAATCTCCCACCTCTATTTCCCAGTCACCCCTGAAGCCTGCACATTGCCTGGGGAGCCTGGCTGCTGCCCCAGCATAAAAGCAGAGCCTGGAGTAACATCGATGTGAGCAGGAGGGGAGAGAGGCAGGGAAAGGGCCAGGGGGAGCTGGCTGTAGAGGAGAGCTCCAAGAGGCAGCTCCCAGCTGGCAGTGTCTGGCTTGAAGAGCCATCTGCTCCATCCTGCCTGGGTGCTGCCCAGGGTGGTGCTGGAGATCTGGGGAGCCCTCTTCATGGGGGTGCTGTGGGTCTGGTGGGGATTGGTGCCTATGGCATTGTGCAAATCCTGTCCACAGCCCCCCAGAGCTTTCTTCCCTGCCCAGGCTGCCTGCTCTGCTGGGAGCAGAGTGGCAAACAGCCCCTGAGGGCTGAGCACCTCCTGGGTCCTTCTGCAGCCCCTCTGCACTGCCAGGCACTGGCACCAGACAGTCACCTATGCCTGTGCCACCTGTGCCACCCAGAGTCAGGCTGCTGTGTTCTTGCCATCAGTCCTGCTTGTCCCTGCACCTTCCCTGGTGGATTAGGGGTCAGTGGATGGCAAAGGAGCTGTCCTCTCCAGCCTTGCTGCTTGGTGCCCTCATCTGAGTGCCTGTAGCCAATGGAATCAGCCTCACCCTTCCTTTAGACAGCCCAGGGCTCCTCCTGGGGCTCAAATATGAATCCAGTCCATGCAGGACACTCTCTGCTTGCTGTACCCTGCACAAGACCTGCACAAGAAAGGAGGAGCAGCTGCAGCAGTGTCTGCTCCCTGAGGCTTTTCCAGTGGTCTGGAAGAGCCAGGAGCTGCTCCTGTGAACTGATGAAGCTGAACCTCCTCAGAGCTTCAGTCCCTCCACCTGAAGTCCTGTCTCTTCTCAAGCCACCTTATGGCATGACTCCCATTCCTGTCTTGCTAGACAAAAGCTACTGGAAGGAGGAGAAAGAAGAAAGAGTTCCTGCAAGTAGAGTGCAGCTTCTGACGAAACAAGAGACAGAGCCCAGAGCTGTGCAAAGCATGAGAAGGCTGAGGATAAGCAAGTGAGAAACAGACATCAGGCTTGCTGGCAGTCCTGGTGGGGGGTGGCAGCACATCTGGCTGGTGGCTGCCACTGCTACCCACCAGGTCTGCTCTGATGACCAGCAGATGTGTGCCAGGTGCTTGGAGGGCTGAGTGCAGGGGAGGCAAAAGGAACTGTTTGCAGAGCTTTGGACTGGGGAAGGGTCTGGAGAACAGGGCTGGGGAGGAGCAGCTGAGGGAGCTGGGGGTGTTCAGTCTGGAGAAGAGGAGGCTGAGGGAGACCTCATTGCTCTCTACAGCTCCTTGAGAGGAGGCTGGAGCCAGGTGGGGGTTGGGCTCTGCTCCCTAGTCTCAGGTGATAGAAGGAGATGAAATGGCCTGAAATTGTGCCAGGGGAGGGTTAGGTTGGAGATGAGAAGAAACTTCTTGACTGAAAGGATTCTCAAACACTGGAAGAGGCTGCCCAGGGAGGTGATGGAGTCCCCATGGCTGGAGGTGTCCAAGCAAGGTGTGGCCATGGCACTTGGGGCCATGTTTTGGTGGCCATGGTGGGGTTGGGTTGGTGCTGGACTGGATGAGCTCAGAGGGCTTTGCCAACCCAAACAATTCTGTGATTCTGTGTTCCCCTGCAATGTGTCCTGAAGAGCCTCTCTCTGTGCTGGACACAGGACCATGAGGCAGCTGCAAAGCAACCCAGCAGTGCCAGCACAGCTCAGGTGCTTCTGGGAGCTGTTTCTCATCTTGGCTGCAATCTCCTCTCTGCTCCATGCTTTTGACAGCCTGGAGGCTGCACTGGGCTTCTTTTGTCCCTCACAGCCCCACTGCAGTATCAGGACTCCTCTCTTTGCTTTCCTGTGGGACAGGTAAGGAACCTGCCAAGGATGCTAGCAGAGCCTTGTGCAGAGCCTGGGCACCTGCAGCCCAGCAGGGAGCTGGAGAAGGGGCAGCAGAAACTGCCTGCTGCTGGCTGGAGACGCAGTAGGGCTCTGGCTGTGTGCTCAGCCTCAGGTGACTCAATCAAGGGAAGTGTGGCCAGCAGGGCCAGGGAGGGGATTCTCCCTCTCTACTCAGCTCTGGTGAGACCACACCTGGAGTACTGCATCCAGTTCTGGAGCCCCTATTACAAGAGGGCTATGGACATGCTGGAAGGTGTCCAGAGAAGGGCCACCAGGATGAGCAGAGGGCTGGAGCTGCTCTCTTATGAGGACAGACTGAGAGAGTTGGGGTTGTTCAGTCTGGAGAAGAGAAGGCTCTGAGGTGACCTTCTTGTGGCCTTCCAGGATCTGAAGGGGGCTACAAGAAAGCTGGGGAGGGACTTTTTAGGCTGTCAGCGAGTGATAGGACTGGGGGGGATGGAATAAAGCTGGAAGTGGAGAGATTCAGACTGGATGTGAGGAAGAAGTTCTTCCCCATGAGAGTGGTGAGAGCCTGGAATGGGTTGTCCAGGGAGGTGGTTGAGGCTCCATCCCTGGAGGTGTTTGCAGCCAGGCTGGATGAGGCTCTGGGCAGCCTGATCTAGTGTGAGGTGTCCCTGCCCATGGCAGGGGGGTTGGAACTGGATGAACCTTGGGGTCCCTTCCAACCCTGACTGATTCTAGGATTCTATGATTCTATGACTCCTGCCCTGCCTGAGGGGAGCTGCCCTTGGACAGCAGATTGAGGCATTTGTAACCTAGGGAATGCTTTGGGGGTTGATGCCTTCCCACTCAGGATGTGGCCATGCTCCTTGCAGTCTGGGCAGACACCTTGGCATGGTTGGAATGGTTGCTGGCAGCCATAAGCCATCCTCAGAGCCATGGGCTGGCTTGCTCCAGGTCCCTGTGGTTGATGCTCTGCGTCTGCAGGGCAGAAGGAGCCATCTCTGGGTGACAGTCAGACAAGCAGCATCCCCCCATAGCCCTCCTGGGCCAGCACTTCTGTCCAGCCCCAGGCTGACCTTGTGCATTTCAGATGCACAAACTGTTCCTGCCTGCTGCACTTTGGACTCAGCTTTGGGGGCAGCAGCCTTTCACTGCCCAGAGAAAGACAAAGTCTTCTTCTGCACCAAGCCTTGGAGCTGGCACAACTCCTGAGCCCCCTGATAGGCTGAACATTGTGGAGGGAACCCAATGCCCCCATTACAGCCCCAAAGTGGTCTCCTGCCCCCAGGGCAGTGCAGGGAATGATGGATGATGTCTGGCAAAGGGAAGGGAGAACCTCACTTTTGTCAGCATACTCCAGTGGTGCTGCTCAGATGTCCTCTCCTGAGCCAGCTGTGGCCATCCCTTATCTGGAGCTGTTCCTCATTGCCACACACCAGAGGTGAACCACCTGCAGGACCCTGGGAGTGGTTCCAGCACTGCTCCTGGCTGTTAGCAGGGGTGGGCAACCAGAAGGGCAACAAGGCTGGAGAAGGGCCTGGAGCCCCTGGGCTAGAGGAGGGGCTGAGGGAGCTGCAGGTGTTCAGGCTGGAGAAGAGGAAGCTGAGGGAGACCTCATTGCTCTCTACAGCTCCCTGAAGGGAGGTTGGAGTGAGGAGGGGACAGCCTCTGCTCCTGGGTGGCAAGGGACAGGAGCAGAGGAAATGGTTCCAAGCTGCAGCAGGGGAGGCTCAGGCTGGATCTCAGGAAATATTTCTGCTCTGGAAGGTTCTCAGATGTTGGAAGAGGCTGCCCAGGGCAGTGCTGCAGTCACCATTGCTGGAGGTGTTCAAGCAGCATGGACCTGGTGCTTAGGGCCATGGTTTGGTGCTGAGCCTGCAGTGCTGGGTCAGGGCTGGGCTGGATGTGAGCTTGGAGGTCTCTTCCAAGCAGAGATTTTCTGTGACTCTGTGGTTCTGACTCTGTGGATCAAGCTGCCTTTGGTGGATGTTTTTTGTGAGGTGGGGCTGGCAGTGTGTCCACAACCTCTCCATTTGGAGTTGCCCCAGCAGAAGAGGGGCTCAGAGGTGGCTGTGCCCAGTGGGTGCCACTCAGTGCAGCGGGAACATCTCTGTGCAGCTCAGTGCCTGATGTGCAAAGAGAGGCCTGGGCTGGAGGTGACTTGGCAGCAGAGTTGGGCAAGCCAAGAATCATGAGCCCTGAGCAGGGACTGAGCTGCTGACACAGGAACAGGAGTCATGGCCAGAGGACAGCAGGGAGGTGGACTGCCAGCTGTCAGCTGAAGTTTCTGACACTTTGCCTCTGCTGGGCAGCTGCAGCCCTGTGCTTGCCCTGATCCCTGCTTGCAGACACAAGTCCTGCTCTTGCCATCACAGGATGTGCCTCAAGCTGGCCTAGAGCTGAGCTGGTGCAGGTCAGGGGAAGGACAAACACTGCTGCCTGGGCTGCTGGGAGTGCAGTCCCCACCCATGGAAGGCTGCTGCTGCCAAGCTCTCTCACCAGGTGCATCCCATTTTGGAGCAGGGTTGTGTAGCTCAAACAGATGCAGCCAAGCACAGAGGTAGCAAGGAACAACCTGAACACAGTTACTCAGTACCAGGTGCTACAGAGAACTCACAACCCCTGCACAGCCTGGGGAATGGTGCCCAGGGCATGCTGTGAGATGCTGTGACCACATCCTGGGGGCTGGGAGTGACCACATGGTAATCACAGATTGCATCAGGTTGGAAGGGAGCCTCCAAGGGCATCTTGTCCAACCCCCTGCAGGCAGCAGGGAGACCTCCAGCTAGAGCAGGCTGCACAGGGCACAGCAAGTTTGATCCTGAATGTCTCCAGGGATGGAGCCTCAAGCACCTCCCTGGGCAGCCTGTTCCAGTGCCTCCCCACCCTCCCTGTGCAGAGCTTCCTCCTGCTGTCCAACCTAACCCTGCCCTGCTCCATCTTCAAGCCATTGTCCCTTGTCCTATCACTCCCAGCCCTTCTGCACAGTCCCTCCCCAGCCTGCCTGCTGCAGATATTGAACTGCAGCTCTAAGGTCTCCCTGGAGCCTTCTCTTCTCCAGCCTGAACAGCCCCAACTCTCTCAGCTCTCCAATGTAATTGATGTCCTGGAGCAGGGCCTGACCACCTTTGCTCACAGCTGTCAGGGGTCCCAGGCACCATTTTCAGGATGACCTGGTTTGTAAATGCAAAGGAAAGCCAAAAAACCCTGGGCATGATGAGCCCCAGATCAACCTGAAACACAGCCCTGAGATCTGTGGTGCAGATCTGCCTGCCCAGCCTCTGAGAACAGCTGGAATGTCTCTGCTGGCTTAACACCCCAGGGATACTTGGGCACCTGGCACTGCTCTAGGCTTCCCTGCTCCATCAGATAGTCTGCTCCTATATCTGTGTTACACCCAGCTGCAAGTGTGCATTCCTGTCAGGCAGTGCAAGCAGTTTCAGTCTTGCTTTCGACACCAGAGATGTCCATCTGCAGCTGTCAGATGCTTGCAGAGTGATGGAAAGAGGAATTTATCTCAAGGAGCCATCATTTTTTTGCAGGCAACCACCTCAGTGCACTCCCTGCAGTGGAGGTTCCAAAGACATCCATCCAGTCTCCAGTCACCCTAAGTGTAGCAGCCAGCATCATCCTGAGAGCTGCTTCCTCTTCTCACCAAGCAGCCTGAGACTGACAGCTGGGTGGGTGCAGGATTTGCAGCATCAGTACTGGAGTCAGGCTGCAAATGGTGGAGCTTGGTCTGGGAGAAGCTGCTTTGTGACAGGAGCCAGGGGCTCCCCGGGCACAGAGGGGCAGCTGTGGGATTGCTGAGCAGTGCTGCTGCTGTTTGCTGAGCAGTGCTGCTGCTGTTTGATTGCTCTGCAGTGCTGCTGCTGTTTGCTCTGCAGTGCGGCTGCTGTTTGCTCTGCAGTGCTGCTGCTGCTGTTTGATTGCTCTGCAGTGCTGCTGCTGCTGCTGTTTGTTCTGCAGTGCTGCTGCTGTTTGATTGCTCTGCAGTGCTGCTGCTGCTGT
Source organism: Indicator indicator (assembly GCF_027791375.1). Lineage (NCBI taxonomy): Eukaryota > Metazoa > Chordata > Aves > Piciformes > Indicatoridae > Indicator > Indicator indicator. The sequence goes on along the minus strand of NC_072044.1, from coordinate 4,562,199 downwards.
TTGCTCTGCAGTGCTGCTGCTGTTTGCTCTGCAGTGCTCAGGGGACAGGCCCCAGCCTGTGCTCTTGGTCAATAAGGGAGATTGCATCCAGGGTACACCCAGCTCCTGACTGCTCATCCTGACTGAAGCCCTTCCTGACTCTGGATATTTGCTTGGGCAAAAGGGTTCCCAGTGCAGACTCTTGGGGGTCTTCTATTTCCCTTGTGAATCTGAAACTTTAGAGGCCTGGGAAATGTCCTTTTCCAAGCAAAGAGCCTCACTTCTGTGCCTGCAGGAGCTGAGGTTTGCTACAAGCTCTAAGTGTAAGGGTCTGGCATTGCCACGTGTCACCTGTCTGCTGCCTTCTGTGCTCCTGTGGTTGACACCTGCCCAGTTCCTGCAGTCAACACCTGCCCAGTTCCTGCAGTCAACACCTGCCCAGTTCCTGCACTTAACATCTGCCCAGTTCCTTGCCTGGCCACTTGTCCAAAAAGTGAACTGGAACACTGGTGAGAGGTTCTCCTGTCCCTCTACTCTGCCCTGCTGAGGCCACAGCTGGAATATTGTGGCCAGTTCTGAGCCCTCAGTTCAAGAAGGAGCTCAGAGAACTGCTTGAGAGAGTCCAGCCCAGAGCCCCAGAGCTGCTGCAGGCAGTGGAACATCTCCTGTGAGCACAGCTGAGGGAGCTGGGGCTTGGAGCTGGGAGCAGAGCAGCCTGAGGGCTGCCCTCAGTGCTGGGGATAAAGATGTGCAGGGCTGGAGCCAGGCTCTGCTCAGGGATGGCCAAGGACAGCACAAGGGGCACTGGGGGCAAGCTGGAGCAGAGGAGGTGCCATGGGAACAGGAGGGAAAACTTTGTCCCTGTGAGGGTGGCAGAGCCTGGAGCAGGCTGCCCAGAGAGGTTGTGGAGTCTCCTGCTCTGGAGACTTTCCAACCCCACCTGGATGTGTTCTGTGTGCCCTGCCCTGGTGACCCTGCTCTGGCAGGGGCTTGGACTGGATCACCTCCAGAGGTCCCTTCCAGTCCCTAACATTCTGAGATTTGGCATCACAGAGCAAATCACCAACAATTCTTAATGCCTGGGAATGGGAGATGGGAAACCAACACCTAAGGCTGTTGCTGTGGCACCCCAGACCAAGCAGAGACCACTTGGCCAGTCTGGTCTGGGGCACACTTCTCCCTTCTGTCCTCACCTGCTGGCCATGCTGCAGCCATCCTGCAAACATTTCTCAAAGCCATGGGAGCAAGAGAATGCAAAGAGACTGCCCCTGGAGCTCTGGATTTGACTTTGTTTGCTTTTCCACTGCCCCACTGCCCTCCCTGCTGCCACCCACCAGAGTAAAGCAGCTCTTTGAGGTGCTGCATGTGGAGCCCAGTGACCATCTTCTGCCACGTGGAGAGGGTGCCCACATCTGCTGTGACATCTTTCTACATCTGGCACTGGGGATGGAGTTTTGGAAGTGGTTCACTGCTCCCTTTCCAGCTGTGCCACTGTCCGTGGGACACTCAAAAGGTCCCGTCCCTTCTGGGCCCTTAATCATGGAATCATGGAAACTCTTGGTTGGAAAAGACCTTCAGGTCCAGCCACAACCCAGCCTCCCTGTGCACACCTCTCAGACCATGGCCCCAAGCTCCTCATCCAGATGTCTTTTAAACAGCACAGCAGGCAGGGGTCAGGAAGGAGCTGGTGCAGCAGTAAAAGGTCAGGAAGGAGCTGGTGCAGCACAGAAGGGTCAGGAAGGAGCTGGAGCAGCACTGAAGGGTCAGGAAGGAGCTGGTGCAGCACTGAAGGGTCAGGAAGGAGCTGGAGCAGCACTGAAGGGTCAGGAAGGAGCTGGTGCAGCAGGCAGGGGTCAGGAAGGAGCTGGATCAGCACTGAAGGGTCAGAAAGGAGCTGGAGCAGCACTGAAGGGTCAGAAAGGAGCTGGTGCAGCACTGAAGGGTCAGGAAGGAGCTGGAGCAGCACTGAAGGGTCAGAAAGGAGCTGGATCAGCACTGAAGGGTCAGGAAGGAGCTGGTGCAGCACTGAAGGGTCAGGAAGGAGCTGGAGCAGCACTGAAGGGTCAGGAAGGAGCTGGTGCAGCAGGCAGGGGTCAGGAAGGAGCCAGGTGGTCTCCCCAGGGTGGGAATGGTCTCCATACATTTTCCAGGCAGAACTGACCTCTAGATCTCAAACATCAGAACATTTTGAGCTCTGCTCCCAAGCAAAGCTGGAGCTGTTTGCTTTCCTTGACTATCTGTTTGTCACATGGAAAAGGATTCTCCAGCATTTATTTGTCACTTCCCAGCCCCTCTGGGGTCTGCCTACACCACCTGTCTGCAGGATTGTCTGAGCTGCAGGGCCCAGCAGGTGCCTCCCACACACAGCTCAGTGTCACTGTGAGTCAGTCATGGTTTGCTTTGCCCCAGCCAAGTGCTCTGCCTGAGCAGTGGAGGACTCAAGACAATTCATCAGGACTCAACTTCTCCCAGTGGAAAGTTGAGTAGTCCTGGCAAGCATCCCTTAGTTGTGAAGGAAACATTCCATTTGAGAACAAAAGACATTTCCCCATTCAAATTCCCTAATCCAGAGACTTCCCTCTCCCACTGAGCAGCTCTAGCACAGGACTCAGTGTGTGGCACTTGCCTGGGAAAACCACTCCAGGAGCTGCTTCTTTTGGAGCCACTCTCAGCAATCCTCATCCTGTGTTACACTTAGGGCATGATTTGGTCACTAAGATGTGGATTTCTATAGTTTGGGTTCCTTGCAGGCACCTCAGAGCAGTTTGGGTTGCATGCAGGAGCAGCACCAGCAGTGCCTCTCTGTGCAGTGGCTCAGCTTTGAGCACCAAATTCCCTAAGCACTTAAAAACTGACCTAGAAGGAGCTCCTGCAGAGGGATCTGGGTGCCTCTGGCATAGGATGGAACAGGAAAGAGGGAATCACACAATCTACTGCTTGGAAATGACTTCAAGATCACTGAGTCCAACCATACCCAGAACCTCCCATGTGCACAGACCACGGCCCCAGGCTCCTCATCCAGATGTCTTTGAAACACCTCCAGGGATGGAGACTCCACCCCTGCCCTGGGCAGCCTGGGGCAGTGCCCCATGACCCTTCTGGTGAAGGAATTGTTCCTAGTGTCCAATCTGAGCCTTCCCTGGTGCAGTGTGAGGCCATTTCCTCTCCTCCTGTCACTTGTTCTCTGGGAGAAGAGGCCAGGCCCCACCTGGCTCCAGACTGCTTTCAGGGAGCTGTAGAGAGCCAGAAGGTCTCCCCTCAGCCTCCTCTACTCCAAGCTGAACACCCCCAGCTCCCTCAGCTCCTTCTCACCGGACTTGTTTTCCAGACCCCTCACAGCCTCATTGCCCTCCTCTGGCCTCCCTCCAGCACCCCCCTGACCCATGGCTGCTCTGAAGATGCTTCCTCTGCAGCTATTTTTATTTTGGCAAGACAAGGAGAGTCAGGGGAGTGGCAGCAGGAGCTGACACCTCTGCTCTGTGTCATTCCCATGGTGGGGCAGTGGCCATGGTTTCACAACTCCTGCCCTTGCAGCCCCAGGTGCTGAGGGTTCAGCACCCACAGCAGGACTCAAACCCCTTCTGGATCTGAAGCTGTCCAGGGAAGTGCTTCCCAGCGTGGGAACTGCTGGGAGCAGAGGCAGGAGGAGAAGCCCTGGCAAAGTAAACGTTTTCCTAAGGCTTGTGGAACTGGCTGGGGCAGTACAGCAGGACCTGCTGGAGCCACCCCAGGGACAGGAGGTGATTGATGGACACTGCAGACCTGCTGCTGTCTCCTTCTGTTGTGGCTCTCAGGAACTCTGGCTCCTGAACCACTGCATTTCATTGCTGCTTGGGAGGATGCTTGTCCTGCCCTCTGCTTGTCCTGCCCTCTGCTTGTCCTGATCTCTGCTTGTCCTGCCCTCTGCTTGTCCTGCCCTCTGCTTGTCCTGATCACTGCTTCTCCTCCCCTCTGCTTGTCCTGATCTCTGCTTGTCCTGCCCTCTGCTTGTCCTGATCTCTGCTTGTCCTGCCCTCTGCTTGTCCTGCCCTCTGCTTGTCCTGATCACTGCTTCTCCTCCCCTCTGCTTGTCCTGATCTCTGCTTGTCCTGCCCTCTGCTTGTCCTGCCCTCTGCTTGTCCTGATCTCTGCTTGTCCTGCCCTCTGCTTGTCCTGCCCTCTGCTTGTCCTGATCTCTGCTTGTCCTGATATCTGCTTGTCCTGATCACTGCTTGTCCTGATCACTGCTTCTCCTGCCCTCTGCTTGTCCTGATCTCTGCTTGTCCTGCCCTCCTGCTTGTCCTGCCCTCCTCTGCTTGTCCTGATCTCTGCTTGTCCTGCCCTCTGCTTGTCCTGCCCTCTGCTTGTCCTGATCTCTGCTTGTCCTGCCCTCTGCTTGTCCTGATCTCTGCTTGTCCTGATCACTGCTTCTCCTCCCCTCTGCTTGTCCTGATCTCTGCTTGTCCTGCCCTCTGCTTGTCCTGCCCTCTGCTTGTCCTGATCTCTGCTTGTCCTGATCTCTGCTTGTCCTGCCCTCTGCTTGTCCTGATCTCTGCTTGTCCTGCCCTCTGCTTGTCCTGCTCTCTGCTTGTCCTGCCCTCTGCTTGTCCTGATCTCTGCTTGTCCTGCCCTCTGCTTGTCCTGCCCTCTGCTTGTCCTGATCTCTGCTTGTCCTGCCCTCTGCTTGTCCTGCCTCTGCTTGTCCTGATCACTGCTTCTCCTCCCCTCTGCTTGTCCTGATCTCTGCTTGTCCTGCCCTCTGCTTGTCCTGATCTCTGCTTGTCCTGCCCTCTGCTTGTCCTGCCCTCTGCTTGTCCTGATCACTGCTTCTCCTGCCCTCTGCTTGTCCTGATCTCTGCTTGTCCTGCCCTCTGCTTGTCCTGCCCTCTGCTTGTCCTGATCTCTGCTTGTCCTGCCCTCTGCTTGTCCTGCCCTCTGCTTGTCCTGATCTCTGCTTGTCCTGATATCTGCTTGTCCTGATCACTGCTTGTCCTGATCACTGCTTCTCCTGCCCTCTGCTTGTCCTGATCTCTGCTTGTCCTGCCCTCTGCTTGTCCTGATCTCTGCTTGTCCTGATATCTGCTTGTCCTGATCACTGCTTGTCCTGCCCTCTGCTTGTCCTGATCTCTGCTTGTCCTGCCTCTGCTTGTCCTGCCCTCTGCTTGTCCTGATCTCTGCTTCTCCTGCCCTCTGCTTGTCCTGATCTCTGCTTGTCCTGATCACTGCTTCTCCTGCCCTCTGCTTGTCCTGATCTCTGCTTGTCCTGCCCTCTGCTTGTCCTGCCCTCTGCTTGTCCTGATCTCTGCTTGTCCTGATCACTGCTTGTCCTGCCCTCTGCTTGTCCTGATCTCTGCTTGTCCTGCCCTCTGCTTGTCCTGCTCTCTGCTTGTCCTGCCTCTGCTTGTCCTGATCTCTGCTTGTCCTGCCCTCTGCTTGTCCTGCCCTCTGCTTGTCCTGATCTCTGCTTGTCCTGATCTCTGCTTGTCCTGCCTCTGCTTGTCCTGATCTCTGCTTGTCCTGCCCTCTGCTTGTCCTGATCTCTGCTTGTCCTGCCCTCTGCTTGTCCTGATCTCTGCTTGTCCTGCCCTCTGCTTGTCCTGCCCTCTGCTTGTCCTGATCTCTGCTTGTCCTGCCCTCTGCTTGTCCTGCTCTCTGCTTGTCCTGCCCTCTGCTTGTCCTGATCTCTGCTTCTCCTCCCCTCTGCTTGTCCTCATCTCTGCTTCTCCTCCCCTCTGCTTGTCCTCATCTCTGCTTGTCCTGATCTCTCCTCTGCTTGTCCCTCCTGACTTCAGTGGACCAACCACAGACTTTTAGAGCCTAGAACTGCTACAGCTTCCCTCCCTGAACACCAGCACCAACAACTGCCTGCTGATGGGCAGGAGGACCAAGCTGACTCCTTCACTGCTCTGCCTTGGCTGCCTCCACGAACTCTTCCTGGTGTGGTCACAACACCCAGGAGCCCACAGCTGTGTGCACAGCAGCAGCCTGTCCCTGGGCTTCTCAAAATCAAGTGGTGCCTGCCTCATTCTCCTGGCACAGCTCTGGCACCAGGTTCCTGTGACACTCTGCTGGTCCCCAGCTCCTCCTGCTTTCTGCTCTGGGGGCACCTGCTGAGCCTTCTTGCATTGCCTCTCCCCTTACCAGGCATCAGCCCACAGCAGCTGCCAGGGAGGTTATCAGCCTCTCCAAGGGAGGGTGCTCAGGGCTTATCTCCTGGACACTCAAGAACTCATCTGGACCAGATGCCTGCTGGCAACTTCAATGTCTGCTTTTCTCTTTCCAGACCTCCCTTTTTCTCTTCTATCCCATCTACCCTCCTTGACCATTTTACTTCCTAGTTCTGTTCCTAGCTTCTGTCTTCATGCCCTAGGATGGGCTGAAGGGGCTGGGGTTCCCTGGGTTGCCTCTGAAGGCTTCTCAAAGGCTGGAGCTGCATTTTTCAGGCAGCAGCATTGGTCTGAGCAGGATGCTTGGCAGGTCAGGGATCTCCCCTTGGGATGCCTCCAGAAGCTGTGTGAGGAGCACCTGCTCCTGACAATTTCTGTTACTCATCTCAGCCATTTGTTCTCAGATTTATCCACATTAGAAAGTGGCTTGGATGGAAGCAGCCACAGCCTGTTCTCAGGGAACAACAAAGGGAATGATTTAATTTCCTGGTGATGCCTCTGTTGGAGCAGCAGTTCCCATCTCTGCCACCTCTTGGCCTGTCAGATTGCTTCCTCCTCTGGGGCTGCAGACAGCTCCTGCTGCTGTGAGTGGCAGCTGTACAAAAGGGATGAGCATGGAGGTGGTGCCTGGCTTGCCCAGCCCATGGCCCAGCCTGCAGGGGCAAGAGGGATTGGCTCTCCTTGTGTAGTCCTTAGCCCCTTGGAAGGAGGGGGCAGCAACATTCATTTCTGATTGTTGGCTGGCAGCAGAAGCATTGCCAGCCCAGTTGTGATGACAGATGGATGAATGTCAGCCAGGGTGTGCCCAGGTGGCCAAGAAGGCCACCAGTAGCCTGGCCTGGACCAGCAGTAGTGTGGGCAGCAGGAGCAGGGCAGAGATCCTGCCCCTGTGCTGGGCACTGCTGAGGCTGCACCAGAAGTACTGAGTTCAGTTTGGGTCCCTCAGTGCCTGAAGGACACTGAGGGCTGGAGCAGGGCCAGAGAAGGGCAACAGAGCTGGGGAAGGGTCTGGAGAACAGGGCTGGGGAGCAGCAGCTGAGGGGGCTGGGGGTGTTCAGCCTGGAGAAGAGGAGGCTGAGGGAGACCTCATTGCTCTCTACAGCTCCCTGAGAGGAGGTTGGAGCCAGGTGGGGGTTGGGCTCTGCTCCCTAGTCTCAGGTGATAGAAGGAGAGGAAATGTCCTGAAATTGTGCCAGGGGAGGGTTAGGTTGGAGAGGAGGAAAAATTTCTTTGTTGCAAGAGTGGTCAGGGATTGGGAGAGGCTGCCCAGGGAGGTGGTGGAGTCCCCATGGCTGGAGGTGTCCAAGCAAGGTGTGGCCATGGCACTTGGGGCCATGGTTTGGTGGCCATGGTGGGGTTGGGTTGATGTTGGACTGGATGAGCTCAGAGGGCTTTGCCAACCCTAACTGTTCTGTGATTCTATGACTGAGCTCAGAAGTGCTTTCTTCTGTTCTGTTGGCACCAGGGGACATTTAGGTTGGATATTAGAGGAAACTTCTTCACTGAAAGGGTTCTCAACACTGGCCCAGGCTGCCCAGGGAGATGGCTGAGTCCCCACCACAGCATCACTGATGTTAGGGGTTGGAGGGGACCCAAGCAGATCAGGGAGTCCAACCCCCTGCCAGAGCAGGACCATACAGTCTAGGTCAGCTCACAGAGGAACACATCCAGACAGGCCTTGAAAGGCTCCAGAGAAGGAGACTCCACAACCCCTCTGGGGAGCCTGTTCCATGCTGGAGGTGTTTCAAAGACACAGAGATGTGGTGCTGAGGGACAAGCACCAGACGTGGTAGAGTTAGAGAATGGTTGGGTTCAGTGACCTTAAAGGTCTTCTCCAACCAAACCATACTGTGATCAGAGGAGGGAAGGTCCCTGGCATTGCACCAGCCTTGTGTGAGTTAAGGAACAAGCACTGAGCCACTCTGGGCTTTGCAGCTACAGTGCTGCTCCCCTCCACCCCGCCTTTGGGCAGATCACTCTGGTCCTGGGACCCACATTTGGTTTCCTTTGTCCATTGTCAGAGCCAACATGAGAGGACTTGGACAACACCTCTGGAAGCCTACCAGAGGCTTTGTACATCCCTGAGCTTGGCCATAGTGTCCTCACCTGCATTTTGTGTGCAGGGAGGATGGCTTAGTGCCATCAGATATCAAGGTTTGGGAAATCAGCTGTGAGAAAAGCTCTTCCTGAGCCTTGATCTTGAGATCTTGAGGGTTGCAGAGAATGTCTTCACAAAACTGCAACTCAGAGGTGTCTGATGTGTGGCAAGAGAAGCCTCAGAAGATAAAACAAAGCTGAGCTCTTGGAGCAGAGACAGACACTGAGCAGGTGGCTGTGCCTTTGGTCTCTCTGAGGCTGCAGTTACCTTGCAGCAGCTTTAATGATGCTTTCTGGAGCTCTGCTGGATTCCTTCTTGGACAACTGAAGGAGTTTTGTTTTCACAGGGCATGAGGCAACCTGAGCAGCTTGTAAAATGGATTCCAGTGTCACAGACTAAGCCAAATTAGAGAGGTGAAGTTCTGAAAGGTCTCCCATTGAAGTCCTGGACTGTTTCACCTCCCCAGAGGCAAAGGAAATGAACTTTGAGAAGTCCCAGCCTGGGCCACACCACAGACACTTCCTGGGTTTTGATGCTTTTTGTTCCATTAGCTTTGCTCACCAATTAATTAAAGACCTCACCAAATGATCTGCTCATTCCTGGAGCCATGGCAAGAGGAGGGCATTTTCCTCTCCCCACCCCTCCTCAGCTGCCTACACTGCACGTCTCCAGCTGAGCAAGACTTTGTATTCCCTTTGTAGTTGCAGGAGGAGCAGTCCCTCCGCTGTGTGCTCTGGGAGGAGATGAATCCCAGGCTGCTTGCTAAGGAAGTGCCCCAGAGCCTGCAGCAGCCTTTTCCAATTGTCCCATTCACACAGCTCCCCTCCCCACCAGCTCATTCTTAAAGCAGATGTTGCTGCTCTTGCTGGAGGAGTGGTGGTAGCTCTTTAGAGACTTCTCAGCCACCACTTCCTCCCTGCACAACCAATTTTTAGTGGTTGGTGGTGGCTGAACTCAAGAGAACTGGCTGCTGCTGATGGGTGGAAGGTTGGGCTGGAGGATCATAGGATCAGTCAGGGTTGGAAGGGACCACAAGGCTCAGCCAGTTCCAACCCCCCTGTCATGGGCAGGGACACCTCACACTGGATCAGGCTGGCCAGAGCCTCATCCAGCCTGGCTGCAAACACCTCCAGGGATGGAGCCTCAACCACCTCCCTGGACAACCCATTCCAGGCTCTCACCACTCTCATGGGGAAGAACTTCTTCCTCACATCCAGTCTGAATCTCCCCACTTCCAGCTTTGTTCCATTCCCCCCAGTCCTGTCACTCCCTGATAGCCTAAAAAGTCCCTCCCCAGCTTTCTTGGAGCTCCCTTCAGATCCTGGAAGGCCACAAGAAGGTCACCTCAGAGCCTTCTCTTCTCCAGACTGAACAGCCCCAACTCTCTCAGTCTGTCCTCAAAGCAGAGCAGCTCCAGCCCTCTGCTCATCCTGGTGGCCCTTCTCTGGACACCTTCCAGCATGTCCATAGCCCTCTTGTAACAGAGGCTCCTGAACTGGATGCAGTACTCCAGGTGAGGTCTCAGCAGAGCTGAGCAGAGGGGGAGAATCCCCTCCCTGGCCCTGCTGGCCATACTTCTCCTGCTGCAGCCCAGGCTCTGCTTGGCTCTCTGGGCTGCAAGTGCTCACTGCTGGCTCCTGTTGAGCTTCTCCTCCCCCAGCACCCCCAAGTCCCTCTCCTCAGGGCTGCTTTCTAGCCAGTCCCTGCCCAGCCTGTATTTGTGCTTGGGATTGCCTCAACCCAGCTGCAGGACCTTGCACTTGGTCTTGTTGAACCTCCTGAGGTTGGCTTGTGCCCAGCTCTCCAGCCTGTCCAGGTCCCTCTGGATGGATCCCTTCCCTCCAGCTGTCTGCTGCACCACACAGCTTGGTGTCATCAGCAAACCTGCTGAGGGTGCACTCAATGCCTCTGTCCATGGCACCAACAAAGATGTTGAACAAGACTGGTCCCAGGACTGAGCCCTAAGGGACTCCACTTGTGCCTGGCCTCCACTGGATCTTTGAAGTCTCTTCCAACCTGATGTTTTCTGTGATGCTGACCTCCAGCAGAGCCACTCCTGCCCAGCCAGGACAGGGACTTTCAGGAGACTGAAGCACCAGGATTGAAAGACTCAACAACTGTTGTCCCTCATTGTTTCCTGATCAGCATCTGCCCCATCTTGGCCTGTTATGGAGATGGAGAAAGCTGCCTTTGAATTGCAAGCAAGAGCTAACCAGCTCTACTCTGCAGTCCTGCAGATCAGGCTTAAAACCCCCTGGGGTTTGCCAGTGCAGCCTGCCCAGGTCCCTCACTCACCCTAGGGATAGCTTTCATAGGATTACAGAGTGTCTCAGGCTGGAAGGGACCTCAGAGATCATCTGCTCCAACCTCCCCACCATGCCCAGGGACACCTCTCAGCTAGACTCAGCTGCTCAGGGCCTCATCCAGCCTGGCCTTGAACACCCCCAGGGAGGAGGCTTCCACAGCCTCCCTGGGCAGCCTGTGCCAGAGTCTCACCACCCTGGTACTGAAGATCTTCTTCCTCAGCTCCAGTCTGACCCTGCTCTGCCTCAAACCATTCTCCCTTGGCCTGTCTTAGATACCCTCAGGAAAAGTCTCTCTGCAGCCTTCCTGCAGGATCCTTTCAACCACCCCAGACCCACACATGAAGCCCTCCCTCCACAGCCTTGCCACACCAGGTGCTGGGTCTGGGCAGAGGTGATCAGTGCCCAGTTTCCCCCAGGGGCAGCCTCTGCCAGCTGGCTGCACCCTGGCAGACACTGAAGCTGTGTGAGCAGCTGAGTGCAGGCTGCTCCTGGGCTGCAGTCAAAGCAAGGCAGCCATGAGGCAGCAGACAGGAGATGCACCACCCTGGCCAGCACTCAGAAGCACACAGAAGGTCAGTCAAGGATCAGAAGCTCCTCAGAATGTTCTTTTTGTCCTGTCTGCCATGCCTGGGGTCAGCTGGGGCTGTGTTTTATGTGCTAGAGCTAGAGGTGCCCCTGCAGCTTTAACTGCACAGCCTCTTGCTCTGCCTTCCCCTGGGACCTGAGCTTACACTTCCTACCTCTGGGGAATCAGAAGAGCTTTTTGCTTTCCTTACTAAAGAGCTGACTGAGGAACAAACACCTCCTACCCCACCCCTCCCCTGCCCCTCCCCTGCCCCTCCCCTGCACCTCCCCTGCCCCTACCCTGCACCTCCCTGCACCTACCCCGCACCTCCCCTGCACGTCCCTGCACCCCCCCTGCACCTCCCCTGCATCTCCCTGCACCTCCCCTGCACCTCCCCTGTACCTCCCTGCACCTCCCCTGCACCTCCCTGCACCTACCCCGCACCTCCCCTGCCCCTACCCTGCACCTCCCTGCACCTACCCCTGCACCTCCCCTGCATCTCCCTGCACCTCCCCTGCACCTTCCCTGCACCTCCCTGCACCTCCCTGCCCCTACCCTGCTTCCCTGAGGAAGAGCCTCAGCTTTCCCTTCAGACTTGCTGCCTGATGTTTTCTGATTGAAAGCCTCAGGTCTCATCCACGTTTTGGGAAGAACTTTTTGTCCTGTAGTGAACTGTTCACAGACTGCACTGGGTTGGAAGGGACTCTGAAAGGTCATCTTGTCCAACCCCCAGGCAGTCAGCAGGGACATCTCCAGCTAGAGCAGGCTGCCCAGGATCACAGCAACTCTGATCTCCAGGGATGGAGCCTCGACCCCCTCCTTGGGCAGCCTGTTCCAGGGTCTCACCACCCTCACTGCAGAGCTTCCTCCTGTTGTCCAACCTAACTCTGCCCTGCTCCAGTTTCAAGCCATTGCCTCTCATCCTATCCCCACAGCCCCTTCTGAGCAGTCCCTGCCCAGCCTTCAGATATTGAAATGCAGCTCTACGGTCTCCCAGGAGCCCCAACTCTCCCAGCCTGTCCCCACAGCAGAGGTTCTCCAGCCTCTCATCATCTTGGTGGCCTCCTCCGGACCCTCTCCAGCAGCTCCAGGTCCTATCTGTGTCAGGGCTCCCAGAGCTGGACACAGCCCTCCAAAGCAGTTCCTCACTGTTGCACATTCCCTCTAATGGGTAAATAAAGAACACAAACTAAGCTCTGGGCTGGGGGTCAGGTTTGCCCTGCCTGGATGCCCAGCTGGAGTTCTTGTATCCTGCTGGCTCCATTTCCATGGCCTTCCTCCAGTCCTGCATCTGCCCAGCTGTCTGCACTGGCAAGCTGAGGTCTGGCAATGACTTCCCTCTCAGCTGGACTACATCACACAGCTCTGGGTTTCTCAGGGCACCCAGGCTGTGCACTGGCATTAGAGTTCCCTCTGGGAATATCAAAGGGACTCTTTCAAGCCCAGCCAGGTTTTCCTTGTTGGAAGTCTCCAGTGCCATCAAAAGGAGAGGCAGTCTAGACAAGACACCTACAAACTTCACTCCCACCTGAGAGGTAACTGCTGCTCCCGTGGGGAGCCTCTCAGCACCACCAATTAGACCTTGGCTGCTGTGAGCTGTTCCACTGCCTCATGGATCCCCATGGAAAGGCATTTGGAGAAGCACTGCCCTGCTCTGGTCCTTGCTGCTCACCCTCCGGAGTGTCAAGCCCAATGAATGCTGGATCCTGGGGAAACTCACAGCCAGCACTGCTTTGCTTTGGGAGTTTTCCATGCTGGAAAACTCCTGGAGAGCCACCAGAAAGCTCCTGGCAGTCCAGCAGACACTGGGGCCACACCATGGATGCTGCATGTGCTGGGGGAGCTCTCCCAGCAGTGTTCTCCCTCTGAGATCAGTGGAGGTGCTTGGGCAGCCACTCTGAACCCAGCCTGGGCTCAGCTCTCCACAGAACCCCTTGGTGCCTCCTGCTCTGAGCACTACTCCAGGCTGCTCACAGGAATCACAGAACACCAGGGGCTGGAAGGGACCTCTGGAGATCATCCAGTCCAAGCCCCTGCCAGAGCAGGGTCACCCAGGGCAGGGCACACAGAACACATCCAGGTGGGGTTGGAAAGTCTCCAGAGCAGGAGACTCCACAACCTCTCTGGGCAGCCTGCTCCAGGCTCTGCCACCCTCACAGGGACAAAGTTTTCCCTCCTGTTCTTCTGGCACCCCCTCTGCTCCAGCTTGCCCCCAGTGCCTCTTGTAATGTCCTTGGCCATCCCTGAGCAGAGCCTGGCTCCAGCCCTGCACATCTTTATCCCTAGCAGTGCTCCTCTGCTCCCAGCTCCAAGCCCCAGCTCCCTCAGCTGTCCTCACAGGAGATGTTCCACTGCCTGCAGCAGCTCTGTGGCCCTGGGCTGGACTCTTTTCCTATCCCCTAGACATTGCTTCCTGGGAAGAAGCCTCTGTTGCCATTCTGTTCTGCTTTCAGTGGTTGCTGCAAGGGGAAGGCTCAAGCTGCATGAGTGCTGCTGTTGGGGATCACCAGCAGGTTCTGAGAGTCTCAGAAGGGCTCTTACAGCTTTTTTCCCCTTTTTTTTTTTTAGCTTCTTGTGAAGGTGAAGGGACTGGAGACATCCAAACCTGCTGGAGATCAGGAAGGAGAGCTGCAGCTGTCTCCATCAGCAGGCTCCACTTGCAAACCCAGTGCCTAGAGCCATGGCTTCAGAGGACAGGCAGGAGGTGGCCTTGTGAGGAGCAGGACCTGCTGCACATGGACTGAATAAAGCCCTGGGGAGGTCACCTCCTGTCCTGAGCAGAGCCAGGGGGCAGGCAGCCATGCTCTGAGTCTGGTGAGAGCAGCAGCAGCAGAGACAAGTCACAGCTGGGTAGTGGCCCTGACACAAGCACTGTGCAGTGGGGAGGTGACAGCAGAGCCTCACTCCCATCCCCAGGAGAGGTCTGGGAGAGGTGGGAATGCAGTGCTGGAGCAGATCCATCCCATGGGGGCTGCCCAACAGCCACAGTGCCCATGGCTGACAGCTCTCCAGGCCCTTTGCTCCCCCAGCACACTGCACCTCCTCAGCACACTGCAGCTCCCCCAGCACACTGCACCTCCCCCCAGCACACTGCACCTCCACGCAGCACACTGCACCTCCCCCAGCACACTGCACCTCCCCAGCACACTGCACCTCCCCTCAGCACACTGCACCACCCAAGTGCACTGCACCTCCCCAGCACACTGCACCTCCCCTCAGCACACTGCACCACCCCCAGTGCTCTGCACCTCCCCCACCACACTGCACCTCCCCCCAGCACACTGCACCACCCCAGTGCACTGCACCTCCCCCTCCACACTGCACCTCCTCAGCACACTGCACCTCCCCCAGTGCTCTGCACCTCCCCCACCACACTGCACCTCCTCAGCACACTGCACCTCCCCAGCACACTGCACCTCCCCCCAGCACACTGCACCTCCCAGGCCGGCCTCAGCTCCCTGCACAGTGGGAATGGCATGGGAGCAGAATTCCCTTCCCACCAATGCACCCCTGCTCATGGGTGGCCTTGCTGTGTCCCAGCTGAGCTGCCCTCTCCCAGGACACTGCTCTGTGCTCTGTTGTAGTGCTCCAGACCCACAGGACTGTGGCATCCAGCAGCTGATCCAGGTCTGTCCCTCCCTGCCTGCAAATGCTGGCACTGGGACAGTCCTCACTTCCAGCTCCCCAGAGTCACTGTGGTGCCACTCTGGGAACTTAGAATCATAGAACTGTCAGGTTGTAAGAGCTTCCCAAGATCATCCAGTCCAACACCCACCCAACCCCACCATGGCCACCAAACCATGGCCCCAGGTGCATGGCCACACCTTGCTTCAACACCTCCAGCCATGGGGACTCCACCACCTCCCTGGGCAGCCTCTTCCAATCCCTGACCACTCTTGCAGCACTGAAATTTTTCCTCACCTCCAACCTAACCTTCCCCTGGCACAGTTTCAGGCCATTGCTTACTGCCAGATGGGTGCAAGAGAGGCAACTGATTTCTCCTGAGGAAATTCACAGCCAGCAGTATCTGACTGGGAACTGCTCCTGTGGCAAACAGCAGCTGTTGACAGCAGCAGCAATCAGTTTGGCTGCCCACACTTGGTGGAAGTTTGAAGCTCTTGTTTTGAGATCCCTGATGGTTGCTGTGGTGTGAACAGAGAAGTGTCCCTCAGGCAGGGTGTTTCTAATTCCCTATTTTTTTCTGGACGGATGTGATCCAGTGCAGATCCCCTGGGCTGCAGCACCTGGAAGCTGGTGGCTGTGGAGGATTAAGAAGCAGGGAAATGCCAAAGAGCTGAAGAGCAGTGCCTGGGACTAGTAAAGCACTAAGGACAATGCAGGGGAGATGTCCTCCTCTGTTGGCATCAGGCTCCACACATGCAGGAGGCAGCAGGGCCCGCACACAGCAGTGCTTGGATGCTTGTGACACTGTCTGGAGAGGTTCATTAACCACCAGGAGGTTTTGGGAGGTGAGGGTTTGCTCTGGCAATGCTCCATGGGCAGGCCCAACCTTCTCTGGTGCTCTCCCAGAGCTCACCTCCCATCTCAGGCTGCCAGATCCTGCCCAAGGCCTGAGTACTTGGTGCTGGCTTTGCCCAGCTCCTGGCAGTTCTGGGGCTCCCAGCCTGCCCCTTCCCTGCCCCTGCTGTGTGGGACAGCAAAGCAGGCAGCAGGGGGATGTGGGACAGGACCCTGGTGGGAGGTTGTCTGTGCCTGCCCCACAGCCCAGAGCCAGAGAAGGGACTGGGAGATCTTTGATGTGCATATTGTGCCCCCAGAGGTGTAATGCCAGCTGCACCTGCTCAGGAGCTCCAGAGCCTGGGCACCAGCTGCCCAGGGCTGAGAGATGCTGCCACCCAGTACAGCAAGAGGATACTGCAGGGACTCTGAGCTGGAGAGAGCTGCCAAGGAGCCTCCTTACTGCAGGATCAGGAGGCTCCTGCTGCTCTCTCTCTTGCCCACAGCTGCAGGCTGGGGTCTGACACAGATGTTGCTCCACATGAAGGACAGAGGGCCCCCACCAGCCACTTTTGCTTCCAGCTGCCTGGTAGCTGCAGGATGTGGGAACTCCTGCACCCTCCCTGGAGGGGTTCAAGGCCAGGCTGGATGAGGCCCTGAGCAACCTGGGCTGGTGGGAGGTGTCCCTGCCCATGGCAGGGAGGTTGGAACTGGATGAGCTTGAAGGTCTCTTCCAACCCAAGCCCTTCTGTGATGCCATAATTCCATGAGGCTTTTCCTGCTGGCAGTGGATGCTGCTCCAGGGCAATCCCTGCCTGCCAGCCCTACTCCCTCCACAGCTGGACACAGCTGCTGAAGGGCTGAGCCCAGCAGCTGCAGCCAGGCCTGCTGGAGGCAGTGCAGTGCAGTGCAGTGCAATGCAGTGCGTGGGTCCTGGCTGGGAGTCAGCTGCCCTGCAGGTGACTCAGTGGCACTCCCTCTGCTCATGCAACAGAGCATGTCCTGTCCTGACAAGTTGCAGCAGCAATGAGCAACAGCTGCAGCTGACAGGATCCCAGGGTGGCAGTGCCTGAGAACCTGCTGCCACCAGGGCCCAGCTGCAGGCAGCAGCTTCCTCAGGGCACCTGTGGTGGACACCAGCTGAGGAATCCAATGTGCAGAGTGAAAACCTTCCCTGGCAAGGAGCAGGCCAGAGAAGTGCAGAGCCCATGGCAGGCTGGGGGCTGAGGGTGGCTACACCTCCAGCCCCCCTCTCCCAAGTCCGTGGGGCAAGGAGAGCTCTACTCACAGCTGCTGTGCAGCAGGGGGTAAGCCCCAGGCAGGACCTGCCCAGGGAAGGTTAAGTGCCAGGCACACAGAACCTGCATCACTACCAGCAGCTACCACCCAGCAGGACGAGACCAGCAGGGAGGGCACTCTGCTCTCTACCCTTCCCTGCACTTCCCCTCCCCATCAGCTCCTGCCACAGTGGCCACAGTTCTCTCACTGGGTAAAGACTCTGGAGGCCATCACTCAGCCCTGACCTCTGTGGAGACTTTTCCAAGAGCTTGGGAGGGTGCAGTTGGCTTCCCTGGTCTCCATTTCCTGAGCCTGGCATCTCCAACAGCCCAGCACCACAGGACCTTTCCCAAGCTCTGGTTCTCCTCTGGGTCAGGCTTTCTGACAGCTGGTGGCTCTCAGGGTGACTTCCAAGCATGGCTGTCATGGTCTGGGCCCACTTGTGACCAGGCTGACCTCAGCTGCTCTGAAAATTCCCAGCCTGTATGTGCCTGGGCTTTGGGCAGCTGCAGCACCCACACAGCAATGTCAGAGCTCCTCCAGGGCACAGAGAGGTCTCCTCTCAGGTCTGCTTGGTCATGCAAGTCTTGGCTGGTGAGCAGCATACCTGCTGGTGCCCTCTCCCCTGAAGCTCTCAGTCTCATAGCAAATCAACCTGGGACTCCACTTCAGGACACACAGAGCAGAGCTGCCAGTCCTGGAGGTCTGTGGCTTGCCCAAGGCCTGGGCCAGCCAAGCCCAAATGCCCAACTTGGAAACAAGAAGCATTGTGAGAGAAATACTGAGGAACATGGGGGAAAAGATCTCAGCACAGCTGCAGGACTCCTTCAGCTCCTAAGAGGAGCTGCTGCCCTGCACCTAGGACACATCACTCCCCCACCAAGACAGCTCCAAGACTTAGGATAACCAAAAGCCCTTTCTAGGTCTAACCATGAACCTGGGGGGTCTGGTGAACACTCAAAGTGTAGCAAGGAACAGGAGCAGCTAGGACAGCCCAAGGCACCTCTGGGACCTTCTGGTGTCACCAAGTCTGACCACAGACACAAAACTGCCCAGACACTGCCTCACAGGCAGAAGAAGGAGCTGAGCAGACAGTGATGGTCTGGAGCAGACGGGCCCTGCCCTAGAAGGCTCCTTCTGTCCCAGCTGTGTGGGGCATGAGGGGAGTGGAGGACCCCAGCAGGAAGTTCTTCACAATGAGATTGGGGAAATACTGGAACAGGCTGCCCAGAGATGCAGTTGAGGGCTGGAGAACCTCTGCTGTGGGGACAGGCTGGGAGAGTTGGGGCTGTTCAGCCTGGAGAAGAGAAGGCTCCAGGCTCCAGGCTCCAGGCTGCAGTTCAGTATCTGCAGGGGCCCTACAGGAAGGCTGGGCAGAAGCTGTTTCCAAGGGCTTGTAGCAACAGGATGAAGAAAATGGTTTGAAAGTGGAGCAGGACAGACTGAGGCTGGACATCAGGAGAAGGTTCTGCACAGTGAGGGTGGTGAGACACTGGAACAGGCTGCCCAGGGAGGTGGTTGAGGCTCCATCCCTGGAGACATTCAAGTTCAGACTTGCTGTGGCCCTGCTGAGTGCTGGGAGGCTGCACAAGATGACCTTGGAGGGTCCCTTCCCACTTGGTGCAATCTGCTGGGAGGTGTCCGTGAGTCTGAAGCCCCAGGACATGAATATTGCCTTCTGCCTCCAAAGGCTGTGAGAGGCAAGGCCAGGGAGAAGGTCACTTAAATAATGACAAAAACATTCCAGGGAGAACTTGCTGTAAAGTGAATAAATTGGGTTGGTTTAGCAGAATTTGATTGGCTTTGGAAGACTGAGCAGAATCCTGCACACAACAGCAGCCATGATCTGCATTACATCATGACCTTGGAGACCAAGAGCAACAAAGGCATTAAATAAAGGATGGATTTAATCTGTCTGGGGCCTAAACTCATGCAGTGACACAAGTGTGTGGTGCTGGAGCCTGGCAGACTGATGGAGCTGAAACTGGTTTTGGCTGAGCTGGAGCTGTTTTCTTCATGGCAGCCCACAGGGTGCTGGGTTTGGATCTGTGCCTGCTGCTAGATCAGCACTGCTGTGGCCAGTGCTGAAGAGCTGTCTGCACAGCAGCTGCTTCCCACCAGCCCCTGCAGGAAGAGGCTGGGAACATGCAACAAGCTGGGAGGGAACAGCCAGGACAGGACATCTGATCTATAGGATGTCCTGGACCATATCACAGAATCACAGAATGCCAGGGGTTGGAAGGGACCTCTGGACATCAGAGCAGGGGCACCAGGGCAGCTCACACAGGAACACAGCCAGGTGGGGTTGGAAAGGCTCCAGAGACTCCACAACCTCTCTGGGAAGCCTGCTCCAGGCTCTGGCACCCTCACACCAAAGCGTCTCCTGGTGTTGAGGTGGAACCTTGCTCAGCAATGAAAGCTCCATGGATGGGATGAGGAGAGAGGACATTCATGGTTATAACATTTCTCTTCCTGTCAGGCGTGGTGCAGCCCTGCTGTCCTGGGAGCAGCTCAGCACCTGCCTGCTGATGGAAGCAGTGAGTGATGTCCTTGCTCTGCTTTGCTGTAGCTCTTAACCTGGCTCTGTCCTGACTCATGAGGGTTCTCAGCTTTGCTGTTCTGATTGTCTCCCCTGTCCCATTGGAGGAGTGAGCAAGCAGCTGATGGCTACTGAGCTGCTGGACTGGATTTCCCCCCCCCCCCCCCCCCCCCCCCTCCCCAAGCTGGAGTGCAGAGAAGCTCTCTGGGGCAATGCACAAACAGCCTGGGTCATGGCAGCTCACCCCAGCTCTGGCACCTTCCTCCTGACACTGCAGTCAGGGTGAGAACCACCTCACACTGCTTTCTCACATTACACCTCGACCCCTGGGCTCAGTTTTGGGCTCCTCACTCCAAGAAGGACAGTGAGGGGCTGGGCATGTCCAGGGAGGAGCAACTAAGCTGGTGAGGAGCCTTGAACACAGCTCCTGTAAGGAGCAGCTGAAGGAGCTGGAGTTACTCAGTCTGCAGAAGAGGAGGCTGAGGGGAGACCTCATTGCTCTCTGCAACTGCCTGGAAGGAGGTCAGAGCCAGGTGGGGGTTGGTTCTCACATGCAACAAGTGTCGGGACAACAGGAAACAGCATTGAGTTGTGCCAGGGGAGGTTCAGGTTGGGCATTACAAAGAATTTTTTCTCAGGCACTGGCCCAGGCTGCCCAGGGAGGTGGTGGAGTCCCCATCCCTGGAGGTGATTAAGGGATCCATGCATGTGGTGCTGAGGGACATGGTGCAGTGGCTTAGCAGCAGTGGTGAGGCTGTGAGCTCTGGGTGAGCAGATGGACTGAATGATCCCACAGGTCTCTTCTGGCCTCAACACTGCTATGGCTCCATGGGTCTATGGCTCCAGGACTCTATGACTATGACTCCATGACTCTGGTTCTGGGACTCTCTGACTCTGTGGCTCTATGACTCTGACTCTACAGCGCTCTATGACTCCATGGCTCTATGACTCTGACTCTTATGGCTCTATCACTGACTATGACTCTCTGGCTCCATGACTCTGACTCTATGACTCTATGGCTCTATGGCTCTATGGCTCTATGACTCTATGGCTCTATGGCTCTATGGCTCTATGGCTCTATGGCTCTATGGTTCTATGGTTCTATGGCTCTCTGGCTCTATGGCTCTATGGCTCTCTGACTCTATGACTCTATGGCTCTATGGTTCTATGGCTCTATGGCTCTATGACTCTATGGCTCTATGACTCTATGACTCTATGGCTCTATGGCTCTATGGCTCTATGGCTCTCTGACTCTATGACTCTATGGCTCTATGGCTCTATGGCTCTATGGCTCTATGGCTCTATGACTCTATGACTCTATGGCTCTATGGCTCTATGGCTCTATGGCTCTCTGACTCTATGACTCTATGGCTCTATGGTTCTATGGCTCTATGGCTCTATGACTCTATGGCTCTATGGTTCTATGGTTCTATGGCTCTATGGCTCTATGGCTCTATGGCTCTATGACTCTATGACTCTATGGCTCTATGGTTCTATGGCTCTATGGCTCTATGACTCTATGACTCTATGGCTCTATGGTTCTATGGCTCTATGGCTCTATGACTCTATGGCTCTATGGCTCTATGGTTCTATGGCTCTATGGCTCTATGACTCTATGACTCTATGGCTCTATGGTTCTATGGCTCTATGGCTCTATGGCTCTATGGCTCTATGACTCTATGACTCTATGGCTCTATGGTTCTATGGCTCTATGGCTCTCTGACTCTATGACTCTATGGCTCTATGGTTCTATGGCTCTATGGCTCTATGGCTCTATGGTTCTATGGCTCTATGGCTCTATGGCTTTATGGTTCTATGACTCTATGACTCTCTGGCTCTCTGACTCTCTGGCTCTCTGACTCTCTGGCTCCATGACTCTATGACTCTATGGCTCTATGGCTCTCTGACTCTGTGACTCTATGGCTCTATGGCTCTCTGACTCTCTGGCTCCATGACTCTATGACTCTATGGCTCTCTGACTCTGTGACTCTATGGCTCTCTGGCTCTCTGACTCTCTGGCTCCATGACTCTATGACTCTATGGCTCTCTGACTCTGTGACTCTATGGCTCTCTGGCTCTCTGACTCTCTAGCTCCATGACTCTATGACTCTATGGCTCTATGGCTCTCTGGCTCCATGACTCTATGACTATGGCTCTCTGGCTCTCTGACTCTCTGGCTCCATGACTCTATGGCTCTATGGCTCTATGGCTCCATGACTCTGACTCTATGACTCTATGGCTCTATGGCTCTCTGCCTTCACACCATCTCTTCTTTCTCCTGGGCAGTTGCATGGTGACTCTTGAGGAGCTCCTCCACCAGTCTGCTCTGCCTCCCTCCTGAGCCATGCTGGTAACTTCCTAATCCTGGGCTGCCTGGAAGGAGTGAGCCTAGGACATAGTCCCAGGGAGGAGCCCTGCTGCCCACCTGCTTCATCAGGCAATATTTGCTGCTCTGCAGCCCCACAGGCAACTGTGGGCTCTGTTCCTGCCCAAGACACTTGACTTTCCCACTCCCAGCCATGGCTTTGTTAGACAGCAGCATTCTGACTTGTGGTTTGTCCTTCCCCTCTGAGCTGAATCTTCTTGGCAAGTAAGACAGCAGGCAGCAAGCTCCATTAATAATCCACAGGCAGCCCAGAGCCCTGGGCCAGAGGCAGCATTCTACATCCCTTTGGAGGTAACAGAAACATTCCCTGGGGAAGACACTGTTGGGATCCCTGCCTGGAGATATTTGTTCTCTCCTTCAGGAAACTGTAATGAGCAAGGAGCAAACCCAAGATCTGTTGACACTGTCAGGAGGGGAGCAGCATTTTCACCAGAACTGAAACCTGCTGCTGGTTCTCAGCCATCCCTGGGTGAAAAGGATCTGTGTTCAGACCAAAGGCTTCTCAAAATGAAACATGAGGACTGAAAGCTTTTGGAAAATGTCTCCTGGACTTCTGTCCTCTCATGAGGAGATTTCAAAGACAGCAGCCATGAAATTCAGCCAGCAGCAACTGAGGAGCCAGCCCAAGGGATCCGTCCTGGTTGTGGGGACCCATGGCAGGCAGGATCCTGTCAGCGTTCCCTTCCCTTCCCTTCAGACTGCCCTGGTGGTACCAGCACTGGAAGCAGGGATGCAATCCAGGGATGCTAAGCCCTTTCCCAGGGAGCTGCTGGTCCTGCCATCCACAAGCCAGAAGAGCATGGGCTCTCTGTGCCAGTGCCCATCCAAGTCTGTGATTTGCAGATGGAGCCTTCCAAACGTTTCTGCCAGCAGAGGAGGAGAGCTCTGGATGCTGTTTGCAGCATCTGACACTATCTGGAACTCACAGCCCAAGGTAAGAGCTGAGTACCAGCTGCAGCTCTCACTGTGCCCCACACCTGCTCAGGACAAGGAGGTGCCTGCAGGGATTTGGGCTAAGGTGCTGTGCAGCCAAGCCCAGCACCGTCCTGGCAGGGGGCTGGGGCTGTGATGGGGCCAGGCTGTGTGTCAGGGATGACAGCAGTTGGCTCCTCTCAGGGTGCTCTCTGCTCTCCCAGCAGTGGGTTTGCATTAAGTGCAGCAGACTCTGTGGTGTCACCAGGCAGCCACAAGCCGTCAGAGCGTGACGGCTCCTGCCTTGCTCAGCCTCTGCTGGGTGGTCCCTGCGCACCAACAGAAGCCTTCCCTCTGCTCCAAGGGGCCAGGAGAGCCTCGCTGTCTCCAGCAGACATTGCTGCGGCAGTGGCTGCCTGCCGGTGAGTCCCCAGCACTCCGCTCTGCTGCGGGACAGCTCCACTACCAACGCAGCTGTGAAAGAGAGGGCAGGGCTGGCAGCTGAGCCCTCCCGAGAGGAGTCAAACCTCTCCCGTGGGAGTTCAGCAACTGCTGTGCATGGACCTGACTCATCACCCCCCGTGGAAGGCTCCACGGCCCCTGTGGTTCAGGTTGGTGCCCTGCTCCCTGGAGTAACAGGGCAGGGGCAGCATCTGACCAGGAAGCCAGCAGGTGTGGGTGGTCTTGGGCAGAGAGGGGACTGGGTGAGGAAGCAGCACAACAGCCTGGACACAGGAGCCTGAGTGCCAGAGCCTGGCGTGCACAGAACCTGCCCAGGGCTGCAGGCAGCAGTGCCCAGGGCTCCTCCTGTTTGCCACACTGGGCACAGCAGCTGGCTCAGGCCACTCACCAGACACACATCACAGAACCACAGACCCACAGAATTATGAAGGCTGTAACAGGCCTCTGAGCTGATCCAGTCCAGCCTATGACCCAACACCACCACCTCCACCAGACCCAGTCTCTCCTTAAACACCTCCACCCCCTCCCTGGGCAGTCCATCCCAGTGTCCAATTCCCCTTTCCATGAGGAATTGCTTCCTAACATCCAACCTAACCCTCTCCTGGCACAGCTTCAGGCCATGCCCTCTGGTCTTGGCACAAGTTGCTTGGGATAAGAGCCCAGCTGCCACCTTACTGCAGCTTCCCTTCAGTAGCTGTATGGTGTGAGAAGGTCCCTCCTGAGCCTCCTCTTCTCCAGCTCCCTCAGCCTCTCCTCATCAGCCTTTCCCTCCAGCCCCCTCCCCAGTCTGGTTGCTCTCCTCTGGCCCTGCTCCAGCACCTCAAGATCTTTCTTGCAGTGAGGGCCCAGAGCTGCATACAGTGCTGGAGGTGAGGCCAGTGCCCAGTACAGGGCAACATTGCATCCCCAGTCCTGCTGGCCACACCATTCCTGATCCAGGCCAAGATGCCACTGGCCTTCCGTGCCAGCTGGGCACACTGCTGGCTCATGTCCAGCCAGTTGCCAACATCTGTGCTTTGCAGCTCTTCCAAGGAGTTTTGGCATCTCTGGTAGCTGAGGGATGCTGAACACTTGCCCCTTGTAACTTGGTGGAGGGTGGTGCTGAGCACTGCTCAGCTGTGTGGCTGTGCCAAGGTCAGAGTGCCAGAGCTGTGCTCTCCAGGCAGTGTCTGCTCTGCAGGGCAGCTCTGCTGTGCTGTGAAGGAAGCATCCAGCACAGCACTTGGACATCTTTTCACAAAGATCTTCTATGTGAGGCCCTCAGGCTGCCTCTGGAGACCAAGCAGCTCTGGCTGGCACTCCAGGGGCTCCTCTGCTCCTTCCATGGGACACAGTTGTAGCTCTAAGGCTTTATGAACCCTTCCTTGCAGGGGTCTTGAGTTTCCCCTTTTTGTACCTGCCAGGAACAGCTCCAGGTGAGAAGGAAGTTCCTTGCAGAAGGGCTGTAGCTGCTTGCACCCCGGGGGGCAATTTCCTGCACCTCTCTCTGGCAGCTGTTCCACACCTTCATGGGAGGAGCCTGCTGAGAGAAGCTGGGCAGTGAAGAGCTGCCCCAGGATCTGTCTGAGACAGGCTTGAGGAGACTGTGCAAGACCTTGTGTGACAGCAGCCTTGCAGACAGAAGCATCCAGCTGTAGCCACAGCTGCAGTGAGAGCTCAGCCAGGCTAAAGCAGGAAGCTACCTCTTGCTGCATGCAGCTCTGCAGGAGGATGCAGGCCTGGGTGCCCGGAAGAAGTCTCTGGGTGCAGTCAGCTCAGTTTGTGTCCTGGCTTGCTGCAGGGACCAGGACCAACAGGTGTGGTTCCTGCTGGAGCTCCTCAGCTAGATCCCAGGGCCACATCAGATCAAGCCTGTGCCAGCCAGAGCCAGCACTGCCACCCAGGGAAGGAGAAAGCCTCCTTCAGGGAGGGGTTCAGCTCCACCTGCCTCCCATGCCCTGTTTCAGCTCTCCAGCAGGACCCACACTCTGGTGGGTGACAGCCTCTGGAGCAGGAGAGCCAAGGCTTTCCCCACAGACTTTTGAAGTCAGTGCAATGACTCAGGCTGGCTTTGCTTGGGCTTTCAAAGCTGATGGAAATCAGAAGAGATTAAACTCTCCCTCCACCTTCCCCAGGAGAGGCAGCTGGAGCTGCAGGCTGGGTGAAACCTGATGCTTTACAGAGCCTGGGACACAGGAGAGGATCACCAGGGGTGCTGGCCTGGGGAGTCCCTGGCTTCACTTAAGTCCTGCTGTGTTAATGAGATGTGAGTGCAGAACAGGGCAGGAGAAACAACTTGAGGCTGATGGCTAAGATCAGAGCCCCTGTGAAGGATCAGAGCTGATCCCTGCCTTCCTCTGTGCTCAGTTCCCAGGCTGTGATGATGGCTGGGAAGAGGACTCTAAGCTCAGGGTGCTGGACCTGGGCTGTCTCTGCTGGAGTGCAGGAGGATCAATGCCCACAGAGCTCTCTCTGCTGCTCAGTGGCACTGGGAAACTGACCCTAAGCCCTGCTAAGAGCCAGCAGCTCCTGTGCTGAGCCCAGGGCAGAGCCCAAGGGCCCCTCTTGGGCTGGCTCCAGCCTGCTGGCAGCAGCCAGAGTGGCTCAGGAAGAATGGGCAAAACATCCCATGCCAGTTTTGCTGCAAAGCTGCTCTGAAATAGCTCCTCCTGGAGACACTCCTGGGAGAGCCTGAGCAGCCTGGATTTGGGAATGATGCCTGCAGCAGGGACTTCTCCCATGGAAGCCCCAGAGGTGTCAGTGCAGGGGAGCCAGCCAGCTCTGCCTCCCCCATGCAGACAAAACCCAGCTCCAGACTGAAATTTCCTTTAGACACATCTTGTATTTCAGGATCTTTTGGTGCTACTTTCATCTCCAATCCACATATTGCAGCCCTATAATAACAATAATAGCAATAATAATAGCAATAATAATAGCAATAATAATAATACCTTTTGTATGCACATAGCACCTTTCATCCCAGGATCTAAGTCACAATTACAGCCCCACACATTCCTCTGCATTACAGCCCTGTAATTCCAAGGCTGCTCAAGTATCCAGACTTCAAAGGCAGTGTGGATTTCCCCTCCAGCCCAGTCACAGTGCCCAACATGCTGGAGATGTTTCAAAGGTGTTTGGAAGGTGCCTTGGCAGTAGCCAGAGATCGTCAGGAGAGCCAGAGGAGGTCTCTGACGCCGACAAAGAGCCTTCATGGATTCTCTCCTCCCCTCTGCCAGCCACTTTCTGTTTTCTCTGGAAAGCCAGCACAGCCCTGGGATGAGGTGGTGCTCCCAGCAGAGCCATGTGGCTGTCCAGTGAGAGCTGGAAGGTCAGAATGTGGCCAGAGAAGGGCAACAAGGCTGGGGAGGGGTCTGGAGCACAGCCCTGTGAGGAGAGGCTGAGGGAGCTGGGGGTGTTCAGCCTGGAGAAGAGGAGGCTCAGGGCAGACCTCATTGCTGTCTACAACTACCTGAAGGGAGGCTGCAGCCAGGTGGGGGTTGGGCTCTTCTCCCAGGCACCCAGTGACAGACTCAGGGACAGTCTCAAGCTGCAGCAGGGGAGCTTTGGGCTGGATGTGAGGAAGGAATTCTTCCCAGAAAGAGAGACTGGCCACTGGGATGTGCTGCCTGGGGAGGTGGTGGAGTCACTGCCCCTGGAAGTGTTTAAATAGAGACTGGATGAGGCACTTGGTGCCATGGGTTAGGTGACGAGATGGTGCTGGGTTGGACTGGATGATCTCAGAGGTCTCTTCCACCTGGTTAATTCTGGGATTCTGTGAAATGAGCTAAAGTAAGAAGGACCTGAAGGACAGCTCAGCTGGGTGACATTCCAGGTCAGGCAGAACCCATAGCAGCTTGCTCCAAAGGGAGTTCACAGCACAATGGGCAGGTGGAGGAACCTTGCATGCTCAGAGAGTGTTTTTGGAAGGGTTTAAAGGTTCTGATGGAACTCAAGCCTTAAAACAAGCATTCTTTTGGGGGTTGTTGCAGGGATCCCCAGAGCAAACATGGTTTGTTTGGGGTTGGGTTGGGTTTAATTGTATGGGAAACCTGAAAAAAAACATAATAAATCTCTATTTGTGGAACTCAAGCCAACCCTTCCCCTCCTTCTCTGGCTTAGGCAAGGAGCTGCCATAGCTGCTCTTTACCCCAGCCAGGCAGGCAAAGCAAAGCAGCTTCCTAGAGGAGAGAGATGAAAGGGCTGGGGTGTACCAGGCTCTGGGGTTTACCAGCTGGGTTCACTTCCTCACACCAGTGCTGCTCCCAGGCATTCACACACTGCTGGATGTGGCTCCAGAGGAGCTGGATGTGGCTCCAGAGGAGTTTTTTGAGTAGCTGCATTGACTTGTGGCTGTGTCTGTGAGCAAGGAGCTGGTGAGGTCAGTGGACATGAAAGGCAGGCTCCAAATCTGGGAGTTTGGTGGTGCCAAACAAATGTAAAGCTCAAGAATTTCTTTAATAAACCTTTAAAAGCCTTTTAGCTTGAGAGGTGCAGACATGTGGCTGAAAAGAGCTGAGAGGCTCCAGCTCTTCCAGAGCACTGCTTTAATCTCAAAGCACATTAGAGAAGGGTTTATGAGCAGGGCTTTAAAGATAGGGAGACTGAGGCACAGGAGAAGGAGAGGACTTGTTGGGAGTAAAGCCTGAGGCTGGGACAGAGCTAGAGCACAGCTCAGGTTTCTCCTGCTGGTCTCCAGTCCTCTGTGTCCCACCTCCACTAAACACAGGAGCCAAAGATCCTAAGGCACCTGTCTGCTCCCCAGATTCTGACTCTTTGTGTTCCTCCATTTCAAAGCCCTTCTCTCAAGCCACCTGCAAGATGGTCAGTGGGAAAGTGTCCCCTGGAGAAGGAGAGATGCAGCTCATGGCCTCAGCAGGTGATGCAGAGGAGCCTGGAGGAGCAGGGCAGTTTCCAGAGCAGATGCTGACTCCCCTGGGACACAGCACAGCAAGCAGGATGGGCTGCAGCAGGTTTCCTCTCCCCCCTTCAGTGAATCAAGGCTCCAGCAGCCAGGCTTTTGTCACTCATAAATCTTGTGCTGTCTCACACCACATGAAAGCACCACAACACTTTCCCTGGCAGCACTTCCCCGTGCAGCACTGCAGCTGCAAACACAACCTGCAGCAGCAGAACCTGCTGTGTTGGCCTTCAGCTGGGGGAAGCTGAACTCAGCACCAGCCAGGCTGCCCCTTCAAAGCTGCAGCACATCCAGAGCCCCCCTATGCAGCAGGTACCTCACCAGGCTGTGGAGCTCACAGTAAGAGTCTCACCTGCACCTCTAATCAAGGTCTTGTCTGGGCTGTGCCACCTTTGGTTCTGCAAATAGTGCACTCCTGACCTGAAGGCAGTGTCCTTTGGTGCCTGGGGCACACCTTGCTCAGGTAGGTGACCTCCCACACCTGGGACAATGTCTGGGACAACAGCTGGGGACAACATCCAACAAATCCCAGGCCACTATGGGAGCAGAAAGCCCTTCTGTGGGACTTTGCACCTTGGGAGCTGCAGACTGAGGAGAAGCAGAAGCCCTGAGGCCCTGCTGTCATCCCTCAGCCAGGCTGCCTCAGGCTGCTGCTGCCTGGGAAGTTGACAAAATGCTCCTGCAGCTGCTGCCTGGCACTGGGCACTGGTGGGGACACTGCCAGCTGTGCAGCCACAGAAACAGGGGCAAGGCAAATTGCAGAGATGATTCCCTGCAACCAGAGCTGCTTCTGGTGTCCTCTGGGAAAGGGAGAAGATGAATTTCTGTTTGAAGTCAAAGTGCCTTTCCTGCTGGCTTTGTGCACACAAAGATCAAAATCTGCTTCATTAAGGCTGAGAAATGCCCAGAAGTGGGAATTCTTTTGAAGTCTCAAGGTGCAGTTGCACCCAGAGTCATCTCTGCACCAGATAACCTACTTGAGAAGGCAACCTCAGCCTTCAGATCCTGCAGGTCCCTGAGCTCCCTGGTGCTTGCCCACACACTGCCCCTGTGGCCCTGGCTCGACTCCTTGCTCTGTGCTGGTGCCAGGAGGTGGCACTGAGCAGGGAGGAGAGGATGTCTCAGGGGCTGGTGGTCTGCAGGGCTGAGTGACACATTGCAGACCTCTCAGTGCTCCCAGGAGCTCGCCCCTGCTCTCCCCACATCTGTCCCCCCCTCTCTCCCACCCCTTACTCAGCAGGGGCCCTTCCACCCTGCAGCTCCCCCCTGGTGGGATGTCATGAGGAGCCTGGGCTGCTCCTTCCCTTTGAAGGAAAGGGAATGCTCCTAATTGATGCCCCACAGGGATGTGCAGTGCTGGAAACTCTCCTGTCTCCCTGGGGCCTCTTTGTAGTGGGACCTGTGGCTGCTCACAAGAAGAGAGAGCAGGTCCCTTGAGCAGGTCCTACCTTGACAGGTGTGGCTGAGTCACTCCACTCCCATCAGGGCTGCTTTTCATTTCCAAATCCTTCAAAGAGGTTTAAATAGCTACAGAGAGGACTACAAACAAGGCAAATGGAGATGGAGAGCTGCTGATACCTTGGAAGAGTCCTCTGACATCCCATGGAGGTGAGGGGACTGGAGGTTTGCCCTCATTCCTCACTATCAGCAAAGCCTGTGCTGGTGCAGCTGGGAAAAGTTTTCCTTCAGCCCTTTCTGGATCCTCTCTGCAAGCCTGGAAGCACCACCTGTGCTTCACTGTGTCCTGCCCTTGCTCCTGCCTCCAC
Source organism: Indicator indicator (assembly GCF_027791375.1). Classification (NCBI taxonomy): domain Eukaryota; kingdom Metazoa; phylum Chordata; class Aves; order Piciformes; family Indicatoridae; genus Indicator; species Indicator indicator. Next base: position 4,532,407 of record NC_072044.1, on the reverse strand, counting down.
CCAGGCTGGAGCCTGGCTCTGGGCTGACTTGTGCTGGGTCCTGCCCTTCTTCCTGCAGGCTGTTTCTGATCTCCCTTCAGCTCTCCCACTGAACTCCAGCCCTTCTCCAAGAACTCATCCTAGCCTTGCCAGTCCTCTCTGAACCCTTCTCACCACTTTTCAAGGCACTGCTCTGCTGATCCCTGTCCTGGCCCCAGCTCCTCTCTGGCTCCCTACAGGCTCCCCTGGCCCCCACACAGGACCCTGTGCTGGCTGCAGGAGCCCAGCACTGGGCTGCCCTTGGTACCCTTTTCCCCACCCAAAGCTCTGTCCCCATGGAGCACGGAGGTGGCTCCTGTTCCCCTTCAGGGTCCCAAGGAGCTTGGTCCATGCTGGATGTTCCCTGAGCTATCTCAGAGGAGCCAGGTAGAGGCATGCAGCCTGTGGGCAGCTGTCCCACCCAGACTCAGGCCAGCTCCTCCCCAGAAGGCCCTGGGGGAGCAGCTTCTTCTGGAGCAGGGCAGCATTTTGGCACCCAGCTGAAGTGTCTGTGCTCAGAGGCAGCAGTACTCACAGCCCTGCTGAGAGCTGATGGGGGTCCCTCGGCCCCCACCGCAGGGAGCTGCAGGAACTGCTCTCCTCTTTCCCTCCTCCACCCTCCTGCTGCTCCCTGACCCAGGCAGGTGCAGAGGGGGAGGCATCTGCAGTGCTGCCTCTTGGCAGCGGAGCCTCTGCCAGAATCAAAGCAGCTTTTCAAAGCAAACCCTAAACTGCTTTAATCGCCAGCCCCAGCCCCTCCCGCACAGATCTGAGGGCCATCAGCTCAGTGTTTTCATTGCCCCGGGCAGATTTATAGCTGCTGCTTCCAGCAAGGGAGGGAGAGAGGGGAGCTGTGGCATATTGCTTAGCCTGGGGGGTGGGCAGGGCAGGGCAGGGAGGGGAGGATGAGGAAGGATGAGGAAGGTGTTTGTGCTGGAAGCGTTCGGCGGCACAGGAAGCTGTCAGGAGGGTGGAGAGGCAGCGTGGGACGGGACAGGAGCTAGGAGCAGCCTGCTGCAGCCCAGAGCATGTGCAGCCCCCTGCCAGCCAGGCCTCCTGCATGCTGGTGCCAAGGAAGGGGGCAGGGAGCGCAGCATCCCTGCTGCTGATCAGCCGGGCTCAGGCTGAGGGATGGGAGCAGGAGCAGAGCAGTCTTGCAGTGAGTGGCAGGAAGTGATGCCCTCCAGCCCCAGCCACTGCCTGGTTGCAGTTTGCAGGGGGAGGAGGCTTGCTGGCAGGCGCAGCTGGCTGCCCAGCCCCAGCCCCATGCTCTGCAGCTGCTCACTCTGCACAGCCCTACACCTGCTGCCTCCCTGCCAGGGAACACAGTGCCTGCTGCCAGCTCTGAGGCAAGTGCAGCAAAGGTCTGGCTGCTCCCTCTCCTGCAGAGACTTGGGCACCACTCATTGGCTTTGGGATCGGACAGATCCTGCATCTCACCTCCTGCAGCCCTCCTCCAGCAGGGCCTCACCAAGAAGTGGGCATCAGCCCACATGCTGTGCCCCAGACACTAGGCTGCCCCTTCTGAAGAGCCCTGCAAAGGATTCTTCCTTCCTTTTGGACTGGAACCTTGGGTAGGTCTCAGCCATGACCTGTGGTGCTAAAGCCACAGCCCTTCCCCCCACCAGCACTGCCTGTTGTAGCTGGAAGCACCTGAGTGCTGCAAGCCTTGGTGGTGGCCCAGCTGCCCTCTGGAGAGCACAGCATCCCGTGAATGCCAACAGGATTCACACTGGGATGGCAGCAGGCAAGTGCAGCAAAACACTGCTGGACCAAAGCATCTCCAGCTCAGCATCTGAGGGGGTAAAAGGGAGCTGAGCTTCTGGCAGAGAAGGAGCCTGGGGAGGGACTTTTGACAAGGGCTGAGAGTGCCAGGATGAGGGACAATGGCTTTGAGCTGGGAGAGGGGAGAGTGAGGATGGAGATGAGGAAGAAATTCTTGAGGGTGAGGGTAGGGAGACACTGGAACAGGTTGCCCAGGAAGGCTGTGGCTGTCCCCTGCCTGGAGGTGTTCAAGGCCAGGCTGGATGAGGCCTTGAGCAACCTGGGCTGGTGGAAGGTGTCATGACTCTGAAACTTTCACCTCATTGCAAACCCAGAGACTTCAACATTCCCTCTCCCTTGAACCCAGAACAGAGCCAAAGATTTGGTATTGAACCCAAATCAATCAATAAATAAATAGATATCAGTTGTGGTTTAGACCTATCAGGATGCTTTGCTTTGGCAGTTTTGGGGTCCTGCAATGTGGCTATGAAGTGGTATGAGGGCAAACACAGGAAACTTCTCTTTTCAGAGCCACCATGGAGTGCAAAGACGGAATGAAGCTCTCCTGATTGGCCTTGGTGCTGCATTTCTCTCACTCACAGTCCCACGAGCACCAATCCATCTGCACTGAGATTTTCCTTCCTAATGAGGGGAGATACTGCTTGGAAAATCATAGAATCATAGAATCAACCAGGTTGGAAGAGACCTCCAAGATCATCCAGTCCAACCTATCAGCCAGCCCTAAGCAATCAACCAGACCATGGCACTCAGTGCCTCATCCAGTCTCCTCTTGAACGTCTCCAGTGATGGCGACTCCCCCACCTCCCTGGGCAGCCCATTCCAATGGGCAATCACCCTCTCTGTGAAGAGCTTCCTCCTAACACCCAGCCTAGACCTCCCCTGGCACAGCTTGAGACTGTGTCCCCTCCTTCTGCTGCTGGCTGCCTGGGAGAAGAGACCAACCCCCACCTGGCTACAACCTCCCCTCAGGTAGTTGTAGACAGCAATGAGGTCTCCCCTGAGCCTCCTCTTCTCCAGGATGAACACCCCCAGCTCCCTCAGCCTCTCCTCACAGGGCTGTGCTCCAGACCCCTCCCCAGCTTCGTTGCCCTTCTCTGGACACGTTCCAGTACCTCAATATCTCTCTTGAACTGAGGAGCCCAGAACTGGACACAGGACTCAAGGTGTGGCCTGAGCAGTGCTGAGTACAGGGGAAGAGTAACCTCCCTTGTCCTGCTGGCCACACTATTGCTGATCCAGGCCAGGATGCCATTGGCTCCCCTGGCTACCTGGGCACACTGCTGGCTCATGTCCAGCCTACTTACCAGCACCCCCAGGTCCCTCTCTGCCTGGCTGCTCTCAGCCACTCTGTCCCCAGCCTGTAGTGCTGCTTGGGGTTGTTGTGGCCAAAGTGTAGAACCCTGCCCTTAGCCTTGTTCAATCTCATCCCACCCAATCCTTCCACCCAAGGTGCTCCTCAGGCAGCCCTAGGCCTGACCTCACTGTTAATGGCCCTGCAGTTCTGGCCTTGCTCTGAGCACCACTAGCCCCTCCCAGGACACTCTCCCCCACCACTGCTCTGCCTTTTCCCAGCATGGGGTACAGAAGGTCATTGGGAAGCACCTGCTCAGTTGCTGTGGCTTTTCCAGGTAGCTTTTCCAGGTTGCTTTTCAGTTTCTCTCCCAAGCTGTGCCTTATCCCAGATCTCCCAGTTTGGTTTTGCTCCTGGACAGATTTCATCTGCTCTCTTCAGGAGGGAAACAGCAGCCAGAGGCAGTCTTGGGCTTGTCACCTGTAGCTCTCCCTGACTCCTGGGACTCAGGCAGAGCTTGACCTGGCCCATCCTGCTTGGGTACCCCAAGGTGCTGGCATCCGTTGATGCTGGGAGATGCTTCCCCATGGGCTCTCCACTGCATATGCCAGCAAAAAGCTTCCATCAGCCGCAGGAGACCCTGAGGTGCTAACTGAGGTGCTGGGTGACTGGAGTTGAACCCAGGCAGCCTCACCTTAAAGCTGCTTTGAAATCCTGCAGGCAAGGATACAGCAAGGATGGAGTCCCTGTATGGAGTCCCCAAGCTCTTCTGATGGCCTTTGCAGGGCCCCTTTGGAGGAACACCAATGCCTGAAGGTGGGAAGCTGTCATTATCCCTGATGGTTGAGGGCTGAAAAAGCCAAAAAGCACCTGAGAAGTGTTAAATGATGAACATGAAGCCATGTGGCTGCTACAGGCTGTGCCACAGCCCAGCTCCTCCTTTCAGCAGCCTTGCCTCCCACACCTGGGACCCCAAGCTCCTCAGTGCTTCTGCCCTGGCTCCTGCTGTGGCTGCTGCCCCTCAGGCATGCCAGGCACGTCCAAGGCTGAGCCCATGGAGTGGCATTTCTCACCAGCCTTCCAGCAGGAAAGGAGCTCAGGCAGAGCCAACCCTCAGGCCTCAACCTGGCCACTAGCACCTGGGGAGGCTCTGGAAATGTTGTGCTCTAACCTGGCTTGAGAAGTGGAAGGCTCTGGGAGCTTTTTGGGGTGTGTTTGGATGGATCTTGGTGCAGTGCTGGGGCTCCTGTGGTGACCATGGCATGAGGAAGAGGCTGTGGATGACTCCTGGCACTGGGCAAGCAGCAGCCCCAGCCTGGTAACTGCTCTGCAGAATGAGCTGCAGGGGGCCAGGGATGCCTCCAGGAAGGACTAAGTTTACACTTGGCACTTGGACTTTGTGCCCTCTGCATGTTTTGCTGCTCCTTCTGCTTCCCAGGCTGTGCCACAGTCACCTGGCACCCAAGGGCACACTGAGGTCCCTGCCAGCCTTGTGGGAGATCCTTTTCAGCTTCAGCTGCAGCCTCAATCCCCTGCCCTACAGCTGCCCTGTTTCCTCTGGAGCTCTTGGGCTGCTTCCCATCTTCAGGGTGATGAGGTGGGGGCTGTCCTCCTTTTTCCCAAGCTGGGAGATGCAGACTCTGGGGTAGACAGGCAGGAAGAGTTTGGGGCTGAAGGAGCTCCCTCAGCATTGCTGCTGGTGCTGCTGCAGGCATCAGCTGCAGCTCTCTAGTCAGCCCTCAACCCTGCTGCCTCAAACCCAGAGTTTTGGGGGTGGTTGGGAGATGCAAATATCAAGCAAGAGGAATCTTCCACTCAGCTCTTTCCCTGCACTGGATGCAGCATTGTGTGACCAGGGAAGTGCCTAACCAGCTTCATGTCAGAGCATCCTTGCTCCCTGCAGATCCCTGTCCTGGGCCCATGTGGTACCTGGGCTCAGAGGGTAGCTCAGAGGACACCATGGCTTATGTGCCCTGTCTCCACATTCCCAGTGGGATGCTAAATTCTGAGCAATGGCTCAAAATGTCTCTGTAGGGTGAGAACAGCCCTGGAGCTCCTGATCCCATTCACCTCAACAGAAACCCTGTGGGGAATGAGAAGCTTTCTGTCTGGGCAGCCACCTCAGGTGGTAGCCAGGACAAGCCAGAGTCTGTGCTACTCTTTCTTTCCCCACATTCTGCTGTGACAGCAGCAGCCCAACAGCCTCTTCTCCTGACCCCAGGGCTTTGCTGGCATCCCAGGACAGGAAACAGAACTGCATGCAGAGAGCTATGCAGAGAGCTATGCAGTGCCTGCCTGACCACTGCATGAGACACAGACAGTCAGCAGTGCTTCTGGGAATGGGCACAGAGCTTGACCCCTCCGTGGTGCTGTGGGCACCTGGGACCCTGGGGGATGGGGGCACAGCTCCTCCAGCTGAGCTCTGAGCCATGATGCTACTGATGTCTGATAGCCTGCAGGATTGTGTCCTTCATCCTGATCACTTCCACTGCAGCATCCCCATGCCCCTGCCTGCTCCCCTCTGCCACGTCCCAAGGCTCCCTGCTCCACCTGTGCTCAGTCTCCACAAGAAGAGGAGAAATGGAGGAATGTGACTGCTGGCAGGGAGGAGGGGGTGGAAGAGATGGGGACAAACTCTTGTTGGAGTTGTGCAGGAGAAGGATGAGAGGTAACAAGCACCAGCTGGAACCTGGGACACTATAAATCAGAGAGTAAGGAAAAACTCCCTGAGGATGGCCAGAAAAGGGTGATGGAATCTCAGAGACATTCAACCACCTGCTGGGCAAGGACCTGACCAAGCCACAGGTCATGTGGCTGTGAGCAGGAGCATGGATCAGACACTTCCAGAGGGTTCTTAGAGACTTCCTGAGGGGTCTTAGAAGCTTCCAGAGGGGTCCTCCTGCCTAGGACATTTTACAACTCTGGGCAATCCTTCCAGCTCCTCCTGGTGTCATCTTAGCTCAGGCTGGGGACAAGGCACTCAGGATGTGTCCTTTCCAGCCTGATTGTGAGCAGGCTGCCCAGGGGGGTTGTGCTGTCTGGCCAGCTGACCTGGCTGGGTGACCTCCCATCTGTGGGTGCTGCTGAGCTGTGCTCTGCTGAGCACAGGCACCAGGTTTCTCTAGTGCCCTGTTCTCTGCCAGTGTGTCTCTGGAGGACACCTGCAGGCACCAGCACCATGAGGGAACAGGAGCAGCCTTGAAGATCTGAGAGCATCCTGCAGCCCCAGCACTGCCACCAGTGCCCCTTGGCAAGGGCTGGTAGCCAGATGCAGGGGGACAGAAGCAGGGCAGGATGCCACCTGGGGCACAGGGCTGTGCTGAGCACCTGCAGCCAGCCAGAACCCTGGTCCTGGTGCTCAGGCAGTGAGTGATGGGCATGGGGACAACTGGGGACTGAACACCCCCCAGCCAATGACCAAACACTGGAGCAGGCTGCCCAGGGGGTTGTGGAGTCTCCTTCTCTGGAGACTTTCCAAACCCACCTGGATGTGTTCCTGTGTGAGCTGCCATGGGTGCTCCTGCTTGGGCAGGGGGTTAGACTCAATGACCTTTCAAGGTCCCTGCCAACCCCTAACATTCTGTGAGTCTGTGATTCTGTGAGTCTGAGCTGGGCTGCTCTGCCAGGTCACACCCAGGGCTTGCAGTGGTGCCAGGGATTAAAGCTGAGCTAAGACTCTGAGTACCAAGCAGCTCTTCCCATTTTCTGGTTCCTCTCTGTCCCTCTGCACAGTCTCTCCTCTGCTGCACAGGAACCTTCCCCTTATAGAATCATTGAACTCTTTGGGTTGGAAAAGCCCTCTAGGATTGAGTCCAACATCAACCCAACACCACCATGGCCACTAAACCATGGCCCCAAGGGCCATGGCCACACTTCACTTGGACACCTTCAGGGATGGTGACTCCACCACCTTTGTAGCTCAAGACTTCTTTACTCTCAGCTTGCTGCTGTCCTCTTCAGAGAGCCCCATGAGCTCCAGCCCATCTCCATGGCCTGCTCTAAAAGCAGCCTTCCTATATATGGTGCTGGCCATGCCAGGCAGGGCTGTGGTATTTGACACACTGCTGTTAGGATTTACTGCCCCATCAGATGGAGGTTCCATCTGCTCTCTGAAGAGCTCAGCCCCCCTGACCCCAGACTCTGGGGTCTCTCAACACAGCTGGGTAGGAGAGAGTGTGCTGATGTTAGTGGCTCATTGCTGGGCTCTGAGGCCAAGCCATGGTTCACCACCTTGGGGCACAGGGGCTGAGAAGATGCCCAGCAGAGAAGGACCTGGGTGTGCTGGCTGACAGCCACCTGAATATGAGCCAGGGTGTGCCCAGGGGCCAAGAGGGCTGCCAGCATCCTGGCCTGGATCAGCAGTGACCAGCAGGAGGAGGGCAGTGATCATATCCCTGTGCTGGGCACTGCTGAGGCCACATCTCGAGCACTGGGCTCAGTTTTGGGTCCCTCACTCCAAGAAGGTCACTGAGGGGCTGGAACAGGGCCAGAGAAGGGCAACAGAGCTGGGGAAGGGTCTGGAGAACAGGGCTGGGGAGGAGCAGCTGAGGGAGCTGGGGGTGTTCAGCCTGGAGAAGAGGAGGCTGAGGGAGATCTTATTGCTCTCTACAGCTCCCTGAGAGGAGGTTAGAGCCAGGAGGGAGTTGGGCTCTGCTCCCTAGTCTCAGGTGATAGGAGAGGAAATGGCCTGAAATTGTGCCAGGGGAGGGTTAGGTTGGAGAGGAGGAAAAATTTCAGTGCTGCAAGAGTGGTCAGGGATTAGAAGAGACTGCCCAGGGAGGTGGTGGAATCCCCATGGCTGGAGGTGTTGAAGCAAGGTGTGACCATGGCACTTGGGACCATGGTTTGGTGGCCATGGTGGGGTTGGGTTGGTGCTGGACTGGATGAGCTCAGAGGGCTTTGCCAACTGAAACAGTTCTGTGATTCTGTGGTTCTATGACTCTATAAAATATGTTCATGCTCTAAGCTCTTTGCCAGCCCCTGCTTGATCATCCAGGCAGGATCATTGCTGCTGCTCCAGGAGCCTGCAGGAGCAATGCAGGCAGAAGGGGACCTGTCACCTAACATGGACAGTTCCCTGCTGAGCTGGCTCCCTGGCCTCTGTGCAGGGGTGCCAAGGAGACTGCAGTGTGCCTGGGTGAGTACTGCAGAATCAGCCCAGAGAAGAAGAGAGTCACTTCTCCCATCTTCCATCTTCCTGACCACAGCTGCAAGCTCACCAATGATGCCTCCACGGAACAGCTTGGGTTTGGAGGGGTGGGATGAGAGCTGAGGTCAAGAAGGTGCAGAAGCAAGCAAGGACAAGGTTCTTGGAGAGAGGCAGCTGTCAGGATGGGGCACGAATGGAGCTCATTAGTGGTGAGGCAGACTCTAATCAGAGGTTATTAGGAGGATCCTGCACCCGAGGGAGTCCTGCTGCTTACAGAGAGGAGCGCAGGAACCAGCAGCTTGGTTAGGAGTCAGGCATGGGGCAAAGGAGCTGGGAAGTGTGGGGAGCAGCTGCCCCTCAGCTCCCTGCTCCTCACTGCCAGCACAGGGCCTGCTTTGCAGCTCCCAGGACAGCCTGGGCACCTCCTTGAGTGTCTGGATGTGGGCTTGGAGCCTGAATGACACAAGAGCCCAGAGCTCTGAGAGCCTCCACTGCTGCACAGCTGATGCTGCTTTGTTTTGGCTGCACCCCTCGGCACGGAGCACCCGGCCCTGCATGGCTGCTGCAGGGAGCCCGAGAGGGCAGTGACACAAACGGGGACAAAAGCCAACCCCCAACCCTCTTCCAGTAACGCCCAGTCCCTGCCTCCCCACCCCGATCACACCTCACTGGTCGCTCCCGGGCGGGGTTTGAGGGATCGGCGGCAGCTGGCTGGGGAAACCCAAACGGCTCCGGACCCTGCAACAGCTCCCGGCCCCAGTGGCTGGAGCCCGGCGCCGGAGGTCCCCACACAGAGGTCCCCACTGCCCCGCACACGGCTGTCGATGTCTCTGCATTGCACATGGCTGTCACAGCCCCATACACAACTCGTGCTGTCCCTGCCCCTCACAGGACTGTCACAGTCCCTGTTCCGCACACGGACTGTCGCTGTCGCTGTCACTGTCTCTGCCCCTGACACGGCTGTCACTGTCGCTTTCGCTGCCACTGTCGCTGTCCCTCTCCCTGTCACCGCCCGCACACAGCTGTCATTGTCGTCACTGTCACTGTCACTGTCACTGTCAGTCACTGTCACTGACACAGCTGTTCCTGTCCCTGTCCACACACAGCTGTCCCTGTCCCTGTCCCGCACACAGCTGTTCCTGTCCCTCTCCCGCACACAGCTGTCCCTGTCCCGAACCCAGCTGTTCCTGTCCCTCTCCCGCACACAGCTGTCCCTGTCCCTGTACCGCACACAGCTATTCCTGTCCCTGTCTCGCACACAGCTGTCCCTCTCCCGCACCCAGCTGTTCCTGTCCCTCTCCCGCACACAGCTGTCCCTGTCCCTGTACCGCACACAGCTATTCCCGTCCCTGTCTCACACACAGCTGTCCCTGTCCCGCACCCAGCTGTTCCTGTCCCTCTCCCGCACACAGCTGTCCCTGTCCCTGTACCGCACACAGCTATTCCTGTCCCTGTCTCGCACACAGCTGTCCCTCTCCCGCACCCAGCTGTTCCTGTCCCTCTCCCGCACACAGCTGTCCCTGTCCCTGTACCGCACACAGCTATTCCCGTCCCTGTCTCACACACAGCTGTCCCTGTCCCGCACCCAGCTGTTCCTGTCCCTCTCCCGCACACGGCTGCCGCTGTCCCTGTCCCGCACGCAGCTGTCCCTGTCCCTGTCCCTGGCGCCACCGTGCGGGCGAGGCCAGCGGCGCGGACGCTCCGGGGCCGGCGGGTACGGACGCGCTGCCGAAGCTGCGGCATCTGCGGGGCTGCCCCACAGAGAGAGAGCTGTGCCAAGAGCAGCCCCTGCAGCCGGGTCAGGAGCATCTTCAGCAGCCCAGGGTTCTGTGTCCCTGCTCAGCCGCCACGGTCAGGCTAAGTGTGGCGATGGGAGCACCGAGATATCCCTCGGGTCCTGTAGTAGAGTTTTCTGCAGCTCCCAGGCAGCATCTTCTCTCGCAGTGGCATCAGCGCTGCAAAGCTCTGCAGCCTCTCACATTTACTGCCCGCGGGTTTTTAGCCACCTCCAGCAGAGGGGACAGCTTTGCGCAGGAAGTACCTCAGTGTAGCTCTGTGGCTCCCTCTCCCAAGGAAATGCAGCATGCACCACACATTTGTCTCACCTTCCACTGAAAATCCTCCTTTCCTGTCGTGATTCTTACTCAGCTGAGCCAGCACAGCTCAGTGCAACACTCTCAGGCAAGCAGGATGAGCAAAGGAGCTCTGATCCAGCTATGGCAGCTTCAGCCTGGTTTTGCAAAACCCTTCCTGGACAGATTAGGGTGCTCAGCTTTCACATCTCAGGTGCACCAGAGCAGCTGCACATCAGTTACACCAGAACATCAGCAACACAGTCTGTGTGCCATCCCGGGACACAAGCCTCCTCTCAGGACCATGGGCACAAAATCAACATCCCCAGCACTGCCTGGGGGCCACCTCTTGTCCTCAATGGCTGTGGTCCACACGACCTCTCTTGGCAATGCTGCATCCGTAAGCTGGGAGAGCCAAGGTCCCTACCAGGCTGCCTGCAGCACAGGTGAAGGTGGTGGCTGCAGCACTTTCTGCACCTTCCCCAGTGCACACCAGGGCCAACTCCCCTCGCTGGGAGATGTGTCATCTCTGGTCAAACCCTGGGATCCTTCTGTGGAGTCCCTTGCTCACACTGGGAACATCCTCAGCCATCACTAATCAAAGGGCACCACTGAGACCATCTCTGGGTCTAGAAACAAACCCACAAATCGCTGTGGTAGTTTAACCCTTTGGGGTATTAATACCAGAAAGGATGGGAAATATTCAGGTAATTAAGAGTTTTAAAATACAGTAAAATATAATGATAATGACAATAATAATAATAACGATGATGATAACAATTAAAAAATACATAACCAAGGTACCAAAGCCCCTCTTACAAGTCTTCAACACTGAGTTTAAAAAGACATCTTGGCCACTGCTGGTGACCAGCTCTACCAATCCCCCCTCCCCAAAGCCACAAGTTCTCCCAGGCATTGCAATGTTTGACAGAAGGATCGCAGAGCAGTTTGCACTAATTGCCCACTGTAAATACTCCATTATGTTCTCAGACAGCCAGGATCTCCCCAACAAATCGGCTGCCTTGCTCCTCTGCAATCAAGAAGCAAAGCATGCAGAACATCGCAATCTAAACAGGGCTCGCAGAGGGGCGCAGGGAGGAGGGGGAGCTGGCTCAGCCTGGCAGGTCCTGGAGCAAGAGCTGCCTTTGTTGGTGGTGGTTTGTTTTGCTTCTAATTTCCAGAGGGAAATTAATGTCAGGAAAATGTGGCACAAGCTTTCCAAGCTGGGGGAAACGCTGAAGGGGTCCGAAGAGAGCGTTGCAAAGGAAACAGCAAGGGGCTGGCTGTACTTACAGGTAAGCCGTGAGAGGGCTCAAGTTGGCAGGGACCTCTGAGAGCCCCAGCTCCGAGCAATCCACCGAGAGCATGATGCCATCCTCTTCACAGTGGCACTGGGGTGGGCACGAAGGTGCAGCACCTTGCTCTGCGGGCACCGCCTGAAAGCGGGCAGAGGAGGCCAGAATAAAGCCCCAGAAGAAGAGTTTGTCCATCCTCGCCTTGGCTGCAGCCCCTGGCACCGCCTGCTGTGCCGCCGGCTCGCTCCCGGCCCGGGGCTCGGCAGGATGCGGCGCAGCGATGCCGGTGCCGCCGCCGCGCATGCAGCGGGCAGGGTACCTCCCGCAGGTCCGAACGTGGCAAGGATGCAGCCAGGGAAGGGAGCTCATTGTTGAATGATCTTGGTTATTGGGTTTCAAGGGCTGGGCAGGGGCGTGAGACACTCCAATGGGAGGAGTTAAACTTTCTACTCTTTCCCTCTCTCTCTCTCTCTCTCTTCGAGCTGGCAGGAATTTAATTCAAAGGGAAGAAAAGGGAAAAAGAAAAAAAAAAAGAAGAAAGAAACCTCAACAAATAAAGACCTGTTCATAGCTGCGGGACCTGTGCTTGTTTTGTAACCCTGTGAGTGTGAGAGAGCAGGTCAGGGGAAGGCAGGGCTGGCTGCAGCAGGGCAGAGCAGTGCAAGCACGAGCACCCAACCAGCACTTCAAGGGCTCCAGATGCCGGGACGCTGAAAGGTAGCTCCAAATAAAGGACTCTGTGTCTGTGCTGCCTGCTAAACCCAGCTGCAGCTGGACAGTCAATGTGCAGCTGGGGAGAAGGCAGTGAGGAACTCCAGCAACCTGTTCCCTGCGTGCCTAGCGCAGCAGCTCTGTCCTCTGTGCCAGCCCTCATGAGCAGCCCCACTGCTACCCCCATGCATGGGGCAGGGGCTGGGTGGAGATGCAGGAGGATGGAGCAGGAGTGCCATGGTGCTGAAGTCAGTGGAAGACCCCTCCAGAGAGCTCTCCAGGACCATGGGGTATGGTGCTCCTGCAGCTGCCCTTCTTGCCAGAGTTCAGCCCAGAGCAGGCTCAGGGCTGTGTGAGCTGTGTCGCCAGGAGCCACAGGGCACTGGCACCAGCAGCAAGCTGCTGGTTTGCTCCAAGAGCTCTTTCTGATCTTGGGTCAAGTTCTAACCTCTTGGATCAGAGGTCAAAGTAGAGGAATAGTTGGAACTTGAAGCCATCCCACATGCAGCTCCATTGTGCAGGTTGCACCCAGCTCAGCCCAGGGTCCTGGAGCATCCTGAGACGTGGGATGTGCATCAGAGCAGATTTCTTGCTGCTCTGGTCTCAAGGAGCTACTGAGCCCTGGGGTAGCAAAAGGTAGCTGCCTAGAGAAAGGCACTGCGTGTGCAGTGGGGTCAGGCTGCCAGCTCTGTGTGACCTCTCTGCTCCTGCACTGGCTGTTGAGGGTCACTGTGATGCCCCTGGCTGGGCTGATTGCTGTTCCACAGCAGTGGGCTTCAGTGATAGAGACTGATTGTGACCCACAGCTTGAACCACACTGTTGGCCCTCTCTACAGGGCCATGTGTCCTGTGTGTTACAGGGGTGGCAGCTGAGCACAAGTCTCTCACACTGAAGAAAGCTTTAGGTGGATCTGGACCCCATTAGAGCCAGGGTGCTCCTCCCTCTGTCACTCCTTAAGCCACAGCTGCAGAAAGTGAATGGGACAGAGGAAAAAGGCCCCAAGTCTGGATGGCTGCAAAGCACCCCCAGAAAGTCACCCCTCTTGCTATGGCCATGCCATGGGAAGTGTCACACAGCTGAAGCACAGACAGGGAGATGGTTTTCATCACCCCACTTCCTCTGGGGGTGCTTTTCCTTCTGATAAAAGAGTTTCCTAATTTGTACTCCAGTTAGGGAGAACTCTCTGGGGTCAGGAAGGTGACCTGTGGAGTGGGAGACACAACTGACCTGGGATTGGGATGCCCTGAGGCCTTTTGAGTCAGAGAAACTCTTCCACAAACCCCTGCTGAAGATGGAGCGCAGGGTTTGGGGCTGATGCACAGGCTCTGAGGGCTCCTGTCCTGGGTGATGGAGGCTCTGAAACTGTTCCATTTGCAAAGTCCATTCAGGTCCTGCAGGTTCAGAACTGAAACCACAGCACTGCTTAAATCAGTGGAAACTGTCACGAAGAGCAGAGCAGCAGGGACTTTGCTCTGTGGGCAGAAATTGATCCAACTGGAATGCAGCTCCTCCATCAGGAACAGTGCTGGAGATGTCATTAATGAAATGTTTGTGATGTGTTTTGACAGCTCCAAAAGAAAACCACTTCTTGGTGGGGAGATGGGAAGTCCTCCTTGGAGAGAGCTTCTCCTCAGGTTCCTTTACACTCCAGCTCTGCTGTGAGGCTTCAGCATGGCCTGAAATGTCCAATTTGCTCCAACAGCAGCCAGTTTGGTGCCAGTCTGATGAAACCAACAGGCCTGTCTGCTCCTGCTTTTATCTGCAACCTCCCTGTCCCTCTCTCTCCAGCCTGAGCAGCCAGACAGCAACTGGATTGCAAGCTCCTGACAATTTCTCACTCAGTGACCTCTCCTTGAGGGCCCAAGGACCTGGCTGAGCAGGCTGCTGGCAGAGCTCCTGAAACACTCACCCTGAAAGCTGCCACCCTGCTGAAACACAGCCTCAGGAAGTCACCAGCTACAGTGATACTTTGCACAGTGGCTATGGAGACAGCCTGAGAGAGTTGGGGTTGTGCAGTCTGGAGAGGAGAAGGCTCTGAAGAGACCTCCTTGTGGCCTTCCAGGATCTGAAGGGAGCTACAAGAAAGCTGGGGAGGGACTTTTGAGGGTGTCAGGGAGTAATAGGACTGGAAAGCGGGGGGGGGGGGTGGGGGGGGGGGGGGGGGGGGGTGTGGAGCAAAACTAGAAGTGGGGAGATTCAGACTGGATGTTAGGAAGAAGTTCTTCCCCATGAGGGTGGTGAGAGACTGGAAGAGGTTGTCCAGGGAGGTGGTGGAAGCCTCATCCCTGGAGGTTTTTGCAGCCAGGCTGGAGGTGGCTGTGAGCAACCTGCTGTGGTGTGAGGTGTCCCTGCCCATGGCAGGGGGGTTGGAACTGGATGAGCCTTGAGGTCCCTTCCAACCCTGACAATTCTGTGATTCTATGAACTCAGCCTGAAACTGGAGGGCTTTGCTTGGTGTCTCTGACTTTTCTCTTTGGTTTTTATTCCAGCTCAGCTGTGGAGTTTCATTTCCATGCCTCATCTCTTTGAGACCTGCTAATAGATGTCAGCATGCAAAGTGCTCCCTCGGTCCAGCTATTGCTCCTGGCAAAAACAAGAGTCTGGACATCAGCTCCTTCAGACCCGAGAGTTTTGATGTTTCCATGGCAATGCTGGAATTTCTGAGTCCCTCTAGGGTGGAAGTGTCACTTTGCAGCCAGCTCTCACTGAACCTGCAGCCTCCTGCGAGCAGCGAGGGCAGCACTGTGCCCGTGGTGAGGCACCGGCGGCGCCAGCTCCAGCCCCGCGCTGGGGAGCTTCTGTTTTCCTATCCTCTAGCGCCAGGCTGTGGTCTGGAGAGATGAGGAGAGCGCTGCGGTGAGGGGGATGAGAGAGTTGCTGTGAGGAGGATGAGGAGAGAGTTGCAGTGAGGAGGATGAGGAGAGAGTTGCTGTGAGCTGAGCTCAGCCCAGCTGCTGGTGTGCTGTGGCTGCACCAGGTAGGCTCACAAGATGCTCTGTGCACCCCCAGCTCACACAGATCTGCTTCTAAAGGATGGAGTTGAGGCTCTGGGATCATAGAATCATTCGGTTGGCAAAGCCCTCTGAGCTCTTCCAGTCCAACACCAACCCCACCATGGCCACCAAACCATGGCCCCAAGTGCCATGGCCACACCTTGCTTGGACACCTCCAGCCATGGGGACTCCACCACCTCCCTGGGCAGCCTCTTCCAATCCCTGACCACTCCTGCAGCACTGAAATTTTTCCTCCTCTCCAACCTAACCCTTCCCTGGCACAATTTCAGGCCATTTCCTCTCCTTCTATCACCTGAGACTAGGGAGCAGAGCCCAACCCCCACCTGCCTCATGAGAAGCTCTCTTAATCTTCTTTTCTCCAGACTAAACAAACCCCAGCTCCCTCAGCTGCTCCTCCCCAGCTCCCTCAGCTGCTCCTCCCCAGCCCTGCTCTCCAGACCCTTCCCCACCTTTATTGCCCTTCTCTGGACCTCCTCCAGCCCTCAATGTCCTTCTTGGAGTCAGGGGCCCTAAACTGAACTCCGTACTCCAGCTGTGGCCTCCCCAGTGCCCAGCACAGGGGCACAATCCCTGCCCTGCTCCCGCTGCCCACACCATTGCTGATCCAGGCCAGGCTGCTGTTGGCCTTCTTGCCCACCTGGGCACATCTTGGTTCATGTTCAGGTGGCCATCACCCAGCACCCCTAGGTCCTTTTCTGCTGGGCAGTTTGCAGCCACTCTGCCCCAAGCCTGGAGCCTCCACAGGGTGGTTGTGACCCAAGAGCAGCACCCAGCCCTTGGCCTTCATACAAAGTGGCCTCAGCCCTGCCAGCCAGCCTGGACACCTCTCTCTGCAGAGCCTTCCTGCCTTCCAGCAGCTCAACACCCACAGCCTGTCCCTCAAGCACCTGACAGAAAGAGGTCAGGTTGGTTCATGAACCTGTGCTGGCTGGGCCTGATCCTGCATTACCATGTGTGTGCCATGTGGACACACTCAAGATGAACTGCTCAAAATATTTCCTGGTACTGGGGTCAGGCTGACAGGTCTGGAGCTGCCCAACCCTCCTTCCAAGAGTAGATGGCTGTCACACAGACAAGCCTTCAGTCAAGACCTCCAGGGACCTCCCCTGTTAACCTGGACTGCTGAGAGATGATGGAGAGTGGCCTGGCAAGCTCCCCCACCAGACCCCTCCACACTCCTGGGTGGATCCCATCTGGACCCAGAGATTTTGAAGTGTCCACGTGGCCTAGCAGGTCCTCAGCTGCCTCCTCCTGGATGGTGGAGCTTCTGCTCTCCATCCCTGTCTTGCACTTTACAGAGCTGAATATCCTGAGCACAACTGAGCTGAGTGTGCTGAGCACAACTGAGCTGAGTGTGCTGAGCATAAGTGACCTGAGTGTGCTGAGCATAACTGAGCTTAGTGTGCTGAGCACAACTGAGCTGAGTGTGCTGAGCATAACTGAGCTTAGTGTGCTGAGCATAACTGAGCTTAGTGTGCTGAGCACAACTGAGCTGAGTGTGCTGAGCATAACTGAGCTGAGTGTGCTGAGCATAACTGAGCTTAGTGTGCTGAGCATAACTGAGCTGAGTGTGCTGAGCACAACTGAGCTGAGTGTGCTGAGCACAACTGAGCTGAGTGTGCTGAGCATAACTGAGCTTAGTGTGCTGAGCATAACTGAGCTGAGTGTGCTGAGCACAACTGAGCTGAGTGTGCTGAGCATAACTGAGCTGAGTGTGCTGAGCATAACTGAGCTGAGTGTGCTGAGCATAACTGAGCTTAGTGTGCTGAGCATAACTGAGCTGAGTGTGCTGAGCACAACTGAGCTTAGTGTGCTGAGCACAACTGAGCTGAGTGTGCTGAGCATAACTGAGCTTAGTGTGCTGAGCATAACTGAGCTGAGTGTGCTGAGCACAACTGAGCTGAGTGTGCTGAGCACAACTGAGCTGAGTGTGCTGAGCATAACTGAGCTTAGTGTGCTGAGCACAACTGAGCTGAGTGTGCTGAGCACAACTGAGCTTAGTGTGCTGAGCACAACTGAGCTGAGTGTGCTGATCACAACTGAGCTGAGTGTGCTGAGCATAACTGAGCTGAGTGTGCTGAGCACAACTGAGCTGAGTGTGCTGAGCATAACTGAGCTGAGTGTGCTGAGCATAACTGAGCTGAGTGTGCTGAGCATAACTGAGCTTAGTGTGCTGAGCATAACTGAGCTGAGTGTGCTGAGCACAACTGAGCTGAGTGTGCTGAGCATAACTGAGCTGAGTGTGCTGAGCAAAACTGAGCTGAGTGTGCTGAGCACAACTGAGCTGAGTGTGCTGAGCACAACTGGGATGAGTGTGCTGAGCACAACTGAGCTGAGTGTGCTGAGCACAACTGAGCATAGTGTGCTGAGCATAAATGAGCTGAGTGTGCTGAGCACAAATGAGCTGAGTGTGCTGAGCATAACTGAGCTGAGCGTGCTGAGCACAACTGAGCTGAGTGTGCTGAGCATAACTGAGCTGAGTGTGCTGAGCAAAACTGAGCTGAGTGTGCTGAGCACAACTGAGCTGAGTGTGCTGAGCACAACTGAGCTGAGTGTGCTGAGCACAACTGAGCTGAGTGTGCTGAGCAAAACTGAGCTGAGTGTGCTGAGCACAACTGAGCTGAGTGTGCTGAGCACAACTGAGCTGAGTGTGCTGAGCACAACTGAGCTGAGTGTGCTGAGCATAACTGAGCTGAGTGTGCTGAGCATAACTGAGCTGAGTGTGCTGAGCACAACTGAGCTGAGTGTGCTGAGCACAACTGAGCTTAGTGTGCTGAGCACAACTGAGCTGAGTGTGCTGAGCACAACTGAGCTGAGTGTGCTGAGCATAACTGAGCTGAGTGTGCTGAGCAAAACTGAGCTGAGTGTGCTGAGCACAACTGAGCTGAGTGTGCTGAGCACAACTGGGATGAGTATGCTGAGCACAACTGAGCTGAGTGTGCTGAGCAAAACTGAGCTGAGTGTGCTGAGCATAACTGAGCTGAGTGTGCTGAGCACAACTGAGCTGAGTGTGCTGAGCACAACTGAGCTGAGTGTGCTGAGCACAACTGAGCTGAGTGTGCTGAGCACAACTGAGCTGAGTGTGCTGAGCACAACTGGGATGAGTGTGCTGAGCAAAACTGAGCTGACCCTGCAGAGCACAACTGAGTTGAGTGTGCTGAGCACAACTGAGCTGAGTGTGCTGAGCATAACTGAGCTGAGTGTGCTGAGCATAACTGAGCTGAGTGTGCTGAGCACAACTGAGCTGAGTGTGCTGAGCATAACTGAGCTGAGTGTGCTGAGCACAACTGAGCTGAGTGTGCTGAGCACAACTGAGCTGAGTGTGCTGAGCATAACTGAGCTGAGTGTGCTGAGCATAACTGAGCTGAGTGTGCTGAGCACAACTGAGCTGAGTGTGCTGAGCATAACTGAGCTGAGTGTGCTGAGCACAACTGAGCTGAGTGTGCTGAGCATAACTGAGCTGAGTGTGCTGAGCACAACTGAGCTGAGCGTGCTGAGCACAACTGAGCTGAGCGTGCTGAGCACAACTGAGCTGAGTGTGCTGAGCACAACTGGGATGAGTGTGCTGAGCACAACTGAGCTGAGTGTGCTGAGCATAACTGAGCTGAGTGTGCTGAGCATAACTGAGCTGAGTGTGCTGAGCACAACTGAGCTGAGTGTGCTGAGCACAACTGAGCTGAGCGTGCTGAGCACAACTGAGCTGAGTGTGCTGAGCACAACTGAGCTGAGTGTGCTGAGCACAACTGAGCTGAGTGTGCTGAGCACAACTGGGATGAGTGTGCTGAGCACAACTGAGCTGAGTGTGCTGAGCAAAACTGAGCTGAGTGTGCTGAGCACAACTGAGCTGAGTGTGCTGAGCACAACTGGGATGAGTGTGCTGAGCACAACTGAGCTGAGTGTGCTGAGCACAACTGAGCTGAGTGTGCTGAGCATAACTGAGCTGAGTGTGCTGAGCACAACTGACCTGAGTGTGCTGAGCACAACTGGGATGAGTGTGCTGAGCACAACTGAGCTGAGTGTGCTGAGCACAACTGAGCTGAGTGTGCTGAGCACAACTGGGATGAGTGTGCTGAGCACAACTGAGCTGAGTGTGCTGAGCAAAACTGAGCTGAGTGTGCTGAGCATAACTGAGCTGAGTGTGCTGAGCACAACTGAGCTGAGTGTGCTGAACATAACTGAGCTGAGTGTGCTGAGCAAAACTGAGCTGAGTGTGCTGAGCCTAACTGAGCTGAGTGTGCTGAGCATAACTGAGCTGAGTGTGCTGAGCACAACTGGGATGAGTGTGCTGAGCACAACTGAGCTGAGTGTGCTGAGCATAACTGAGCTGAGTGTGCTGAGCACAACTGAGCTGAGTGTGCTGAGCAAAACTGAGCTGAGTGTGCTGAGCATAACTGAGCTGAGTGTGCTGAGCAAAACTGAGTGTGTTGAGCACAACTAAGCTGAGTGTGCTGAGCAAAACTGAGTGTGCTGAGCACAACTGAGCTGAGTGTGCTGAGTACAACTGAGCTGAGTGTGCTGAGCATAACTGAGCTGAGTGTGCTGAGCACAACTGAGCTGAGTGTGCTGAGCATAACTGAGCTGAGTGTGCTGAGCATAACTGAGCTGAGTGTGCTGAGCACAACTGAGCTGAGTGTGCTGAGCACAACTGAGCTGAGTGTGCTGAGCATAACTGAGCTGAGTGTGCTGAGCATAACTGAGCTGAGTGTGCTGAGCACAACTGAGCTGAGTGTGCTGAGCATAACTGAGCTGAGTGTGCTGAGCATAACTGAGCTGAGTGTGCTGAGCAGAACTGAGCTGAGTGTGCTGAGCATAACTGAGCTGAGTGTGCTGAGCATAACTGAGCTTAGTGTGCTGAGCATAACTGAGCTGAGTGTGCTGAGCATAACTGAGCTGAGTGTGCTGAGCACAACTGAGCTGAGTGTGCTGAGTACAACTGAGCTGAGTGTGCTGAGCACAACTGGGATGAGTGTGCTGAGCACAACTGAGCTGAGTGTGCTGAGCATAACTGAGCTGAGTGTGCTGAGCATAACTGAGCTGAGTGTGCTGAGCAAAACTGAGTGTGCTGAGCACAACTGAGCTGAGTGTGCTGAGCATAACTGAGCTGAGTGTGCTGAGCACAACTGAGCTGAGTGTGCTGAGCATAACTGAGCTGAGTGTGCTGAGCACAACTGAGCTGAGTGTGCTGAGCACAACTGAGTGTGCTGAGCACAACTGAGCTGAGTGTGCTGAGTACAACTGAGCTGAGTGTGCTGAGCACAACTGGGATGAGTGTGCTGAGCACAACTGAGCTGAGTGTGCTGAGCACAACTGAGCTGAGTGTGCTGAGCAAAACTGAGATGAGTGTGCTGAGCACAACTGAGCTGAGTGTGCTGAGCACAACTGGGATGAGTGTGCTGAGCCTAACTGAGCTGAGTGTGCTGAGCATAACTGAGCTGAGTGTGCTGAGCACAACTGAGGTGACCCTGCAGAGCACAACTGAGTTGAGTGTGCTGAGCCTAACTGAGCTGAGTGTGCTGAGCATAACTGAGCTGAGTGTGCTGAGCAAAACTGAGCTGAGTGTGCTGAGCATAACTGAGCTGAGTGTGCTGAGCACAACTGAGCTGAGTGTGCTGAGCACAACTGAGCTGAGTGTGCTGAGCAAAACTGAGCTGAGTGTGCTGAGCACAACTGAGCTGAGTGTGCTGAGAAAACTGAGCTGAGTGTGCTGAGCATAACTGAGCTGAGTGTGCTGAGCACAACTGAGCTGAGTGTGCTGAGCACAACTAAGCTGAGTGTGCTGAGGAAAACTGAGCTGAGTGTGCTGAGCACAACTGAGCTGAGTGTGCTGAGCAAAACTGAGTGTGCTGAGCAGAACTGAGCTGAGTGTGCTGAGCACAACTGAGCTGAGTGTGCTGAGCACAACTGAGCTGAGTGTGCTGAGCACATCTGACTTGAGTGTGCTGAGCAAAACTGAGCTGAGTGTGCTGAGCATAACTGAGCTGAGTGTGCTGAGCACAACTGACCTGAGTGTGCTGAGCACATCTGACTTGAGTGTGCTGAGCAAAACTGAGTGTGCTGAGCACAACTGATCTGAGTGTGCTGAGGACAACTGAGGTGACCCTGCAGAGCACAACTGAGCTGAGTGTGCTGAGCATAACTGAGCTGAGTGCCCTGAGCAATACTCGGCTGAGAACTGAAGACGAAAGCAACACATGCATCCAGCACTTCATCCTTGTTCTTATCCTTGGTGGCAGTGCTCCCAGCCACATCCC
The DNA here is from genome assembly GCF_027791375.1 of Indicator indicator. Taxonomy (NCBI): domain Eukaryota; kingdom Metazoa; phylum Chordata; class Aves; order Piciformes; family Indicatoridae; genus Indicator; species Indicator indicator. Next base: position 4,510,820 of record NC_072044.1, on the reverse strand, counting down.
ACAAAGGATGGAGATGCTCCTTGGCTCTTTTTGTTGCTAATGGATTTATAAAAGCACTTCTTGTTACTTCTTTCATGGCCAGGCCGAGTTCCAGCCGGGCTTTTGCCTTTCTCATTTTGTCTCTGACAACCTGAGGAGATCTCTGCTCTCTTCTGGTGTTGTCTTCCCCCTCTTCCAAAGGTGGTCACCTGTCCTCCCTTTCATGAGTCCCAGCAGAAGCTCCCTGTTCAGCCAGCCTCGTTCCCTTACAGCACATGTGGACTCCTGTGCCTCCAAGAGCTCCTTTTGGAGAACATCCTCCTGCCTGCCTGGAACCTTCTGCCCTTTAGGAGTCTCTCCAAAGGGACTCTCTCAACCCGTCTCCTGAACAGACTAAAGTCTGCCCTCCATGGCAGTGGTTTTGTTGATCCTCTCCCTTTCCTTCACCAACAATCAAGAACTCTGCCATGTTGCAGTCACTAAGCCCGAGACAGCCTCCAAGCATCACATCTCCCTCCAGTCCTTCTCTGTTAGTCAACTGCAGGTGAAGTGAGGCAGCTCCCCTGGGGGGATCCCTGACCATCTGTGTCAGGAGGTTCTCCTCCACTCTCTCCAGGAACCTCCTGGGCTGTTTCCTCCCTGCTCTATTGTATTTCCAGCAGATGCCTGATGAGCTGAAGTCCCCCAGGAGAACAAGGGCCAGCAACTGTGGGACTTCTGCTTCATCTGCCTCTTCATCCTGGTTGTGTGGTATGAAACAGACTCCCAGTCTTGTTGGCCTCCCCTCTCTCCTTACCCATGAGCACTGGACCTCATCATCACCACTCCTGAGGTTCAGGCAATCCAAACCCTCCCTGCCATGCAGGCCCACCCCACTGCCTCTCCTTCCCTGCTCTCTTCTGGAGAGCTCAAAGGCCTCTGTGGCAGCTGCAGCCACAAGAGTCATCCACCACAGTCTGTGTGGCAGCTCTAACTCCAGCTTCCAGCTGCTCCTGTTGGCTGCCAGTGTTGCCCACTGATGCAGATGCACTTGAGCTGGGCTGTCCATCTCCACACTGACTGTGCTGCCCCTGGGCTCCTCCCTGGTGAGCCTGGCTTGACCCCTTCCCTGTCTGGCCCTGCTTTGAAGCCCTCTCCATGAGCTTCACCAGCTCAAGGGTGAGAATCCTTTACCCCTGGGAGAGCTGAGCTCCTTCTGTCAGCAGCAGCCCTGGTGCTGTGCAGACCTCCCCCAACCCAACCAGCCCAAGCTCCCTGGCTGGCAGCAGCCTCTGAGCCACCTGTTCCTTGGGGCTGTTCTGCTGCTTCCTATGTTCCCAGCAAAGCTGCCCCTGTGCAGTGGTGGGAGTTGGTGGGCAGTGCTGTGCTCTTGCTCCTGCCGGGGTGCTGGCAGTGCCCTGGGCACCCAGGCAGGGACCTTCCCAAGCTCTGAGGCAGGCTGTGCTGGCTGAGGAAAAATGCTGGAGGCTGTTTCTATCCTCAGCATGTGCCAGACCTGGGGGCCCTGGAACAAACCCACGATGGTGTCTCCTGTCCTGCTCCCATGGGGCAACTTTCTGCTTTCTTTTCATTCCCTTCCAGAGTTTAGAGGGCTCAAGATTATCCCAGCAGAGTCCCATTCTGGCTGTTGATCTCCAAGCACAAGTAGTCCCTGCTGCTCTGGGAGGACACTCTGCTGGTTTTCACTGCCAGGCTGACTCCACTGTGCCACAACCTGGAGAGGCAAAGCCTCCAGAGGGCATGAGGGGAAGGATGAGATGCAGAGTCCCAGGTGGCCCCACAGAGGAAAAAACCAAAACATCACCAAGGCTGGACTGTGTGTGGAGGGCACAAACTCATCCACCTCCTGTGTCACACCTCTGTGGAAGGAACACTCACTCTTGGACAGTGATGTCTAAGCGAAGCCCTCCAGACATTCTCACTGTCCCTGACTCCTCCTGAAGCTGCTCCTCCAGGTTCTGGGAAGAGCAGAATGCAGCCCAAACCAGGAGGGAAGCTCTGTTAGGTGAAGCAGAGCCTTGGCTCAGGCTGCCACATGCCTGAAGGCTTCCCAGCTGGTCAGGGAGCCAAAGCCATGGCAAGCCTGGCACATGCAAGGGCAGAGTGCTGAAGAGGGAACCTCAGCCCTGGTGCTCCTTGGCTGTCCCAGGAGGAGTTCCCCTTCCAGTCCTGACTTGCCTTGTAGCTGATGATGCTGGAGATCCTGAGGGGCAGTAAGCTGCTGTCCTGCTGCTCCTGGTGCTGGTACAGCTCCAGTGGAGGAGACAGTGAGCAGCCAGCACCCCCACAGCATGGCCACAGCCAAGGCAGCCACAGCCTGGTGCCAGGCAGCTGATACCATGAGGTGTCCAGCTTGGGATGTGGCAGGGTGCCAAGGGATCCCTGTGGTGTGAGCAGTGCCCTGACAGTGCTGTGCAGCTGCTGGACTCCATGTGCCCTGGAGGCAGCAGGGGACAGAGGAGAGCCTAAGGGCAGAGGGTCAGCACTGGTGACTGGAGAAGCTGTTGGATCAAGGAGCTCAAGGAGCTGTAGTGTCCCAGCAGCCACCAGCAGGCTGTGGGTCCCCAGGGGATTTGGGGGTTGGGTGCTTTGCTCTCCTGTCCCTTGGAAATGGTAGCCCAGCCTGGCCTGCTCTGGCAGCTAGAGGAAAGGGGGTGGGGAGAGAGGTCCAGATGGCCTTGCTCATCTCTCGGGTCCTGACCTCTGCATGGAGGCGGATGGAGGAGGGTGGCAGCTGGATGCTGCCAGAGTGGAGCAGGCTCAGTCTGAGCCCAGCACAGCAGGGCCCAGAGCCCACTGGGCAGCCTGGGCTGCAGGCTGCTTTTGTTTGACTGTTTTGTTCTCTCTCTCCCCCTCTGGCTTTCATGGCTCTGAGCTGCAGGGCTGGAAAATTTTTCATCCAAACCACAGCTCGCACGACAGCCTCTGGAAGCAGCTGTGGCTGCAGCCTCCAGTGCAGCAGTGGGTGGGAGGTTGTAAATTCATCATCATCACCAGGCTGTGAGACAGAGCAGTGTGGCTCCGCCACAGCCACCCCAAACCGCTGCCTGGAATCTGCTGTTCAGTTGCTCTGACACATTCCTGCCCTATGGCAGTCCCACTGGGGAGGAGCTGCTTCCATACCTGCCAGAGCAGCTGCAGATGGCAGCAGGATCCCCTCTGCTGCTGCTCTGCTGGAAGCTGTGCTGTGTTCTGCTCTGCTGTGTGGTGCTGTGCCATGCTGTGCAGTGCTGTGTTCTGCTGTGCAGTGCAGTGCTGTGCCATGCTGTGCAGTGCTCTGCTGGAAGCTGTGCTGTGTTCTGCTGTGCAGTGCAGTGCTGTGCCATGACGTGCAGTGCTCTGCTGTGCTCTGCTGGAAGCTGTGCTGTGTTCTGCTCTGCTGTGCAGTGCTGTGTTCTGCTGTGCAGTGCTGTGCTGTGCAGTGCAGTACAGTGCTGTGTGGTCCCTTGCTCCTGGACTTGTGACAGCTCTGCAGACATCAACAAGCTCCCCTCCCCTCCCCTCCTCCCCCCACCCCTCCCTTGCTTCCTCATGACCAGGAGCCAACCTCTGTGCCTTGAGCCTCCGGCTGCTGCTCCAGTCCTGCCTCTGTGTGGCTGTGCCCTGTTCTGGGGGCTGCCAGCTCTGTGCAGGGACACACAGAGACCAGAAGCAGCAAGTTCCCAAGGGGCTGTAGGAAGATCCTGGGGCAGCAGCACATCTGGCAAGGGAGGTGGACAGGGATGTGCTGACCTGAGCCCTGCTGGGGTGAGAAGTGGGATGGGGCAGGTGCCAGCAGAGCTCAGCCCCCACCTTGCTCAGACAACTCCAGTATCTCCCTGCTGGTGCTGCTGGACACAGCCTGTGAGCCTCCTTCACTCTGCATGGCTCAGCATCCTTGCTGCTGGCCACAGTTGTGTCCCAAAGGTGTGAGCAGGTGGCAGCTTTAGCCTGGTGCCCAGCAGGCTGCTGCTCAGTGTGCAGGCTCCTCTGAGCCACCAGCTGCATCCCTGTGTGTCCAGCATGGGCTGGGATGTGTGGAGCGCCCAGTGCTTGGTCTCAGAGGCTTTCAAGAACATCCATGAAGTTCCCTGCCCTGCAAAGTGGTGCCAGTGAAGATGTGAAGGAGGATCCATTGTGTGTCGGTGTGAGCTGAAATTCCCCCCCCCCACCGACAATAACCAGGCTAGCTCAGTCTGGAAGCAAATGAAGGCTGTATTTACAAGCAGAGTCTAAAATCTACAATGAAATGCAATGAATATGTACAAATATACAAAATTCACAACATTCACAAATATATACAATCAACAGAAAAAGCACAATCGATCTCCCTTTGCTTCCCCCCAAGGGGACCCTCCCAAAGGGGCCTCCCTCTCCCAGGAGCTTCCCCCCAGACCCCCCTGGACAGAGAAGCAGAGTTAGTTAAGCAGAAAGTTGTTAACTTAGCTGCCAAGGTCAGTACGTGTTATCTTCAGCCAGAAGAGAAGAAGAAACAGCAGCCAGACAGCCCAGCAACTGCCCCCACTGCAGAACGCAGAATGTGCCGAATGCCTACTTTGTTTTGGGTAATTGTTCTTAAACATTTCTATCTATCCAATGGAAGTGTTTAGAACAATCGTTATTTTGCCTTCTTACACCCAATAGTGACTTATTTACATTCTTTCACTTTCTCTGTTCTGAACTTTGCAAGGAAAAATTAAAAAGACAGTTTCAAACCATCACACCCTTTTTTCCTGCCTCGTCTGCTCGAGAGGATTTTCTGCTGCTGTTGCTGTCTCCTGCACCGGACCACGTGGCTGGGGCCCTTTCTCTCTCTCAGCTGAATCCACCGACATCCAGGGGAACACAAGGCCATCCAGGCTTGGTTTTGTATATTTTTCTTCCCACTTACCCTCATCCCTCACCTTTGTGAACCCCCCCTGTTACTGAGATATATATATATATATATATATATATGTAAAAAATTTTTTTTCCTTTCCCTTTTGTGAAAAAGAAAAAAAATTTACTCCTCCTACTTCCAAACCGACTTCAGAATATTTCTTTCACAAGTTTTTTTTTTTTTTCCCCTCTCTTCTTCTTCTCTCTCTCTCCACCCTGCCAAGAAAAAAAAGGGAGAAGGGCTGGGGGAGGAATTTATATCTATTATCATTTGAGCTCCTAAACTCAGAGCTCAAACCACCACAAGCCTTTTGCAGCTCCCTTCAGGTACTGGAATGTTGCTCTAAGGTCTCCCTGCAGCCTTCTCTTCTCCAGCCCCGTGACCATCTTCATGGTCTCCTCTGGACTTTCTCCATCAGGTCCATGCCCTTCTTGTGTTGAGGGTTCCAGAGCTGGATGCAGTGCTTTAGGTGAGGTCTCACAGAGGGGCAGGATCCTCTCTCTCTACCTCTGCCCCCACTGTTTTGGATGCAGCCCAGGCTGCCCTTGGCCTTCTGTGCTGCAAGCTCACACTGCCTGCTTCTGGCCAGCTTCTCATCCACCTGCACCCCCAAGTCCTTTTCCTCAGGGTTGCTTTCCATCACCTCCTCCTCCCCCAGGCTGCACAAAGCCCTGAAGCCAGCAGGCTTGCTGTGGGCACAGGGGCAAGCAGCAGCTTCTGCCCAGGGAGGCATCACAAATCCACCTCTGAGTGCCACAGGCCTGCCTGGTGCTGAGAGCATTCACAGCTCCTCCTGCAGGGCTCTTGCCATGCTGGCTTCCAGCCAGAGGCAGCAATGCCACAAATCACTGCAGGGTCACTTGCAGAGGCTGAGCAGTGAGGGACTGGGACAAAGATGTAGTCAGATGTGGCAGGGTGGAGCAGGTGCCCTCTAAGGTCCCTTCCAACCTAAGCCACTCCATGATTCTAGAGTTTCAAAGAGCAACTGGAGTGATGACAACCCAGGCCAAGCGTGTTCCTGGACAACTCAGGATGCCCTGCCCTGTGGTGAAGGCAGCATGGCAGAGTGCCCAGGGTGGGGGGAGCTGCCCCAGGTGGGGCTAAGGCTCTGCACCATCCTGGCTTCCTTTTGCCCATGAGAGCTGCAGCTTGGAGATGGCAGCAGAGGAGAAAACTGAGGGAAGGGGAGGGTGGCAGAGGGCACTAAGGAGCAGAGGAGCTGTGTCTGCAGTGTGGAAGATTCACTGGAGAGGCTGCTCCTGCCCAGCTGAGCACCCCCTGTGGCTAGGTGGGCAATGGGGGCAAGGGACAAGAGGCAGGCTCCCACCCCTGGCTGGCAGCTGCACTGCACTTGTGGGTGGTGGGCACCAGAGCTCGGTAGTCACAGCAACTGCCAGAGAGAGTTGCTCAGCAGCATGGAGCCCAACTGCAGCTGAGGCATCACACCCATGCCAGGCTGCCCTTGGTGTCCCACTCTGGGGGCAGAGAGCAGGAGAGGAAGGGGGAGAAGCTGTTTGTGCAGCACAGGGGCAGCAGGATGAGTGACCAGCTCAGACCCACCCAGAGCAGCTCTGGGCACCTCCTCATCAGAGCTGCTGTGTCTCCTCACCTGGATTCAGGAGAGCTCCTGCAGGGCATGGTGTGGTGGGCAGCAGTGTGGGCAGGACTGGCACAGGGTGTTGCTCTGAGACTGTGCCTTGCATTTATGCTGCCTGAAGGGCTGGAGGAGGGTAAATGGGCTCCCAGCTGCAGGAACACACTCCTGCCATCATCTGCTTGTCTCAGACTCCTCCTGACCTGCACCTGGAGCTCAACCAAGGCCCTGCTTGCAGCTGCAGTTGTGCATGGCCCTGCCTGCATGCAGAGCAGTGGTGTCTCCTTGAGGGGCTGCATGGACAGCCTGAGTGCTGGGGCAGCAGCCAGTGCCCTGCAGTGAGCCAGGGGGAATGCCAGCTGCTTGCCAGCATGTCAGCTGTGCCAGGTGGTTTTGTCCTGATCCTTGGCTCCTGGGAGCCAGCAGGTTCAGCAGAAAATGCCTCATGCAGACAGGGGTGGGCTGGAGGTCACTGCAGAAGTGCTGCAGAAGATGCTGAGTGCCATGGGGTGCAGTATTTGGAGTGCCCAAGGGCAGCCCCAGTGCTGTGTGGCATGGCTGAGGCTCCCCCACAGCCACCCTCAGGCACACTCTCCCCTAGGGCTGTTTATTGTTTGTACCTAAGAGTGATCTACCAGCAGCTGCCACCATGCCCAGTGCCCACGGGCACCACGGTGCCCAGAGCTCCTGGCAGACCTCAGCCAGGTCTGTCCAGGAATGAGTCCAAGGCTGCCCCTTCTGTGCTGGGGGGCAAGGGCACTGTGGATCCCTGCAGCCAGGGCTGCAGAAGGGGTCACAAAGCTTCCAGGCACCAGGAACCCTAGGAGATGGCCAAAGCAGGGGAGTCTCCTGCCAAGCCCCAGGCTGTGCCCACTCAGGGCTGCAGCAGTGCCCCCACGTTGCTGTTGCCACTGTGACATTGGTGACAGTGCCAGGCTAAGTCCTCTCTTGCTGCAGGGCCTGCTCTGTGCCAGGAGCCCCATGGTGCTCTCAGTCCAGCTCTGGCTCTGGCAGGACCCCTCAGAGGCGGCTGGCAGGATGGTGCCAGGAGGTGCTGAGGCTGTCAGGGCTGTTTGTGAGCAATGATGTCCTGGACACAGCTGTAGAGGGACACATACTGCTCCTGTGGGAGAGAAAGAGGAGTCTGGAGTCAGGCAGGGAGCTCCTGCTGGCAGACCCAGCCCTGCAATTTGCCTTAAGAGCTCCTAATTAACTACCAGGGTCTGAGGAGAGCTGTGCCAAGTGCTCCACTCTTGCCCTGTGCCACCAGCGTTGCCCAGAAAGGAAGAATCAGGCCTGGAGCTGTAGTTGCACAGTGTTTGTTTGCTGCTGCTTCATCAGCCCTGTGGTGGGGCTGAGAGGGACATCAGCACCTGAGCAGGGGAGGCACAGTGGCACCCAACATCCTCAGAGGGCTGCCAGCTTTGGGGGTGCCACAGCACTGGCAAGACCAAAGAGCAGCTCCAGAAAGGCTGCAGGGCTCTGAGTGGGGACAGCTCTGCCCTGCTGGAGTGCATAGAGTCTGCAGAGTCCTGAGGAGACTTCAGGAGCAGCAGTTTCCCTTGGAGCAGAAGAGCCCTGGAGCAGGAGTTTCCCTTGGTGGAACCTCAGGCAGGAGCTGAGAGTGGATCAGGGGAGGTCTCTGCAAGCTCCCAGAGGCAGACAGAAAGATCTGAGTGGGTTTAGCCCAGCTGCATTGTTTCTCTATTTTTAAGATCCCTAAAATGCTTCAACGCGGGCCCAGAGGTCCCACGGCTGCTGTGGGTTTGGCAGAAGGCTCTGCCCAGGCTCCCAGGCTGCTGCAGAACGATGCCAGGCTGCAGAACGATGCCAGGCTGCAGAGCAGCCACGAGCAGGCACCGCGGCAGGACCCCGGCACAGCCACCGAGGGCAAAGGTGCCTGAGACTGCACCAAGCCCCAGGCTGCACCGAGCCCCAGGCTGCACCGAGCCCCAGGCTGCTGAGGGCTGAGCTGAGATCACATGGAGGCAGCACAGGGGATTAGGGAGCTGGCAGAGGCCTCCCAGCAGCTCACTCATGAGCTGGGAGTCACCAGGAGCTGCTGCTGGGGTCAGCCCCACTGCAGGCTGAGAAAGCAGAGAGCATGGCTGAGGGGTCAGGGTACCAGGGGGCACACAGAGCACAGCCTGGCTGAGGGGTCAGGGTAGCAGTGGGGGTTCTTAGTGAGCCTGGCCTGGTTGGGAAGCCCAGAGTGAAAGGTGGGAATTGCCTGAGGGCTGCCCTCATTGCTGGGGATAAAGATGTGCAGGGCTGGAGCCAGGCTGTGCTCAGGGATGGCCAAGGACAGCACAAGGGGCACTGGGGGCAAGCTGGAGCAGAGAAGGTGCCAGGGGAACAGAAGGGAAAACTTTGTCCCTGTGAGGGTGGCAGAGCCTGGAGCAGGCTGCCCAGAGAGGTTGTGGAGTCTCCTGCTCTAGAGACTTTCCAGCCCCACCTGGATGTGTTCTGTGTGCCCTGCCCTGGGTGACCCTGCTCTGGCAGGGGCTTGGACTGGATGAGCTCCAGAGGTCCCTTCCAACCCCTAACATTCTGTGCTTCTGTGACTTCAGACTGGGCACACTCAGCACAGGGCCAAATGCCAGAGCTCCTCCCCTGGGACCTGGCCTGGAGCTGCAGGTGCTCAGACTGCTGCCAGTTATCCATGGACAGCCCCCAGAGGTTCACCTTCCCCCTTGCTGGGCTGCTATCCCCTCAGAACAGCAGTCAGTGTCCCCAGCACGACAGCAGCATGTCCCCATCAGAGACAGAGGGGCCCTGGCAAGCCCCTGAAGTGCTGGAGGAGGCTGGCAGGGGCATGGGGCTGGAGGGCAGCCCTGCCTGTCCCTCCCTGGCTGGGCTGGGAGCAGACCCAGCCCTACTCACGCCAAGGAGGGGAGGCAGCTGCCACTGCTGGCCCCCTCTGAGGGGCAGCAGCCTTGGCTGGCTGCTGCTGTGCCTGCATGGGGAGGGCTCTGGGCTCTGACCACTGCTGGAGCACCAAGGGGCTCTGGGGCCGAGGCAGGGCCAGTCGGTGCCCTGCCTGCCTCCAGCTGCCCCTGTGCCCATGGATCACACCCACCAGGATTGTGATGAGCTGCTTGCATGTGGCCCTGCAGCTGGGGAGCCCTGGGGACATCTGCCCCAGCTCTGCTGTCCCCTGTGGAGATGGTTTCCAGGGATGCTGCACCAGCTCCTTCTCAGCAAATGGAAGTGCTCTCCAGAGGGCATCTGTGCTGCCATGCCCATCAGGACTGGCACACAGGAGGCCTGTGAGTCTGGGCTGGCAGGGCACAGCTGTGGCATCACCAGACAGTGCAGAGCAGCTGGAGGGTGGCAGCCCCTGCAGATCTGGCAGCAGGCAGAGGCTGGAGCAGGCCCTGGGCATGGGGATGTGGCAGGGAAAAGCAGCAGAGAGAGGGAAATGCAGCAGGTTCTGGGTGCCCAGCTGGCATCCAGGAGCTGGTGAGGGGGCAGGTTTGTCATGCAGGAGGAAACCAGAGGCTTCCTGCTCTCCAGGGCAGGATGGGAAGTGTGCCTTGCCTTCAATGTGGGTTCAGGAGCAACCTAACCTCTGACTCCAGAGCTGAGGAGCTGGGAAGCTCTTCCCTGGCACTAGACAGCGGTGTCTTTCGCTCTCAGTGGCTGGCAGTGCCACAGGGCACGGAGCAGGCATGGAATAAGTCCCTACATGGGCTGGGTGTGCTCCCAGGTGGCAGCCACTGCCCTTCCTTCTTGCCACCTACCAGAGTTGGGGTCATGAGACAGCAGCTCCTTGCCAGCTGGAGGGTCACTCCGTAGACATCCACAGCTCTCTCAGCCTTCATCTGCTGCAGCAGACAGTCCAGGGAGATCAGCAGCCCCAGCTGGCTCACAGCACCACTGCAGGGCACAAGGCAGGGTCACTGCTGCCAGCCCAACCTGACATCAGCCTCTCTGGCACCAGCTGAAGTCAGAAGCCCCAAGGGACAAGAGGAGCAGCTGAGTGCAGTGGGGGCAGGGTGAGCACTGGGGCAGGTGGCAGGGAGGCCTGTGCTGAGCAGAGGGACCCCAAAGTGCCCAGGAGGGAGCCTGCCCTGCCCTGCCCTGCTGAACTGTGCATGTCCCACCCAGGGCTCTGCTGATGTGCCACTTGGCTTGGCTCCTGGGGGGCTGTGAGCAGGGGAGGGGGTCAAGGCTGCTCCCAGGATCCCAGCAGTCAGCCCAGGGATGGCTCAGGGATGGCTCCATCCATGCTTGTCCTGCCCAGCCCTGTTTGCCCTTCCTTGTGCCATGCTCCTGGCAGAGCACTGCCTCACCTGACTCCCAGGCTGAGCTTCCCTGCCTCTCAGGGACCTGCTCTCACACACCCCCAAAACCCCAGGGTCCTTGGTGTGGTGGTGGCCATGGCAAGGTGCTGTGCAGCCCGGGGGGCAGCTGTGGGGGCTGCCCACATGTGGAGCAGGGAGGGACACACCTGCAGTGCAGCAGCAGAGGGCTGGCACGCTTGCGGTGGCACCGCCGGGCAGCACTGAGGACATCCACCAAGCTCTGCACATCTGGCTGCTTCCTGCTGCTCCAGAGGCTGCACAGGAACTGCTGGACCTGCCTCTCCTTGGCCTTCTTCTCCTGGGGAGACACAAAGTGCTGGGTGGCTGCTGGGGCCATGGGGTTGGAGGCAGGGGGTGCCCTGGGCTGTCCGATGCTCTCCTGCATCTCTAAGCAATGGCTTTGGAGAAGCTGCCTAGGCAGCCTTTGCTGGGGCATAGGGAGGGGGGTCCCCATGGCACCCCCAGCCTGCCTGTGAGGGGCACACTGAGAAGTGTGGGAGCCATTTCCCCAGGTCAGCAACACCTGCAAGGGGTGGGAGAAGCCTCCAAGGCCTCTCCTATGCATCTCCTGTGTACCCTCAGCAGGTCACAGAATCTCCTGCTTGGAAAAGAGCTCAGGACCAGAGTCCAACCATACCAACACCTCCCAGTGCACAGCTGTCAGACCATGGCCCCAGGCTCCTCATCCAGGGGATGGGGACTCCACCACTGTCCTGGGCAGCCTGGGCCAGTTCCCCATGATCCTTCTGGTGAAGGAATTTCCCCACATCCAACCTGAGCCTCCCCTGGTGCAGCCTGAGGCTATTTCCTCCCATGCTGTCACTTGTTCCCTGGGAGAAGAGGCCAGGCCCCTCCTGGCTCTAGGCTCCTTGCAGGGAGCTGTAGAGAGCCAGAAGGTCTCCCCCCAGCCTCCTCTCCTCCAGGCTGAACACCACCCCCAGCTCCCCCAGCAGCTCCTCACAGGACTCATGTCAAGACCCCTCACAGGTCTTGCCCTTCTCTAGACACTCTGGATGCTGGGGTCCAGATTCCCTCCTGCACTGCTGAGCTGCTGCCCCCCTGCTCCTGCAGCCCAGACAAGCTTCCCTGCACCCTCCAGACCTCTTTGCTGGCAGTGGAAGCACCCAGGCCAGCCCCCCCCACGTACATGTTTCATTTTAAGCTGGATGCACCTGCCCCCAGAGAGCAGCTTCTCTGTGCCACACTGGATGGTCAGCAGCTTTGTGCACAGGGAGTCTCCTTCCAGGGGCCAGCAGCCCTCACCGGGGACCTGTGTGCAACAAGTTTGGCTTTCTGTTGGTGGTGGCCATCTTTCAGAGCAGTCATCACCTCCCAGTCTCTGAAGGGCTTGGACCAAGAGCACCCCCAGCATATTCCAGGGCTGCTCCTGCCCCACCTAACCCCTGGGGGAGTTTCTGAAACAGCAGAGTGCAGCCAGCTCCCAGCCCTCATGGAGCTGCCTGACACTGGGAACCTGCACCTCCACCTTGGCTGCCCACAGGGTGCCATGGACATGCAACCTGAAGAGCAGCAGCTGAGTCCAGGGCCATGAACCTGAAGCCAGAACCTGTGCCCCTGGCAAGCTGTGGGAGCACCAGCACAGGGAAGGTTCCTTTTAGATAGGTTGGATCTGCAGCTAGGCTTCAGGAGGCAGTGGAAGAAGTTCAGTTTGGGAGCCTTGCTCCTTCCAGCCCCAGATCCCTGCTCTGCCACAGCTCAGACTCAGCACCTTACCTCCCCCTTCTCCTGCCATGGGAGAAGAGTTAGGATGGTGTGAACATCCTGCTCCCACACCAGGGTCCAGAAGTCCTCCATGGTCACCTTATCAGGCCCCTGGACAGCCAGATAGTCCCTGCCCGAGCTGCAGCCCTGGGTAGGGGACAGGAAGGTCACTCTCCTGCTGGAGAGGGTGACACAGGAACCCCAACAACCAAGGCAGCTGTGGGATGGGCCAGGAAAAGAGTGGAATCTCAGCAGGTCAGGAGGCAGTGAGAGGAGGAGGGGAATGAGGACAACCCAGACAGGGCAGGTGAGGATAGAGACATCCTCAGTCCCCACAGGGCCCGATTGTCCACCCAGGGTCACAGGGCAGTGCCCAGGCAGCAGGGGGGCAGGGGCACAGTGAGGCAGGAGGAGCACCACCTGCAGCTGGGGCAGACTCACCTGGACACGCCAGACCTGCAGGAGGCCTGAGAAGAGTCCCTGCTCCAGCAGGGAGAACCTCACCCTGGAGCGGTCATCTGCAAAAGGGGAGGGAGATGGAGGCAGCCTAGGCAGCTCCCACAGCTCCTGCAGCTCCCACAACTCCTACAGCTCCTGCAGCTCCCACAGCTCCTGCAGCTCCCACAGCTCCTGCAGCTCCAGCAGCTCCCACAGCTCCTGCAGCTCACTCTGCTCCTGCAGCTCCCACAACTCCTGCAGCTCCCACAGCTCCTGCGGCTCCCACAGCTCCTGCGGCTCACACAGCTCCAGCAGCTCCCACAGCTCCTGCAGCTCACTCTGCTCCTGCAGCTCCCACAGCTCCTGCGGCTCCCACAGCTCCTGCGGCTCCCACAGCTCCTGCGGCTCCCACAGCTCCTGCGGCTCCCACAGCTCCTGCAGCTCCCACAGCTCCTGAGGCTCCCACAGCTCCTGCGGCTCCCACAGCTCCTGCGGCTCCCACAGCTCCTGCAGCTCCCACAGCTCCTGCAGCTCACTCTGCTCCTGCGGCTCCCACAGCTCCTGCAGCTCACACAGCTCCTGAGGCTCCCACAGCTCCTGCGGCTCCCACAGCTCCTGCGGCTCACTCAGCTCCTGCAGCTCCCACAGCTCCTGCGGCTCCCACAGCTCCTGCGGCTCACTCTGCTCCTGCAGCTCCCACAGCTCCTGCGGCTCCCACAGCTCCTGCGGCTCCCACAACTCCTGCGGCTCACTCTGCTCCTGCGGCTCCCACAGCTCCTGCGGCTCACTCTGCTCCAGCAGCTCCCACAGCTCCTGCAGCTCCCACAGCTCCTGCAGCTCCCACAGCTCCTGCAGCTCCCACAGCTCCTGCAGCTCCCACAGCTCCTGCAGCTCACTCTGCTCCTGCAGCTCACTCTGCTCCTGCGGCTCCCACAGCTCCTGAGGCTCCCACAGCTCCTGCAGCTCACACAGCTCCTGCAGCTCACTCTGCTCCTGCAGCTCACTCTGCTCACACAGCTCCCACGGCTCCTGCAGCTCCCACAGCTCCTGCAGCTCACAGAGCTCCTGCAGCCTGCCTGCTGCCTGCACACAGCCCAAGCATCCCCCTGGCACCATAGCTCTGCTAAGGTGCTCCCCTTCAGAGGCTGTCCCCAGCAGACAGGGCTCAGGCTGCTCAGGGCCTCAGCCGGTGAGCTCTGTGTACCTCCAGGGCTGGAGAGCCTGCAGACCTTCTCTGTTTCAGTGTTTGGCCTCTTCCATGGGAATCAGTTTTTCCTTACACTGATTTGGGTAACCCTTCCAAACCATCCCCACTGCCTCCTGTCCTTCCATGGTGCAGCTCTGAGAAGACTCTACAGGTTCTCTGTTCCTAGCAGGCAGCTGAAGACAGCAATAAGATCTCCTCTTTGCTTCCTCTCCTCCAGGCTGACCAACCCCTCCTGCCTCAGTCCCACACCTCATGTCCCCCACACCTCATGTGCCCCACACCTCATGTGTCCCACACCTCATGTGCCCCACCTCCAAACACCTTGGTAGCCTTTTTGTGGGCTCACTACAGTGTGCCCAAACATTTCCTGTGCTGGAGCACCAGGCCTGGCCCAGCCTGGCTGCAGGCAGGAGCAGGAAGGCAGAGGCTGAAAGGTGTCAGAGCACTCACATGGGAGGATGCTGGAGGAGGGCCGTGCCTGCTGGCTGCCTGAAGCTGCTGCTGCAGAGTTGGCTTCTTCCTTCACAACCTCCAGGAGGGTCTGCCAGAGGAAAAGAGTGGAAGAAGCAGTGAGCAGCACAGGGACAGAAGAAGCAGGAGGAACCTGGGACTCCTGAGGACCCCTGGCCTCAACAGAGGGGAGGTTACAGCTGCTCATGCAGAAGCCTTAGCAGGTCACTGTGTGACCACCTCTGGGGCTGACCTGCCAGGTCTGCTGCATGCTGGCAGCAGATGGCTGCATCTCTATGTGGGACAATGGTGCTCAGGTAGGTCCCTGCCCTGCCTGGGGTCTGAGGAGGGGGCTGTGGGCAGAGCCTTGGAGAGGAGACACAGCCAGGCACAGGGAAACTGGCACAGGACCCACGCAGGGGGCATTTACTGGGTGTCCTCCAACCTGACCAGGTGCAGTCACTCCCCAGGTGCCCCCAGAGCTCCCTGCACACTGCACACTGCCCAGGCCAGCTCTCACCTCATACTCCCTCAGGAAACCCAGCTGGGACTTGGCTGCCTTCTGGGCATAGTGCTGAGCAAAGGTCCTCAGCGGGATGGGGCAGGACCTGGGGAGAGAAACTAGGAGTGAGGCTGGGGCTGAGCAAAGTCAGCAGCATCCAGGCTGTGTCTGCAGCAGGCCAGGGCTGTGAGCTGACCTTCACCTCTCCAGTGCTAAGGCACTCACAGGTCCCTTGCCCAGCTCTGGCCCATGCCAAGCTGCTGTGCCCTAGCCAAAGGCAGGTGTCAGGGGTGGCACAGCCCAGGGTCCATTCCCCAGATCCAGCAAGGACAGGGCCATCCTGTTCCACATGAGGGAGGAGGCAATCTGCCCATTACCTCTGTCTGTGGCTTCCAGAGGTAGCCTCAGAGACAATGATGCAGGTGGGCAAAGCCATGCCCAGCCTGACCCTGCAGTGTCCCCTCAGCCTCCACCAGAAGGGACATCCAAAGGCCACCCAGGAGCCATGAGCCCCTCCAGTGTGAACCTCTCTCTGTGGGCTGGGAAGCCAGAGGCTGATGGAAATGCCTTCTCCAGGCCAGCTCCTCAGCTCTGTGACATTGCCACAGCCCAGGGAGCTGGCACTGAAGGAAAGAAGGATGTGGTTGCCCAGGCTCTCCCAGTTCACGGAGAGTGCACCCAGTGCTGAGCTGGGCCCCCCATGCAGCAGGGAACAACCAGCCCTGGGCTAACAGCACTCGGGGCACCACTCAGAGCAGCAAGGGGAGGGCTGGTTAGGCTTCCCTGCCCTTCTGTCCAGGAGCCAAGGCTCACACCAGGGCCAGGATCCCAGCTCCCACTGGAAGGTGATCAGGGTGGGTAGAGAGGCAGGAGAACACAGCAGGCCCTTACCTCTCTGTCCCAGACAAACCCAGAAGTGGTTCCTCCAGGATCTTGTCCATGATACAGCTGTGCAGGAAAATGTACTGGGACTGGAAGGGAACAGACAGCAGTGGAGGGCACTGCAGCAGACAGGCTGCACCTGGGCGGCATGGCACTGCCTGGGCTCCTAGGTCATGCCCAAGAGGCCCTGGCACTTCAGTTTCAGAGCCTCTGGGTCCCTCCTCTCGGTCTGTCTGACCTGACACCTGCTCCCAACTCTTGGTACTGGGAATGTTATCTGGGCTGTGGAGCATCAAAGGTGAGTGACACAGAACTGCCTGCAAAGAGCCTGATCCTGTTCTTAGGAACTTTGGAGTGTTCCTGAGTCTCTTGGGGGGTGCTCTGAGGCTCTGGGAGCTGCTGCTGTGGGTCCAGCAGGACATGGAACTGCTGGAGACTGCCACAGAGGAAGCAACTTCCACTCCAGCTCAGCTGCTGCTCTGAGCAGCACCGTGACAGTGCCTGGGGGCACTGGGGGGCACTGGGGCTGGTGGCTCAGCCCTGCCAGCTCCTGTGCCACAGAGCAGGGGCAGCGTGGGAGGGGGAGCAGAGGTCTCACCAAGGTCTGGACCATCAGGTAGCGATTCATGCGCAGGGTGTACACAGCACCGAAGATGTCAACCACCTTCTCCTGCCTCATCTGCAGCAGCAGCCGGTCCAGGGCCAGGAAGGTGCCACTGCGGCCGACCCCAGCACTGCCAGCACACAGCAAGGGTTAAAGCACCACCCCCTCCCGCCCCGCCCCACCCCGAGCAACCCTCCTGCTGCAAGACATGAAACACACCCTGGGACACCAGCCTGAGTGCCCTGGGGCACCGGTCCCAGCAGGGCAGGGGGCTGGGGACATGGCTTAGTGGTGGACTCGGCAGAGCAGGGTCAGGGGTTGGCCTGGATGATCTTTTCCAACCTAACTGACTCTAGGAGTTGGTGCTGACCACCTCCACCTGCCTCATCCCCTGGAATAGAGGGCAGGCTGCAAGCCCACCTGTGGCCCTCCATCCTGCCCAGGCAGGAGACTCTCCACAGCCCAGCTGTGGCTCCTGGGTGCTGCTTTCCCTCCCAGCCTGCACAGGAGCAGGACCCCTGCCCCTTTCCACTGTCCCCTCCTGCTATGTCCCAGAGCAGAGTCTTGCCTGCAGTGCACAAGGGTCGGCCCTGCATCCTTGCTGCTCTGGATGTGCTCCCGGACCAGCTCCCTGAAGGCCAGGATGGAGGCTGTGGACTCTGGGATGCCATGGTCAGGCCATGCCGTGTAGTGCAGGTGGGACAGCAGCCGCTCAGCCTGGAAACCCTCCTGCCAGGGGTGAGCTTGGTGATCGGGGTGCAGCCCAACGGGACAGGGCCCTGCCTGTGCCCCGCAGCCCTGGGAGCAGCCGGGGGCTCGGCCAACGCCAGGGCAGCTGCTCAGCTCTTCTGCCCTCCCCGTGCTGAGGCACACGGAGTGGAGGCCTCTGGCTGCTGGGGAAGGTGCCCTTGAAGCTGCAGGTTGCATCCCAGTGCAGGGCAATGGGGAGGAGAGGGCAGGAATGGGCAGCAGAGGTGCAGTGCTGGCCAGGTGTGACCAATCTGCTCCTCGGGCATTGCTTCTCTGAGCCCTGCCAGCAGCAGGTTAAACAGCTGGTGCCACTAGCACGGAGGAGAAAGGCCTCTGCGTCCCCCCCAGCCCCTGGCAGGTGCCCGTCTGTGCCGGGTCCTGGCTCACTCACATGCCACAGCTTGAACTGGCGCAGGGTCCACTCCTCGGCGCTGCTCTGCCGCAGGAGCTGCACCCGGAGCTGGCCGTAGCAGAGCGGCGCCGCCTCGGACGGCCAATAGTGATCACACAGCACCTAGGGCACAGGCAGGACGGGGCCAGTGGAGACACCGAGGGGCCAGGGACCACCGGGTGACCTCTCAGCTCCCTGGGAGCACCTGGAGAGCAGCAGCTGCATGGGAAGCCAGGGCAGAGCTTGGGGAGCAGGCAGAGGTGCTGCCCCTTCACACCAGCAGCTTTGTACAGCCCTTCCCCACCTCCCCTGAGTTTGGATCTCAGCCTCCTCCAGAGAAAAGGACCTCTGTGGGTCCCCTCATCCTTGGAGCCTGGAGGAACAGCCCATGTGAGATCTCTCATCCAGAGGCAATATCCATTTCAGATGGTGCAGAACTACCTGAGGGTGATGGGCATGGCTCCAGCTGAGCTCCACTCCTGCCCCAAGCTAAGGCTAAGCTGCTGACACAGCAGCCTCTGCTCCCCCCATTCTGCCCGGGGGCAGCCTGTGGCCCCTGCTCACCCTGCAGCCGGGGCTGGTGGAGGCAAGGAGGCAGCCCTGGGCTGTGCTGGCTGGGACTGGCTGGGGCAGTGCTGACCTACCCTGCCGTTCTCCATGCACACAGTCAGCATGATGATGTTGCAAACGTTCTGCTCCCACACCAGCCTCCAGAAGTCATTGATGGTCTTCTTCAGGGGGCCCTGGGTGACAATGAACTCCTGCTGGGACATGTAGCCCTGAGGGAGAGGCAGGCAGGATGAGCTGCTGGGGCAGGGGCATCCTGCCCTGTGACAGTCAGTTCCTGGCCTGATCTGTGGTCAAGGGGGAAGCTCCCACTGCCTTCAGCCTGTGCAGGCATCTCCCAGGCAGGGAACCTCCCCAGGAGGCAGCTGACCCCCCCAGGAAGCAGCACATGCTTGCTGCACATCTGGACCAGAGAGGTGACCTCTGCCATCTCCCTTCCAGCGGTTCCTCGTTTGGGCCACCAAGGGTAAGGCTCTGGGTTCCTCTTGCGCTGCCCAGCCACTGCTGCAGCTGGGGTGAGCATGCAGGGGCTCAGGCTGCTCCTTGGCCCCTCTGGCACACACATGCCCCACAGACCCACACAGCCATGCAGGGATGCTCTGTGCCCTGCCTGTTACCTGAGCAACCCTCCCGGGTGCAGGATGTGGGCACAGCTCCTGGGTTGTTCAAATGCAGCTGCACAGACCAGAAGGAGAAAGAGGAGGCAGACAGAGAGGGCAGTAAGCTGGGAGATGGTAGGAAGAGGACAGTCCCCAAGAAGAAAGGAGAAAGCTTTGCCAGCCTGCACACACTCACATCTCATTCACAGCTCCTGCCATCTGGTGATCTTCACCAACCCCTGCTAAAGGGCATCCCCCCCTGACCCCCAGCTCCCTGCCAGTCTGTGCCAGCTGCGGCTTCAGCAACAGCTCTTGCCCACCAGCGCTCACAACCTCAATCCAGGCAGAGCTGCCCTGATGGTGCCCCTGGCCACAGCTCTGTGGTGAAGGCAGGTGGCACTCACAGGAATGAAGTTGGCATTGATGTAGTCTGAGTGTGGATCATCTCCCAGCTGGCTCAGCTTGACCCGAGAGTGATCATCTGAAACAGGCCACACACCAGGACCCCTCAGCACAGCCCTTCACCAGGACATGGCCATCCCCTCCCCTGCCTGCCCCACAGCTCCAGGGATGCAGCCAGCTCTGTGCTGGGCTGGGCACCTTCTCCCTGGGAGCTGCCCACCAGCTGGGTTAGCAGGGGGGGATCATGAGGCTCAGAGAGAAGCCATGGGACACTCATGGTTCCCCTTTGGTCTCCAGCTGGGACTCACCCCTGAACTGGGCTCCCCCAGCACCTGCCCAGCAGCCTTCTGGAGGAGCTGAGGACGGTAGCTGAGCCCAGACTCAACCCTTAAGCCTTGAATCTCCAGCAGGAAAATGGAAACTGAGGCTCATTTCAAGACTACTTCTTCTGCCAGGAGAGGAGCCAGGCACAGTGAGCCCTGCAGCAGGGCAAGGTGAGCCTGTCCCTGGGATCTGCTGTGACCTCCCACCCTGGCTGCTGGGGGCAGGGGGCAGCACTTACAGGGCAGTACATGAGGATATCTGTTCTTGGAGGCATTTGCTGGTAGCTCAGCCTCCAGCTTCAGCTGCTCCTTCCCAACTTCCTTCAGATCCTGGAGGGCAGGGGAGAATCACAGAATGCTCTGGGTTGGAAGGGACCTCCAAAGCTCATCCAGTCCAACCCTCTGCACTCAGCAGGGACATCGTCCACCAGCTCAGGCTGCCCAGAGTCCTGTCCAGCCTCACCTTGAATAGCTCCAGGGATGGGCCCCAACCACCTCCCTGGGCAACCTGTTGCAGTGCTCCAGCAGCCTCCTGGTGCAGAACTTGTTCCTCACATCCAACCTCAATCTGCTCTGCTCTCATTTCAAACCATTGGCCCTGGTCCTGTCCCTGCAGGCCTTTGGGAACAGTCCCTCTACAGACTTCCTGTAGCCCCTTCAGGTATTGGAAGGTTGCTCTAAGATCTCCCTGGAGCCTTCTCTTCTCCAGGCTGAACAACTCAAGCTCCCTAAGCCTGACCTCATATCAAAGGTTCTCTAGCCCCCTGATCATCTTTGTGGCCTCCTCTGGCCCCTCTCCATCAGCTCCATGTCCTTCCTGTGCTGGGGGCTCCAGAGCTGGATGCAGTGCTCCAGGTGAGGTCTCAGCAGAGCAGATCAGAGGGGCAGGATCCTCTCTCTCTATAAACACCAATGCCTCTCTGGAGAGCTCATGGCCAGCTCAGCTTCCTGCTCATGGCCAGTGGCTCTGTCCTGGCATTAGGAGGTCACCATGCACAGGGAGCTCTGCTACTCCTCCCTCATGTGGCTTCTGAGCTCTGAGCCCTGGTGGCTTTTCCCAGTGCCTTTCCCAGCAGCACTGTTTGCATTTGCAAGAAAACAAGGCCAGGAGCATTGGAGGGTAAAAAGCTTTCTCAGGAACCAGAAATCTACCAAGCTCAAAGCAGTTTGTGCTGAGAAAACAGAGACCTCTCGTGCTGCACACCAGAGACCTCTTGTGCTGCACACCAGAGACCTCTCGTGCTGCAGACCCAGAGACCTCTCGTGCTGCAGACCAGAGACCTCTCGTGCTGCAGACCAGAGACCTCTCGTGCTGCAGACCCAGAGACCTCTCGTGCTGCAGACCCAGAGACCTCTCGTGCTGCAGACCCAGAGACCTCTCGTGCTGCAGACCCAGAGACCTCTCGTGCTGCAGACCCAGTGACCTCTCGTGCTGCAGACCCAGAGACCTCTCGTGCTGCAGACCAGAGACCTCTCGTGCTGCAGACCCAGAGACCTCTCGTGCTGCAGACCAGAGACCTCTCGTGCTGCACACCAGAGACCTCTCGTGCTGCAGACACAGAGACCTCTCGTGCTGCACACCAGAGACCTCTTGTGCTGCAGACCCAGAGACCTCTCGTGCTGCACACCAGAGACCTCTCGTGCTGCAGACCCAGAGACCTCTCGTGCTGCACACCAGAGACCTCTTGTGCTGCAGACCCAGAGACCTCTCGTGCTGCACACCAGAGACCTCTCGTGCTGCAGACCCAGAACCAGCTTGTGCTGCTCAAAAGATGACCTGAGGAGAGTCTGAACTGGCTGATGGACTTTCAGAGGTGCTGGCAGTAGCAGGATTCAGAGGCTGCACATGTTGGCAGTGGGAGCCAGAGAAGGCAGCCTGAAGTGAATTCCCAGCCTGGCCCCACAGCTCTGAGCTTGCTCCTCAACCTTCCCTTTGATTTCAGGCTCTTTCCTAACACTCTCAAGGTGGCTCTCATTACAACACCACTCAGCATCTTCATCTCCAGGCCAGGCCTGGGCCCTTGGCACTGTCCAGCAGCAGCTCTGTACAGTGCTAGCTCAGCTCACACCACAGACAACACAAAGCAGACAGCAGAGGAGCTGCCTGATCACTTGGTCCATCCAATCTTTGGCCTCCAATACTCCCTAGGGGGTGGTTGGACTGCTAGAGAGATGGAGCTCTGTGCTGGGGAGGAGGAGTGCATGCAGGGCCACCCAGCAGCTGCGGCAGGAGCTGCCTGGAGAGGAAAGCCAGGAGGAGCTGTGGCAGGAGTCTCAGCTCACCTCAAACTCCTGGAAGAAGGCCTGGTTGGCTCCAGCTGTCTTCATCTCATAGTACTGCTTGAAGTTCTGGATGGGGACTGGCCGGTGGACGTTCCTGCAGGAAGCAAAGGCCAGAGCAGAGCTTGGGTGGGCTGGGGGAAGGTCTGCTGAGCCAACCAGCTGGGCAGGGACAGAAGCCAGCCTTGAAGCTGCAGATCCTGGCTGCAGCCCACATCGCTGCCCAGGGACGTGGGTCAAAGAGCATTGCTTAAATACTGGGCAAGACCTCAGGGTGAGGAGGACATTCTCCTGCTGCAGAAGCCTTGCAGAGGAAGTGTGGACAATGGAATGGAGCTGGGCAATAAATATGAATGTGGAAAAGCCCAGGATGAAGCCCAGCTGAAGAAGAGGAGACAGAGTTGGATTTTTCTGAGTCAAAGCATAAGAAAGGAAGTAGGTAAAGCACTCTGGGACCTGCTGTGGGGACACTGCAGCACTCCAGCACTCACCTTGAGCTGTAGGTCACCATTTCCTGGGGCAAGCTGCTCTTCTTGGTTCTGGAACCAAAGCATGAGAGATGTTACTGCTCCCTGCAGTGCAGGGGCAGCTGCTGTGGGTGTGCTGTGGACTGCTGGCCTCTGGAGTGCCTGTGAGCAGGCAGCTCACATCAGGCACCCTGCCCTGCACAGGTGTGGGCTGCTGGGAGTTAACAGCTCATGGGCAGGTCCCCTCTCACCTCTGCCCTTTGCTTCTGCCCTTGCTAGCCTCCACTCCACTGGCAGCATCCTAGTTTGCCTACATCTCTTTGCATACCCTCCCACTGCTCTCCCTCCTGGCCTGGCACTGGTTCCTCAGCAGGCACCCACAGGTAAGAGATGGCCTCCTGCTCACCTCTTTGCTCTGAGCTGTTTCCAGTAGACCAAAGCAAAAATAGCTGCAAGAGTCAGGAGAAATCCCATGATGATTCCAGCAATTATTGGCACTGAGAGTGGAGCTGTGTCTGCACCAGTGGCTGCATGAAAAGGAGACAGAGCAGACAGAAGAGTCAGCAAATGGCTTCATTTGTTGATCCCATTTGCTGCAGCCCTCTGAGTGCCCATGCCAGCTTGCCAGTTCCCTCTGCCCCACAGCACCAGGTAGGGAAGACCACAGGATCTTAGGGGTTGAAAGGGACCTCACTCTTCACCTTACCTGAGAACAAGGTGAAGGTCACTGCTGGGGCTACAGGGTCGTACTTGGTGAAGGCAGCGATGCTGAACCTAGGGCAGAGCAGAGTCCTCCCATCAGGGGCAGCCAGAAACCTGGCACAGCTCCCAGGCAGCCAGGAGCAGGATGACCCAAGGCAGCAGGACAGCTGCCCCTGTCTGAAGTGCTGCACTGGAGGGTTTCCTGGCCAGGGATTTAGGAAGTACATCAGAACTGTCTGTCCTCCCTTTCCTGCCTCCTGAACAAGCTTGTTGCACTTGTGAGAATCTGAGAAGGTGTTCAGAAAGCACAGAGAGGGAACAGCTCTCACAGAGTCCCAGAATCACAGAACTGTTTGGGTTGGAGAAGTCCTCTGAGATTATCCAACCATCAACCCAACCCCACCATGGCCACCAAACCATGTCCCAAGTGCCATGGCCTCCAGGCCACCTCCAGGGATGGGGACTCCACCACCTCCTTGGGCAGCCTGTGCCAATCCCTGACCACTCCTGCAGCAAAGAAATTTTCCCTCTCCTCCAAAGGGTTCCTTGCAGACACCAGTGGTGAGTTTCTGTTCTCTTAGAGGACTGAAACAGGGAAAGACAACAGTGAGCAGGGACAGGCAAGCTGGGCTGAGTCCTTAGCTCAGGTCAGCCATTTAATTGGGGTGAGTGGGAAGAGATAAGCCTGGGCAGCTGAAACAAGGGCACCTCAGCTGGCAGGGGCTGGGGCACTCCCCTGTGGAGCTCTGTCCTACCTCCTCCTCCCAGCAGTGTGCACACCAAACCTCCCTCACCAAGCTGTCTGCAGAGCTGACTTCCTCCCGAGCAGGGAGCCTGGAAGGGGAGGGCTCCTTGTGCCCTAAGTACAAGCCAAGGCTTTCAAACTTAGCTTTGGAGTCTAATGTGGAGTCTGATGTGAGTCTCCTCTGGCAGCATCCTGGAGCCAGATGCCAGAGCAGACATCTCTTTGGAAACTGAGCCTGCAGATGCCTTGAGAGACAAGGGCCTAGGGATACCTAACTCACTGCAAGAGACAAGGGCTGGCTTGCAGGGTGATGGACTGTCAGCACTGTCAGCTCCTCACCATGCTGGGGGAGCAGCACAATCTGCTGGCCAAGAGGATCTTCTAGAGCTGAGTAACTGCACAGTTATGACCATGGGTTTGAGTCATGGTAGGTGGACAGCCTGATGGCCCTGAGTTAGCTGCTACCCTGCTGGAGGCTGATGCTGCAGTGAAAGTAGCAGCTGGGAAGGGTGGGTAGAGGCACACTGCCAGGCTGGGGGTGCAGGGCTGGAGGGCTGCAGGGGTATCTCTGTTTGTGCTGTTGTTGAAGTCCCCTCAAGGCCAGTGGCAGCTCTTGGTCTGTGCCAACGCTAGCAATGCAGCCCCAGCTTGTGCCCAGGCTGCCCCCAGGAGCAGAAGGCTGATAGGGTTAAACAACAGGCTTGGCCTGTCAGGCCTGAGGGGATCTCAGGCAGGACCCTTAACAGTACAGAGCAGTTGAGCTCCATGGGCAATCAGTCTCAGCTCTTGGAATCAGTCCCTGCCCAGCCTTCAGATATTGAAATGCAGCTGTAAGGTCTCGTGGAGCCTTCTCTTCTCCAGGTTGAACACCCCCAGCTCCTTCAGCCTGTCCCCATAGCAGAGGTTCTCCAGCCCTCTGATTATCTTCCTGGCCTCCTCTGGACCCTCTCCATCAGCTCCAGGTCCTTCTCGTGTTGGGGGCCCAAGAGCTGGACCCAGCACTGCAGGTGAGGTCTCAGCAGAGCAGAGGGGCAGGATCCCTTCCCTCCATCTCTGGCCATGCTGCTGAGGATGCAGCCCCAGTTTAGTTCTCCCCTAGAGGTGTTGCCAGCCTCAGCTTTCACCTCTGGTCTCCTTCCCCTGCCCACTTACACTGCCTGACACCCCCCAGGGTGCCAGCCCTTGCATCCCTCAGGCACTGCCTGGTGGAGCAGCCCTCAGGTCCCCTGCTTGGGGGGATCTGGGGAGCACGAGGGTGAGGTGACATGCAGGGAGCTGGTGGTGGCACCTTGCAGGGACATGTGTAGTTCCTTTTCTCCTCCAGCCCCTTGCCCTCAGGAGGGCTGTTGGGATCTCACCTGTACTGCTCGTTGGCTTTCAGCTTCCCGTTGCAGGTGGCCCTGGCCTGGCCACACTCCTCCGTGCCCAGCGGCACTCGCCAGGTCTCGGGGGAGCTCCTGGGGCTTGGGGGGAAGGGATTGGGGATGAGCACGGCCAGGTAGGAGTCCTCCATCCCATAATAGTGGTCATACCAGGTGCTGGACATGATTTCCTGGGTGGGCCTGAGCACTGAAGGGAAACGCACAAGGTGACAGTGGCAGTGCCACAGCGAAGCCCCAGGAGCTGCTGGGCTGCAGGAGCCACCCCGGGCAGGGCCTGAGGACACTCACCTGAGCGGTTGGTGGTGGCCACCACTCCGTAGTACTGGATCTGACCATTCTCCTCACTGAACAGCTCAGAGGAAATGATGACTGCAGAGCTGGCCTCCACCTGGAAGCTGTCTGCTCGCAGGGGTGGAGGCAGGGCTGGAAGAGAAGTGAGCAAGCACAGCCTTGCAGTGTGACCCTGCTCCCACCGACACCCCACACACTGCTGAGCTTCAACGTGGCCCCAGCACAGCCTGCCCAGAGCCCTGCCCTGCTGCAGTCCTGTGCAGGACCACACAGGGCTCACAGCCAACTGAAAGAGTCCCCAGGAATAATTGGAGTCATTCATTTTGGAAAAGACCCCTGGGATCACCAAGTCCAACCACTGACCCTGCTCTGAAAAGTTCACTCCTGAGCCATATCCCCAAGCACACATCCAAACGACCCTTAAACACTTCTAGGGTTGGTGACTCCACCTCCCTGGGCAGCCTGTGCCAGTCTCTGACCACTCTTGCTGTGTAAAAATTCCTCCTACTGTCCAGCCTAACCCTGGCCCGCTGCAGCTTGAGGCCATTCCCTCTTGTTCTGTCACTAAGGACCTGTGAGCAGAGACCAGCACCAACCTCTCCACAACCTCCTTTCAGGCAGCTGGAGGGAGCAGTGAGGTCTCCCCTCAGCCTCCTCTTCCTCAAACGAACCATCCCCAGCTCCTTCAGTTGCTCCTCACAAGATTTATTCTGCAGCCCCTTCCCCTTCCTTGCCCTCCTGTGCCCTGGCTCCAGCACCTCCACATCTCTCTTGTATGGAGGTGCCCAAAACTGGGCACAACACTCCAGGTGTGGCCTCAGCAGTGCCAGGCACAGAGGGACAATCACCTCCCTGCTCCTGCTGGGCACAGCATTGCCAATCCCAGCCAGGATGCCTTTGGCTTTCTTGGCCACCTGGGCACTGCTGGCTCCTGTTCAGCTGCTTGTCCATCAGCATCCCTAGGTCCCTTTCTGCCAGACCCCTTCCAGCCACACTGCCCCAGGCCTGCAGCACTGCTTGGGGTGGTTGTGACCTGAGGGCAGGACCTGGCACTTGGCCTTGCTGAAGCTCATTGACAGTGGCCATGGATCCAATCTGCCCAAGCCCCTGCAGAGCCTCCCTGCCCTGCTGCAGATCACCACTGCCACACAACTTGGTATCATCTGCCAGCTTCCTGCTGACCACTCTGTGTGCAGCAGCAGTGTGGGAGGAGGCTGTGGGAGTGGAGGGGACTCACCCTCCACTGTGGTGCTGCACAGCAGAGTCACAGCCTGGCCCCTCATGCTGTTCATGCCCATGGTGCTGACGGCGATGCGGTAGGAGGTGTTGGGCCCCAGCCCCTCCAGCCTGGCCTCGCTCCCAGGGGTGCTCATGAGGGACATGGGGGTGGGAGAGCCATCAGAGAGTCTCTCTGTCACCACCTCATAAGCCTCTATATCTCCAGCAGGGTTAGTCCAGTTCAGGTAAAGGCTCCTTGACTCCGGTAGGCACTGCACATCCTGCACTGGCTCTGGCTCTGCAAAGGGGACAGGGCAGGCTCTGAACTCCCTGGGCTGGAGGAAGCCCAACCTCAGTCCAGAGCTGCTGTGGTGCTCTGCTGCCTGTCCCTAGGTCAATAGGAGAGGAGCAGAGATGGGAACCTCTGATCTGGGAGCTTTCTGTGCCAAGGCCACAGGACAAGGCAATAGCTCAGGGCTTGGGCAGATGTCTTAAAGGAGCAGCAGACCAATGGAGATCTGCAGAGAGGCTGCTGAGCTCCACAAGTGGCCAGGCCAGAGGGTGACAGCAACCTCTGGGATGGAGCTTTCCTTCTCTCCCAGCCCATGCCGCTGCTGACACCCAAGGGCTGGCCCAGCCTGGAGGCCCAGCAGGCATTTCTCCCCCTCCCAGCCTGCTCTCCCTGCATCCCCATGCCAGTGCATACCCACCCATGGGCACTGCCAAGGGCTTGGTGCTGCTCCAGTAGGGCCCAGCCACACAGTTCAAGGAGACAGAGTAGTTCCTCCCTGGGACCAGCCCCTGGAGGAGGTGCTGGACTTGTCCTCTGCCCAGGGCATGCCTCCAGGGCTGGCTGCTGTTCCTGGGGTCCCGCAGCCACAACTGGCAGTCGTCCTGCTGCCCAGAGACACTGCCCCAGGAGATCAGCACCGTGCCTTGCCCCTCGGCCACTGCAGAGAGGTTGCTGGGAACTGAAGGGGCTGCAAGGGAAAGCAGAGCAGGGGAGCGTCACTGGCACGCATGTGCCCTGCTCCATCCCTAGAGACAGCTTCACAGACTCACAGAAGGCTTTGGTTGGAAGGGACCTGCAAAGCTCATCCAGTCCAACCCCCTGCACTCAGCAGGGACATCCTCCACTGGATCAGGTTGCCCAGAGCCCTGTCTAGCAGCACCTTGAATAGCTCCAGGGATAGGCCCCAACCACCTCCCTGGGCAACCTGTTCCAGTGTTCTACCACCCTTCTGGTGCAGAACTTGTTCCTCACATCCAGCCTCAATCTGCTCTCATTTCAACCCATTGCCATTCTCTCATTCAACCCATTTCAACCTCATTTCAAACCATTGCCCCTGGTCCTGTCCCTGCAGTCCCTCTGCAGCCTTCCTGTAGCCCCTTCAGGTACTGGAAGGCTGCTCTAAGGTCTCCCTGCAGCCTTCTCAGCCAGGATGAACACCCCCAGCTCCCCCAGGCTGTCACACAGGATCAGAGGATGTCAGGGGCTGGAAGGGACCCAAAGAGATCATTGAGTCCAACCCCCCTGCCAGAGCAGGACCATACAATCCAGCTCAGATCACACAGGAACACATCCAGACAGGCCTTGAAAGTCTCCAGAGAAGGAGACTCCATAACCTCGCTGGGAAGCCTGTTCCAGTGCTCTGTGACCCTTACAATAAAGAAGTTCCCCTTGTGTTGAGGTGGAACCTCCTGTGCTGCAGCTGACATCTGCTGGGATGTCAGGGAGCAATTGAGCAGAGGCTGTCCCCTCCCTCCTGATCCCCAGCCCTCAGATATTTATAAACTTTTATTAAATCCCCTCTCAGTCTTCTCTTTTCCAGACTAAACAGCCCCAGGTCCCTCAGCCTCCTGTCCCCTAATCATCCTCCTAGCCCTCTGCTGGACCCTCTCCAGCAGGTCCCTGTCCCTCCTGAACTGGGAGCACAAAACTGAACTCAGTACTCAAGATGAGCTCTCACCAGGACAGAGTAGAGGGGGAAGGGAACCTCCCTGGCTCTGCTGGACACATTCTTAATACACCCCAGGATCCCATTCTTGGCCCCCAGGGCACATTGCTGTCCCATGGATAAGTTGTTATCCACCAGCACTCCCAGGTCCCTCTCCACAGGGCTGCTCTCCAGCAGATCCCCTCCCAGCCTGTTACTGGTGCAGTTTATTCTTCCTCCCCACATGCAGGACTCTACACTTGTCCTTGTTGAACCTCATTTGGTTCCTCTGTGCCCAGCTCCCAGTCTGTCCAAGTCTCACTGGATGGCCTCATAGCAGAGCTGCTCCAACCCCCTGATCATTTTTGTGGCTCTCCTCCTGAGCCTTTCCATCAGCTCCAGGTCCTTCCTGTGTTGAGGGCTCTGGAGCTGGACACTGCCATGCAGGTGAGGTCTCCCCAGAGCAGAGCAGAGGGGCAGGATCCCCTCCCTCCATCTCTGCCCACACTGCTTTGGATGCAGCCCAGGCTGCCATTGGCCTTCTGGCTGCAAGCTCACACTGCCTGCTCCTGTCCAGCTTCCTCATCTGGCCACTGACAGCATTTCTGCAGGGACCTTTAAATGGCAGCTGGAGGACATGCGGAGTGAGGAGCATGAGGAACTGGACTCCTCCTCTTGCTAATTAGCAAGTTTCATTAGAGACCTGCCTGGAGGGCTCTGCACATGACTCCCAGCAGCCTGCCTGGGGCTGGCTTGAGCGTGGGAGCAGGGCCCTCTGGATTCCCCAGGCAAAGGGCAGGGACTGTGGGGACAAGCACATGAAAGGGCTTATTGTGCTTATCTGCAATTTCCACATTCCTTAAAAACCTCAGAAAAGCCCAGCCTCTGCTTATCCCATGCCAGGAATTTTCTGAGTGCCTGGGAGAACGGCAGTGGGGATGGTGGAGAGTCCCCCCCTGGCTGTAGATGTCCTGTCCCAGAGCAGCTCTGCTGCCATGAGCTCCCTTGCTGCTGTTCAGTCACCCACCCCTGGGGGAGCCACCCTGTGTGAGGAGCAGGGCCCTGAGCTGGAGGTGCCCCCTGAAGCAGCAGCCATGGCTGCCAAACCACCCTGTGGGCAGCAGCAGTGCCCTGCTCCCCCCTCATCCAAGGCCTTGCACCACCCAGGATCCCATGGGTGGCACTGTCAGCTTTCAGGGAGCAGTGCCAGCTGTGGCCCTGCTCCTTCCCACTGCAGGTGTTGAGCCTCACCAGCTGGGGAAAGCTGAACCTCATGCATGATGCAAGGACCTCCAGCTCTTGCCACTTACTTGTCCAGTCACTGATGTTCCCTGCAGAGGCTGTGTAGGGCCCTGCCATGGCCATCACCTCCAGCAGGTATTTGTGTCCTGGAGCCAGGCCAGAGAAGGTGAACTTGCTGATGCCTTTGCCAACAGAGACGTTGGCTGCCAGCATACCTGAGCCTGAGTGATACAGGAGGAGCTGGTAGCTGTCCTGTCCTTGGGGCTCAGCTCTCCAGGACACACTCAGCCTGTTGGGGTAGCCCTGGTTTGTCATGGACACCTTACGGGGTGCCAGGGGGTCTGCAAAGACAAGATGGGAGATGTGCCAGGGTCTGAGGGCACTGCCTGGGTGCCATGGCAGCGACATCAGGAGGGATGCACCACA
The DNA here is from genome assembly GCF_027791375.1 of Indicator indicator. Lineage (NCBI taxonomy): Eukaryota > Metazoa > Chordata > Aves > Piciformes > Indicatoridae > Indicator > Indicator indicator. Next base: position 4,480,555 of record NC_072044.1, on the reverse strand, counting down.
CAGGACAGGGCACTTTGCCTTGGCTGGATGGCTGCATCCACCAGCCCATGAACAGCCAGAAGTAGCTTCTCCAAGCTTCAGGTGGTGCCTGTCTGAGCCAGGACAGCCCTGTTCCAGCTGGAGACACCCAGAGATGGGTGAGGAGGGAGCACCCAGCCAGGCAGAACAGAGGGGAAGGTGAATCCTGTCCACTGCTGCCTCCTCTGTGCCTCTGCTCTGAAGTGCACTCCCAGGCCCTTGCATTCAGGCAGAGCTCAATGTCTGCCATGAAGGTCACCAGGGCAATGTTCTTTAGAAGGAGCTTTTGTGAGTGCCCAGCAAGGTGCCCATGCCCCTGGAATCAGGACACTCACATGTCCAGTTGCTGACGTTCCCTGCAGGTGCTGGGTGGGAGCCTGCCATGGATGCCACCTCCAGCAGGTATCTGCTCCCTGGGACCAGTCCCGTGAAGGTGAAGCTGTGGACATCTCTGCCCAGCGAGGTCACAGCTGCCACGGTGCCCAGCTGTGCGTGGTACAGGGTCAGGCTGTAGCTGTCTCGGCCCCCGGGTGCGGCTGCCCAGGTGGCACTCAGCCGGTCAGGGTACCCCAGGCTCAGCAGGTGCACGGCGGCCGGGGGCAGGGGGCCTGGGGAGGCACCAGACCTGGGTTAGGGACTGGGTGCCAGGCAGAAGGAAACAGAGGGGACATAGTGCAGCAGGACAGATGCTCCCTGCCTAGGGGAGGTCTATGGCCAGGGCTGGTAGACCACCTGTGGCATCCTCCCTTTTCCATTCCCATCCTCACCTGTGATGCTGCTCACCCTCTGTGGTCCCTCACATGCCATCCCTACCCTCATCCTCATCCCCACAGCCCACCTGGAGCACCTTGGCCACTGCTGAGTGCAAATGTCCTGCAGTGCCCAGCTGGCACACAGCTGTCTGGGCAGAGCTGGCACAGCTCCTCTGGCCAGCCCTAAAATCTTTCTGGGTAGGGAGAAGCACTGGACTAGGCCCTGCCCAGGGCAAAGATCCCTTCCCCTGGCAGTGGCCCCTGCACTGCACTGATTCATTCAGTGATCCTTCATGGTAATGTGGTTTGTACCTGCTGGAGGAGACCCAGTGAAGGCATAGTGCTGCTGCACACAGGGAGGAGGGGTGGCAGGGGCACCTTACCTTGTGGGCACAGCTGGGCAACCCCTGCCTGCCATCGCCATGCATTTGTGCAGGTCTAGAGCTGAACATCCACATGAGGGTAACTGCCCTGCACTAACTGCTACATGCTGCACCCATGCAGGAGTCAGCACCCCCCCCAAGGGCACCAGGTCCCCTGTAAGCCCCACAGCTCCACAGCTCTCCTCAGCACTGCCCAGGGGTGCAGCATCTGCCAGCCCTTTGCAGGGGGCAGCCCTGCGGCCACTCACGTGTCCAGCTGCTGACCTTGGGCGCCGCTGCCTGGTATGGCCCAGCTGTGGCAGTGACCTCCAGGGAGTACTCACAGCCTGGGGTCAGGCCCACAAAGGTGAAGTTGTGGCTGTCCCTCCTGAGAGAGGCTGTGGCTGTCAGGGTGCCCAGCTGTGCGTGGTACAGGGTCAGCCTGTAGCCATCTCGGCCCCCGGGCGCAGGTGCCCAGGCAGCGCTCAGCCGGTCAGGGTGCCCCAGGCTCAGCCAGCGCAGGGCGGCAGGGGGCAGGGGGCCTGGAGAAGAAGCAGAAGTCACTGCCAGGAGCCACATCTGGGCTGGGGCAAGGCCATGCTTCATGTTTGTGTTGCAGGACGTGGGGCAGCCCTGCAGGGTGCCAAGGGCTGGCTTTCCCCTTGGCTCTGTGGCAGCTGCCTGAGCCTGTGGACAGGCACATGGTGGCAGGGCCAGTGGGTCACACACAGAATGCCCACACTGCACCCAGCAGGGCATGAGCATGAGGGCACCTGTGTGGGTGAGAGGGAAAGGCAGGGCCTGGCTGCTACAGCCTGGCCTCTGGTTTGAACAGAGAAGGGAGAGCTGTGCTGGGGCAGTGCTGAGCTGGGGTAGTGCTGTGCTGGGGCAGTGCTGTGCTGGGGCAGTGCTGAGCTGGGGTAGTGCTGTGCTGGGGCAGTGCTGTGCTGGGGCAGTGCTGTGCTGGGGTGGAGCTGTGCTGGGGTAGAGCTGTGCTGGGGCAGTGCTGTGCTGGGGCAGTGCTGAGCTGGGGTAGTGCTGTGCTGGGGCAGTGCTGTGCTGGGGCAGTGCTGTGCTGGGGCAGTGCTGTGCTGGGGCAGTGCTGAGCTGGGGCAGTGCTGAGCTGGGGCAGTGCTGAGCTGGGGTAGTGCTGTGCTGGGGCAGTGCTGTGCTGGGGTGGAGCTGTGCTGGGGTAGAGCTGTGCTGGGGCAGTGCTGTGCTGGGGTGGAGCTGTGCTGGGGTAGAGCTGTGCTGGGGCAGTGCTGTGCTGGGGTGGAGCTGTGCTGGGGTAAAGCTGTGCTGGGGCAGTGCTGTGCTGGGGCAGAGCTGTGCTGGGGCAGAGCTGTGCTGGGGCAGTGCTGTGCTGGGGCAGAGCTGTGCTGGGGCAGTGCTGTGCTGGGACAGTGCTGTGCTGGGGCAGAGCTGTGCTGGGGCAGTGCTGAGCTGGGGCAGTGCTGAGCTGGGGCAGAGCTGTGCTGGGGCAGAGCTGTGCTGGGGCAGAGCTGTGCTGGGGCAGAGCTGTGCTGGCTGCCAGCAGGGCACCATACTCACGTGTGCAGTGGGTAACGTTGGGGGTGCTGCTGTGGAAAGGCCCAGCTGTGGCCCTCACTGCTACACTGTAGTGGGTGCCAGGGCTCAGGTTCCTGAAGATGTGACTCCTGGCACCCCTCCCAAGCAGGGTGTGCCCAGCATGGCTGCTGGAGGCTGTGTCATAGACATCCACCTCGTAGCCTTCACCTCCTCGCCCCACTGCTGCCCAGGAGACCTGCAGCACAGAGGCAGAGGGACTGCCCAGGGTGAGGTTGGCAGGGGCCAAAGGATCTGGAAAGCAACAGGGAGACAGTGAGCCCCCCCTCAGGTGCCACTGCTGATCACTCAGTGCCAGGAGGTGGCTACTTTGCCCAGCAGCTCCTCGTGCTGGGCTCCAGCCCCCAGCTCCCCACTGCATGGCGGCCAAGCTGGGTACCAAACTTCCCCAGAGAGAAGCATGGGCACAGGTGGGCAGAGAGCAACACAACATCCAGAGTCTGCAGCTGGACATGCCAGGGCAGATACCCAGAGCCTTTGGGGTGGGTAGAGAGGACTGGTTGTGGGTCAGGGAAGGAGTGAGGACAGTGAGCAGAAGGCTGCAACAGCTCTGTAGGAGAGGCAGAGTGAGCTGGGCTGGGCTGGGGAAGGGGGCAGAGGGTGCTCTGCAAGGCTCAGAGGGAGAGTCTGGGGCAAAGTGGGGTTGGGGCTGTGTCCAGCCCAGACCACCAGACCTGGGGGTGCTGCTCAACAGCTAGCTGAACACGAGCCAGCCTGTGCCCAGGTGGCCAAGAAGGCCACCAGCAGCCTGGCCAGGTGTAGGAGGCAGGAGCAGGGCAGGGACTGTGCCCCTGTGCTGGGCACTGGTGAGGCCACAGCTCTAATCCTGTGTTCAGCTCTGGGTCCCTCACTCCAAGAAGGACACTGAGGGCTGAAGCAAGGCCAGAGAAGGACAACAAAGCTGGGGAAGGGTCTGGAGAACAGGGCTGGGGAAGAGCAGCTGAGGGAGCTGGGGGTGTTCAGCCTGGAGAAGGCTGAGGAAGACCTCATTGCTCTCTACAGCTCCCTGAAAGGAGGTTGGAGCCAGGTGGGGGTTGGGCTCTGCTCCCTAGTTTCAGGTGATAGAAGGAGAGGAACTGGCCTGAAAGTGTTCCAGGGGAGGGTTAGGTTGGAGAGAAGGAAAAATTTCTTTGCTGCAGGAGTGGTCAGGGATTGGAAGAGGCTGCCCAGGGAGGTGGTGGAGTCCCCATGGCTGGAGGTGTCCAAGCAAGGTGTGGCCATGGCACTTGGGGCCATGGTTTGGTGGCCATGGTGGGGTTGGGGTTGGACTGGATGAGCTCAGAGGCTTTGCAAGGCCAAACACTTCTCTGGCTCTGTGACTCACATGTCCATTGGGTGACGTTCCTGGAGGAGGCTTCCAAGGAATCTCTCACAGCAGTGACCTGCACAGCAAACCTGCTGCCTGCCTCCAGGTGAGCCCAGGTGAGGTTCTGGGCATCTGGACTCAAGGTCTGGAGCCCAATCCTGCTGTGGGCACTGAGGCTGTACAGAGTGACTCGGTAGTGGTCCCTCCTGCCAGGGGGTTTGCTCCAGCACAGGTACAGCTCTGAGGAGCTGCCTGGGTTGGTGAAGTTGAGGTTTGTTGGTGCAGCAGGAGCTGTGAGAGAAGAGACAACGTGAGTCAGGGAGGAGAAGATCCAGTTCTGAGCATGCAGCCATCTCCAGGGGAGTCCTGCTTGCCCCAGAAGCACCTGGGTCAGCCAGCAGCACAGGTGCCCACAGGGCACAAGGCTGTAAGAGGGAGGAGATGGCTGCAGGTGGCATGACTGCAGGGTGCCCTCCTCTCCCTGGGAGCCAACATGCTGGATCTCCTCACTGTGCTCCCACCCAAGTCACCCATGGGTGGTGTGGATGGATGCTCACCTGTGCAGGAGGTGATGTTCTTTGGGAGGGACTGATAGGGTCCAGCAACTGCCCAGATCCCAACCAGGTAGCAAGTTCCTGGTTCCAGCTGTGTCAGGGTGACGTTGGTGCTGTCCTTCCCCATCTCCAGGCTCCTTGCTGGTGCAGAAGAGCCTTCCTCCTGCACACTGAGCAGGTATCTGTCCCTTTGCCCAGGAGGGGTCTCCCAGTGCACAGCCAGAGTCCAGGCAGTGCTCACAGGGTGTGCAGAGAGGGAAAGAGGAGGCAGTGGCACTGAGGAAGAGAAATGGTGTCAGTGGGGGACAAGCCTGGGGAGCTCAGGACTGCCTCTGCTTTGGGAATGAAGCTGAGAGCTGCAGGAATGTGAGAACCTAACTGCTGCCCAGAGAGTGCAGGGAGCAGCAGGGTGCTCCCAGGCTACAGCTGATCCCTGTGTCCCAGCTGATCACTGCCTCATCACCACGGGCTGAGGCCCCCTGGTCTCAAGTGTCACACAGAATGGTAGGAGTTGGAAGGGACCTCTGGAGATCATCCAGTCCAAGCCCCTGCCAGAGCAGGGTCACCAGGGCAGGTCACACAGGAATGCATCCAGATGGGTCTTGAATGTCTCCAGAGAAGGAGACTCCACAACCCCCTGGGCAGCCTGCTCCAGGCTCTGTCCCCCTCACAGTGACAAAATTCTTCCTCCTCTTTCCATGGAACTTCCTATGCCTCAACTTCCACCACTGCCCCTTGTGCTGGCATTGGGCATCACCCAGCAGAGCCTGGCTCCAGCCTCTGGGCACTCCCCCTGCACAGCTTTATCAACAGCAATGAGGTCACCCTCAGGCTCCTCCTCTCCATGCTACAGAGCCCTCAGCTCCCTCAGATTCCTCATAAGGAAGGTTTTCAACTCCCTTCATGTTCTTTGTGGCTCTGTGCTGGACTCTCTCAAGCAGTTCCCTGAGGTCCTTCTTGACCTGAGGGGCCCAGAACTGGACACAATATTCCAGATGTGGCCTCAGCAGGGCAGAGCAGAAGGGCAGGAGAACCTCTCTTGACCTACTCACCACAGCCCTTCTAATGCACCCCAGGATGCCCTTGGCCTTCTTGCCCACAAGGGCACATTGCTGGCTCAAGGGCATCCTTCTGGCCACCAGCACCCCAGGTCCCTTTCACCTTCACTGCTCTGCAGTGTCCCAGCTGAGCTGCCAGGCTCAGCATGGCTGAGAGCCCCACGAGAGCCTCAGCATCTCGGGGAAGAGAGAGGCACCAGGGGGATCGTGGGGACATGGTCTCAGCTCTCCTGCAGGACAGCCCTGGCACCCACTTCTTGGCTGCCAGCCCCTCCCCAGGTGAGGGCCAGGCTCAGGCTGGGTGCAGAGGCAGGGGGCAGAGCAGGGGGCAGAGGCAGGGGGCAGAGGCTGTTCCCTACCGGTGTAGCCGACGGCAGTCTGGGAGGAGATGCGGTGGGGCCCAGCCTGGGAAATGATCTCCACACGGTACCTGGAGCCTGGCACCAGCCCCTCCAGGACAAGCTGGGTGGCACCCCGGGGCACAGACACGTTCCTGATGATGGACAGGGACTCAGCCACCGAGAGCTGTACCAAGTGGTCTCTGCCACCGCCTGACTCCACCCAGCTCACCAGCAGCTCCTGGGGGCTGCGGCCGGGCTGCAGAGTCACATTGGCCAGGGAGAGTGGATCTAGGGAACAGAGCAGGGAGAGCCATGAGGTGCTGGAGGAGAGCAACTGGAGAAGCCAAGCCACAGCCTGCACCTCTGCACAGGGCTGGCTGCCAGCGCCCCTGCCCCAGGGGACTAGCAGGCTGCCTGCACATCACAGGATCACAGATGGTAGGGATTGGAAGGGACCTCTGGAGATCTGCCAGAGCAGGACCATAGAATCCAGCACAGGTCACACAGGAATGCGTCCAGATGGGTCTTGAAAGTCTCCAGAGAAGACTCCACAAACCATTCTGGGGAGCCTGCTCCAGTGCTCTGTGACCCTCACAGTGAAGAAGCTCCTCCTCATGCTGAGGTGGAACCTCCTGTGCTGGAGTTTATATCCATTGCCCCTTGTCCTATCATATCCCCAGGGTACTGCTGGTGGCACTGAGAAGAGAGCACTCAGCTGCCCACTGGGCTTGCTGCTCCGTGGGGATGGAGCAGTAAACCCATATGGGTCTCTGTGCTTCCTCTTGCATCCCTCTCCCACCAGTGCCATGCAGGTGGTCGAGGCAGAAGGTTCAGCTTGACTGGGGAAAGGCTGAGCTGGGGAAAGGGCTTTGGGGCCCAGAAGCCAGCACATGGCACCTAAGTGGTGACACAAGTCCCCATCCCCCTCTCATCAGAGCCCCTTTGCCACCCAGCTACGTCCCTGTCACTGCAGATCCTGTGGGCAGTGCCAGGATGCCCTGTCCCCTGGGACACTCTCACTCACATGTCCACTCTGTGGCAAAGTGTGACGAGGATCTGTAGGGGCCAGCGAGGACAGTGACCTTCAGGAAGTACTGAACACCAGGGGACAGGCCCAGGAAGGTGAAGTTGTGAGTGCTTGGCCCCACTGAGATGTTCCTCTGTGCTGCATGGCTCTTGCTGTAGAGCTGGAGGTGGAAGTGCTCCACATCCCCAGCAGCCCTGTCCCAGAAGGCAGCGAGGCCCAGCGGGCGCCGAGTGTTGGTCAGGGTCACACCAGCTGGAGCCAGGGGGTCTGGGAGGGAAGAGACATCCAGGGGGTGAGAGGCAGTGGTGGAGCTGCACAAGCTTGTGCTGGGCACCCTCCACTGCAAGTCCCTGGTGGGCACAGGTCAGAAATCAGCCCTGGCATATCAAACCCCAGGACAGGTGAGCTTCTGCTGCATGCTAGCCATGGCAGCGGGTGCCCACCTGTCCTGCTGGCTGCCAGCTGGGAAGGTTTTCTGTCTGCAGGAGGAGTTTCTCTGCACTGTTTTACTTCCAGCCTAGCTGGACATGGCTCTGGTTGTGCTTCCACTCCTTGCCTGTCTGTGCAGCCCTGCTTCCCCCACACCCCATACACAGTCCACAGCCTGCCTGGCTCCCATGCCATGAGCTTTCTGCTGCTCCTCCAGGCCATTGGGTACCTCTGCAGCAGGGCTGGGGGGGGGCACACTCACATGTCCAGTCTGTGGCTGCTCTCACAGGGGATCTGTAGGGCCCAGCCACAGCAGCCATCTCCAGCCTGTACTGTCTCCCAGGGATCAGGTCCTTGAAGGTGACATTTGTCCAGGTGTTCCCCACAGTCATGTTCCTGACCTGCTTCTGGGACTTGGTTTCCCAGAGGGTGGCTATGTAGCCACTGCTGCCAGCAGGAGCTGCTCTCCAGGAGGCTTGCAGAGAGCTGCTCTGGCCCTGATTGCTCAGGGTCAGCTGCTCCAGGGGCAAAGGATCTAGGAAAAGAAAGATCTAGAGTCACAGCTGCACCTGGACTTGGGTCACCTGGCAGAAGGGCAACCCAGACTGGGGCTGGAGACTGCCACATTCAGAGTCACAGAATGTTTTGGGCTGGAAGGGACCTCCAAAGCTCATCCAGCCCAACCCCCTGCAGTCAGCAGGGACATCCTCCACTGGATCAGGCTGCCCAGAGCCCTGTCCAGCCTCACCTTGAATATCTCCAAGGATGGGCCCAAACCACCTCCCTGGGTAGCCTGTTGCAGTGTTCCAGCACCCTCATGGTGCAGAACTTCTTCCTCACATCCAGTCTCACTCTGCTCTGCTCTAGTTTGAAGCCATTGCCTCTCATCCTACCACTACATTCAGGTGCTTTGGCAACCCATGGGGTCTGAGGTGGTCACCATCCCCTCTGCTGACACCACCCCTCCCCTCCCAAACAGCAGTGTGACAGGGACTAGGCCAGCACAGCCTGGCAAGGGGAAAGAGGACTGCTGTGGTCCTGGAGAAGGTGGTGGGTGAGAAGGTCTGAACTAGGGTGGTGGGGAGTGGTTCCAGGCAGAGGCAGCCTGAGCAGTGCCACAAGGAGGTGGCCTAAGGGAGAAGAACCAAAGAATCCTTTAGGCTGGAAAAGACCTTTAAGTCCAACCATGAACCTAACACTGTCAAGTCTGGTGCTGAACCAGGTCCCTCAGCACCACATCCACACATACTTTAAACCCCTCCAGGGGTAGGGACTCTACCACCTTCCTGGGCAGCCTGTTCCAGGCCTTGGCAATCCTTACTGGGAAGAAATTTTTCCTCATATCCAACCAAACCTCTCCTGAGCACAACCTGAGGCCATTTCCTCTCATCCCATTGCTTACTGCTTGGCAGAAGAGCCCAACCCCCACCTGGCTCCAACCCCCTCTCAGGGAACTGTAGAGGGCAATGAGGTCTCCCTTCAGCCTCCTTTTCTCCAGACTCAACACTCCCAGGTCCCTCAGCTGCTCCTCCATGGATTTGTTCCCTAGCCCCTCACAAGCAGGGCACAGGGTTCTGCTCACCCTTGGGTTGGGTGGTTGGGGTACAGAGCAGAGCCAGAGGCACCCAGCAGCACCTCTGCTCTCCCCTCCTGAGCTCTCTCACTGCAGGAAGCTGCAGATGACCCAGGCCATCACATGCCCTGGGGCAGGACATGGTGGGAAGGGCAAGAAGCAGGGAGGAGCCCGGGGCTGGCTGTGGGGAGGGTGGGCACTCACATGTCCAGTTGGTGACGCGCTGGGGTGAGGATGTGTGGGGGCCAGCCAGGGTGCTGACCTCAAAGGCATAGAGGGTGCCAGGGCGGAGGCCTTCGTATGTGAAGTTGGTGAAGCCTCTGAGCAGCAAACTCTTCTTCACAGGGTGCCCCACAGGGCTGAGCTCCAGCAGGTAGCCCTCTCCCATTGCCTCCTCCCAGCTGGCCAGCAGGCTGGAGGGGCTGCCCTGGCTGGACAGCCTCACAGCAGCTGGTGCTAGTGGTTCTGCAGAGGACAAGGACAGCATCCTGCAGGTCACTGCATTGGGGCAGTGCATCTGGCACCCAGACTGCTCCCCTGACACCCTGCAGTGCTTCCCAAACACAGGCAGCCAGGTCTGCAGGGAGAGCCTTTCACTGCCTTTTACCACAGAAGCCAGGGAAGTCCCTCCCAGCACAGCTTCAGGCTCTAGTCCTTCCCTTCCTCTGGGACAGCTGGGACAAAGCATGGCTCCATGAGCCATCTTGGAGGGCCTGGACACAGGGAATGCTGCTCTGGGGGCACTGGTGGTGCTTCCATCAAACTATCTGCTGTGAGCAGAGGGAGGGGAAGCTGCCCTGAAGCCCACCAAACCCCTGAGTCCAAAGGACACTGAGCAGGATCCAGTCTTGCTCCATGCCTGGTGCTACCTTGCACAAGTCTGCCAAGGACCTCTGAGTCCATCCTCGGGAGGAGCTGTGGGGCAGCAGATTTTGCCCCTCTGACTCACAGCCTGCTCTTGAGACCAGGTGTCAGCAACAGCCCCATCCCTGCCCCTGCCACCATCCCCATCCCACCACCCTCCCTCTGGGCAGCAGCTCCTGCCCTTGGCAACAGAAGCAGCCCCAGAGGGACCTGCTGGGTCTCTGCTTACCTGTCCAGGCTGCTGTGCTGAAGGCTGAGGCACGGTAGGGCCCTGCCACCGCTGTCACCTGCACACAGTACTGCCTGCCAGGGCTCAGCCCATGGAAGGTGACGTGGCTGCTGTCCCCATCGACAGAGATGTTCCTTGTGGGGGCATTGTCCTCCCCCTCCTGCAGGGTCACCAGGTAGAAGTCCCTCTCTCCTGCTGGGCTGCTCCAGCGAGCCTGCAAGGAGCTCTGCTCCTCTGCACTGCTCAGGGTCACGTTGGCAGGGCTCAGGGGATCTGGAAGGGAAGGGCATTGTGTGTGTCAGGATCATGTCTGGACCCCTGGCAGACCTGAGCCTTGTTCCCTGCTTTGTTATCTGCAGAGCTACATCCAGGCTTAGCCACGCTTTTGGAGTGTGGAGTCTCCACTCCTGGTCTAGCAGAGCCCAGACAAAGCTGGCAGCCCTGCTGGGAACTTTCTCAAAGTGCCACTCCTGTTCCTGTCAGGAGCTTGTGATATTCCTAGGAACTGGCCTGGACCAGGCTCCTGGCTGGACACCCCTGGCTTGTGTGCCTGGCACCAGGGACTCCTGCTCAGCTGGGTCAGAGCTGCAGGCAGCCAGAGGGAAGGAGCCAGCCTCGCTTCATAGCTGACAGCTCAGCTGGGGGTGTGGAGAGCTTCCAGAGTCCCAGCTGCAGAGTCAGCAGTCAGCAGGCTCCAGCTTCCTGGACTGGCAAGAGGAGCAGGAAAGAGCTGGAGTCTTGTCACCTGGTGACAGCCAGGTCCTGCCAGCATCTGCCTGACCACTGCCTCTGCCCAGAGCCAGGAGGAGTCACTGCCCACAACAGCTCTGAGTTTGCAGCTTGGCAACTCCATAACCTGTTGTTCCTCACAGGGAAGGACAATGCTTGCTGGGCACTCCATGTGAGTTTTGGTCTATCCAAGAGGCTAGACCTGCCCTTTCCATTTCCTTCCTGGTCTTCCTGGATCATCCAACAGTCTGGGACCAGAACTGGGGGCATGTGCTGTGGATGTGGCATTTGCAGCAAACAAGAACTGTGGTGGTGGAAGCCACTCTCAGGGCCTTTGTCAGACTGAGGCCAGAAGGAAGAGGAAGTTGCCCTGATTGGTGCTGCCCTCAATTTCTTGATCTTGGCTCCCTTGGCAGTCTGCACAGCACCTCACACCTTAGGATGAGGTTACCAGGGGCTATCAAAGTGTACCCTTGACAGCAATCAGAGTCCATTTCCTTCCAGAGACCTCCAGTTCAAACCAGACAAACTGTTGTTCCCCTGACTCCTGCTTTCTCTGCTGCCCTTGGACACCCCTGAGGCATGTGAGAGCCAACCACAGGTGCACTGAACATCAGTGGGATCTGCTGCCCTTCCATCCTCCTCCTCAGGGAAAGGCCATAAGCTGAATGTGGAGCCCCCCACAGAGAAGCAGGATGGCACTGGAAATTCACCTGCCCAGGGGACTCAATGGCCTCAGCATCTTGGTGCCACAGAGGCAGGACCCGAGGTGGCTTTTGGCCAGGTCCAAGCAGAAGAGTTTCCCTCTGCACCCAGGGCTCTGACAAGGACCTTTGGATTCAGAGGCTGGAGCAGAGGCAGGGAGAGAGCCAGAGGCACTGAGGTGATGTCCCACCCTGGCCATCATACTCACATGTCCATGCAGTGGCATTGGGCCCTGCCACAGTGTAGGGCCCAGCCGTGGCATTCAGCCCCAGCCAGTACTGGGTGCCAGGGTGGAGATGCTGGAAGGTGTAGCTGGTGAGGCCTCTCCTGGCTGACAGGGTTGTGGTCACTGTCTGGGTGAGGAGGTTGTGGAGTGCAAGGTGGAGCCAGGCAGCCCCTGCAGCATCCATCCAGGAGGCAACCAGGCTGGTGCTGGAGCCTGGGCTGAGCCTCAGCTGAGTGGGGACAGAGGGAGCTGAGGAGATAAGCAGGAGGCAGTGGAGATCAGCACAGGGCTGGGGCTCCCTGGACACTCCTTTCTCCCCAGGGTCTCCTATGCCCACAGCTGCTCTCTGCTGCAAGGGGCTGCTGAGGGATGTCCCTCCCACGTCCCTTCCTAGGGGGGCTGAGGTCCCTCTTTCAGTTTGCAGGGCAGGGAGGATGGCAGCCTGGGTACTGCAACATTTCTGAAGCTCCCACCCCTCAGGATCTTTTGCCAGCATCCTCAGATTGCCTGCTCCTGCAGTGATGTGGAGCACACAAATCCCAGCTGGGTGCTCCAAAGCAGGGCTGAAGTGTGAGGTTCTCCCCTCGGCCTGGCACTCTGGGCTCACAGCAGGGATGGCAGAAACTCCCAGCTGCTCCCCATCCCACACAAATCCCCGTGCCAAGCCTCCTCATCTCTTCCAGCCCAGCCAGCCCCTGTGCTGCACCCCTCCTCCCCAGCCCTACCTCCCACCCGCTGGGGGCGGGCACAGCCCTCCCTGCCTACCTGTCCACTGGTGGGCACTGGTGCTCGCCTGGCTGGACCCTGAGAGCGTGCTGACCTTCAGGGCGTATTCGCTGCCAGGCAGCAGCCCCTGGAACAGGAAGGTGGAGGCGCTGGGCGGGAGGGACACGTTGCTGACGAGCTCCTGGGAGTCGCTGTGGTAGAGGCACAGGTGGTAGCCATCCCGCTGCCCCTGGGCATGCAGCCAGGAGGCGCCCAGCGAGGCAGGGCTGCCGCTGCTCAGGCTCAGGCTGCGCACGGGGGAAGGACCTGCGGTGGACACGGCAGCGTTTGTGCCTGCATGGCAATGCCTGACCTGCCAGGCTGCTCAGGGCTGGCGAGACAGAGCCTTCACTGGCGAGGTCCCACCGGCAGGCAGCACGAGATCCAATCCTCCAAGCACAGCCCCTCCCTGCCAGCACAGCCCCATTGCCCCCAGCCCCATCCCCTCCCTACCAGCACAGCCCCATTGCCCCCAGTTCCATCCCCTCCCTGCCAGCACAGCCTCATCCCCTCCCTACCAGCACAGCCCCATTGCCCCCAGCTCCATCCCCTCCCTGCCAGCACAGCCCTATCCCCATCGTACCAGCACAGCCCCATCCCCTCTCTGCCAGCCTATCCCACAGGTTGTGCGGGCTGAGCAATGCCCTTGCAGCAGTCTCTGCAGTCCCTCTGAGCTGGGCAGAAGGCTTGGTCAGAGAGCACTGCAGGTGTGGACTGAGGAAGGAGAAGCCATCAGTGCTTGGCTGTGAGCTCATCTGCTGCCAGGTCCTCTGTCCCTGCTGACCTTGTGGGTCCTGCCACCCGCCGTGAGCAGCATCCCTTGCCCCTTGCTTCTTGCTGGCTGACACCATCCCTTCTGCTGGCCAGCCCCAGCCCTCCAGCTCTGCTCTGGTTTTCTAAGTTCCACCCTCACCTGTGCTGTTTGACTCAAGGATCTTTTGGAGAGATGCAGGCCAGGGCTGCCATTCCCCCCTGAGCTGTGGGCTCACCAGCCCTGCCCCCTTCCCCCAGCCCTTGGCAACAGGCAGGTAGGGCACAGACCAAGGCTTGGTGGGTGAGACAGTGATAGACAGAGATATGCCAAAACCATGGAGCAGATGCTACTTCCTCACAGCTCCTTCTAGACCTCCAGGCATGGAGGTCTCAGCAGTCCACACCATAGGCTGGTCCAGCTTTAGCCTCATGATCACAGAATCACAGTCATTCATTTTGGAAAAGACCCCTGGGATCACCAAGTCCAACCACTGACCCTGCTCTGAAAAGTTCACGCCTGAGCCATATCCCCAAGCATACATCCAAACGACCCTTAAACACTTCTAGGGTTGGTGACTCCACCTCCCTGGGCAGCCTGTGCCAGTCTCTGACCACTCTTGCTGTGTAAAAATTCCTCCTACTGTCCAGCCTAACCCTGGCCTGCTGCAGCTTGAGGCCATTCCCTCTTGTTCTGTCACTAAGGACCTGTGAGCAGAGACCAGCACCAACCTCTCGACAACCTCCTTGCAGGGAGCTGGAGAGAGCAGTGAGCTCTCCCCTCACCCTCCTCTTCCTCAAACGAACCATCCCCAGCTCCTTCAGTTGCTCCTCACAAGATTTATTCTGCAGCCCCTTCCCCTTCCTTGCCCTCCTGTGCCCTGGCTCCAGCACCTCCACATCTCTCTTGTATGGAGGTGCCCAAAACTGGGCACAACACTCCAGGTGTGGCCTCAGCAGTGCCAGGCACAGAGGGACAATCACCTCCCTGCTCCTGCTGGGCACAGCATTGCCAATCCCAGCCAGGATGCCTTTGGCTTTCTTGGCCACCTGGGCACTGCTGGCTCCTGTTCAGCTGCTTGTCCATCAGCATCCCTAGGTCCCTTTCTGCCAGACCCCTTCCAGCCACACTGCCCCAGGCCTGCAGCACTGCTTGGGGTGGTTGTGGCCCAGGTGAAGGACCTGGCACTTGGCCTTGTTGAAGCTCATCCCATTGATGTCAGCCATGGATCCAATCTGCCCAAGCCCCTGCAGAGCCTCCCTGCCCTGCTGCAGAAGACAGAGCATGTACCCTGCCCATGCAAGGTGCAGGGACAGGACCCTCCCTTCACACGCATGAGGGAATGACACCCGGGGCTCTGAGGAGCAGAGAAGGACTCTAATCCTTGAAGAAGTCAGGGAAGGCCCAACCTCCCCAGGAGCTCCATGCAGATCTGTGCTCCACACCCTGCAAAGCAGTGTGGCAGTCCCTTGTAGGAGCACTGAGACCCTGGGGCTCTCCTTACTTGTCTGTGCAGTCAGAATCTGGCTGGTGGTCTCCATGCGGGCAAGGGTGGCCTTCACCTCAACCTTGTAGTGCGTGCCAGGGGTCAGCCCACGGAACCAGAAGCTGGTGGTGTTGGGTCCAGCAGATCCATTCTGCAGCAGAGTGCCAGACCCCAGCGAGAAGAGGGCAAGCAGATATCCCTCAGCATTCCCCTGTGGCTCATCCCAGGACACGAGCAGGGAGTCTGAGCGGCCATGGGCACTCACACTGAGGTTCAGAAGGGTCCCTGCAGAGGCAAAGCCACAGCTCTCAACAGGGAGTTGGTGCTGCTACGTGTACAGCCTGCAGGGCCAGGCTCCCCAGGCCACCCACCCTTGCTGCACACCTTGGCAGAGGCCTTCATAATGGGCACTGCCCTGCTTCAGTCAGGCCTCCCAACCCCAAGGCCTCCAAACAGCCTTTGGAAAACACAAGAAGGCTCAGAACCTCCCCTGGGCTGGGGTCAAAGGCACCACATGAAAGAGATGTTCCTAAGCACTGGAGAATGATCAGAAGGCTTCAGGCCATCACATGCTTTGGCCAGACAGCCCTGGCACAGGAGTAGCCCTAGCTGGGTGTTGCTCATCACACTGGCTGGTTTGGGGTCCCCAAAGGCATTGAGGGGCTCAAGGTCCACCTTGCAGCAGTAACACAGTAGCCACTGGCAGAGCAGGATGGATATCACAAGGCAGTGGCACTGGCACACTCCCTGCAATAGTCTCTGCCTCTGTGTGGGCTCTGAATGCTTTGGATGATCCAGGCACTGCCCCCCTCTCCTGCCCAGTGCAGGGATGCCAGGGGAAGGCCAGCACACTGTGTATGGGGCACATTTGCACGGCCTCCTGATGAGCTGTGTCCCTGCCTTGACCTTGCTGCAGGGCCCATGCGGTGGCATCCAGCTGGAAGCACTGGGCACAAGGGAGTGGCACACAGGGCTTGACCAACCTGGTGGGTCAGTGGCCAAGACTCTCATTGAGTGCCTGTCCTTGGAGCTGCTCAGGAACCACCTACACAAACAGGAGCCAGACCACACCTGTCTGTTGGAGCCTTGCAAGCTCCATCTCCACCTCCCCACACCTCCCCCAGCAGATTGCCAGGCACTGCCCATGCCCAGCCTCACTCTGAGCTCTGTGCTGCCTTCAGCCTTTGGGTGCTGAGAGACATTGGTGTGACAATTAGCACCTAGAGTTGATGATGTGCAGTGTGCTGTGACAGGCTGGCATGGGCTGGCATGGCAAGAAAGCTTCAAGCAAGCACAGCTATTACCCCAGAGCGCTGCTCAGGGGCTGCCTTTGGAGTGCAAAAGAGGAGCAGTACAGGGCGAGCCCCAGGGCAGGGGAACCTCTGGCACTGCTCAGGTGCTGTGTGTGACCTTTGCACAAAGCTGGACAGTTTCAGAGCTATGTTCAGCTTCTGTCTGGAGGCTGTTGCATGACAGCTTCACTCTGCAGCTGAATGCAAAAGGAGTTGTGGAACTTAGATGCAAACAAGAGAAGAGCACCCCTGGGAAAGGTCTTCTCAGTACCAACTCTTAGCAGTTCAAGTGTAGATTTAGGAGCAGGTTGCTCTGGAAGGGTTATCTGAACCCAGCTGGGTGTCCATGGGCCAGGTGTCTACACCTGGGCCAGCTGTCCTGAGCTGCCCTTGCTGTCAGCAGAGCTGCAGCAGCTCACGGAGCACAGGCCATGGCTGACCTCCCTGAAGACAGCCAGCAGTGCTGTGCCTTGCATGGAGTTCAGCCAGGGATGGTTCTTCACTGCAGGCTATTTCTTATCTCATGAAGGTATGAGCTCTCCACCCTTCTGTGTCTGCTTCTCTCAAGTTTCCACCAGACTGCATCACCTGCCCCCACTTGTCCCTTGGCCATCACCTTCTTCACCTCTGCAGTACAAAATGTGCTCATATCTACCATGAGCCAGAGGCACCCTCCAGCCCTGAGCTCCATGAACCCTGCTGGGTGCTGGGGGAGGGTTAGGGTCTGCCTCCCTCCCCTGCCCCAGCCATGATCTGCAGCCTGCAGCCAGTCTAAAGCACAGCTTACAAAGCTCCAGGGCTCCCCTGGCCCAGCACATACACTCATCCCACTGCTCCCAGACACCAAGGCCACCTTCTGCAGCCTTTGCTTTGACTCACCTCCATCACTGTGTGCATCCTGTCCCTCCAACCCTGCTCCTGCTGTCTGGTTGCATCCCTCACCCTAGGGAAATGAAGCTGTCAAGTGAGATGGTCTGAGCTGAGACCAACACCTGAGAGAGGTGTCCTGTGCCAGGCCAGGGGCCAGGCTGGTCAGGTACAGGTCCCACCCTGCCATGGCATCTGGGGGCTGCCAGTCTCTGGGATCTGTGACTCTTCCCAGGCACACTCGGGTCCCTGGCTGAGGAGCCAAGCCTGGGAGACCATCAGCAGATGTATGTTCTGGGACTGCAGAGCAGTATGGGACCATCCCCACCACCAAAACAGCTGGGGCACAAGGGGAAGATCTGGGGAGGTAGGGAGCTCTGGACAGGCTCCAGCTACCTCATTCCCTCTACAGGCACCCCCTCTTCACATGGTCATGGGAGAGAAGGACGGAGGGACCCCAGGCTTCAGTCCAGCTGCCATGACCCACAGGCTGCAAAGCAAAGACTTGTTCAGTGCCCCCCAGAGCAGCCAGTGCCCTCCAGAGCAGCCAGTGCCCTCCAGAGCAGAGGGGGTGCTGAGCACACTCGCGGGACAGCTGTCGCCCCACAGTCTGCTGGCGAGCAGGGTGTGCCCTGCTTTAGGTTGAGGCTAGTTCCCTCCACATTAAAGGAAATCTCTCTGCCCACTCCCAGTCCTGCAAAAAGCTACCAAAGAGCAACCATCCCTCTGTAGCTATTTCCCCCTCGGCTCCGGGGCTGACTCATTCCTGGCTTCCCAACCAGCCGCGGGGCCTTGCAAAGCTAGTGCGGAGCGGGCGGCTCCGGCTCCTCGGCACTGGCAGCCACCAGCCCATTCCCGGCGTGAGGAGCTGGGCAGCCATGGCAGCAGGGAGACGCTGCCATCCCGGGCGCTGGGGGGAGGTGGGAGGAAAGTGCACAGAGCCAGCTCCTAATTGCGAACGCTGCTAATGTGGTGCAGCTGCAGGGCTGGGGAGGCCGCCCGGAACCTGTCGTCATCCCGCACGGGGCAGGGCTATGCACGGCCCCCGCTGCCAGCGAGCACCGAGCCAAGAGCCTGCTCCGCCAGACGGGGTGAAGGGACAAGGAGCTCCCTCTGCCAGGGCTCGCAGGAGCTCGGCCAAACGCGGGGTGAGGAGACAGACAAGGACTTACCTCTGCCAGGGGTCCCAGCAGCCACGGCACCCACAGGAGCAAGAGCGGCAGCAGTGGTGGCCTCATGGGGAGCAGGGTGGCTGCAAATTAGAGGGGGGACAAGTTGGAGGCGGGGTGTTAGCTTCTTAGCAGTGACTGTGCTCAGCCAGTCCCTTCCCCCATGGCAGCGAGGGGCTGTGTCCCCACAGACTTTCCGAGCGCGAGTGACAAGATGATATCAGTGGGGACCGGCGGCGCCTGCCAGCGAGCTGCACATCAGCACTGCCAGCGGTCCTGGGGCAGGAGCAGAGCTTCTCTCCGGGCTGGAAGGAGTCCAGGGGGTGTGTGCCTCTCGCTGCCTGCATTTGCTATTGTTCCCCTGGAGCTGTGTCCCTCTGCGGTGGCTCCGCAGCTCTCGCTGCGTGAGCCTCTGCCTGCTGCGGCCGGAGAGCTACCGCTCCGGGGGACTTGGAGCGGGGACTCTGGCTCCTGGAGCTCTGCAGGGCAGCCCGCTCTAGCCATCAGAGGGGTTCCTGCAGAGTTGTGGGAGTTGGTGCTGAAAGGGGAGGAGAGGGGAGGAGACAGGACAGCACAGATGGCGGCTCCGAGCTGGAGGGGAGTGCCCAGACCAGCCCCCAGCACGGGAAGAAAGGGCGGGCGGCAGCCTGCGGCAGCTCGGCTGGGATGCTGGAGGCACTGGGATGCTGGAGGCACAGGGGAGCTAGAGGCACTGGGAAGCTGGCACACTGCTGGCACGAGTGTGGCCCCAGGATGCTGTGCACCTTGCAGCTGTCTCTGTGCCTGCCTGGCACCTTTGTGCTCCCTTTCCCTGTGAGTGCAGAGATGTCTGCTGTGGGTACTGGTGGGGAATGGGAGCTGTGGTCACACTGGGTGAGCAGGATGCCTCTGTGTGTTGCCCATGGCACTGGGGCAGGCACACTGGAGATGAAGGTGTGCATGAACTGCAAGAGGCTCCTGCAGACTGCACCCCATGGGTGCAAAGGTGCCCAGACTGTGCTTTGCCCATGTGAGGATGGGCTGGCTGTGCCCTGTTTGCTCACAGTCTATAGAAGCTGCCCTTGGCAGGCTGCCATGGGGAGCTGTGCTCCTGGGCTGTGTGCAGGGCCCTGTGCTTGGTGCTGAGCTGTGGCTGTGCAGTGCATGGCATGGTGCCAGCTCTGATTCAGAGTGGAGATGCCATTGGCTTCACATCAGCGCTGGAGATCTGGGACAGTGCTGGAAGAGGTTCAGTGATGCATCCACGCCAGCAGCCAGCACAGCCTGTGTGGCCGTGGGAGTCTCTGCCAGTAGCCAGCACAGGCACCAGCGGAGGCCATCCAAGCTCTGCTTACTGCTGTGAGCTATCACCAAGCTGTCAGAGAGGGACACAACCCCTGGCTGGCCCCGGGACAGTAGATTTCCTCCTCCAGAAATGGAGAGGTTTGGCAGGTGGACCTGTGACAGGCAGAACAGCCCCCAGCATCTGAGCAAAGCTGTGGGAAAGCCCCAGCCCATGCACATAACTGAGAAGATAGTGAGACACAAGGGCCCCAGTCTAGGAGCCATCTCCAGCCCCAGACCCATCCCTCAAACCTCCTGACAGCCCCCAGGCTGGTAGGGCCAGCTGGGAAAGGTGGCAGTGCACATGAGTCCCCTTCCCTTTGGATGGGGCACAGTCCTGGCCATGTGGGACTGGTGGCAGCACTCCTGATCCATGGTCACAGTCAGGGCTCTGCAGAGGTCCAGGCAGTTCCCTGCCTGGAGTGAGCTGCTGGCAAAGGAGCCCTGGCCCTGTTGCTCAGCCTAGCAGCAAGCATGTCCCCTGTGAACAGCTCAGGCACCTCTCCAGCAGAGGCACAGCTCCACAACCAGAGGCCTTCCAAAGTCACTTGGTCCCCAGACCTGCCCTTCCCCTGCACCCTGGGCATGGAGCTCAGGGTGGGAGAAGACGGCAATGATTTTACAGCTCCAGGGAGGGCTGAATGTCAAAACTGCAAGCAGTGCCTCTGCTCAGGGGCTGGAGGCCTAGGGTAAAGGCTCTGGGGTGATGGCAATGAGCCATCAACCAGTGTCTCCAACAGCTGGAAACATACACCCCAGCTGCCAGACCCTTGCTTAACCAGGTGCTAGCCAACCCCTACGCGGAGCAGAGTGTGACATGGGGCTCACAGACACTGGAGGTGACCTCGTCCAGTCACCAGATGGATGGGCAGGGAGTGCCCCTCCAAGAGCCTTCTTTGCCTCAGTCTTTAGTACTAGAACCTGGGAATGCAGCCCCCTGAGCTAGTGGGCAGAGACCAGGAGCAGAATGGCCCCACTGCAACCCAGGAAGAGCTCATTGGTGACCTGCTGCACCACACAGCTGTGCATAAGGCTGAGGGACGAGGTGGAATCCACCCAAGAGCTCTGAGGCTGCTGGAGGTGCTCAGCAAGCCACTTCCAGTCGTGGCTGACCAGGGAGGTGCCAGCAGACTGAAAGTCAGCAAAGATGACACCCAGCTACAAGAAGGGCTGGGAGAAGGAGATGGGAAACTAAAGGCCTCTCCATTCAGCTTTGGTGGCAGAGAAGGTCACAGAGCAGATCATCTTGAATACCATCAAGCAGCAGCAGCACAACCAGATGATCCCTGCAGAGGGACCTGGGCAGGCTGGATTGATGCACCAAGACTGACTGGATGAGCTTCAGCAAGGCCCAGCACTGGTTCTGCACCTTGGCCACAACAACCCCAGACAGCACTGCAGGCTTGGGGAGGAGGGGAGCTGCTCATCAGAGAGGGACCTGGGGGTGTTGGTTGACATCAAGCTGAACATGAGCCAGCAGTGCCCAGGTGCCCAGCAGCCTGGCCTGGATCAGCAGTGGTGTGGCCAGCAGGACAGGGATTGTCCTCCTGTGGTGGTCACTGGTGAGGCCACATCTTGAATCCTGGGTTCAGTTCTGGGTCCCTCACTCCAAGAAGGACATAGAGAAGATGGTGGAGATCCAGAGAGAAGTGACCAAGCTGGGGAAGGGTCTGGAGAACAGGGCTGGGGAGGAGCAGTTGAGGGACCTGGGGTTGCTCAGTCTGGAGAAGAGGAGGTTCAGAGGAGACCTTCTGTTTCTGTGACTCCCTGAGAGGAGGCTGCAGTGAGGTGGGGTTGGTCTGCTCAGCTGAGTGACAAACAACAGAACCTCAAGTTGCACCAAGGGAAGTTTAGGTTGGACATGAGCAAGAATTTCTTCACTGAAAGGGTTCTCAGGCACTGGAACAGACTGCCCAGGGTGGAGACACCATCCCTGAAGGTGTTTAGGTGTTGTGTAGATGTGGTGCTGAGGGAGAGGGTTTAGTTGGGGACTGAACTGGAGCTGGGCTGCTGGTTGGACTCAGGATCTTACAGGTCTTTTCCAGTCTGGGCAGTTCTGTGATTTCAGCCAAGGCTGAGGGCTGCTGCTGCTGTCTCTGTTTTAAGAGGCCCCTTTCCAGAGCTGGGAGGCTGCAGCCAGCTGGGAGGAGGCTGCAGCTCCCTGCTGCAGCCAGGGCTTGCCAGGTTTGTCTGGGGGCCTGCAGCAGGATCTGCAGGGTTGCAGCTGCCTGATGCCTGAGTGGCTCTGCAAGGAGGCTTTTGGTGGATGTCCACATGCAGGTCCCTGGCAGGCTGCACCCTGCCATGGCAGCACAAGGGAAGGTGACCCCACACTGGGTGGGGGCCATGGGGCTGTTTGCTGCCATGAGCAGTCTGCAGGGTCAGGATGGCTGGGCCAGAAGCAAAGCAGGAGGGGAGGCTGGGGGCACATGGGGCTGTGTGGTGTCCCCAGCGTGTGGCAAGTGATGGAAGAGTCCCTGGCTGATGAAGCATGGGTTGGAGGTTAGGATGGAGTCCTTGGTGGGATGGGAATGGTGATCCAGAGAGATGGAGCAGGAGGGACCCCTAATTATCAAGAAAACCCTGAGAGAAGCCTTTGCATCTCCTAGTGTCTGAGGCAGGTCACAGAAGGCAGTGTCCCCTGGAGTGGCACAGATTTTCCAAGCTACAGCATCAAGGTGTGGCTCCTCCAGCTTCAAAGCACACCAAAGAGCAGGTCCAGGCCAGCAAGAGGACAATCCCTGCTCACTGCAGTGCTGGGAGACTCCAGCTAGGCTGAGTCTGCCCTGCCCTGCTGGGGAGCCAGCTGAGCCCAGCACCCCTGCCCCCAGCCTCTCTGCAGAGCTGAGCATCTCCAGCTGCAGCCACTCTGGCCCAGTGGCATTGGCAAGTGGGAGGCAGCATCTCAGGAGCTTGTTGGTTAACAACATCTCAACATCTGCTGCCATGGCCCTGTGTGGGGGTACAGATCCACCATTAAGGCACCTGGGGCTTTGCCCAGGGGGCCTGTCCTGCCCTCCCTGCTCTCTGTGCTTGGGGGCTGAGCAGGGACTTCTGAAGCACAGCATCTTCACCCCCTAGAGCCTGCTGCCATGCTGTGCCACTGCCTCGCACCTCCCCAGCCAGAAGGAGAGGTGAGTCCCTGCCTGGCAGGAGGACAGGCTGGGGGTGATGCCTGAGCACCATGCCTTGCTTCCCACCAGCATGGGACTGACCTCTGAGCACAGAGGTGTCCCACAGCTTTCCCAGCCTCCACATACTGTTGTGGCCCACCACAGGGCATGCAGAGCTGGCACCCTGCTGGCCATGCAGACACATCCATACCACACCTGGGGTTCTGCTCCCCCAGCTCAGGGTGCTCAGGTGGAAACAGCTCAGAGCACTGGTGGGAGCCAAACCCAGGCCCTGTCCCTGGCACCACAGCACTCAGCAGCCTTGGAACGAGCTCTGTAATGAGCTCTGTAATGCTCAGTAATGAGCAGAAGCAGCTCATTGTGTGCCAGCTCTGCCCTCCTCACAGCCAGACGGGTGCTACCCTGCCAGGGAAGGGCAGAGAGAGAGCTTGCCTTCAGCTGGGGGGTGCCAGATCTCCCCTCTGGTCCCTCTGACAGCAAAGCCTCCAGTTGTGCCAGACCCAAAAACAACTGCAGAAGGTTTCTCCACCCAGCAGCTGGAAGCAGGCCTGGAAACTCAGGGGCTGCTGAGTCATCACTTTTTTTCCGTGAGCACCAAAGGCTGCTGTGGTGAGCAGGAGGTGGGGGATGCCCTGCTGACCATCAGCACTCCAGAGCTGTGCTGGCCAGACCTGGGCTGAGACCCTGGGGTCTCTGCAGCCAAACCATTGCCTTCTGTAAGTGGGACACCCTCAGAGCAGGAGATTGTCCTTGCCCTGAGCTCCACCAGGATCAGAGATCATAGAATCATAGAATGGTTTGGGTTGGAAAGGACCTCCAGAGATCATCCAGTATGCTGGCTGCTGTCCCTGCTGCCAGCATGCACTCAGCAGGGACATCCTCCACTGGATCAGGCTGTCCAGAGCCCTCTCCAGCCTCACCTTGAATAGCTCCAGGGATGGGCCACAACCACCTCCCTGGGCAACCTGTTGCAGTGCTCCAGCACCCTCCTGGTGCAGAACTTGTTCCTCACATCCAGTCTCAATCTGCTCTGCTCTCATTTCAAACCATTGCCCCTGGTCCTGTCCCTGCAGGCCTTTGGGAACAGTCCCTCTGCAGCTTTCCTGTATCCCCTTCAGGCACTGGCAGGCTGCTCTAAGGTCTCCCTGGAGCCTTCTCTTCTCCAGGCTGAACACCCCCAGCTCCCTCAGCCTATCCCCATAGCAGAGCTGCTCCAACCCCTTGAACATTTTCATGGCCTCCTCTGGACCCTCTCCATCAGGTCTATGTCTATCTGGACACAGCCCTGCAGGTGAGGTCTCACCAGAGCAGAGCAAAGTGGCAGAATCTCCTCTCTGCCTCTGCTGGCAGTGCTGCCTTGGACGCAGCCCAGGCTGCCATTGGCCTTCTGTGCTGCAAGCTCACACTGTCTGCTCATGTCCAGCTTCTCATCCATCAGCACCCCCAAGTCCTTCTCCTTAGGGCTGCTTTCTATCATCTCCTCCCCCAGTCTGTACTGACAGTGAGGATTGTTCCAGCCCAGGTGCAGAACCCTGCAATTGCTCTTGTTGAACCTCATGAGTGTCACCTGGGCCTGAGCTCTCCAGCCTGTCCAGGGAATGACAAGGACCTCAGACAGTGTGCCCAGCATTGTGGTGCCAGATCTTGCTTATGCTGGGGGACAGTAGCCACTGTGCAGTGGCAAACACCCTGTCTGGCAAAGGCTCCGGGTAGTCATCCTGGGCAGTGCCAATCTCAGGCCATAGCAGAGTCCAATCCCAGTTTGCCTTTGTGCTCCATGCAGTGGCCCTGGGCATGGAGGTGATGGCACATGGCTTTTCCATGCTGAGGCAGCTTCCAGACCTAAGCATGGTCCTCCACACACAGGGGAAGTAGGGAACCTCTCTGGGAAGCACCAGCTGGGGTGAGGAAGAGCAGGGTGGGCAGCAGAGGCATCCCAGCTGGCACCCTGTAACAATGTGTTGCCCAGGGGCCACATGAGGTGCCACTGGGATTGGGCTGGTAGCAGCTCTGGGGCTTCTGCCCTACCCTGGCCCAGCAGCAACAGGTTCCCAGTCCTCTGGGCCTTGTGTCTTCCTATGCCTACCAGTGCTGTGAACTGCCCCAGGCCACAAGTTCTTCCCTCTGCCACCTCTGAGGTGTTGAGTGCTGCCCCGGGGCTGGCAGGGAGGAACAAGGGGAACAGGCAGAGCCTGCAGAGCATGCAGGTGCCGATGGGACCTCTCTCTGTGCAAGGTTCACACGCCACAGCTCTCCAACCCCAAACCCTGGAGCACTGGGATGCTCTTCCTTCAACCCTTGGCAAGTGTTTGATGATTTCCACCTGGAGTGCTGCCAGCGCCGCTGCCTCCTGCCTGTGCCCTCCAGCCCCGCAGCTCTGCCTGCTTGGCGGGGGGGAGGGTACGCAGGCAGTGGGGGACCTCACCCCTTCTGCAGCACAGAGCCGTGCCCAGGGCTGGCACGGCCACGGTGGCCAGGCTGCGGGATGGCCAGGACACAGAGAAGTGGCTCCGTGCTGGGGTTGTGCTCTGCACTGCCACAGACCTGGCAGCAGAGCTGGATGCCTGTGGGGGCAAGCCAAGCGCCTGCAGCTGTGGGAAGCGCAGGGCTGCGGTGACTCAGAGCGCGCCCAGAGCCGGCAGAGCCGGGCAGACCTGCTCTGCCCCCGCGGCTCTGGGTGCCGCCTCCTCTGGGACTCCCCTGCCCCTGGCCGGGGCAAGAGGCACAACGCAGGGAGGGCAGATAGCAGCCTGGAGAGTGCCTGTGCCACAGCCACTGCAGGTAGCACCTGGATGGCCCCCAAATCACCCACGCCATCGCCAACAGCCTCTTCTCCCACCCGGGGACATGGTGCCAGCACTGGCTGACAGCAAAGGTGCCCGGTGCCACCAGGATGTCATGTGCTCGTGGAGCCAAGTAGTAGCCACGAAGTAGCTCCCAGTGCCCCCCCTATGCTTCACTGTGTTGCAGACCTCTGGCACAAGGTTCACCTTGTGCAGACTGCACAGTGCCAGCCTCTGCTTATGGCACAGCCATGCACAGAGGCTGCCTATGCCTTGCCTGCTGGCCCAGGGCCATGGGATGGAGTTTGCCAGAGCACTACAGGGGCTCTGCCTGTGTTCCCACCGCACACATCCCGGCTTCGACCGCACAGCTGTGAAGAGAGAGTGACGAGGAGTGGAAGCTGTACCTGTCCTGCAGGGCATCCCTGGCGTGGTCCACAGCTGTCCCCGAGCCTGCAGCGATGCCATCCGGGCGCTCTCCCCTCGCCGTTCTCCTGCGCTCCTACTGGGCGCTGACGCTCAAGCCTGGGCTGGTCCCGCGGCAGGGCTCGCCCGGGCTCGCCCAGCGAGCTGCAGGGTGCCAGGGAGGAGGGACCAGCTGGATGGAGATGTCTCCTGCAGCCCTCACAACAGGGCTCTGCGCGCTGGGCAAGGTGGGAGGTGCACACCGTGCTGCAGGCTGGGCACTGCCCCTGCCTCCCTGCACCACGCCTAGAGCTGTGGGGCCAGCCCAGATGCTGGGGGCACCCTCTGATGGACTCTTGGGGGCGGCCAACATCCCTTCGTGCTGTTGTTGTGAAGGGAGACAGGGAGAGCCCCAAGGCTGGAGCCAGCACAGACATCCAGCCCTGAAGGTGTCTGTGGGCTGTGATCGCTGGAAGCTTTGCTGCCCGGAGCCCCTTTCGACCAGCACTACTCTGCAGTGAGAGCATCTCGGTCCCTCTCAGCTCCGTGTCAAGGGGGAGGCGGTGAGGAGCCAGTGAGTTGGCTGAGGAGGTGCAGAGCATCCCAAGGGTTTGTCCAGAATGGCACTCACTCACCCTCACACTGCTGAGAGCCCAGGATGGCACTCACTCACCCTCACACTGCGGAGAGCCCAGGATGGCATTCACTCACCCTCACACTGCTGAGAGAGTGGCCAGCTGGGCCCTGGGGGCAAGAAGAGTCCTGCCAGTGGGTTTGGAGAAAAGCTGTGAGAAGATCTCCAGGCTCCCCCTCTCCCATCTCGAGGGATGTGGCAGAAGGAGGTGCAAGAGCCACAGCAGTGAGCATGAGAGGTCCTGACTGCTGCAAGGCCTGGAGCTCATCTTTCTGGGGTGCTAGCAAGAGGCTGCAGGGTTAGCCTGGCTCAGCCCCACGTGGGTACTGTGGGGTCCCACAGACACCTCTGCATCTGATCCTTCCCAGTCACACAAGGGGCACACGTTCCTGCTGCTGCTCAGGGGTTTCAGCCATCCCTGTTGGTGCCCCCCAGACAGGGGGAGAGGGAAGGAGATGCTGGTGGAGCTCAAACCACACCAGCTGCATGGCAGGGAGAGGAGGAAGCCCTGGGCACTGCTGCCATGCTTAGCAGGCTCCAAATCTGGCAGGTGGCTCAGGGTCTAAGCACTGCCATGAGCTCCCAAACTCACCTCAAAGTGAAACCAACCCTGGCCCTCTGCTTCCAAGTTTTCTGTACAAAAACAAACCTGCCAGTGGCTGCACTTGCACACAAAGGGTTTTGTTGTCGGGAGGAAGGTCTCTGCTGGGGAGCAGTAAACACAGCGCCTGCCCATCCTCCATGCCCGCGGGCGGGATCCCTGCCCGGCAGCTCAGGGGGATGGGCATCGTCCCGGCCCGAGCCGCCTGGCTGCCTTCCCTCTCCCGCGTCCCCTGCGAGAAGACAGCAGAGCCAACACCCCCACACCGAGCTGCCCCTGCATGCCCTGCAGACCCTGGCAGCCTGTGCCAGCCCAAGCTTCTCCTCCGAGTCCCATAGATGTGGTTCCATGGAGAGTGCCAGCAGTGGGGTGGGTGCAGGATGGGGCTGCACCAGCTGGTCCTTGAGCAGAGGGATCAACGTCTGCCTGTGAGCTTTCCTTGCACTGCAGTGGTCCTGGGATGCTGTGGCAGCCCCCAGGGGTGCTCCCTTCCCTGCAGCATGGCTGCAGCCTTGCAGCTCCTCCGCTTCTCCCTGGCGTCTCCCACAGCATCCAGAGCCAAACACAACATGAGCAGAGGGTCAGCAGTGCCCTCTGCTTTCTGCATCCCTGCCCCAGAAAGATCAGCTGGGGGAACCCCCAGAGCACCTCTACTTGCTCCAGGACAGCTGCAGGGCCCCCCCACAAGACCATTCTCTCCAGACTGATGCAAGTTTGGGGTCTGCACAGCTGCATCCTGGCTGCTCCCCAGGGGACTGCCATAGGTGGCATTCACCCACCCCAGAGGAAGCAGCTTCCTGGGACAAGTCTTGGCCCTGGCTGTAGGTCTTGCAGCTGGCAACAGCTAAAGGCTTTTCTGGCACAAGCTCAGCCTTGCCAAGGAGCTGCAATTCTGGAGCAGAGGTGAGGTGGTCACAGAGGGATGCAGGATCAGTCCCCTCCACCACTGACTGCTGACACTTTGGCTCCAGATCCCTGTGAGATGTCTCTCCCTTCAACCACAGCCTCTGCTGCTCGACTTGGGCCAGTGGAGAGCTCTCTGGGTCTCACAGGGTGACATGGAGCTCAGCCTGGCCTGTCTGGGGGGGCCCAAGGATGTGTCCATGGGGGTGAAAATCCTGGCTTGAGGATTTGGAGGTGTGAAAACTATGTGGGGCTTGGAGGCCTTCCCAGATGCAAGACTTGAAGAGCTTCCCCCTACCCAAAGCACTGCAGAAGCAATTCACACCTCTGGGCTGGGGCACACTCAGCCATCCCCAGTTTTCCATCCCCACATCTGGAAGCAGAGTTGCTGTGCTGCTGGAGGGGAGGGAGGACAGGCAGCAGGCTGGCAGCAGGGACACATCAGGCTTCTGTGAGCCTCCTCATCCCTCCCTGGGCTGTCATTAGTGGCCAGTTTGGTATCTGGGCTGTGAAGCCACGCTGGCCTGCTTCTCTCCTGGGTGGGGCAGCTGAGCTGGGCTGGCTGCAGGGTCCAGGAGAGGCTGCCTGAGGGCTGGGGGGATCAGCTGGGCTGTTGCTAGGCTTGAGCTGGGAAAGCCTAAAGCAACAAACACGGCAGAAGAGGGGAATGTTTCAGAGCTGTCTCCTGTTCTAGTGGTTTCCTGTTTTCTGAGCAGCTCTTCCAGCACCACTGGGGCAGAGGATTTGTTCACACAGAGCCTGGTCCCACAGCAGGCTCTGGGCAGGCAAGCTCCTGCTGCTTGACATCTGGCAGAGAGGGAGGTCACCAAAGATTGGCTCTAGGATCAACGAACCCTTACCAGAGACCTGCAAGAATCCCTTCCCTGCTGGAAGCAGGCACAAACCATGGTCCTGCCTAGGTGGCGCAGGCTGGACATTCCTTGGCTACAGTCTTTGTGCTGCTTCCTGCAGACAGCTCTCCATGGCCTGACAAACTCCTCACACCTGTGGCCTCCTGCCCCACACACCCAGCCCAGTGCAGGCAGCAGAGGAGCTGCTGGCTCAGCACTGTTCTGGGCTCTGCTGGGAGCAGCAATGGCCTGGTGCTGTGGCTCATGTAGGATGCTGCTGAAGGCAGGGGCAGAGGCAGGACACCCTGTGACACACCACTGCTGTGTCTCCCAGGAGTGTGGAGCCAGTGCATCCATCTCCACCACCCTCACTCCTCCCAGGCCTGGCCCTGCACCCCAGCTGTGTGTTGGGGTCCTGAGTAGAACACTCTGGGTGTCATTGCAGCCTTGGTCCAGCCTTTCTCCTCCAGAGCCTTTCTGCAGATGTGAAGTCACCCTGAGCAGTGCTGCTGACCCAGCCCAGAGCCCCATGCTCAGCAGCTCTCACTTCTTCCCTTGCCTGTCACTGACCTCCCCTCTGTCCTGGATAGTACCAGGAGCAGAGCTGTTGGGACCATCCCCCCAGGCCTTCAGGGAAACACACAAATATTCCCTGCTTTGCTGAGTGTTTTCAGAAAGAGGCTGTTGGCAGAGTGTGTGCCCTGGCAGCCAGCCTGGGATCGTCAGCCCCTGGGGCCTGTCTGACCCATGGGGAAGAGGCAGGCAGGACGCTGACACACTGGGCAGCTGGCACTGCTTGGATCAGTCCTGGCTGCTCCTGGAAGGCAGGATCCATCTGGATCTCCTCAAGGTCCGTGCTGGATCCCTACATATTCAGCCATCCATGACTGTGACAAAAACACAAACCAGGCCCTTGCAGGGATGGAGAAGCAGAGGAACAGAGGGTTCCTGTCAGCATCCATGGGCACAGACCCAGGCAGTGCTGCAGGATGCAGCCCAGCAGGATGCAGCCCAGCAGGATGCAGCCCCACATGCAGCATCTCCCTCCCAGCAGGAGCAGGCCACTGCCCAGTACATGCCTCCATCTGAGCCCTGCAGGGTCCTCCCAGCTGAACTATAGCTCCCCAGAGTGGAGACCCCCAAAATCCAGCTGGGATGGTCTTGCTGGAGACTCTCATATCTGGGGAGAGGGTTAGGAGACCCACAGTAAAGGGACAGCCAGAGCTGCCTGGGGAGCTGGAGAGGAGGTGGAAATGCCCACCAATGGGTGATGCCCACCAAGCAGGACATGATCTGCTGCAGTGCCATGGTGCCAGGCTGGCTGGCAAGAGTTAGCTGCCCCAGCTGGAAGCAGAGCTCTCTGGCTTTGCACCCTCTCCACAGCCCCGAGGGTGCTCAGCCAGTGCTGCCCCATCCTCTCCTGCTGCACAGATCCCTCCTGGCCTGTCCTGGTGTCACAGATGTGTGCCCCATGACTATCTGCAGGCTCTGCACTACAGAGGGGCCTACCCTTCCTACAATGCAGTCAGGCAGCCCTTGTGAACAGAGCACAGTGCCCCTCACTAACCAGAGGTGAGCTAAGGAGAGAGAAGGTTCAAATGATGGACTAGAGGCTCTGCACAGTGCCCACCAGGCACCACACCATGGCCTGCCAGAGTGGCAGCCCCACTGCCCTGATGCCAGCCCCTGATGCCCATCCCACACCGGGCAGAGGCAAGGGAAGGGTTCAGCAGCTCTGGGTGATGGAGAGGTCTGCTCCCTGCTGTCTGCTGCTGCAGCTGGTCCCTGTGCTGCTCTAAGGGCTCTGGTGCCACCAGCTGCTGCCTTGGTTTATCCTCCAGTGCTGCAGGCCCCATGGCTCCATGCTGTGCTACCTGCTGGCAGCAAAGGTGTCCCCTGCCCAGAGCAGCTGGGGAACTTCCTCGGCCTCAGGAGCAGAAGAAGAAATCTTGCTGCCCTGAGATCCGGGGCAGTTACAGCTCCAGCACCGTGGGCTCTCCGCAGGGGGCTGGGAGGAGCATTGCTGATGCCTGGAGCTGGGAGAACACCGATGCTGAGCGCTGTGAGCTCAGAGCTTGGATGTGTGGCTGCAGCAAGGCGCAGGGGACTCGGGAGGCTCAGCAGCAGCAATGCATAGCCAAGGGCAGCAGCTCCCTGATTCTCTGAGGCCAGGAAGCTTTCACAACAGCTTGCAGGAGCAGACGGTTCGTGGTAGCTGCTCAGGCCTGGCTGCTGCCCTGGGAGCTGCGCTGCGCAGATCGCAGCATCCCAGCACTGCTGCCCTCTGGCTGCCTCTGCACACCCACGGCTGGAACCAGGAGACCTGGCTCGGCTGCGGGGGGCCCCTGGCTCTTGCCAGATGTACCACAAATCACGAACCTCCCTTTGGAGCAGATCATAAAATCACAGAGTCATAGAATTAAAAGAATCATAGAATCAAAGAATCATAGAATCATGAAATCACAGAGTCACAGAATCACAGAGACACAGTCATAGAATCAGCAAGGTTGGAAAAGACCTCAGAGATCATCAAGTCCAACCTATCACCCAGCACCCCATGACTAACTAAGCCATGTCTGATCCTTTTTTGAACACCTCCAGGGCTGGTGACTCCACCACCTCCCTGGGCAGCCTCTTTCTGTGAAGAACTTTCTCCTCACCTCCAGCCTAAACTTCCCCTGGCACAGCTTGAGACTGTGTCCTCTTGTTCTGGTGCTGCTTGCCTGGGAGCAGAGCCCAACCCCCACCCGGCTGCAACCTCCCTTCAGGTAGTTGTAGACAGCAATGAGGTCTCCCCTGAGCCTTCTCTTCTTCAGGCTGAACACCCCCAGCTCCCTCAGCCTCTCCTCATAGGGCTGTGCTCCAGACCCCTCCCCAGCCTCGTTGCCCTTCCCTGGACACATTCAAGTATCTCAATGTCCTTCTTAAACTGACGAGCCCATAACTGGACACAGGACTCAAGGTGTGGCCTAACCAGAGCTGAGCACAGGGCAGGATGACTTCCCTGCTCCTGCTGGCTACACTATTGCTGATGCAGGCCAGGATGCCATTGGCCTTCTTGGCCACTTGGGTGTGATGGTTTGAAACTGTCTTTTTAATTTTTTCCTTGCAAAGTTCAAAACAAAAAAGTGAAAGAATGTAAATAAGTCACTATTGGGTGTAAGAAAGCAAAATAACGATTGTTCTAAACACTTCCATTGGATAGATAGAAATGTTTAAGAACTATTACCCAAAACAAAGTAGGCACTCTGCACATTCTGTGTTCTGCAGTGGGGGCAGTTGCTGGGCTGTCTGGCTGCTGTTTCTTCTTCTCTTCTGGCTGAAGATAACACACTGACCTTGGCAGCTAAGTTAACAACTTTCTGCTTAACTAACTCTGCTTCTCTGTCCAGGGGGGTCTGGGGGAAGCTCCTGGGAGAGAGAGGGACCTTTGGGAGGGTCCCCTTGGGGGGAAGCAAAGGGAGATCGGTTGTGCTTTTTCTGTTGATTGTATATATTTGTGAATGTTGTGAATTTTGTATATTTGTACATATTCATTGCATTTCATTGTAGATTTTAGACTCTGCTTGTAAATACAGCTTTTCATTTGCTTCCAGACTGAGCTAGCCTGGTTATTGTTGGTGGGGGGGGAATTTCAGCTCACACCGACACAACCATTCACCACCACACTCTGGGCTCAGCCCTCCAGCCAGTTCTTAACCCAGCACAGAGTGCTCCTGTCCAAGCCACAGGCTGACAGCCTGATCCCTTGGCCGTCCTGCAGGTGTGCAGTGATTGCCCCCAAGATGATCTACTCCATAACCTTGCCTGGCACTGAGGTCAGGCTGACAGGCCTGGAGTTTCCAGGATCCTCCATCCAGCCCTTCGTGTGGATGGGCATCACATTGGTCATCATAGAATCATAAAATCACAGAGCCACAGAGTCACAGAGTCACAGAATCAGAGAATCACTGAGTCACAGAATCACGGAGTCATAGAATCTGGTCACAGAATCAGAGTCACAGAATCACAGTCACAGAATCACAGAATCACAGTCACAGAATCAGTCAGAGAATCAGAGTCACAGAATCACAGTCACAGAATCACAGAATCACAGTCACAGAATCAGTCAGAGAATCAGAGTCACAGAATCACAGAGCCACAGAATCACAGAGCCACAGAGTCATTTCAGAGAAGCCCTTTAAGCTCATCCACTCCAACCATTCTCTAGCTCTACCAACCCTGCTGCTAACCCCTGACCCTCAGCACCACCTCTTTGTGTCTTTTAAACACCTCCGGGAGTGTTTAAAACCACCTCCCTGGGGAGCCTGCCCCAGTCTTTCAGAACTCTTTCAGTGAAGAATTTTCTTCTTAACATCCAACCTAAACCCCCCTAGTGCAACCTGAGGCCACCTCCCCTCATCCTGTCCCCTGCAGTTCAGGGGAATAGACTGACCCCACCTCACACCAACCTCCTTCCAGGGAGAGCTAGAGAGTGAGAGGATCAAACCATCTGAGTCCACCACCAGCCAGGCCTGGGTGCTGGCAACCCAGAGCCAAACTATAGCACTGAGGACTTGAAATCAGGGAGTTTGTCTGATTCGCGCATGACATGACCCTGGCTGGCTGACAGCATGTGCTGTGTGCAGGACACAGGATTGTCTCTGTGGCACTGGGTCCTGCCCTTGGGCTGCAACAACCTCATACAGGCTGCAGGTGAGCCAATGGTGTGCCCAAGTGGCCAAGAAGGCCACCAGCATCCTGGGTTGTGTTAGAAGTAGCGTGGCCAACAGGAGCAGGGAGGTGCTGGTC
Source organism: Indicator indicator (assembly GCF_027791375.1). Lineage (NCBI taxonomy): Eukaryota > Metazoa > Chordata > Aves > Piciformes > Indicatoridae > Indicator > Indicator indicator. The sequence goes on along the minus strand of NC_072044.1, from coordinate 4,447,040 downwards.
CCTCTGTACTCAGCACCGTTGAGGCCATACCTTGAATCCTGGGTTCAGTTTTCAGCTCCTTGCTCCAGGAAGGACACTGAGGGGCTGGAGCAGGTCCAGGGAAGGGCAACAAAGCTGGGGAAGGGTCTGGAGAATAGGACTGGAGAACAGCAGCTGAGGGACCTGGGGGTGTTCAGCTTGGAGAAGAGGAGGCTGAGGGAGACCTCATTGCTCTTTACAGCTCCCTAAAGGGAGGTTGTCATGAGGTGGGGTTGGTCTCTTCTCCTGGGGCTTTTTAGTCTGGAGAAGAGAAGACTGAGAGGGATTTAATAAATGTCTATAAATATCTGAGAGCTGAGTGTCAAGAGGGAGGGGACAGGCTCTGCTCACTTGCTCCCTGTGATAGAACAAGGGGCAACGGATGGAAGCTACAGTGCAGGAAGTTCTACTTCAACATGAGGAAGAACTTCTTCACTGTGAGGGTCATAGAGGACTGGAGCAGGCTGCCCAGAGAGGTTGTGGAGACTCCTTCTTTGGAGACTTTCAGGACCCATCTGGATGCATTCCTGTGCAACCTGGGCTAGCTTCTATGGTCCTGCTCTGGCAGGGGGGTTGGGCTTGATGACCTTTGGAGGTCTCTTCCAGCCCCTCACATCTGTAATCTGTGATCTCAAGGAACAAGTGATTGAACAAGAAGGAATGTCCTCAGGCTGAACCAGGGAAGGGTTAGGCTGGACATTAGGAAATTTTTTTCACTGAAAGGGTTGTCAAGCACTGGCACAGGCTGCCCAGGGTGGTGGAGTCAGCATCCCTGGAGCTGTTTAACAGCCCTGTAGATGAGCCTGGAGATATGGCTTAGTGGTGGACTTGGTAGAGAAGGATTAATGGTTGGATGACCATGAAGGTCTTCTCAGAACTAAATGATTCTGGGCCCCTCAGTTTAGGAAAGATGTTGAATTGCTGGAGCATGTCCAGAGAAGGGCAACGAGGCTGGGGAGAGGCCTTGAGCACAAGCCCTGTGAGGAGAGGCTGAGGGAGCTGGGACTGTTTAGCCTGGAGAAGAGAAGGCTCAGGGGTGACCTCATTGCTGTCTACAACTACCTGAAGGGAGGTTGTAGCCAGGAGGGGTTTGGCCTCTTCTCCCAGGCAACCAGCACCAGAACAAGAGGACACAGTCTCAAGCTGCGCCAGGGGAGGTTTAGGCTGGAGGTGAGCAGAAAGTTCTTCACAGAGAGAGTGGTTGGCCATTGGAATGTGCTGCCCAGGGAGGTGGTGGAGTCACCATCCCTGGAGGTGTTCAAGAGGGGATTGGACCTTGGCACTTGGTGCCATGGTTTAGATAGTCATGAGGTGTAGGGTGACAGGTTGTACTCGATGATCTTTGAGGTCTCTTCCAGCCTTCTTGATTCTATGATTCTATGATTCGATGATTCTATGACTGAGGGTGAGGAGGCTGAGTCTCTGTGCTCAGGGGGAGTCTTGCAGGGTGCTGGACATAGCAGTGGGTTCACACCGGCAGGGGGTAGCAAGGCCTTTCTGTGGGATTTTTCACCTTAAAAAGATACTTCCATAGAATGCAGGAAAACAGCAAGGAAAGCTCTAGAAAACATGGCCTCAGTAGAAGATCTGACAGACCTCAACTCACAGTTTGCCCAAGAAAAGAGGAAGAGGACACCAGGGTGAGTTATGCAAGTATCTGCATGGAGAAAAGATGCCTCCTGCCCAGCAGCAACAGCCAGCACCAGAGCTGGGAACCGGAGCAGCCAAGCTCTTGGGCTGGCCTCACCCTGCGCTCATTCAGACAGCACCAGCTCATCCTCATCTCCAAGACTGCACGCAGGAGCTGCTGGCACATCCTCCCTGACCTGCATCATGCAGCAGCAAGGCCCTTTGGCCACAGGTTCCTCCTGTGGTGGGCTCAGAGACACCACACACAGACTAAGATCAGGAACATAGCCTCTGGAGAGCGACAAAGGCAGCACAGGATCGGCACCGCCCCTGTTTCTGTGCAGGGCTGAGCGAGGTTTTAACCATCCCTGCTTGACTATCTTCTTTAAATCTGTTGTCATGAGCTAGGAGAGGATCTGTGCACTCCTCATGAAAAGCTCACTGCTGATCCCAGGCCAGATAAAGGCTGCAGAAAGCCAGCAGCACTGCCCCGAGCCCCGCAGCATTTGGGTGCTCGCTCTGGGGGCAAAGCTGGCAGTGAGAGTTTCTTAACTGCTTCCTTTCTTCTCGTGTCTCTCTCTCTCTCCCCTGCCCCTCCTGACGAGCTCATTTCTTGTTGTTGGCAGTGGTCTCTACACCCAGAGGGAGGTCACCACCCGGTGCCCCCACGAGAAAGCAGCCCAGGGGCTGGAGGCTGCAGGGCTGCCCAGCCAAGCCCTAATGAGCTCTGCTGGGGTGGGCAGAACACCCAGCCCATGCTGCTCGGTGCCATGGTCCCTGCTGCTATAGGGTGCAGTGTGCCAAGGGACCCAGGGTATGAAAGGCACCATGGGTCTTGAGGATTTTCAGGCCTTTTGGTGTCCTTTCATAGGAAGTTGCCTTATTCTGTGTGCTCTGGGGATGGAGAGCAGCTGGGAGGTTTCTTGTTCCTGGGAGCCTTCTTCCTGCCCACGCACCTTGAAGTGTTTTGCAAGCAGGTGCTGTGGTCTAGAGCCTCCTGAGTAAACATGAGTGAGTCTCATGGCCTGGGGCAAGCCACTCTTTGCTACCACCCTCAGGCTTCCTGTGTGAGGCAGATCACTGGCTCCTGGGGGAAACTGAGGCACGCAAAGGCTGGCAGGCAGCCTTGCTGCAAGCACAGCGCAGGGGAGCACAGGACAAGCTCAAGCAAGGTGTGGATGAGCAGGATGCTGCCAGCAGTGCTGAGCCTGTGTCCCCTTGCTGTGCAGCAGTGTGTCCTGGGTGACTGAAGCCCTGTGCCTCTCGTTGTGCCTCCTCTGGCATTTGTTGGATACAGAATCGAAGTCTCAGCACCATGGAGATCTGGCCCCACACGCTGGCTTGGATTCCCTTGCCCTCACCACTCAGGAGCAACCCTCCATGCATGCAGCTAAAATGAATGGGGAGAGCTTGCTCCCACGTGGGCAGAGAACGAAGCTGTGCTGACACAAAGCACCTTCGTGCTAGAACACACATAACGGGTGGGGGGAGACACACATCATGGGGCAGGACACATATCATGGGAGGGGGGGGGACACACATCACGGGGGGGGGGGGGGGGGGGGGGGCATTCCCTGTGCCCAGGGCAGCATCAGCTCCACATCACTGCCAGCCCCACATGTGGGGCTGCTGCCTCACCCGCTTTGCTTCTGCCCTTCTGTTTGCAAAGTTGGAGGAAAAGCTCAGCTTGTTTGCAGCAGATGTGGAAGAATGTCTCATTCCAGAAAGCAAAAGTGGTTCCACTCAGCAACCTTCAAATGAAAAAAAACCCTATTGTTAAGCCAGAAATGCAGGCGATGAGCCCTGCCTCTGGTTCTCCTTGAGGAGAGGGCAGGAGCGCAGAGCCTGGCAGCGAGACAGTCCCTGCTTGACTGCTCCCCGGCAGGGCAGGAGCAGGCTGCACAGATCGTTCCCGGAGCTGCGCAGAAAGGTCACAGGTCTGCCGGCTCCAGCATTCCCTGCCCGGGATCGGCCCCATCCCGGCGGGATGCTCAAGGCTCCGCAGGCTCCGGGCTCAGGCTCAGCTTCCCCCTGCGGGCTCCCAGCCGGCTCGGGCTGCGCATGGCAGAGTTTGCAGGGCGCAGCGCTGCCGAGGCTGTCCTTGGGAGCCTGCTGAGGCGCAGGACGTCGTTCTCCGGTGACAGCGACCCGCAGAGCTCCACCGGCTTGCGTGTCCCCAGGCCGGCGGCCGTGTGACGCAGAGCCACTCCTCACCGGGCTGTCCCGGGCTGCACTGGGCTGCACCGGGCTGCACCGGGCTGCTCGCACCCCCGGTCGGCTCTGCGCATGCTGGGGCTGGCTGCACCGGGACCTTCTCACGCCTGCTGGGAGCTGACCTGCTCCTTCTGAGTGCTGAATCCCCGGGCAGCTGCTTCACCTTCAAGCCCATGAGCGATTATTAGGCAGCGGAGGAGCTGGGCTGATATCCAAGTCCCTGCAGGACGTCCTGGGCTCTCAGTGGTGCCAGCAGGAGCAGGACCAGCCCCTTCTGAGCACTGGACCCAAAGGTGACGGAGGCCCAGCAGGACGAGGCCATGGTGTGGTAGGCAAACCCCAGGGGAATGAGGATGTGGTGCTTTGGGTGCTCATTTGGTTCCTGTCTGTGCTGAAGGGACTTTGGGTGCTGTCTGGGGAGCTGCTGGGGTGTGAGGCTCAGGGCAGGGTGGCTGCAGAGAAGGGTCACGCTCAGGAGGCTGGAATACGGGCTGGGCTTTAGTGGGGAGAACAGCTTCCAGTTTGATGCTGGGAGCTGCTCCTTGCAGTAAGGGAACTAAGTAGGAGGATCTGGCCAGAGGACACCCAAGGCACAAGCTGAGCCCATGGAAGTGGAGCTGTGAAGTACAAGTGAACAGCCAGCAAGCACCAGTCAGGGGTAAACCCAGGTCTCTGCCCCCAAAGCACCCAGCTCCATAGGATTCCCCTGGTCTGCTGGGCTTGCTGAAAATAACCCCACAGCCATATGGCCCCTTAAAGACTCCTGGGCCTCTTCCACAAACCTCTCCAGTCCCTGTATCCCAGCTCATGACAGGGGACACACAGGATCCCATGCCTGACACACTGCTGGGCATCTCACATTGGGCCAGGGTGGGCTGATGTTGGGACTCTTCCTTCTGTGCCTGCCTCTCCATCACCAGGCCACTGCTGTCCCTGTACCACTCTGGACATCATTGTCACCTCCCAAAACACAACCATCAGACTGACCTACTCTGCTCAGGGTGAGGGCTCTGGGGATGCCATGAAGGGTGCCCCTGGGACCAGCAGCAGCTGGGGCCTGTGCAGGGAGGCACTCAGCAGCAGGAGGCTGCTCTCCCTGCAGCAGTCCTGCTCTCAGTGCAGGAGTGAAGCCCATCCTTGAGGGATCTGGGTACTGCCACCCTGCTGCCAACAAAGTCTGAGCAGAGAGGAGTGCTGGGGATGGGATAAGTTCCTGTTCTAGGCCCTAACCCCTCCTGCCCCACCGGAGGAGGGAGGGAAGATTGCCAGAGGCACAGGTCCCTGTGTGGTGGGGACCCAGCCCACAGCCATTTCCTTCAGTGCTGCTACCCCACATCCTCTTCTGGGCATTGTCCTATGGGGACCCTTTGCCTCTGGTAGCTTGCAATGGAGGTGGCTGCCCTGGAGTCCTGGGCATCCCATAACAGTGAACCTTCTCTGGAGGGTCTGTTCCCAGCCTGGGCACTCTCCTCTCTTGAAGCTAAGCTCTACTGCAAGTCCTCCATGGTCCCACCAGGCCTTTCTTGTAGGACCATGGGGTACCCCATGCCTTGCACCCCAGGCCAGCCTGATGCACCTGGTGCAGAGCTGCTGGTGCAACACAGGACGGGGATGGCTGAACAGCTCTGCAGGGCCCCTGGCCTTGCATTGGGGGCCAGAGCAGCTCCTGGCCCCTTGCTGACCATTGCAGCCCTCAGTGCTCCCAGGCTGTGCTCTTCAGGAGAAGCAGGGTGGCAGCATCATTCTCCAACCATTGTTGGTGCAGAGACGGCCAAAAGTGATGTGGGCAGGAGGGTGAGTGTGGGCACCTTGGGGGCATCTCTGCTCAGAGAGGGATTTGCATGCTTGTGCCCTGTATGGATGGGCATAGCTGTGCAAACAGGGATGTTCACTCTGGGGGGAGGTGCATCCTGCCTGTGTCTCCTGCCATGGGCAGGCAGAGGTGCAGGTGCCATGCCCAAGTGGGCAGCAGCTGGGTGAGTGGGGAGCAGCCAGGTGGGGAGTGTAACAAGTTGTGTGGGGTGGGGGGAAGGTTGCAGCAGGAGTGGCACTGAGAGCTGAAAAGTGCCTTGGATGAGTGATGTGCTCCTGCTCCATCTGCTCCTGGTCTCTTCACACCCACTCTGTCCTCACCAGCTCATGTCTCATTCTCTACCATCACCTTCTCTTTCTTGCTCCAAGCCTCCACAGAGCTGTGGCCTCCCCTCAGAGCAGCCCCATGGTCATGCCTCAGCCTGCTGGTGTTCTGCAGAGAGGAGGAACAGAAGTGATGCTGACCAGATAGATGTGTGCTGGGGTCCATTCCTGCCCCAGCAAATGTGTGTGGAGGTCAGGAGCTCTCAGCAAAGCAGATTTGTCTGCCTCTGGGAGCCTGGCCATGGCACATCCCTGAACCACATCTCTGCTTCTCTCCTGCATTCTCTCTATCCTGGTTGAGTCCCTGTGGCCAGGACAGTCCCTTCAGCCTCCATGAGAGCTTTCTGGATAAGGAAAAGCCAAAGGGGCTCAAGTGTGACTCCTAAGGGCTGTGTCCTGGATGTCCTTGTTGGTCACAGTCACCACAGGTACAGACACCACTGGCAGAGTCATAGAACCACAGAATTGTCAGGGCTGGAAGGGACCTCAAGGCTCATCCAGTTCCAACCCCCCTGCCAGGGCAGGGACACCTCACACCACAGCAGGTTGCTCACAGCCACCTCCAGCCTGGCTGCAAACACCTCCAGGGATGAGGCTTCCACCACCTCCCTAGGCAACCTCTGCCAGTCTCTCACCACCCTCATGGGGAAGAACTTCTTCCTGACATCCAATCTGAATCTCCCCACTTCTAGTTTTGCTCCATCCCTCCCCAGTCCTATCACTCCCTGACACCCTCAAAAGTCCCTCCCCAGCTTTCTTGGAGCCCCCTTCGGATCCTGGAAGGCCACCAGAAGGTCTCCTGGGAGCCTTCTCCTCTCCAGACTGCACAACCCCAACTCTCTCAGGCTGTCTCCAGAGCAGAGCAGCTCCAGCCCTCTGCTCATCCTTGTGACCCTTCTCTGGACACCTTCCAACACCTCCAGATCCTTCCTGGAACAGAGGCTCCAGAACTGGACATAGAGCTCCAGGTGTGGTCTCAGCAGAGTGGAGCAGAGGGGCAGAACCCCCTCCCTGGCCCTGCTGGCCACACTTCTCTTGCTGCAGCCCAGTCAAGTGTCCATGAGTGGCAGAGTGCTTCAGGGGTTTCTGTAGTGCTTTCCTGGACCTTGCCTGTGTTGTGTCAGAGGCAGAGGAAATGCCTCCTCATCATGGTGCATGGTCTTACCATGGCACAGGAATGAGCCAGGATCCAGGGCAACCAAACAACTGTTCATGGAATCATAAAAATCACAGAATTCTTTCAGGTGGAAAAGGCCTTTAAGATCATCTGTGCCAACCATTCTCTAACTCTGCCAGGTTGGTGCTAACCCTTGTCCCTCAGCACCACATCTGTGCCTCTGAAACCCCTCCAGGGATGGGGATTCGAGCTCCTCCTTGGGGACCCTGTTCCTTTGCAGCCATCACTGCAGCTTTCAGGAGGGTTTCATGAGCAAGACAACATTTGGCAGGAGGAGAAAGGGTCTTAGTGCTGAGGGGGTCCCAAGCCCTTTGAAATGGCCATCAAACCTCTGGAATGCCACTGGGCACAGATCATCCAAACTGGCACCACCCAGGGAGCTTTTGGCTTCCACAGTTTTTTTCCACACCACTTTTGCAGCTTGATGTTGTCTCTCCTGTTTTGGTTGCCATTCCCTCTGGGCCAAAATCCAGCTGCCAAAGGCCAGTGGTGCCCTCCAGTCTCCTGCTCGCTGTGCCCTGTGCCCATGGTGCCACTCTGGTACAGCCAGGGTCCCTGGGCAGTGCAGCTTTGGGGACTGGAGCTCTGCTTCCCTACACCTGTGCTGGCTGCTAAGCTTTGTGGATGCTCCCTGCACCCTACAAGGTCTGTGGGGGTCCAGCTGACTCCATCCTCCCCATCACAGGCACGTGGCAGCTGGGCAGGGTGTGGTGAGTGTGGGGCCATGGATGTCACTGCTGTGCCCAATGGCTTGTGTGTGCTGGAGGCTTCCTGGTGTCTGCCCTGATGCCATGCTGAACTTGTCCCTTGCTTGTGCCAGTGCCAGAGCAGGAAGAGGTCTGAGCAGGGTCAGGTCAGGTCAACAGAAGGCAAAAAGGGTGGCCCCAGGGGTTTGCATCTTGGCTTCAACCTCAGTGACCCCTTGAGCTCAAAGCCACCCAGATAGGAGGGGTGCCCACTACACAAGGAGGGCAGGTTCAGTGCCAGCCTCAGCCTTGCTGGGGAAGGGAGGTTCTGCATTAGCTGGCAGTGTGATGCTCCTGTCCCTACTGGGGCACCAGCACTGCACTGCTGGTCAGCTGAGGAAGACAGTCACACCATGGGGGGTGCCCCATATGGGACAGAGCACAACTCCTCAGGCCTGATGCAGAGTCCAGAGCAGGCCTGCAGAATCTGTGGCATCCTGGGTTCTACAAGGCACAGCTGCTGGTGGCCTTTGTCTCCAGGTTGCTGGTGATGCTGGCCAGGTCCAGCACTAGGCTCTGGAGCTTAGGCCCTGATGTCCCAGCTCTTGGGTACAAGGTGGCACTGAGAAGGTCTCTCACGGACCTGCAGTGCAGAAGTTGCTGTGGCACCCTGGCACCCCTGTGGACATGTTCCTTCAAACACATGATGGACATGCACCTTTCCAGCTTGGTGCCCCTCAGTGCAGATCCCAGGGGCAGTCTTGGCCACAGCACTGAGCTGAGCTGGAAGTGGCACAGGGCAGGGGGTCCCTGCGTCAGTAAGGAGGAGCCAGCAGTGTGGCCCAGGGAGAAGGTACCAGGGCTGTGTGGTCCCTGATGGCTGGTGGGGATGCAGCACAGTGGGGTGGGGGAGAAGAGGAAGGAAGCCTGCAGTGTCTCTGCCCACAGCCCGGGCAGGCACAAACAGGAAGAGTGGCAGGGCTGAGGCAGCAGTAGGCATCGGGAGGAAGGATGTGCAGTGTCCCAAGGGCAGATCTGTCCCACCTGGGCCAGACCCTCCAGGGACATTCCTCCCAGAATATACCCCCTTGATGCCCTGCTGGGGAGGGAAGCCGATGGATCTCCTCCCGAGGTGCCCAGGGATCATCCTGAGTGCAGAGGAGTGGCAGGTGTCACCCACAGGGACACGGTTAGGGCAATGGTGTGGCACAAGGACCAATGTATGTGGGCTGGCACTGAGTGCCAGGGCCTGGCTCACCGTGCAGCAGGACGGGGGTATGGTGGGTGCACAGCCTGAGCGAGGGGGCACGGGCAGGGTGGCAGGGGCAGGAGAACCCCTCCAGGTCCCTGCAGGGCAGGTAGGGTCTGGCGTTCCCAGAGCAGCACCGCTGCACCCTGCCGCAAGCCTCCTGCCAGAGCCCCATGGCTGGACCTCCCCTCCACGCCCCAGGGGCTGAAGCTGGCACCGGCCACAGCTGGTGGCAGAGGGCACCGAGCACACTCTGCGGCCCTGCCAGAGCTGCCCGTGGGGGCTCTCCAGGACGCGGGGCAGGCAGGGCAGTGCCCGCAGGGTGCCGCGCAGGGGGAGCGGGGCCGGGGCTTGGGCCCGGCGCAGGCAGCGGCGGCGGTGCGGCCGTGGACGGTATGTGTGTGGGCGGCGGGGCGGGGGAGAAGGAGGAGAGGAAGCGGCAGAGGCAGCAGCTCCTTTGATAAGCAGCTTCCTGCACACTTTGGAGCCCTGCTGCCAGACCCACAGCCCGCGGGCTGCTGCCGCCACCGACGGAGCCCACGCCGCGGGGCAGCAGGTAGGCAGCCCCAGAGCCCACCCGTGCCTCCCGCTGGAGAGGGGACCTCTGCCAGGGCACTGCCAGGCCCTGGTGCCCACGGGTAGTGGGCATATGCTCGTTCCTGGGCAGGGTTGGGATGCTGGGCAGGGTTGGGATGCTGGGGAAGGTGATGGGGACCCTTTCCCTGCAGGTGCCAGCAGCTGGGGCACTTCCCGGGGCTTTCCTGCCTGCCATGGGCTTGGCCTGGGCATCTTCCAAGGTGTTTCTTGGCCAACGTGCAGGGATGGCTGCTGAGGCTGGAGCCTGCTGCCCTCCCTGGGCAGGATCGCTCCTGGCTGAGGCTCCTGGGGAGCAGCCATTCTTACTCTGCCTGGCCAGGGGCACACCAGCAGCTCAGGCTCTAGGGCATGGGTATGGTGTGCATGGCAGCAGCAGCAGTGCCACCCCCCAGCAGGGTATGGGGAGTATCTCCTGCCCTGGCCACGTTCCCAGATGGCACAGCCACAGCATGGACTTGCTGCTCTGCAGGACCTCCCTGAGCTGATGGGAGCTCACCCCAAGAGTTCTGACTCTGCAGCATTCCCTCTCTGTGGCTGTCTCCTCCTTATGGGGGTAGCTGGGGAGAGAAGGAGCTTCACAGTCCCAGGGTGCTGCCTGCACCATGAGGATCTCTGCCCAGGGGTGAACCAGCATCACCTGCCCACCCCTGCCAGGGGCTGTCCCAAGGCTGGTGACAGTTGAGACCTGACACCCTCCTCCAGCTGGGCTCAGCCATGCAGACAAAGCAGTTTCCTCTTGACAGTTGCTCAGGCCTGTGAGATGGAGGAGTCTGTCCCAGGGCCCCTCCAGAGCTGTGAGGCTGTTGAAGCTGCCTGGTCCCACAGCTGCTAAGAGCAGGAGCTGGCCAGGCTCCTTGTGGTGCCTACAGCCCACACTGTCCCACCTGCTGTGGGTCCTTCCTCCTCACCATGTGCCCAGGTCACAGTAGACATGCCAGGGAAGGGCTGGGACCACACAGCCATGTGTGCCTGAGTGCACCTTGAGCTCGCCCCAAAGCAGACCACGGCCCACCAGCACAGCCTGTGGTGTCCTCTGCTTGGTGCAGGCAGATGGCTGCTGGTGCCATGCCCAGGGTGGCCAGTGGGTGATTGTGCTGCAGTGCTGCAGGTGTCCCAGGGAGTGGGCATGCTGAGAGCTCTCCCTGTGCCACTCACCCAGATGCAGGGACTTGGGGTCCTGTTCCTAGGGCAGCTGAAGCTGTGAAGCCACTCCCTGGCTCAGGCACCATGTCCTGGGGCTTCCTCCTGGCCTCAGGGGATCTCTCAGATCTGACTTTTCTTTTCCAGCTGCTCCTCATCTGATGGCTCCTTGATTCCCCGAGAGCTGAGGGTCCCCTGTGCCCACTCCCTGTGCCTCAGGACAAGGGCCTTGTGGCTGCCACAGTATGGTACAAGCCTGCTTGATGTGCTGCAGAGTTCCTAAGGGCAGCTGGGCAGCTGGGGCAGCCATGGAGAAGGCAGACAGGGCCAGCCCCGCTGCCAGGAAGCGCCTGCAGGAGAGGTGAGCACTGCTGGGCACCCCCTGCAGCACAGACACTGCCCTGGCAGCTGCCCACAGCTCTGCTCAGCCCCAGGCCTTAGGCTCCCCCAAGCTTCCTTCTCCAGCCCTGCCAGCCTGGTGCCTGCCCAGGTCTGAGTGTGGAGGAAGCCCTGACCCTCCCAGCCCAGCCTAGCCCCAACCTAGGCACCACCCTTGAGGGCTTCCCAGACAGAAATGCAAGGGGCAGCTAATTCCCTGCTCCTCTTCTGGGGCCTCTGCCTGTCCCTTCTCCTCATCCTGTTACCCTCTGCCTGGCCTTTGCTTGGTGTGCACTGTCTCTACCTGATGGCCTGGCAGGATGAGCCTGGCAGGATGAGCTGTGCTCCTGTCCCAGGGTGGCAGGAGGTCACCTCAGGACCCCTTTGCCTCGCAGGAGGGGCTCCAACATGTCGCTGGTGCTGGACATGAGCTCCCTGGGGAGCGTGGAGCCCATCCAGGCTGTCTGCACACCCCGGGATGTCACCCTGCACTTCCTGAGGACATCCAGCCACCTGCTGAGCAGAGAGAAGCTCCAGCAACACGCCCAGAGCCTGAGGCAGCTCCAGGAGGAGTTCTCGGTGTGATGCTCTTCTCCTCTCTCCCTCCCTCCTCACAAGAGGGGTGGCAGGGGTTGGCATGGAGAGAACCAGCAGGGGTGGACACCTCTGAGGGAGGCTCCAAGCCCAGCTGTGCCCCACACCACTGGCAGCAGGGAAAGTGATGTGGGCCAACAAACATGGGGGAGGGACCTGGGTACCCCTTGACTGCCCCCTCCCCGGTGCACACAAGTCCCTTCTGTGTCCCTGGAAAGTCTGTCCTGGCCTCCCATGTCAAGCTGTGCCCTCAGGATGGCCTCTGGAAGGTGTCCCTCCACATCTAGGGGAAGGACAGAGCTCATCCTGGAAGCTGACCTCTCTGGTGGTGCTGCTGGGTCCCCAGGTCAGCCTCCCACTGCCTGGAGGAGCAGCAGTGCCATGGGGTGGGGGGTCACAGGCAGCAGGGGGGGTCCCTAACAGCCTTCTCTCCCCTGCAGAGAATTCCACCCAACTTTGTCAGTCCTGAGGAGCTGCAGATCCCTGGGCATGCCTCCAAGGACAGATACAAAACCATCCTGCCCAGTATGTGCCACTGCATCCCTTTGCCTCCTGGGTGCCACCTGCAGTGCACAGGGTGGGGGTGTGTGCATTTGGGGGGTGTTCATTTGGGGGTGTGCATGGGAGAGGAGTGACTCCGAGCAGCCCTGGCACTGAGATGGGCACTCCTGGGTGCTTTAGGTGTCCCTGCCATGCTTTTTGCTGCTCTCCATGTTGCAGCAGCTGGATGCTGTGTTGCAGGGGCTGCACATTGGGGTGGCCCACGGGGAGAGTCCCTGGGCTGTGTTCCCAAGGGGTGCAGCATGTGACAGCTCAGCCTGGGCTGCTCCCTGCCACCATGGGGCCTTACATGTCCCAGAGGCCTGCTGCTGGATGTGTAAAGTCTGAACATTACAGAAGGACTTGACTGGGCTCTAGCTGGGCTCTGTGGGAAGGCCCTGGAGGGTCCTGAGTTACCCCACAGCTGAGGCACAGGCATGTGTGGGCATGGCTGGCTGTACCCTGCCACAGTAGCAAAGGGTGAAGTGGGGCATGGAGGTTGGGTGCAGCCAGCTCTGAGTGTGGTGTGGAGCTGGAGGACTCAGCCCTAGCCTGTGGAGCTAAGGCAGGGGACATGGGCAGGGCCAGGCTGTGGGCAATGCCTGCCATGTCTTTCAGATCCTGAGAGCCGAGTCTGCCTCAGGAGGGCAGGAAGCCAGGAGGAAGGCAGCTACATAAATGCCAACTACATCACGGTGAGTGCTGTGCCCACTCAGAGCCAGCTGGCTGCCAGGGGTGAGCCCAGAGCTCACCAGGCACCAGAGTGCCAGCTCCTCAGTGCAGCAGGTGCCACGCTGGGACACACACATCTGGCTCTGGCTGTCACCTACTGTTCTGTGCTTGCCCTGGGGCAGCAGTCTGAACTTGGCAGCTCTTCCTGGGCTGCAGAGATGTGGCTCGACCTGCACAGGGCAGAGATGCTCTCCCTTCAGGTGGGAAAGTGTCCTGAGGTGCCTACCCTCAGCTGAGCACCCATATGGGATCCCTTGCAATAGCTTCTCCAGCTCCTCCTCATGCCCAGTCCATTGTCTGGCCCAGAGGTCATCACAGCCTGATGCTGCCCAACACTTGCACATCCAGGAATTTGCTCTCAGGGGGTTGTTTCCCAGGAAGAAAGCTACCAAAAGGGAGGACTTGGCCTATCTTTGACACCCAGTCAGGTCCCTTTCTAGAGCCTGAGAAGTCCCTGGACCCAAGGGTGTTACTTCAGGCAGACTGATCTGTGATACCCTCCTGTGCAAATGAGGAGCCTTCCAGGCTGCAGTCACTTCTGCTGAGCCCTGTGTTACCTTGAAACAGGCTCCTGTGCCAGCCAGGTGCCAGCTTTGCCTGCTTGGAAGGCTTCTTTCAGAGCAATTCATCTCATTGCAGCATCCTTCTCCTTAGGACAGGCCAGAGGTGCTGGGAGGCAGAGGTGGCTCAGCAGCCATTCTGGGTGCATGGCAGTGAACAGAGCCTGGGAATGTGGGACTTGGACAAGGAGCCCAGCAAAGGGCCCTCTGGTGTGCCAGAAGGTGGTCTGAGGGGGCAGGTTGGAGCTGGAGGGCATTTAGCAGCAGCATTTACTTTCTGGTGGTGCTCATGGGCTCCAGTGAGCCAGCAGCAGGCTGAGGTGCCAGCAGCAGGCTGAGGTTCCAGCAGTAGGCTGAGGTGCCAGCAGCAGGATGGGGTGCCAGCATCCTCTAGTTAGCCTTGAGGGCTACAGCAGCACCATGCCTAAAGCTGCTGGGAGGCTTGAGGGTCCAAAGGAGGGTCTGAGCATGGCCAGCAGGGGACTACTGCCAGAGCAGCTTCACATCATAGAATTACAGAGTTGTCAGGGCTGGAAGGGACCTCAAGGCTCATCCAGTTCCAACCCCCCTGCCAGGGCAGGGACACCTCACACCACAGCAGGTTGCTCACAGCCACCTCCAGCCTGGCTGCAAAAACCTCCAGGGATGAGGCTTCCACCACCTCCCTGGGCAACCTCTGCCAGGCTCTCACCACCCTCATGGGCAAGAACTTCTTCCTGACATCCAGTCTGACTCTCCCCACTTCTAGTTTTGCTCCATCCCCCCCAGTCCTATCACTACCCAACACCCTCAAAAGTCCCTCCCCAGCTTTCTTGTAGTCCCCTTCAGATCCTGGAAGGCCACAAGAAGGTCTCCTGGGAGCCTTCTCCTCTCCAGACTACACAACCCCAACTCTCTCAGGCTGTCTCCAGAGCAGAGCAGCTCCAGCCCTCTGCTCATTCTTGTGACCCTTCTCTGGACACCTTCCAACACCTCCATCAGGTGTATGTCCCCTGTGCACAGGCATCAGGACATACATCAGCACCAGCACCTGGCACCCTCCCTGCCTTACACCAGTGCTAACAGAAATGCACAGTCACTGCTCACCCCCACCTCACCCCCATCTCACCCCCACCTCACCCCCTCTGAGCAGCTGGCATCTCCTGACCCTTCCTCCCACTCACCTCTCCAAGGCTGTCACAGTGCTGGAATTTGTGGGCACCTCAGCAAATTACAACCCAGCTGCTTCTGGCATCCTTGGGAGGCACCAGCCAGTCTGGAAGAGCTCTGCAGGTGTTTGGTCACATCAGCCTCCACCTGGGGATGATTCTTTTCCTGCTCAATCTATCCCAGGAAATGTTCTTGAGCATGAGGAGCAAGTAGGGAGAAAGCTCAAGGATTGGGTTCAGTTTGGGTCCCTCACTCCCAGAAGGACACTGAGGGGCTGGAGCAAGTCCAGGGAAGGGTAAGAAAGCTGGGAAGGGTCTGGAGAACAGGGCTGGGGAGGAGCAGCTGAGGGAGCTGGGGGTGTTCAGACTGGAGGTGTTTGAAAGAGAGAGAGGTGGTGCTGAGGGGCGTTGGTTAGCACCACACTTGGTAGAGCTAGAGCATGGTTGGACTGGATGAGCTTAAAGGCCTTTTCCAGCCAAAATGATTCCATGATCACTGCTCTGGGGATCCTTGCAAGGGTGCACAGGAGTTGCTTCCTGGGCTTGCTCCTGGATTGTGGGAGCAGGAGGGTGGGGAGGATGTCGGGCAGTTCCTGGTCAGGTCTGTGCAAGCCATTCAAGGACAGGTCAGTAGGATGTATCCTGTCTGGCCCAGCCTCACACCTCCAGAGGCAGGAAAGCTCCCCAAGGGCTGGAGGGGGCTCTGAGGCTCCCCTCACACCCTCAGCATCACTGAGGGGTCCTGTGCTTGGCAGGGCTTTGCAGGGCGGCCCCGGGAGTACATTGCCACCCAGGGCCCCATGCTGAACACTGTGACAGACTTCTGGGAGATGGTGTGGCAGGAGGAGGTGCCTCTCATCGTCATGATCACCGAGCTGCAGGAGCGCAAGGAGGTACCAGGGCCCCTGCCCGGGCAGTGCCCCCTGGCCAGGAGCCAGCCTGGGTTGGGGTGCTGAAGGCAGTCACAGATTCTGAGCCCAAGGGTGGGGGTCAGGAGCTGCTTGTTCTCCCTGCTGTGCTCTCAGAGGGCACCCCTGCTCCATCACACATGGAGGAGGACTCCAGAGCTGCAGCCTTGATCCCTCCTCATGTGACCCTCCATGCCCCAGGCCTGTGTTGCCAGCTCGATAATAGGATCAAGAGATCAGGGCAGTGCCTGGGAGAGGCAGCAGAAGCAGCAGCCAGCAGTGTCCGTCTGGCCCCAAGCACTGTGCCTTCTGTCGTGGCCACCTGTGCCTTGGCTGGCATCCCTGGCTGCCCATCCAAGCAACACCTCCCCTGGGAGCATTCACCCTCTGGCCTGGTCACATCCTTCTCCCCTTCTGTCCCTGCTTGCTGCAGCCTCCCTGTGCCCTCCACTGGCAGACTGGGTCTGGCAGGACAGGGACTGGCCCTGGCACAGCTCCCATGGGGCTGAGGAGTCCTGGGGTCTGAAAGCCACATGGCAGGGCATGGAAGAGAGTGCAGGGGGAGCAGATGTGGAGAGAGGGATCTGACCCTTCCTTAGCTTCCCCTCTCAATCCTCCACATCCTCCTTCCCACCTCTTCCCCACCCTCCCCCACCCCCCCCCCCCCACCTCCCCCAGTGCTGCCCTTTCCCAAGAGCCCCGAGCAAGGGACAGCTCAGACCTCCAGTGGATGCCTCCAGCACCTGCACAGCCACAAGCTCTGCCTTGTTCTTTCAGAAGTGTGTCCACTACTGGCCCGACAAGGAGGGCACCTATGGCCCCTTCCTCATCTGCGTGCAGGGGCTGAGCCAGTGCCAGGAGTATGTGGTGCGGGATCTGTCCATCCAGGTGAGCTCAAGCTGCACCCTGTGGGCAGAGGGGGAGCCCAGCAGGGGCTGGCAGTGCCCTGACACCCCTGGGCTCTCTGGTGGGATGGCAGTGCTGTGTGACAGCAGAGCAGGGGGTTCATGGCTCAGAGATTTGGGTCTTCTAAGCCCCCTTCCAGGGGAGGGCTCTGCAGGGCTTCTGCCTCCCAAAGGAGGCTGAGGGAGCAGGACCCAGCCCTGGGGCACCGAGGAGAGGTCAGCTGGGCACAGCTTCTCTTCCAGCCCTTGTTGGCACTGTGCTCTCTGGCTGTCCCTGTGGGCTCTCAGTAGTCACCCTAGGCTGACACTGGCCAAAAGAATCTTGCTGGCTTTGCCTGGACTGTGGGGACAGGACTGGGACACTGCATCTGTTCCTATCTTCTGAGCTGGTACACTTCCCACTGTCCCTGGTCCAGGGGTCTGTCCTGGAAGATGATTTGGAAGGAAAGCAGATGAGATGGGTACAAGCTGCCCAGCCTCTGCTTGTGCTGGACTCCATGACTTGATCTGGCCCTGCCCAACAAGGCCAAGATCCCACATCCTGATTTCTCTCTCTTGTGTGCTGGAAAAGCTCGAAGGTGAATGCCGGCAGCTCAAGCACATCATCTTCCCTTCCTGGCCAGACCAGCAGACACCTGAGTCAGCCAAGCCCCTGCTGCACTTGGTGTCCAAGGTGGAGGAGACTCTGCAGGGTGCAGCGCGCCCAGGGCCCATTGTAGTGCACTGCAGGTAAGAGCTTGCTCCTCACCTGAGCCTCTCTGTGCTCCTCACCTTGGGGTGAGTCTGCAGATGCCAGAGAGGAAACTCCTGCTTGTGAATGCTCTGTGGTGAAGAAATCCCAGAGCACAGGATCCCCATAGCAGAGCTGCTGGACCAGCAGCTCCTGTCCTGACAGCAGCCTAGTGGTTTAGCACAGGGCATCCTGCCCTGCAAAGAGATCTGCTGTGCACCTTGGGCTGTGGTGGAGCAGGAGAGGTCTGCAGAGCCAGCACCCCTCCAGCAGAGCCAGCACCCAGCAGAGCCAGCACCCCTCCACAGAGCCAGCACCTATCCAGCAGAGCCAGCACCCCTCAGGAAGAGCCATGGCAGATTCACAGCTCAGGCTCTTGCTGCCTCTGCTACTGAGCATGGCTTGCAGCTCACCTGGGAAACTCTTTCCCAGGGCCTCTGCATATTTTCTCTCACTGCTGAAGTGAGTCTGGGGCCGTGGAGCAGAGCACTCTGCTGTCCCTGGTGGTACACAGTGCTGCAGGCTGGCAGCCCCAGTGCAGGGCACTTGGTGCCTGGGGGCAGAGCACACCTGGGAGCAGAGGTGAAGAAGCTGCAGAGACCCCTGCATTGCACAGGGACAGGGGGCACAGACTGGCTCTTGAATTCCAGAGCAGCTTCAGCTGGGCCATGCACCCTGGCAAGGTGCCCTTGCCATGGCAGAGTGAGCCTAGCCCATGTCTGTTGGTGCCTAGCAGTTGGGACTGGAACTCCAGTATGCCTCTGGGGATCATGGCAGCAAACCAGACCAGGAGTGTGTCAGCTTGAGCAGGCCCAGTTCCAGGCCCAGGCCGTGGGCAGTGCCAGGGCTCTCACCTCCCTGTCCCACAGCGCGGGCATTGGCCGGACCGGCTGCTTCATCGCCACCAGGATCGGCTGCCAGCAGCTGAGGGCACAGGGCCAGGTGGACATCCTGGGCATTGTCTGCCACCTGCGCATCGACAGGTTGGTGCTTGGGGCAGGCAGCTCTGCCAGGCCTGGCAGGAGGGGTGGGGGAGGGGTATGGGGATGAGCATCATGAGTGGGGCATGGGGGCAGCTGTGGGTGGAAAGCCTCGGGGCTGCTGGAGGATGTGGTTGGGCTGGCAGCAAAGGATTCCTCAGCTGCTGGGCTGGGGTTGCTGTCAGAGCTTTTGTAGCCCTGGGGAGCTGAGGATGTGAGGGAGGGCAGCTCTGAACCTGGCAGCTGGTCTGCTCTGTCCAGCTCAGCCATGGAATCCAGAACCCCTGGATTCTGCCACTTTCCAAGGAGTAAAGGGGAAAGCTGGGAGGCAGTTCAGTTGCTAATCTGCATTGGAGCAGCCCAGCAGCGCACAGGGACTCCTCGGGCAGCTCTGGTACCTGGAGGTGGTGGGTGAAGCAGGAATATCTCTGCCCAGGGGGAGGGAGCTGGGGATGGGGTTGCAGGTTCAGTGAGGTGTGAGTGGGCCCTGCCTTTCCCTTGCAGGGGTGGAATGATCCAGACCAGTGAGCAGTACCAGTTTCTCCATCACACACTCGCTCTCTATGCTTCCCAGCTGCCAGAGGGGGGAGGCCACTAGTGCAGGGCTCCCACTGGGCTGCCAGCTCCCCACTCTGACCTCTCCTGCACCAGCCTTGGGGAATACCTCCACCAAAACCCTTCCTGCTGCTGTCAGGCCACAGAGCAGCAACATCAGCATCCCCCAGGATGAGCACAGATGAGCAAACCCCTGGGGACTGTGGCCTTGTGATCCTGGGGACAGCCAAGGTTCGGTGGCTCCACGTGGATCCAGTGATGCTCACAGTGGCTGCTGCTGCTGGCTCGGGGCAGACTTCACCACAGAAGGAAGCTTTGGCTTGGAGAACCTGCAGTGCTTTCTCCTCAAGCAGAAGAGCAAAGCTGGGTGAAAGAGCTGAAGCTGGGTGAAGGAGCTGAAGCTGGGTGAAGGAGCTGGAGCTGTGTGAAGGAGCTGAAGCTGGGTGAAGGAGCTGGAGCTGTGTGAGTGCTGGGAGCAGGTTTTGCCTCTCAGCTGCAGAGGAAGGTTCACCCTGATGGACACAGAGCTGCTGTACTTACTCTGCAAGCAAACAGCCTCCCCTGAGCACAGCAGCTGTGGGCAGAGTTGGGCTTGCCCCACCATGAGCCACCAAGCTCCTCTGGCTGAAGATACACCTTGGGGATTTGGTACAAGAGGTGCACAGTTGGCTGCTTTCATTATATGGTTTGCTCTCCTCTCCCAACACCTTCTCAGCAGCCTGGAAGCAGGGCAGACTCCTCAGGGTGTCTGCAGTTTTGCAGGCAGTGTGTTCCCAGCTGCCTCTGTCCCACCAAGGTGGGAGGTTAACCTTCTCTTGTTCCTGTGCTGAAATCAGAACAAAATCATAGCTGGGGTTTGTTGGGCTGTGGTTTTGGGGGTTTTTCACTGACAAACTGGGGGGAGAGGAAGAAGAGGGAGAGGCATTCTGGGAGAAAGCATGGAGATAGAAACCTTCTGTAAAATATGTTTAAGCCATTCAAAACTGGCCTTCATCTGCTGGGCACTGCACACCCTCCTGGGCACTGAGCACTGCTATGGAGCTGGGGGCTACCTAGCCTGTGCCTGTCATGCCCACAGGCTCTGCCATGGCCCACTGGGTGAGACCCAAGCCAAAAAGGGTCATTCCTCCTGCTGAGAGCCTGAGCTTGCCTCAGCTCCCCAAGCATGCCCAGCCCAGGACTGTGCCATAGGTCCCCCTCCAGCACTCTGGGCCCACAGAACGCTCAGCCCTGCCACCCCCAGCAGTGCCTGTCCTGTGTCTGCAGGGCACTTGCTGTAGCAGTCAATCCCTGGTAAACAGCTGCTCCCTACAACCAGCAGATCCCTTTGGAGAAGGATCTCAGAGATGGAAGAGTGGCAGACATAGGAGATCCTCTGCTAGCACAGCTCTGTACCATGGCACCAGGGACAAAGCCACTCCCTGGCCCTGCAGCAGGTCTGAAGCAAAGTCCTTTACCCTCTGGAGCACCCTGGCACAGCAGTCTCCTCACACCTGCTGCCAGCTCACCCCTTTCTCTGCCATGGAGCTTGCCCAGCCAGGGGCTGTGTGTGGGACCTTGGTCTCTACAGGACTTCTGCCTGGGGTCCAGGCTCTTGGAGAGACTGCAGAGCCTCCACCAGCCCTTCAAAGGTCAAAGCATGGCTCAGGACTTTGCCTTCTCAGTGAATTTTATGTCTTTGAAGCCACTAACAGAAGTTTGGAGTTATCCAAGACAGACTTTATGCAGCTGGCCCACAGTGTCCTCCTCTCCAAGTCTTTCCTCCCTACATTGCCATCAGACAGGGGAACTTGAAAAGCCTGCACCAGTTCAGCCTCCCTGTGCTCCCTGGACAGCAGGACATGCACCATCTTCCCATGCTTTCAGTTTATGATCCTGAGGGCAGTCTTGCAGCAAGAGCTGTGTTGAGGCTCTCCCAAGGCACACAGGAGCAGTGCTGGGGCCAGCAGCTGGGCAGAAAGTGTTGCCATCCCCTCTCAGATTCCCCACCCAGTGCTGGGGGTTGTGCTCAGCTGCAGAGGATGTGCAGTTTTCTTGTTGCTCAGTCTCACTTTCTGCCAGCTCTGTCTGTTTCAGACCTTATCAGACCACTGACACTGCACTATCTCAGCATCGCTCCATTCTGTGTTCATTTGCCAGGCATTCCCCAGGGCTGTGCTGGCCTAATGCCTCTGCTACTGTAAAACCTTATCCTGGGGCTCACCTGGTGGCAGGGGTGAAGCAGGATCTGGCTGTGGCAGGCTGGGAAACTGCTTCAGTCTGTCCAGAAAGCCCTGGTGTGCCCAGCAGGGAAAGGACTTGCTGCAAAACCTCAGGTGAACCCTGCCTCAGGATGAGCTCAAGCCTCTGAGCTTGGCCAGGGCTTTCAGCAGGGCCAAGATTAGGGCAGCTCTGGTCCTGGCCTTCAGACTCCTGTGAACCATGTCCCCAGTAGGCCAGGTCCTGCTCGGGGTTCAGGAAATGTCCTTTTCCACATGGCTGTAATCTTGGCCTGGAGCTTCCTATGCTGCTAATCAGTTTCCTGGTGACAACTCTCCAGGATGGAGGTTGCCTTGGATGGGAGTTAAAAAGCATGGTGGCCATGTGGGGCACATCTCTGGGGTGGGACTTGTAGGCATTCCTAGTGGCAAGGAGCCCCAGGGTGCTCCCAAGTCACTCCAGCTCATGGAGAGCAGCAGTGACTGCAGTGTCCCCATGGACATGGCACACCACAGCAGGACACTGCTCTGCCCAGCTCTTGGGAGAGTGAAGCATTGGTGCAGGATGGGCCAAAGCCATGGTGCAGGATGGGCCAAAGCCATTGGTTTGGGTATTCAACAGCAGCTCTCCACTGACAGTCTCCATCAGCACCCTCAGGGACTCCAAGGAGTCCACAGCCAAGACACCAGCAGAAAGGAGACCTCTCAAGGCAAGCTTTGACATTTCAAGAGCAGGGGGCCCAGGAGCTCACAAAGGCCCCCAGAGGAGTCCATGCACAGAGGTCCACCCAGCAGCACCTCACCCAGCAGCAGGGTTGAGCTAGGAGCAACAGGAGAGTGTGGGGTACAGGAGTGCCATCTGCCGTCTGCAGTGGCCCAGTGGTCACACTGTGGGACAGGGGAGCCCAGAGGAGAGGCCATGCCTTACCCACAGCAGCAAGGGGACAATGCAGTTTCTGTAAGGGACTTGGTTGAGCAACCACAGCAAAAAGCAAAACCTCCTGGCAGTCTCAGAAATGCTTTTGTCTGGAGAGGTCCTGCAGCAGTGCTCCTGCACAAGGCACCCTGCCCAGTCTCACACTCCTGGTATGGGTGACACAAAGGGGGATAGTGCTGCAGCCATGGGGACTGCATCCTTCTGCATGCTGCCATGGCTCCTCTGCAGGGAGCAGAGCTTGAGACCTCCTGGTTCAAAGCAGCAGCAAACAGCCAGGTGCCTCCAGAGCTGCCAGGGCTGGTGTGAGACCCTTTCCCTGCTGGGGGTAAGGGAGATGGGGGTGAGTGGAGGGGAGATGGGGGTGAGTGGAGGGAAGCTGGTGCATGAAAATGGTCATTCTGCTCCTCTGCTTGTGTCTCTCCCAGCATGGGGGTGGAGGCCTCCAGCTCCCATCTCTGCTCTGGGGGGAGGGTTTAGGTTGAGCCCTGGATGAGCAGTTCCTGAGGCAGGGACTGCAGTCACACTCTCAGCAGTGCTATCAGGAGGCAGCCTCTGCTCACAGCTCCAGTGCCACAGACATGTTGGGTGGGAAGCCCCAGACTAAGGTAGGAACATTCCCTGAGCTGGAACCCACAACGTTTTCAGGCAGAAATGACACAAGAACTGGGGGTCAGTTAATTTTCCACTGGTCTGAGAAGGAGCTCCAATGAATGGAGTATTTACAGAGGGCACCAACATTGCTGCTTCCTTAGGCCTCCCTTTCAGAGCACAGAGATCTTCAGCAGCTGCAGCACCTCTGAAAGCAAAATGCTTTCTGTCTCTGAAAACAAAGGCAGCTTCCAGTGACCTACAGCACATGATGGAAACTCTGCCCCCATTAATTGTCACATGCTGTGAGGAAGTCCCAGCCACAGCCCAGCTTCTCCACTGCCTGTGCAGCAGGCAGCCCCAGCAGGGAATTCAGCATCCTCAGGTCCTGTTCTCCTCTGCATGTGGGCTGCAATAAAGGCCCTGCCTCTTCACCCCGCTGTAACAGAACTGCCAGTGTCCCCCTGTGCCAGCCCTGCCTTTGGGACTGGCTGGGATCCAGCCTGGATGGACTGAGCCTGGCCAGCAGCCGACTGCTCTGAGCGCTCCCCAGCCGTGTGGAGAGCAAAGCAGGGCGAAGGCAGAGCCAGCACAGGGAGCAGCTCAGCATCCCTTGCAAATCAGCAGCGCTCAGCTGGCTGCAGACGAGGGGGTCTGAGGCTGCAGGGCTCAGCAGGATGGCTGCAAGCAGTGCTGCAGCAGGAGGTACAAAGCTGTGACAGAAACATCCTCGAGAGCGCTGAGCCTTTGGACTGTGTCTCGTTGCTGCTCTGGCAGGGGGCTTGGGCTAGATGATCTCTCAGGGTCCCTTCCAATCCCTAACGTTCTGTGATTCCACATGTGGAAAATGGTTATTTAGCTCTTGTCTTCCGGGCACCTGGCTCTGCACAGGTCTTGTCCTGAGAAACCCAGGGGGAAAGCTATGAAAGCCTGAGGGCAAAGTGCCAGGTCGAGGCCCAGGCTCCACTGTCCCATTACTGAAAGGAAGCAGCAGGTGGATGAGGTCCCCTGTGGGGTCCCCTCACGCCACAGGGCACCTCCCATCGGGTCACCTCCAGGTCACCCTCATCTCATCTGTTAGTGTCTGCTGTGTCTTGGAGCTGGGGTCCCTGCTGGGACCTCCCCACTGCCACATGGTCATGTGGCCATGTCTCAGGCAGGTAGTAACAGGGGGACAGGGCCATGGGCTGCAGTGGGGCTGGAGGGCAGGGGAGCAGACCCATGGTCTGACCTAGCCCTGCTGTGGGTGCCAGGGAGCCCTGTGGGACCCCTGGGTGCACAAGGGAGCTGGGGTCCAGTGGAGGAGACACACGAGGTACAGGATTGGGGGTCTGGCCAGCTGGCATGGCTGGAGGAGGCAGGTGCCAGCTGCTGCAGAGCCTCTGTCCTAGGGTGCAAGACACATGCCAGCCAGTGTCAGGTGTCAGACAAATGCTGCACAGTGCAGACTGCCAGGGCTCACTGAGTGCAGAAGGGCACAGCAGTAGCACGGATGCTGGCTGTAGAAGGCACAGGATTCAGGAAGGTGCAAGGACTGCAGGGTGTAGGGGTGGCACTGGGGACACAGGGGTGCCAGGGGCAGGGCCATAGGAGGTGCCGGTTGCCCATAGTGCAGGGTGCTGGAGTGCAGGCTGCCCGGGGTGCAGGGGGTGCCCGGGGTGCAGGATGCCCGGGGTGCAGGGGATGCCCGGGGTGCGGGGTGCAGGGGGTGCCCGGGGTGCAGGATGCCTGGGATGCAGGGTGGCCGGGGTGCAGGCTGCCCGGGGTGCAGGGGATGCCCGGGGTGCAGGCTGCCCGGGGTGCAGGGAGTGCCCGGGGTGCAGGGGGTGCCCGGGGTGCAGGATGCCTGGGATGCAGGGTGGCCGGAGTGCAGGGTGGCCGGGGTGCAGGGTGCAGGGGGTGCCGGACGTTCGAGGTGCAGGGAGTGCCCGGGGTGCAGGCTGTCAGGCCGGAGCGGCGGTGTCCCGCCTGCTGCAGAGCGTCCTCCTTTCCGGCAGGGGGCGGCAGTGGCGGCGTCGACGGGAGGTGCGCGGGCCCCACCCGGCGCGCGCAGGGCGGCGCGCGGCGGTGCGGCAGGAGGCGCGCGGACAATACTGGGGCGGCGGCGGCGGCTCGGCCTCAATCGGCTCGGCCCGGACACGCTCGGCCCCGCTCGGCTCGGCTCGGCCCCGCTCGACTCGGCCGCCTCTTGGCTAGGCTCGGCCCCGCCCCGGCTGTTCCCGCTCGGCTCGGCCCCGCTCGGCTCAACTCGGCCCGGCTCGGCCCCGCCCCGGCTGTCCCCGCTCGGCTCGGCGCGGCGCGGCCCGGCCCGGCACCATGCTGGCGCTCTTCAACAAGCTGCTGGACTGGTTCCGGGCGCTGTTCTGGAAGGAGGAGATGGAGCTGACCCTGGTGGGGCTGCAGTACTCGGGCAAGACCACCTTCGTCAACGTCATCGCGGTGAGCGCGACTGCACCCCGCCCAGCCCCCTCCGGGGCGCAGCGGTGCCCCGCGGGGGGCTCTGCTTTGGGCTACGGGCGCTTCAGCCCTGCTCCTGGCACCCTCTCCGTGCACCTCCATCTTGCACACCTCCGGTTGTTCCCCGGGATCGCTCCGCCCTATTGTACCCGAGCCCAGAAATGCATTTGAGGGGTGGGGGGCGCGGGCTGGGGGCGCAGGGCCCGGGTGGGCAGTGGGGCGCAAGCTGCAGGCTCAGCAGCACCGGCAGGGCCCGGGCAGACCCCAGCGTTTGCTCCCCGCATCCCCGGTGCAAGGCGCGGCGGTTCGGGGGCCGCAGCCGGAGCAGGCCCCGGGTGGGATCCAGCACTCGCCTGCCTTTCTCAGCCGGGCTGGGTCCCCCTGGGTGGCTGCCGCCGCCCGGGGTTGCGGGAGCCCTGCCCCGGGAGCTGGGGATGCCGCTGCTCTCGGCCCCTCGGCGGCAGGCGCTTTGTCATCGCCGGGCCCCGCCGCAGGTGTGGCCTCATGAGGACCCTGCCAGGCTCGGTGCCACCAGGGTTGGTAGCTCGGTGGCTACGGTATGAGGTTCTTTGTCCTGTGACATTCGTCCCTTCCTCGGCCAGCACCGAGCAGCAGCCTTTTGTGGGTTCCCAGGGTGCTGTTTCAGCGGCTTGAGCTTTGCTCCCCGACAGGGCAGTGACCCCCACACTGAGGACCCGTCAGCCCTGGACTCTTCCCAGCTGAGCTCCTTCATCCACGGGGCCCCCATATCTGCAGGAACTGGAGCTGGGCCCTGGGTGCTGAAGGCCAGGGAGTGGTTGCACCCATGGGGATGCTCTGTGGAGTCTTCCTTCTGGCTGTTGGGGCTGCTCTCCTCTGCCCGAGATGTGAGGCTGTGAGGTGGGAGCTGCCTGTGGGGCGGTCCTGAAGGGGCAGTCACACCCAGGGGGATTTCACGGAGGAGGGTCCCTGTCCCGGTGCCCCTATAGCCTCCCTGCTCTGTGCACGTTGGGTGTCTGCTCCAGAGCCAAGAGAGTTGTTTCTGCTTGCTCCGGGCACTGGACACTGTGGGGCCGTCAAAGGTCATTTTGCAGCTAATTTGGAGGCTTCCTTACACTGCAGCAGTGCTCCCTAGGAGGATCCTTTGGTCTGGGTGCTGCAGGGACAAAAGTGCCCAGTGGCAGGGGGAGATGCTCCTTGGAGATGGTGGTGCTCTGGCTCTTGAGCTGCTTTGCAGGGAGTTCCTTCAGGTCTCCTGCTGGCTCTCCCAGGGAGCTCTGTGGCTGTGTGACAGTGACCATGAGCAGCAGCCCTTTGTGGGGGTGACTTTGGCCCTGCTGTTTGCATGTTTAATGCTCCTTTTGTGCAGTCCCATGTTGGGACAAGATGTGGTGGTGCCACGTGGGCTAGTCCTGCTCCAGCCCCACCAGACACTTGCTGGCCTGTTAATAGCAGCACAGGCAGCATTAAAAATAGAGCAGTAATTTAGCTCTTCTAAAGCAACCAGGTAAGCTTTAAAGGGTGATGGAGCCTTGGCCCAAACGTGCTAGGCTGTTCTGCCTGCACAGGGCTGGAGGTCACTGGGCATGGTCCTCACCCTCTCGCAGTGGCTCCCTTACCAGCCTGGCCCCTCGCAGGCCTCCTCCTCTCCCAGCCATGTCTGCAGCAGAGGTGGCTCAGCATGGCCTTTGCTGGGGTTCCTGCTCCACTTCATACCTAGCAAATGTTCTGTGTGCAAGGCTTCACCTGCAAGACCTGGACATGAGTAGACATAAGACTTTGTGCTTAGGCATCATTGCTGGTGTAAGGAAAAGTGACATCCAGGAACTGCTGAAGCTCTCGAGGGAAGCTCTCCATGCGTGGGCTGAGGCTGGCTTCATGGCCTGCTGGTGTAGCAGGAGGTCAGTGGTTGGGTGTTTAACATCCCTGTGAGGCAGTCAGACTCAAGGTGCTGAGCTCTGCTGCAGCTTTGTCTCTGGAGTTATTTGGAAAGTTCAGATTTTGTTGCAGGTGCACAACAAGCAGAGGCAGTGACCTCCAGAGGGGAGCCTGTGGGGAAGGGCTAGGTAAGGACAGCTGAATAACATGAGATGGAAAGCCTCAACTCAGCAGGAACTGCATGGGAAGTGCTTGAGCTTTAAGGGGATGTAATGGGAAATGGCTGGGATTTGGGATTTGGGCTTGGGGACAAAGCTGACCTGAAAAGTATCAGATTTGGGCATTGTTGGAACAGTCTCCCACAAAGTCTCCCATGATGCCATCAGTGCTCCCCAGCCTTGGGGCTGCAGCTGCTCTGAGAGGGCTGCTGCCATCCTTGTCTTCCAGGATTTTTAAATGGAATCCAGTTGCTGGGAAGTTTGGAGGGTTTCCTGCAGCAGCTCAGAGCTGTGGCCATGCTGGGAGAAGGCTTTGCTGAAGGCAGCCACGACTTGGAGGCAGAATGACACCTCCTGGCTCACCTGGCTGTGTTTTTTTTGGTCAAGGCTCATTTTTTTATTCCTTGGCTGTCAGGAGCTGGAACTCAAAGTCCTGCATTCAAGGAGGGGTGAAAGGCTGTAAAACACATCTGGACCTGGTTTTAACCTGAAGCCAGAGGGCTTTCAGCTGCCTTGTCCTCAGTCTGTGGGGATGAGAGCGAGACCCTGAGTGTCTCGAGAGCGCTTCAGTGGGTGCTAGGCTCAGAACCCATCAGTGCAGAACATGTTTAAAACAGGAGAATGTTCTGCTGCTCTTGGTTCAACATTGCACATCCCAGCAGTGCTAGAGAGCCTTCCAAGGGAGAGAATGCAGGCCTAGGTGTCTGACCTGCATGGTGGGGGGAGCTGGGACGCATTCCCATGCTTGTGCCCTGCTCAGAGAGTGTTCAAAGCAATGCTGCAGGAGGGATCCACATCAGCCTTGTACGTGGCACCAGGTAGGGTGATGGATGCACAGATGCCTCCTGACAGCAGCTTACAGGACCACAGGACCCAGTGCCTGCTCCCAGCTGTACCCAGGGAGCCACTGTCCCCACCACTGTGACCCTTCTTGCCAGGATGAACTCCAGTGCCTGAGCCTGAAAGGGAAAGCAGAGTCTGCAAGGTGTCCAGGGGTTGCAGGGGATGCAGAGGAGAGAGGTGCTGGTGGAGATGCTGAGAGAGGAGTAAGGAGATCTTCTGATGCATTTTCAGTGTGCTGTGTCTCCCAGATGTGCCTCTTCATGGGGTCTGGCAGGGCCAGGATGGAGTAGGAGGTGAGCTTTGGGCCTTGTGCTGGATTGGTCATTTGCCTCCAGAGCAGAGCTTGGGGCTGCTGCTGCTGCCCCTGAGCTCCATAGAGCAGAAGGTGGTAGGCAGGGTTTCTTGGGGCATTCTCCATGTTTTTGGCAGAAAGGGAGCTGCCTGGAGCAGAGCTTGCCTTGCAGCTGCAAGCTGTGCTGGCATCAGCCAAGGAGAAATGGACAGCAGAGATTCCCCAGGATCAGAGCATCACAGAGGGGTTGGAATTGAAAGGGACCTTTAAACCTCATCTAGTCCAAATCTTGCAGTGAGCAGGAACATCTTTAACTGGATCTGGGTGCTCAGGGCTCTGTCCAACCTGACCTGGAATGGGGCTTCTACCACCTCCCTAGGCAACCTGGGCCAGTGTTTCACCACTTGTTGTAAAAGCTTTCTCCCTTGTCTCCAGTCCAAGTATCCCTCTTTGAGTTCAAACCATCTTCCCTTGTCCTGTCACAGCAGGCCCTGCTGAAAGTCTGTCCCCAGCTTTCTTCTGCCCCCTTTAAGCACTGCAAGGCCACCAGAAGGTGTCCCTGGAGCCTTCTCCTCCCCAGGCTGCACAACC
This sequence comes from Indicator indicator, assembly GCF_027791375.1. Lineage (NCBI taxonomy): Eukaryota > Metazoa > Chordata > Aves > Piciformes > Indicatoridae > Indicator > Indicator indicator. The sequence goes on along the minus strand of NC_072044.1, from coordinate 4,418,183 downwards.
CCAACTCTCTCAGCCTGGCCTCCCAGCAGAGCCCTTCCAGCCCTGCCAGCATTGCTGTGGCCTCCTCTGGCCCTGCTGCACCAGGTCCCTGTCTGTGCTGTGCTGAGGACTCCAGAGCTGCCCCAGCACTGCAGGGGAGGTCTCAGCAGAGCACAGCAGAGGGGCAGAATCCCCTCCCTGCCCCTGCTGCCCACACTGCAACATCCCTAAGTCCTCCACAGGGCTGCTCCCCAGCTCTTCATCCCCAGCCTCACCTTGTGCTTGGCCTTGCTGAGCCATGGCTTACAGGGACTCACTGTGCTTGTGCAGGTCCCTCTGGATGCCACCCCTCACATGCCAGCTGCACCACTCAGCTCGGTGCCACCTGCAGACTGGGTCCCACTGTGTGCCCTTGGTGAAGAAGTCAAACAGCTGTTCTCCCTGTGGACACTGGTCCCAGTATGCACAAGTGGTGCCTCAGGGTAAGTTACATTGTCCAGAGCAGAAACATAAGGAGGGCTGAAGGACTTGACCAGGCTCATCCAGGCTGGCAGTGGCACCATCTTGCTACTGCTTGGCAAGAAGCAGAGCAGCACTGCTGGGACCAGTCTGGATTAACATCTTCATCAGTGACATGGACAGTGGCACTGAGGCACCCTCAGCACCAAGCTGTGTGGTGCTGCTGACACACTGGAGGGAAGGGATCCATCCAGAGGAACCTGGGCAGGCTGCAGAGCTGGGCCCAAGCCAACCTCATGAGGTTCAACAAGACCAAGGGCAAGGTCCTGCAGCTGGGGCAGAATAATCCCAGGCACTGCCATAGGCTGGGCAGGGACTGGCTGGAGAGCATCCCTGAAGGAAAGACCTTGGGGGTGCTGGGGGAAGAGAAGCTCAATAGGAGCCAGCAGTGAGCACTTGCAGCCCAGAGAGCCAAGCAGAGCCTGGGCTGCAGCAGGAGAAGTGTGGCCAGCAGGGCCAGGGAGGGGATTCTGCCCCTCTGCTCAGCTCTGCTGAGACCACACCTGGAGCTCTGTGTCCAGTGCTAGAGCCTCTGTTCCAGGAAGGATCTGGAGGGGCTGGAAGGTGTCCAGAGAAGGGTCACAAGGATGAGCAGAGGGCTGGAGCTGCTCTGCTCTGGAGACAGTCTGAGAGAGTTGGGGTTGTGCAGTCTGGAGAGGAGAAGGCTCCCAGGAGACCTTCTTGTGGCCTTCCAGGATCTGAAGGGGGCTCCAAGAAAGCTGGGGAGGGACTTTTTAGGCTATCAGGGAGTGATAGGACTGGGGGGGATAGAGCAAAACTAGAAGTGAGGAGAGTCAGATTGGATGTCAGGAAGAAGTTCTTGCCCATGAGGTGGTGAGAGACTGGCAGAGGTTGCCCAGGGAGGTGGTGGAAGCCTCATCCCTGGAGGTTTTTGCAGCCAGGCTGGAGGTGGCTGTGAGCAACCTGCTGTGGTGTGAGGTGTCCCTGCCCATGGCAGGGGGGTTGGGACTGGCTGAGCCTTGAGGTCCCTAGAACGGGGGTTGGGCCTGGTTTGTCTGCTCAGGCTTCCCTACAAAACACCTCAGCACTGTGGCAGGTCTTTCCTGTTCCTGCCACACAGCCCAGAGTGCAGCAGAGAAGCATCCTGGCCTTGCACAAGGCTTCTGAGGGCTCTATGGGAGCAAACCTGGGACACAGAGGGATAAGGGGATGCTAAGGGTCCATTGCATGGGCACAGGTCAGTCTGTGTCTGGCCATGCCCTGTGCTGCACTGTTCTGCACAGCTGCATTTCTGGCAGTTCCCCTGGGTGAGGATCTCCATCTGCTGTGTGTCTGGGACTGAGCACCAGCAGCTGGGCTGCAGAGCAGGGTTCAGAGACCGCTTGTCCCTGGTGCAGGCCCCAGCCATGCCTACAACTCACTGTGGTGTCCTCCCTGACTGGTTGGTGCTGGCATCACACTGTGCCCAGGTGAGGGTTTGGGGGCTGCCATGTCCCTGCCTGGGCTTTGCTGGCACTGGGGCTGAGCCAGGTGTGGAAGCCTCTGCCCAGCCCCACGTGTCCCACGGCGTGGGTGAGAGCCCTGGCACAGCCTGAAAAACCTGAGTGGAGGTCTTGAATCCCCCCTGAGCATAGCCAAGACCCTGGACATGGCAAGCACCTGCTGATTAAGGAGTGTTGCAGTCATGTTTGTAAATGAGTGCCTGGCTTGGAGGCTGCCCAGAAGGTGTCAGACTGCCAAGGTGCAGGGCAGCAGGAGCCTCGGGCAGCCTTGGGCTGGAGATCTCTGGCCTGCCAAAGCAGGGCTGCCTTGGAGATGGATCCATCTTTGAAGAACCAAGGACTGGTGGCTGTGGGGAGCCTGTGAGGTCTTCAATCTCTGCCTGCTCCTTACAGCAGCTGCTGGCCTCTGCTCTGGAGCCCATTGTCTGAGGGGCCCTGTTTGGGTGTCCCCAAGCAGCTCTTCAGCCCTTGCCCCTGCAGCAAAGCTCTGTGCTGCTGGGGAGGATGTGGTAGGGCTCTGTCCTTATGCACTCCCCAGAGGCCCAAGGGAGGAGCTGGTGCCTGAGAACCTCCTGGGAATGAGCAGGGTCAAGCTGGGCACAGGCTCAAAGCTTGGCAGCTGTGCCTGATGGACCTGGGCTTGGGTGCTCACTGCTTCAGAAGGTCAAGGACTCAGGCATTGGGAGCTGATGGCTCTGCAGGCTTGCACCTGAGGACAGATGGCCAAGGAGCAACCTCCTGTATATTCTCTGGCCTGGTAGCAAAAGTCCACCAGCTACAGCTTCATGAAAGGTTTGTCCCTGTCCCCAGCTCTCTGTGCCTGCAGCCAGTGCTTGTGTCTCCATTGCTCTTTTTCTGGGTTTCTTTTTTTGGTTTGTTTTTAATGGAACAGCCCAAGGCAGTCCTCATGTCCTCTAAAGGTGGGGAGCATAGCAGCAGTGCTTTAGCTCCAGCCTTCAGTGTCCCTCCTTTTTAGTTACTGCCACAGAATCTCCTGGTTGGAAAAGACCTTCAGTGCTCAGGTCCAGCCATACCCAGCACCTCCCTGTGCTCAGACCATGGCCCAGGCTCCTCATCCTGATGTCTCTTAAACACCTTCAGGGATGGAGACTCCACCCCTGCCCTGGGCAGCCTGGGGCAGTGCCCCATGACCCTTCTGGTGAAGGAATTGTTCCTAAGGTCCAACCTGACCCTCCCCTGGTGCAGCTTGAGGCCATTTCCTCTCCTCCTGTCACTTGTTCCCTGGGGCCAGGCTCCAGCCTCCATTCAGGGAGCTGTAGAGAGCAGTGAGGTCTTCTCTCAGCCTCCTCCAAGCTGAACACCCCCAGCTCCCTCAGCTGCTCCTCACAGGACTTGTGCTCCAGACCCCTCACAGCCTCACTGCCCTTCTCTGGACACCTTTCAGCAGCATCTCAGTGTCTTGTGAAGGGCTCAGAACAGCACATGGTAGTTGGGTGTCAGTGTTTAAGGTTTCAGGACAGAATTTGCATTACCTCTCCTCTCCCCCTCCCCACTCAGGCCCCATGGTTGCTCTGGCAGTTGTCCTGGACCTTCCTCTCCCTCCAGCAGCCACTTTCTCCCCTGGCGTCTCCTTGGCTCTGTGCCATCTGGGCTGTGCTGCAGTGCTGAAGGAGCAGAAGCAGCCCAAGAGTTTTCCTTTGTTGCTGAGAAGCTTTGGATGAGAGAAGCTGAGCTTTAGTGCCTGCTCTGCCACCAGAGCCCTTGGGTTCATTGCAGGGAGTGGGGTGGATGTGTCCTGGATCTGGCCTGGCTCCCTGGGCATACTGGCAGCACTGCTCTCCCTGGCATCCTCTTGGCTCCAAAGTCAGCTGGCCTGTGACCTGGATGCCATCCACAGGCCTGTCCTCAGATCCCATTTTTGCCATTGAGATAAGAGAATCCTGAAGAAGTTCTTCACAAGGAGGGTGCTGAGACGCTAATGCAGGCTGCCCAGGGATCTGGTGGAGGCCCCACCCCTGGGGACATTCAAGATCAGCCTTGATGTGGCCCTGGGCAGCCTGCTCTAACTGGGGATGTATCTGCTGCCTGCAGGGGGCTGGACAAGATGCCCTTGGAGGGTCCCTTCCAGCCCAGTGCTCTCTGTGACTGTAGGCCAGGGTGAGTTGTGTGAGGGAGGGCAGCAGAGCCCTGCTGCAGCTGCAGTGGTGCCACCAGGAGCAAGGCCAGGAGGGCCCCTGGGGGTGCACCATGCTGAAGGCGTGGGAGGGTGAATGCCCAAGCTGAGGGAAGCTGCAGAGCCAGCCCCTGTGTCCTGACTGCAGGTGTGGGTGGTGACACCATCTGCTCTGGGGTGCCCAGCCCTGGCCCCACAGCTCTGCTTGCCCAGCTCTGGCTGTTGGGCTGCCCATGGCATTGGGGTCTGGCCAGCACAGGTCCCTATGGTGATCCCTCTGCACAGGTTTGGAAATGAGCAGAGGATTTGGGGCAAAACTTGAGATTGTCTCATCCAAAGACCTGTGTGGCTCCTCCTTGCTGCCAGCTCTGGGGTGGCTCCATCCCACCCAGTTCCAGGTGGCAGTCTCCCTTCCCAGGTCTCAAGGTTCCTTGACAGGGCTGTGCTGTGCTTGGGGACAGCCCTGTGCCCTCCAGTGCCTTCTGTAGGGGCATGGCTCCATGCCGTGGGTGCCCTGTGGTGCTCAGAGCCCCAAAGAGCTGTAGGACCCTGTGTCAGAAGGAAGCATTGTAAAAGCTTGCCTTGAATTTGGCTTCCCCCCCTCCCAAATTTGGTATCTGCTTGCCAGGTGTCCATCTGTGAGGCTGCTGGGGCTCAGGTGGGCACTGTGAGAGGTGCCAGGGAGCTGGATGAGCACAGGCTCTGCTTGGGCTGCCCTGGGGACTGAAGGGGCAGAGACTCTGCAAACAAAGCCTCTGTTGCCAGGTGCTCCCACCTCGTGCTGGGCACTGAGCTGCTCCTGGGGGTGGGATGAGGAGGTGGTGAGTGAGCAGCTAAGCCCTAAGCCTCCTGTGGTTCTCTGGGGTGGAACTCAGAGGGTTTGGCAGGGACTGGGTGGTGCCCTGCAGCAGGAGGCACCTGCAGGAGCATGAGCCTGGGTGGTTTGGGGCATGCTCCAGCTGCAGATGGGAGCCATCCAGCCTGGGGCAGGTTGGGCATCTGCCTCCACCTCATGCTCTGGTGGAGATGTGACCTGAGATGGGCAGAGGCCAAGCCTTTGGTGCTGCCATCTCCAGTGCCCAGGAAGTAGCTCGTTTGGAAGCACCTGGGGCTGCTGGGCTGCTAACCAGCCAACAGCAGCAGGCCACATCCAAGCCATGCCAGCCTGTGCTAGGGCAGAGGGACAGCTGCCTGGCCACAGCCAGGGGCAGGGCCTGGCCACCTGGCAAATGCTGTGTGGAGGCTGAGCCTGTTTCTTTGCCAGTGAGCCGTGGCCCTGGTGCTGGCCAAGCAGGGCACAGTGGCTGAACTGGCAGGTGGTGTGGTGCCCATGCCCATGTAGCAGAGGGTGAGGCTCAGAGTGAGCTGGGGGCACTGCTCATGCTGCAGAACCTGATGCTGGCCACCTCTCCCAGTACAGCCAACTGGGAAGTAGTGGGGCTGGGCAGGGAGGTGAAAAGTCTTCTGGGCAGGGCACAGAGGCAGGGTGCTGAGGAGAGCCTGGCAAAGCCCAGCCATGAACCAGCCTGCAGAGTCCTGCTGAGGCTTAGCTACAGAATCCCCCTTGCCTGCAGGGCTCTTGTGCCTCCCCAGCATCCCATTGCCAAGGGAGCAGTGCAGCTGGGCCTCATCTGCAGGGGATTGTGGCCTGGGGGCTGTGTCACCAGCATGTGTCCAGTGAAGCCTTTGCACTCCTGGCTGGGCTCTCCCTGACATCAGAGGTGCAGGGGCTGGTTGAAGATGTGTCAAAGGCACTGGTGTCCAGGATGGTTGGGGAGGAAAGAGGGCATGTCACACTGGCATCATGCAAAGCTGGCAAGGCTTTTGGAGGGCAGCTGATGCAGAAGCAGCTTGGCATGTTGGAGTGCTGCCACAGATGCCAGGACAGCAAGGACCAGGTGCAAATCCTAGACCATGAGTGTTCTGGGCAGTATGGGTGGGGTGGTGGTCTTGCCCTTGGCCATGGGCAAGCTGGAGGCAGGCACTGTCTTAGCAAGGCTGTGCCCTGCTGGCAGAGGCTGCTCCTTCCATGGGGTGGCAGAGGAGCCTCCTGCAGCCCATCCCTTCCTGGAAGCAGAGTCAGCAGCCATGAGCCCTGCTGTGGGCTGGGACCAGTGGAGCTGCCTGTAGCCTGTGAGAGCTCCTCAGCAACTGTTCTCCATTTGACCTCCAGTCCAAGCCTGACCGTTCCTTAGCCCCTGGGGTTTGGAGCCAGGCTGTGTGCTGACCTGCAGTGTGCAGGAACTGTGCCCTGCTGGCCAGTGGTGCAGGGACTCCTGCCTGCTTCCTCCCCCCTGCCCTTCCCTGCCAGGCCCTGCTGTGGTTTCTGGGTGTCCTGTGGCTCGGAGCCCCCTTGGCTGCTGGGCTTTGCTGATGGCTGCAGAAGGGAAATGAGAAGGGGAAGTGGCACATGTTGCAGAGCCCTTGGAAGAAGTCAGGAGGAGGCTGAGGACTGGCTGCTGTGGTGGGTCTGGAGGAGCTGTTGGCTCAGCAAGGCACAAAAATTCTGCTTGTCAGAAAATGGCTTTGTTTGCCTTCCCCTTTTGAGGTTTGTGTTAGCTGTAAGAACCCTCAGGAAAGTCCCAGAGAAACCAAGGCTCTAAGCCAGGAAAGGGTTGCTGGGGTGAGTTTGGCTGCAGCTGGTAGTTCCTGCAGGCTTCTGGCACTGGTGGCCAAAAGCCGCAGTGCTGCATTATCCTGGGTACCAAACCTTCCTCTGTTGCCTTCCCTGGCAGGGCCCTTTGCAGGGATGCATTTAAAAAGCAAGGAAGAGAAACCTGAGTCCCAGTGAGGCTGCTGCCAGGGGCAGAGGCTGAAGGGCTGTGGCAGCTCCTGCCCCCTGCCCAAGGATGCCACATCACTGCTGGGGCTACCTGGAACATCCCTGCTCAGCCCTGGAGCATCCTGCAGCAGTGGAGTTTGAGCAGCAGGCTGGAAGGTGGGGGTGGCTTTAACAGAGCAGCTCAGCCCTGTCCCACAGCTCAGCAGGCACTGGGGCTCTGCAGGTCTGCAGGGGTTTTTGTCTGTCCCATCAGTGTGGCTCTGAGCTGTGCTGCTAGAGAAAAGGTGCTGGCATCTCCTGGGGAGCAGAGGCAACACTTTGTGTCCCCCATGCCACCCAGCACCAGCACTGGCCCTCATGCACAGGCAGGGTGCAGGAGAGCAGAGGACACTGGGCTTGGGCTGGGCTGTGAATGATCTGAAGCAGGAGACAAGCCATAGCTCCTCGGCTGGAAAGGAGGCAGTGCCCAGGTGGCTTCCTGCACCCTGCCAGCAGGGTTTGCAGCAGAGGTTTGGGACTGGCACTGCTGACCTGAGACCATTTCAGTGGTCAGGGTCAGCCTGCTCCCACGAAGGGCTTGGGAATCCCACCTGGAAAGGGCTGGGTTAGGTGAGCCTCCAGCACCCCAGCAAGACAGCAGTGGGGCTGGGGCTGGCAGGTCACTGCAGGGCTGGGGACCTCACCAGGGCACCCTGTGCCCCCTGCAGCAGCAGCATTTCCATGCTGCAGGCATTTTGTCTCCTGGGTTGGAATTCTGCTCCTGGAGTGGCCCAGGGCGGGAGGGTTGTGTGATGCTGCTGCAGAGCTGGCAGAGCACTCAGGGCTTGGGCAGGCTGGCAGGGGTTCCATGCCCTCTGACACTGGTTCCCCTTGCTCCTTGCAGTCAGGCCAGTTCAATGAAGACATGATCCCAACAGTGGGCTTCAACATGAGGAAGATCACCAAGGGGAATGTTACCATAAAGGTGAGGAGCAGAGGGTGCTGCTGGCTGGGGCTCTTGGGATGTGGAGTGGAGGAGGGTTGGTGAGCCTGCTGCTGGAGGGTGAGGGATGCCAGCAGCCCCAGCTGGGAGATCTGCGTTAGGCTGCTGCAGGTACCCAGCAGAGGTGGTGGGAAGGGGGAGGAGGTCCAGACCTCTCTGGTAAGAGCCAGTCTGGGCTGCAAAGTCAGAGACTTTCTTCTGCCTCTGGTTTACACACTCAGGGATGTGGTCACTTTGCTGAGGGTGGGAGCTCTGGGGAAAATCAGGCCATGGCTTGCAGTGGTGGCCTCTGCCTTGAGAGCAAAGAGGAAATTTCTGCTCTTTCTGGAGCTTTCAGTGGCCCCAGGTTGAACTGGGAACAGCAGTGAGGCAGGCTTCAGAAGCTGGCTGGGGGTCTCTGCCTGCAGCAAAAATGTTCCTGAGAGCTTTCTGAGTGCTTTGAAATGGTAGCAGGAGGTGTGCTGGGCGTGGGGAGGACTGCCCCAGCTTGGACCAGGGACACATTGCAGGAGGTGTTCCACACCCTGCAGCTGCCCTTCCCAACAGGTCCTTTCTTTGCCAACTCAGGAGCCTCCTCGTGAGGTTTGAGCCACAGAGGAGGGATGGGGTGGGTCTGGTGCATGTCCTGTGCTCTGCCAGGCAGCTGTGTGGGGCAGGGCAGCATGGTGGAGTAATGCCAGCTTCTCCCTGTCACAGCTCTGGGACATCGGAGGCCAGCCAAGGTTCCGCAGCATGTGGGAGCGATACTGCCGTGGCGTCAGTGCCATCGTGTGAGTGCCCCTGCCAGCCCCTGCCCCGCCAGCCCCCTGCCCCGCCAGCCCCCTGCCCTGACAGCCCCCTGCCCTGACAGACCCTGCCCCGCCAGCCCTCTGTCCTGCCAGCCGCTGCCCTGCCAGCCGCTGCCCTGCCAGTCCCCTGCCCCGCCAGCCCCCTGCCCCGCCAGCCCTCTGCCCTGCCAGCCCCCAGCCAGCCCCTGCCAGCCCCTGCCAGCCCCCAGCCATGCCAACCCTGGACACCTGTGTTGGCAGTTGAGATACTTCCCCTGGCACTGGAGCTCCCAGGAACTCTGAGCCCTGTGCAGCCAGGTCCCTGCCCTCCCCTTCCAGCACCTCTCAGCCCAGCTCTGTTCCTTGGATCTTGCCTTCCAGGCTCCTGTGCTGCACATTACTGCAGGGGCTGAACAGAGGCCCCAGAGTGACTCAGCCCTTTGCAAGAGCCTGGTCCCAAGGCTGGCTTGCAGCAGCATGTTCCCAGGCCATGGTGTTTGAGTGCTGCTGGATGAGTCTTGTGCTGAGAGAAGTCTTCAGGCAGTGCCTGCTCTTGACTGTCAGCAGCTCTCTGAGTGCCCCCAAACCCTGCAGTAATGCAGTTCCAGGGAGTCCAGGCTGGGCATAAGCCTGGCCAGATGCTCCTGGCAAGCAGGATGCCTGCTCCAAGGATAAGCATTTCCCCAGTCAGAAAGTCAGATTTAGGTGACCCTCCCCGGCTGACCATGCCCTGGCATTTTGGAGGGCTGGATTTCTGTCCTGCCCTTCCTTCTGACAGGTGAGGAGGAGTGAGGCAGCACTTGTGCCTGCTGCTGGGACAGCAGTGCCTGATTGTCACTGTGCTGGGACACGTCCTTGGCACTTCCTGTTACAGTGGATTTTGCTGGGAATGTCAGAATCCTGTGCTTGTCACTGCCTCCTTCCACAAGTGTAATTTTTCCATCTGGTTGAGAGGAGCCTGTGGCCATCCAGGTCTTGCTGCAGACACCTTCCTCACTTCATGTCCCTTGGCTCTGCCTTCTGCCCCCCTGCCTCAGCCTGAAGGCAGTGCCTGGGCCATGCCTTTGTGCTCTCCCTTGGCCCCCCTGGACTCAGCTCCCTGTGCTCACAGCTTCAGCAGCTCTTCCTTGACACCCCTCACAGGGCCTGCTGCAGCTTGTTGGTGTCTCTCACCTTTTCTCTGCCAAGTGCTTGGTCTCTGGAATAAAGCTGCTGGAACAGTTACTCTCCCCAGCTTTGGCTTCACTTGCATCTTTGGGTGGACCTCAGTCCCTCCCTGCACCTCCCCTGTGCTCAGAGCAGGCACTGCTGGCTGCTGCCTTCACCTGCTCTTTGCTGCATGCCCACTGCCTGGGATTGCTCCCATCAGGAGGACAAACAGGTCCTTGCCCCTCTCAAGTCTACATCTTCTCTTCTGCACCTTCTCTTGCCTTCTCCCCTCATCCTCTGCTCTGGCTGTCTGCATAGGAGCTGCCATGAGCCTTGCCGGGGCTCTCAGGGGCAGCCTCTGGCTTGCAGCTTCTCCTGCCTAGGCAGCAGCTGGCCTTCTCCTGCCCACCATGTCCCTGCTGCCAGCAGAGTTGAGCCCTGTGGGGAGGGCTTCCCCCAGTCACCTGGGAGACATGAAGGGCCCTCAGCCCTTTTCCTTCCTTGGCAAAAGGGATCCTGGGGGAGGATTCTGTTCCCATCACCACACACTGGCCTAGGAACCAGCATGGTTTGATGGCAGCACAAACCTCAGCACAGCAGCAGGGCATCAGGCCCCTGGCACCGCTCAGGCCTGTCCCTTCCCTTGCAGGTACATGGTGGATGCTGCAGACCAGGAGAAGATAGAGGCCTCCAAGAATGAGCTGCACAACCTGCTGGACAAACCACAGCTGCAGGGCATCCCGGTGAGCTGCTGCCTGCATCCAGCCCCTCCTGCTCCTGGCCCCAGGCTGCTGCCTGGCACAGTGTGCAGCAAGGGGCTTGGATCTTCCCAAGTAGATCTGGGGAGGAAATCCCCTTCCCGTGCAGGGGTAGGAGGTGTCCCCATCCTCACTGCACTCCTGCAGGAGCTGGGACAGTGACACTTCCTGGCTCAGGGCTGGGCCAGCCAACAGGGGAGGGAGCTTTAGGAGAGACCAGAAAACCTCCATGGCTGAGATGTGTCCTCTTGCAAGAATTTGCACCTCATTTCTGGTGGGACATTAGGATCTCATCTCCTAGGAGAGCAGCTTCTGGGCTGTGACATCTGCATGAGGTGGGAGCAGTCTGTGTGCCAGGGCAGGATGCTTAGGGAGCATCCAAAGTTTGCTCTCTACAGCTCCTGAGAGGAGGTTGGAGCCAGGTGGGGGTTGGGCTCTGCTCCCCAGTCTCAAGTGATAGAAGGAGAGGAAATGTCCTGAAATTGTGCCAGGGGAGGGTTAGGTTGGAGAGGAGGAAAAATTTGTTTGCTGGAGGAGTGTTCAGGGATTGGAAGAGGCTGCCCAGGGAGGTGGTGGAGTCCCCATGGCTGGAGGTGTCCAAGCAAGGTGTGGCCATGGCACTTGGGGCCATGGTTTGGTGGCCATGGTGGGGTTGGGTTGGTGCTGGCCTGGATGATCTCAGAGGGCTTTGCCAACCCAAACCATTCTATGACTCCTTCATTAAAATGGAAATAAAAATTTAGAAATTTGCTCTTCCTTTGGGAGCTAATTGAGGCTCTTGCCACAGGTCCCAAATATTCACTGCCAGCTAAGTTAAGCTCCCACCATCACCAGCTGCATTTGCAGCCCTTCTGAGAGCTCTGTTTTGAGAGCAATACTCCAGATATGAGCCAGGGGTTGCCCCATTCCCCTCTTGCTCCCTAGCCCTGCTCACCCTGGACAGGTGGCCATGGTACTGCCCCTGGAAGCTGACAGCCCTGGGGTGCACTCCAGAGAGCTGCAGAGGCCTGCAGGGTGCCTGGTGGCCTGCAGGGCCTGAGAATACCTTTGTGGCTGTGAAAAGGCCTGAAAGAGAGCTCAGTGGATGGTGCAGGCAGCCCCTGCCAGGGCTAGGTGCCCACAGAGCATGTTCTGCTGGGCATCTCCACCTCCCTCCTGTGATAACCTCGGGGTTGGCCACACAAGACTCCTGGGAGAGCATCCAAGATGGCACCAGAGGTGCCAGTCAGTGCTCTGCAGGGAGCCAGCTTCTCAGTGGGACTCGGAGGGTACCCAGGAGATGCTGTGTGGGCTAATGAAGGCTGCTGATGGAAGTCCTATGCCTTTGGGTGCCCACAGGAGGGCTTTGCCTCGAGCACACCCGAGGGACGTGGCCAGGGCTGCCTGGCATCTCAAGCAGGGCCCACTTTTGGGTAGCAGAAGCAAGTTCCTACCTGGTATGGTGGCCAGAAGCTTCAGGTGTCCTCTCTGTCCCCCCTGCAGGTCCTAGTCCTGGGGAACAAGCGAGACCTGCCTGGTTCCTTGGATGAGAAGGAGCTCATTGAGAAGATGTAAGTGTGCTGGGGGCCTGGGCAGCCCTGCTGGGGCTGGCACAGAGTGACCTCCCTGGGCCTGCTGAGTGCCCACCAGCGTGGTCACCCTGCCATGCTCTGCCTGTACTTCTTCCCCAGCCAGGGTGGCATCACAGTGGGTGGGTTTGGCTGGCAGAGACAGGAGGCTGGAGACAAGGGCTGGTGGTGACATCTCCGTGCTTGTGGGGACAGGGAGGAGCTGGCAGCTGCTGATGCCATGGCTGGGTGCTGCATGCCACATGGTGGCGTTGGGGCCCAGCCCTGTGCTCAGTGGAGCTGGGCTCCTGTGTGGGTGCTGCTCCTGCCACCCTCTTGCTGCTCTGCCCAGTGCAGGCACAGTGCTCCTGGCAGCTTGGAGGCCAGGTCCTGCTCAGCAGGTGACACCTTCCATGTCCCTTATGCCACCACCCTTTTCCATGCCAGCATGTGGCCTCCTGCAGCCATCACAGCCTCCTGGGGCCTGGGGGAGCTGGGGACACTGTGCTGACTCACAGCACCTCTGCCTCCCCCTGCCCACCTGCTGAAGATCTGCCCTGGCCTGGGGGCTCCTCTGCAGCTCCACACTTCCAGCCCTGAGCTGCTCCCAGCCCCACCTTGCCTGGTCTCACTGCAGGGCTGAGCAGGCAGTTTGGGGAGGGAACATTTGTGCTCTTTGTGGCCAGGTTCTCCATGGGCTCAGTCCAAGGATCGTGGGCACCCTGTGCTGCTGCCCTCCTGCAGGTCCCTGGGAGCCTGACCTCTGCCCCTGCAGAGTGTCCCTCCCCCATCTCACAGCTGAGGGCCAAAGGGACTCACTAAAAGGCTGCCCAGAGGCAGCTCCTGGTTGCAGATGCTCCCCAGGGGCCTGCAACATGAGCTCCCTTCTGTCCTGCTCCCTTCTGTCCTGCTCCCTTCTCCCCCTCTGTCCATCTCACCCCCCTCTGTCCATCTCACCCCCCTCTCCTGCTCACCCCTCTCCTGCTCACCCCTCTCCTGCTCACCCCTCTCCTGCTCACTCCCCTCCTGCTCACTCCCCTCCTGCTCACTCCCCTCCTGCTCACTCCCCTCCTGCTCACTCCCTTCCTGCAGGAACCTCTCTGCCATCCAGGACCGAGAGATCTGCTGCTACTCCATCTCCTGCAAAGAGAAGGACAACATCGGTGAGTGGGGGTGGCTGGGGTGCTGGCAGGGCAGCCTGTGCCCATGGCAGCAGTGTGCCCAGGCTGTGTGCCCAGGCACAGGGGTGGGTGAGAGCCAGAGGAGAGGCTCTGAGTGTCCCCTTGCCTCTGCAGACATCACCCTACAGTGGCTTATCCAGCACTCGAAGTCCAGGAGAAGCTGAGGCCCTGCAGCCCGTGGCTCAGCCTGGGAAGATGCCATGGTCCAAGCCCCTGCCCCTCTTCTGCTCTGTCCCTCCAGCTCTCTCTCTAGATGGGTATTTTTAGGGGACCCCAGACTCCACTGGCATTGAGGTGGAGCCTTCATTTTTATTGTAAAGAAGCTGTTCCCCTGCCCCCGGCACAGTCCTGTCGTTGTCCTGTGTACACTCTCTGTATGTATATACCTCCTCATCTTTTAATTTAACTGTAGTGCTGTCACTGAGCTGGGCCCTGCCAGCCCAGGAAGGCTCTGGCCAAGGCTCAGTGCTGGGTGGTGGCAGAAGGCAGCCCCCTTGGCGATGGGGCTGTGCCAGGCTGTGGGCAGGTCTCCTCAGGCTCCTTTGTCACTTTCCAGGGTGTCCTGCCTGTACCCCCAGGCATAGAGCACACTGGGGGTGTCAGGAGCGTGCCCACCTTGCCCTTTGTGGGGCTTTAGCCCCATGGGCAGGGTTCAGGGGAGAGCTGATGCCATCCCCCTGGCTCCTCACCCCACCATGGGGACAGCCATTAGTCACAACCTGCCACAGTCAGCCTCCCCCACCACTGCCCCTGGCTGCATGCCACTGCCCCAGCCCCTCCTCACCACCCTGGGCCACATGTCCCCATGTCCTGTGTCCCCCCTGGCCCCTGTGCCTGGGCTGGATCCTGCCCTGCTGCCCAGTCCTGCTGCTCGGCTGTGCTGGGGCAGCAGTGCCAGGGACTGGCAATCCCAGGGGCCAGTGTCAGTGCAGGAGGGGCCTGGCAATTGCCAGCAGCCCCTGTGAGGAGTCCAGGGCTGGCTCCTGCCTCCTCACTGTCCCTGGACAGTTCAGCCCCATGTAGCCTCTTGGGGTGGCCATGCTGGCCCCACGTGCCAAAAGCATCACCTGTGCCCAACTGGGGGATGCCAGGGAGGGGGACACATGGAGACAGCTGGAGACAGGCACGAGGCCACGAGAGCCTCTGTGACCCTCAGTGCTGCCACCAGAGCCAGGGACACCTTCCCTGTGCCCTGCTCCCACCCCCAGCTCTGCTGCCCTGGCTGGGGGAGCACAACTGGATCCTTGTCTGGGGGTGGTGGGAGGGCAAGAGGAAATGTTTTGGGGGCCAGGGAGGCTGTGCCAGGCTCTGCCATGTGATGAGTTGTTTGGTCTCTGCAGGTGCAGCCTAGGGGCCTGGCCAGGTCAGTTGGGACCAGTCTGGGGAAGGGCTTAGCTGGGCTGGGAGGGGTGGGGAGAGGGTGGGCAAGTCAGAGGCAGCTGCCTGACCCCAGCTGCTGCCTGGGGGAGAAGGTGGCAGTGGCCCAGGAGCAGGGGGCTGCAGGGCCCTCTCCCAGCCCCTTCCTCTGCTCAGCCCCAGGGTGGTGAGGCTGGGGGGGAGGTTCTCTTCTGTTCTTGTTTTTGCAGAGTTGCACAAAGAGAGGGTTTGGGTTTGGTTTTTCTGTTGTGGTTTTTTTTTAATTTAATGACTTGTAAAGTGTTGTCAGCCTCTACTCCTCCTTTTATTTCTATTTTTTTTAAGAGATATTTTGGCTCAGATTTGACCTCTGTTGGGAAATGATTCTTGTAACTGTACAATTTTTTTGCCTCCTAATAAATTAACAATTTTGCGTTGGGGGTGTGGTTGCAGGCACATCACTTCCTCCCCCTCACTGCCACCCACCCCGGGGGCTGTTCCCAGGCCTCAGAACACAGATCAAGGCAGCACTGCAAACCCAGCTGGTCCTTCTCACCCAGAAGGTGCTGGAGCCAATGCTGGTAGCTGTAGATGCTTCATTTTCTTGGCCTGCATGTAGAGAGGAGCTTGGAGACCTCTGGCTGTGGCCATCACTGCTGCTGCCTCTGTGCCCACATCGTGCCCCAGGGCCCCACTTTGGTGCTGGGTTTGCAGCAGGCTTGCTGTGTGGTTCTCTTCTCCTTGCTTGCTTGCCCACACGACACTTCTGGGGCTGTGGCCACTACTGGTGGGACTACCTCTGCCCCACGTTCCATGTGTGTACCGTGCCTGGGTACCTGGGGGCTGGGGCTTAGCCTGGCTCTGCAGGTGCTCTGCAGCCCATGGTGCTCACGGCACTGCTGTGCCCTCCCTGCCCCCTGCTCTCCTCCACAGGCTCCTCAGCCCCGTGGGACCTCAGCACAAGCTGGGCTTTGTTCACCCTTGGCCCGGGCTCAGGACAGAGCAGTGTGGACCAAGCACATGAGAGCCGTCCCCGCTCTCTTCCTCCCGAGCCCCCGCAGGGACCCCGCACACCCCGTGGGGACCAAAGGGGTGAGGGTAGGGAGGGCAGCCCAGGCTCTGCTCCCCACCTGCCAGCCCCACTCCAGAAGGAGACCTCTCTGCTTCCTGGCTGCCGCCGAGCCACGGGGCCCAGCCCCGGCCGGGGGGAGGGACGGCAAAGAGGCTGTTTGTGCTCTCTGCGAGAAGCGGAGCTGTGGTTGCCCTGGGAACGGAGCTGCGAGAGCGGAGCCCGGCGAGCGCCGCCGCCGCACAAAGGCCGCAGTGAGCCCCTGGCATTCCCCCGGCCATGGCAACCGGCGCCCTCGCCCCGGCATTCGCGGCCTGGGGCTGGTGCCAGCGGCCAGACAAGGAGCTCTAAGAGCTGCGGGGCCGGGCACGTCCTGCCTGCCCTCAGCCCGGGCCTGCCGCTCCTGCTGCTCCCCGACACCCCCGGGGCGCAGGAGCCTCGGCCGGGGGGGGTCCGTGTGGGGCTCGGCAATCCTGATGCCCCGAAACCGTCACTCTGGCAGAGTGCTGTGCCCACAGCAGGCAGGGGGTGAAGGCGGGAGCGCTGTGTGGGGCCGTTCGGGTGAGAGGTGCTCACCTCATCGGCTGCCCAGGGACTGCTGGGGGCGGTGGTCCCGGCGCTGCGCGGCGGCAGCCTTGGTGCTGCACAGCGCGGCTGAGGGAGCGGCGGCGAGGAAGCGGCTGCGGGGGCTGCCTCACAGGCTGTGCGGCAAGCACCTCAGCCCAGCGCCGGGATGGCCAGGCTTTGCTGGGACCAGTTTGAGTCCGATAAACCCCCAAGCCCAGGGTTTTGGAAGGAACCATCCCAGAAGCTGGCTTGGCACTGGCTCCTCCGCACCACCCCAGAGGGAGGGAGGCAGAGGGGCTCAAGTGCTGCCCGCTGTGGCATGGCACAGCACTTTTCTTGCCACCACCCGCGGCCAGAGCCCCCACGCTTTGGAGAGGAGCCACCCAGGCTCTGGCTGCGCAGGGCTGTGCTGGATGGCGGCACTGTGACCTGCTCGAGGGTACTGCTTTATTGAGCTCTTACAGGGCACTGCTTGGAGCCACTGGGACACAAAGGGTCACTGGGACCTGCTCCTACTGTGGAGGGGGCTGGCAGGAGGGGACGGGACAGGACGAGGGCAGTTTGTGTTTGCTGTGTCCTCTGCATGCCACCATGGAAACTCTCTGCAGTTTCAGATGGGACCTTTCTGGCACAACTCCATCTCCAGAACAGCACCCGCTGCGAGCCAGGCTAGGCAGCCAGCAGCAGGGTGGTGCTGATGTCCTCGCTGGCCTTTGGGCAGAGGCAAGGCTGCCAATGGAGCTGCGGGGATTGGGGTTTCAAGCCCTACTTGCCCAACGTGGGGTTTGAAACCCGTGGTGCAGCCCCTGAGCTGTCTCTTCTGCTGGCTCCACGTCCAGACACAGGCTCTAACGCAGAACAGTGTTTGGTCTTGGGAGGAGGTGGTGGAATGATCTCTACAGCTCCCCGGTGGCACTTAGCAGGGTGTGCCGAGGGCCAGGAGCGGGGGAGGGGACTCCCGGGGCTTGTCAAAGAAGATGGAGGAGGACATCTCAGTTTTGAGCTTGCTGTCAGCGCTGCCCTCGCTGGAGGCCGTGTCGGGGCCGCAGCCCTCGCAGCAGCAGCAGCAGCAGTCCATGAAGGCCTGGCCCAGGGGTCTGCAGAGGCACAGGAGCAGGACAGGCGTCACCGAGCACTTGAAGAAGAGGAAGAATTGGTTGATGAGGCTGAGCAGGTCCAAGGTCTGCTTGGACATGTCGGGGGACATGTAGGCCACCACGATGTTGCAGACGTTCTCGGGGGTGGTGCAGAGCCCGTAGATGGTGGCCAGGCCAATGATGGTGCAGTTCAGGTGGCTTTCACTCGGGCCCTGCTTGGTGCCTCGGCGTTCGGTCTTCTCGGAGCTGCGGATCCGCCTGGTCACCAGCTGGCAGCTGAGGGTGAAGAGGATGGGCAGGCAGAAGTAGCAGCCGAAGTACCACCACATGCGAGCGTTCTGGTAGGTCAGCACCAGCGAGTAGATGGACTCGGGCAGCTCGGCCCAAGGCTTCATGGTGCAGTACTCTGCCACCATGCCGGACACGGGCATCGGGTCCTGTGCCAGCTGCCAGAGCAGGATCTCAGGCACCGACAGCGTCATGGAGCCCACCCAGATGACAGCCAGCTTGGCAATGATGGACTGGCACCGCTCGATGGGCCGGGCGCTGGCCGCGGGGCTGGTGGCTGCGTGGAACCTGTCGATGCCCAGGGCACAGAGGCTGAAGGTGGTGACTCCCAGCGATGACACCTGGCAGGGAGGCACAACAGGTGGGCCTGGCTGCAGGGCCTGCAGGGGGCTTGGGCTCGGGAGGCTGGTGGCAAATCCTTGGTGACCCAAGACCACGGCCTGAGACCCAAAGCTATAGAGAGGTCACAGCCCAGGATCTGAGCCACCCTGTGGCTCCTGACAGGGCAGTGGATAAAAATGTCCTTTGACCCCTTTGTCCCTGACTAGCTCTTGCCTGCAGAGGGGAAGGCTTTGCTGGATGCTGTCTGTCCACCCAGGCAAGGTGGGAACAGCAGGATTGTCCCTCAGGCTTTTCCTCTGTCCTGCATGGCTATTGGAGAGAAAAAGCAGAGACCATCACACCCTCCAGCAGCTTCCTAGGGTCCCCAAGGCCACCCAGCTGCCCCAGGCTGGCATGGCCCTGCCCTGCTCTGCAGAGCTGCTGCCTGATCCTGGCCAGGCCAAGCAAGCTGAAGGCATCCTTGTCACAGATCAGCTTGGGGCAATTTCCGCTGCATTGAGAGTGGCAGGAAAAAACATCTCATGTGCCAAAGGGAAGAGGCCAAAGCAGGCAGAGGAACCATGGTGGCTCTGGAAGGGCTGGCAAGGCACTGAGGGTCATGATTGACGTTCACAGCCCCAGCCCCAGAGCTTCAGCTTTGCCCTGAGCCAAGTCCCACAGTCCTTGGCCAGGAAAAGGGCAGTCACATGCTGGTGCTCCCAAGTCCTGTGGCCACTCTGGCCACAAGTGGTCAGACATCACCCTGTACACGAGGACCTTCCCAGCTCTCTAGAAATCTCCCAGGGTTCTGTGTGATGCCCAGGCAGCAGCCCCCAACAGGCCTGGCACTGCCTGCCCCAACCTGCCCCAGTCTCTTCCAGTGCTGCTGTGTTGGCCTCTTCAGCAGCTCATGCCCAGCACTTTGCCAGCAGCCAGCACCACCTCTGTGTTCTGCAGAGCACCATCTGCCCAGTCACAGCCTAAGGGCACCAGCCCAGCATCCCCATCCTGCACCCAGCCCCAGCACCCAGCAGTGCTGCCCATGGCCCAGCTTCTCTGCCCACTGCCAAGAGCACTCAGCACCCTTGCTGTACCCCACGACCAGCACCCAGTGCACTTGCTCAGCTCCCTGGTTGGCAACTGCAGCCTTCCCAGCACTGCTATGCTGTTGACCTACACCCTGCAGATTTTTGTGTCTCTTCTGGTCCCCTTGGTCCTGGCACATAATTGAGATGTGGCAGAGCATCCTTCCCCAGTGCCCTGGCAGGGATGTGGCTGGTGCCAGTGGTCACCCCAGGCACATCCTTGCACATCCGTGTCACCACGAGCCTGTGTGGCCAGCTCTGCTCCAAACCCTGCCTTGGTGCCCCCTCACAGAGCATTTGAGTAGCTACAAAGCAGAGGGCAGAAGGTTTGCTCCTTGCAGAGTTCACCCAGCAGCCTGCAGTGCCAGCACAGCACTATGTAGGAAGGCTGAGCACCAGCTCCTGGACTGCAGGCTGATGTCCCCTTGTGTGGCTGACTCTTTGCTGAGGATTTAGCTCTGGCCTGACCATGCCCACCCACCCAGGATGAAGGGTCCTCAGGTGAACAGAGAAGCCTTGAAGACACTTTCTGCCCTCCCAGAAGCAGGGAGGGCAGGGCAGGATTGGCAGCTGAGGGGCCAGAGCAGGAGCATGGCCTTCTCAGGCTGAGCCTGGCTGAGCCGTGGCTCCCTGCCCATCCTGCAGCAGCTCCAACATCCCTCATCCCTCCCAAGGGCACCCTGTACCTGAAGATGCCACCCTCAGGGATCTCCCCCTGGGACATGGCCAGGGATGCCATGAGCAACCCAGAGATTGGTCATGGGAGATCATCCTCAGGGAGAGGCCTGGTCTGGGCACATCCCCTTCCCATCCTTACCTGGGCACTGAGCCTGTCCTGGCAAATGTGGCTCTGTGTTCCTGCCCCTCTATGAGCCCTTCCAAGTGGCTGTGACATAAGCAGCTTGAGGTGGAGGATAGGGACAGAGCAGAGACCTTCAGAAAGGGGCAGCTCCTGCCCCCTGAGCAGGGCACAGGAGCTGCACATCTCCAGCAAACCCCACACTGCCCACTGGGCTGGGACTGGCAGGATACCCACAGTGCATGTCCAGCACCCCAGCCCTGCTCCCAAAGGACCCAGTGGCATTGCCAGGGTGCCCTGTAAGGGATGTGCATAGCAAGAGCTGCCCATGACCATCCACGGACTCCGGAGTGTGGGCAGCGGCACTGGGGAGCTGTCTCCGTGCCAGGGGCATACAGCAGCAGGGTAGGGCAGTGGCCTCAGCCCTGGCAGTGGGGGCTGTGCAGCCCATCCAGGCTCATGTCCATCCCCAGCCTGCAGGAGCCAGCTAGGGAGCAGTATGTACCCAGGTCCTGCAAAGCAGCCTGTGTGTGCCACCCTCCAGCAGAAGCTGGCCCGGGGTGAGGGATGCTGGGGAGGGGCTGGTGTCAGTGCCTTAGGGGCTGCTCTCTGCCCTTCCAGCCATTAGCTGTCTGAGCAGGCTTGGCTCCTGCTGATAGGCACTGACCACCTTGGTGATAATGGAAACAGCTCTCAGCTCACAGTGGTGACCACCCTGGGAGGCCAGGACTGGCCTGGGCATGGGTATCACAGGGTGCAGTGCTCCCACACAGCCTCAGGTCTGGGGAGAGCAAGGGCAGCAGCCCCCAGGCAGGGCCTCCAGCACAAGCCTGCAGCTGCTCCCTGTGTGTTGTCACCATGGGAGAAGCAGGTTTGGGATCCTGTCTGACCTGACCCAGCCTGAGGGTCTCCAGGGACCTGGCACTGCCTCTGATCAGTTCCAGCCTGGTGTTTACACTCTGACAAACTGGGGTCTGGAGCCCCAGACAACACACATAGGCAAGCACAGGGGCACAGAAGGGAGCAGCCTGACCCCAGAACCCACTGCAATGCCCACAGGAAGGGTTTGTTCCCAGCCCAAGAGCAGGACCATGCAGAGTGATGCCATCTGGGGTGTTCTTGCCCTCCCTGCCTTCCCCTGCCAGTCCCTGTAGCCTTCTCCGTGGGTACCCAGCTCATGCCAGATATGGCCAACCCATCACACATGAGGCTTGAGGAACAGCAAAGATCTCAGCTTCCCAAACCTAATTCCTGGGCTCTCCCATCCCAGTGCTGCTCGGCACTGCCCGATCTGCAGCCCCTTGCCTTTGGGTCGTCCTCAGCATCCCCCCAGGGCCATGGACGAAGTGCCTGGCTGGCTAGACAAAGGAGGGTTTCATCAGCTCTCCCCAGCCTTGGCAGTGTCGTTACTGTCTGCAGAGCCTCAGGAACCGCCCAGGGCAGAGGCAAAGGGAAGGTCAGTATCGGCAGCATCCCTCAGCTCCTTGCTGTGCCCCACACTTGGGGTCTCTGGGGCACACAGCCCTTGTGCCAGGCCACAAGCAGCACAGACTGCCCTCCAAGCAAGAAAGCAGAGAGGAGCCAAGTCCTTGTGCCCACCCAGGGCCCTGTGCCCCCTTACCTCCACGAAGGGCACGATGCGGCAGGACATGTCCCCCAGCAGCCTCTTCTTGGTGATCTCGTTGAAGATGACCACAGGCAGGCAGAAGAAGAGGATGAGGAAGTCCCAGAAAGCCAGGCTGGCCAGGATGGAGTTCCAGGCACTCTTCAAGTAGTAGTTGTGCCACACGATGCACATGACAGAGAGGTTGGCGATGATGCCCACAGCAAAGACGATGAGGGACAGGCCCATGACGGCGTAGGCGCTGTAGGAGCTCTCTGTCACCGGGTACAGAGGATTCTGGATCTGCAGCCGCCTGCCAGGCACTGTCGTCAGGTTGGGCTGCAGCTTTGCCCCCTCCCCATCCGTGGGCACCCCCTGCTGCTGCTCAGAAGGATCTGTGCTGGATGGCAGCAGGGCCCTGGTGGGATGCAGGCTGGCAGAATTGAGGGGCCGTGGGAACTCGACCCGCACCCCTGGCACGTACTGCTGCACCGACTTCGAGTCCTCCTCCGTGCCCCGGCGCAGCCTCTCCTTCGTCAGCCCCGGGCTGGCCTGGGAAGCCGGCAGAGCCTTGCCCCAGTCTGCACCCTGCCCATGCTGGGCTCTGCCTTCGCCAGGATGCCCATCCCTCCCTTGCGTGGCCGCAGCCCCTGGTGCCAGCAGCAGCAGCAGCAGGACAAGTGGGGGCGAAGCCATGGTGCCCTCTGTGCCCTCCGGAGACAGCGTGTGGCGGGGGGCAGAGCCCCAAGCAGGGAGCCCCGGGGCTTCAGGCACAGGGGAGCAGCAACGGCGGTGCCCGGCTCCGGGGCTGCTCTGCGCTCCGGGGCGCTGCGGGCGGAATAAAAGCGGCGCCGAGCCCTCTGCTGGTCACCACCCGCTCCGGGCACGCTGCCAGCGGCGTGGGGACAGCCCCCCAGGACAAACCGGACCAAAGATGCGCACCGCTTCCACTGAGATGGACTGAGCTCAGCTCTTCCCACCCAAGGTCTCTCAGGCACGAAGGATGCCTGAGGTCTGGCACTGGGCACGTGTGGCACAGCCCCTGCACACTCAGCCTGGACTCAGGACCCCTTCGAATGGCCACAGCACCTCCCTCGGGCTTCCCTCCGTGGGAGGGCAAGAGGAAGGACTGGCTGGCCTCGTGTGGTGCTCCTGCCACCCTGGGGTGTCAGATCTGCTGGCCCAGCACTTCCAAGGTTTGTTGTTGCTTTTGCAATTGACTCCCACCCTGGGTCAGGGCTTTAGAGAGCACTCAGGTTCCTGATGCCTAAGACTCCTCCCCGTACCCATCATCTCCCTACTAACATCAGCGTTCCCCACTTGCATCTCCTCCCCATGCCCATCACCACTGCTCTGCCCTAGGCTCCTGTTCCCCACCCTGTGAGCTCTCCCTGTGCTGTCACCTCTCCCGTGACTGTGGCTGCCCTCTGGGGACATGCCCTGTGGCACACAGGCAGCCCATGGAGATAAACATCAGGCTGGAAGCAGCGAGGCTACCCCAGACCCTGGCAGTTCAAGGAGTCTGTCCCTCTCTTGCACAGGCAGTGGCAAGGGCTGGGATGCCTCAGCCCATGTCAGCCACCCAACAGCAGCTCTGCCCTAGCTGGGACCCCACTGCAGTCTCTGTCTTGCACTGTGCCTGCTCCCCCCAGAGCCAGAAGCAGCTCTGGGCTGACACCATGGAGCTCTGAGGGGGGCATGGGACTCCTGCTGCATCCCTGGGAGCTGAGAGAGCTGCTGCCACTGGAGTCACTACAGGGAAACTGAGTCCCAGAACCCAGAGGCTGCCCGTTCCAGGTGAGCATGACCACAGCTAGCAGGACATTGGCTGACAGGAGTCTCAGCAGGGAAATGCTCCTGCTCTGCTCCAAATTACAGGGCATTCAGGTGGCCCTTGGTACTGATGGGCCTTGGTGCAGCTGGGCTGGCAGAGACTCCTACTGCAGAGAGGGGCAGGAGGAATCTTTGCTCTCACAGAATCACAGTGGTGGGGGCTGGAAATGACCTCTGGAGATCATCCAGTCCAACCCCCCCCTACCAGACCAGGGTCACCTAGAGAGGTCACACAGGAACACATCCAGATGGGTTTTCAATGTCTCCAGAGGAGACTCCACCACCTCTCTGGGCAGCCTGCTCCAGGGCTCCCTCACCCTTAAATTACAGAAGTTCCTCCTCATGTTCAGATGAACTTCTGATGTTCCAGTCTGTGTCCATTGCCCCTTGTCCTGTCCCTGGGCACCACTGAACCAAGCCTGGCCCTAACTTCCTGACACCCACCCTAGAAGTATTGATCAGCATTGATCAGATGCCCCTCAGGCTGCTCTCCTCCAGACTAAACAGCCCCAACTCTCTCAGCCTTTCCCACCACAGAGCTGTTCCAGTCCCTTCAGCAGCTTTGTAGCCCTTTGCTCTCCCCTCTCCAGCAGTTCCCTGAGGTCCTTCTTGAACTGGGGAGCTCAGACCTGGACACAGTCCTGCAGATGTGGCCTCAGGAGGCCAGAGCAGAGGCACAGGAGAACCTCCCTTGACCTGCTGGCCACACTCTTGATGCACCCCAGGATGCCACTGGTCCCCTATCCAGGAGGGCATATTGCTGGCTCATGGTCACCCTGCTGTCCCCTGTCACCCTGCTGCCAGGCCCTTTTCCCCAGAGCTGCTCTCTAACAAATCAGCCCCCAAGCTGTACTGCTACCCAGATGGGGTTCTCAAATCCTTTGGCTTAGCCAAGGGCAAGTCCTTGACCCCTCCTGCGCTGGAGCCAGTTCCTGCCTTGTGCATGGCAGCTGATCAGCAAAGGCCACAGAAATCAGAGGCACACCTGCAGCCTAGCAGCTTTTGCTTGAGGTGCTTCCTGCCCAGGGAGGAGCTGGCAGCTGTGCCTGGTGCAGCCCTTTCTCACAATGCTTCCCCTGCAGCTGGGGGCTGCTGTTTGTGAGCTTTGAGCATCATTTGGCTATTTCCAAGGAGGAGAGGCTGAGGGTTGCAGGAGCAGACAGTGACACCAGCACCTCTGGCTGACCACTGGCCCACTGCCAGTGAAGGCCACCTGGCACACAGGGAGAATGTCTGAGGCTGAGCTCAGTGACAGCCTGAAGACCTGGGCTGGGCTAAAAATTGCTTCAGCTGCTCTGCAAGGGACCCAAAGAAAATCTGTGAAACGTTCATAGAGTCACAGAATGGTTTGGGTTGGAAGGGACCTCAAAGCTCCTCCAGCTCCAACCCCCTGTCATGGGCAGGGACACCTCCCACCAGCACAGCTTGCCCAAGGCCTCATCCAGCCTGGCCTTGAGCACCTCCAGGGAGGGGACATCCACAGCCTCCCTGGGCAACCTGTGCCAGTCTCTCCCCACCCTCACTCTCAACAATTTCTTCCTCCTCTCCACTCTCAATCTCCCCTCTCCCAGCTCAAAGCCATTGTCCCTCATCCTGGCACTCCCAGCCCTTG
Source organism: Indicator indicator (assembly GCF_027791375.1). NCBI lineage: Eukaryota > Metazoa > Chordata > Aves > Piciformes > Indicatoridae > Indicator > Indicator indicator. The sequence continues at coordinate 4,393,292 of NC_072044.1, read as the reverse complement.
TCCAAAGTCCCTCCCCAGCTCTCCTGGAGCCCTTCAGGTGCTGCAAGGCTGCTCTGAGGTCTCCCTGGAGCCTTCTCTTCTCCAGCCTGAACAGCCCCAACTCTCCCAGCCTGTCCCCACAGGGGAGGTTCTCCAGTCTCTGATCATCTTTGTGGCCTCCTCTGGCCCCTCTCCAGCAGCTCCAGGTCCTTCTTGTGCTGGGGGCACCAGAGCCAGGAGACCAACTCCAGCATTCATCACTACTCTGGTCTTGCCCCACTGTTCTCTGCCTAAAATGATCCAAATTGAGAACAATCCCCAGATGAGATGAACTGTGTCCAGTCAGCATGGGGCACAATGCTGTGCCCAGGTGTGGAGATGCCAGCAGACCCAGGGCATGGGCAACTTGGCCAGCCAAGCATTGACAGCATTTCAGTTGTGCTGCCTGGTGACCATCTGGACAAGGAGGAGCAGGGGCAAGGCAGGGCTTGGTGCAGGAGCTCAGAGGAGGCTGAGGTCTTTGCTCATTGCCCACATTAGCTCAGAGGAGGGAGCCCTTGGTGCACTGCTGGCCTGCCAGGAGGCATGGCAGGGTGCTGGGTGCCAGCAGCTCCCAGCAGAGAGGCTGGGAGGTGTTTTCCCGCAAGCAGCTATTTTTAGTTTCATTTCATGGGCGTTGCACAACGGTGGAGTGTGTCATGGAGCTACCTGAAGACAACAGCAGAGTTCACTGGGGCAAGGTGACACCTCAGTGGTGTGGGAGTGACCTCAGACAGGCTCTGTCACACAGGGAATCACTGCCCAAGCAGCCTCTGAGATGCTTCTCCTGCTCCCCTCTGTCCAGGAACTCCCAGCCAGCATCCCCAGGCTGGGGGCCAGACACCAGCCCAGAGGCTCTCTGCTCAGCAAACTTTTCCCTTGCCCAGCCCAGATTCACAGACGCCTGAGGCTGTTTCTCAGGAGATGAGCCTCTGCCTGGGGGCTGCAGACATCTCCCTGGAAGTGCTTCAGCAGACCCCAGGCTTTCCCCTGGGGCCCAGGGGAGGCTTCTCCCTACATTCTCTATTCCAGAGATTTCATTCAACCCTCCAAGTTTTGGACAAGTCTGAATAAAAACCACATCCCACCCTGAGACCCCCTGGAGCCTCAGGGGAAGCCCTCAGCACCACATTCAAACCAATCTGACGGAAAGCAGCAGCAGCCAGAAGTGTCTCTGAGCCTGCCTTGCACCACACCAAACATCTGCCCCATCTGGGGACCTTTCTGAGCTGTCCCTTTGGAGCAGGAGAGCTTTGTTGCAGCCAGGGGTGGTTACGGAGCCACCCAGCAACTGTCTCACCTCCCACCCACCAGGGCTCTCCAGGTGCTCAGCAGGGACACAGGAGCATGCCCTGTCAGGTGGCACTGCTGGACTGTCTCTCCCTGGCTGGAGGGGTACCAGCACCAAGACCCCAGGGTGTGAGAGGGCAGTGCCTGTCTCAGTGATGAGTTTCTGTGGCTCCCCTCTTGCCTCCCCAGGGAGTTGCAGTGTCCCACTCATGCCCCAGCACCACCCTCAGGAAGGAGCCCAGTATCAGTTTCTCCTTCTTCCCTGGCCCTGTGATGGAATTCCCCAGGCAGTTTGCTCTGATCCAAGCACAAGGGCATGACTGAGGTGAAGGAAGCTTGGAAGCCTGGGCAGCAACAAGCTGTGCCTGCAGCCATGATGCCACCTGCTGAGATGGGCAGCAGGAAGGGTGGTGGTCAGCTGAGGGGACATGGTGCTGTCTGCATGAGGCTATGAGCAGCATTTTTGCTAGGAGCAGACAGCACGAGAGATGCTGAGCTGAGCTTGCAGGCAGTCTGGGTGAACAGCAGGGTGGCAGGGATGAGCTGCCCTGCTCCCCATGGCAGGCACCACCCTGGCACCTTGGCACTGAGGCCCTCACCCATGACCTCCATCAGCCCTCCTCCCCATGGCCTCACTCCTGCTGCTCTGCACCTGCAGCTGGGCAGGTCTGTGCCCTGCCAAGCCATTGTGTAAGTGTCCTCACCAAGGGCTCTGGGAGGTGCCAGACATCCACCTTCCCCCTGCTCTTGGCAGAAACACAGGACCCCAACAGTGAGCTTAGACCCAGCACAGCTGAGAGCCTCTTGCAACTACAGACTGAGGCCACCAAGGAGCAGGCACCCCCAGCTCTGCCCCTGAGCTGTCTCAGTTATTGGAAGCAGTTTGCCTTAAATCAGAGTCAATGTCAGAAATGCCTCTGAGGCTGCAGCCTGGAGCATTGCTGAGTTCCCCAGGGCTGCCCCCAGCAGCTGCCAGCAGGCATGGAGCTGCCCTGGGGGCCTTGCAGACACAGTAGGGCAAGCTGCCCCTGGCACCCCTCAGCTGGTGGCACCTCTGTTGCTAGAGTGCCTGTGGGCAGAGCTGGCTCAGCAGCCAGAGAGAGCAGAAAGGTCTCCTTTGTCTGCAGGCAGCAGCCTAGGCTGGTGACAGGGCTGGCCCACACCTGTTTGCTCTGCTGCTGCATGGAGCTTGGTGGCTCCTTGGAAAGGGGACAGAGGGCAGGAAGGGGACAGGCAAACACAGGTGGCTGGTGCAGGCACAGCCTGTGCTGGGGCAGCTGCTGCTCTGGAGGCAGAGCAGTGGAAGGTGGCACTGCTGAGGAGCTCCTCACCACTGCCCTGTCTCCTCCCCAAGATGCTCCTCTACGATTTTTATGCCAACCATCTGTGCCCACCCTGGCTCAGAGTTAACTCCTGGTATCCTGGGCTGAGCCAGCCTCCCTTGGTGCCTTATGGTACAGCCTGGAGTCCCCAGCAGTGTGCCAGGGACGCTGCCCTGCAGGGCTGGCATACAGTGGGCAGTCCAGACAGTGGAGGCCTTTGGCTGAAGCAGCCTGGGATGTTTGACCAGCACAGCTTGGTGAGAGCTGGGTGCAGGAGCCAGGAAAGTCTCTCAGCTCCTCCTTCCCTGCTCCTGCCTCCCTCCAGAGCTCATGAATAGCCTCTGCTGCCCCTCCACAGCACTGAGCTCCCTGCAGCTGGCACTGCCAGACCTGCTGTGGGCCACTGGCTCTGCTCCTGTGTGCAGGGTTCCCAGTGGGCACTGGTTTGAAGCACACCATGAGCCCTCCATGCCAGTCTGCAGCAGGGAATCCAAAAGGGCAGTGGGGATTTCCCTGGGGCCACAGCAGGAGGTGAGTTCCCAGGGCTTCCTCGCATGGCTCACCACAGGGCCCTGCAGGCTCTGCCTGGGCTGGGGCCATGGCACCAGAGGTGTTGCCAGCCCCAGGCAGGTCGTGTCCAGGGCAGGAACTGAGGGCCCAGGGCAGAGGCATCATGGGGCAGGGGCAGTGTGGGGCAGGGGCAGTGTGGGGCAGGGGCAGTGCAGGGGAGGGGCAGTGTGGGGGAGGGGCAGTGTGGGGCAGGAGCAGTGTGGGGGAGCGGCAGCATGGGGCAGGGGCAGCGTGGGGCAGATGCAGCGTGGGGCAGGGGCAGCATGGGGCAGATGCAGTGTGGGGGAGGGGCAGCATGGGGGAGGGGCAGCGTGGGGCAGGGGCAGCGTGGGGGAGGGGCAGTGTGGGGGAGCGGCAGCATGGGGCAGGGGCAGCGTGGGGCAGATGCAGCGTGGGGCAGGGGCAGCGTGGGGCAGGGGCAGCGTGGGGCAGATGCAGTGTGGGGGAGGGGCAGCGTGGGGGAGGGGCAGCGTGGGGCAGGGCCAGCGTGGGGGAGGGGCAGCATGGGGCAGGGGCAGTGTGGGGGAGGGGCAGTGTGAGGGAGGGGCAGCGTGGGACAGGGGCAGTGTGAGGGAGGGGCAGCGTGGGGCAGGGGCAGTGTGGGGCAGGGGCAGCATGAGGACTCGCAAAGGCAAAAGCACAGCTCAGGGCAACCCCTCCCCCCCACCCCCACTTTTAATGCACAGAGCAGGCCGTCCCCAAGCCCTCTGCCTGCTCTGGTGGGGGATGAGGTATTTGGGTTCTCCACTTGTCTCAGGTCAGTCCCTCCACCTCTACAAACAGCTCCTCTGGGTTTTGTGCTAAGCCCCACAGTCCCTTGCTGTGTGTCCCCTTCTCTGTGGCTGGGCACTTCAGAGCTGTGTGGGGCTTGGGTTGGGGGTGGCAGCTGCACAGGGACCATTGCAGCTGCCCCTCTAAGTCGTGGGGGATGCCAGCTGGGGCATCTGTGGAACCACAGTGCTGCAAGGCCGGGGACTTGCCACCCTTGTTTCCTAGAGCCACCTCCAGGGAGCTCTCAGTGAACCCCAGCTCCTCCTGCAGCCCTGCAGCTCCAGGGCAGGAGAAAGGTCTGGGCAAGCTCTGAGGGCAGGAGGGCTGTGCTGGTGACTTGTGTTTGGGCTGCCATCCCCACTGGTGTCGGCAGAGGGAGGGGCAGCTGGGGTGACCTGTGACTGTGCCACCTGCCTCCAGAGCTTGGGCAGTGAGGAAACACCAGTGGAAAAAACCTGCTGCAGAGGCTGATGGTGAGCAGCCCTCAGCCTCCAGCCAGGCTCTTACCCAGCGGCCAACGGTGGGGAACAGGGATCAGGGGAGCCTGAGGCTTAACAGGGCCTAGGGCAAGGTCCTGCACCTGGGGCAGGGCAGTCCTTGCTATCAGTCCAGGCTGGGGGTGATGAGATAGAGCAGCCCTGCAGAGAAGGACTTGGGGGTGCTGGTGGGGGAGAAGCTGGGCAGGAGCCAGCAATGGGCACTGGCAGCACAGAAGGCCAAGGGCAGCCTGGGCTGCACCCAAAGCAGTGTGGCCAGAGCTGGAGAGAGAGGATCCTGCCCTCTGCTCTGCTCTGGGGAGACCTCACCTGCAGGGCTGGGTTCAGCTCTGGGGCCCCCAACACAGGAAGGACGTGGAGCTGATGGAGAGGGTCCAGAGGAGGCCACAAAGATGATCAAAGGTCTGGAGAGCCTCTGCTATAGGGACAGGCTGAGGGAGCTGGGGGTGTTCAGTCTGGAGAAGAGAAGGGTCCAGGGAGACCTTAGAGCTCTATTTCAATATCTGCAGGGAGCTGCAGGCAGACTGGGGAGGGACTGTCCAGAAGGGGCTGTGGGGATAGGACAAGAGGCAATGGTTTGGAACTGGAGCAGGGCAGAGTTAGGTTGGACATCAGGAGGAAGCACACAGTGAGGATGGTGACACTGGAACAGGCTGCCCAGGGAGGTGGTGGAGGCTCCACCCCTGGAGACATTCAAGGAAAGACTTGATGTGTCCCTGGGCAGCCTGACTGAGTTGGAGCTGTCCCTGCTTCCTGCAGGGGCTTGGCTCTTGGAGGGTCCCTTCCAGCCTGATGCATTCTGTGATCCTGTGAAGGCCTCAGAACAAGTCCAGGTGACTTGTGCCCTGGGCACTGCCATGGCTTATGCCTGCTGGCAGAGCTGCCAGGAGGGAACTGCAGGTGTGCTCAGGTGCTCAGCATGATGATCCCCCTGTGCCATGTATGCCAAGCCCCCAAGGGCTGCTGGGCTTCAAGCCTGGCAGCAGGGTGGTGCAGTGGGAGGGGATGTCTGTGCCCAGCACTGGTCACAGATGTGCTGGGAGCTTCAGGAGAGGCTGAGGTGTACCCAGAAGGAGCTGACAGGGCTGTGAACACCTTGGGGCAGGCAGAGGTGACCACAGGCTGCCTTACTGCAGAGGTGCCAGTCACAGACTTGCACCCCATACCCAGATGTGGTCTTCTGAGTGGCCTTTTCTGGTGCCCCCCTCCAGCTTTCCTTCAAACCAGACAGCTCATCCTCACCACCCTGACCAGCCACTGCCCTCCCTGCATCCATAGCAGCACCTGGCCACAGCGAGCAGGGCCTGATGCTGCCACTCTGAGCACCCCCAGAAACGTCCCTGCCAACGTCTGCCATCAACAGCACAGAGCTCATTCCACTGCTGACCCCTTCCTATAGGGCAAGGTTTCTGTGCCTGGGGCTGGCAGCAGGATGGGCAGCACAGACCCCACTGATACCCAAGGGTGACCTGGGGGACCCTGCCCTCCCTGGGGGCCATCCTGGGGGGCTGCCAGGGGTGATTTGCCAGCTCATTGTGCACCAAGCCAGCACTGCATGGGTGCTGGGGGTAGGGTCCAGTGCTGCTGTCCCCCAGCAGAGGGCCTGGTCCCCAGCCTGCCAGGCTACTGGGAGCGGGGCAGCACAGTGACATTTGGCAGCTGCTGTGGGTGCCCCACCCTGGGTGGGGATGAAGGTCACTGCACAGAGAGTTCAGATCCTTGCTGACGGAAAAAAACAGGGAAATTCCCTGCTCTGTGCACATGCAAATGAGGGCTGGGGCTGGGGACCCTGTGCCTGAGCCCCCTGCAGCCACCCTCCCTTCTCCAGCCCCAGCAGCACTGGGGACTCTTGATGCTGCTTCCACCCAGGCCACCATCACAGCAGCCCCATGAGACCTGACCTCTACCCTGCAGATGTGACAGGGCACAGCTGTGTCCCCAGGGCAGCTTCAGTGCCCACTGCCCGGGTGGGCTGTGCCCATGCCCTGCCAGACAGACACCTCCCGAGGGATCCTCGCTGGAGCCAGAGGAGCCTTTGCTGGAGGAAGGTCGAGGCAAGGCCACACCAGGACCCCAAGGACCAGAGGTGTTCCACAGACCTGGAGTGTCTCACAGACCTGGGGTGTCCCACGGACCTGGGCTGTCCCACGGACCAGGAGTGTCCCACGGGCCAGGAGTGTCCCACAGACCAGGGGTGTCCCACAGAACTGGTCACATCCTTATTGTGGCAGAGGAAGTAGGGGAGAAGATTGTGCCAAGGTCTTTGGAGGCAGGAGCCCATGGGGGGAGACAGGCTCTGGAGTCTGCTCTGCCACACAGGACTGGTACCTGTGTGTCCCTGAGTCACCAGGTGACAGCCATACCCCACTGGTATCTCCAGGTGTGGCAGTGAGAGGTGAGGTGAGGCCACCTGGCTCATGGGCACCCAGCTGAAGGAGCAGCAGTGGCAGCCTGGTGCTGCTGGCACTTGTGAGTGCAGCTGGGGATCTCTCTGCTGCCCAGAGCTTGGGGCAGCTGTGGAGCTGGTGAGGGACTGCTTGGCCAGCAGACTCCACAGCTCTACCAGGGTCAGGGCCATTATCCCCTGGGAGAAGCTACTGTGTTCCAAGGAACCCTTCTGGAGCTGTTCGAGGCTTGTGCCTGAGGCAGATTCTTCACCTCCCTGTCCCTGGCAGCACACCCACGGGCATGGTCTGCTGCCTGTCACATCCTGATCACCACATTGGGCACTTGCCCACCTGCTCCATTCAGCAGCACCACCTGGGACAGAGCAAGTCCTGAACCCTGCAGCCCTGTCAGCAGTACAGAGCTGGCCTCCTGGAGGCCACAGCACCAGGCCATGGGATCCTGGAGCCCCTAGACTGGGGGGACACTACATGCAGCAGTGGGATGGTGCAAGCACATCCAGGACAGGCTCTGACTTCTGCTCTTGCTGGACAGCACTTACAGACCAGGTGGTTCCTGCTGCACTGCACAGGCAGGGAGGACACATCTAGGCACAGGCATGGCCTCCATGGAGACCTTGGCCACTGGTGCTGGGCAGGTTGAGGCCCATTGGCCTGAAAGTGAAGGTGCTGTTTCTGTTCCCTCAAACACAGAACATCTCCAAAATGCAAGAGAAGAGCTGCACACCATGGCCACGGGAGCAGGCTGGTGGTGCCTGTGTCCCCAGGCAGCTGGTGACTGCAACTACCCCAGCACAGGAGGGGTGAAAATCTGGGCTATAGGATGGAGAGGCAGAGGTCCAGGACTGGCCACAATCCCACTGCCCTCCTGGGGACTCTTTGGACTTCATGCAGATGATCTCGTGGTCCTACAGGGGTGCCTTCAGTCTGCTGTCAAATCCATGGCCCATGTTCAGTGGGCAGGACCAGGTCCTGCCTGGCCTGGCAGGATTTTCACACCTTGGTGGAACACAGAAGAATCAGACAAGTTCTCTGCCCTCACTGTGTGGGAGCAACCCTGGGGCTGCCAGCAGAGACTACAGGAAGAGGGGCTGAGAGAGAGAGGGATGCAACTGGTGCTGCTCCCTGAGCCTGGCACAGCAGGGAGGGCACAGCACTGGAGGGTCTGCCAGGACCCACGAGGTGCTGAGTGACCCCCAGAGAACAGAGTGGGAAGCAGAGCCCCAGTGTGAGCAGAGCTGGTGGAGCACAGCCAGGGTGCTCCTGCCCTGAGTGCCTGGGCTCCTGCCAGTTCCTGGCTGTGGGTGCAGATTTGGGGCTGTCTCCCCACTGCCAGCTGCAGGCTGGCAGATGAGGCACCGTGGGCAGGCACCGGAGCTCACACTGTGCCAGGCTCTGGGGATGGTGGAGTGGGCAGGCTGCCAGGCTGGAGGTAGCACTGCCAGGCACTGCAAGGACACTCCTGCCACTGCAGAGTGACATCAACTGCTCAGACACCTGTGGGAAGAGCCACCTGTGAGGATGTCCCTTCCCTTCACCTGGGCACATCGAGCTCTGTCCTGCTGGCACAGGGCAGAGGCTGCTTGTACCAAACGGTGCTGGAAGTGGTGAGCACAAAGCAAGGACCTCAGCAGGACCACAGTGCAGGCTGCAAGCACACCAAAAGCACTGAATGGAGCATGGATGGGGACGTCCCAGTGTGAAAGGAACCCCCCAGCCCACCAGAGATAGGCAGGTGGCCTGCACCAGTAACCACAGCGCAGGTGACCCCAGCTAAGCACTGAGAAAGCAGCATCCAGACCAAGCCCAGGAGGCCTGCACTCACCCAGCAGGAGGGTGATGCCAGCAGGTACCCTCTGCCCTCCAACTGCCTCAGCATTTGGACAGACAGCAGCCCAAAGAGACTCAAAATGAGGATGAGCAGGCAAAAAGCAGCAGCTCTGCCTTAGTCTCACAGAGGGGCAAGTGGGCAAGGTTTGGAGGAGACAGAACCTGCAGTACCAGCTCTGGTGTCTGTTCAAAACCTGCCCCAAAACTACTTCATCATTGCCAGTTGAGCAGATCCCATGCAGCAAGGACCTGCCCTGGCACCCCTGTGCAACACACTGGGGTGGGGACAGCTGTGAGGGTGAGGGAGACCAGCAAGAAGTGGGAGAGCCTGAGTCAGTTTAGTGTGAAACAGAAATGCCCTGGCACCAAGGGCTGGCACTGAATTTTGCTGCATGGTTGGAAGCTTCTCCTGCTTTCTCTCTCCAGCCCAGTGTGATCAGTGCTGCTGCCCTGGTTAGGAGGGCAGTAGGTCACTGGAGATAATTCCTGCTTCAAGGTAGAGTTTCAGTCCCAGGTGGTACCTGGCACTTGGGCACAGCTCTGGTTTTCCACTCTCCAGCATGGTTTCTGGTCTCTGATGGCTCTCTGCCACTGTCAGAGGTACCTCTGATCCCTCACCAAAACACATCTTTGGGCATCTCTTTTTACAAGCTTTCTTTAGTTGCCTTTTCTTATTTCCTTTCCTGTCCTGGATTCAAGGATGCTGAAGCTTTCTGATCACAGCCTGGAGGATGGTTGGACCCTTCTGCATCCACTGATCTTTTCCCACTCCATGACTGAGAGGTGAGGAGCATTAGCTGCCTGGTGCCAACCACTCTGTGCTTCTGCAGTTGCCTTGGAACCTGCTTTGGAGAGATGCTGTGCCTGGAACGTCTGGATGGGACCGTGCTTAGCATGGGGACTAGGTCTCAGTAGTCAAGGGCACCAGTAGTCTTGTCCAGCCAGCCCAAGGTCAACATGGTGGCATCACACCCAGAGGGTCCACATGGCAGCAGCCTGCAGGCAGACAGAGTCTGGGAGAGCTGGAAGTGGCAAAGGTCACCCAAGGGATGCTCCTCAGCCTGGAGGAGCAAGGAGCCCTTGTAAGATGCATCCACTGCAGTTCCAAGCCTGAAGTCAGCATGGCAGCCATTCTCCTCCTTCCCCCTTTCCCCACTCCCAAACACCTTTCTGACCTTGAGTGGCAGAGTCCTGCCAAGCTGCTGTGCCAGGAGGAGCTGCTGAGGCCTCTGCAGTCGCTGGGCAGGTGTGGGTGGTATCAGGCGTGGACAGTGTCTGCAAACCCTGACTCAGCCGGCAGGAATGCAGCTGGGAGGGGTGCCGGGGGCTGCCTCAGCTCCTCCCCGACAGGGACATGATCGTGAGCCCTCATGCCCACACCTGCACCCTGCTGAGCACAGACCCCCACCCCAGCTATGGTCCCCTACCAACCACAGTCCCCTGCACTGGGGCTGGTACAGCAGAGATGCCCTCCTGGCTTTCAGCAGGCTTGGGCTGTTGAGCAGCATGGATCATCCTCTCCAAGGCATCATCCTCTCCTGGCAGTGCTGGAGAGCATCTCTGGGCCCTAGGATGCAAAAGTCATCTGCTTGCCAGGGAGCAACCACAGCAAAGGTGGCTGTGCTGCTTCCCCTGGGGGCTGTGCTGCTTTCCTCGGGGGCTGTGCTGCTTCCCCTGGGGGCTGTGCTGCTTCCCTCGGGGGCTGTGCTGCTTCCCCTGGGGGCTGTGCTGCTTCCTCCGGGGGCTGTGCTGCTTCCCCTGGGGGCTGTGCTGCTTCCCTCGGGGGCTCTGCTGCTTCCCTCGGGGGCTCTGCTGCTTCCCTCGGGGGCTGTGCTGCTTCCCCTGGGGGCTGTGCTGCTTCCCTCGGGGGCTCTGCTGCTTCCCTCGGGGGCTCTGCTGCTTCCCCCGGGGGCTGTGCTGCTTCCCTCGGGGGCTGTGCTGCTTCCCTCGGGGGCTCTGCTGCTTCCCTCGGGGGCTGTGCTGCTTCCCCTGGGGGCTGTGCTGCTTCCTCCGGGGGCTGTGCTGCTTCCCTCGGGGGCTCTGCTGCTTCCCTCGGGGGCTCTGCTGCTTCCCTCGGGGGCTCTGCTGCTTCCCCTGGGGGCTGTGCTGCTTCCCTCGGGGGCTGTGCTGCTTCCCCTGGGGGCTGTGCTGCTTCCCCTGGGGGCTCTGCTGCTTCCCTCGGGGGCTCTGCTGCTTCCCTCGGGGGCTGTGCTGCTTCCTCCGGGGGCTGTGCTGCTTCCCTCGGGGGCTCTGCTGCTTCCCTCGGGGGCTCTGCTGCTTCCCTCGGGGGCTCTGCTGCTTCCCCTGGGGGCTGTGCTGCTTCCCTCGGGGGCTGTGCTGCTTCCCTCGGGGGCTCTGCTGCTTCCCTCGGGGGCTGTGCTGCTTCCCCTGGGGGCTATGCTGCTTCCCTCGGGGGCTGTGCTGCTTCCCTCGGGGGCTGTGCTGCTTCCCTTGGGGGCTGTGCTGCTTCCCCTGGGGGTCCTTGTGTCTGGGCAGGTTTGAGCTCTGTGTGGCACCAGTCACTGCTTTCTGCAGCACAGATCCAAGCTGGCAGCTACTCAGGTGGCTCTCTGCAGCTCTCCACAGCTTCACAAGGACCCTGCCTTGGTGGGATTTAACCTTACCCTCCAAGAGTGTGTCCCAGCAGCTGCTAGGAGCAGCAGCAGCAGCCTGGCCAGCACATCTCCATCTTCTCAGCCCCCAAGCAACTCAAGAATCTCAGCTGCAGGAGTGCAGCCAGCCAGGTCAGCAGGAGGTGTTGCAGATGGAATGCACACAGCTGCCACTCAAAGCTCACCCCCCACAGCCTGGCTGGAGCCCAGCCCTGGGAAAGCCCTCCAGGGCCATGTCAGTGGGGTACAGGTTGGGGATTGTGTTTCTGTTTCAGCAGGACACAGCCCCTGGGCCAGGCACAGGACATGGAGTTGATGTCCAAACATTCCCTGGGGAAGGGGAGATCTGTTTTATACCGAATCAGCTCAATCTTTCCCTTGGGTGTTATGCAAGTGTGACGCTGAGGGCACAGAGGAGATGTCCAAGAAGGTTCCACAGCCATGGCCAGATGAGGCAAATAGCAGAGTGTAAACCTGGGCAAGAGAAATGCAAACCCAGGTCAGGAGAGCCAGGTTCTGGTTTTGAAGCACAACAGCTCTGAAACGTTTTGTAAGTACACAAAAGGTAGCTGCCTGCCAAAGAGGCTGGAGTCAGCAAACAGCTGAGTGCAACTGAAGCACTCAGGGCAGAGAATCACAGAATCACAGAATGCCAGGGGCTGGAAGGGACCTGTGGAGATCATCCAGCCCAACCCCCTACCAGAGCAGGGTCACACAGGAACACATCCAGGTGGGTTTGGAATATCTCCAGAGAAGGAGACTCCACAATCCCCTGGGCAGCCTGCTCCAGGCTCTGTCACCCTCACAGTGACAAAATGTTTCCTCCTGTTTCCATGGAACTTCCTATGCCTCAATTTCCACCACTGCTCCTTGTGCTGGCATTGGGCATCACCCAGCAGAGCCTGGCTCCAGCCTCTGGGCACTCAACCCTGCACATCCTTACAAACATGAACGAGATCACCCTCAGGCTCCTCTCCAAGCTAAGGAGCCCTCAGCTCTCTCAGACGCTCCTCGTGACGAAGATGTTCCACAACTAAAGAGAAGGAAGGTGAAGCCCTCACGTTGTTGTTCCTGGGAGAGGCACAGCAGGAGCCTCCCAGGATGGATCCTGCCTCACCATGAGGAGGTTCAACAAGGTCCCTGGGGTGGTGATGCCAACAGAACAAAATTTCAGAACAGGAATGGAGAGAGAAGATGCCAAGACCTTCACCCAGAGGAGTGTCTTCACCCAGAGGAGTGTCTTCACCCAGGGGCTGAGGGAGCTCACTGCTAGCTAGCAGGGGATCCATGGCAGGGGGTTCAGCAGTTTGTCCTGGGGCAGAGTCAGAAGGATTTTGGCAGTGAAATGGTCAATGAAGACTGAGGTCATTAGCTGAGTCTCATGGGAATCCTTTCTGGAGCTGGTGCTGCTGATCACAGAATCACAGAAGTTGGAAGAGACCTCCAAGCTCATCCAGCCCAGCCCTGACCCAGCACTGTAGGCTCAGCACCAAACCATGGCCCTAAGCACCAGGTCCATGCTGCTTGAACACCTCCAGCAATGGTGACTGCAGCACTGCCCTGGGCAGCCTCTTCCAACATCTGAGAACCTTCCAGAGCAGAAATATTTCCTGAGATCCAGCCTGAGCCTCCCCTGCTGCAGCTTGGAACCATTTCCTCTGCTCCTGTCCCTTGCCACCCAGGAGCAGAGGCTGTCCCCTCCTCACTCCAACCTCCCTTCAGGGAGCTGTAGAGAGCAATGAGGTCTCCCTTAGCCTCCTCTTCTCCAGCCTGAACACCCCCAGCTCCCTCAGCCCCTCCTCTAGCCCAGGGGCTCCAGGCCCTTCTCCAGCCTTGCTGCCCTTCTCTGGACAGGCTCCAGCCCCTCAGGGTCCTTCCTGCAGTGAGGGCCCAGAGCTGAACACAGCACTCGAGGTGTGGCCTCCCCAGTGCTGAGCACAGGGGGATGGTCACCTCCTGTCCCTGCTGCCCACCCTGGTTCTGATCCAAGCCAGGATGCCATTGGCTTTCTTGGTCCCCTGGGCACTGCTGGCTCATGGTCAGTGACTGCCAACCCACACCCCCAGGTCCCTCTCCAAGCTGCAGCTTTCCTACCACACATTCCCAGGTCTGTAGCTCCCCATGGGGTTGTTGTGACCCAGGTGCAGGACCTGGCACTTGGCCTTGTAGAACTTCATCCAATCAGCCTTGGCCCATGGCTCTGACCTGTCCAGATCCTGGTGATGGTACTAAAGCCTGGAGAAAAGCCTTCTGGTGGCAAGTGACAGCCCACTAGGGCAATCCATGTCTGGCAGTGCCAAAGACTTTGCTCCTCAGGAATGCCCCATTGCAGCTGTGATGGGGTAGGAAAGGACCTTCCTCTTTTCATCTGCTGTGGAAGCTGAGCTGCTGCCACACAGGGAGGAAGGCAGACGAGGGGTGCCTCATCCCCATCCCCCTCAGCTTGTGCACTGCCTCAGCCCCACTGTGCTGCACACATCCAGCTGCTGACAGAGCCACAGAGTGCTGGGGGTGGAAGCCATCTCTGAGGATCATCCTGTCCAACCTCCCTGCTCCTGCAGGCTGGCCTGGATCAGGGTGCACAGGAATGTGCCTGGGAGGGTTTGGAAAGCCTCCAGAGAAAGACTCCACAACCTCTCCGGGCAGCCTGCTCCAGCACTCTCACAGCAAAAATCTTCTCCTTACGTTCAAGTAAAACCTTCTGGGTTCTGGTTTGTACCTCCTGCCCCTTGCCCTGCCACGTCCCAGCCCCATCCTTATGAACTCCACCCTTTAGACATTCATGAGGTCCCCCTCTCAGGCTGCTCTTCTCCAGGCTGAGGAGCCCAGAGGTCTCAGCCTCTCCTCACAGGACAGATGCTGCAGGCACTCTGTTCCTAAGGGGTCAGGTGTTGGTTAAAGCTCTCAGCATTGCAGGCAGGAATCATTCCCCACCTGCACTGTTTTGTTTTCTCAGGTTCAGGCCTTGCTCCAAGATCACAGAGTGGAGCAAGGAAGGCAGGGAACTGGTGCTTAAAGCCTGGTCCAGGCCTTTGGTGGCCAGCCCCAGCAGAGGGTGATGCCCAGAAGGAGGCAGAGACATCCTCCCCTGAGGGTGTGACAGCAGCTCCCACATCTGGGCTGCTGGTGCCTGGCCTTGTCCCTGGCAGAGCGTGTGCCCATGGGACAAGCCAAGGGGAGGCTCTGCCCTCCTCTCAGGAGCATGTGGGCAACCTGCCCTGTGCACCACCAGCCACTCATGGGCAACCTGCCCCTGCACCACCAGCCACTCATGGGCAACCTGCCCTGTGCACCACTAACCACGCATGGTCAACCTGCCCTGTGCACCACCAGCCACTCATGGGCAACCTGCCCTGTGCACCACTAACCACGCATGGGCAACCTGCCCCTGCACCACCAGCCACTCATGGGCAACCTGCCCTGTGCACCACCAGCCACTCATGGGCAACCTGCCCTGTGCACCACTAACCACGCATGGTCAACCTGCCCTGTGCACCACCAGCCACTCATGGGCAACCTGCCCTGTGCACCACTAACCACGCATGGTCAACCTGCCCTGTGCACCACCAGCCACTCATGGGCAACCTGCCCTGTGCACCACTAACCACGCATGGGCAACCTGCCCTGTGCACCACCAGCCACTCATGGGCAACCTGCCCCTGCACCACCAGCCACTCATGGGGACTGGGCAGCCCCTGTGGGGCTGTCTCCAGCCCTGTGGCAGGGACTGATGCCATGCAAGGTGGAGGTTCCTGTGAGCAGGCTTTGCGTGCAGCTGGCACCAGGCCTTGCCCCAGGCTGTGATGCCGCAGCCAGCAAGGAAGCAGTGATGAAAGCCAAGCAGCCAATCAGAGACCAGCTCTCTCTAATAAACCCTCAGGAGAGAAGCAAACACCCAATCAGAGGCTGCCCGCTGTTTTCACACCTGTAGGAGTTGCATCTGTGCTCTGATTGGCCGGGGGAGCCGCCTTGCCCTGCCCCAGCCAATCAGAAGCGGCTGGCTGGGTCACTCGGGGACCTGCTCTTCTTCCTGCTGGAAGCAAATGACGTCAGCAGGGCTGAAACCACACGGAGCAGCCTGGGACACACCTGGAGAGTGCCCGGGCATCCTCCTAGCCTGGGCCAGGCTCCGGTGGCCTCTGTAGCCCTCGGGACAGGGCAATGCAGAGATACATCCCCACGGGTGACCTCCTCCAGACAGCTGCCAGGTTCCTAAAGGGGAGAGCAGAGGAAGGCTGACGCTGGAGGCACATCTGGGGGGCACTAGTCCAGCACAGCTGCTTAGGGCAGACAGCTGCAGAAGCTTGCCTGGCACCGTACCCAGGTGTTTTTCCAGCAGGGGCAGGAAGGACTTTGTGCCATGCAGTGCCATGAGCTGCCTTGGAGTAGATAAGTCTGTGGCTGCTCCAGGAATGGGGGAGGGCCCCTGTGCCCCTTTACATGGCTGCCCCATGTAGATGTGAAACCATTCAGCACAGACTGCCTGCCCCCATGGGCTGCCAGGACACCTCCCTGAGCTCTCCCTGAAGGAGCAGGGGCAGGTGCCAAGTGAGGGGCACTGTGAAATAAAGCCTGCAAGAAGGAGAAGAGGCTCAAGTCTTTGTGCCAGGGCTGAGTCCCCAGCCCCAGCATGCCCAGAGCATGGGGTGGGGCCAGCTCCTCACAGGACAGGAGCCCACCCCAGCCCATGCCCATACACACAGGACTGAGGGGAAAACAGGAGCAGCAAAGGACCCTCCAGACCCCTTCCTGACTCCCAGGCATGGCGGCCTCTGGATGTGCTGTGCTCACCCTTCCCACCCCCTGCAGCCCTCTGGCCCCAGGGACAGGAGCAAGAGTTTGGTCTCCTGCAGGAGCCAGAAACCTGCCAGGATGCCACAGGTCAGCCCTGGCTGATGGAGAGCTGCTGCAGGCTGGCACCAGGAGAGGACAGGGCTGGGCTGGACCTGCATTTGGGGACCCATCCCTAAGCAGCAACTGATGCAAACCCTGCTGTGCCCAGGGGCGCACACACCTTGCAGGCAGATATTGCTGGCGTGGGGTGGCTGAAAACTTTTCTCTGTCAGGTGTGAGCCCTGCCCTGCCAGGGTTCCTGCTGCATAGCTGGGGTGGCAGAGGAGCCAGGGGGACCTCTCAGGCACTAGCAGGGAGCACTGAGTGCCCAGCAGGAGCCCAAACCAGAGCAGGTGTCAGGAGTAATGCTGAGCCATGGCACAGCCATCCCCATGGCCCTGCAGTGCCAGAGGGGCCAAGTCTTCAGCAGCAGCAGGCATTGCCCAGCTGCCTGCCTTGCCCCCCGCTGCCCCTGCCAGGCTGAGCACACCAGTTTGTGCCTCCTGCCTGGAAGGTGAGCTCCTGCCAGCCAGGACCTCCTTTGGTTACCAAGCAATAAATATCCCCAGGACAATGCAATGCCACAGGTCCCTTCCCAGCCGTTGGCACTGGGAACTGGCATGAATCATGTGGTGGCACCCAGCCAGCACAGAGGCCAGAGGGAGAACAGCTCACACGTGATGTGCTCTGGAGGGTTCAGCACTGCCCAGAGCCAAATTGGGTTAACTGGGAGCTGCATTTTGAGGTTAGCTGCTGAGAACAGGCCTTGTGTGCAGCCTGGGCAAAGCTCCTGGCTGGGCAGGGGCAGCAGCTTCAGCAGAGGATGGTGATGCTCCATGGTGCCCTGTACCTGGAGCAGCAGGGATCAGCACAGGCTTGGTAGAAGCACCTGAGGTCTCCACTGCTGCTGCCAGGGCCTCTTTCCTGGGAGTCCCAGATTGCAGCTGGCGTTCAGGAATGCTGCTGAGCCTTGCTGTTGGATGTTCATCCTTGGCAGTGCTTCAGCAGCAGAGCCAAGTTCAGCCACAGAAGGAAGCAGGGAGATGGCCTCCCCCTGAAACCCTTCCCAGCTGCTTGCAGGCAGAATTGTTGCTGTGTCTGCTTCTGGCCACTGCTGCTTGTCTCAGGCTCCACAAGAAGCTAAAATGAAATCAAAAACCTCTTTCTGGATGTTGTCCTTGGCTCCCCTCTAGGAAAGAGTTCAGAAACAGCAAATTTTCCTCTAAAAAGGGCCTTGCCCCTCACTCTCTGTGTCCTGCCCACGCAGGGCATGTAGCCTGGTAGCTGAGTGGCTGGCACACAAGTTAGCAAATGATGTAAGGACAGTAGGGGAATTTCTGCCTCTCTCCCTGGGATGACATCATGTGGAGGTAAATGCTCAGCTCTGCCACCACCTCCCCCTGTGCTGGGGCCATATTTTGGTGCACCTGGCAGCTGCCCTGGGAGCACACTGCCTGGCCTGGCATGGTGCAGCACTTCCCACCTGGGCAGCAGCAGCTGCAGGGCAGCAGCAGTGCTGGAGCAGAGCTGGCCACTGGCTCCTCACTCAGCTCCCTGCCAGGAGCCAGCCAGGCCAGGGTGGAGCCATGGCCCCTTCAGTGCCTGGGGCAGCCTGGCAAACAGGTTCAGGTCTGAGGAGGGTGAGCTGCCCGCACTGGCTGCCAGCTGCTGGCTCCTGGTAAACACATTGCACAAGGCTGGGCAGGGCAGGGCCCAGGCCTCACCCCCATGCTGCAGCTGAGCCACCCCACGGCCCCCTGCCCCCTGCTGTGCCCCCAGCCTGTCCTCTCCCAAGGGGCATCCCCTCCTCCAGCCTCACTGCAGCACAGCTCAGGGCCCTGCCTCCTCCACAGCACTGCCTGAAGCTGGCAGTGAGTCACAAGCTCTGCCCTGCCTCAGTTTCCCCATCCATTAGAGAAGGTCTCCTGGGCAGGAGGTGCCTGACACTGTTTACCAGCAGCCTGCAGGCGGGCAGAGAGGTCAGACCCACCCTCTGCAGGGTGGAGCACAGCAGGTACTGTACCAGGACAGCTTCCCAGAAGGAGATCCTTGCTGGGGCTGCTTCTTCCCCACTGGGAAGGGCTGGCAGTGCTCTCCTCCCAGGTACTCCCAGAATGTGCTCCCAGGGCCAGCCAAAGCTGCTGGGAGGCTGCAGGGCCTCTAATCAAGGAGACCCCAAGGCCATCTCTGTGCCTTCCACTGCCTCTGAGTCTGCTGTGCCAAGATCATGTGAGGCAGGACTTCAGCTCCTCTCTTTCTCTGAAGTCCTGCCAGCATGGGAGTGTGCCAGGTGCTGTCACTTGCCTGGTGACACCAGGGCCCATGGCACAGGGCACTGGGCTGGTTGCAAGCACTTGGGGAGGTCCCCAAAGCTGTCCCAGCCCAAGCCACTCCAAGGCCCCAGCCATGGCTCTGCTCCCCAGCACCCCTGGGCAGGGGCTGGTGGGGGCCCAGGCTGGTCCCTCAGAGCAGGTGGCTGGGAAGCAGGTGCCAGGGCTCATTCCTGCCTCTTGTGTAATTCCTGGGCCAGTGGCCAGGATGGTGCAGGCTGCCAGCACCAGGCTTGTGAGGAAGGTGCAAGCAGCCTTCAAAGGCAGCAGCAGGGCTCAGGTCCTGGCTCTCTCCAGCACCTGGAGAAACCTGGTAAGCTTCTGCCCCAGGGGACTGGGGCTCTGTGTACCCAGAGCTGCTCCAGGCAGAGCCCATGAGCCTGAAGATGTGGCAGCCATGGGCAGGCTCGGTGCCCAGGGCTGCCAGGCTGGCATGCTTCTGGCAGGTACAGCTCACAGCCCTGCCCTCTGCTTTGCTGCTTTGCCTGCCGTGGGCATCACCTCAGCCCTTGCCTAGCACACTGCAGGCTGTGGTGTGCAGCCATGCTCTGTCCACACTGCACTGCACCACCTTGGCACTGCCCCCAGCCACTTCTCCCTGTGGCTGCCAGCAGCCTTGCTGAGCGTTGCTGCCTGGCACTGCTGCCTGGCACTACACGAGACACCCAGCAGCTTAGAAACCTGCTCCAGACTGGCTGCTCAGTGCTGGAAGATGCCTTGGAGGAGGCTTCCTTCAGCAGCTACAAGATCTAAATCTGGCCTCAACAGCAGCCTGGGGTTTCCTTAAGCTCCTCTCAGGAGCTGGCAATGCTGAGCAGCCACGTCTGGGGAGGTGGAAGTGCAGCGAAGGTGCCAGGCCTGGCTCTGTGCCAGGTGCTCTGAACTCTCTGCCTGGCTTTCCCTGCTCACCTCCATGCCATGCTCCTGGATGTGTAGCAAAGTTCTGGCTCTCAGAGCTCCATCCCCAGCTCAAGACAGCTTAGTTTGCCCTCAGGGACCAGTGCCAGAGCTGTGACCCAGGCACTTGCCGTTAGCCACCTGCAAAATAACATTGGAGGGTGCCAGTGGCAGAGAGCTGTGCTAGCCTGGCACAGCCTGGACCTGGCAGGGTCTCTTGGGCTACAGAGACAGTGCAGCCAAGGAGCAGTCCCTCAGCTCTCCTGGGGTTGACCTCTCCAGGAAGCCATCCCTGGGCAGCTTAGACTGCATCCCACCCTTCTGCCTAGCAAGGGGCCTGGTGCCCATAGCTCCCCCTCAGTGTCCTCCAGAGACACCTGCATCATCCCATGCCATGCTTCAAGGCTGGCACAGATGTGCCAGCATGGGCACACAGCACCTGCAGCTGCATGTGCCTGGACAGCTTCATGTCTGCTCTGGCCTGGCCTCAGATGCATCTCAGCTTCCAGAGCCCCTGCGCCAGGACTGCTTCCTGGGAAGTGTGGCCTTGGACCTCTGTGCTGAATCAGAAGAGCAATTACCCAGCACAGGCTGCCAGGTGCAGCAGGGCTCCCTTCACACAAGTGTCCCTCTGGGGGGCAGGGACATCTCTCAGACTACCACAGCTTGAGCACAGAGTGGGTACCAGCTGGGAGCAGCCACTGGAAGCTGGGGCATAACTTCCCAGGCTGCCAGGTGTGAGTGGAAGGTGCTTCAGGGAGCCTGCTGGACATCCTAGAGCTGTGCAGGGACAGCACTGCTCAGGTGAGGCTGCTGCAGTGCCCCCCAACTGCAGTGGACCCTTTGTCACCTGTCCCTTCCACCTGCCTGGGGCAGCTGGAGCCTTGCCTTGGGGGCTGCCAGGGGGAGGTGCAGCCAAAGAGCAGGAGAGGCAGAGGCAGCATAAGCTTGGCAGGGCTTAGACAGGGCAGGAGGTCCTGCAGCTCTCGTGGAGCAGAGCAGCTCTTGGGCAGCAAGAACACAGAACAAGACCTGCAAAGGGCCACAGCATGCAGGGGCTCTGGGCAAGATGACTGTGAGGGTCCTTTCCAGCCCAGGGCACTCTGAGGGTCCAGAGGCAGCAAAGCTCCAGCTGTGGCAGCTCAGAAGCTCTGGGCTCCTTGCCCAGCTGAGTGCCAGCAGTGCCTACGAAGTGTAGGATGCTTGGGGCACTGGGACTGGGTCAGGAGGCCAGCAGCTGGGCAGAGAGAGGAGAGGGTTAGTGCTGGTGATCCAGCACCCAGGCATGCCAGGTATGTGCTGGGCAGGAGGGAACTCCTTCACTCCTTGCCTGGAGACATCTGGAGCCATCTGGTGGGGAGAGGGGTGGGGGCTGGGGGTGAGAGTGGGGATGGGGATGGGTCCCCACATGCCGCTGCTGCTCACAGCAGCTTCCTGGGGCTAGGCTGAGAGGTGGCTGCTGGCCCTACCTCCTGCTCTGCTCCTTGGGGAATTTCCCTAGCAAATGAGCAGGTGTTCCTGCACCCCCTGCACTGCCAGGGTTTGCTTTGCAAAACCAGAAGGTGACATCAGCACCAGGAGAGGACAACAAACACACCCAGAAACCACACCTGGGGACACTGCTGGCTCTGAATCACTCAGCCACCATGGCCACCACAGTGGCTCCAGCTTCAGCATGCCCCCTCACAGGGTGTGCCAAGCCCCCAGGGGCACAGGGGACAGGGGGTTGGTGCTGGCTTCCCCAGGTACAGCTCTTTGTGCTGCTCAGGCTGAGGGCAGCCACGAGATCCTTGGCTCTGTCATGCTGTGTGGGGATGACAAAAAGAATTACCCCAGCACAGCCCAGAGAAGTCAGACTGGCCCCAGACACGTCCCCAGAGGACCTGTGGTGCACTCCATTCCCCAGGGCCCAGACTGCAGAGCTAATCTTGCCTGGTAGCCCAGGAAAATCTCACAACCAAGGGAACCTGCACACAGGTCCTGTGCCTGCTGCTGGAGACAAGTGGTTGTTCTGAGATGGGAACCACAGCCTTCAGCAGCCCCATGCCAAGCTTGGACCCACAGAACGGTGGAGGCACAGATCCCCAGGCTAGACAAGGGAGCAAGGCCAGCAGTGGGGAGAGGAAGGGAAGCTGAAGGTGACTCTGCAGAGTCCTGGGCTGGAGAAGGCAGCTGGGAAAGACACAGAGCATGGAGGCCATGGAGATGCAAATCTTGCAGTTCAAAGACCCAAAGGGAGACAAGGGGCAGAAGGGTGTTGAAGGGCTTCAGCTCCTCAAGCCCTTCTCCCCACATGCCTGGCTCCCAGGCCCTGCAGCAGGGTTGTCCAACCAGCAGAGTCCTCACAGGCTCAGGGCTTTCTTCTGCTTCCCACCACCAGTAGGACACAGGGGGCTAGGGCTGCAGATTCTGGAGGAGCAGGAGACCCCAGGATGAGCACCTGAGGAGCTGCTGCTTCAGGAGCAATGTCAGGGGGTCCCTCTAATAGCAACATGTAGCAGAGGTGCCTGCCCTGCAGTGCCCAGGTGCAGGGACCTCCAAGAGCCTTTATATGCCCATGGGGAGGGGTTGCGTGCAAGGCACTGGAAGGCACAGAACCCCCCAATGTGCAGGACTCAATGTGCAGGACCCCAGTGTGCAGGACCCCCCTCTGTGTGCCCGCCTGCCCCATCCCAGGCTTGATTTGGGGTGAGGAGGGGCTGGGGCTGCCCAGGAATTCCCCCCTCCCCCGGGGGATGAAAGGCTTCCTCCCGGGGCTGTGCACTGCAGGAATTTGCGGTGGAGGCTCTGGAAGCCTCCCACTTCCCTTGGGAAATGTGGATGCTGAGCTGGGTGGGCTCCTCCTGTGACCCCCAGAGAAGGAGCCCACCCTGAGGAGGGCTTGGTGGTAGCTCATGCTCGTGTGCCCAGGCTGCAGGGCACGGGGAGGGTCTGGCATGCTGGGTGGCACAAAGAGCTGATTGTTCCCAGATGTAAGTGACCATCCCAGTGACCTGGAAACACAGAGCAGCTCTTCAGCCCAGATCAAAGGGCCCCCCAGGTTGGACTCTGCCAGGCCCTCAGAGACACCTGCAATCAAGGGCATCTCCTGCCAATTATCCTAACTCTGCCCCTGAGAGCTGCCAGGGCTGTGGGAGCAGCATCAGGGACACCATCCCTGCTGTGATGGGCAGGGACAAAGGGCCCTTGTGTGGGCACAGGAGGTGTGGGCAGTGCTGGCAGCACTGTGCCCACTCGCCTCAGGCTGCTGTGAGCCCTGGCTGTGCCCCCTGCCCACTCCTGCCTCCCTCCACCCCTGGCCAGGCATCCTTCACTGCTCCCAGCACATCCCTCTGCAATGTCCCCCTGTGCCTCTGCAGTGTCCCTCTGTCCCTTGGTGATGTCCCCCTGTGCCTGTCCCTCTGCCAGGGCTGTGCTCTGGGGCTGCACACCTGAGCAGGGTGGAGGCAGCCAGAGCTGTGCTGGGCTGGTGGCCAGTGAGGACCTGACCTCTCCCAGCATGACCTGGTGACCCTAGCACAGTGACTTGGGAACCTGCTCTGCTGCTTCTGCAGGTCCCTGAAATCTCTTCTGGCAGCCTCTTATCTCCTGGACTTCAGCCCCTGATCAGTGTTATCTGCAGGCACTCCTCATGCAGGCAGCTCCCAGCCTGGGCAGGCTCCACTGCACCGCTCGAGGTTGGCTGAGGTGGCCCTGGAAATGCCACAGCTCCTCTGCAGCAAGGGCACAGCCCTGCAGCCTGAGTCAGCCTGGCCCTGGTGTGGGCCTTGGCTGCTACCTAAGAGGAGATCAGGGAGGAGTGAGAAGATATTTGGGGCTCCCTTTGGAGAGCTGCTAAAGGGCTGCCAAGGTGCAGGGCCAGGCACTGCCAGCTGTGGGTCCAGCACAGCAGAGCCCTGCACAGCACAGCTGGTGAGCAGGGAATGTTCTCAGCAAGAGCTGGGAGGAGAACCAGGACTGCCTGACCCGGGACAGCACCTGGGGAATGAGCAGGGCTCCCCAGTACGTTGTGCTAGTTACAGGAAGGTGATCTCTGCTGGCTCAGGGGCTCCTGCAGCCAGGTCCCTGAATGGCATGGGGTCAGCTCTGAGGTCCTGAGGAGCTGGCTGTGCATTGTCCCAGCAGGACACTTTCAGGTCAGGTGGGCACCTTGTGTCCTCCAGGTGCTGCTGCCTTGGTGCCAGGCAGGGTCCCAGAGCTCACCCTGGGGCCAGGCTAGCTCATGTCAGGCTCAGAAGGGATCAAGGGACCCTGCAGCTGCTAGCCCTGCTTTGAATCAGCTCCTCCTAGCTCAGGCAATGCTGGGGAGAGAACTTCAGTCTTTCCCTTCCCTCCCATCGGGGCAGCCAGAGGGAGCTGAGAGCAGAGGGGACCACCAGCTAATCACCTCAGACTCTCTGGCTGTAACTGTAGCAGCAGCCTGGGACATGCCTGGGGCTTAAAGAGGAGGGCAGGGCTGTGTGCAGGGGGCAGTAACGCTGCCAGTGGGGCACAGGTCACCTTCCCACAGCAAGACAGAGGGGTCCAGGTTCTACCCTTCAGGACAGGGCACTAAGATGGCAAATTAAGTGTGACAGAATCAACTATCCTCCCACTGAGGACTGTCCCCCTGCTTTCAGGAGCCACCAATCTCTCTGGCTCTGGGAGCTTGCTCTGCCTGCCTGCATGGCAGAGTTTGAAATCCACTCCCTGTGAGCACAGGATGGGGCTAAGCAGAGAGGTGCTGCTGGGGCAGCTGGGCACCCTGGGCTGAGGTCTCCTGTGCCATGGGTCATGCAGCTCTTCTCTTGAGACAAGAGACCCTTAAGTGAAGGACAGGGAACTTGAGAGAGTCCAGCCCAGAGCCACAGAGCTGCTGCAGGCAGTGGAACATCTCCCGTGAGGACAGCTGAGGGAGCTGGGGCTTGGAGCTGGGAGCAGAGGAGCCTGAGGGCTGCCCTCATTGCTGGGGGTAAAGATGTGCAGGGCTGGAGCCAGGCTGTGCTCAGGGATGGCCAAGGACAGCACAAGGGGCACTGGGGGCAAGCTGGAGCAGAGAAGGTGCCAGGGGAACAGAAGGGAAAACTTTGTCCCTGTGAGGGTGGCAGAGCCTGGAGCAGGCTGCCCAGAGAGGTTGTGGAGTCTCCTTCCCTGGAGACTTTCCAATCCCACCTGAATGTGTTCTGTGTGCCCTGCCCTGGGTGACCCTGCTCTGGCAGGGGGTTGGGCTGGATGATCTCCAGAGGTCCCTTCCAGTCCCTAACATTCTGTGGTGGTTCCTGGGGGCTGTGCTCTGAGGTGTCTCAGGGTTGTCCAGGGCCCTGGGCTGCCGTCAGCTCTCAGTGCCTAGGAACATTCCCAAACACCACTCACTATGGCAGGAGGCTGTGGAATTGTACCAGCTTCTGTTTTCACTCTTTTCTGCTCCTTCCAGCAAGGCCATGTTTGCCCCACTTGGCACCCAGCTGGGCAAACAGCGTGGGGAGCGAGGAGCAGCTGCAGGCACAGCCAGCTCCAGCCACGTCCCCATGGCCTCCCACACCCCCCAGCACTGCAGGCTCTGCAGTAAATATGCAGCTCCAGGCGGAGCTGGGGGCTGCAGCCTGGGGACACCTGGGAAGCCACAACTGCTGGAGCTGGGCCATGGGAGAGATTCATCAGACTGCTCTCAGGGGTGAGCAGGTCTGGTTTACCCCAGGAGTGTTATCACCTCTGGGTGATGCTGGTGATGATGACACAAGAAAAGGCCACCTGGCATGACATGGTAGGCACTGGGAGGAGGGAGGCACCCTGAGACCAAAGTGGTGTAACCATGAGTCCTGTAGCTGTGCCATCCCTCCTCCATGCCCCTGCTGTGCCAGGAACAAGGTCTCAGCTATGGCAGGGCTCTGAGCTCACTTTCTCCTGTTGGGGTTTGTTGCCTCCTGTTTGGTGGCTGCAGGCTTAGGGCTAGCTGGAGCAGAGCAGAGAGCTCCCAAGCACCCCAGAACCCAATCCCATGGCCCTAGTGCTGCCACCTCATCCAGTGACAGTCATCAGACCTCATAGAGTGCCAGGCTGGAAGGGACCCCAAGGCTCATCTGGTCCAACCTGTCTAGATGACAGTGGAGTTGAAATGAGCTGGCCTAGTCCCCTGGCAAGCTGAATCTCCAAACTGACTAATGTAGGGAATCCACCACTTCCCATGGGACAGGATTCCAGTCTCTGACTGTTCCCATGGTGAAAAATTGTCTTCTGGAGACCAATGGGAATGTCCCCAGCAGTAACTTGTCTCCATCACCCCTTGTCTTTGCCATGGGGCTCCTTTTGAAAAAGGGAGTCTCCATCCTCCTGGTAGCTACCTTTTATGCACTGGTCCATGGCAATAAGGCCTCCCCTGAGCCTTCTTTAGCCTGAACAAGCCCCAAATAACCTGGCAGGACTGCCAGGCCTCTGATCATTCTCCTGGCCCTTCTCTGGCCTTCTTCCAGCCAACTTCCCACTGTGAGGCTTCTCCCATCCAATGGATGCTGTGCTTTGAACTGATTGCTCCAGGTCTGGAAGGAAAACATGAAGACATCTACAGACCAAAGTTTACTGGTGACAGAGCAAATCCACTTCATCTGGGGTGAATTCAAGGCAGTGAAGCTCTGCTGGTTGGTGCTGGTGTCTCTGCAGCAGCAGTGGGGCAGCTGAGGTGTCATTTATGTCACTTGTGAGCTGGCTTAAGCCAAGCATGAGTCTTGACAGGATGCATCCCAGAGTCCTGAGGGAACTGGCAGCTGGAGTTGCCAAACCACTCTTCATGGCATTTGGAGTCATGGCAGCCAGCTGAGTCCCTGGTGAGTGGGAAAAAAAAGGAAACACTGCACCCATTAAAGAAAAATAGAAAGGAGGAGCCTGGGAACTCCCAACCTGTCAGCCTCAGCTCTGCCTGGGAAGATCATGGAGCAGAGCCTCTTAGAAGCTCTGCTATGGGGAGCAGGTGGTGATTCCCAAACATAAGGAAGTCTTCTTTGCTGTAAGGGTGCTGGAGCCCTGGAGCAGGCTGGTCAGAGAGGCTGTGGAGTGTCCTTCTCTGGGGACTTTCAAAACCTGCCCAGACTCATTCCTGTGCAACCTGACCTAGGTGAACTTGGCCTGGGTGATCTCCAGAGGTCCCTTCCAACCCCACTGTTCTGTGATTCTGCGACTCAAGACAGTCAGCAGGGTTTCAGCAAGGGCAGGTCTGGACACAATGACTGCAGAGGGAAGAGCTGTGGATGTCATCCATCTGGACTTCGGGGAGGCCTTTGGTGTGGTGCTCCACAGCATTTTTGCCTCCGAACTGGAGAGCTATGGGTTTGGTGGGTGGCTGTTTGGTGCATAAGGAGGGGGTTGGATGGTCAGATCCAGAGGGCAGTGGCAGTGGTTTGCTGCACACAGGGAGGTCAATGCCAGGTGGTGTCTCTCAGCAGTGCCTGCTGGGACCAGTGCTGGTCAACATCTTCATCAGTGACACACAGCGGGGTAGAATCTAGCCCCAGACAGCCTGCAGGTGACCCCAAGCTGGGTGGTGCAGTTGGCATGCCTGAGAGGTGGGATGGCACCCAGAGGGACCTGGCCATGCACAAGTAGGGAGCCCATGTCAGCTTCATATGGTTCCACAAGGCCAAGAGCAAGGTCCTGCACCCTGGGGCAGGGCAGCCCTGGGTATCAACACAGGTTGGAGGATGAAGGTCTGGAGAGCAGCCCTGAGGAGAAGGACCTGGGGGTGCTGGGGGTGCAAAGCTGGACAGGAGCCAGCACCATGCACTCACAGCCCAGCCCCAGCCTGTCCTGGGCTGATCCCCAGCAGTGTGGGCAGCAAGGGCAGGGAGGGGATTCTGTCCCTCTGCTGTGCTCTGCTGAGACCTCCCCTGCAGTGCTGGGGCAGCTCTGGAGCCCTCAGCACAGCACAGACAGGAACCTGGTGGAGCAGGGCCAAAGGAGGCCACAGCAACGCTGGCAGGGCTGGAAGGGCTCTGCTGGGAGGCCAGGCTGAGAGTTGGGGTTGTGCAGTCTGGAGAGGAGAAGGCTCCAGGGACACCTTCTGGTGGCCTTGCAGTGCTTAAATGAGCCTGGAAGAAATCTGGGGACAGACCTTTGAGCAGGGCCTGCTGTGACAGGACCAGGGGTGAGGGTTTGTAACTATAAGAGGGAGGAGATTTGGACTGGAGAGAAGGGAGAAAGTTTTTCCAGTGAAGGTGGTGCCCAGGTTGACCAGAGGGGTGGGAGATGCCCCATGCCTGGAACCATTCCAGGTCAGGTTGTTTGGGGCTGTGAGTGTGGCTAGCATAGAAGCAGGAGGGGGAAGAAAGAGCCCTGGGGGTTTGGGTAGACCCTCAGGTGGGGAGAAGGGAAGATTTGGAAAGCCTTTGGGTGTTATGTAAGGGACTCTATGCTTTGGGATGTTCTTGGCACTATGCTTGTCGTGTTTTGTAGTTTCACCAATTGCTTTTCCATTTAAACTTTCCATCACTCTCCAATCCATTTGAGTGAGGGTCATTCTTTTGTCTCTCTTGGGGCAAGAGAGCATCTGTCTGGCCTCAAACCAACACAGTGAGCACCCAGATCTGGTTGCAGATGCCCAAGCTGCCTGCAGGGTGTGGACAAAATGCCCTGCAAGGGTCGCTTCTGAGCAAAGCCATTCTAGGATCCTGTTCTGTGATTCTGAGCTGGAGGGAAGCCAGAGCTGGGTCAGGTCTGTGCTGGGGGCATGGTCCCTCACCAGTTCTGTGCAGGAGGACTCTCAGTCTGCACTGAGTTTGTTATGTCCTGTGTGATCATTGCTGCCCTGTGGCCATTTTCAGCCCAGCCAAATCCAGCAGCCTATGCCTGTGGACAAGGCTTGAGGTGGTCCAGGCTGACTCATGACCAGCAGGAGCTGTGCCCAGAGAAGCAGCTGCAGGTAGGTCGAGGTGCTTTAGCACAGCCCTGCCCTGCTGTGCTAAAGCACTGCTGCTGATCACCTTCTGCTGGTGGTTAACTCCATCCTCACTGCTCCCACTGAGCCTGTCCCAGACTTACTGGACACAAAGACCATGTGGCTGTGCTGTTGGGAGAGCAGCAGCCAAGCTCTAGCAGGACCAAAGGATGTGACCACCACCATGCTCCCCAGCCCCCCCCCCCATCACCTCCTGCTGCTCAGCAGCATGCACCTGAAATCCTGCCATGGGACAAGTTCACCAACCACACCAAGCTGTGTGGTGCTGCTGACACACTGGAGGGAAGGGATCCATCCAGAGGAACCTGGGCAGGCTGCAGAGCTGGGCCCAAGCCAACCTCATGAGGTTCAACAAGACCAAGGGCAAGGTCCTGCAGCTGGGGCAGAGTAATCCCAGGCACTGCCATAGGCTGGGCAGAGACTGGCTGGAGAGCAGCTATGAAGGAAGGACCATGGGAGTGCTGGGGGAAGAGAAGCTCAATAGGAGCCAGCAGTGAGCACTTGCAGCCCAGAGAGCCAAGCAGAGCCTGGGCTGCAGCAGCAGAAGTGTGGCCAGCAGGGCCAGGGAGGGGATTCTCCCCCTCTGCTCAGCTCTGCTGAGACCATACCTGGAGCTCTGTGTCCAGTGCTGGAGCCTCTGTTACAGGAAGGATCTGGAGGGGCTGGAAGGTGTCCAGAGAAGGGTCACAAGGATGAGCAGAGGGCTGGAGCTGCTCTGCTCTGGAGACAGCCTGAGAGAGTTGGGGTTGTGCAGTCTGGAGAGGAGAAGGCTCCCAGGAGACCTTCTGGTGGCCTTCCAGGATCTGAAGGGGGCTCCAAGAAAGCTGGGGAGGGACTTTTTGGCTGTCAGGAAGTGATAGGACTGGGGGGGATAGAGCAAAACTAGAAGTGGGGAGAGTCAGATTGGATGTTAGGAAGAAGTTCTTGCCCATGAGGGTGGTGAGACACTGGCAGAGGTTGCCCAGGGAGGTGGTGGAAGCCTCATCCCTGGAGGTTTTTGCAGCCAGGCTGGATGTGGCTGTGAGCAACCTGCTGTGGTGTGAGGTGTCCCTGCCCGTGGCAGGGGGGTGGAACTGGCTGAGCCTTGAGGTCCCTTCCAACCCTGACAGTTCTGTGATTCTATGATTCAATGACACCAAGCAGCTGGAGGGCTGGAGTGTCCCCAGGGGCACCCTGTCCCCTCTGCAGGCCACTAGCAGTGAAGAATGAGTACCTCAGGCTTCCTGTGGTGCTGGAGAGGCAGTGCTGGGGCTCTGGTGCTGGCCAGGAAATCTTGCACAGCTCAGATGGGGTCATACCTGCAGCCATGACCAGCACAGGGCCATCTGGGTGTGATGTTGCCAGGGAACTCCACAGGGATCTGTCATGTTTCTTGATGGGCAAAGGCAGGACTGCTCAGGACTGCTAGAAGGGGGACCAGGCATAGGGTGACCAAGGCAGGCCCCAGGGGGACACCATGGTTAGTGGGGTGACACTCACTGATAGAGGACAAATGTGAAGATATCAGTAGCTTCCCTGCAGAGCCCCAGGTCACACACAGGGGCAGAGGGCCCTGGAGCAAGCCCTGAAGCAGAACACAGACTGCTCTCTGCTGGCTGGGGAGGGGCTTTGGCCAGGCCAGCTCAGGCCATGAAGGGCTCTGCAGCTTCCAAGCTACCAAGAGGGAAGTCTCCTGGAAGCCAAGACCTGCAGTTTGGGCCTTAGATAGCCAGGTAACTGCTGGCCACAGGACAGCCCAGAGCTGACTCAGAGCCTTCCTTTTCCTAACAGCAGCCTCACTTCTGGCTTATGTGATCCTTCCCTGCCCACTGGCCCCAGCCGCAGGAGCAGAGGGATACTGGGCACAGGGCAGCAGGTGTGGACCATTGTGCTGCAGCCCTGTGGCATCTTTCTGAAGCTCATGAGAGAAAGGCAGGGAGGAGCTGCCTGCTGCAGATGTGGCCACTGCACAGCTTGGTCCAGATGTGGAATGAAGTCATGTCAGGGCTGGGGCAGATCCAGACAAGCCCTGATGGGCTGGATGTTGTGTCTGCATCTGTGCTGGGTCCTGGATGCTGTGTGAGCCCTGGGTTGGGGCTTTGGCTGTCCTCCACTTCTTGCTACAGTCCCAGCCCTCCTGAAGAGCCTTGCAGGAGGCTGGGGTGGGCCCACCACCACCTGTGGGCTGGCCACTGGGTGAGACCTGGGTGCTTGGAGCCCAGGGTCTCACACTCCCAGACAGGCATCCAGCCCTGTCAGGGAGCAGGACATGGGGCACCTGGGTTTGGGGCACCTGGGTTTGGGGCACCTGGGTTTGGCTATGACCAAGGCAAGAGACGCGGGCAGGGGAGGAGCAGCTGCCCCCAGGACCCCGAGGTGTTCGCTTTGCTTTGAAACAAAGCCTGAGCCTTCACCTCCACAAACAAAGCAGCACAGCAGCCTGGCTCTCGCCCGCTCCCAGCCACTACAAAGAGGCAGTGTCTGAGCCACGCTCCTCCTCCGGCATTGCCGGGGCTCGTTCATCCCAGCTCCCTGCGGCACGGCAGCGCCGAGGGCCAGGCTGCTCCGCAGGGCACAGGATCTGCTGGGACCATGTGCAGGGCTGGCCAGGCACAGCACCCTCGGAGTGCCTGGGTGCTGAGGCTGAGCAGCTCCTGGCAGTGGGAGGGAGCTGGGGAATTTCCACAGCCAGCTGGCCAGAGCCTCTCCTTGGGAAGCTCAATGACAGAGTGGCCAGCACAAGGCTGGGCTGTGAGTCAGCAGTGCACGCAGCAAGGTGCAGGGCTGGGGACAAGCTCACAGATTCTGTGCCACGTGCAGCAGAAAGCCTGGCAGGCTGCTGGGCTCCTGCCCAGAGCTGCCATGTGAGCCATCCTGCCATCCTTTCTGGGGACAATGTGGCAAAGCAACATCTTGATCTGAGGTGGAGATGTCACCAGTCCTGTGCTGGAGGGTGAGAAGCTCTGCCACACTTGCTGAGCCCTGCCTCTACTGTCCTGGGGGAAGAGGTGCACAGGCTTTGTGCCACAGCAGAGGGCAAACCCCTCCTACCAGCCCAGGTTGCTCAAGACCTCATCCAGCCTGGTCTGAAACCCTTCCAGGGATGAGGTGTCCCCAGTGTCTCTAAACAGTGGAGAGCAGTGTCCCCACTCACTAAGGTCATGGACTGCAGTGAGGGCAGGGAGGAAGTTGTGCTCCTAAGCCCAGGGCATGCAGGGGCACCTCACCCAGGGCATCCAGTCACCTGCTTTTGCTGCTGCACCAGGGCACAAGGAGGTGGTGCTGGGGACCACTGTGGCTAAGCTGAGCTAAAGGCCTTTCAGCTCCAGCAGCCCTGGGACACCCAGCAAGGGTGCAGGGTCTCCAGCTACCTTCAGCAGCCCTGGGTGGGTGCTGGAAACCTTCTGGCTTCTCACATCTCTGCCAGGAGCCCAGCCAGGAGGTGATGAGCCCCAGGCCCACATGCCCACTGCTGGGGGGGGCGAGCAGAAAGGTCTTGCCAGCTGCTGCACACTTGCCAGGGCCTTGGCCGAGTGGAATCCTGAGTTCCAAAAGGTTTCTTTTTCCCCTGGAGCTGGGTTTGTTTGTCTCAGGGCAAAGGGGGTTGCTGTGTGCTCCCCTGTGCCTCACTCCTGCTCTGCTCTTCTGCGGTGAGCTGGGCAAGGGCACTGCGGGCACCGGCAGGACCCAGCTCTGCCCTTTATGTAGTTCATGACCCCGAGTCTGTTTGCAAAACGAATGTCTGGGCAGTGCCACACCCTGGCTGCCATGACTCCCTGCTCAGCCCCAGGCTCAGGGGCCCTGCCCACACCCACACACAAACCTCCCACATCACAAACACTGCTGGCTGGCACCGTGCTGCTCTGGGGGTGCTGAGAGGCTACAGGGGGTCCCCTCACTCACCAGTTCAGGCAGGAAGGTACCCAGGGACCCACCGTGGTGCTGACTCTCATGCAGCTCAGCCATGCCTGGCAGTGCCCCCAGGAGGGGTCTGTTTTGCAGGTGTCCCAGACCCTCTCTCTTTCACACCCACGTCACTGGACTGTGAACTCGCTGCAGGTCAGGTCTGCCCAGAGCATCCTTCTGCCTCCAACTGGGGCAGCTGCCCTTGGGCTCCACTCTCCAGCCCCACCCCCAGATCTTGGGTCTGATGGACTCACAGGCTCACAGGAGAGGGGCTGTGGACAGAGGTCTCACAAGGAGGAGCAAAAGTCTTGCAGTGTCTCTGGCCATGCAACAGCTGGAGAAGAGGAAATTTCCAGGAGCTGCAATAACTTCCTGGGCAAGCAGCTGGAACAAGGCCCAGATGTAGTGTTGAGAAGGGGAACCTCTGGAGTCCCTCAGCACCCCCATGGCAGAGGTTCCTGCTGGCCCCCTGCCCTGGGCTGGGGATGGAGCCAAGGCAGCGTGGCCAGCCCAGCCCAGCCCTTTTCTGGCTGGTGCTGGTGGCAGGGTTGGCTCAGCAGCCATGGAGACAGAGTGGGGTCAGCAGAGCCTGGAACACTCTACTCTCACAGTGCTCCCCTGGCTCGTCCTCTTTTTCTGGAGACCTTGGCTGGGAACAAATCTCTGCACAGACCACAGGTGGGACCAGCTTTTGAGCCCTGACTCCTCCAAGGGGAGCCCCTGAGAAAACAGCCAAGAACCCCTCCAACACCCAAGCCCCCAGCCCAGGGGCTAGAACAGGGAGGGACATGGATGGGGTGGGTGGGGGGCACTCTGGTACCCCAGATGCTCCTAACCTCTCTTTCCCTCAGGTTTTGTTTCCAGAGAAGAGCCTTGGACTTGCTGAAACCTGCAGATGTGCTTTGAGTTCCCTTGCCTCAGGCTGGATCTCATCACCCATGCTGGGTCACACTCCAGAGGGTGTCTGGAGGCTTACCATGGGTGGGGGTTCCCAAAAGCAAAAAGGGGAGAACCAGAGTGTCCCAGGGGCTGGCATCTGTGTGTGTGCCCAGGAAAGGTGTGTGCAAGGATGGGGAGTGTGTGTTCAGGGCTGGGGTGTGCATGGGAGGGACCAGGGATCTCTGTGGGCACAGTGGGGTGCATGGTGCAGGGGAAAAAGGGGCAGCACTTCAGCTACCTCAGTGGCACATGGAGCAGGCATGGGGTCCACAAGGGCTGTGGCTACAATATATCCCAGAGGGAAAAGCAGCTGTTGGAGACAGAGAGCAGGAGCAGCTTCCCGGGAAGTATCACCAGGACCCCAGGGTGCCCAGGGATGAGCAGGGATTCAGACTGTGCCTGGTCCCTGTGCCCTGCAGGGCTGTGGCACCCTCAAAAGGACTTTGCCCAGTTTGGTGATCAGCTGGCAAGGGAGAGCCTGGGGAGGGCAGAAGGGGGCTCAGGGAAATGTTTGGGGCCCTCTGGGGACAATTGCCCCCCTGATGCTCAGGATGGGATGCTGGCAGCAAGAGGCACAGTGGCTGCCAGGGAAGAGGTCCTGTCCCGGGCACCAGAGGAATGCTTTCCCCTGCAGAACTTTCTGCTGATGCCATCCAGGTCAGGTCTCCTGATGTGACCCCAGTGTGACCCCCCCCCCGCAGAGCCCTGCCTTTTCCGGCCGGTGAGAGCCCTGCCCCGCAGCCTCCTTCCCTCTCTGCCGCACCTTGTAGGCGGGGACAGAGTGCCTGCCCCTGGCCGTGCCCCTGGCAGCTCTGCGGTTCCAGGCGCTGGGCTGCCAGCCCCAACAGCTCCCGTGGGAAGGGCAGGGGGCTGCATGCTGCCTACCTCGTCCAGCAGCCTCGGACACCCCAAGCTCCCTCCTGAGCTGCGCCTGCCCCGGGCCCCACGGACCTTGCATAACCTGTTCTGCCCCTCCCCCACCCCCTGCCAAGCAGCTGGCACGAAAAGGGCAGCCACAGTGACATGAGCTCATCCCACCCCGGGACAGTGTGGGACACTCATGGGGTCATGGCAGCTGCAGCCTCTGCCCCATGCAGCTTTCCCCTGGCACAACGTGTGCCAGGTGCCTGTGCCAGGAGCCTGTTTCACAGTCACAGAATGCTCTGGGCTGGAAGGGACCTCCAAAGCTCATCCAGTCCAAGCCCTCTGCAGTCAGCAGGGACATCCTCCACTGCCCAGAGTCCTGTCCAGCCTCACCTTGAATAGCTCCAGGAATGGGCCCCACCACCTCCCTGGGCAACCTGTTGCAGTGCTCCAGCAGTCTCATGGTGCAGAACTTGTTCCTCACATCCAATCTCAATCTGCTCTGCTCTCATTTCAAACTATTGCCCCTGGTCCTGTCCCTGCAGTCCTGTGGGAACAGTCCCTCTGCAGCCTTCTTGTGGCCCCTTCAGCACTGGAAGCTGCTCTAAGGTTTCCCTAGAGCCTTCTCTTCTCCAAGCTGAGCAGCCCCACCTCTCCCAGCCTGTCCCCACAGCAGAGGTTCCCCAGCCCTCTAATCATTTTCCTGCACCCCCTCCATCAGGGCCATGTCCTTGCTGTCTGGTCAGGACAGATGGGATTTGCTCTCTCAGTTTGGGGACAGTGGGGCTGTAAGCTCTGCACCTAGGCTCTGGAGGTGCTGCTGTAGATCCAGGGCATGCAGCTGGCTTCCCTCCACCCTGGGCACCAGCAGCTCAGCCTGGATGGCTGCACAGTGCCAAAGTCACTTTGTGCTGTGCTGCAGCCTCAGCCCTCCTCACCTCCCCGCTGCAGGAATCTGCTCTGAACTCTGCCCAGGGGAGACCTGTTTGCTGCTTTCACCCAAGTGAGCTCCATCACCTCACCCCTGCTTTCTGGGACCCACAGGTCCTGCTCACCCCACAGCCCTGTGGACAGTTGGTGGCCTTTTCCTGGCCAAACTGAGCTGGGTAGCAGCTGTTTGGGCTGGGATGTGAGTGACCAACTGTGATTGGCTTATGGTGGGCAGAGCAGTGCCCACCCACCTCTGCACCTGGGCAGCTGCACAGCACCCTCACACCAGCCTGTAGAGCACCCAGGGAGCTGGAACAGCTTCAGCAGTTGGGCAGGGACACAATGTTGGCACATCAAGCAGGGGCCCCATGGGACCTTTGGGTTGCATCTCACAGGCAGGAGCTGCAAGACGACGCAGAACCTCCTGCTTGGAGGAGAGAGGCACAGCCCAAGCCTCTGCTTTATGTGCAGGGGTCACCAGGGCTGCAGCTGGTCTGGGAGACCTCTGGCTGTTGGGGCTGTTTGTGAGTGGCTGGGCAAGATGCTGAGGCTCCTGGCCTGGAGCTGGGGTGTCCTGGCTGGATCCTGGCAGCTCTCTGTGACCTTCACGTAGCTGCTGAGGTGCTGTGAGCTCTGGAGGTCTCTGACCCCAGGCAAACCTGTCCCTGCAGCACTGAGCTCAGGTCACCCAGTAGGTCCCTGAGGGCTGAAACTAGGAAAACAAAGAGCCTGTGACCACACAGCCCTTGGGCACTGCCCAGCGTGCCCTCTGCAGGCTCACATGGTCCCTGCTGGGGACGCAGCAGGAGGATGGGTGCCAGAGCAGACAGGGTGCTGGCCAGCAGCAGGGTACAGGCCTGGCATTCCCACCTCTTGCAAGGGCTGGTTGAGAGTCTTGCATGGGCTGGGGCTTCTTTTGGCTTCTGCTGCCCCACAGCAGGGAGCACTCACTGTGTACCCTCAGGAGCTTCCAGCTGGCACAAGCCTGGAGCAGGGCATCACACACTACTGGACTCCTTAGCCCCATTAGCACCCTGCAGGGCTCTCTGCTCATCCCAATGTCCTTTCCAACCCATGGAGAGGGGAGCAAGGAGAAGGCTGAGGAGTGAGGAGCTGGTCCCAGCAGGGACAGAAGCTGTGGGACTCCTGGGCTTGTGAGTACTGGGAATGGGATGCAGGGACAGCCTGGGCTGCTCCCACACTGGTGGTACCTTGGGCTGCCACCGCACTGGGGGTACCCTGGGCTGCCACCATGCTGGGACACCCTGGCTGAGGAGATGTGTGCTGTGTCCCTGTGGGTGAGGAGTGTGAGTGACCTGTGTGTAAATTCTACACCTGGGAGTCTGTGTGTGCCTGCAGCTCACACACTGCCTGTACCCCTGTGCCTGTGGCACACCACACATTACCTGCGTGTGCCCGAGCGTGACCGCGGCGCTGTGTGGGCACTCGCTGTGCCCTGGCACCTGGGGAGTGGTGGGCACTGCAAGCACCTGCAGTCATCTGTAGCTGTGGTGTGCTATGGACGATGTGCTGTGGCTGGCATGCCAGGGGGCAGGAATTCCCACCCAGTGGTGTGCTGCTCCCAGTTCACTCTGTGCCAGGGCACAGCTGTGCTGCCCCTGCAGGGTGGCACTGCCTGCCAGGGGCACCTCTCCCCTGCCCTCTGTCAGGATGATCCCCAGCAGGGCCCCAGCAGGTTGGGGCAGGCAGTGGTGCCAGCAGCTGCCTCCACCCTTGCTCTACCTGTCAGACAGGTGGGGCTGGCTACCTGCCACTGTCTGCCAGTCACTTCTGGGAAGGGAGGATGCAGGAAGGATGGGTCCCGGCACAAAGGCCACAGCAGCCCTTCAGCCCTGCCCCCTGCAAGGGCCTGGGAAGGGCTCCCAGCACCAGGGGCCATAGGAAGCCTCATGGCTGGAGTGTGCCCAGGGAGAGGGGATGGCAGCCCACAGACACTCAGCCCCTCCTGTGTGCCTATCTCCTGCCCTGGTGTGCTCATCGAGCTCCAGCATATCCCAAGTGTCCCTCCCCCCAGCAAGGTCTCCTGGACTTGGGTGCCACCACCTTGCTGGGGTGGAGCAGCTGAAGGGCTTCCCCTGCATGCCCCAGGGAGGTCTGTGCCCATCTGCCCCTGCAGATCCTGGCCCTTGGCAGAAGCTGACCTGGAGCCAGGCACTTGCTGTCCATCCCAGTGGACTGGCTGCCTGCTCTGAGCCTGGATCCTGGCAGTGCCAGTGCCCCTGAAAGGAACCACTTGGAACCTGGTGCCATACAGTACCAGGCCTTCCTGTGCCCAGCTGGGTACTCTGGGAGTTTACAGGGGGCAAACTGGGCCAGCCAGCAGCTCTGGCATCTCCACCTCTGGAAGTCTGTGCAGGTCACCTGCTGGGCAGCAGCCACGCTGTGGGCCCTGCACCAGCTGCTGCTTGGGCACCAGGAGCTGCTTTGTGCCACAAACTCAGCCTGTCCTGGGGCAGATGCAGGGATTGTCTGGGTGGGTGGTGGTGCTGGGGCATGGTGCTGGGGCATGCAGCCCTATCTGGGGCAGTGCAGCTGGTGGCCATACCTTATGGTCTCATCCTGCAGAACCTGTCCCCTCCCAAGCTCAGCATCACCTCCAGAAGCACTGAGCCTGCTGAGCCCTGCAGCAATGTCTGCTGTGGTGGCAGCAGAGGAAGTGGCTCTCCCAAGGCTTGCTCTGAATCTTCTCTCCTTTGAGAACGGCCTGGAGCAGAGCTCCTCTGGCAGGCTCCACCCATCCCCCCCTCTGCCTGAGAGCAGGCTCAGGCCTGGGCTTGCTCCCTGCAGTCCTGGAGGCAAGACCCAGAGGAGTGCTGCTCCTGAAGGTCCCCCCAGGAGCTGCCACCAACTGCCCTATGGTGACAGCTCCATGGTCAGCTGGATGCACACCAGCTGAGAGTGGCCTCTGTGGCCTGGACACCGTGGGCAGTGCAGGATGCCAGCAGATGTGGGGCACCTTGCCCTGGACTGTGTTGTGACAGCACAGAGCCTGCTGCCCCAGGGGTCGGTGCCCTCGCCAGGGGGATGTGCTGGGACACCAAGGGCTTGGTGCTGGGAGCGGCACAGATCCTCAGCTCAGCTCACCCAGAACCCTCTGGAGATCCTTTGGAA
Organism: Indicator indicator; assembly: GCF_027791375.1. Classification (NCBI taxonomy): domain Eukaryota; kingdom Metazoa; phylum Chordata; class Aves; order Piciformes; family Indicatoridae; genus Indicator; species Indicator indicator. Next base: position 4,355,244 of record NC_072044.1, on the reverse strand, counting down.
ATGGAGGGAGCACTGCCAGCCCCATGCCAAGCAGACCTTTGCCCCGAGGCTCTGGGGCAGAGACACTGACGCAGGAGCAGGTCTGGTGCTCAGTGTCACAGCTCAGCAGGGCGCTGCCAGCCCTGTCTGTGGGAGGGGCACACTGGGCACCTGAGACACACAGGTCTGCTGGTGTTGGCGACTGGCAGCACACATCTCCTGCTTTGGTAGGGACACTGCCCATGGCACAGCTCTGGTGGCTGTTTCTGGATGGAAAGCAGCGAAATACCATGCCATGTCATGCCATACCATACCATACCATGCCATGCCATGCCATGCCATGCCATGCCATGCTACAGGCTGGACATTTCATTGGACAGCTCTTCCATCTCTGCTCCCCAGCTCCTTGAGCCCTGCCAGAAGCAATCACTGCCATGGCAATCCTGCCCTCCCTGTGCCACCACAGGGTGACACACTCACTGTGTGATGGCCTCAGCTTCCCGCCAGATGCCCCTGTGACACTGCTGGCCACCAGCAGCCCTGATGCCATCCTGGGCGCTGGAGGCCAGGAACACCCCAGAGCTCCTCTGGCAGCACTCAGAGGGAGGCTGCTCTCACCTCTCACCATCCAGGTCTGATAGACTCAAGAAAACACTCAGCAAATGGTTTCCCTCCTGCCTGGCTTCTCTAGTGCCCAGGAACACTGCAGCAGAGTGGGCACCTCCTGTCTCCCAGCTCCCACTGCTCCCTTATACCTTCTCCCAGGTGTTCTGGACACCACTGCTCATCCTCCTTCCCTCTCCTCCACTTCATCCCCTGTTCCTTCCTCTCTGCTTCTGCTGGGAAGCTGCATCAGAACAAGGCAGGATGCTGGGGCAGTGTCCTGCTGCAGCAGGGCAGGTCGTGCCAGGAGGAGCATCTTGGCCAGGCTGACTTTCAGAACTTTTGAGAGCAGCTCAGTGCCTTGGTGAGCTGGGGCCAGAATGGTTGGGTGCCTGCAGCTCCTCCCTGTGCTGCCAGGACTCCCAGCTGGCAGTGTGAAGGTGAGCACACAGCCATGGCTAGGTGGGAAGGTGAGCAACAAATGGAGCAGTTCAGGGCTGCCAGAGACTTCACTGCAAAAGGAATCTCAGCATCCTGGTGGAAAGCAAATAGCAGCTGGGAGCTGCAGCCCAGGAGTTAACACAGCTCTGCTGGCCAGTGCCTGCAGCTGTCCCCAGCCCTGTGTGCTCTCACCACCACAACCTGGGGCTGTGCCAGGGGACTTTGGGGCTTGGCTCTGTGTGGTCTGTTCAGCAGGAGCTGTGTGCCAGCCTCTGAGAGGGCAGAGCTCTCAGGAGGCCTTGGTTCAGTGCAGTGCAGTGCAGTGCAGGTGTGATGGCAGCTGGGCTGCAGGCACCCTGGGCAGCCTCACTGGCTGATGCCATCAGTTCTGCTGAGACCTTCAGCTGATGCTCTCCAGCTCACACCCTGTGTCCAGCAACTCCCTCTGCAGTGCCAGGTGCTGTGTGGTGTTTGGTAGCTAACAAAGGGTAGAGCTGGCCAGGAAGCAAGAATGTGCTGCACATTTCTTTTTGTTTCACAACAGAGCAGGACTGGCACTCTGGTGGCAGTGGTGGAGGGAAGGGAAGAGAGGAAGCTGGGAGACATCCACCCAAGCAGACCCGCCAGTGCCTGAGGCCTAGGCCTGAATGTCTGACGTAGGCAGACTGGGATCTGGCCTTTTCTGCAGGAGGGGAAGCTTCTGCCAGGGAGCAGGGAGCAAGCCTTGGCCTGGGAGCAGGTCCCTGAGTCTGTCCCCAGGAGCAGGAACCAGGAGATGTGGCCAGGGGCACTCACAAAGGTGCAGCATAGCCAAGCTGCATCCAGAGCTATGGTCCCAGAGAAGCAGCAAGCACAGCACAGGGCAGATGGGGCTGACACAAGCCCTCCCCAGGGCAGCAACCAGGAGTCTGGGAAACTTGAACCCCCCAGTGCCATACTGGCTGTGCCAGTACACCAGTGAGGCAAGCAGAGGACCTCCTGGTGCAAAGCCCTAGGAGCTGTGGCTGCAGGCCAGGCATGGATGGGATGCAGAAGCTTAGATGCAGTGCTGCCCACAAGGGAAGGAGAAGATGAGTGCAGGCAGGCAGAGGCATATGGCTTGCCCCAGAGTGGTACCCTCATGCCCTGGGGGTACTCCCCAGCATGCCTACCCCACTGGTCACCTGCTGTTGCTGGTTCCAGGCAGCCACCAGAGCAGAATTCCCTCTCCCACAGTCTTGTTTAGCAATCAAACAGCCCAGGCTTGAACAGATGAGTTACCATCAACAGGTAGCTCCCCTGGACAAGGAGACAGCCCCAGGCCAGCTACTGCTGGCAGAGATTAGCAAATAAACTGCTGATGTAGGAGGCAGGGGGCAGCGTTGTTTGGGAGCCCAGGTAACTGCTGTTACCCCGGGAAAAAGGGACACAGACCCAGGGGCCCTGCCCAGCCCCAGCCATGCCCTGAAACCAGGCTGAGTCTGAGCCTGCTGTGGCAGCAGGCTGCCCTGAGCCCATGCCAGCACACCCCTGGGCACTAACTCTGCCCTCCACATCACCCCTGAGTGACAACCCACCCCCGATGTAACCCAGCTCCCAGGAAGGCAGGTGTCTGACCCCCCCTACAGCAGCTTCCCCAGCAGCTTTCACTGCCTTACCCTCAGCACAGTCCCTGGAGCTGCATCCATGAGACCCCTCCCAAGGCTGCAGCCTGCAGCTGTGCAGCTGTCCTGCACCCTTCACTTACTGCAGGCACTGCAGAGATCTCCTCCCGTGCAGATGTAGCTAGGTCCCAGCTCAGTGGATGTGTGCCCAGGGCACAGCCCTTCTCATGGTGCTGGCTGCCCTGCTCTGCATCCCTGGGCACTGCCCCCAGCTGCTCCCAGGCTGGCTCAGGGGTATGCCAAGGGCAGGGATCGTGCCCCTGTGCTTGGCACTGGTGAGGCCACACGTCGAGAGCTGGGTGCAGTTTTGGACCCCTCACTCCAAGAAGGACATTGAGAGACTGGAGTAGGCCCAGAGAAGGGCAACAAAGCTGGGGAAGGAGAGCAGGGCTTGTGAGGAGCAGCTGAGGCACCTGAGGCTGTTTAGTGTGGAGAAGAGGAAGTCTTGTCCAGGTGTAGTGATGCCAGGTGGTTGTTAGTTTGGCCAATTGCTGGGAAGGCCCCAACCCAGCTGGACAGCCCAAACTGCCCACACCTTCCATGGTAGGGTCTGGGTGCTCTGGAGCCTGGCTCTGTCCATATCAAACCCTTCAGGTACAGCCAGTCCTAAAACCTGGGCACATTAGCCTGGATGGCATGAAACCAGCCTGGGGATGATCAGGGACTGGCAAGGGCAGTGCTAGGTGAAACCAACAGGGAGAGGGTTTCTGATCCAGCTGCAATGAACATCTCCCACAAGCTTTCAAGGCTTTTTTTCTCTGGGATGTTCTCAGGGTGACCAGCCCCAGACATTTACTCTTCTTTCTTTCTGCAAGCTTCTTGCCAGAGTCTGAAGGGATGATTCCCACCCAGACCCCAGGGAGAATATACCAAAGAAATGCCCTAGCAAAGGAATGTTTCCCCTGAGGAAAGAGGACATTGGATATAGGGAGCTAATTTTCTTTCTGGGTCAGATGCTGCCTTGGCCCCAGACCTGGGCTGTCTCCTCCAGCCTTGTAATAGAATCATAGAATCAACCAGGTTGGAAGAGACCTCCAAGATCATCCAGTCCAACCTATCAGCCAGCCCTAAGCAATCAACCAGACCATGGCACTCAGTGCCTCATCCAGTCTCCTCTTGAACGTCTCCAGTGATGGCGACTCCCCCATCTCCCTGGGCAGCCCATTCCAACGGGCAATCACCCTCTCTGTGAAGAGCTTCCTCCTAACACCCAGCCTAGACCTCCCCTGGCACAGCTTGAGACTGTGTCCCCTCCTTCTGCTGCTGGCTGCCTGGGAGAAGAGACCAACCCCCACCTGGCTACCACCTCCCTTCAGGTAGTTGTAGACAGCAATGAGGTCTCCCCTGAGCCTCCTCTTCTCCAGGCTGAACACCCCCAGCTCCCTCAGCCTCTCCTCACAGGGTTTGTGTTCCAGGCCCCTCCCCAGCTTCGTTGCCCTTCTCTGGACACGTTCCAGTACCTCAATATCTCTCTTGAACTGAGGAGCCCAGAACTGGACACAGGACTCAAGGTGTGGCCTGACCAGTGCTGAGTACAGGGGAAGAGTAACCTCCCTTGTCCTGCTGGCCACACTATTGCTGATCCAGGCCAGGATGCCATTGGCTCTTCTGGCCACCTGGGCACACTGCTGGCTCATGTCCAACCTACCTACCAGCACCCCCAGGTCCCTCTCTGCCTGGCTGCTCTCAGCCACTCTGTCCCCAGCCTGTAGTGCTGCTTGGGGTTGTTGTGGCCAAAGTGTAGAACCCTGCACTTAGCCTTGTTCAATCTCATCCCATGGAATGGTCTGGGTTGGGAGCGACCTCCAAAGCTCATCCAGTCCAACCTCCTGCAGCCAGCAGGGACATGCTCCACTAGATCAGGTTGCCCAGAGCCCTGTTGAGCCTCCCCTTCTCTCTGATGGGGCCAGGCTCCACTCTTGCACTGCTGGCAGCTCCCTTGCACATGGCCATGGGAAGGCACCTGGGACACCACTCACTCAATGTGGGCTGCTCACTGGTGCTGACCGGAAGCAGGAGGCTAAGAAAGGGTGAGATCCAGCAGGGACTGCAGGGAGCATGAAGAAAGGCCAGTGGGAGTAGGAGGGAGAGCAGCAGATCCCAGGGAGGTGGCCTCTGCCCCCATCCCCACCACATTCCCACCCACCCTGACCTGCTGCAGGGCTGCCCCAGTCCAGCTCAGCTGGAAAGTCAGGACAGGCTGCTGTGCTTGGGGGCACTTCATGGACTGGCCTGTGGGCTGCTAGACACCTTCTGCCTGCTCCAGCCAAAACCTCTCCCCTCACCCATTCCTCTGCTCCTACACTGGCCACATTTAAGCCACAGCAGTCTGCTTTGGGTTCCCAGATCCCAGATAAGCACTGGCCAGGGCAAACTGCTCTCCTCTTCCCTAACCAGGACCAGGGACCAGCTGTGGCTCCTGTGCCCATGTAGAGGTTCTTAGTGGGCAGAAATCCAAATTTATGCTCAAACTTGAAAGGCAATCAAGATACTTCTCTGGGAATTGTCTCAGGAACATGTTTGGCCTGGGACTATCTGCTGGAAAGATCTCCCAGCAAACCCCAGTGCAAGTGTGTGAGGAGACGTTGTGTGTGTGAGAGGAGAGAAGGTTGTGTGTTGTGGGGAGAGGAGGGTTTGTGTGTGAGGAGAGGAGGGTTTGCAGGAAAATCCTCTTCTCTCTGTGTTCTGCCATGCTTGCCTTGGTCATAAAATCCAGGCAGCTCCAGGGAGATTTAAACAACCGCAAACAAATCTCTGCTGTGCCAGCACTGGGTGGAGAGGCTGTGGGGGGGGGAAGGAGGAGGGGGCTCAGCATGGGCATGGAGGTGACTGCAGGGGTCCTCATGAGTGTGTGCTGGGGGTGCACAGGTGTGGGTCTGGTCTTGTTTGCCCTCCTCCAGCCCTCCTTAGCTCTTTGCCCCACACAGACTTCACAGGAAGCTGCAGGATCTGGTGCCCCAGACCAAGCCTGTGCTCTTTCTGCTCCTGTGCTCTTGCCTACCTCTTTCTCCTCTCCTGGTACAGAGTGGTGCCCATACAGCTGAGAGGTCTGTGGACCCCCCAGCCTGTACCCTCAGCCTCCCAGCTTGGTGATGGCAGCAGGGTGGCAGTGGTGGGCACAGGGAGAGCGAGGGCAGGGGGCAGGGCAGACAGGTCCCTGCTGCTGGTTAAACATTGTCCCGGGACAGTTAGGTAACAAACCACAGCGGGGAAGAAGTGAAACTGCCTGGGCAAACAAGGTGTGCTTGGCAGGGCAGCAGGCTGCGTGACAAAGTGCTGCCTTCTCCTGCCAGCCTGCAGTGGTTATCTATTGATGGAGAGCAAACACCTCACCCACAAACCCCAGCCCGAGGGACAGCAGCCAGCAGCCGGCTCCTGCGCGACCCGGGCTGGGGCCGGGCTTGCCCTGCTCGCTGTGACCCCTCCCAGGACAGGCTGAGTGTCCCCCGGCACCCTCCCGACGCCTTCCCACACCTGCGTGGCCATCCTGAGCATCAGCGTGGTCTCCATCCAGCCTGCTCCTTGCAGCAGCTGCAGGGGATGGGCCTGGGGCAGCCTCCCCTTGCTGGAGCCAGCAGACACCAGCCAGGAAAACCTGTTCCCTAGGGAAGGTTATGCAAGGAACGTGACAGAGGTCTGGCTGCAGCCCAGACCAGGGACTGGCTCCTGGTTCACAGCCAGGAACTGAGACCTCTTCTTGTAGCACAGGACAGCCTTGATGGCCTCATCTCAGCATGTGAGCAGTACAGCTCCAGGCCAGCATGCTAGAAGGCAGCACATGAGAGCTTCCAGATGACGTTTGTCATGCCCAGGATGCAGACCTAGTCCTGCATCCTGCGTCCTGCTGCATTGCAATGATGGGCAGAGCATGGCATGGCCACAGGAACCCAGACCTCTCAGCTGGAACAGGAAGGCAACTCCTTATGTACACAGCAGATGAAGCCACCCAAAAGAGGTTGGACCTGGCCCATGGGCACCCCCTGCCCCAGGCAAAGCAGGAGGGCCATGCCTTTGGTGCCACTGCACCATCTCCAGGAGATCCTTCAGCTGTTGCTGAGCCTGGGGACTGCCAGCAGAGTGCCCAAGGCTGTGGCCACCAGGAGTTTGAAAGCAGAATGGGAGACTTGCAGGAGGGTCTGCAGTTCCACAGCCCTTGGGCCCATCTCTTGTTATCCATCCTCATGAGGCAGGGGCTTGGCCAGCACAGTGGCTCCCCCAACAGGGATAGTCTGAGCCCCCAACCCCACCCTCAGGCTGAGGTCAAACAGACTGGGGGCAGTTGCAGCTGCTGCAGCCAGGACAGCCCAAGGGGGAGAGCATGGTGTGGGAACAGCCCAGGGGGGACAGCATGGTGGGACCTTGCCTTGAAGGGCTTGTATTGAGAACCACTCTTGCAGATGTGGGGTGGGTGGGTTTTAGCTGCATCACATCTCCAGCAGTAATGAAGAGCAGTCATGGACCACAGGCTGGGTACTCTGCCAAAAAGGCATCTCAGGCTTTGCAAGGCACTAACTGCCTAGGGGCATCCCAAAAGCTCCCCCCTGCTGGCAGGCAGTGCCCTCCTTAGTCACTCCAGGCATTGGCTGAAACCTCTCAGACGGATGCGGCCCTGCAGATCTGAACAAGCTCCAAGCTCAGGAGAGGTCTCTCAGAACCTTTCGAGGGTGACCAGGAGCTCATCAGTGCTGTCCCCTGCATGCCACATTCAGAGGGGTCCTGTACAGCAGCAAGAGGTTAGGGTGGCAACACGATCCTCTGGTGCCCAGCAGCACTCAGAAAAATTCATCCTGAATGCCAGCACTGCACACCTGGGGGGGGGATGGGTGGACCCCTGCTTGCCAAGCTCATGGCAGGGACATATCTGAGAGTCTGCTTGGCCTCCAGTCCCATGAATGACTTCTTGCTGCCCCACAGATGTGTTCTGTGGTTTGGAGAGATCCTCTCAGCTCCCCTGGCATACCCTCCCTGCATACTCCTGGCTGGGCTAGCCAAGGATTGTTGGTGTTGCCACCAAGCAGGAGCAGGCAGGCAGTGTGCTTGGGCTGTCAACACTGACATGCCTTAGCCTCCTCCCCCCTCCTGAAGATGTGGTCCCGAGGCTCCCAAGTAGGCAGACTGGAAGATGAGCAAGTCCTAAACACAGTGCAGTGCTGTGCTGCTGCTTTATGTCTCTTCATATCTCACAAGGGAGCACTGGCCAGAGAGGGGCTGGAGGTCCTTCCTCAGCCCATGACCCCCAGCCAGAGCAGAGGGAACTGAGAGAGCAGCCCTCGCCAGCTCACAGCAGCCTGGGCTCTGGGAGCAGGAATTTGCTTCTGCTTGGAGCTGGTGCTCCATGAAGGCAGCTTTGCAAAGGTGAGTGCCAGAGATGAGTGTCTGGAGGGTGCTCAGAAGGGCCAAGACTTGGCAGTGGAGAGCAGATGCCCCTACATGGCTGGCTCTGAGACAAGGCCTCCACATCTCCCACCAGCCCAGGGATGAGCAGCTCACCTCATCCTACAGAAGACTCTGTGACCCTGTGCCAGGATGCCCAAGCAGTTCCAAGCCTTGACAGGCAGGAGGGATGGTGGCAAGCAGGGTTCATGCAAAGGGACATCCCAGGGAACATAAGTTTGGTCCCCACCATGTCTTTAAGAAATACAAGTAGCATGACAGGGAGTTAAAAAAAACCCAACCAAGCAACCGTTTATTCCTTTTATGTTCCCATTTTGAAAAGAAGGAACCCACAGACACCTGCTAGGTGCCTGGCTGGGCTGGCATCCTCCTCCTGTGGCTGGCACAGAGCCAGTCTGTACCCCTGTGACATTGCTTCAGTCCAGCTGAGCATCACCACCTGCCACAAGACACTTGTGTGCCCCACAAAGCACATCTCACACAACATCATCTTATGAAAAAATAGATCTGTACATTCATTCTGCCTTTTTTTTACCATCTTACATAAATTAGAAGCTTCTTCTGGGGGCAGGGCCTGTCTGCAGACACAGAAATGCCAAGTGGCCCTGCTGTCCCCAGTCCTCTCCCCTCTGAGTGCTCTCCAGGGCCAAGTGAAGCTCTACCACGTTCCCATCTTCTCTCTAGCTGCCACACTGGGAAGCTGCTGCACAGGGAGGGCCTCACCCATCCCACATGGAGAGAATAGGATGGGCTGCCCTCAGCAGGGCACAAGCAGTGATGGGGCAGGACCCCATAGCTGGGACAAGTCTGTCCAGTCACAGGTGGCACAGCGGTGCTGCCTCCCTGCCTGGGCAGGAGGTGGGTGGCAGCAGGAGACCTGCTGGGCTCTCACTGCGGTGCTAGCTACCACTTGAACTTCTCTTCCCCTTTGTGTTTGTCCAGGCTTGGAAACAGCCAAAGTCCTTCTGGCTGCAGCTGGAGGTGCAAATCCAGCCAGGAAAACAGCAGCTTGCAGAAACCTATCGGAGCCGAGGCACCACCTCAGTGCCCATGCAAGGGGCAGGGTTTCACAGCCTGCACAGGGCAGCAGCCTCCAGGCACAGCTGCAGGCAAAGATCCCTGCCAAGAAGCCTGTCTCAGGGCTGGCCCTGGGGTGCCTGTCGGACTCCGGCTCATCCAAGACTCCTACAGATCCTTTTTCCTGCTGAGAACCTCCTCCTCCTTCCAGCCGCTGGAGTTCTTCCCGAACTTGTAGACCAGACGCCGGCCGTCGACCCTCTCCAGGATCTCTCTCTTGTAGTAATACCTGCGGCAGAGGGAGGTGGAATTGGGGCTCTGCCTGCAGCCTGCTGGGGGTCTGCTGCAGGGCACGGAGGGGTCTGGCCCAGCCCTGGGGGCTGCTCCTGGCCCGGCCCAGGGCAGGGCACTCACCGCATGGCCCGGCTCAGCTTCTCGTAGGTCATGCTGCTGTTCTTCTTCTTCTGGCCCCAGAGCTGTGCCACCGCCTCCGAGCGCAGGAACTTGAAGACGCCCTCCCGCCGGTCCTCCCACTTCATCAGCCCCTCATTCAGCTCGGGGTGGATCAGGATGTCCCGGATGAACTCCCACAGGTGGGTACCTCTTGGGGCTGGAAGAGGACAGAAAGCTTGTATAGCTTCCCTGCTCTTTGGATCTCCCTGAACACCCTGCCCAGGGTTACGGCCAGCAGACGTGGCCTGTCCTGCTCCCTGCCCAGCAGGACTCCCCAGCAGGGGTGCAGCTGGCAGCCTGCAGGCTCACATACAGTGCTTGCTCTTCCTGCTCTCCAGGCAGTCTCTGCTCTCCTTGCTGAGCTTTCGGGGCCGGCCCCGTTTCCGCTTGCCGTGTTTGCTGTCCCCTTTCTTGCTCCCTGCATAGTCATCTGTGCACAGACAAGGGGACAGGTCATGCTCTGCACAGCCTGCTACTACTGCAGCTCTACCCTCCCCAGACACAGAGATGCCCTCCCTCAGGAACCAGAGCATAGAAGGGAGGTAGTGGGAGCACTGGGATAGAGCAGAGGCTGCAGCCTCTTTTCAGGCAGAGGCACAGGCACCAGAGAACCATCCCCTGAGGGTCAGGTCTGCCCATTCTGTTCAGCCTCATGCCACCCTCATCCATGCCACCATACCTAGTGGCTCGTCCTTCACCAGACCCTGCTGCTTCCAAGCATCCCTAGTGTCCCCAGGATCATCACCAGCTGGGATCAATACTGAACACAGTTTTCAGTGCCCAGGATCTCTGACTGTCACCCTCACTCAGCTGCTGCCACCCAACCCTTCCCCCCAAGCTCACTGCTGCCCTGGCTACCCCAGCCCTGTCCCAGAGCCTCCACTATGGCCACACACAACAGAGAGAAACTGACCCCTGGTGCACAGAAGCCCAGCCCCCTGCTTCTTTCCCAACATGGGGATGGGTGTTCAGGTGTTGTTCCTACATCACTGCCAGATGGGATATGCTCTGCAGCTTCTGGAAGTGCACAGCAGCAAGCCCTCCCCTCCCAGCTCCTGCTTGGAGCCAAAACTCACTATCAGGGAAGAGCTTTGCTTCCATGGGGTCAAGCTCAAGGTCACTTCCACCGGAGTCCTGGGAGTTGGGACTGTGCAACATCACAGGCCCTGGAGGTAAAGATACAGGGCTCAGACCACCAAATGCAGGCATCTTAAGATCCTTCCCACTGGATTCCACCCTGGCCCCCGCCTCAGGTCACTGCAGGCCAGCCTGTAAGGCCCAAACCCACACATGGTGGTGGGGCAGTTCCCCACTGATCTCCTAGATCAGCACAAAGCAATGGGTGTTTTCCACAGGGCAAAACACTGACCTGAGACATCAGAGCTGCCTGGGGACATAGCATCAGGGAAGCAGGTGATGTCTGTGGGTAGGAAAGGGGTTGTGGGCTTCATGTCCTCCAGGGACTCCTTGGCACAGGGATTTCCCAGCTCTGAAAGGGGCAGAGAAGGGCAGAAGGGGTTGGCTGTGCCTGCACCACCACATGGTCACTAAGGAAAAGGCTTTGCCAGGGCCTCTCTCTTACCCAGGTGGCTGGAACCCAGGAAGGACTGTTGGGAAGTCACATCTTCTTTTTCCAGCAGGTCAATGATCCAGTTCAGCTCATCAGAGGCTGCAGGGGTGGGGGGACTGGGATTAGTGATGGTTATTTGGTACAGGGAGGAATGCTGCTTACTGGGAGCTGAGCCCAGCCATGTCTGGGCTCTGCTCTGTGCCCCCACAGCCCCTGCTGCCTCCCACAGGCACCTTCCTCAGTGCTTGGGGTCTTGGTCTGGTGGGAGGTGGCCTCAGCCTCATGGGCTGGGGACAAAGGGGCCATTGGGCCACTCACTGATCTCGTGCAGGCGGTCGTAGAGCTCATCCCCCAGGTGCCCGAAGATGAGGCGCATCTGGTCGCGGGAGCAGTGGCAGAGCGCGTGCCCGTCCATGTTGCAGCAGGAGAAGTCGATGGAGCTGGCATCATACTTGTTCTTCTCCACGTGGTAGCTGATCCACTCCAGCACTTGCACCTTGGTCCAGAAGTACGGGAGCTCACTGAACCACTCCGGCTTGTCTGCGAGGGATGGAGAGCGAGGCTCAGGGGCAGGGCAGCCGTGCCAGTGCCGTGTGCCACATGCAGGCTGCCAGCTGCAGCTGGGCACTGGGTCTGGTCTCCTAGTGGTCACACAGGGCACAGTGGGCCCTGTGCTTGGAGGCTTGTGGCACTAACAAGTACTTAACTCCTGCTCCCAACTCATGGGTCTGCTTTTGTCCTGGAGGACAGCAACAACCTAACGCTTCCCCAGCCCTTTGGCTGGTTTCAGTGCTGTGTGTCCCATTTGTGCTGGGATCTGCCCTTCTCTGATGCCTGTGCCTCCCCCAGGACCATCCTACGGCAGTCCCACCAGTGGAGTGGGACCCTCGGCACCAGGACTGTACTTCTAAACTGCTCTCCTGGTAAGTCCTGGCAGCCCACCCCTTGGGATGTGCTGGGAATGGAGGGCAGTGAGTCCCCTCTACTCCATACACATCTGATGTGCTCCAAGCAGCTGCACCTTGTGCCACCTGAAGTCTCCAGCAAACATTTTAACCAACACACCCCTGGAGAAACTGAGGCACAGCACAAGCCTGTCGCAGTGGGCCAGGACCTTGCAGTGCTCTTCCAGGCCAGCTGCACTGCCCTGCTGCTGACCTGCACACCTGCTTTCCTGTGCAGCCACCACTGCTTCCCTGCCCAGCCACCACTGCTTCCCTGCCCTACCTGTGCTCTGTGCCAGGGGCTGGCTGGTGGGGAGGCTCAACCCCAGGGTGGTGTCATCTCCAAGGTGTCCCAGCACATCCAGGGTGGGCTGCACCTCATCTGGCTGGTACATGGCGCTGATGTAGTTGGAGAAGATGTTGCTGATCTCGCAGGATCCTGCCATCGAGCTCTGTGCCAAGAGGGACAGTGAGCCACAGCCCCGGGAGGATGAGTGGGATCCAGACTCGCAGCTGTCCCAGGTCCAGGCTGGGTGAGACTGAGCTCTCCCTCCCTCCACCCCCCGTCACCTCTCAGGTCACTTGTACAGAATGCCACCCAGCACCGGCCAGGGCAGGGGCCTGACTAAACACAAGCCTGGGGCTGGGAGCAAGGGAGTCTGAGCCGGAGCAAAGGAGGGACACAGCATCTCCATGCTCGCGGCTGTCCCCAGCTGGCCTCAGCAGCACAAAAGGACAGCACGCAGGTGGCTCGCAGGGTCTGGTGTGGCAGAGCCCTTCCGCGGAAATGGGCACGGCAGGGCACGCAGCCGTCCAGCACCTCCAACCCCATGGCACAGCAGTGGTGGGACGGGACCAGCCTCCTGGGCCCACTGCTCACTGCAGTCCCCAGTGCTGGCAGCTCCAAGTCCTCTCAACCGGTCGCAAGAAGTACATCCCAGTAACCGCAGCCAGCATGGGAACAAGCCCCTTCCCGGCCCTCGTGGAAGATCTAAATCCTGCTGTTTGCTTGACAAAACCTGGAAGCCTGCGGAGGCTCCTCCAGAGCTCCGTCGCTGTCCCCCGAAAGCGCAGGCGGCCCCGGCGGGGGCAGGAGGGTGGCAGATCCCCAGCGCACCTGCGGGCACCGCCGGGACGCAGGGGGAGGGCAGCAAAGCAGCCGTCCTGGGCCGGGAGACATCAGCAGAGCCTGGATGAAAAAGCTTTGGTACCTTCTGCGCTGGCAATCCCAGGAGGGACAGCTAATCCCGACGGGCAGTGAGGGAGCAGGAGGGTGCCGTGCCCGGCCGCCGGGCACCGCTGCTGTGCCAGGAGGCTGCGCCGATGGGCAGGGCCCTGCCCCTGCCGCCTCTTTTATAGCCCTGGCTGCGTAACGCGAGCCGGCGGCCCGAGGGGAATTCCAGCCTCAAACGTTCATGCTCCCAGATCCAGGTGATTTGCATAATGCGAGCCAGCAGGCCCCAGCCCCGCGCTGCCCTGCCGGGAAATCTGGGCTGGCTGTTTAATCATTGCCAGGGCTGCTGCCCGCCGCTGCCCGCAGCTGCATCCGCAGCGCCCCGCGGGCTGCCTCCCTCGCTCCCGTTTGCCCAGCTTGAGTTTGTGTGCTGGCAGCAGCAGGCTCACTGGGTGCCCGCTGCCAAGCAAACACACCCAGCAGGGCCAGAGCGGGCCACGGGGGCTGCGGGTCCCTCCCCGGGCTTTGCCCGCAGCCAAGGGGCTGGGAATGTTGCTCTGGGCACCCCCTCGGCCATGGGGCACCCCCAGCTCGGGAGGGCAGCAGCCTCACACCAGGCAGGTGCTATCACGTGGGTGTCTTGGCCAGGTTTGGAGCACAGACTCCATCCACCCCTGGCACAGCTTCTCCCAGAGTGGGAAGGCAGAGCCAGTGACCAGTCAGTCCGTGTGGGCATGGAGCAGAGCCCAGGCAGGTGTCCAAGTACTGCTGCTCTCTCTCGAGGGCTGTGTCGATTTCCTGCCTGGGGAGGGGTCTGAGACAGGCTGCAGAGCTGCGAGAGCCCCTTTCCTGCCATTTCACAAGTCCCTGGCACACACTCCCAAGGGACACATGCCAAGGGGCAAGACAGGGTTGTGGAATGCATTTGGTGAATTACCTTCTGGTGCCACCTGGGCAGAAGTACTTAGGACCCTGTCTGGATATGTTCATGCTGGGTTTAGCTCTGTGCTTGCAGAGGAGCCCCAGGCCAGTCCAACAGCTTGGCATCTATTTGCCCAGTGGTGCTACTATGGTGAGCCATCCACATCCGTGCCACACAGGGGCTGGCACAAACCCAGGGCAATATGTGATCAGGGCAGACCCTGGCATCACACAGCCTCCTCTGGGTCCTTGTCTTACAACCTGGTTCCTGGCAGCAAACCATCTCATGTGACAAGACGGTGACAAACATGGGTGATCTACCTCAGCCTATGAGCCAGCAAGGGCAGGGTAGCTGTGTGCCCCATCCCCCTTGTCACGTCACCCTGGCTGCCGTGCCATGCTGTGGCCCTGAGGCAGGCAGGGCCAGTGTACCAGTCAGAAGGAACCAGGTCACAATAGCTATCACCTGCCCCAGCCTCATTCCTCCATGGTGCAGTCACGAGTGCTGGGTGCTGCCCAGCCCTTCTGATTCCTGGGCACAGCATCCCACAGTGCACAGAGATGTCCCCACAGGCAGGCCAGCCACAGGGCAGGCCAGGACCACTGGGGAAGCCACCAGTGTTGGGCAGACGCAGCCTGAAGCCCATGTTCAGCCAGGAGCTGAACCCAGGGCTCCACTGTGCCAAGGGACCTGCCCCCCAGCTGGGCTTCCAGTGCTTGTGGTTAGAAACCTGTCCTTGGGGAAGGTGTTTCTGGAGCAGGGTGGGACCTGCCAGTTCTGTGACAAGCCCAGGGCCACAAAGAGGGCAGGTAGCATGGAGAAGGGAAATGATGTGCCCATGTTTAAAAAGAGTAGAAAAGAGGACCCAGGAAATTACCAACTGTCAAACTCAGCTCTATGCCCAGGAAGGTCATGGAACAAATTCTTCTGGGAGCTCTGCTAAGGCCAGTGGAGGGCAGGGAGGTGATCTGAGACAACCAGTATGGCTTCACCAAGGGCAGGTCCTGCCTGACCAACCTTGTGGTGTGACATCAGTGGACAAGGGCAGACCAAGAGATGCCATCCATCTGGACTCCTGTAAAGCCTTTGGCACGGTCCCCACAGCATCCTTCTCTCTGAGTTGGAGAGATGTGGATTTGATGGGTGGACAAGGAATTGGTCAGATGATCTCATCCAAAGGGTAGTGGTCAATGGCTCAATGTCCAGATGGAAACAGGTGACAAGCGCTCTCCCTCAGGGGTCTATATTGGCACCAGTAATGCTCAGTGTCTTCATCAGTGATAAGGACAGTGGCACTGCAGCACCCTCAGCAAGTCTGCAGATGACACCGAGCTGAGTGGTGCTGTTGATGATGAAAGGCAGGATGGGTGCCATCCACAGGGACCTGGACAGGCTGCAGAAGTGACTGAGGAGAACCTCATGAGGTTCGATAAGGCAAAGTGCAAGGTCCTGCACCTGGGGCGGGGCAGGGCAGTCCTTGATATCAGCCCAGACTGGGGCATGATGAGATTGAGAGCAGCCCTGCAGAGAAAGACTTGGGGGTGCTGGTGAGGGAGAAGCTGGACAGGAGCCAGCAATGGGCAATGGCAGCACAGAAGGCCAATGGCAGCCTGGGTTGCATCCAAAGCAGTGTGGCCAGAGATGAAAAGAGGGAATCCTGCTCCTCTGCTCTGGCTTCAGCACAGGAAGGACCTGGAGCTGATGGAGAAGGTCCAGAGAAGGCCACAAAGATGATCAGAGGGCTGGAGAACCTCTGCTACGGGGACAGGCTGAGGGAGCTGGGGTGTTCAGGCTGAAGAAGGGTCCAGGAAGACCCAGGAGCTAAAGGTACTTAAAGGTGACCTACAGGAAGGCTGAGAAGGGACTGCTGAGAAGGACGAGAGGCAATGGTTTGAAACTGGATCAGGGAAGGTTTAGGTTGGACATCAGGAGGAAGTTCTAAACAGTGAGGGTGGTGAGACACCAGAACAGGCTGCCCAGAGAGGTAGTCAAGACCCCATCCCTGGAGATATTCAAGGCCAAACTTGGTGGGGCCCTGAGCAACCTAATCCAGTTGAAGATGTCCCTGCTGACTGCAGCAGGGGGGGGGGAGTGGACAAGATGACCTTAGAGGGTCCCTTCCAACCTGATGCATTCTATGATTCTATGATTTTATTTAGGAATCTTGAGCGCACCCAAGGCTCTCCCTCACCCCAGGGGATCTGACCAGATGCTTGGTGGAGCATGGAGCAGAGAGAGCATCCCCTTTTCCAGGTCTCCTTTGTCTGCAGACCCACAGCACACCCTGGGGAGAGCCACAGTCAGTCCATGCACCTGGGCTATGCCACCAATGGGAGAGGTGCCCTCAGTGGGTGACACCTCTAAGTCTGACATGCTGTGAGCCCTCTGGGTCCTCCTGAGGCCCAGCCTGCCCCTTTCCTTCCCCTTGTGTTTAGGAACCAGGCCAGCAGACCTGACCAACCTTCCCCAACACCTTGCAAGCTTTGCTGGCCTGGAGCCCTGCCCTTCCTGCCCCTCTACCTGACCAATGTGTCACAGCCCAAGCCATGCGGAGAAGAACACAGTGCAGACATTCCCTGGAGATGCTGAGACACTATGTCAGGAGCATGGTAGAGAGAAGCTCCCCATCCCCTCCCCAGAGCCACAGGGCAGCAGTGAGCTGCTGGATGGTGCTCATGGGACCCTCCACTGTCAAGGAGCAGCCACAGCACTGATGGGCTCAGGGCAACTCCTCCTTGAGCCTGAGGGAAGATGGCAGAGGGCTGCCAGGATCTCATTGCCAGAGGCAGTGGCTCCCAGGGATGTGTCCTTGTTGTTGTGTTGCTGCTAGTCTGAGCTCCCAGGGCACCTTCAGGCATGTGAGGAGCATGGCACAGAATGTTGCCAATCCAGGCTTGCTGGAGCAAGAAAGAGAATATCGTGAATTTGGCATGAGGTGGTGCCAAGGGAGGCACAACAAAAGGTGTCTGTGGTGCAGTCAGTGGCTGGGGCACCAGGCAGGAGGGGATGCTTCTGATGTCTGTGGTACCCTCACGTTTGTTTGCCCTTGTGGCACTGTGGTGTGGCTGTAAGCATGGAGGCTTGCACCAGGACAAGCCACAAACCAGGCTAAGGGTGACACAGGACATGGTCCTGGGGACTGGCATGACTTTGGGCACTGCCAGCTCTACAGAGACAACCATTAGGGCTGGCTGGCACTGCTTTCAGGATGAGCACTGCCAGGTATGTCCTGAGCCCAGCGCTGGAGCCCCTCAGCTCTCACCCTGCAGCAAGGTGTGGGGTGCCCAACACAAGAAGTGGGGGCTGTGCCTGGAGGAACTGCACCCAGAGTGGTCAGTGTGAGACCACAGCTGGCAGCTCCTCACTCAGCTGCTCCATCTGACCAGTTTAACCAGTGCTGGGCTGGGAAAGAGAAGTGGGGGTTGCTGGGGCCAAGGCCTTGCTCTGCAGAGCCAGGGGACAACTCACTGCCCCCCCCCCCCCCCCACCTGCAGCACCCAGGGCTGGGGCAGGCTGAGTGCCCAATATCTTGCAGGGCATAAGCTGGTGGCCAGCGTCGGTCAGCTCTGGGCACTCAGCGGACACCAGACGCTGGCACGGGGGTCAGCCCCCTCAATCTGTATCTCCCCTCCCAAAATCTCCAGCCGGGCAGCTCGGGGGCCGCGGTGCGCTCTGCTGCGCCCAGCTGCAGCAGCTCTGCCGAGCCCAGCGCTGCGGTCCCGCAGCCAGGGCTGCCACCTGCCGGCTGTCCCCAAGGCTAGCCCTCCCCTCAGCCAGCTGGGCATGCCCAGGGCATCCGCCGTGCCGCCTAACCCCCCGGCTCCATCCGGCTGCCCTGAGGGTCGTGCGAGCGGCTTGGGGGCGGGTAGGAGCCACCCAAGCCCTGACTCGCAGCACCTTGCTGTAGTGCCGGGACTCTGCCAGCTCGTGGACCTGGGCACCCCTCAGAGGGGTGATGCACTGCTGCACGCTTCGGATGACTTCTTCCCCTCCTCCTTGCCCGCAGACCAGCACGGCCGAGGCGTTGCTTCTGCACACCAGCCCCCAGCGCAGGCACCGCTGCAGCCTCGCTGGGCACAGAGAAGGGCTGCAGCAGCACCGCTTCACCAGCCTGCCCCCAGCCCCTTTGCCAAGTGCATCCTGCTGGCATGGGCAGATCCAGCTGTACCCTTCCCCACTTCAAAGCTCTGCTGCTTCATCTCAGAACATTTTATTCGTGAAGACAAAAAGGCAAGGACCAAACACAGCCATCGAACCCCCAGTGTTCAGGGACCCAAATAACTTACACTATGTACAGCAGCACAGCGAGGTACAAAAATCTATCTACACACCTTGGCCTCTGGCAGACCCAGACCGCGGGGCTGGGCTGCACCACCCAGCAGAGGAACAAAAGCCTTCACAAGAGCTGGCCTCTGGAAGCAGCTCCCAGCAGGAAAAGGCACCGGCGATCGGCGACACTTGTGCAGCGGGGAGGGGACAGAGCTGCGGCCGCCCCGGCCCTGCCGCGGACAGTGTGGAGCAGCAGGGAACCAGGGGCAGAGGCAGGATGGAGGAGAGGACAAGCCCCCGGAGGCAGGAGGAAGGCGCTGAGTTGTGCTTTTCTGGGGAGCAAGGGCCTGGGGGCCGGAGCTGTGCTGGGCTCCCTCCTCGTTAGAGCCGGAGCACCATGGGTAGAGGTCAGGGCCAGGAGGCTCATTCCCTGCCCAGGAGGGTGAGGGAGGCTCGGGGAGGGAGGCTCTGCAGGGATCGTACCCGGACCCCAGCCAGCATGGGACAGGGAAAGAACTGGGATAGGGGCACTGGGGGAGCACCCTGGGAAGCAGGCACTGGTTCTGCAGCGCCAAGGCAAGAGACAGCATCTGAGACCCCAGAACAGCTGTGCTTGGAGGTGCTAGGGACAAAGGCCATACCTGGGGAGGACAGCATGCTGGTGCTCCAGCTCCTTGCAGCTGGCCAGATTGAGAGGTGCTGCCAACGTGTCCTCTTGTGCCATAACAAATATGGGTGCCAGGGAGGGAGAGTGCCTGGGCTCCCCGGGTGGGCTCACAGTGTTTTGGGAGCCAAGTGGGGCTCCTGAGTCAACTCCACCCTTTTTGTGCAAAGCTCAGCTCTGGGCCACAGCTATGCCTTCAGCAGAGGCTGGAGCTGGGCCCTGTGTGCTGGAGGGAGAAGACTCATGGAGCAAGAGTCAGGGTCTGGGAACAGAAACATCATCCAGAGACTTGAGGGAGGAAAGGACCTCCTGGACAGCAGGTATCACCACACCCAAGGCACCCAAGAGTAAAGCAAAGCAAGGTGCAGGGCGCAAAGGCAGCTCCAAGTGTCCCTGCAGGGGGCTCAGAGAGCAGAAGGGACTGCAGCAATGTGTGGTGCAAGTCCTGAGGCCTGGGGGAGTGCCCCAGCACAGTGCAAAGGGATGAAACAGCTTCACCTGGTTCCTCCAGCAGGCAGCCCACCCTCACTGTCATCCCAAGCCCTACACCCACCTTGGGTGTCCAAGCCTATGGCCCCACTCTGAGCCCTGAAGGACCAGAGTCAAAGGGGCCACCCTTGCTACACCACCAGCATGTTGGGACCTTGTGCTTTAGTCTTTGAGGGAACCTGGCCTCCCGGAATGGCAGCATGGCTCAGAGCTGTGAGGCCCTGCCCAGACTCTATTGTGCCAGAGGACTGAGGATGGAGCCTGTGCCAGCTTCCCAGCCCCAGCAGAGAGTGTAATCTGGGGGTTCCAGGGTTACCCTGGTTTTGTTCAGTGTCTGGGACAGGATCTAGATTCAGCTACATTTTGGGGGTGAAAAATCAAACATTACAGATGAGAATCAGCTTCTCTCACAGGACACCCCCCCCCCCCATCCTGGACAGAGACTTGTACTGAGCTCCCTGCTGCACCAGGCCCAGCCCATCCAGCTCTGCATGGACATTTCCTACACAAGGGCTTCATTGCACCTACAGAGAGTATCTGTGAGAGCAGAGGGTGAGCTGAGCCTTTCAGAGGTCCTTTTCCATCCTTCAAAGGGACAAGAGGGATCACTTCCAGGCTGCAAATCAACCCAATAACTACAGCAACAAGGGCAAGCCTCAGCCTGAGAGTTCCAGCAGCAGGAGCCAGATCTCAGTGTTGTGACTCAGCTTGGGGGGGGGGGTCCCACTGCAAAGGTGAGAGCTGGAGAGCAGAATGCTGGTCCTGCTGTGCTGCCCAGGAGGAGGCAGGGAGGGGGACACGAGGGGTGGCTCAGACATGCAGCAAGGTGGGGGCGAGGCCACATGTACCCAGGATGAATTCAAGTGTCAAAATGATAATAATAATAATTAAGAGAAGAAAAAACTAACCCCACAAACTCCCCACAAAACCTAATGACAACAGCACCCAGCTTGCACCATGAGGTAGCTAAACCAGAACAACATGCAAGAAATGCTCTCCTGCATGGGAAGTACCAACCCACGCAGACACTAGGACACACACACAGCTATGGGACTACAGTCACCCCTCACACCAAGGACTCAGACCTCTGGACACTTGCTGCTGTGCACAGAACCCAGCTGCCTCCAGTTGCAGGCTGCAGAAGCCTTGAAGACCCCTCAAGGTGCTGCTGGATGTAGCAGCAAGGTGGATGCTCAGCATCATGCAGGATTGGCCCCTCAGGCCTGGGCAATGAAGCAGCCTACTGCAGCCTACACACAGCAAGGAACTGGCAGCAAAAGGCAGGGCAGGGCTGACCCTGAGCCTCTCCAGAGCAGGTTTCTTCACTGACTTCATGAGGGAGCAGCAAGAGGGTGCACATCAGGCACTGGCAGGTCTTGGTGCAGATACTGATGTCCATGGTGCACACACCCCCACCCCCTCCCCCACCCTCCCATCCCTCTGGCCAAAGAAGATTAAATCAGCTGAAGAATGGGGATGGAAACCCTCCTGAGACAGGCTTGGGGGTTAACACCTCCTGCAGCCCCCCACATCTGTGCATTCCCCTGGTGGCTGTGGTGCCCCATGAGCCAGGGCACTTGTGTGGGACCAGGGTGAGCCACCCCTTCCTCAAGCTGCTCCCAGCACAGCAGATCCAGCCTGGGCCATCCTCCAGCTGTTCTTTGTCTTGCTGAGTCCTCTCTGGCTCCTGGATCCATGGGGACCAAACCTGAGCTAGGGCTAGGGCTGAGAGCAGAGCCTGGGGAAGGATTTACAGCTTCCAGCACCCAGTGATGCAAAACGAGATGGGCACAGGTGTGGGCTGCAGTGTCCTGTGCCCTCTGTTCTTGCTTTGTTTAACTGCTGCAGGAACCCACCAGAGAGCCTCTGCTGAGGGCACATGTGCCAAGGGCAGGGCAAAGCAGCCCTGCCCCTTCCCAGGGCAGAACAGGGTGGGCAAAGGGGGGAGAGCCCAGGAGCTGTGGGTCAGCTGAGTTTGTAGCTGGGGCTTGGGGAAGGTCAAAGGGAACTGCAGTAGGTTATCTGCAAGGTGCCTGATGGAGATTTTCCCAGGCTTGCAGTGCCTCCAGAGCTGGGACACAGCAAAGGCAACCAGAGGTGCACACCTCCAGCTGCTGGGGACAGGTAGATGGAGGATGAGGAAGGATTGGACTACATGGAAATCCTTCTGCAGACTACCCACAGTTGTCCCATAAGTTACATCTCCAAAGAAGGAGCTCCTCTATCCTGTGGTCCTGGCCAGCAGACACCAATTGTCCTCATGGCTGTGGAGTGGGAAAAGATCCTTGCAAGAGCCAACCCCAAAGCCACAAGGGACAGAAGCAGCACATCACGGTGTAGGCCACAGGAGCTCATAGACTCAAGAGGGAATTAAGTGTCTCTGAGAAGCAGCGAAGGAGCTCTGACCCCCAGAAATCTTGGCAGGTGTTACAGCAGAGTGGGTGAGAAGAGAGACAAAACATTTCTTGGTCACTGGAAAACCATCAAGGAACCTCAGCAGGAGGGAAGGTGGAGCTGACAGTGCCCATGGAGCTGTATCTTCACTGTTAGAAGAACCAGATGGGACATTGTCCATCTCTTGGGTCAGGCACAAAGAAATCCCTGTCCCCGGGCCAAGCTGTAGATCACCAAGTCTTGATAGTGAGGGAGAGGTACCCCAAGCTTCACTCTCCTGCCATAGCTTCCAGTCTGTTTGCAGGTCCTAGTTCGACCCCACAGGTAACCTCCTCCCGCTCCAGAGCTTCACTGTCAGGTCACTGAGGATCAAAGGTGAGAGGGGCAGCGTGACCCAGAGGTGCCCACAGCAGCCCCCCAGACATGCTGCAGGGAGGCACTGCCAGGAGGAACACTCTGCCCACCCCCAGCCCACAGCAGCATGCAGCCCACAAGACTTCCAGACCCTTTTGCATTGGCAGGAGATGGCCCAGTCTGGTCTGAGGAGCAGGCAGGGGCCCAGTGGGGCTCAACCTCCAGCTCACTCCACTGGCAGCATTTGGGGACACAGGGAAACCCTGACCTCCAGTGCTGGTCCTGACAACATCCTTGCACCCATTGGATGAGCTCTAACTAGGTCAAAGCAGTGACACCACAGGGAGCTGCTGTGCTTGGTGTCCCCAGGGCATGGGCTGCTTCAGGGGGGGCTGCTGACTCCCACCCACCATCCATGCAAAGGTGCAAGCAGGCCACAGCTGCCCCAGAGCTGCCCCAGTAGAAGTGGGCACTCAGGAAGGAAAAAAATGAAGACAAGGAGGGGTGTGGCTGGGACAAGGGACAGGTCACGTCTAGCACAGACTTATCAAAAGTGGGAAAAAACGCAAAATTGTTTCATACCGTGAAGAAGCAGCTCAGACCAGAGAGAAAGAAAGAAAGAGAGACAGAGGAGCAAAAGCAAGCAACAGAGAGAAGGACAGAGGGAGAAAGAGATGGAGAGAAAGAAAGGGAAAGGCAGAAGAAGAGTGCATGAGCAAGAGGCAGAGAGGAGGGTCAAGGCAGGCTAGTAGCACGGCCCTTTATGGCAAGGACGCGTCGTGGAAGGCAAGGGGTGAGCCCAGGCACGTAACTCCATAACTTTACCCGGCAGTCACTGTGGCACAGGTGGGTGGTGGGGAGGAGGAAAGGCAGAGAGACAGAGAAAAAGGAAGGGAGAAAAAGGACATGGTCGAAAAGAGGACATCAGAGCCTTGCTGCCAAAGAGCTCCCCGAGAGCAGCAGAGGATGCCCAGCCCCGGGGAAGAGGAGTCCCTGCATGGAGGATAACCCAGGGCACCGTCAGAGCACGGGCAGGGAATAGCTCTTGGCACTGCAGTGGGAAGGCTGTGCCATGGGGCAGGCTAAGGTGGGTAAAATGAGACAGGGGAGTGGAGGGACAAGGAAGCTGCGAGACTCCCTCCTGCCTTCACTCCCTGCTCCCTGTCTGCTCAGCACAAACCCACCCAGTCCCAGGGATGAGAGTGCACGCCAGGGGTCTCCCACCTCCCGGGGGCTCTGGGGGGTGGAAAGCCTGGGGCTCACCTGGAGGCAGTGAAGATGTGCTTTGAGTTGGTGCAGATGGCATTGATGGGGCTGTCATGCCCTTTGATCTCCCCAACTGGGGTAAAGGTGTCCACATTCCAGACTTTGATCATTCCTCCTCGGCAAGCACTCAGCACCATGGGGCGGCCAGGGATGAAGGCCAGGGCACAGACCCAGTCTTTGTGGGCATTGGGGATTTGCTGTAGATGTGGGCACAGAGACACCATGACTAACCTCACCTGCAGCCTCACACAGCCAGCCTAGGATCTCAGGTTAGCCCAGGGCTGATCTAGACTGTAGGGCTAGCAGTGCTAAGTTAGGGAGCCAAGGGAATGGATTCAGAAGTCAGGGCTTGGTTTGTTCCTCGGGCAGAAGGCAACAATCCTGCCTTCAGAAACAATACCCAGCACTGCAACTGGTGCTGCAGCCTGTCTGCCAGGGAGAGCTGGCAGTCCTGAGTGCCCCACAGCACAGACTGCTGGGGGAACAGAGCCACCCATATGGTCTGCCAGATTCCTAGGAATGGGACTGCCCTCCCTGACTAGCTCAGTGCAAGGCACTGGCACCAGGTGCCACTTATGCCCCATGTTACCCTGAGGACCTGTGCTGCATGCTCCCCTCCAGACCTGGATGAGTTCCTGCTGCTCCAGATCCCACTTCTTTATGCCGTTGTCCCTGGAGCCACTGAAGAGGACGTCTCCCTGGATGGCTAGGCACTCAATGCCATCATAGTGAGGGGGCTCGAAGTTGTGAGTGGGGCCAATGTTGCCCACCATGCCCTCAGCAATCTCAAACACCTGGACGAAAAACAGGGAGTGAGAGTACAGACAGCGGTGTGAACAGGGTTGAGCCTCTCTTGGAGACATTAGCCATCACCCTGTGTTTTCTAGGCTCAGAGTGATGCTGGAAAGGGGAGTGGGCATTGGTCAGAGGAGGCTATTATAGGGCTGAGGTCTCTTCCAGAGGTCCTGCCACCATCAGGGGAGGTCTGCCATCAGAGACAGTCCCAATTATGCTGCACTGCGCTGCTTGAGCCAAGCTAAGAGCTTGCAGCTCTCAGTGGAATTCTGTCTCCCTCGTGATCTCACCATCCCTCTTCACTCCCCTGGTGCCAGCTCCAGCTCAGCCTGCTAAAAAGTGGCAAAAACCTAACAAGAGAGGGCAAGCTCCTGCTGTGCTGCAGCTGTGAATGAGCAGGCACAAAACAACTGTATCAGGGAGGAGAACTGAGCAGAGCAGGGTGAGCTGCTAACCTGGGGCAGCCGTAACATGCAGGTACCACTCACAGAGCCCAAGAGATGAGAGGATGCAAATCCAAAGGTGCATTGCCCAAGGAAAGGGCAAAACCCTCACATGCAGAGGTGAGAACAGAATCTGGGCTTAGATTTCAGAGCGAGAGAAGAGACCTTAGGAGTTTCCCACAGGTGGGTGTGCTGTGCCCATGGGGCACAGTGCTCTGCTCTGCAGGAGGAAGCATACCTTGACATAGTGATCCTTGGAGCCTGTGACCACCAGGTCGTGGCTGCTGGCCGTCTGGTTCACCGTCAGACACATCACAGGCCCAATGTGGCCACTCAGCTTCCCCACGGCCTGCAGCCTGAGTGCAATACCCTGGGTCAGCCTGCCAGCCCCTTCCCAGCTGCCAAAGCTCCTCCAAAGGGCTCTCCCAGGCCCTGGAGTCCCCTAGCAGGGCTCATTCCTTTTGGGAGATGGTGAGCCGGGCCATCCTTCGTCCTAGCAATGCCGGGGGTGGAAGGCAGCCTTGGGGCATGCCAGCATCCAGCTACAGAACTTAGGCTGCAGCAATGGTTCAGCAGCCCAGTGCCCACCTGGCAGGGAGGTGGGCAGGGGTGAAACCAGAGTACTGCTGGTCAGCCCACAGGTCTGCTCCTAAGCTCTGCCCAGCTCACAGACAAACCCCCAGCCCAAGTACCTCCACTGCCACTCATCACAACTTGGCGTCTAATAGGAAATGGTCCTGAAAGTCCTTTTTGCAGACAACTTCCCTTGCTAAAAAGGCTTTCACCTGCCCCGGGGGGGTCATTTCAGCACCCCCTGAGCAGACAGTGCTGCCCAGCCCAGCTCACCTGCTCAGCTCCCAGACGCGGACGGCGTTGCCGGTGGCAGCGTAGAGCATGGTGCCGGAGGGATTGAGAGCGATTTGGTTAATTTGGTGCTCGCCCTGCACGCTGGCCACCGAGCGGCTGCCACCCCCGGTGCACGCGTCCCCGGACATCACCTGCCCTGAAGAGCTAAGGGACAGAGAGGGGAAGGGGTCAGAGCCACCACGGCCCTGCTGAGGAACTGCGCTGCTGGCTCCAGGCTGGCACAGGAGGGTCCCACAGCAGGGAGGTGACACAATGGCAACAACACCCTAGGCCAGTGCCCTGCTTGCAGAGGGTGCTAAGGATGTTGAGAGCATGCATGGCAGGGTGTCCTGCTCTGGTTCCCATTCTAGGGCTGCTCTTCTCCCATTCCTCTTTGCTTCCTGCAGGAGGAGCAGGCTCATGCTGGCAGTCAGCACAGGGAAGCAGAGGCCTCTGCTCCACAGAAGTACCTTCAGGCAAGGTAGATGAGCTGAGGCTGGATGGAGAAGGGAGTTCTATGTTGGAACAAGCTCATCACCCTGGCCTGACATATTCTAATGTCTGAGCCCTGCTCCAGACTGGCATACCACAGCTACAGCCTGTCCCATGCTCCTCTCTTGACCTCCAACTCCTCACAAAGATCTGAGCTTGCGATTTTACTTATCCACAGTACTGTCAGGGACTGCACCTCCTGCATAGAGCTGCTGGCTCTCCTGGCCTCTTTGCACTGCAAACCTCTTCAAAGCTCTTTACCCTGAGCCTTGACTGCAGGAAGTCCCCATGAGTCCCTCACCCAAGCTCCCTTTCAGCCTCACTGTTGCCAAAGGATGCAGCATGGTAAACTGGCACTAAAGCAGCTGGTGTTTGGCTGTTTCCCCAGCCCCAGCAGGCCCTGGAGGACTGGATTCTACCAGGTCAGAGGTGCCCAGAGTGCTCAGGGTCCCCCCAGCTGCTCCTGCCTGTCACGTACGTGAGGGTGCGGACGCAGCGTGCCGAGTCGCGGATGTCCCACACCTTGATGTAGGAAGTGGAGACGGTGAACACCAGCCCCGTGTGGCTGCAGTACTTGATGGAGACTACATTGTTTGGGTGACCCTTCAGGGAAGCAATTTCTTGGCCTGTCACCAGGTTCCACATTTTGCAGCTCCGGTCTGCAGGAGGAAGAACATGCCCAGGAGTGCCAGGCTAGGGGGATGTCACCTCTAAGGGTGTGGTGGGTTGAGGGCAACACCCCTTGTGAGCATTCAGAGGATCAGAGGATGTTAGGGGTTGGAAGGGACCTCCAGAGGTCATCGAGTCCAATCCCCCCCTCCATCCACAGAGCCAGAGGAAAGCAGCCAGCCAGCTCCAGCACCCAGGCAGTGCAGGGCAAGGCTCAATGCTGAGGGCAGGAAAGAGGCCCAGGAGGAACCATCCTCATGGTGCCTGGCACTTCAGGTGCCAGCAACCCCCACGTTCTGCCTGTCCATCACACACCTTTGGAGCCGGTGAAGAGCAGCTCATCAGTGGCATCCAGACAGAGCACAGGCTTGGTGTGTCCCTCTGCCACGGAGACACACTGCAGTGGGGCCGTCCGGGCATTCTTGGTGCCACCCACAGGGTTAATGATGCCCCTTGTGTGGGAGAGAAAGAACAGCCATGGTGGAGTGTGCATGGAAAGGCACAGCCCCGGGGGCAGGGCAGAGCAAGAGCTGCCTCACCCCCAATATCTTCCACCAACTGGCAGTGCAATGAGACCCTCCATCTGCACTTGGCATGTCCGTGGGTCTCACTGGAAACCCTGAGCAGCCCCCCAGGAGCATCCGTTGCACAGTGCCTCTGCCCCAGCAAGACTGAGAAAGGGAGGGCTGCCCAGGGACCTCTGCTGTCCTGCTGAACCTCTCATGCCTGGCCAGCACAGACCCAAGAAGCCAGCAGCCACAGCTTTTTGGTCCTCAGCTCAGTTGGGGACAAACTGCACATCCTCCATCCTGAAGCTCTGCTGGGATAAATGCTTCAGGGTACAAATATCCAGTACCCCAACTCCTTGGAGGCTGCGGGCCTGTGGCTGGTGACATTTGGAGACAGGGTCTCACTCCTCTACTTAAGGCCCCCACAAGAGACAGAAGCAGTGTTGGCACCCAGCACCCCTGGCTCTGGAAGCCCTGCACCAACTGCTGCCTCTGTGCAGGGGAAGCCACGTCCCTGCCAAACCTTCCTCCAAGGACATCTGCTCCTGTCCCTCTGCACACAGCATCCTGTCCCCTCTAACAGTGCTCAGGGTGCAGAGGACCAGCAGCCCTATCCTTCCTGATCCCAGTGTGCATGGCCAGCAACAGCTCTGCCAGCTGGCACCCCCAAAGCAGAGGCTCCCTGAGGCCACAGGGCCCTGGGCTGTGCCTCTTCTGTGTTCTCTTCTTGCAAGCAGTGCAACTGCAGCACAGGGCTGGAGAAGGGCAGGCCAGGAGCCAGTTAAGATCAGCATCAGTCATGAGGGCAAACACGTTAATTTGGGGTTGGGAATCACATGCATGTGATCTTTCTCTCTCAGTTGGCACCTGCACTTACAAACTCCAACTGCCCCAGCCTTTGTACCAGTCTCAGGTGACACTGAATCAGTCCCAGGTGACACTGAAGCTAAGTGGCAATCCTGGCTGCCCAGGGCCAGGTGTTGTTAATGGACTTTGCTTTGCTGTCTGACTGCAAACGGGCCAAGGTGACACAGCAGACTCCTCTGGTGCTATCTCCCAAGTTGCCTGGGCACCTGTGGCAGTTCAAGGTGTGGGCAACATGCGAGGACAGGCTGATGTTCCTAAAGGATGGAGGAAAGGTGGCCTTCATGCTGGGAAACTTACACAGGCTGGAGGTGCAGTAGGACAAGCCCCAGGTTAAGCTTTGCACCACCATCTGACTTGGTTTCTTTGGCAGAGATCGACCTTCCCACAGCCAGGCACTAGGGCAGCACAGACAGGTGTGGGGAGCACCTGGAGGCAGATACTGCCTGGAAGATGCTTGCAAGGAAGCCATGCTGGGAGTGCCCAGGGCTTCACCAACATCACACTGGCCTGCTGGAGAGCTGGGGAATGGGATGGGGCAGGGTAGTGTCATGCTAGCAAGAACCCACCAGAGATGAGGGGAACATGCTGCCACCTCAAACCAGCCAGAGCCTAGAGGTGAGCCCAGGGCCATGTTTCCAGGGGCCAGGCAGAGCAGGAAGGGTTTGAACTCACGCCCGAGGGGACAGCGTCAGACACTGGAGGGGGCATGCAAGAGGGGACAGCACACACAAGCTGGGAGAGCAGCAAGGTGCAGGTGGAGCATGCAGGGGCTATGGACAGCAGGCTTGTGAGACAGAGAGAAGGAGGAGGAGAGGAGGAAGGAATAATAAATAGAAAGTTGTCTATACCTCAGCACCTCCGAGACAGAGGAATCGCTGTCATCAGACCTAGGGGCAGAAAATTAGGATTATGGGAGAGAAAACCCAGACTAGAAGAGGCAGCAAAGGAGTCAGAGGTGGAGGACTGTTATTGCATCCAAGCCAGTGTAGGACAGAGAGAAGGAGGAGAGAAGGAGAAAGAGAAGCACATGTGGAGAACCAGAGGAGAGAGCAGAGGAGCAGGAGCAGAAGTGAGGAACAGGAGCAGGTCTCCATGAGGGAACGTCAGCACTGCCAGCAATGCTCTGACCTACCCAGCCTGCTGCAGGGGGAGGCTGCAGCAGCATCTGTGGGTTGGTGCCAGTCTGCCAGCTTCCTGCCAGCCCACATCCCACCTCACCCCATCCTGCTCCACAGACCTTTCCAGTGCTCCAAGTCTGCCACCACCCTGTTTCCAAGCAGGACTCATCCAGAGGCCAGGATTGTGAGCTCCTGCTAGAAGCCAGTTCAGAGGGGTGCACACAGCAGGACAGGCCAAGGGTGCAGCATGACCCTTGCATAGCTCCCTCACGGAGAGCAGCAGAGGGTGAAAATGGTGGCAGGAGGCTGTCTGGAACTGCCCTGGGTCCTGTGCTCCTACACCTCATCACAGGTCCTGCTATGTGCCGTTTGCCCCTCCCCCAGCCTCCTTCCCCCCAGGACTTACTTGTCCAAGGCAGAGCCCTGGCTCTGGTTGCTGGTGAGCCGAGAGAAGACATTGCGGTCGTTGCGGGGCCGGGTGGGTGGGGAGGAGGGAGGTGTGAACCCAACGTCTGGAGGCCTGAGCCAAGGAGAATGAGAGGGACACATGATCTAGGAACTGTTCACCTGGCAGCAGCCTGGCACACCCAGGCCCAGCCAAAGCTGCTCCAGCCAGCATCTCTCCCCACTTGTCTGGGCCACCCAGCCTCTCCCTGCCCAGGCTTACCTGGGAGGCTGCCCACGGTCGTAGGATTTCCTCCTGGTCAGAGGAGAAGTGTCCGAGCCACGAGACTGCCTGGGGCTGAGGCAAGGGGAACAGAGCAGTGAGCACCTGGCCCCACCACCCTGCTGAACAGCTCTGTCCTTCTCCAGCAGAGCAAATGGAGCTGCCCTGAGGCATACTCCTGAGATGAGAGTATGCCTCAAGTCACCTCATGAGTGCAAAGCCCTTGGCAACCCAAGAAGCCTTCAAGAAGGCTGTAAACCCCCAGCAGGGGGTTGGAGACCCTCACATGTCCCTTTATTTTCCCTCCTCCTGGAGTACCCTTCTTTATCTGCAGAGGACATCAACGTACTCCCAGATACTCTCCAAGTCCCTCTGGAGAAATCTACCACTGTTTGCTGTCGACAAGCCTGGACAGAAGCAGGAAGGGGCTCACCCTCATTGCTCTCCAACTCCAGGGCAAAGTTTTGCACTCATTGGCCCATGCCTCCATGAACCTCCCTGTGCCCAGGGCCCCATCACCCTGAACCTCCCAATGCCCAGAGCCCCATGTCCCCAAAGCTCCCAGAGCCCCACCCCCCATGCTCACAAGGTGCTCCCCCGCGTGGGCAGGCTGATGGTCCGTGACACCTTCTCCTTGTAATAGGGATCTCGGATGGAGAAGCTGATCCCATCCTCTTTGATCTCCATGAGGGATGCCAAGGACTTGGTGATGTTCTTGGTGGAGACGTCCAGTGTGGGTCCTAGACACTCAGCTGACACTGCCTTCATCTGCCCTGAGAGCTTGGGCTCTCCCTAGAGCAAGGCAAAGGGCTCAGGCACAGGCAGCACAGGGGCAGGACAGTGGCAGCAGCCAGAGAGCTGTGGGGTGGAAGAGTTCATGGCCTCTGACCACAGGAGGTTGAGTTCTCCTGCATCATGCTTGCATGGCCACCACACTGCTGGCTCTCCATACTCAAGGCAAAGGTGACAGCCTGTACAGAACAGCAGCTGCTTTCCTCCAGCTTTGCCCACAATGGATGCAGCCCTGCACAAGGGACCTCCTTGGTGTCTACCGGAAGCTGGAGGGTGTTGGCTGCTGTCGTGGATGCTTCCCAAGCCTCTGCTGCTTCAGAGGAACATAGCAGGTGGCCTTGGTTCCCCTCTGCCTAGAGCTGACCCCACCCAGAGAGCAGCCACACTTCCTTAGACCAAGGCTGGCTCTCCAAGGGTCAGAGTAGACAGCAGAGGCCTAGTGCATTGCACAGCAACACCTCCCTGCATCCCCCCTCCCCTCCCTGTGAAGGACGAACTAACCTTGAACTTGAAGTCATCCTGGCTGGCTGAGCCCTTCATGGTGAAAGACTGGGAGATGCTGCAAGGAGAAGGGAGCAAAGATGGATCTTCAGTGCCAGACTCCTTTCAGAGAGCCAATTGTCACCAGCCCACCAGACACCCTTGCTCCCCAGCACTCTTTCTGCAAGTGATGACAGAGTCTTCACTCCCTGCTGCTGTCTAAGAGACATCTCTGCTGCCCTCCCCAAGGGTTGGGAACCACAGGAAACCTGAGGTGCAGCTTTCTTCATCCACATCCACCTGCAAGATCCCACGGGTGGCACCAGACATTCTGTACTGCTCATGGCTTCCCCTGCCACCACGAGGTCAGGCAGAGCCAGGCTGGGTGCTCACCTCCCATCTGAAGCCAGGCTGAACTCTGAGACCTCCTCATCTGTGCTGGTGTAGCCATTCTCTGCAGGAGGGAGACAGCACATCAGCAGTGCAAAGGGGACCCCATTGTGACAGGCCCCATTTGTACTGCACAGGGGCAAGTCCAGGCAGCTGGCAGGGGGTACCTGCTCCTCATCCCCATTGTGTGGTGGAGAGAGCACACAGACCCTTCCCACCACCCTCAGGGCAGCTCTGGACGCCCTAGTCCAAACCATGGCACCTCCAGGTTTTTCAGAAGGGGGGAGCATCAGTGGGCAACTCTCCTGGGTCCCACCTTGCTGGACGTTGTGGATCAGGGCCTGCAGCTCAGGGTGGGACTCAGCCTTCTCACGCAGGGCATCCAGCAGGGCATGGTTCTGTGAGGAGCTGCTGGCATCTGTCTGCCGCAGCCGCCCCTCCAGCAGGCGGATCTGGGCCTCCTTCTGTGCCACCTGCAGCCCCTGCAGAGGTGTTAGAGATTTAGGACTATGGTGTCCTGTCATAAGTAAAAGTTTTCCAGAGTATTCCAAGAGTACCAGGGGAACTGGATGGTCCCCAGGAGGGTTGGACGTAAGAGGATGGAGCCAGGCTCTGCTCGGTGATGCCCAATGCCAGTGCATCACAAGGGGCAATGGTGGAAGCTGAGGCATAGGAAGTTCCATGGAAACAGGAGGGAAAATATTTTCACTGTGAGGGTGACAGAACACTGGAACAGGCTGACCAGAGGGGTTGTGGATTCTCCTTTTCTGGAGATATTCAAGACCTGCTTAGATGTGTTCCTGTGTGATCTGCTCTATGTGATCCTGCTCTGGCAGGGGGCTTGGACTGGATGAACTTTGGAGGTCCCTTCCAGCCCCTGGCATGCTGTGATTCTGGGATTTTTGGCATATTTTTATCCCATCCCATCCTCCTGCAGATCTCTATATAATAATCAGCACATCAGCTTGTTCTCTCTCTTTGCTCTTTACTCTCCTGTGTTTTCCTCTTGCTTGCTCACACCTTCCCCTCTCCCACTTAACTTTCTTTGGGTTTGCTGTGTGGGAGGTAAGGCCTAGAGTGGCAGGGACAGAGAGAGAGAGAGATCTTAGCTGCAGCGATGCAGCCTTCAGACTTGGTCCAGGGGCGGGAATTGGGCTACCGTCAGGTTATATCTCTATCTCTGTCTCTATCTCTATCTCTGTCTCTGTCTCTGTCTCTGTCTCTGTCTCTGTCTCTGTCTCTACCTCTACCTCTGTCTCTGTCTCTGTCTCTGTCTCTGTCTGTCTCTGTCTCTGTCTCTGTCTCTATCTCTATCTCTATCTCTACCTCTACCTCTATCTCTATCTCTATCTCTGTATCATCTATATCATCTATATCTGTACCTATATCTATATCTGTATCTGTCTATATATCTGTATCATCTATATAATTTATATTTACATCTATTACCTTTTGTATTTAGTCTACGTTTGTAAATATTATTTTCATTTAACTTCCAACTTCTGTTTCAGTGTTGTTATTTATTCCTTTGGGGTAAATCCCAAATTCTGTCTGGTGCAATACCAGTACAGGAGGAATGGCCACATTCGGCCTCAGGTGGGATCCTTGGGTCCCCACAACAGTTCCCCACTCTGGCACCATGCTCCTCTCCCCAGCTGTGAAAAACCCTCTCATGCATCTGCATCTTGATGTGGCACCTTGTCGATGGAGGCCTTCAGGAAGTTGTCCAGCAGGAGACGGGCTTCAGCCAAGGAGCAGGAGCTGATCACCACCGAGGTGTCCGTGGAGTCCAGCTCCTCCTGAAACACGGAGGGATGGGTGTTGGATGCATCAGGGGATGCAGCTGTTGGAAGTGGGGTGGGCAAAACAGTACTTCCACCACCCTGCCAGCACTGTCCAGTCCCAGGCTGGGTCTCCTCAGCCTGCCCAAGTGGCTGCTGGGGAGATCTGGCCATGGAGGCAGCCAACACAACTTGAGGGGCTTCTGTGTTGCTACAAAAGTCCTAATGCTAACACTTAAGCAGAGACTAACCTGCAGACACCAGCCTCACCCTCACAGCACACCTTAACAAACAGTTCTCTTGTGCCCCACCAAGCTAGGTGACAGCTGGTGACCAGCAGGGACAGCACACAGCCTCTGGCCACCAGAGGGGAGCTGGAACTGCACAGCATCTCTGTGCGTGCCCAGCACCAAAACTGGACACAAAGCTTCCCAAGTTTCCACTGGACAAAACCCAGTCCCCAGCACATGAAACTCTCATGGGGACCACTAGGCCCAGAGGATGGGGGCTCTGCAGCTCCTCTATAATCCCAGAGTGATGGGGCACAGGGCACCAGCAGCCTGTCTACGGGCTTGCAAGGACCTCGCTGCACTCCACAAGTAACCCCTAATGAGCAGTGACTGTGTGGGTGCAGCCCCATCAAGCCTGTGACATGGCTCAGAGGATGCCTAGCCTGGCTATGCCCAGGGATGCCCTTGCCTCCCAGGGATGCTGGGACCAGCCCATCCACTCACCTTGGTCTCCTCAATCTGCATGATGGTGGCCTGGCAGTCAGAAATGCTGTCATTGATGTAGTCGATGTTGGCCCCCAGCACCTCGATCTCCTCGTTCAACTCCTGCATCCCCTTCTGCTCCATGGGGCTCTCTGCCTGCAGTTTCGCCCTCTTGTCCAGCAGCGCTTCCTGCAGCAGTGCCAGCTCCTCGCGTTTCTGGGGGGAAAGGGAAGGGACATTAGCACTGTCAGCACAGCTGCCCCTGCCCTGCACACCGCACCTGGCCCTCGGCCCCCATGGGCACCTTGATGAGTCGCTCCATGTCAGCCTCCAGGTTGACAATGGTCATCCTCTGCATGACGATGTCGAAGATGCGTCGCTCCAGTGACTGCCACTTCAGCCTGGCAGCTTTGTTGAAAGTCTGGCTTGTCCCCTTCTTGGGGAACTTCTTCCTACAGCCAGAGGGGAGAAGAGGCACCTGGGTGACTAGCCACACCAGGATTCCTGGATTCTGGCAGATCAGGAAAAGAAGCATCTGCATCCTTTATTCATTGCCCAACTTTTCTGTCACCCCCTAGCACAGACAGGGACAGCAGATGGGCCCAGCAGGGTTTGTGCCATGGCACTTCGTGTTCATGGAAGACCAACACTGGGCTTAAGTGACAGTCACTCGCTGCCAGCACAACTTGTCTCTGGGCAGCGGTGTAACATGGGCCACACATATCAGCAGAAGCTGCCCTTCAATTGCTGCCACAAAGCCCAGGGCTCAGCATGGCAGCCCTGGGATGTGTCACACCCGCACCTGGTGGGTCGAGCTCCATTGGCAGAGGGTGAAGGCTCTCCCAGGAAGTTGTTGATCTTCCTGTTCCACTGGCGCACGATGCTGGACACAGAGCGAGTGCCGGACTCGGGCTCGGAGGAGGTGGTGCTGGCAGAGACCTCAGCACCCGAGTCCAGCATGGCTGCCTTCTGGCTGCTCCTGCCCACGGCCCGCTCTGACATGGGCTTGGCCAGGCGGCGCAGCGCTGACACCTGCCCGGAGCAGGGGGGAAGAGGGGTCAAACAGGTGTCCCCAGATGTCACCTTCACCCTCAGGGCCCCACAGGACCAAGAGCAGCAGGTCTGGGGACCCAGAGTCCCAGGAGGCTGTTTGTGGGTTTCCCTTCTCCCTTGTAGCACTTCCCCTGGGGCTGGGTTCAGCTGCCCTGGGAGATGGCAATGCCTCTGTTCTCTGCAGCCATCTCCTGCCTGCTTACTGAGCCACACAAATCCTCCCACCCTGGTACAAGACCTGACACTGTCTGGAGGATGGGGGGGGTGTCTCAGATTCAAGCACTGGGGCCAGGACCCCCATGGGCGCTGGGGCCATTGTGGAGGCAAACCCCCTCCTCACCTCTTGGGTTTTCCTCCGCAGCACTATTTCCTGCTGTCGCTTCTGAGACTCCAGAGCCCGGATCTGAAACTGCAGGAGAGCAACTGACCTTCGAGGGGCTGCCCAGGCACCCCAGCCTGCCACCACCAAAGCCTGGGGCATTTACTGTGGCATAAACAGTCTCACTTCTGATTTTAACAGCAATCAGGTTTCCAACTCCTAATGGCACATTGCCCCTGAGCATGGCAGGGAGCTCACGGCATCTGCCCCAACCACAGCAGGAGCTGTGGGAAGCCCTTGGGAACCCTTCAGCCCTGCTCTGCCTGGGCTGTGTGGCCCCTGGTGAGGCCATGGGTGCAGCAGGGCCGCAGGCATCACTGACTGAGCTCCATGGAGTGCCAGAGCAGGACAGATGTCTGCTCCCAGTTCCCTGCTGCACAGAGATGCCCAGGTCCTGCTGCTCTCACCTCCTGCCTCCGCTGCTCCTTCCTGAGCTGGGCGATCTCCCGGTTCCGCTTGGTCTCTGCTAGCCGCCTGCGCTGCTGCTCCTCCCGCATCTGCTTCATCAGTGCCACCTGGCATGGAATGGTGCCAGCTGTCAGTGCAGGCACCGGTCCGTCCCAGGGCACCCACCCACGAGGCAGGCAGAGGTCCTGCCCTTGGCACGGGGCGTGGAAAACGTCAGTTCTGAGCAGGGAAGCAGAGCTGGGATGGGAATGCCTCCCACCCTGGCCTATCCTGTACCTTGGCCTTCTTCATCTCGGCCACCTCCGCCTGCAGCTTCCTCAGCTCTCGCTCGTAGCGAGACTGGTTCTTGAGCAGCCGGGCATGTTCCTTCTGGGCTGCCTGCAGCTTCTGCAGGTCCCTGTTCATCTCCTTCAGCCGCTTCTCGTAGTCCGCTTTGATCTTGTTGGCTTTCTCCTCCGTGTAGCACTCCATGGTGCCTGAGGGAGCAAAGAGAGGGCTTGCAGTGGCCACACACTGGGCTCCTTCTGCTCCTACACATCCTGCCTAGAGGCACCAGGCACTGCCCAATCCCCACCTCACTGGACTCTTCCCTCACCCCTCTGTTCTGGGTGAGGTCTGTCTGTGGGCACCCACTGGAAGCGATGGGTTAAA
The DNA here is from genome assembly GCF_027791375.1 of Indicator indicator. Classification (NCBI taxonomy): domain Eukaryota; kingdom Metazoa; phylum Chordata; class Aves; order Piciformes; family Indicatoridae; genus Indicator; species Indicator indicator. The sequence goes on along the minus strand of NC_072044.1, from coordinate 4,318,615 downwards.
GCTCAGTGTAGGATGGGGACAGTGGGTGACAGTGCAGTCACTGGGCTGAGAGGAGCTACAGAGCTAGGCTGATCCTGCTCTGCTGAGCCTATAGATCAGCTACACCACGAGGTCTTTGGGGTCTTCATGTGCCCCTCAGCTCCCATTTGCCCAAGTGGTTCCCCATCTCATGTGGTGCTCAAGGACAGAAGAGGCTTTGCCTTGCCAACCTTTCCAGCTGACTAATCCTGCTCCCACAGCAAGACAAGCAAGGTCCTGGGATCCCAGGGACTCAACCAAGGCAGAAGGATGGCAAAGCTCTACCAGGGCCAGCACTGCATGCAGGGGCTCAGAGTCAGCTGGGCAGGAGCAAGGGCTGGGGCCTGACACTGCAGGGATGGGACCCCACAGGCAAGGCTGTTCTCACTGAGGTTCTGTAGGACACGGTCCCGCTCCAGCTGTGTGTCCCGAATCTTGTTCTGCAGCAGGATCAGCTTCTCCTCATACTGATGTTTGAGGGTCTGCAGGCGCCGCTGGCTGTTCTCCAGCTCATCAATCAGCTTCTGCTTGATCTCGATCTCGCAAGTCAGATCCGCCAGGTCCACCTGGAAATTGACAGCTGGGGGCCAATGGAGGACAGTCAGGCTGGGGAGGGATGGGAGAAGCACAGCTCCCATGGCCCCACTGAGCCACAGCACAAAGAGAGGGCAACAGGAACTGATGGGAGCCCACACAGCTGGGGAGCAGCTGCATCCCAGAGAGCACTGCAGACTCTCTGCAGCAAGCCTGGTGCTTTGACAAGCCCCCAGAGGAGATGTGGCCAAAGTGTCCCAGCAGGCTGCCCCCTTCCCAGGACCAGAGCTCAGTGTCATGAGATGCCAGAAAATGCACACCCATAACCTGGGCTCCATGCATGGCTCCACACTTTACCTTTCTCCTCTGCATCTGAGTCTGAGTCCACCAGGCTCTCTTCACTGCCTGAGTCCTCATCTTCATCATCATGCCCATCCTCTTCCTCACAGCCACTCTCATCCTGTTCCTCATCCTCCTCCTAAGACAAGAATCCCTAACTTCAACCTGCAGTGCAGCCTTCTCTCTGCAGCTTTTCCTTCTTCCAAGCCTGAGCTCAACCCGCAGCAATGGGCTGCAGCCTCCCACACAGGATAGCCAGGGGCTGCAGCACCATTTCTGGGCCTCTGGTGTACACTGCTGAGAGGAGCAGGTCTGTGCCCCATCCATCCTTGCATCCATCCCCTTCAAGATAACTAACACTGCATCACACAACCCTCCTTCACCTTTGCTTATTGAAACCAAGCCAAAAAAATGTGAGCTCCTTGCTCCACAGCAGGGTTGGCTGGGGAGCATCCAGCTCCCCCCTGCTCCAGCATAGAGTCCTCAGGTCCACGACCCTTCTGGCCTGCTTGCAGGGCCAGGCTGGGCTTGGTCCCTCTCCCACGTGAGGCAATGGCAGTGCTCTCCACACCCAAACACCTGTGTGAGTCTGAAGCCTGCTCACCTCCTCTGCCTCGTTCTCATCAGTCTCCTCCTCATTGTCCTGCTGCAGTTTCTGTCGTTTCTTAAACGCTTCTTTCTCAGGGCTGGGGGAGAGCAGAGGGGTGCTGATGAGTCCCAGCATGAAGGAGCCTGAGGATGGGACATGCTCCCCCTGTCTCCTGCTTTTCGACCTTCAGGGAAAAGTCTCTGGGATCACAGAGACCAAGTGCAGGGCAGCACCAGGAGGAAAATGCAGGTCCTGGGCTCTGTCTCAGTGCCCAGGCTATAGCAAGACACCTGACCCCACACAGACAGACAGACAGGGACAGACCTCCAGCCTCCTCTTTCCCACCCCCGCACAGCATCTGCCTTCACCTTTTCCTCTGCTGCCTTCTCTCCTTCTTTTTCAGGCGCTCCAGGTCCTGCTTGGCACGCCGGAGGACGTCGGAGGCCTCGGTGTCCAGTGCTGCAGGGCTGCACAGGCCAGGCAGGGCTGGTGCCGGGGACAGTCCCAGGGGGTAGGGCGGCCGGGCAGAGACCCGCGAGAGGCTGCGGCGCAGGGACTCGTTCATGGACTCGCTCTCCAGGAGCTTGGTTCTAGGGAGTGGGGACAGGATGTGGTCAGAGGGGACACCGCTGCCCTGAGAGGAGGGGATCCTGCCTGGTTTTGAGACAGTATGAGCCAGGGAGAGAGTCACCACAAAGCCATCCCCGTTTGTGGTCCAAAGAGCAGGATGCTGCAAGGCAGGGTCCCAGGACTACACAAGATACTGGGATGGACCCAGCTTTAGGTGTCCAGTCCTTTAGAGACACCAGGCACTCCCACCAGGGTTTCCCCCTCCTTCAGTGGCCCCACAAGGGATAACAATGGCCAAAGTACTGCCTGGCACCAAAGCTGGGACCCCTACAGCCCCAGCGTAGGCAGCTGTTGCTCCACCAAGGCTTAGGACTCCCCCAGTGATGCTGGAGGCACAGAGATATAAGCCACACCTGGGAACCCACTGGCTTGGGGTCCCAGGTGACTCCCTAGCCCCCATGCCTAGCTCACCTCAGCTCCTCAATCTCCCGGATATAGTTCTGGATGAGGGTGCCAATGGCCTCATTGCCATCACCTGGTGGAGCAGAGGCAGAGACAGATCAAAGTGAGCCATGGGCTGTGCCACAGCGCCTGCCCCAGCTACCCTGGCTGGGCTGACCCCCGTGCCATGCGCTGCCCAGCCTCACCTGCCTTGGCCAGCATCAAGTTGGCCTCCTGGCTCATGAGTTGTGTGACCCTGCTGTTGATGGCATCGATGGCCTCCTGCATGGCCTTGAGGCGCATGCGCAGGGCACTGTTCTCCTTCTGCAGCAGAGCATTCTCACGGAACAGGTCACTGTACCCCTCTGAGCCGTCCTCCGCTATCACCCGCTTGCCCTGAAGGCACAGAAGGACAGCTGGCATGCCTGAGGACAGATCTAGCCACAGGCCTGGCAGAGGCAAATCTAAGGACCAGGAGGGCCTCAGCGCAACAGGCAGAGGGTGAGAGATGCTTCAAGGCTTCTATCTGCCTTAGCACCCACAAGAGACTTGCCCAGGTGCTGTCTGGGGCAGGGCAGGACCTGACCTTTATCTCTTAAGCCTTCTGACCTCTGCTAGCAACAGAGGCAGAGGATGGTAGGCAGGAGGGCCCTGCTCTGCTAAACCTGTCCCACTTCAAACACGAGCAGGGAGGCTCTCTGCTACCTCCAGCCCACCTCTGAAGGCTGCTTGGGCACTCACCGCCTTGTACTCCATCAGCTCCATCTGCAGCCGAGCAATCTCTGCCCGCAGGGCACTGATCTGCTGGCTTGTCTTGTCCTGGTTCACCACCACCTTGTTCTTGATGTTCCTTGCCCGGTTGGCATACTTGAGTGTGTTCAGGGTCTCCATGAAGTCACGGTCCGACGGGCTCACACAGGCAATCATGATGGTTTGGCTGGGGGAGGTGAAGGTCACAGTGAAAAGACAGCTTCCCCCACCCTGCACCAGCTTGGCACCTGGGACCCAGCACAGGCCACCTGCCACACATCCTAGGCCCTTCTGCATTTTATAAGCAAGGCACAGATTTGGGTCAGTCCCTCCCGGAGCAAGAGCACCTGCAAGTCCCCACAAATACCACCTCACAGCACTGAGCAGAGTCAACCTCCACCAACCAGCCCACACCTGCCAGCATGGCTGGGCTAGAATGGACTCTTCAGAGAGTATTCCTTGAGCAGGCAGGGACTTAATCCTGTGCCAGGCAGCACTACCTGCCAAGTCCCAGGTCTGCAAGGATTCCAGAGTGCTTGGCATCAGCTGATTGCACCAAACCTGGCTAATTGCTGCTGGGACTTAGGAGGAGCCAAGGTCTTTACATCTGCAAAGTCATGCACTGACTGCCAGCACGCATTTGAGCCCTGGAATAGCTTCTACATGGCTCCATAGAGCCTTGGCCATATTTGCAGGGGGACAGTCCCTACAGTCCTTTCCCAGGTCCTGGCCCCAGCCTGGGACCCCCTTACCTGTTGCCCCCAAGGGAATCCTGCAGCAGGCGAGTGAGCTTGGAGTCACGGTAGGGCACATGGACAACTTTCTTGCTCTGGTCTCCAAGGGCACTGATGACATTCCCCAGGGCCAGCTACCAACACAAAAGAAAGCACCCCCCAAAATCCAGCCCCTGCTGAGAATTCAGCTGTCACACAGCCAGCATGAGGGGTCTGGGACTTTAGGGTGCTGTGGCACATGTCTGAGGTGTAAGAAAGAGGTGGCACGGGGCTTCCCTTGCCAGTCTCAGCCTTCACCCTCCCTCTCTGGTCTGTGCCTCTCTTCCACATGCACTGAGGAGCATCATTGAGCCTTGGTGTTTCTTTTAGCAAACCTCAACCTCTTGGGGACTTGTGCCCTGTGCCCAGCTGAACCCCATAGTCCTGCCTTCAGCAGCAAAGCTGTGCTCTCACTACTCGTATTTTGGATTGTTCATATTTCTGCCTACCGTGCCAGGTAGCACAGACTCCAGCAGAGACAGCAGCAACCCAATAGCCCAGAGAAACTTCAAGCAGAACCCAAAGGTGCTGCAAGCTCCCCCCCAGGCAGGCCCTGCCTCCACCCTCCCATTGCACAGCAGTGTTACCAAGGTCATACCAGCCCACAGTTGATGGAGATGCCCTCCTTGGCTCTCTCGCCGGTGGCACCTGTTCGCTTCAGCCTCTCTGAGCCAGCCAGGTCTACAAAGTGAAACTTGGCTGTGAGGGTCTCATACTCCGTGGTGGTCTGGGCTCCATCCAGGGGGCCGGGCACCTCCTCGTTCACCTGCAGCCAGGCACAGAAGGAGACAGTCAGCACCAGGGACCCAGAGTGGGCAGGAGCTCCCTTGGCTGCATCCAAGCATTCACTCTCTGCATCCCTCAAGGATGGGGGAGAGGATCCCAACAACAGCTTGTTCTTGGCCATCCCTTGGGCCAGACAATCCCTGCCTTGGCTGGGGCTGCTCCAGGGCAGAGCTCAGCTCCCAGTGAATGCTACCAGTGGCTATGACTGGAAAGAAGACAGACAAAACCCTGCCTCTCTTTGCAAGACTTCAGCTGCTCTCCCCTTCCCAAGAGCTCCCAGCACACTGCCTGGGTATCAGAGGCAGGTACAGCAGAGCCAGGAGGCAGGAGCTCATCTCACCAGCTCTGGGCGGGGGCACACTCTCATCTGGCACAGGTGAATGGTGAAAATGGCATGGGACCGGGAGCTCTGCACGTTCATCTGGGTGCTGGCGGTGGTGCGGGAAAGAGCTCCCTGCTTCAGGCACTGGATCAGCTGCAGGCACACAGGGCAGGGAAGAGTGAAACTGTCAGCATCCTTCTGGGGAGCCAGGGCAGCATCCTGCTGCAGCCTGGCATGCACACCAACCTGTCCTTGCTCTTCCCATCCCCAGGGACATCTCCCCCTCGCCTAGCATACAGCTGGTTTGGCAGGCACCCAGCTGCCATCCCTGCTCCACTTCTGCTCCATGCCTTACCCACCTCATCCTGCGAGCTGATGAGGCGGGAGGTGACCCCTGTGGTGTAGATGCTCCCACTGGCATCCTCATGGATTTTGATGTTGGATTTGCGGTGGCGCGCGTCAGGGTCGCGGGCGCTGTCAAACAGGTCCAGGATCTCCTCGTTGTAGAGCTGAGGAGGGCAAAAGCAGCTGCAGGGTCAGTAGCAGTAAGCAGGAGGCTGCTAGAGCCCAGCAGCATGGGACTGACTGGAGCTGTCCCCTGCCATGCTGCAGGCCAGGAGGCCAGGGCCACGTGTGTGTTCCAGCAAGGCCCCCAGGAGGGCTGCTGTGCAGGCAAGGGCAGGAGAGGATGCTCAGGAGCATGCCTGCAGGCAGCAGATGAGGCAGAGGCAAGCCCTGCCCTGCCCTGCATTCACAGGGACCCAGCCAGGCCAGGACATCCGGAAGGGATGAGGTCTGGGCACACATGTGCCTAGCTGTCCTGTGAAGAGCTGAGCTGCAGTCTGGGTTCGTTCCAGCTGCCCAGCCCTGTCCTGTCCGTAGTCCACACAGGCAGATGTGCAGGAACTAGGGACTTTCAGAGTCCTGTCCCTAGAGCCTGAGCAGACACCTGGGAGCTATGCATCATTTTGGTCTTCCCTGCTTACTCCCAGTCTCTCCTATCACAGCTCCCTGAGCTCACGTCTGTTGGGTGGAAAAGGAACAAGGGGGAGCCAGGGAGTGATGGACAAGCGGGGAAGACCCTGAGGTCTCAGAGCTGACAGAGGATGCCCCCATCCATATCTTGACCTTCTGTCACCCTGGGCCAGAGGGACACCCTTGTCTGCTTGCCCTCCTGTCCACCACTCAAGCGTCCTATCTCCCCGTCCTACCCCTATGCCCCAGTGCAGGGAACAGGGTCACCTGAAGACAACAGGCTGCAGGCCAGCAGAGGGGCTGAGGCTAAGCCAGCCCTTGCCACCCGAGGTGTAAGCAGGATCCCCAAGGCTTTAAAACCCACTGCCAGCTCCAGCAGTCACAGGACAGGGATCAGGAGGGTCACACACCCTGTATTAGTGCCTGGATAGGGAGCTAGTACCCAGGATAGGGAGCTGGTACCCAGGGTCTGATGCAGCCACGTGCTCACACTGGCACAGGAGAGCCATTGTTGCCACAAACCCTCCCTGAGCTGGTTGGACAGGGGTGGCTCTTGGTGCAGTGGCACAAGAGTTCCTAGTCTGAAGTTTTCAGTGCAAGGGCAGCCGCGGGAAAGCCTTGGTAACCGCCAGCTGAGCTTGCTTTAACTCGAATTGCTTTAGGGGTTTCCTGGGTTTGCTTTGGACTTTCTGAGGGTGGAAGGACCCCAAAGGGACAAGCAGGACCGGTGGGGGCTGTCCTCCAGTGCGCCTGCTCGGGAAGTGACGTCGCTGGGTGGGTGTTGCCCGGGAACCGCGCGGAATTTAAGCACCAATTAGCGCGAGACCACCATGTCAGCGCGAGGGCAGCCGCGGGAACGCTCATGTGCTCCAGGGAACACTCGTGTGCTCCCGGGAATGCGGTGAGTAGCGCCTGAGGGATAAAAAAAAAAAAAAAAAAAAAAAGGCCCAGTTCCTCGGAGGAAGTGAGCCATGGTTATGACTCGGTCTCAGGCTGTAAAACTGTGGGTATCCAAACAGAGCCCACACACAAGCATGCAAGCGTTCAGGCAACCAACTGCAATGAGTGTTGGAGCCTGGCACGAGAGGTCGAGGGTGGCAGAGCCAATGCCTCCATTAGGTGTGAGCAGATCAATGATCTGCTTAACCTAGTGGCTGAGCTGAAGGGACTAAGGACCATAAGGGAATGAGAAAGGGAGTTAGATGTGTGGTACTGCAGACCCCATTAGCAGAGGGAAGTGACACAAGAAGCAGCAGGGAATGGATACAGGTGCCTGTCAGAAGGGGTGAGGTAAACCCCTTCCAGCCCCCCTCACCTCCTCAGTTGCCCTTGCACAACAGATATGGGGCACTAGAGGTTGAGGGTGAGGTGATCCTGGAAACAAAAGCAACACCATCTGGGGGGTCGACTAAAGCAAATCAGTCCTCCCTTGCATCAGAGCTTGTACACAAAAGAAAAAGAGGAGGGTAATTGTGATTGGTGATTCCCTTCTGAAAGGAACAGAGGGCCCCAGATGTCGGCCGGACCCTTTCCACAGGGGAGTCTGCTGCCTCCCTGGAGCCCGGGTCAGGGATGTTACCAGAAGGCTGCCCAACGTAGTACAGACCTCTGATTACTATCCCTTGCTAGTTATGCAGGTGGGAAGTGATGAGGTCAATACCAGAAGTCTTAAATCAATAAAAAGGGACTTCAAGGCACTGGAAAAAGTAGTAGAGGGATCAGGGGCACAGGTATACCCTTTATAACCTTAGTTGCAGGCATGAATGCTGAAAGGAACAGGAAAACATTCCTGATTAATAAGTGGCGAAGAGGCTGTTGTCACCAACAAAATTTTGGATTCTTTGATCTTGGGGAACTCTATATGGTCCCAGGATGCTAGCAACAGATGGGGTACACCTGTTGCAGAGGGGGAGAAAGATCTTGGCACACAAGCTGGCAGGGCTTGTACAAAGGGCTTTAAACTAGGCTTGAAGGGGGAGGGGAGTGAGCACAACAGTGCTAGAGATGAACCAAAGGAGGCTGAGGGTGGTAAGCCACAGACAGGGGCAAAAGCAGCAGCCCAGCTGAAGTGCGTGTACACTAATGCACGCAGCATGGGTAACAAACAAGAGAATCTGGAAGTCTTGGTACAGGAGGAAAACTGTGATGTTGTTGCCATCACAGAAATGTGGTGGGATGACGCTCACAACTGGAGTGCTGTAATCAAGGGCTATAGACTCTTCAGGAGAGACAGGAGAGGGAGAAGGGATGGAGGAGTGGCCCTGTATATTAGGGAGACTATGGACATCATGGAGGTTGAGACTAAGGATGATCAGGTTGAGTCCCTATGGGTAAGAATTAGGGGGAAGTCCAACAAGTCTGACATCCTGGTTGGAGTCTGTTATAGACCACCTCATCAGGAAGAAGAGGTTGATTTAATTTTCTTCAAGCAGCTGGAGGCTGCCTCAAGATCACTTCCCCTTGTTCTTGTGGGTGACTTTAACCTGCCAGACATCTGCTGGAAATTGAACACTGCAGAGAAGAGGCAGTCTAAAAGGTTCCTGGAGTGTATGGAGGATAGCTTCTTATTCCAGCTGTTAGGTGAACCTACCAGGGGTTCAGCCCTGCTCAACTTGCTGTTTACAAATAGAGAAGGGCTGGTGGGAGATGTGGTGGTGGGAGGCTGCCTGGGGTCCAGGCACCACGAAATAATTGAGTTTTCAATATATGTTGAAACCAGGAGAGGCAGCACCAAAACCTCCACCATGGACTTCCGAAGGGCAGACATTGGCTTATTCAAGGCACTAACTCGGAAAGTTCCTTGGGAAACAGCCCTTAAAAACAAAGGGGTCCAGGAAGGCTGGACTTACTTCAAGAAAGAACTCCTGAGGGCACAGGAACAGGCTGTGCCCATGTGCCGGAAGAGGAGCCGACGAGGGAGACAACCGGACTGGATGAGCAAGGAGCTTCTAAAGGAATTAAGGGAAAAAAAGAGAGTGTATCACCTTTGGAAAAAAGGGGAGGTATCTCAGGATGAGTTTAAGGACATTGCTAAGTCTTGTAGGAAAAAAATTAGAGAGGCAAAAGCCCATTCAGAACTTAGACTGGCCACGGCCGTAAAGGAGAATAAAAAATATTTCTACAAATATATTAATGGCAAAAGAAGAGGCAAGGACAACCTCCACTCCTTATTGGATGAGGAGGGGAATATAGTAACAAAAGATGAGGATAAGGCAGAGGTACTTAACACCTTCTTTGCTTCAGTCTTCAATAGTGGGACAGGCTGTCTGCAGGACAACCGGCCTCCTGAACTGGCAGATGGAGTTGGGGACCAGTATAGTCCCCCTGTAATCCGGGAGGAAGCAGTCAGGGACCTGCTGAGCCACTTGGATCCTCACAAGTCCATGGGACCTGATGGGATCCATCCTAGGGTGCTGAGAGAGCTGGCAGGTGAGCTGGCCAAGCCACTCTCCATCATTTATCAGCAGTCCTGGCTCACTGGAGAGGTCTCTGATGACTGGAGGCTGGGCAAGGTGATGCCCATCCACAAAAAGGGCCTGAAAGAGGAACCAGGAAATTCCAGACCTGTCAGCCTGACCTCGGTGCCAGGCAAGGTTATGGAACAGGTCATCCTGAGTACAATCACACAGAACCTGCAAGATGGTCAGGGGATCAGGCCCAGCCAGCACGGATTCAGGAGGGGCAGGTCCTGCCTGACCAACCCGATCTGCTTTTATGATCAGGTTACCATCTGGTGAATGCAGGGCAGGCTGTGGATGTAGTCTGCCTGGACTTCAGCAAAGCCTTTGACACTGTCTGCCACAAGAAGCTCCTGGCAAAGCTGGCAGCTCGTGGTTTGGACAGATTCACTCTGAAATGGGTCAAGAACTGGCTGGAGGGCCGGGCCCAGAGAGTGGTGGTAAACGGTGCCACATCCAGTTGGCGGCCAGGCACTGGTGGTGTCCCCCAGGGATCAGTGCTGGGCCCCATCCTGTTCAATATCTTTATTGATGATATGTATGAAGGAATTGAGTCCATCATCAGTAAGTCTGCAGATGACACCAAGTTAGGAGCAGGAGTTGAGCTGTTGGAGGGTAGAAGGGCCCTGCAGAGGGACCTGGACAGGCTGGATGGGTGGGCAGAGGCCAATGGGATGAGATTGAACAAGGCTAAGTGCAGGGTTCTACACTTTGGCCACAACAACCCCAAGCAGCACTACAGGCTGGGGACAGAGTGGCTGAGAGCAGCCAGGCAGAGAGGGACCTGGGGGTGCTGGTAAGTAGGCTGGACATGAGCCAGCAGTGTGCCCAGGTGGCCAGGGGAGCCAATGGCATCCTGGCCTGGATCAGCAATAGTGTGGCCAGCAGGACAAGGGAGGTTACTCTTCCCCTGTACTCAGCACTGGTCAGGCCACACCTTGAGTCCTGTGTCCAGTTCTGGGCTCCTCAGTTCAAGAGAGATGTTGAGGTACTGGAACGTGTCCAGAGAAGGGCGACGAAGCTGGGGAGGGGTCTGGAGCACAAACCCTGTGAGGAGAGGATGAGGGAGCTGGGGGTGTTCAGCCTGGAGAAGAGGAGGCTCAGGGGAGACCTCATTGCTGTCTACAACTACCTGAAGGGAGGTTGTAGCCAGGTGGGGGTTGGGCTCTTCTCCCAGGCACCCAGCAGCAGAAGGAGGGGACAGAGTCTCAAGTTGTGCCAGGGGAGGTCTAGGCTGGGTGTTAGGAGGAAGCTCTTCACAGGACAAACATCTCTGAGGCTATTCTGAAAGCCAAACCCATCAGGAGTCAGAGGTGGTGACAAGACAGAACAGCTACAGGTAGTCTCCATGGCAGGTGGTGTGACCCCATGCAAGGTCACTGCTCTATGACTGTCCCCAGGTGCCTCTGGGGTTGCACTGGACCTCCTTGTCTGCAGAAATGCTTCCTAGGATGGGCTGGGACAGAGGCAGAGCAGGCATCCCCTCCCCAGTGTTCATCCCTCATGTGTTCCAAACCCTGCTAATGGGTCACTGCTCCTTGGGGCAGCATTGGCTCATCCCATCTGAGTGGGGAGCAGAGGAAACTACAGCTGGGCAGTAGAGGATCTTCTAGAGGACAGATACAGGGGACTGGGAGGGAAGGTAAAGTGTGACATAGGGTGAGTGGGGACAAATCTGGCTGAAGGTCAGTATCCAATCCTATAGCCCAGGGAAGGCAGGACCATGTCCCAGCCCCAAAAGGGTCAGGGGACTCTCCAGGGAGAAGAATGTCTGACAGGGTTCATCCCCCAGAAGGACTTCAGAACAGACAGGAAATTGTCCTCCAGTCCCCAGCCCACAGGTCCCCCAGAGTGCAGCCCACAAGGCCAAGGATGCACGGGAAGGTAGCCAGGAGCTGGGACAGGCCAAGTGGTAGGGAGAAGAGGATGTGGCTGGACACAACAGCTGACTGGCAAGGACTTCTCTGCTAGGCAGGTTAGCCCCCTCCAGGCTAGCAGGTACTGCTTATGACACTGCTTCCCTTTCTCCCTGGTGTGATGGCCACCAAAGCCACATATTAGCAAGATCAGAGCATGAGGCCTCTCTTTCTGCCTGGCTCCTCCAGGCTGTATCCCAGCTTGGGACGCCAACCCAGATGAAGTTCAGGAGCTCAGCTTAGCCACCAAGGCCTTAAATCAGTGTCCATGTGGAACTTCTCTGCACTTTCACCCCAGGACCACTCCCTAGGGAAACTGCTGCAGACACACAAGAGACAAACTGCTCCGGGAAAGAAGCAGTTAACAGAAGAGGCTTTTGAAGCTGAGAGGCCAAAGCAGAGGCGGAGGGGATGCAATGTAGCATTCTCAAGGTCAAAGATGCAGCAAAGGACATGGGAAATAACGAAGCTCTTCCTCACAGCCCCACAGAATGGTAGCTCTGTCTCTCCTTGTTTCCCTGGGAACACTGCTCCAGACCCAGGGCAGCAGGTATGCCTCTCTCCTTGACCTCAACCAGGAACAAGCAAGCCCAGAGCCCCCTCAGTTTGCAGGAGACCAAGGCATAAGCCCCCTCCCCATGAGGGGGGCTCCCTGCAACCAAGAAAGTGCCACCGCAGTTTGTGGCCATCATGAGGTCAACAACATTCAGGAGTTTTGAGTCTCCTCTGCCCTAGCACACATCTCTGGCTACACACAGTTGAGGAGCAGCCAGGTGATGGGGAGCTCAGCAAAGCACAGTACAGGGCCACAGTGTCACCCTAATGGCTGTCACTCACCTCCAGGAACTGGGCACTGACTTTGAACTCGGGTGCTGCCAGGCCCTGGCTCTGTGCCACCCGCTTGCGCTCCTCAATGCCGCTGAAGAGGTGGCCAATGGCCCGTGGGATGATGCCCTGCTCATCTTCAGAGATGTTCACGTCAAAGCCAGTACCCATGGTGTAGGTCTTTCCTGCACCAGTCTGCAAAGAGGCAGTGAGGGAGAAGCTGGCTGGACCCTTCCAGGCTCAGCTTTGCACACCACAACCCACACCTCACCCTGCCACCCTAAGCTCCCCAAAATGCCTCTGCTGAGCTCCTCTGATCCCCAACACCACCCCAGCTCCCATGCCTCCCTCCCAGCCCTGTCTCCCTCTCCTCCCACCCAAAGCCCAAGGACAACTCTGCCCCTCCACACCCAGGACCTCTGTCCGAGGGGCATCAAACCATCACAAGCACCCTCAGCACCCGGTGCTGCACAGGAACCCAGTGCCCATGCCCAAGGAGCAGGCAGAACATGTACCTGGCCGTATGCCAGCACAGTGGCATTGTAGCCCTCGAAGCAGCCTTCAATGAGTTTGCCCACACATGTTGTATAGATCTGCTCCTGCCATGTGTCCAGGTCAAAGACAAAGTCGTAGGTGAAGGCCTTGTCCTTCCCCAGCAGTACCTGGGGCTCGCCAGGTGTCACTGAGGTGCAGATGTGACATCCTTCTATCTTCTCTTTGGGCAGCTGAGGACGGATCCTGCAGGAAGAGAAGCAGGCTGAGGGCAGGCTCAGGTCTCACTGCAGCCCTGGGAGACACAAGCCTGGTCCTGAGGATGTGTGGCCCATGCTGGAGCCACGGCTGCTGTGGGCAGGGGACTGGCAGCACCTCTGCCTGCAGTGTGGAGCAAACAAGGCAGGGGATGCTCCAGCTCCAGCACCAGTGACAACCCTGACCTGAGTCAGGCTGAGAAAAGAGTGATGCCACCAGCTAGCTCTGTAAGTGACAGGCAGGGATGGGTGCCATGGCACAGGCAGGCCTAGCAATGACATGCAGTTGCACTTCAAACTGCCCTTGCACCAAGAGCTGAACCCCCCCCAAAAGGGCTCAGCCAGCCTCCCCATGCCCGAGCTGGCTCGGTCCCCGAATGCCCCTGCCGGGCGCCGAGCTCTGGGCTGCACGCAGACACCAATCAATACATCGAAGCAGCCCTGGTGGGGACTGCCAGGGGACAGGCAGCTGCAGGGACGTGCTGCAGCCAGACACGCTCAGCAGCAAGATCCCTGTGCAGTTCCAAAGGCCTGGAATGCCAAGACACAAGGAGACAGCCTAGACTCAAAGCAACCCTCGAAACCAAACCACCGCGCAGGCTGCAGCTGTCCTCAGCCGTGACAAGGCGGAGGGAAGGAAGAGGACAGGCAAGGCTGCGCTGGGCTCCCGGAAACACCAGCCGGGAAATCTCGGAAGCGAACGGCTGGCGCCCAGCATGGCTCTGCTCCCCCGCTGCTACCGGCAGAGGCTTCAGTCGTGGGTGCCAGTGGAGGTGCCAGGTGTGGCAAGCTCGCTGGTGCCAGGGTACTCGGAGAAAAAGGAGCGGGGAGCCAGGCGCCGCGGCAAGGAGCTGTCAGTAGAGCCGCTGCCCGCACACCTGCCCTCCCCGGGCTCTTCAAGCAGCTGTTAAATTAATTCTCCCCAGGACGAGCGCAGGCTCCCAGCGCAGCGGCCGCAGCAGACGCTTTGCGGGTTGCGGCTCTGCCCCAGCCAGCAGCCCCGGGCAGAACCAAATAAAGCCTGGGAAAGCCCAAAGTGCCCCAGCCTGGGAGGCCAGGGCGGGAGGCAGTGCCAGCAGCCGGCTCAGCCTGAGCAACAGCCGTGTGGGAACAGCGCTGCATGTCCCTGAGCTCCTTTGGCTTAGCAGCCACAACAGACAGCAGCTTCTGATGTGCTCAGCCCCAGACTCGCTCCTGTCGCCTTCCCAGGGTCCCACCCTCCTCCAGGAAAATTAACTCCAGCTTTAATAACTTTTTGACATGAGGTGCTTCCCCTTCTCCCCAGCCCAGACTTGCAGGGTAACTGTCCCCGGGGGGTGGGCAGAGGAATAAACTGGAGCCGTGGTAGCTTTTGAAAATTTTTTTCATCTCACAAAAATTGAGAGGAGAGTTTCCATCAAAAGATTTCTTCCCCCCCTCACCCCCCCCCCCCCCCCATCCCCCTTCCCCATGATTAAATCTGAGGGGGTGGGTTTGCAGGAGAGGATGAGCAGCAGTGCTGCAGGGCTGTGCAAATGTGGATTTTTCACCTAGGGTCCCACTTCAAGCCTGGCCATACTGGGCTGTTCCAGCTGCCCACACAAATGTCTCCCCTGCTCCCCATATCTTGCTGCCCAGCCAGCTGCAATAACATAAGGGACCTCCACACTGGCCCTGGCTCTCACAGCCAGGGGACCTGCAGCAGCTGGAGGACACCCAGGTGCCAGTCCTCAGCATGCTTCTCCATGGTGTCTCATGTCTCCAAGGGGACTGGAGGAACAAGAAACCCCCAGGAGGGTCCTGATCTCCAGGCAATAGGCCAAGCACCATCCAGGGCTGTCCTTGGAAGCTGCTGCAGCTGCTGTGCAAATACCACAAGCAGGAGGGCAAGGACAAGCACCAGCATGACATGGCACAGAGTTGCCAGCCAGCAGCACAGGAGATTCACATGGCCACCAAGTGACATCACTCAGGGCTTCTGACCGTCCCAGCTCTTCCACACCACAGGGTGCCAGGCCTGCCCTCCCAGCCTCGTACCATGTCAGGGACTGGGCAACATGAGACCTTGGCCAGGTCAAGTGTTAAGTCACACCCTTGCACCACAATGCTGCCTCCAAATACAGCACCACAGAATCCTTTAGGTTGGGAAAGACCTTTAACAGAGTCCCACCACTAACCCAGCACTGCCAAGTCCAGCACTAAACCACATCCACATAGCTTCTAAATACCTCTGGGGAGGGTTATTCCACCACAGCCCTGGGCAGCCTGTTCCAGGGTTTAACAACAATTTCAGTGAATAAATTTTTCCTAATATCCAACTTAAACCTCCCCCTGGTGCAAAATGTTCCTGGGGAGAAGAGCCCAACCCCCACCTGGCTCCAACTTCCTTTCAGGGAGCTGTAGAGAGCAATGAGGTGTCCCCTCAACCTTCTCTTCTCCAGAGTGAACACCCTCAAGTCCCTCAGCTGCTTGTCCCCAGCCCTGTCCTCCAGACCCTTCTCCAGCTTCACTGCCCTTCTCCAGACCTCACCAGATCACTTCCCTACTCCTGCTGCCCACACCATTGCTGAGCCAGGACAGGTTGGGCACACCCTGGCTCATCTTCACCTGCTGCCAAACAGCACCCTCAGGTCCATTTCTGGAGGGCAGTTTTCCAGTCAGACATGACCTAAATGTCTGCAGAATCAGCACCAGCTCTCTGCTGTCCTCAGCTTCACCAACAGATGATGGGGGAGCTGGTAGCTCTTGCTGTGCTCTGCCTCAGTTTCCCTGGGAGCTCATGGTGCAGGCTCCTAATCTTATGTGGCAATTAAGGATTACCTGCTGAGCAGCAACCAAAATAAACCAGCCTGGAACCAGGGGGGTGCTGCCTCACTACCCCTCCCCCCCCGACTCAAGCTCAGACAGGTGTGGACCAGAGCCCTGGCTCCACTGGGCAGCCTGCACCCAGTTGTCCCCATGCTCGCACAGGTGGGTGCTTCCTCTTGTTGAAGACAGCATGAAGATGATGCAGGCTGTCCTGGGGCCAGCTGATAAAGCAGCCTCAGCACAGGCAGTGCACCCAGGGAGGAGGCAGCCAGCATGAGCTTGGCCACAGGCACAGTCCTCAGGCAAAGGGATGGTGACAAGGGACCGAGTGCCTAGGAGAGAGCTGCATGATCCCAAGCTGAGTGCTCCTGCCAAGCAAACCTAGTCTCTTCCCAGCCCCGGGCACTCAGTCGAGGGTGGGGAGCAGATGGATGCACAGAGACAGAGGGGCAGGCAGGGGTGCAGAGGGCTCCTTCCTGACCCCGCAGCATTCCCTGGGGCAGTGACAGGCAGCATGGCAGCAGTTTCAGCAGCAGCATCCAAACCTGGTAGCACAAGTGCTGTGTGCCAGGAAGGGCCTGCAGCCACCCAGGGACACAAGGGAACCTCAGCTGGAAGCCTCTTCATCACTCCTTTTCCCTTGCCCACAGGGCTGGCAGGATGTGAAAGCCTCCTCTCCAGGGCTGGGCTGCCAGGGGGTCCGAGCATCTGGGAGGAAGAGGGAAGCGGATCTCACACCTCCAGAGGCAGGGAGCCTTGGCAGCAAGAACAAAGGGTGAGTTGTTCAACACCACTGGTCTGTGCCCAAGGGGAGGGAGGGAGCCAGGCAAGGCTGGAAGCCAAGTGCTGGATGGGCACCTCGGGGCAGCCAGCTCCCACAGGAAGCCCTCACAAGGTCGGCTCAGGAGTTTCTACACCCTGGCAGGAGCAGCTCTCCTGGCAAGGGACCTGTCCCTCCCAGCATCTCCAGCCCTGCAACCAGCGGGAGGGAAAGAGTTCACCACACCGGGCACAGCCCCATGTCAGGACTGCATCCACCAGCAACCACCACCCAGTGCCCCCCATGCACAGGAAGGAGGCTGTTCCCTTGCCCAAGAAGGCACAATTCAGCTGCCATGGACTGCAGGGTTCACGTCCTCACGTACCCCTCTCTCCTCAGCTGTCTGCCTCAGCTGCCCCCTCCCAGTTCACCACCATGAGCACCCCCAAGGGGCTCTACAGCATCCTTTGGTGCTCTGTACTTTGCCAAAGCTGTGGCAGCACACTCCCACAGCTCTCCTGCTCACAACAAGAGCCATGACCACCCCATCCCAAAACTGCCTGCACCCACAGCCAGGCACACACAGAGGTGCTCCTGAGGTTGCACCACCCTGCTGAGGCACAGCCACCCCTGGGGCAGGGTGAACATCTCACCCAGCACAGACCTCAGGAGAGGACGACCATGGTGGCAGAGTGCCTCCAGGCTCAGCAGACCCAGCACCATCCCCCTCGGAGAAGGGCTGTGCCAGCTCCTGGTGAGGCACAGGCACCCCTCACCCACCAGCATTTCTTAGTGCTGGCAGGGACTGCAGTGCAGCTGCTCCTGGCTGGGGGTGTGGGTGATCCCCCAGCTGCAGCTGCCTTTCACTGCCTCATCACTGCAGCTGCAGAGATTGTCTCCCCAGGCTGCAGGAGGGAGCTCTTGTCCCTCTGAGGTTCTCAGGGAGGGAGGGTGGTTGCCTACAGGCCTTCTGCAAAGAGCCTTTGCTCTCCCATTCCAAGGCCTGAGCTGAGAAGTCTGCCCAGCCAGGTAGGGCTGGTTTCCCAGGGACCCAGGCCAGGGAGTTGGGGAGCAATGGGTGGAAGAGCTCCACAGCATTTTCCTTCTCTGTGCCAGGCCCTGGCAGCTTGCAGCCTCTTGCTCTGCTCAATCCCATCTCCAGAGGGGCAAGGCTGCCCTCTGTGATGCTGGCAGCTCTAGCAGCAGGCAAGGGGCTGGGGGATACTGACCCTGCCTGGTTGCAGGCACCTCTGCTGCTGTGGACTGGCAGAGGTTGGTGCTGGCAGACCTCAACCAGCCATACATCTCCACTGCTGAAGATGTACCTGACAGGCAGGCTGGGCAAGCCAAGGCAGGACCTGACTCCAGTTCCCACATTGCCTGCATTCATTCTGCTCCCATCCTCACTTCCTGCAACACCTGCACTCACCCTGCTCCCATCCCTGTGTCCTGCTCTCCCCAGCTCACCCACACTCCCCTCCCTTCATGACCTTGCATTCATCACACTCCCATCCCTGAATCACCCACGTTTGCTCCATTCCCATCCCCACTCCCATCCCTGCATTGCCTGCATCCCTGTTCCCATCCCCACTGCCCCATTGCCCTATCCCTGCAGCCTGCATCACCTAAGATCACCCTGCTTGTGCTCCCTGCAGCCTCCCGAGCAGCAGAGCTGCAGGACAGCCCAGACTCACATGCAGCCCAGCTACCAGCCTCTGCTCCAAAGCCACCCTTCATGCTTTGCTGCTGCCCTGTGATCCCACTCCAGCAGCACAGGACAGCCAGCAGAGCAGTTCTAACACTGTGATCCCCTAGGACATCCTATGGGTCAGGAACACCCTGGGCATTGCAAACCCAGCAAGCAAGACAGTGTGTGGCACATGGGGTGCAGTGTGGCAGTGTATGTAGCACTCAGCCTGGCCAAACAGCTCTCTAGGCAGCCAGGTGCTGCCAGCATCATCAGGGTAAGATCAAAGCTTTTCCCATGCCTCCAGAGCAGCACAGCAGGCACAGGGCTGCCACTCTCAACTGCACACAGCAGCTCCCCAGGCTCAGCTCAGTGTGGCTTGCTCCTGAGGGAGGATTTGCCCTTTTGCCCAGGAAGGGATGTCCCAGGTCCCATTCCTGGCTGTGTACAGCAGAGGGCTGGCTGCCAAGGGCTGGGTGTTTGCACACAGGTTGCTTTGGACCCAAATCAAGACAAAGCTAAGCATTTAATTACTGTGGCAAGGGAGCAGGTCAGCAATCAGAGCATATTGAATCAGCCCACCCCGGGGACTGCCAGGTCCGGTCAGCAAATGCTCCAATTAAGAGCCACAACAAACCACCCTCCAGCAGGGGCAAGCACAGCACAGCACCAGGCTCAGCCTGCCTGCAGAGCCACCCATGGTCAGTGCCTGTGCTCCAGCCAAACACTGCTGAAGCAGAGGGGGCTGTGGCCAGCATGGCTGGACCAGCACCCGGGGCAGGATGGAGCTCCCTGGCTGCTGGGTTTCTACCCTGCCCTGCAACACTGAGCAACCAGGGGACAGGCAGGGCCCCACAGAGCTGGGGTGTGCTGGACACAGCTCAGTGGAGGGACATTCCTCCACCCTACATCCATGCCCCAAGAAGTGACCCCAAAAAAGATATTACAGAACCACAGAAAACATCTGGTTGGAAGAGACCTCCAAGCTCATCCAGCCCAACCCTTGACCCAGCACTGCAGGCTCAGCACCAAACCACATCCCTAAGCACCAGGTCTATGCTGCTTGAACACCTCCAGCAATGGTGACTGCAGCACTGCCCTAGGAAGCCTGTTCCAGCCTTTGAGAACCTTCCAGAGCAGAAATATTTCCTGAGATCCAGCCTGAGCCTCCCATGTTGCAGCTTGGAACCATTTCCTCTGCTCCTGTCCCTTGCCACCCAGGAGCAGAGGCTGTCCCCTCCTCACTCCAACCTCCCTTCAGGGAGCTGTAGAGAGCAATGAGGTCTCCCTCAGCTTCCTCTTCTCCAGCCTGAACACCCTCAGCTCCCTCAGCCCCTCCTCTAGCCCAGGGGCTCCAGGCCCTTCTCCAGCCTTGCTGCCCTTCTCTGGACAGGCTCCAGCCCCTCAGGGTCCTTCCTGCAGTGAGGGCCCAGAGCTGAACACAGCACTCGAGGTGTGGCCTCCCCAGTGCTGAGCACAGGGGGATGGTCACCTCCTGTCCCTGCTGCCCACCCTGGTTCTGATCCAAGCCAGTATGCCATTGGCTTTCTTGGCCCCCTGGGCACTGCTGGCTCATATTTAATCATCTGTCAGTCAACACCCCCAGGCTCCTCTCAGAGCCTTGACCCATGGGTGGCCCTGTCCAAGTCCCACTGCAAAGCCTCCCTGCCCTTTAGCACAGAGGAGAGGAATCTGGGAGTCCTGGTGGCCAGAAGGATGCCACCCAGCTTGGTGCCTCAATCCCCTGCATGGATGTGCTGCCCAGATTCCAGCTGCCCAGCTTGCTGTACTGTGGGGCAAACCCCACTGCCTTTGACCACTGAGTGCCCCCTAATCCTCCTGCTCCAGGCTTTCCTGGGCTTAGGGAAACCTTTAAATCAGGTCTTGGCCACCACCATGTGCTGCTCATTAGCTGTGGCAGCAGGACCCCAGCACTGAGATGCCATCTGCTCTGCACTGAGAGCCACCACAAGTTCAGGATGAGGGATGTGCTGCCTGTGTGGGGACCCAGCAGCCAGAGACACCCAGCCCAAGGCAGCAGGCAGAGACCAGCAGGGCCCAGGAACAGCACAAGGTTCTGCTCTACCCAGCCTAGAGGGGAACAGGAGCAGATGAAGTCTGGGATCTCCCTGGACTCCTCCTCCATTGCCACAAGTGACTAGCAATGTCACCAGGTCTGTGCTGGGCCTGCCCAAGACCAGGCTGGGAAACAGAATGTTTGCCAGTGACAGACATGGTGCAGTCACCCTCAGCAGGCCCCAAGTCCCCAAGCAGGGTGGGCAGTGCTGGCACACATGTGGCAGCAGGCATGGCTGGGGGCACAGCACTGCAGGGCCTGGGCTCCCCTGCAACTGCATGGGGACAGCCACAGAGCCACCAGCTCAGCAGCAGTGTCAGCAGAAACTGAAGAGTGACAGGAAACCATCATCTGCCAGGAGACTTAGGGCCAGGGCATCAGCCTGACCTTGCAGAGGCACAGAGATGCCATGGGCCTGACATAGGCAGATGGACACAGCCCCCCCTCCTAGCTCTTCACCCTGGCACTGAGGCTCCCATTTCCTCCCAGTCCAGTGAATCCACACCCACAGAGTCTCACCCTTTCCCAGATGCCCCAGTCCCACCCCTGTGCTGGTGCACCCATACTGGAGATAAGGACCCCCAAAAAGCAGGCACACTTGCAGTCCCCTCTCCCACACTTGCACTCTCTGACTGCCAACAACCCAATCTTGGCAGAAGGAGCAGCAACCCCAGAGCCCACAGGGAGCATCTGGAACAACCTGGTTGCAGGACAGGAGACACAAAAGAGCTGCCTCTGTAAAGCCCTCCCCTCAAACAAAGGGACCAGCAGGACAGGACATGATACAGAGTACCCAGGAGCAAACAGCCCCACAGCTGGAAAGGGACCAAGTGTGTTTGGCCTTAAGAAAACCCAACATCCTTAGGCAGGTGCAGCCGGAAACAATAGATGAGCAGACTACAGCAACATGGCCTGGGAGATGCCCCTCTCTCCTAGTGCAGGAGGGCCAGGATGTGCCTCCAGCCCTACAATACCGAGCTAAGGAAGTGTCCTTCTCAGCACTTGGAGGGCAGAGAGGAAGGCAGGGACTGAAATCCAGCAAGGGCAAGGGGAGAGTCTGGCAACTGGGGAAGAACAACCACAGGGACCAGGATAGGCTGGGGACTGAGCAGCACAGAGGAGAGGAATCTGGGAGTCCTGGTGGCCAGAAGGATGCCCTTGAGCCAGCAATTTGCCCTTGTGGCCAAGAAGGCCAAGGGCATCCCTGGGGTGCATTAGAAGGGCTGTGATGAGTAGATCAAGAGAGGTTCTCCTGCCCTTCTGCTCTGCCCTGCTGAGGCCACATCTGGAATATTGTGTCCAGTTCTGGGCCCCTCAGGTCAAGAAGGACCTGCTTGAGAGAGTCCAGCCCAGAGCCACAGAGCTGCTGCAGGCAGTGGAACATCTCCTGTGAGGACAGCTGAGGCTTGGAGCTGGGAGCAGAGCAGCCTGAGGGCTGCCCTCGTTGCTGGGGATAAAGATGTGCAGGGCTGGAGCCAGGCTCTGCTCAGGGATGGCCAAGGACAGCACAAGGGGCACTGGGGGCAAGCTGGAGCAGAGGAGGTGCCAGGGGAACAGAAGGGAAAACTTTGTCCCTATGAGGGTGGCAGAGCCTGGAGCAGGCTGCCCAGAGAGGTTGTGGAGTCTCCTTCTCTGGAGATGTTCCCTGGATGCATTCCTGTGTGCCCTGCCCTGGTGACCCTGCTCTGGCAGGGGGTTGGGTTGGATGATCTCCAGAGGCCCCTTCCAACCCCTAATGTTTTGTGGCTCTGTGAAGGCAAAGACAAAGGAGCCCAGCTCCAGGCTTTCTCTCCCAGCTCGACACTTTTCTTCTTTGCCAGCATTGCTCATCTCCTCCCAGACCTGTGCAGGGCTGGAGACATCTCACCCAAGAGCATGCCCCCAGTACACCCACAGGGCTCTACCAAAGGGTTTGGGTTATTACACCCTGCAGTGCAGAAGCTCACATGAAGCTCATGGGAGGGACCCTTGTGGCTTCTGGGAAGAGCAGGATGGACAGACTTGGCATATCCCTCCCTGTCCCACTCAGCTTCCTGTTCCCAGCATCTCCATCCCTCTCCTCTGAGCACTCACACCTGGGTCCTTGGGCTCCAGCACTCACACATGCTTCAGACCGTGGCAAAGGAGGAAGGAAAAGCCCAGGAAAGAAGTCAGAGGCAGCTGTGCCTGGTGCTAAAGGTCAGGTTGCACCACTCTGCAGGGAGGGAGCTGGGAGCCCTGGAGGGAGCTGGCAGCCTGCGGGGCCCTGGCTGCAGCAAAGCCCAGGGGCATATGGGCAGAAGGACCTTTAGGCAATCTTTCAGCCCTGGGGAGGCCAGACTGCTGCAGGAATGCCCTTGGGCCTCCCCAGTGCCAGTCTCCAGAGCTTTGTCCTTGGTGCTGGCCCAGACATGGGGCTGACAACACTGGGAGAACAGACTTAGAGCTTGGAACAGGGCTGCCAGGCCACCCACAAGACACCACAGAGGCACCCACCAAGAACAGCAGCTGGATATGGGTGGATGGGCAGGGAGGAGTTCACAGCCCTGTGGAGTTCCATGGGGTGAGGGAACCATGACACAGGCTCAGCCACAGCAAGCAGGGACAAGAAGCCTCCCTCACTATGTCCTGTACCGAGGGAGCTGCAAAGGAGGGGAAGGGATCTCATTGGGATCCCTGGGACCTCCAGCTCAGCCCCAAACCCTCACTTGGAAATGTGGTTGATCCTGTTGTGTCCACATGGAGCAGGGTAGAGGGGCAGATGCCAAGCAGGATAAAGCTGCGAACCACCTGTGGCTTCACAGCAGCACAGAGGCACAGACAGGGCAGCACTGGACGACCTCCTGGTCTGCCTGGAGGGGAAGGGATGGTAGGAAGCTGCTTGCTCTCCCTCCCACCAAGCCAAAGCAGAAACCCATCAGCATCTGACCAGGGCAAGGAGTCACCCTGCAGCCTGCTGTTCCCTGGTAGCAGCGCCCAGCAGCAGCTGCCCTCCCATGCCAAGGCTGTTTAACCAATGACAGGGATTCTGTTTTGACAGCCTCCAGCAGGAAACAGCCCTGTGGGACCACCGGGTCGAGCCCCCCTGCTCCCAGCAGGAATGGCACAACAAGGGCAGGCTGGGCTGGCTCCTCAGCACGGGGCTCAGCAGGGCTATCACCTTCCCTCCCTCGGGCCTGGAGCCATGTTCCTGACAGCTTTGTTTGCAGTTTCATCCCCTGCTGTTTTCTCTTGCCCCCCCATGTCACTGCTGGTGCAGGAGAGCTGCAGCTGGCTCTGTCCTCTGGCTTGGAAAGCACAGCCCCTCAAGTTCCTGAGACTCCATGGCACTGCCCCCGGGCCGATGGGTGATGGGTGCTGGCTGCGGGCACCAAAAGCCTCTTAAAGCTGCTTTGCTGTGAGAAATGCCACAGGCTGCAGCCTGCCTGCCTCCCGCAGCCCTTCCTCCTGCAGCCCTGCCTCCTGCAGCCCTCCTGCCTCCTGCAGCCCTGCCTCCCTCCTGCACCCTGCCTGCCTCCTGCACCCCTGCCTGCCTCCTGTACTTCTGCCTCCCTCCTGCAGCAGCACCGGCTCCAGCCCCTCTCTAAGGTGCAGGATGCAAAACCCAGTGTGGCCCAGGCAGCCAGGCACACGAACCCCTGGGCTCAGCATTTCCCTCCCACGCCCCCCACCTGCCCCAGGCCCTCACATCTCTCTCCAGACCAGGGATGCCAATTTAACCCTGCCCAGACTGGGGCTGGGAAGTCCCAAAGTGAGACTGAAGAGCAGCAGCTCGTCTGCATGGGTTCAGCACAGCAGCAAAACAGCCACAGGATGTGGGAAAGCAGCTTGGGGTGCCCACCCCACTGCTCTGCCTGCCCAGCACCCACAGGCTACAGCAGCCTCCTGAGATATTTCCTTTCTGGCTGTATGCAAAGGAGTCTCCCAGCCACTGCAGATGAGAGATGGGGCACCCCCAGGACGGGCTGTGCCACCACACCAGGACATCTCCCTCATCAGCACAGTGAGGTAGGTTTGCCTCCTGCCTCCCCTGTGGCATGTGAGCAGGAGCAGTCAAACACCAGACAGATCTGGCAGAAGTCAATCAGCCACCGGCAGCACACCAAAGGGGTTCAGAGCTGCAGCAGCACCATGGCATGAGTTGGGTTCACACCACCTCTCCATCCAGACCCAAGACTGCCTGGTTTGGAAGGGATATGACTCTGCCTTCTTGGAGACCAAGCCCAGCTGGTGCCAGAGGCTTTGGAGCTATCCCATGTAGCAGCAAAGATGCCAGGAGTCCAGCTGATTCTGGCACCTGACCTTTGCCCACACCTTCAGCTGAGCTGAGGCCTTCCAGGGCACATGGTGAGGGGTAGGAGGCTCTGACCCATCCTAAGTGGCACAGCTCATCCATCTTCCCGAAGAAGGAGATGGGAGCAGCTCACTGGGGCAGGAGCCAGCAAGCACAGGGCTGCCCACATGGAGCACAGAGCATCACAGCAGGAGTGTTTATGAGAGCAGCAGAGCACTGGAGGTTGCAGGGTTTAAATAAACTTGAAACCCGACTCAACTTCCTTCCCCAGTTTCACAAGCTCCATTTCCTGAGTCTCTGCAGCTGGCTGGGAGTGCTTGCACCATGAGAAGCTCTGGCACCGGGGGTAGGCACCACCTTCTCTCTGATGAGCTGGGCACTTTGAAAGGGCCCTCAGGGAATCCTTCTGCAGCCAGCTCAGCTCTCAGACCTCTCCTGGCCAAGGAATTTAATGGCCTCTGGGTCGATACACATCATCATCCCTTCCTGACACAGCAGAACCACCCACGCACAACGGGGCTGGGCTCAGCCTCCTGCACCCAGCACAAGTCCTGCTCATCAGTGGCACCCTGGCTGGCTGCAGCTGCAAGAGCCAACAGCTTGGCTTGGGGGCTACAGGGAAGGCTGCTGCTGAGGCTCGAGGGGAGGCACAACCCTCAGACCAGTGGCTGTGCTCTCAGATGGAGGGCACAAGTGGGCAGCCTCTGGGATGGGTGCATTGCAGTCACCCACTTGAAGTTCACCTACAGAAGGAAGCAGCAGCTGTGGTGCTCCCCAGCAGCAGGCAGTGAGGTGGCAGAGGCTGTATGTGGGTACAGGGGCTGAGAGCACCCAACCTGACTGCTGCCAGCATCTTGGCCCCATCGCTTACTCCCCAGGGGTGCCCACTGCAGCTGGCAAGCTCAGGTGTCCATGAAGCAACACATCAGGCTTAACCCTGATGCCCACAGGGAGGGTGGGAGTCAGGCCCTTGCAGGGTCACAGGTACAAGGTGCAGGTACAAATAGTCCCTATGCCAGGAGCAGACGCTGGGCCTGCGTTTCCCTCTGCCAACAGCAGTGCTGCAGCACGTGTGGCCATTTCACTCCTGGCACACAGGAAGCCTAAAGAACACTCCTGTGACCCAGTCCCTGGCTCAGCACCTGGGCCCTTTAGACCCTCACTGCCAGTGAGGCAGCCAGGGCTCTCCCACGGGGAAGATGGGAACCTGTGAAGCTGACAGTGCAACACCACAGCATCCCTCCTGCCTCCTCTTGACAGAGCAGGAGAATGAGCAGGAACTGGGGTCCTCTCAAGGACAGCACAGCCCCCCCATCCCTGCTCCTCTGTCCCTAGTCCTCCCACCATGAGGGTTCTGTGAGGCCCCAGAGACGGTCCTGGTGGCTGTAGCACCTCTTGACATCAGCTGGACCATCCCCATGGCCTGGACCAACCCCATCACCCAGCCATTTAACTCCAGCAGCACACAGCACCTTCCTGCAAAGCCCAAATTGCTACCCAGTGTCCCTGGGCATAAAGACCCCAAAGAAATGGCACAGCTGGCACATTTATGTTATTATAAATGACAAAAGGGGAGCTTTGATCAGTCCTGTCACACCCCAGAGGCATTCAGCCTCCATGCTCTGATGACTGAGGGAGGTGGGATCTGTGAGCAGGTTTGCTCAGGGGCTGGGAGGTCTTGGAGACTCCTGCAGCCCAGCTGTTCCCCTGGCAGAGTGTCATGAGTGCTCACAAAGGATAAATGTCACTCTTCTCCCCAGGGCAGGAGGAGACCCATCACCAGCCTTTTGGGGCTATGTTGGCAGAGAAGCTGGGAGGTCCACAGGGCCTCAGTGTGCTCAGCCCAGCCCCAGGAGCCACCTTCCCACATGGTGCTGCCACCTGCCTGCTTTGTCTTGCAGCCTCCCTGCTCCCAGCCTCCTTCCTTTGTCCTGCCTGCTCGCTTTGCCACCTCACCACCCCACCTGCCTGACATCCACCAAGGGGGATGCCACCTTGCTCCCTTGAAGGTGGGTGCAGGAGACAGCTGGACCTCCTCCCTCTCCCATGGGTGCTGGGCATAGACACCCCAGCCCCACTGTAATTCAAGTCACCTCCTGGTCGTGATCCCCTCCATGTGCCCAGGATAATCAACTCCCCATTGATGGCAGGACTCAAAAGGTGGGAAGAGCCCAGTAGGAATGATTCCTGGGCAAAAGGGACCCCAGCCTTGAGTTTGGCCTTTGTTACAAGGCTCCATCCTGAGAGAAACACAGGATGGAGGACAGCAAGAGTACAGCCAGCAGGAAACCTCCACCTCCAGCTGCCACTGGGTTCCCTGGTCAGTGTCCTGGCATGGGCACTCCTCTCACCTTGGCACAATCCAGCCCTGTCCCTGCACAGGCACTGCAGCACCTGCACAACAGGGATGCTGTCACCTCCCCTGCAGCTCCTCCACCCTTTCAAACAACAGCCTGGCCCTGATTCTCAGTCTTTCGAATGGAGGAAGGCAGAAAATCCTCACTGCCAGTGTCTGAGGAGGAAGACAGACATGCAGTGCTGGGAGGTGTCCTGGTGCACACACATGCACCCCCACACAGATATGCACACACAGACAGATGTGCACACACAGATGTGCACACACACAGACAGATGTGCACACACACACAGATGTGCACACACCCAGACGTGCACACACCCAGAGATGTGCACACACACAGATGTGCACACACACACAGATGTGCACACACATAGACATGCACAGGCACACAGCAGCAGCATGCACAGCCCCACACCCATCCTCTCTCCCTGCATCACTGATGCTGCACCCAGCATCTTTTGTGCTCTCGCTCTGCTCAGGCAGGAACCAACCAGGGCTGTGCCCACCACAAATCCTCCTCCGGGTGCTAAGTGCTCCGCTTGCAGACCGCCAGCAGCACCCCAACCAGTCCCATGTCTTCAGAGGTGCGGGCAGGGGGACACAGCCTGCCCTGCCCTCTCCACGGGGAACTCGCAGCCCCACGGTCGAGGCAAGGCAGACGCGGCCAGGCGGGGGTGGGTGTGACCGTGTGGGGCTGGGCCCCTACCGCCCCTGCCCTTGCCCAGCCCCGCTCCGAACCCTGCTCGGGAGACAGGGGCAGCGAAGGGCCGGGCCGGGGTCACGCGTGTCCGGAAGCTGCGGGCTTGGCCGCGCAGGACAGGGGCAGCCAGAGGAAGCCGCACGCCGGGCCCCAGTCCCACGCGGGACGCAGCTCCGGCCGTGACAGCCAGGCAGGGACTCCTCTGCCTCTGCCGCTGGCTCCGGCCGGGCTCGGACCCCTACTTCCTCCGGGGTCTACCTCATCCCGCCGGGGAGAAGCGAAGCCCCGCTGGGATGCGGTGCGCAGCCTGGCACGGCGCTAACAAAGAGCCTGGGGTCCCACTGTGCCCCGACGCCGCTGCGGACACCGCGGGTGTGTCTCGCCAGCCTGGAGCCCCTGGAGCTCACGCAGCGCCCCCCCTCCAAGCCCCGCATGCGTTGGATGCCACCGGCAGCTCCGTGGCTGCGGTGCGCGGTCTGGACGCGCATTGTTCTCAGCCCGGAGCCAGCACAAAGGACACCGAGATGCCGCAGCGCTCCCTGTCACCTAGCCGAGGGGCGTGGGGTAGGGTGGGGGTGGGCAGGCAGGGACCTCCACACACCCCCTCGGCACCTTGCCTGACAACACCGGCGGGGGCAAACCCACCCGCGACGCAGCCCTGGGGTGCCGAGCTGCAAAGACTGGCGACAGCCTTTCTCCAGGTGAAGGCGCCGAGGGGTTCCGGGGATGGGGGGGGAGGAGAACACCACGGGGTTCGCAGCGAGGGGGCCGCTGGGGAGGAGGGGGGGATCAGCCCCGAAACGATGCGGAGTTGGGGGTTGGGGAAGACAGCAGCGGCGGCGGGGCTTGGGGATAGGGGGCTGCTGGTGCGACAAAAGCCGACTCGGGCTGTTGGGGGGGGGCTCGGTGCCTCGGGGATGGCCGGCGCCGAGCCGGGCATCGACAAGCCCCGAGCCGCGCATACGAAGCTGCAGCCCCCAGCTCGCCGATGAGCCCCGAAGTGCACCGAGCGCCCTGCGCCTCCCCGGCACTCACCTCACGGCCACCTTCACGCAGCTGTCCGGGGCCGCCATGCCCTCACCGCTCGGGCACCGCGGCCGCCGCTGCCCGAGAGCATCCGCGGGCGGGGAGGGGGCGGGCAGAGGCGGCCCCAGGTGCCGGGGGGGCGGGGCGGGCACGCCCCCCGCGGCTGCACTGCCGGGGCGCTGGCGCACCCGCGCACACGGGGGCGCGCACGGCAGTCGTATACCACACGCAGCGGTCCCTGCCGCTCCTCCTCGGGCCAGTGGCCCCTGCTCCTGCCTGCGCGCGGCGGTATCGGAGCCGTACCGGGACTGTTCCGGGCACTACCGGGGCTGCTTCGGGCTTCCCGCCCCGGGAACAGCAGGTAAGCAGCCGGAATCCTCCGGGGTGGGTGCTGCCCGCCTCCGGGAGGGAGCAGAGCCCTGGAGCCCCGGCATGTCCCCAGCTGCACATGTGAAAGGCTCGCAGCCAGCCCTGGTGGCTCAAGTGCTGCTGTGGGGGAACACTGGAGCTGTCCCTATTCCTGCACATGAGGGGCAGAAGGAACAGGCATCATGATCCTGTGACAGTCCAGCACTGGCACTGCTGGCAGGCAGTCCCACAGCTGGCCCCCAGCTCCCCACTAGTGGGCAAGCACCACAGCATCACACCGCGGGGCTGGTAAAGATGGAAGCAGCAGGAGCTGGGCAGCCTGCAAGAGGCTGCTGTGCAGATGAGGGTGCAGGTGCTGCTGGATGTGGACACAGGGCAGTTGAGCACAGGCACCACTGCACACATTGTCCCCAGCCACTGCCCAGGTTTCACCTGGCACTGAGGACACACTTCCCTGCTAAGGTGTCAGTGCCCAGACCAAACCCTTCACCTTCACAGAGTCCATAAAGCATGTCTCCAGCCTGCTCTGGGTGTGGTGACTTGACTGGGGACAATTGACAAAGGCTGGGACCCTGCAGGTTCCTGTCCCTGCAAGCAACAGTGCCTTGAGGTCCTCCTCAAGAGAGGACATTCAGAGGTGAATGGCCATTTCCAGGGCTTTCTTCCCCCATGTTGGCATCACTCACACACCTCCATGGCTTGACTTGGTTGCAGAGCTCATGTCAGAGCTCTGTAGCACATGGGGATGGCAGCACTGAGGAGCAGGAGCCAGTGCAGGGCAGTGGTGAGCCCTTTGGGTGCTCTTGCCAAAGCCACCAGGACTGGGGGGGGGGGGGGGGGAGTTAATCCTGTGGGTTGCTTGGGAAGACCCCATCCCAAGAGGACAGAGGTTGAGGCTGATGACATGGGCAAAACAGTCCAGTGCCCAGGTGCCAACACAGCTCTCCAGCACACCCAGTCTGTGCTGTGTGGCTGTAGGGGCCAAGTGGTAAGCAGCAGAGGACCATGCCCACAAGGCAGTAGGCTCTGTTCTATGAGTTGCTCTCAGGTGGCTGGAAAGGGAAACATCCAAAGCCAATTAAGGAGCAAGATTTGGGACAGGCAAGTGCCAAGGAGCTGAAGGAGTCCTGTGGTGGCTTCCCTGTCAGTTGCCTTCACAGTGGCTGATGCCAGACAGATGTGCTACCCTGTGGTGGCAGAGCCTGCACTGCTCAGGGGCACAGGGAGCCCCTGGCTCAGCAGGACAAAAAAACAGCTCCTAGGCTGAAGTAGTGTGAGACCTACAGGGGAGCCCCAGCTCTGCAGGTCTGTGTTGATGTCTGGGTGAACAGCAACAGAGCATGAGGGGAAACTGAGGCACACTGAGGTTTACTTGGAGGAGTCCAGGCTGTGCTGCTTTAGGACAGTCAGGACATGCCAGCACTGGTAGCTGACAGCTGATGAAGTCAGAGCTGTGCCCAGCATGGGGCACAGCACCTGCCCTCTGTTCAGGGCTCTGGATGCCTTTTTCCCTTCATTCTGCCAGCTTATGCTCCTCCTGAGGTTCCCAAGGGGCACATGGGCTCTGTAACCTGGAGGAGCTGGCTTGGCATCTTCTGTCATAAGTTCCATGCACCTCATGCTGGTACAGCATCATGGGCATGAGCAGCAGATAGCCTGTCTGTGTCCTGGGCTGTCTCTCACTTTGTCTCCAAGTACAGCTGTGACCTCCCACCCTGAGCTGCTGGTGTGCCTGGGGCTGGACCCTTCCTCTCCAAAGCTCCAGACAGAAAGGGGCAGGGAGGTGTTGCTGACCTCAGTGTATGAGAACCAGGGTGGGCAGCAGGGACAGGAGGTGACCATCCCCCTGTGCTCAGCACTGGGGAGGCCACACCTCGAGTGCTGTGTTCAGCTCTGGGCCCTCACTGCAGGAAGGACCCTGAGGGGCTGGAGCCTGTCCAGAGAAGGGCAGCAAGGCTGGAGAAGGGCCTGGAGCCCCTGGGCTAGAGGAGGGGCTGAGGGAGCTGGGGGTGTTCAGGCTGGAGAGGAGGAGGCTGAGGGAGACCTCATTGCTCTCTACAGCTCCCTGAAGGGAGGTTGGAGTGAGGAGGGGACAGCCTCTGCTCCTGGGTGGCAAGGGACAGGAGCAGAGGAAATGGTTCCAAGCTGCAGCAGGGGAGGCTCAGGCTGGATCTCAGGAAATATTTCTACTCTGGAAGGTTCTCAAAGGCTGGAACAGGCTTCCCAGGGCAGTGCTGCAGTCACCATTGCTGGAGGTGTTCAAGCAGCATAGACCTGGTGCTTAGGGCCATGGTTTGGTGCTGAGCCTGCAGTGCTGGGTCAAGGGTTGGGCTGGATGAGATTGGAGGTCTCTTCTAACCAGATGGTTTCTGTGATTCTATCTTCCTACTCCCACCCTTGTGCTAGCAGTGTCACAAGCCATATCTGTCCC
This sequence comes from Indicator indicator, assembly GCF_027791375.1. Classification (NCBI taxonomy): domain Eukaryota; kingdom Metazoa; phylum Chordata; class Aves; order Piciformes; family Indicatoridae; genus Indicator; species Indicator indicator. The sequence continues at coordinate 4,287,101 of NC_072044.1, read as the reverse complement.
TCAGTTCAGCTAAGAATCAACCCAAGAAGGAGCCCTCTGATGCTAATTTGGGGCAAATCAGGCCCTGTGCAGCCCCAGACCCCAGAAGAGGGTGCAGAGGCACTGTCCCACTGCAGTACATCCCCACCCTAGTGTCAGCCTTTGTGCTTGGAGTCCCTGGTGAGCACCCACCTGCCCTGCAAAGTGCCTCATATATTCTCGCATCACACTGAAGGGACCAGGAAACATTCACCTTGCATGAAGGCATCCTACACATGCCCCTGGCAGAGCCTTATTGCCAAGCACCCTGTGCCCCTTCCTCAGGAGCAGGGGGGTGTGTGTGTAAGGGGGGTGAGGGATGTCTATGCCCTGTCTCAGCAGAGCAAGAGCAAGGGGTGCAGCAGCTGCCCCCACACCATCGCTGCCCAGTGCCTGCATCCCCTTGGGGCAAAGCTCCTGCACAGGAGAGGCTGCCCAGTGCTCAGGCTGCAGCTGGGGCTCAGCAGCAGCCATTGCCTGTATTAAGTTAACAAATCAAAGCTCTGCTGGAGAGCAGACAAGCTCCATTGATCCAGCACCTCCCCTGGGCCCCATCACTTTGCTGTGTTTTAATATAGATCAGGCGAGACAGAGCTCACTGCATTGGAGGCCCTGCAGAGCAAGAGCCAAGCATGGCCTGGGGAGATGTGGTTGTCCCAGCTCTCCTCTGGTACCCAGACCCTGCCTGGGGCACCAAACTCTCAAGTGAAACCCTTGGGTGGGCTCATTCCGGGAGAGAAAAAAATCTCAGCAGCCACTCGATACCAGCCAGCACTGGACAGTACTGGCATGGGCATGCAGCAAGTGCTGTGCTCTCCTGGCTGTGGCACCTCTGGCTTGTTCCCTGCAGAGCAGAGGAGATGTCTCTGGGGTGAACGTTACCCTTCTGCAGGCCAGACTGACTAATGGACACCCAAGAGTGGAGATATCTGAGGTGACAGAAATCACACTGCAGTGCCCAGCTCTCCACTGGCACAGTGAGCCTGTGCTTGCCTCCTGCCTGGCCCAAAGCAGATCTGCCCAAGCCACTTCTCCTCCCCATGGAACAGTCTTGGCTCCAAGCAGGAGGAATAGGCTCTAGCAGATGCTGGGTCCAGCTGCTAAGATGCCAGGAAGTTCCCAGAGCTTGGCACCTCAGGATGGTTGGTCAAGGCATGAGCACTTAGGAGGAGGGACAGAGCTCCCTTGGCATGGGGGCTGGAAGCTGCCACATGAATCACTGCCAGCTCTGGGTAAATGTTGGTCTCACTTTCACAGCCCCCTCCCTGGGCTGGGCTCCACAGCAAGCAGCCATAGGCACAGACTGTGCAGGCAGGGTGGCTGAGGAAGGAGGGCACAGAGGCATCCACAGGGTCACACAGCAGGAACACTTTAATGACCTGTCCAGCGCTTGCAAGACTCTGCTGGCACAGACTCCTGTCCTGCACCTAGAGACCAGCCTGAAGATCCTCCTGTAGCTGGACAGCCCACCAGGACCCCAGCAGAGAGGGGGAGCAGTGTGGCATTGCTCCAGCAACCCTGCCAGCTCCTGAAGGGACGGTGCCCACTGAGCTGCATCAGCAGGAGGCTCCCAGGTGAGTGGCAGTGGTGGTGTTCTGGCAGGGGGCTGCACTCAGCCCTGGGGAGCTGCCTGGTGATGCAGCTGAGGTGTCCTAGAGGGCAGAGCCAGTTTTTGTATCCTGCAGTGTTTCTCTTCCCTTCAGCAGCTCCAGGGCTGCTTTCTCCATCTCATCCACTTCCAGCTGGCTGCTGGCTGCCATCTCCTCCCTGGTCACCGTGACGAAGGATGGGTCATGGGCCAGGACCGCCAGGCCCCCGGAGATCAGAGCCTGCAGCAGGGAGGAAGGGGGTCAGAGCCCAGGCTCTGCCCAGCCTGCAGAGTTGTCCCTGGCTGCAGGCAGCCCACCCCTGTCCCTGCAGCTCCCTGCACAGCACACACCTGCTGCTCACACTCATAGCTAAGCTTTGTCCTCCAGCCTCACAGCTTGACATGCACGTGGCATCTCTGCCAGCCCCTTTCACTCCCTGGCAGCCCTGCCTTTCCCTCTGCCAGGCTGTGCCCCTTCCTTACCTCCTGAATGAGGAAGGTGATGGCTGGGGTGGAAGATGTGCTCAGGTTGACGCTTTTGCCTTGCTGGTGCCCTGAGCTGGATGCTGTTCCCATCACAGTGCCATCCACTCCAGGCAGCTGGGCAAGAGGAGCAAAGGCTTGGGCAATGCTCATGGAAGATCTCTCCCATGTCACTGTGGGGGCTGCAGGTACTCTCCCCAGGCTTCCCATCTTGCTGCAGCTCCTGGGTCCAGGGCATCACCCACAACAGGACAAGCAGGACCACATGGGCAGAGAGCTGGGAACCAGCCCTTATCTCCTGCCCTGGCACTTGCCAGGTAATGAAGCACTGTGGCAAGCAAAGGGCAGCCAAGGGAGCCCTCTTGTCTGCCCTGTCTCTAGAGACAGCCAGGAAGCCAGAGAGGTGCTGCTTGAAGCTGTCCCATGCCTGCTGCAACAGAGCCAGGGCTAGGTTCTGAGCTGATCAGACAGGAGAGCTCCAGCAAAGCTATGTGCTGGGGAGCCTTGGAGGTTGCCTCCTCCTCAGCAGGGCTGTGACAGCCTTGCCCAAGAGGGAGGGATGTTCACCCCTGTCCCCTGCACTGCTGCCTGTGGACACACACTATCCCATTTACCTGCTGGGATGGAAGCTGTGGCCCTGGTGTTGGGTGCCCCCTGGGCCCTTGCCTCCTGCCCGGCCATGGCGGCAGCCTGTCCATGGACAGAGGGTCACTGTGCTCTGGGAGAGGGAGAGGTGGGGACATCAGATGGGCACAAGAGCAAAGACACCACTGCCACCCAGAGCTGGAAATGGGTTGGTTAGGCTGAGGGAAGCAGCTGCCCACTGTTCCCATACTGGCTTCTCACTCATGGCTGGGAATTGCCTGCTCATGGAAATGAACAGGATCTGGTGGCTCTGCAGCCCAGGGTTGGCCAATCCTCCCCCAGCCCAAGGCACTAGCTCTGTACTCTATCACTCTGGAGGGTAGGAAAATGGAAAGAGGGTCTCCTGGAGCTCCCCAGACAGGTCCTGCTGTGCTCAGGGCTCTCAGCTGAGCTCCAAGTTGTTACGGTCTGTGTCTCCTTCTCCTGCCTGCCCCAATATCAGTCCTTTGCCCCTACCTTACTCTGTAGGCTGGTCCAGATCTCCCGGAAGAGGAATGATACTGAGACTCACCCTGTGGTGGATGCCTGCATGCTACTGGCACTGTCTTCCTCAGCACCTCATCTTCACATTGTATCCTGGCAAGGGCAGACAAGCTGGGTCAGCCCAAGCAGGGACCACACACCAAGGCCAGCTCCACCCAGGGGTACAGCCCTCCTCACCTCTACCCTGGGGAAGCAGCTGAAGGGGGGATGAAGACCTGGAGGGGTACCTGGGATGGATGAACAGGGTGGAGACCTCAAGAAGTAGGATTAAGTAGATCCTCTTCCATTGCTAACCCTTGTCCCTTGCACCTGGTACTAGACAGCTGCTGCTGGCCCCTACCTGGGCCTTGAAACTCAGAGATTGGCAGGGAAAGGTCATCCCTGCAATCCCTGGAGCCCTGCTGTCCACCTTGATCCTCACAGCACCCAGCTGAAGGAGTGATGGGAAGGATAAGAAGGGGGGCAGGGGAGCCACAAATGCAGCTGTGTGAAGCCACAGAGTAGCCCTAGATCTGTCCTGCATGTTCTGGGGACATCTCTGTGTCTCGGTTTCAGTGAGGGGTGTCTGTCCCCTGGCCTGGGCCCTGGCTTACACCCCAGGAGCTGAATTTCTGCAGGAAGCTCCTGTGTGCATGGAGCCATTTCCACAGGCAGCGCTCAACCCTGCCCCAGGTCTGCAGGGACCTCACTGCTGCAGCTCAGCCTCCAGACCTGACCCATCCATGAAGAGTCCCTGGGCAAGAGCAAGGTGCAGCCAGTCGCCAGCACAGCCCTGCTGGGAGTTGCTAAGCATAGCCCAGCTCTGCCTTGCCAGCCCACATAGGGCTCCCCAGCCCTTACCCCTCCAGCCAGCCTCTGCTGTTGGCATTGTTGACGTTGGTGTTGCCTTCCTGGGGGAAGTCGTCAAGGAAGACAGGAGAGTCGAAGTCCTCACTGCCCACCTCTGTGAACTGCAGGGGTCTCTGGCTGGCCACTTGGGGCTGCAAGGGGCTGCCAGGCTCCAGGAAGCTGTCCACCTGGCCAAACAAGCCACCTGTCCTCTGCAACCAAGAGGGAGAACATCAGGGGAGGCCTGGGGCTCTGGGCTGCCCTGGGACTGTTCCCATGGGAACAGGGGGGCTCTCTGCTCAGGCCTGGCAGACTGCATGGCTTCAAAGCCCCACTCTCCAGATGCACTGCGGGGTGATGGTCATGCAGCAGCACTGGGATGGGAGTCAGCCCTGTGACCTCTGTGGGACTGCCTGAGCCAGTGGCACTTCTGGACACAGCAGAAGGTGCAGCCCTGCAGCACCACAGCTGCCCAGGGCATCTCAAAGGTTCCCAGGGAGTGGGACATGAATCTGCTCCTGCTCTGGTGATGAGCTGCCTTGCCTTAGCCTGGCAGAAGGTGTGATTGGAGCTCTCACTAAGCACACCCCTGCCAGGCAGCCCAGGCTCACTCCAGTGGGATGCCCTCAGGGAGAAGACAGAAATGCTGATCCAGCCTTTTGCTTTGCACTGTCCTCCATGCTCAAGCTCACCTCTGTGAACTGCCCTCCAGCTGCTGGCAGTCATGCTGCCCCACCACCACCACATCAAACTGTGGGGACTACAACCTCCTGGGTGCACTCACCCTGTATATCCCTTCCTCCATGGCTGCTTCTACCATTGCTCTTTCCAGCTCCTCCTCAGCAGTCAGGTCCCCAGAAATGGCTCGATGGATCTCAGGAGCAGCTTCTTCTTCAATGCTCCTCAGCCCAGCCTGGTGAAGAGAAGAAAGCATGTCTGGATTAGCCTGGCCCCACCACCCCTGGCTCTGGGAAGGGGAACCTGCTGAAGCATGCTGATGTGGTGAGCCCTGGTGATCTGCTGAGCCATAATGCTATGCAGGGCTCCTACCAGGCCACGGCTCCCCCTGCAGCTCTCTGCCACTATGCTGACAGCTTCTGGCTGCTGCTGCACCAAGGCTATGCTAAGGGCAGCCTGAGGAAGGGTCAGGCTGATGATGCTCAAGGAGTAGCTGTGCCTTTGTCTCAGATCTGGGCACATCCAGTCTGGGGCCTGGCTCTTTCCCTTGTCCTGCACCGTTGGTGCCTGGTCTGTTGTCTCTACAAGTGATTTCCTCCCTGCAAGGTCAGGAGAGGCTGGGGACATCCCCACTGCTCTGGCCAGGTACACAAATTCTCTCCCATCCCACTCTGATAGCATCCTTCAGAGCTGCTGTGCAGGCTTCTACTGCTCAAGATCAGCCCCACCAACCCCTCTCCACCTGATGCTGCCCTAGGCAGTGAGAGATGATGCATACAGGGACACAAAATTGTCCACAGCACTGTTGAGGAAAGGACAAAGGCCCTTGGAATGGAGAAGAGTTGGTGGATAAGGGCCTGGATGAGCAGCATTTGGCCCAGACATTGTGTGTGGTGTGGGTTTGCAGGCCTTAAAACTGCTTAGTGAGGCACCAGCCCTCTGCATGCAAAGGCAGTGAGGCAGAGAGCAAAAAATCTCTTTTGTTTTCAGTCATGTGCACCCTGGGGGGCACCTTCAGCAGCAGAGTGCTCATGGCCAGTTCAGCACTGGTCCACTTGGGGTGGACCCACTTCAAGAGCTGAGGCACAGAGCTCCTTACCTGTCCCTGCAACTCAGGCTCTCACTTTGCTGAGCTGGGGAACGCGTCTTTCCTGACCTGCAGAGCTCCTTACCACATGCTGCCTAGCCCTGGGAAGGGTGACCCTTCCAACACCACCCACATGCTACCAACCTGGATTTCCACAGGGTTCTTCTTGGGCCTGTACCCATAATACTCCTCCTGGCGCTTCATGAACTTCCTGAAGTGCTCTTGGATGAGGAAAGTTGCATAGAATTTCCCCACTGTCACCTCATCATCTAGAGGGGAGGAAACAACACAACCACACCACCTATCACAACAGCCTGAGCTGCCAGAGCAGCTGAGCCCCTGAGCAGGCATCACTGCACCTCCGGGAGGCAGCCCCAGGAGACAGACCTCCAATGGGTGGGATGACCTGGTCCAACAGCTTCATACTGGTTCGCTTCCAGATTTTTTTGATAACAGCTCTGAGCTCCTCATTGGCCTGCTCAAAGTTACCTGTGAGAAAGGGGAGCAGGACAGAAGGGCTCAGTCCCACAGAAACAGGAACACAAGTGAAGGTGAACCCTGTAAAGACCTGGCCAGGCTCCTCCAGGGTGTCACAGCTCCTCTGCAGCCTCCCCACACACCATAAGTGAGGCTTTGATTTTAGAAAGGACAAGCACAGAGTGAAGCAGACCTAGCAAAGGGGTGGAGTGTCTGTGTCTCCATCTCCACTGGTGATCAACACCAGATTTCAGCCTCCCCTTTGGTGTTCTCACAATTTCCCTTTCCTGCACACCTGCAGTCCCTCTGTCCCCATGCACTCTCTGACGTCTCCTGTGCCCCACCCCAGATGGAGGGAAGGTATCCCTGGCATGCTGCTGGAAAACACAGTGCCAGAGGCCCAGCAGTGCCCAGCCTCACCTCTAGCTCCAGCACAGCCACAGAGCTACTTGTGTGATGCTGCCAGGCCATGGGCATGGAAACCAGCTGGTGTGGCACCTTCCCAAAGCAAGGCTTTGCAAACCTTGCTGCTGGCAAGGAAGTGGATGAAAGCAGCTCCTCCCCAGTAGAGCTAAATTTAAAGAGCATCCATCCTGCTCCATTCCAGGCTGAGATCATAAATCCACAAACCAGAGCGGGCAGTGCCAGGGTGGGGGAGCTCAGGCTGCACACAACAGTGTGGGAAGGCAAGCTGGAGGCTGTGCACTGGGGCAGGGATGGGAACTGGGTCAGAGCCACTCCTGAGCTGTTCAGGGTGAAGTTACACAGCTGGAGTGGTTCACTGTCCAGGGCTGCAGCACTTAGCTGTGCCACTCACAATGCCCTCCAGGCTTGCCTGAGCAGCCGCACGCCCAGGGTTGCTGCTCTGGTGAGGGAATTAGCAGCATGCAGCCAAGGGTTGCACCAGAGGGTTTAGCCCCACAGGCAAGTGAGCTGAGGTCCCCAGACAGAGCAGGGGATGGCTGATGAGCAGCACCCTGCAGCACCAGGCAGGCAGGAGCAGCACTCACCTTCTGTCTTGATCTTGAGGGCTGTCCGGACCAGCGCAAAGAGGGTGGCGTTGAAGGTGACAGTGCCATCGCTGTTCAGGGGCATGTTCATGCACACCAGGCGCTGCACACCACACCAGAGCCTGTCAGTTCAGCTGGCACAGCAGGCTGGCAGCTCTCCACAAACACACAGCCTGGCCTGGCCACGCAGATCCTCTGCTCAGAGCACTGAGATGCCTGCTGAGGAGCCCTCTCAGCTCTACCTGCTCTGCATAGCCCCATGGGGCTCTGCACCCCTGCTTGGCAGCACATGGCCCAGGAGCAGTGGCATCACTCATCCCAATGTGCCAGCTGGACCAGACCAAGCTGCTGAGAGAGCCAGGTCAGATGTGTGGAAATAACATCTGGGGCACCATGGGAGAAAATCACAGAATCAGAGTGGTTTAGGTTGGAAAAGACCTTGAAAGTGATCGAGTCCAACCATAAACCTGCCAAGTCCACCACTCCACCATGCCCCTCAGCACCATGTCTTTTAAATTCCTCCTCCACCACTGTGTTGGGCAGCCTGTTCCAACAACCCTTTCATGGGAGATGTTTTTCTTAAGGTCCAGCCTAAGCCTTCTCCAGCACTACTTGAGGATGTTTTCTCTCACCCTTAATGTCACTTGTTACTTGGGAAAGGAGACTGAGCCCCACTCTGCTCCACCCTCTGTGTCGTGTTGCACCCCCAAAAAGTGACCCAGGCTGCTGTGACTGATCTGGGGATCAAACCCTCTGCCCAAGACACATGAGGGTTCACACAGCACCTGAGTCCCTGCCCATGTGGTTTGCCTGTGACCTTGCACAGGCTTTGTGCAGAATGAACTGAGCAGAGAGGCTGCACTCCTGCCTCCAGGGATGCTGCCTGCAGCTCCCACAGTGCCAGCAGCCCTTGGGAACAAACTGCCACAGCCCAGCTGGCATGGCAGCTACTGCAGCCCAGCATTGCCTTCCTGCACCAGACGCAGGGCATCCCAGCCTGGCCTGGGAATCCCTCTGCACTGAGGGCTCTGGGTTGGGCAGAGACCAGCCCACTGGTGCCATCCCCTCCATGTGGGGGTAGGCACAGACAAGTCCTTATCTCCAGGAGCCTGAGGCACATCAGCTCTATGCAGGTGAAGGTCTCCTCTCCCTGTACCCAGAATGCTCCTCTCTGTTAAATACCAGAGGTTTATAAACCTTGATTCTTGAAAGCTGGCTGGATTGTCACCCTCAGTGTCCCAGGGGAGGATGCAGAGACAACTTGAGGAGGTTACCCCTGTGCCCATCCCGTGCCACCCCTTTGGCTCCTACCTTACAAGCTACACGGTGTGGGCAGAACTTCCCAAAGCCCAGGGGGGGCTGAATGCGTCTCAGCAGGGTCACCACATCCAAGTGCTTGATTCTGCCCCTGCAAAGCCAACAAACTGCATCACCAAGGTGTCAGAAGATATGAGGGACAGTTGTTTGGGCAGGGTGGGCTCATCCTTGTGACCTGCCCTGTGTTCCTGTGGTGGACAAGGCCCTGCACTCTTGGGAACAGCAGCTGTTCCCTGTGGCACTGGACAGGGGTGAGCAGTGGCATGGGATAAGGACTGGCAGCATCACCAGGGCTGGCAGCATCACGAGGGCTGGATGAAGAGGGGCCTGGACACCTCATGTTCCCGAACAGCCTGATGGCTTGGATCAGACCTGGGATATGCTGGCAAATCCATATCTACCTTGATCTAACTTTTAGACAGTGCCACAGCTCACACTGCCATGTGTCTCCAGGGCAGCACCCCCAGGCTCCAAATGGACAATCCCCTCTGTACTACTCACACCCTCTCACTCACTTGGCCTCAGGGTCATACTCAGCCCAGATCCGTTTGAACTCATCGAGATGATGGGGCCCAAGGATGGACCAGTCCCGTGTCAGGTAGTCAAAGTTGTCCATGATGACAGCCACAAAGAGGTTAATGATCTGAGGGTGTGAAGAATGCAAGTTAGGACAGGGCCAAGTCCTGAGCAGGTCCCCAGGAAGAGGGACAGCAACAGCCCTTACAGCTGGCAGCACAGGGCAGGCCAGAGCAGCCCACAGCCACAGGACAATGCAGGCAGGCACGTTGGGCAGCAGGGGCTTGGGGTCCCCAGCAGGCAGGGGATGTTGCAGGTCACCCAATGCAGGGATGGGTCGCCCACCCAGAGATCATGTGAGAGGCTACAGCAGCCAGAGGTGTCTCTTCCCTTTCCCCCTTGCAAGAGCCAATGCAGCCACAGCTGGCAGCACCTGGCAGCTGTGGGAAGCTAATGGAGTACCCCAGGCCGCAAGGAGTGCAGTGCCAGCTTTACAGCATGGCTGGGTGGATGGGCTGGGGGCCAACGCTGTTGTGGGCTCAGCCCCATGAGATGCAAGGGGGACTCAGCACCAGGGGCTGCCCAGAGCCAGGACAGAGGTGCCCAGGGCAGCCTTACCAGGAAGGCACAGAGCATGTAGAAGCTGATGAAGTAGAAGTAGGCGAAGCCGGTGCCGCAGGTGTACTCCTCGCCCTCGGCGAAGTCGGACTCGGGGTCGCAGAGTTTGCCATAGCTGCAGCCCAGCAGGATCTCCTGCCAGTCCTCACCGGTGGCACACCTGGGGAGACAGGATGCTGCTGGCTCCTGCCTGTCCTGGCTATGAGCTGGGCACGCAGGAGGGCTGTGGGCAGCCCAGTGCACAGGGAAATGGGGAAGGAGTGGTCAAGGACTTGCAGTGCTGTTGTGGGGAATCTGCTATTGAAAGCTCCAAAGTGAAGTGCTTGGAGTCAAGAAAAGCCTTGGACTGAGCTCCTGCTGCCCCTTGAGTTTCCTCACATTTCACAAATTAAAATCTAGTCTGAGAAGGAAGCATTCAGAACAGAACCCCCACAGTGCCCTTCCCTCCTGCAGCCCAGCCACAGCAGGCATACAGCTCCCACTCCCCAGCAGCTTTCACTGCTGCAGGAGATCCTTCTCTAGGGCAAGAAAGATCAGCTGCAGAAATGCTGGCACCCCCCACCCCAGGCTGTGGGCTCCCACATTAACTGAGCCCAACTCCTTTCTGGAGCTGCTTGCCAAGGCAAGACTGACCTGAAGAGCAGCAGCACAGCCTGTGGGAAGGTTTGGAAGTTGTTGTTGCGGTTGATCTCAGTCCCATCCACCATGGCGATCTTCCCAAACATCTGCAAAACACAGTCAGGTCCCCAGCACCCTTCTGCAGGCACCAATCACTCTCTAGAGGAGCCCTGTCCCTGAGCCCCTCTTCTTGTTTACTTGGCTGTGGGTGTCCCCAGAAGAGACTGGGACTGGCATGTGGCTGCTCTGGAGTTCTTGAGCTGCACCTCACCTGGGCCAGGGACCCAAGGTCTGGTGGCTGTGTCTAGATTGTGCCCTTGACTCTCAAAGTGCTTTTTGCTGTGATGCCCCTGGCTGCCCTAGCTGCAGCCTGGGGATGGGAGGGGGCTGCTGGGGCTGTAAGCATCCTCGGAGACCTGGATAACACAGTCCCATCATGTGCGGAGACCCAGGGAGCACCTGGCACTGGACTCAGTCCTTCTCTGTCCTATCTCCCCAGGTGCTATCAGGCTCAGGGCAGCTGTTCAAGACCAAGTTCCACCCCTGTGCCTCTCACCTGCATCCCAATCACAGCGTAGATGAAAAAAAGCATCACAATCAGCAGGGCTACGTAGGGCAATGCCTGTTGAAGAAGGACCATGGCTCGTGTGAGACCCAGCCTAACATCAAGGCAAGTCAGGGACAGCAAGTTGGGTCTGGAGCTCCTGCCTGTGGCCAGCATTCAGCCTCCATGTGGGGAGGGCACCACTTACTCTCTGCCTGCTCCTCTGACCAGCCTCCCACCAGCCCCACTCCCCAGTTCTCATGCATGGCAGGCTTATGCCAGCCCTCAAAGCACAGCTGGGTTTCTGCAACTGGGACAAAGGCTGAGCACAACCCGGGGATGCTGAAGGAACTGCCTAGGCACAGGGGCTGTGTGCTGAGATGCTGCAGCATGCCCTTGAGCTTGGTGCTGGCAGCAGGACTGATGACCTGGGCAGGCTCTGTCTGTTCAGCTCAGCTCTGACACCTAGTGCCAGCCAGGGAGACTCCCTCGTCTCCCCACCCATACAGGCAGTGCCCTCCGGCAGAGCACAGCCCCATGGCCAGGCTGAGGCCAGCACTGGAGCTTTCCTCCCCTGCCTGGTGGAGGCTGCCTGCTCACCCAGACAGCCGCAGGGGCAGAGCTCTCTACCAGGCCAGGCCATGTGTTTGTCTGGGAGGGGAGCCCTGCTCCTCACCTACCTGGAAGGACTTGATGAAGGTCCACAGGAGGGTCCTGACCCCTTCCCCCCGGCTCAGCAGCTTCACCAGCCGCATCACACGGAAGAGGCGGAAGAAGGTGATGGAGACTCTGGAGTTGTCATCTGAGTCCTGCAGGCAGAGCACGCTTGGAGGGCAGCTGGTGCTGGTGCTGCCAGGCTGGCAAAGGCTGTTCAGGTTTGGGGAGGTGGCAGGGGTGGGGGCAAGGGTGATGACATTCTTCCCTTCCAGCTGCCAGTCATGGTCCCCACATCCCTTGTGATGACATTTTCCCTCCAGACCTCCCAAGGAGTTCTTCTCCCCAGCCACAGCATCTCACACATGTGCCCCCATGCTGCTCAGGGTGTGAGAGGAATCCCATCACTATGGGGCTGGGACACTGCAGGGGGAGGCATGCTGGAATGCAGGCTGGGGCAGCTGTGCTCTCCACCATACACGGGATGGGGCCATTCGAGGACAGGGGCAGGTCTGCCCAGGCTCCCCTCAGCAGGTACCATGTGGGATGCTCCCACCTCACAGCCCATTTGCCAGGTGCCAGGTAAGGAAGGGTTAAAGAGGCTCTTTAAGCACTGGTAGGTTGGTTTGAGAACATCCTAGCAGGGCTTTCACAACCAAAGAAGGGACAGAAGGCAGGATGACCTCGGGGCAGTGGTGCCCAGTGCCACCCTGACCTGCAGTGATGTCTAGACTCTTGAGGTGGCTGCAAGCCCCCCTGGGAAGGGTGAACAGCCATGTCCCACAGCTGGGAAACTTCTGGCTTCTGGGCAGAATGAGCAGGCAGGAGGGGAGCCAGCAGGCACAACTCATGGGTTCAAGTAGACAGATTTTGTCTGGGACATTGGCAGTTGGAGACTAAACTACTTGCTCCCTTGGTTGCTCCAGCATGGCACAGCCTTAGCCCCAGCCTGTGCCACAGGGAACCATGACCTCCTGGCCTCTGCCAGGCACTGTTCATGCTGATCCCATCACTGCTTGGGATGCCTTTCCCACTGTGCCCTTGGCCTCCCAGAGCTCTGCTGCTGCCACTGGCTCCCCCTCACTCCCATCAGTCAGCTGACCTGCTCCCAGCTATCTCAGGGCAGTAAACCCAGCTCTGCACACCCCTCCCAGCAGCTCCATCTCCCCATTCCTGACCTCCCAGGGCTGCACTGGCCAACACCATCTCCTCTCCCCACTTCTTTCCCTTGCCTTTAACTCCTCTAGTGCCTAGAATTTGCCCAGCAAGCATGGTGGTCAGGAACATCTCAGCAACTCCAGGGCACCATGTCCCACCCCTGGGACCTGGGCAATGCCTAGCAAAGGCCAGCTTGCCCTGGACCCCAGATGCTTCCCATTTTCAGGGCTTCTATGTGGCACTACCACCCCACTGCACCCCCACATGTCACTGTCACGAGCACAGAGCTTAGCCTGCTCAGCTCCCTCAGCAGCCATAGGACACAACCAGATCCCTGGGGGAAGCCACAGTTGCCCCTCTCACCAGCTAAGAGTGTCAGGCTGCTCTCGTGGATTCAAATCCCTTCAGGCCTTAAACAGAAGGCTGATGGTCAGAGAACCAAGGCCATGTCCTGCCCTTAACAGCCAGGGACACCTCTGATAGAGGCTCCATTCAGGTCAGCTATGGTGGGGTGGGATGGTGGAGGGCCAGGCCCAGTACATCTCAGGGTGGGAAGGGGTGTCTGTGGGAGGGGGTGTGCCACCCCAAGTCCCTCTCAGCTACACCCCAGAGGGAGCTGCTAGGTCTGGTGTGTCTTACTAACATGCAGGGCACATGCAGGTGCTGGCACAGCCAGGGTGAGCAGAGAGGGCACACAGCAAGCACATGCAGCTGATATTTACAAGGCCATCACAGCCCCCGCCGAGGCAGTACAGTCCACCACGGGATGCAAGAACTGTCTGTCGAGAGAACAGCAGAGTCAGAGCAGCAGGATGGAGAGGCAGGGAGCGACGAGTGGTCGCAGAAGGCAACACAGACACAGAAGAAAGAGTAAGATGGAAATGGGGGACAAGAGGAAGAGCACAAGGGAAGGACAGGGGGAGATCCATTATCACCTGGGCCCATGGAGAAGGCAAGGTGAGTTTTGAGGTGCAGGGACTTACCCACTTCTATGCCACACTGCCTGGCACCCACTGTGACAGCCACACCTGGGGCAGGGCTGCAGGGGGCAGGAAATCTGGGCCAAACATCAGGACTGTTTAGTTTTGCTTCCTCCCATGGACAAGACCAGGGAGGCAGGACCAGGGCTGTGGCAGGGATCTTGAGGCAGTGACCAGCTCAGGCCAGTCCATGGCTCTTCCACAGCAAGCCAGGCTGCTTCCAGCTCAGCTGCTTGGACACCAAGACAAAAATGGGGCAGGTTTGCTAAGAGTGAGCACTGAGACTGGTAGAGCCCTGTGCCAGTAGGGGACAAACCACTACCCAGCACCATTCACCCACTGACCGAGGGGCAGCAAGGGCTGTTCTGCAGGCACGCTGGCACACACAGGGCACACACAGAGAGCCCACTCACACACACCCTGCCAGTTGAAGACACTCTCCTTGCAGGGAGCCTAGGATGCTCTGGGGCAGAGAGACTTCTTCCCAGTGCAGATACCAACACCTGGCCCTCAGTGGGGTTAGCCCAGCGCCAGCAGTGCCTGCGCAGACCCAGGCTCGTTGCCGGGGGCCTGGGCAGCAATCACAGGAGGCTCTGGGCAGGCTGGGAAGCTTGAGGCCTCATGAAGGGACTCAGATTCCACGGCAGGCAGTGGCAGCAGCAACACAGAAGCGTGGACACTGCCAGCTCCCTGCACTTCAGAGTCTGGGATAGCACTGCCCGAGGGGACGCCACCCCTACTTCCCTCTGGGGAATGCAGTGACTGGGCAGCTAGGATGGTAGTGGCTAGCAGAGGGCTCTTGACAGCACAACTCTTCCCATCACTTCACCTTGACAGCTGCACAGAGAGACATGAGGGAGGGGAAAAGAGACAGAGTGGAAAGAGAGAGGAGGGAAGGACAGACCTTTGCAAACCCTCAGGACCAGCTTGGCTGCTGTGGAGGTGCTGCCCTGCAGCCCTGCACCGTGGTGCTGCCTTGTTTTGTGAAGACCACCCTCCAGAAAGCACTGCAGCCCCGAGGGTCTGCCTGAGCTGCCAAGAGGATCTGTGATGGTGCAGTGGTTGCAAACAGCTTCTGAGGACCAGAGGCAGCAGACCCACCTTGCACTGACCTCTCAGCAGGAAGACTTACCAGAAGGGGAGATGAGGTTGTGCCCCTGCCCCCTAATGCTAATCCCTTAGCACATCACCAGATGGCTGGGAAAAGCTTGGCAGTGCTGGAAGAAAGAGGTGGGTTGGATGGAGAGGAAAGCACATGGAGGAAGGGTGGGACAAGCCACAAGGGCATGTTCTCAGGAAGGGACATGGATGGTCACTGGGGCATGAGATCTGCCAGAGCAGGGCTGCCTGGAAGGGAGATGCCTGAGGAGCTTGGGGCAGTGGGAGGGGAGATCAGCACCCAGATCTCGGAGAGAGGCCCAGGGGGTCTCAGGCCATATAGGACCATTCTTGAAATCCTGCCTGGCCTCCTGCATGGCCTTGACACTGCCAGTGGTGTTGCAGCACACAGAGCACAGAACCTAGGTCAGTGTTTGCCAGCTAAGCCCGGGGCACTGGAGTCCTCCAGGTGCCTGTGCTCTGTGGCCCTGGCACCCCTACAGACCCATAGCCAAGCACAGTGGTACTTTGGCACCGGTGTCAGCTGACCTGGTCTCTCATGCCACAGGGACTGAAAACCTCTGTGCAGTGCAGGGCCTCCAGCACTATTTGAATGTCCTTTCTGACTGATAATGGGCAAGGAAGCAGCACACTGGCAAATGATACCCTACAGGCAATGGAAAACCAGATCACAGGTGAAGAGAGCTTGGGGGGCCAAGGATGGTTTCGTGGAGGATCTGGTGACAGATGAAAGCTGCATGGAACTGGTAGGAAATCTGGCAGCTTGTCAAGGCTGAGAAGCCTGGAAGCTAGAGGATGGCAGCATCGATGAGCAGGGATGGACAGGTGCTGTCCCAGAGGAGGAAGGGAGCTGGGTTTGCTTAGCCCAGCTCTGTGAGGCCTGGACCAGATGCCAGAGAAGAAAGTGACCACCATTAAGGCCCCCTGAATATCCTCTCCTCTGTGGCACAGAGAATGGCTGAAGGTCACTCTGTGCAGGGCAGGCAGTGGCAGAAGACCTGCCAGACACAGTCCTGCAGTGCACCAGAGCTGGCAAGCCCTGCTCCTGAGAGGAGAGAGTGTGCAAAGTCACTGAGGGTTAATCTCTAACCCACCTGACTGCAGCAGCTCCTAGAGTCATCACCAGAACTGCCACATGCAGCACACACCCCCTGTGCAGGCATTTTCAGTGCTGGACACTGGTGTCCATGTCCCAGTGCCATGAGGGACAGTGGCACACATTGAAAATGCTCCCCCAGAGTGCTGAGCACATAGACACTGCCTGCAGCCCCCAGCCCTGGGGAGCTCCTGCAGCAGGCTGCAGGGTGTGCAGCTGCACAGCCCCACTCACTGTGTCTATGCCCAAGGGGACACATGCAAAGCTTTGAGACTGGATGTGTCTGATCTTCCCTTGGCAAGGGACAGCAGTGTCCTTGGGTACAGGGAGCTGTGGCAACTCTTCTTCCCACTGCCACTGTTCTGAGGCTGACACGAGGGTGACTGCATATGGGATACAGGCAGGGTAAGTGGGGCAGGGGCTGGCATGCATGGTGCTGCTCCTGGTGCAGTCCTGGGCTGCTCTGCAGGGATCCCAGTGCCCATGGACTCAGGGGACGAGGGGGGAAGGAGCAGGGGGGACACGTTGGCCAGCTCGGACTGACCCCCTGTGTTTGCACAGTGCTTTAGGGGCCACAGAGCCACAGATGTGATCCCCACACACTTATGGTGGCTCTCAGAACCAAGCAGAGTAGGGAGAGAGGAGAGGAGAGGACACCAGCACTCTGCAGAGCTGGCCATGCCTGCCTCGGCCCAGGGCAGGTCTCCAGCACAGCCTGGGGTGGTGGCAGCAGTGCTGCTCTGAGGGGACACCCTCGGGACCCACCCCCCACACTTACATCGATCTCACTGAGGATGACATCAATGATGCTGCCAATCACTATGAGGAAGTCAAAGACATTCCAGGGGTCCCCGAAGTAGCCCTGCCAGGGACGAAACAGGGAAGAGGAGTGACCATCCAAGGGTTAGGCCAAGGAGGAAACAGGTGCTGGAGCACAGAGGAAGAAGTGCCAGAAACATCATCACAGGCAGAGCCAGAAGGGATAGTTGTCAGACTCTGGACCCTGCAGTCAATTGCTTGGTCCTTACAGTCGTGTGAAATGAGGAGGGTGGATCATGGTGGCTTAGAGCTGTGACCCTGTCAGTGACAGATGACCCTGGAGATGGGAACAATGTGCAGTTGGATGAGGTTGGATTTGCCTAGCAAACAGCAGCCCTTCCAGGAAGTCACAGGTCCTGCACGTGGAGACCCCAAGGGATTCAGAAGAAGTTCTCTGGAGTTGCAGACTTGGGACTGCTTCTCCTCAAGAGATGCCCAGTGAAGTAAATGGATCCCCCTGGCCTGGCCTGAGGCCCTCTCCCTGCTCTCTGGACCATGCTCTCCTCTCACCTTCACTTTAAAGGCCATGAGCTTGAGGATCATCTCCAGGGTGAAAAGAACAGTGAAGGCCACGTTGAGAATGTCTGAGATGTGGTTCATCTCTTCAGACTGGTTGTAATGCTGGAGAGAAGTCAGAAGGAGCCACATTAACCCAGAGCAGGTCCAGGCTCTGCTGTGAGCTCAGAGCTGTGTGGCTGGATGCAGGTCTCCCTGCTGCAGACCCATGGCTCAGCAGGGCTCAGCAAGAAAGCAAATTTATGCCCTGCAGCATCTTCCCTGGGCTCCCCACATCCAACCAGCCCCATTTTGTTCCCACCCCCGGGGTGCTACCACACATCACAAACTTTGCTGTGTAGCCAAGTCCTCCTCCCCAAGAAGCTCTCTTGGAGGTGGCAGGGCTGGGCTGGCCCACCCACTGATGTACACACCCCTCCTCCACCCACGGTGGGTACCTTGGCCCTTACCTGCATGCCCAGGCAGATGGTGTTGAGCAGGATCAGGAAGAACATGAGGTACTCGAAGTAGGAGGAGGTGACCACGTACCAGATGTGGTACTGGTAGGGGTTCTTGGGGATGTAGCGGCGCAGGGGCCGAGCCTTCAGCGCATACTGCACACACTGCCGCTGCGGAGGGCAGGGCAGCTGAGAGCCCACAGCAGGGCACAGGGCACTGCTGGGGCACAGGCACTGCCGGGGCACAGGCATTGCCAGGGGCACAGGCACTGCCAGCACCCCTGGCAACACTGTGTGTCCCCAGAGACACAAGTTGGATCCTTCCTTCTCTCCCACAATGGGACCAAGCTCCCAAAGCCACCGCTTCCCCCTTCAACCAAGATCCTCAGTCCCCAGCCTGCCTGGCTCTCAGGGCACTTTCCCAGGGTTTCTCAGGACTGGCCAAGAGCAGCCCACATGAACCAAAGGTCACAGGGACGCTGACTTTCCTCTTTGCCCCTGGGGGTGCTGAGCAGGCCCTTCTCTCCCCAGCCTGTTGGGTTCAGGTGCCCTTGCCACCTCTGCAGGCTTGCCCAGCACATGAGCACCAGCAGACATCCCTGTCTAGGCGTCCTTGGTCTCACTTCCACTGCTCTCAGGCTTGCTAGCCCCAGGTAGAATGCCAGAGTGGCAACACCACAGAAGGGCTGGCAGTGGAAGGTGCCTCTGGAGATGGTTTAGTCAAAGGTGCTGGTTCAAAGCAGTGTGTTGTCCTGCTGGGTTTTGAATAACCCCCAAAGATGGAGCCTTCACACCCTCTGAGCAATCTGGTCCAGTGTCTGACCACCCACCCCACAAAAAGGAAGCTTTGTTCACATGGAATTTATTGGTTTCTTCAGCTTGTGCCCACTGCCTTGTGTGCTGTCACTGGGCACAACTGAAGAGAGCCTGGCTCCACCCTGGGTGTTCACACACACAGGTAAGATCCCCATGAGCCTTTTCTTAATGCCAGACTTGTCCCTCAGCATCTCCTCACATGACATGCTCCAGCCCCTCAGCCATTTCAGCAGCCCCTTGCTGGACTGGCACCAGTAAATCCATGCTGCTTTTGTACTAGGAGCCCAGAACTGGACACAACCCTCTGCTCCAGCCCAGGCTGGGAACTCTACCTGCACCAGAAAGCCACTCTCTGGTTCTGGTCCACTCTGCCCTTTGGAAACTTGTGCTGTGCCAGGCATGGCTCCAGCTAACCCTGCCCCAGCAGTGCACAGATGTGGGGCAGGTTCAACTCATCTGCACCAGCAGTGCCACCACTAAGGGCTGACCCAAAGCAGCCAGCCCCAGCCATGCCAGATCTAGGGCTGGTCCACCTTGCCCTGTCCCAGCAGCCCCATTACCTGGTTCTTGTCCAGCTCACAGTTCTTGTACTCGCTCTCCCCCTGCTCCTGGAAGGTGACAATGACAAAGCCCACAAAGATATTCATCATGAAGAAGGCAATGAGGATGATGTAGATGATGAAGAACATTGCAATCTCCACCCGGTAGTTGTATATGGGGCCTGCATCTTCAGCATTGGTGTCAATGGCCATGTAGAGCAGCCTGCAGGAGAGGAGAGCAAGGCAACAGAGATCCTAATTAGGTGGGAAACAGCAGCTCTGGAGATAACCCAGATCCAATAGGGCTGCCAGATGACCTTGTCAGCTCCACAGCCACTGCCAGGGCAGCTAGTCGGCCTCCTCAGCCTGGGCATCTCTTCCTTCTGCCCCATGGCACACCAACCTGCTCCCAGCACAGACCTGTCCCTTTCCAGGCCACACACACAGCCAGACTCACTCTGGCCAGCCCTCGAAGGTGGAGACAGTGAAAAGTGACATCATGGCTGAGAAGACATTGTCAAAGTGGAAGTTGCTGTGGTACCAGAGACGCTCCTGGAGCTCTATCTGTGTAGGGTCCCCATCCACGTAGTTGATGAAGTAACCCCTGCAGGAGGGAGGCAAAGCTCAGCAGGCAGGGTGCCCTTCAAGCCCTCCTGCTGTGCTGCTGGCCTAGGGCTCTTTGGTGTCTGACAGGGGAGGACAGCCCTGTGTTGTTCCTGATTTGCCCCACACTGAGGGAGAGCCTCAGCTCTGCTTTGGATGCGGCAACTCCATGCAGGAACACAAAGTGGCCCCTGCCATACACAGCCCTGGGGCTGAGCTGGGGCTGAGCTGCAGAGAGCTCTTACCTGCACTCCTTCTCTGTCATCTTGGATGGGTCTGTGCACCTGTAGAACTTGCCCTGCATTTGACAGAGAGCAGAGGCTGTGGTTTTGCTGTGGCTTCAGAAGCCTTTGGGAGTTTTGACTTTTTCCCAACTCAGTCAGGCCCTATTCTGCCTCCCTGATGACTCTGGCCCCTGCCTCATACAGTTGCTGCCTTCCTCACTTTGCATGGAAATGCAACAGCTCACAGGGGGTTTCAGAAGCCATGGCAGACCCTGGTGGGGACAAACCAATGTTGGCTAGTAATGGGAACAAATCTTCCAGGGCCCTGATCTGAGGCCTTCCCAGCTCATCCCATCTGGAGCCAGCTATTTGAAACACAGAGAAGAGAGCAATAACCACAGCATAAGCTACAAGTGCAGCTATGCTGACAGCCCTGCTCAGCCTGCAGGCTGCCCTGGAAGATGTCCCTATGCTGGAATTTCAGCAAAGCTCAGCTCAGCCAGAGCAGCTCTGCCTTGGAGCAGCCAAGGCCCAGGGAGGGGGTGTTGTCAAAAATGGAATGTTGCATTCAAAGCACAAAGGGAGTCAGGAGCTCCTGGCCACTTGGAAAGAGGAAACTGAGGCACTAAGTGGTGCAAGGCAAAGGCAGCTGGTCCCTTTGCACAGAGCAGTGTCCTGCATGTCCCCTGCTCTCCTCCCCTCTGCTGGTCTCAGCATCAAGGGAGACCATCCCCAAGGGCTACGACTGGAAGAGCCTGCCCAGAACATCTGCACTGCCCACCCTCCTGCCCACCCCAGACACTTCTCACCTTGAAGAGCTGGACCCCAATGCAGGCAAACATGAACTGCAACAAGGTTGTGACGACCACGATGTTCCCGATGGTCTTGATGGCCACAAACACACACTGGACCACATGCTGCAGGGGCCAAGGACACAATGAGCAGGCCTGGGGCAAGCCCCTGCTGCCTGTCCCACAGCCTCTCCCTGAAGGGATGGGCCCCAGGAGGAACCAGAGCCTGATGAGAGCAGTGGGATTGGGCAGACCCCTTCCACAGACATGGAGCAGGAATTGGGTTCTTGGCCTCCCAGATCTCACAGGGCAGATGCCTGCCACATAACCTTCCATGAGGTCCACGGCACAAGGACCCCCACCCCCCTTTTTACCTTCAGCCCCTTTGCCCTGTTAATGGCTCGTAGAGGCCTCAGCACCCTCAGGACCCGGAGGATCTTCACGACTGAGATGGTGCTGGACCTGAGGAGGAAGGCAGAGCTGAGATGAGCCAGTTCTGACCAGACCAGCCTGGCACATCCACACCAAGCAGCCATGGAGGCCAAACTGGGACCAGAGGAGGTGAGGAGCAAGGGATGTCAGAGACATGCAGATGTCACTAAGCTATTACCCCACCTAAGGCTGAGGGAAACTGGCATCTGGGAATCTTCAAATTGAATTCCTATCCAGATCTTCACCTTTGGCACTCAGGGAGTGCCTTCCTTCCTCCCAGCTGTCCATGCCCTGTCCCCCTAAGCATGACTTTGTGGGCACTAACACACAGACTAAGGCCCAGCCCTTGGGCTGGCTGCTCCTTGTCCACCCAGCAGAGAGCTGCAGCAGCCCAGCTGCCCTGCCAGGCAGACCAGCCTTGTGCCCACCCCGCACAGTGCAGGTTCTTACTCAGTGCCCATGGAAGTGAGCGAGACAGCGACCACCAGCAAGTCCAAGATGTTGAAGGAGTTCCTGCAGAAGGAGCCTTTATGCAGGAAAGCTCCATAGGCTGTCATCTGGGGAGCAGAAGCAGTTAGCAGAGAGCCCAGGCAGGGTTCAGGTCCCTCCACAGCCCTGGGGTGGACAAGGCACAAAGGGCTTCTCATAGCTCCATGGCTTGTGACCCTATCCCTGCTCAGACTTCTCCCTCTGCAGCCAGGCATAAGCTGACTTCAGCTGCAGGTCCTCTGTGCTGCACTGTCTGGAGACAAAACGCTTCCCAGACATCCCACAAATTAGAGAGGAGAGCCAGGGGGCTTGGAGAGGCATCAACGTGCAGCAGCTGCTTGAGGTCCTGCTTTATTCCACAGCTCTCCACTGCTCTCTCAAAGCTTTTCTCAGGGGAACAATCAGAGCGAAAGCCCTGGGGCCATGTCCCATCTGCCCTGTGCCACAGCACTGCCCACCTGGCTGCCTGACCACAGTGGAGGGCACAGGTGGCCTCTGGGGCAGGTCACACCCCCCCCAGACTCACAGACCCTGGGGACATGAGGAGCCAGCAGCTCCTCCTTGCTGGGACCTTGAGCTTGTGCCCAACAAGCACAAGTGCCCATGGCCAGAACAGTCCAGCCCTGTGTGCTGGGCATGGGCATGGCCAGGACCATGGAGCAGGACTCACCTTCAGGACAATCTCAACGGTGAAGACAGAGGTGAAACCAATGTCAAAGTATCTGAGAATCTGCGAACAGAAGCAGCAGAACTGGATGAGACTGGGAAATGCCTCAGTGTGTCAGACATCCTGGCACGGTGGGTTTGCCCTCCCCCTGTGGACTGGGAAGCTCACAGCTCAGCAGAGCCTGCAGACATAGCACCAGGAAGACTCTTCAGTTGCCTTCAGCCTTGCTGATTTTCCCCAGTACACGATCCAGCCGGCAGCCTGGCACCAAGCTCTCAGCTTTCAAGTGAGTGAGGCTTGACTTGATTCACCTGAAGGCATCTGACCTCCAAAAGCACTGAGTGCCCTGGAGAGCTGCCCCATGTGAGACCCCCCAGTTCCTGCCAGACTGCATAGTTGTCTCTATCCCAGATAAGCCACCACAGCCTCTCACACATCCTGTCAGGTCATGCACTGAGATATGGAGCAACAGAAACCTGTGCCAGCTGCACCCTGAGTGGTCTCTGCTGCCAGTACTTATTGCCCTCCCAGAGGCAGGGATGAAATCACAGCTACTTGCCCAGGCAGGACACCTGGCAGGGAGCTCTCTTGCTGGGGATGTCCAGGAGGTCTCCCCCAGCCACCCCAGCCCTGCACAGCTGCACAGGCACCTGGTTGCGGAAGGACTCGGCCCGGATGGGATCCTCAGCTGCCAGCGAGATGCTGCTGAGCAGGATGAAGAGCAGGATGAAGTTGGTGAACCAGGTGGCATTGATGATTCTGTGGCACAGCATCCGAAACCTGCCAGGGACAGAAACAGTGCAAGGTGCTGTGAGGGGTTGGAGGGACATCAGCCTGGCAGCCTGGAAGAAGGTTAAACCTTGAGAGCAAGAAGGCCCTAAGCATGAAGGGATGCCTCTGCCAGCCCTTCCAGAGAGGCAGCTGTGCCCAGTGAGCTGCCTGCCTTCATAGTTGTTATGCATAAGCAGGACCTCACTGGGAAGGGCTGGTGCCAAAGAGTCCTAGGCTCCCACAAGGTAGGGAAAGGGGTCAGTGCCTACTTGTTGGTTGGGCTGAAGATGAAGAAAGAGCTGGCTTCAGGCATGGGCACAGCCTTCTCTTTCAGCTGCAGCTCTGCCAGGGGCCGTGGCCGAGGACTCAGGGGGATTTCAGGCTCATCCTCCTCATCATCACCTGCACGGTAGCAATACGAAGGGAAAAGAAGAGTCACCCAGAGAGGGAGAGGGGACATGACCTGATGAACAATCCTCTGATCCTGTGACTCTGATCTGGCATCTGTGCAAGCAGGTCCTCAGTACCCCGAGGCTGGTACTCCTTACACAGCTCTGGCTCTGGCACTATCCCTCAGCAGTGCCTCCTTAGCTCGTCTGCTGCCCTGCCAGGGCCAAGTTTTTACCTGGGAAGTCTGCAGAAGGGTAGGGGTCTTTGATCTCATTGACATTGGACTCAAATTCATCCACTTTCAACTGAAACAAAAGAGAGAGAGGTAGACATGCAGATGCCTGTGCCAATACTGCTGCCAGTCATGCCATGATGGCCAGACCCTGCCAGCTTGCAAGCCACATGGGGCACAGAGTGTTTCTGTCTTCGGCCTGTATGGCACCAAGAACGTGCAGTCCTGGCCCAGGGTGGAGCAGGGTGATGGAAACACCTCAGGAGTGCTGCAGTCCAGGCAAAGAGCAGTAACAGGAGGATGAGACAGGGGAGTGTGTGCTGAGCAAGAGCCTGGGGCCATGCACCTTACACCATGGGTGGAATAAGGCAGGGGGTGACTCTGGGGTGAGTTCCCATAGGGCACCTCTGCCAAGTGAATAGAGAAGTAGCTGCTGGTCAGATGCCTTTAAGAGGCAGCTCAGCACACAGTCAGCAGAACTGAACAGAAGGTTTTGCACAGAGTGGGTGCTGGTGGACATAGAGGAGGGCTGGGGTGGTGCTGACCTGCTCTGCTCCCCTCCCCACTGGCATCCAGCCCATCTCAGCCACTGACAAGTGGCTGCAGCCAAGAAAATGAACCAGAAGCAATGGATCCCCAGCAAAGGGCCTGTTCACCAGGCAACCTGTCCTGCCTGTGCTCAGGGAGCCCCCAGCTGCAGAGGATGCTAAGCTGAGCAGCACCTCTAGCCCAGAAGAGCCCAGACCCAGGCTGGCTCCAAACCTTTGCCCGTCCTGGCTGGTGGAAGGAAAAGGCTGGTCCCAGGATGGCAGGGGTTGGAGGGGACCTTTAGAGATCACCTGGTCCAACACACCTGCTAATGTAGGTTCACCTAGATCAGGTCACACAGAAATGGGTCCAGGTAGGTTTTGAAAGCCTCCAGAAGAGACTCCACAACCTGTCTGGGCAGCCTGCTCCAGGGCTCTGGCATCCTCACAAGAAAAAGTTTCTCTTCACATTCAAATGACACCTCCTGTGTTCTCCAAACAGCCCCAAGTCTCTCAGCCTCTTCTCATAAGAGAGATGCTCAAGTCCCCTCAACATCCTTGTGACCCTTGGTTAGACTCTCTCCAGTAGTTCCCTGTCTCTATGAGCTGGGGAGCCCAGAACTGGACACAATACTCCAGGTATGGCCTTGCTAGGACAGAGTAGAGGGAAAGAACCTGCCTTGACCTGCTGGCCACACTCTTCTTAATGCACCCCAGAATACTGTTGGTCTTCTTAGCCATGAGGTCACTACTAGCTCACCATGAGCTCCCGCAGGCCCAGCCCCACCAGCACTGACCTTGGCTGTTGTGGGAATCCCTTCTCCCTTCACTTTCTGCTCGAGCTTCTTTGCCAGCATCTGCTTCTCATCCTCAGACTTCTCTGGGTAACCTCTGAGCAGAGAGGAGGGGAGAGCAGAGAGGAGTGGAGAGCAGGAGCTGAGCTCTGGGCAGGAGCATGGGCAATGCCATTCTGTGCCCTCACACCAAAGCTCCTGATCTGGCTGCTCCGGTGCCAGGCAGTGCAGCACTCACCTGGACATCTTCCGGCGCTTGCGTTCCTCTGCTTTGGCCTTTTGGGCCAGGGTCAGGCTCTCAGCCTCCGCCAGGTTATCGACTGCAATGGCCAGGAAGACGTTGAGAAGGATATCTGGGGGGCAGAACTAAGGACATGACTATTTCCTGTGTGGAGGACGTGGCCAGAGCTGTCCATGGTGTCCCGGCTGCCCTGAGAAACTTTCCTGGAACTGAGCTCTTTAGAGAACTCTGGGTGGGGATCTCTAACCCTGCTCCCATTCTTGTGGGTGCTGAGCTCTGAGCTGGCTGCTCCCTCTGTTCCTTGACTGGGTCTGTCCAGTTCAGTCTTGTTCCTGCACTGACCCATGGCTGAACCTGTGTCAGTCACCCAAACCTGCCCTGGAGCTGTCTGCTCCAGACCCCAGACCCCTGAAGCCTGTGGTTTGTTCCCCTGCTGTTCAGAAATGAAACACTTAAGAAAGCCTCTCCCACATCAGAGTCCTGTGTAGCTGAAGCTGTGGGGATGGGTATAGGGAGCCTGGGCTTGGCTTCCAAGGCAGAGGATACAGTTCCCACAAACAAAGAGGATGATGAAGTAGATGCAGACCAGCATGCCAGGGAAGGAAGGGCCCCCATAGGCCATGATCCCATCATACATGATTGCATTCCAGTCTTCTCCAGTCAGAATCTGGGAGCAGAGCAGAAAGAGGGATTCAAGAGCCCTCACAGCAGAGCACAGCAGAACCCCACAGTTCAATCCTGCCCTCCTGGTTCCAGCCCCCAACCCTCACAGCCCCTTCAGCCCCACAGCCAAACTTCAGCCATGTCCTTGCACTTCTGCCCCATGCTTCCAATCGCATTTCTCTGCTTCTGCCTCCAAGTCACATCACATCCCACGAACCCACACCTCTCTGAGCCCCAGCTTTTGCCAGGAGACCCACAGCTCAGGCAAGACTCTTAGCACCCTGTCCTCCAGCCCTCTTGCCACTTCCCTCAGCCTCATACCTGGAAGACACTGATAAGGGCCTGAGGGAAGTTGTCGAATGTGCTGCGCCGCACCTCCATGTCCTCAAAGTCAAACTTGCCCCCAAAGAGCTGCATGCCCAGTAGTGCAAAGACAATGATGAAGAGGAAGAGGAGGAGGAGCAGAGAGGCAATGGAACGAACAGAGTTGAGCAGGGAGGCCACCAGGTTGCTTAGTGATGTCCAGTACCTAGGCAGAGGAGACACAGGAGCATGTGGGCAGGACCAGATGGCATAGGGAAGAGGCCATCCAGCCCAGGGAATGTGGTAGCAGCCCAGCAAGGGGGGCTCTGAACCAGCACCACGCACAGGCTGGGCACTGGAACTGCTCCAGCCAGGCCCCAGGAGGTGGAAACGAAGCTCCAGGCATGGTGTGACATGGTCCAGACATGGGGCACCAGCAGGCAAGATGGGGAAGAGGGATGGACACATATTGGGTTGGTGCCGGAAAGAGAAGCCAGGAGCCCTGGCACTCCCATTTATATCACCCCAGAACCCAGAGCAAGAGAGAGACCCCAGGAGACTTGCAGCAAGACCTGCTCTGTCCTCCCCACCACTCCTAGACCCGACTTCATCTTGTACATCCATCCAGGAGCTGCCAGCTCTGCTCACGCTGCATCCCTCCCCAGGGACAAGGCCTGGGGACCACGAACCCCTGGCACCCCCAGGCCTCCATCCCTAACCTGGTGATCTTGAAGATGCGGAGGAGCCGGATGCAGCGCAGCACGGAGATGCCCAGGGGTGACAAGGTGCCAAGCTCCACCAGGATGACCTCCAGGATCCCTGAGCACACCACAAAGCAGTCGAAGCGATTGAAGAGGGACAGGAAGTACTGGCGCAGGCCCAGGGCATACATCTTCAGCAGCATCTCAGCCACAAAGAGTGCCAGCAGCACCCGGTTGGCATTGTCTGTGACAGGACACCCAACACAACACAGCAAGAACCTCTTGATCCCAGCAGGGCACAGCAGGAGGGCAGCGCTGCCCACCTCCCTCCTCTGCACACCAAGCCCTGAGCTGCAGCTACAGCAAATGCTGCTTTCCAGGGAGCATGCAGGAGAGAAAGAGGAGGAGAAGGGCAATGTGCAGCTTTGTGCTTGTGAGAGACCAGTGGTGCTGTGCACGGGAATCCATGCAGGGTGTGCCCTGAACAGGGCTGTGTGTGCAGGTGTGTGTGTGTGCAAGCATGTCTGAGCTGTGTGCATGTATGGTTGAGCTCCATGCATGCATGCAGAACTGTGTGCAAGCATGTCAGAGCTGTGTGCATGCATGTCTGAGCTGTGTGCATGTATGGTTGAGCTCTGTGAATGCATGCAGAGCTGTGTGCATGCATGTCTGAGCTGTGTACATGCCTGCAGAACTGTGTGCATGCCTGCAGAGCTGTGTGCATGCCTGCAGAGCTGGAGAGCTGCACTTGACGAGACTGTGTGTGCCTGCAATGTGTGCTTTGCTCTGCATGCACAGGTGTTAAGTGCAAACATTCCATGTGTGCCACCATGCAAACCTGCACCTCCAGGGACACACACGCTGTGCCCCTACAGCTGCATGCCCCATGCATGTTTCATGTGCAGGGGGGTGTGCAGGCTGTTTGTGTGCACCAGCAGGTCCCCACGTGTCTGGTAGCCACTGTGACAGTGTGGCTGTGCACAGCAGGGTGTCCCCCAGGATCTTTGCTCACCTTGAATCACTGTCAGCCATTCTGGCTGGAAGTGGTGCTCAGAGGCGATGGAGAGGGTGTTGAGCGCCACCATCAGGATCACAAGCCAATAGAAGAACTTCGACTTCACCACATCCCTGCACTTCCTACGGAACATTCGGTTCCAGCGCCTCCACTGCCGGCTGTGGAGATGGCCAAAGGGTCAGCAAGGCCAGCTCCTGCCCAGCTCCTGCCCAGCCCAAAGCCATCCCTGCTGTCTTCTCCAGGGGCCTTCCCTGAAAAGGGCTGAGGAAAAATGCCCCTGGCATTTGTTGCCTTTACTCAGACCTTGCAGGTCATCCACACAAACATCTCCTGGCTCCTTTTCAGGCCACAGTCAGCTCTGGCTGGCTGCTACAGGCACAGCTGCTAAATCGCAAGACATGCTGCATGGGCTCAGGAGACTGCCTGGAGCCTGGTCCCAAAGGGAGGAGGCTGTTCAGCCTGAAACAGTTTTTTCCCAGTCCCAGAGCAGAATCCTCTGCTTGCTGCCCACAGTGTTTGCATCTCCTGAGCACCCAGCATGTGGCTCTTCCTCCCAAACTGGTGGCCAAGAAGAAAGCCTGGCCCAGGCAGGACAGAAAGGAGAGACTGTGACAGACCACCTGCAGAGATGGTCCCACCAGTGCATACTTACAAGTAGAGAATCCACTTGTTCATGCCCTCGATTTCATACAAACTCTCTGTCTCTGACCCTCCTTCATCCAACGGCATCATACCTAAGGAGGGAATGACATCCCTGGCTTTCCATGGAGCCCTTGGGAAGAACATGTGGGAGGGAAACTCTCCCAGGAGCACACCAGGAAGAGCTTCCCCATCAGAACTGAAATCAAGAAATGTCATCCCAGAGATACAGCCATGAGAGTTTGGGCAGGAGGCACCAGGACCACCTACCCTGCAGCAAGGGCGGTGCAAAGAGGCAGCCTTCAGAGGCAGCAGGGTGTGCACAGTTTGACTGGGACCAGTTCTGAGCTAAGCAAACATTGACCAGAAGGTTTGTGAGAGCACTGGTCACAAGTGTGGCATCTTTCCCACTGTTTCCCAAGGTGTTTTGTTCTCATGCACCAACCAGCCTGAGGCCTCTGAGGTTATTTCAGTTGGCAAGGTGGCACAGGAGATGCAGCAGCTCAGTGGCAGAGCTCCCCAGGCTTGCTGAGTCTCTTGCCAGGTGACTCTGTATTTACCTCCTGCCCTGAGTCTCTTCTAACGCCTTAAAGCATTAGTCAGTGTTAGGAACCCAGCTCTTGTGCCATGGGTCCTTGGCCAAGCAGAGCTGGTACCTTCACCCCTGGCCCGATCACTGTCCATGACTTCAGCATGAGTGATCCAATCCATGTAGCCCTTCAGATCCTCCTCCAGCTGCTGCTTCTCCCTCAGCTTCTGAAACGTGCCTCGGGACTTGGCCTTCTCACGCTCTTTGGTGAACTCCCTGGGACAAGACAAGTAGCAGAGACAGACTCAAGAGGTCAGGTAGCACAGCCCTGTGGAAAGTCTGGAATACCCTACTGCCTGGAGCTGCCACTGGCATGC
This sequence comes from Indicator indicator, assembly GCF_027791375.1. Taxonomy (NCBI): domain Eukaryota; kingdom Metazoa; phylum Chordata; class Aves; order Piciformes; family Indicatoridae; genus Indicator; species Indicator indicator. The sequence goes on along the minus strand of NC_072044.1, from coordinate 4,257,669 downwards.
TCTAGTGACTTTCTTCCTAGCCCTGTTACATGATTCAAGCCCATGGGGCATCATCCCCTAACACCTGATGGCAGGCAGAATTTCTTCCCACCTCCCACTGGCCACTGCTTGGGAGCTCCTTGCTGCAGGATGTTGTGTTGGACAGGACAATGAATGCTACTTGGAAGCTGTTCTCCAGCCCTGCTAAGGATTAGAGCAAGTGGGGTCTCACCTATCTGGGTGGCAGAAAGCTGCCCCATGCTCTCCATGTGGGGAAGGTGAGCTCATCACATGACAAGTGACCAGGCCACAGAGAAAAGCCACAGGGAGCCTCACTCTTCTGCTTTTTCAGTTCCTGGTTTTGCTCTCCTGGTATCTAGCAGGACTGCAGATCTGCTGCCCAGCCAGCCTGGTGTTGCTTGTGTTAGTAACAGGTCTCAGACATGGTAACAGTAATCAGGCACAAGAAGGCTCAGGACTTGCCAGGCCTTGGCTGGCTCTTCCTGGTCTCAAGCACATTTTAGCTATATTTGCAAAAACACTTCAGGAATTTCTGCTGTGCCTGCAGCTTCCTCGAGGATGACTCTTGTCAGCTTCAGGCAAGGCTCAGGTGCCTGTGAGCTGTCTTGGGGTCCTGAGCTTTTTTAAGTGGGGGCAAGCTGGAGCATAGAAGGTTCTGTGCGAACATAAGGAAAAAGTTTGTCACTGTGAGGGTGACAGAGCCTGGAGCAGGCTGCCCAGAGAGGTTGTGGAGTCTCCTCTGGAGACATTCCAAACCCACCTGGATGTATCACCTGCCCTGGTGACTCTGCTTTGGCAGGGGGTTGGACTGAGTGATCTCCTTAACCTTCACAGCCCTTAACCTTCTGTGACTGTGAGTCTATTAATGCCCAATTCATTATAACCCTGTGCACTTGTGTGGCTCTTGCCATAGCAGAGGACTAACAAACCCAAGTACAACTAACCCTGTGAACTAACAGAGATGATGAGCCTGGTCCACTGGCACACACAGGATTGAAACACATGAGAAAGACCCCCAGCCTACACAGAACCGAGAAGAAAAGCTGCCTAAACCCCCACCCTCCACCCCTCACTCCAATACACACTTCCCAGCAGCAAAACTGGGATGCTGCCTTCTTTCCACAGCAATGTGTTGCTGTTGAGCATTGCACCAGACATGTTTTGTGCACAGCAGCTTGAACTGCACTTGGCAATTAGCACTAAGTGAGCCATTGGGCACAGAGGTGTCACCATCATTGTAAGTTCTTTACCAGGAGGGTAGTGGAATACTGGAACAGGTTACCCAGAGAGGTGGTTGAGGCCCCATCCCTGGAGATATTCAAGGTGGACAGGGCTCTGGGCAACATGATCTAGTTTAGGATGTCCCTGCTGACTACAGGGGGGTTGGACTGGATGAGCTTTGGGGGGTCCCTTCCAGCCCACACCATTCTGTGATTCTGTAACCAGGCTGAGGGTAGCTCCTTGGTGGGTTTGGATGAAAGCACCGAAGCATTAATTAGACTAAAAGCTCCTCCTCCATTGGTATCAGAGGTGCTTCCCTTGGGCTGGCCATGAGGAGACTGTGTGCCCACAAGAGCAGGGCAGCACTGTGAGTACCAGTGGCAATGAGTGTCTTGACTCACAGCCATGAGGCAGGGACTACTGCCTTGGGCTACCTGCTCAGCTCCTCTTGCTGTGGGTGCTGGCAGACCACACTACAACCACCTCCATGGAGCTCCATGGCCGTGTTTGCTGCCAGCTGCCTGCACTGCAGGGGAAGCATCGCTGTGTTTGGTGTTGAGCTAAAACTTCTGGCAGTCATGGACACTGACAACAAAAGTAACCCAAGGCTCTGGGTTTCTAAGCACCCAAAAAGCAGGGAGAGGAATGGAAGAGGAAAAGGAACAGAACCTTTTACAGGCTTTCTCCTTGCATGGTTAAACCCAGCCAGTGTCAACACTGCTCACTCACTGACCTGCTGGTAAAGAGAAAGGCCAGGGTGGCACCTACCCACTGAGCACCCCCAGCACCAGGTTGAGAACGAAGAAGGAGCCAAGCAAGATAAGGCTGACAAAGTAGATCCAGGGCCATTCATTCCCAATGGCATCATTTACCTGGCAAGAAGAGAGGCAGGTGAAGCATTCTGAACAGTCTGCTGTCTGTCCCTGTCCCTGAAACAGCCTCTGGGAGCTTTGTGCCCTCTAAAGCGAATACTTGGGATGGTAGCAGATTAGCCTAACTCTGAGCCCTGCCTCCTGATGACTCTGTATCTGGTTTTATTGGAGGTAAAGTCAGAGCCAAACATCTGGGGAGCAAATTTAAACATCAGCCTCAAGCCTAAGGATCAGCAAGACAGCCTCCCAGTGACTGCAGCACATGGGGTCTGCTGGAGAGGCATCCACCAGCCAGGCACTGCTGTGTCTGGCCTGTACCCTGGCACAAAGGTGGGAGCTGGAGCATCCTCCTGTCTGTCTGGAGAGCAAACACAGCTCGGGCAGTGCCTGCAGAGATGTGGGAGAGATGCCTCATGCACTCTGGGATGTGCATCACATCAGGAAGCTTGGTCAGGTCAGGATGTTGTTCACTGGTGGAGATACCTAACCCTGCTGTGAGTCCTGTGTCCTGGAGGAACCCCCCTGCTCTGAGCAGGACCAGCCATCCCCTCTGTCAAGCTGGGAACCAAGCCCAAGCTGCTGAAGCCTACCCAGTAGAGGACTTCCGTCCAGCCCTCCATGGTGATGCACTGGTAGACAGTCAGCATGGCAAAGCCAAAGTTGTCAAAGTGAGTGATGCCATTGTTGGGTCCTGGCCAGCCGCTTCGGCACTCAGTGCCGTTGATGGTGCAGTGTCGCCCGTGGCCAGAGCTGGTGCATGGGGCTGGCTTCTCTGATGCCACTGTGGCAATCACATCTGAGGGGGAAAGCCGTGGTGTGAGCCCAAGGCCAAGCACAGAAGGTTCCAGCACCTGTCAGTCTCCTGCAGAAGCTTTCAAGAGGGTCCCCTCTCTTCACTCCATATACCATCGCCAAGCATCATTCACTCCTGCCATACTCTCAGGCCTGCCAGGGGCAAGAGCAGACTTTCTGCTACTCACAGAACCTCTGCAGACCCCACAGCAGCCACACAGAGACATCTCTGCCACATCATCCCCCTGGCACAGCCCCACCTGTCCTGAGGTAGTAGCAGGTCTTGTGCATCTTGCCCTTGAAGAGCTCTTGCCCAACAATGGCGTAGATGATAATCATGAAGAGGACCAACAGGGCGATGTGGAGCAGGGGTACCATGGCCTTGATGATGGAGTTCAGGACAACCTGAAGGCCTGCACCAAAGAGAAGGGAGGTCAACCACTTTCTAAACAGCTTTGGGTGCACCTTGCATTCCTGCCAGCCCCTCTGAGAAGCAGCCTCTGAAATGCCTCATGCCAGAGAGAGAGGGGCACAGGGAGGCTGGAACTGAAATCACTGAAGGAAATCCTTTCTCTACCTGCCAGGCAAACACTAAGCAGAGCCAGGCACCAGGCAGTGCTGAAGGCTGCTTCCCATTCTGTTGTTCTCTTCCTGGCTGTATTCACATGACCTGAGAAACTAGAGGCAGACCCTGGCCCCTTTCACCACCCAAAGGTGCTGACACTGAGCCACAGAGGGAGCTCTGTGTGTGCTGACAACTGCAAGCTGAAAGGATGAGCAAGAACCTGTGGCTCCTCCACACCCACCTTGTGTCTGGGCTTGACCCAGCAGCAAGAAACCTGCCCCACGGCTCCCCACCCAGCTGGACCCAGGGCCCAGTGCCCCCCTCAGCCCCTCACACACTCGGCACTCCAGACACCAGGCGCAGAGGTCTCAGCACACGGAATGCTCGCAGAGCCTTCACATCAAAACCGCCTTTGCCCCCTGGCGTCCCACTCTGCTTGGCATTGACCTGCTCCAGAGTCATGGTGACAAGCCTGAAAGAGTTGGGACACACAGCAAGGAAGGAGGAGGAGAAGGAGGAGGAGGAGGAGGAGAAGGAGGAGGAGGAAGAGGAGGAGGAGAAGGAGGAGGAGGAAGAGGAGGAGGAGAAGGAGGAAGGAGGAGGAGGAAGAGGAGGAGAAGGAGGAGGAGGAGGAGGAGGAAGAGGAGGAAGAGGAGGAGAAGGAGGAGAAGGAGGAAGAGGAGGAGGAGGAGGAGGAGGAAGAGGAGGAGGAGGAAGAGGAGGAGGAGGAGGAGAAGGAGGAGGAGAAGGAGAAGGAGAAGGAGGAGAAGGAGAAGGAGAAGGAGAAGGAGAAGGAGAAGGAGAAGGAGAAGGAGAAGGAGAAGGAGAAGGAGAAGGAGAAGGAGGAGGAGGAGAAGGAGGAGAAGAAGGAAGCAAAGGGCATGAGGATGGAGACCACAAAATCTGTGCTAAGAGTTTAGAGCTCTGCAGACAGGAAAGCAAGGGACAGGACTCTGCTGGGCACCCCCCTGCTGAATTCCACCTTCACCGCTGAGCAACCCAGGGCTCTCCCGTCCCCTGAGCCCAGTGCAATCTCTATGTACCAGACCCCAGAGTATCCTGTGCCATTCCCATTCTCCAGGGCAAGGAGACCAGAGAGGTGTTAAGGAATCAGAAACAGGAGTCAGAGAGGATCCCAGGGGATGTTAGGGCATATAAAAGGAGGCCCAGACAAGGCCATGAACTGAGTCTATGAGAGCTGCCCCCAGACCCCACCGCAGTCACCAGAAAAACTGATGTAGCTGTTGGGTTATGGCCCAGGCCTGGCAGAAGCTGAGCAGCAGCAGCTTTGCCCCTCTGTATTACCCTAGGGACACGATGGAGAAGTCCAGCACATTCCAGCCGTTCCGCAGGTAGGCATCTGTGTGGAACAGGAACCCATAGGCGATGATCTTCAGCATGGCCTCGATGGCAAAGAAGATGAGGAAGGCATACTCAATCTTCTCCTGGGGTGGAAAGGACACTCTGTCAGAGCAGGCTGCCAGCTCCCTTGTCACCACCGTGTGTGGATGCTCCCTGTGGATCAGCCCTGTTGACAGCGTCTGTGATCTCCCATGCACACCATTAACACTGTGCCTACCCTGAGCACCACATGCCACTCTCTGATCTGCAGTATGACCCCCTGCATCCCTCCAGTGGCACACTGGCAGGACCATGTCCCTAGCTCTTACAAACTATGCCAGCAAAGCCACCTGTGGCAGTTCAGGCTGGGTGCCTCCTGTCACTGCCACATAAGCCACACCTCCGGTGTCCTGAATGCCCACCCAATAGGGTGGACACAGGAATCAGCCTATTCCTACCCATCAATCCTGCCCCCTATCCATCCATCTGCAAAGTCCTTCTCTTCCTCTTTCTTCCTCTTTCTTCCCTCTCTGCTCCCACAGGAGATGCTCTCTCTTATCGGGTAACAGTGGGGGAGTATCTCGAGGCCTCTTAGGCCTGTCTAGGCCTAATGCCAGGAGGAGAATGGAGGGGGGCAGTCTCAGACCTGGCCAGCCTGAGACTTGCCTAGCAGTGGGGGGGGGGGGGGAAGAAAGAGCCCTGGGGGTTTGGGTAGACCCTCAGGTGGGAGAAGGGAAGAATTGGAAAGCCTTTGGGTGTTATGTAAGGGACTCTATGCTTTGGGATGTTCTTGGCACTATGCTTGTCGTGTTTTGTAGTTTCACCAATTGCTTTTCCATTTAAACTTTCCATCACTCTCCAATCCATTTGTGTAAGTGTCATTCTTTTGTCCCTCTCAGGGCAAGAGAGGATCTGTTTGGCCTCAAACCAGCACACCACCACTTCCCAACCCAAAGGTGCCAGGCCCATGGCACTGCACATCTCTCATGTCCTCCCTGCTGCCTCTCCATTCCATTCTCCCATAGCCTTCCTCCCACAGGCAGCACTGACAACTTCTCCTCATCCCCTGCACCTGAAGACTTGCTGCATCTCTCCTGGGGATACCACATAGTCACCATGGGAAAAGCTAACTGCATTGTGGCATCCCAGCGCATCCCTTCTGCCCTGGGATCCCAGGGAAGTAAAGCCTTTGGCTCAAGTCCTGCCTAATGCCAGATGTCTGGCAGAGTGAGCTGCTAGGAACTGGCTTGGGGGCTCTGCTAGACAGAGGCATTGCACTCCCTCCCAGGCAGGATCTGGCACCCCACTGCAGGGCTCGGCACAGCCCTGTGGGCACAGGGCCCACACCAGCTCATCTTTGCCCAGAGCACAGCCAAGAGCTGCTTGTGCCCACCTGGCTGTGCCTGTCACTGCAATCAGTGTCCTTACTGTGGATGGCCCCTTCCAGACTGGGCTTAGTCTCCCTGCAGCAGACAGATGGATAGGGCTATTTATACTTCTGGTTTTCCATGGCCCCTCTCCTCCATCTGCTCCCCATGAAGGGCAAGGAGCATCCCTGCAGGGGCTCTGCAGGGAACTGCAGGAAGGCAGAAATGGAGCTGGAAGTGTATGAGCACTGGGCAGGCTGCAGTGCTGTGAGCACAGCTTCCTCCCAGGGCCCCTCTGGCTTGCCAGGTGGAAATTGCTGCCCGTTTAGGAAACCAGAGCCAGGGTTCAGACAGCTTTGCTTTGTCAGTTACCACATCCAAAGGCAGTGGCTGTGCCAAGTACCCCCATATGTCACTCATACCAGTGCCAGTTTCTTGTTGGATCTGAGGGCAGGAATGGTAGGAACAGAGGCCTAAGCACTGCAGTCAGTGGTGTTAGCAGGGCTCTGTCCTCACAGCTTCAGCTGAGGCAACTCAATGCCATTTGCCTCCTCCCTTTAGCAGTGACAGATCCCTCCTGCTCTGCTTCCCAAAGCCTGTCCTTGCAATCTCTGACAAGTGAATCCAAGTGTTGTGAGGCTCAGATCAGGTACAGAGGGACTGCAGAGCCACACCAGAAGGCAGAGGTCTGCAGGGGTATCTCCTGTGCAGCAAATGCAGGAGCATGGTGGAGCTTACTGCAAGCCCCAGCAACCCTGCAGCTGCCAAGACCCAGGCTGTTAAGTGCCAGGATCCAGCCTGGAGCTCCAGCATCACAAAAGTTAATTCCTTTCCCACTTCACCCTGAAGGACAGAATCAGGCTCCAAGGTTTCTGACAGGCAGGAATCTCCCTCTGAAACCCCCTTGCCCAGGAACAAAAACTGCCTTGCCATGCCTGGAAATCCCTTTGAGAAGCCCAAATCAGATAAATGGTGCCTGGGCCAGCTCCAGTGCCCACCCTGTACAGCCAGTGAGCAGCAAGGATCAAAGTTAGGCCAAGGGACAGCCAGCAGCAGCCCCCTGTGACCTGGCTCCATTCCCTGCATCCTGGAGTTGTGAATTTCCTTGCAGTCCCAGCTGACTGCTGAGCTGGCCACAGGATCAGCCTGATCTGCCCTGCCAATGTTGCACCCCTAGGACAAAACAAAGCCTTGGCACAGCCAGCATGAAGGTTCTGTGCAGTGATCCATCAGTGTGACCAGGACCATGCTCCCCCTATCTGTCCTGCAGCTCTGGGTGCAGCAGCTACCCATCCCATGAGGCTGCAAAATGTGGGGGAGTTCTGATGTTACCAGAGCAGGAGCCCTGACTGTGGGACACTTCCCAGGGACCTTTGTCAGTGAGCCTTTTGGTGGAGCAAGTCATGGCAAAGTCTCTCTGGGCTCTCCAAGTGGTGTAGCTGCATAACACAGACTAGCAATATCCTGAGCCAGGGAAAACTGCCTGGCACATACAGACAGCAGCAGAAGGAGGCCCAAGGACATCCTGACCTGGCAGCTTCACAGCAGGGCAGGCACTGGGTGTCCTGCATGAGGTACAGACCCCACCTCATGTGCCCAAGGGGAGCCAAGCAGACATCAGTCAGGCACTCCCCCAGCTCTGGTGCTGCCCATGAGTGGAGATGCTGCACTCAGAATGCCAGCAGCCACTTTGTGTCTGTGCCATGAGGGAGCTATGCAGACCCTACAAGCAAGGCACATACTGGCCATGGGCACAGCTCCAACCCCACTGACTTTACTGAAGCCCTGGTCACTCCCTAACACCTGAGGACCCTCTCTGTTGCATCACCCCTCATCAGCCCCAGAATTCACAGCTGGCTACTCATGGTGGAAGGCTGCTCAGGGAAGGGTGGCAGAGCTGCCTGGCAGAGCTGGGAGTGGGTGTCTGAAGAGGCCAAGCTTCCAAAGGCCACTACAATAGGCTGCAGGTCCCTGTCAGCCCCTGGGCTGCCACATACCTGTGCACCACCAACACAATGACCCGGCCCCAGCCTGTTCAGCAGATCCCAGGCCCTGCAGCTCTCCAGACTGAGTCCCCACTCCATGTTCCTGGTGTCTCTTCCCAGGGCACAGGGGGAGCAAGGGCTTGGCTAAAGCCTCCCACCTGGCCAATGTGAGGCAGGCACAGCTAGTGAGGATCAGAGTGACCAGAACACAGCCAGAGCTACTCCTGCTTCCCAGCAGAAAGAACCTGCTGTGGCAGGACTCACAACACTCACCCTCCTCCCCAGATTCCTCCAAACTATTCCCAGCCTCCTGTCCCCCTCCATGCTCTTTTCCTTCTTCTGCACCATCAGCTACTGCACCTCCCCTAGAGACTCTCAGTCCCAGTCAGGCCCTGCTCCCTCTGACTGCTCCAGCAACAGCCACCTCCTGGTCTGCATCTCCAGAGCAGCTGCAGTGAGAGGAGCAAAGAGGCTTTGTGAGCAGAGATGATTTGATCTAAGCTACAGGAACCTACAGAAAAGCATCATCCTCAAAGATCTGGGGGAGAGATGCCAGGGCACCCTTGCGTTATCTGTCATAGAACCAGAGAATGGCTTGGGCTGGAACAACCCAAATGGCTTGGGCTTCAACATTATCCAGCTCCACCCCCCTGCCATGGGCAGGGACACCTCCCACTAGCCCAGGTTGCTCAAGGCCTCATCCAGCCTGGGCTTAAACATTTCCAAGGAGGAGGCATCCAGAACTTCTCCCCTGCAGCTCCAGCATCTTCACGTCTCACAGCACCCTTTGCTCTAGGCTGAGGGGTGCCCCTTTGCCATGCCTGTGGCAGTTGTCATGGGTCAGAGGAGGTTTTTGCCTGGCAGGTATCTCTGGAGATCATCTAGGCCACTGCTCACTGTTCAGAAAGTTGTCCATGTAGGTTCTGAATGTCTCCAAGGGCTCCACAGCTCAGGCTTGGCTGAGTGCTATCACCTAAGCCAGCAAAACCATGGACAGGAGAATGGTTTGGACACAGTGTGGACAAGGGCTCTGCTAGCGCCTGTCAGAACCAGGCTGTGGAGAGCACAGCTGAAGGAAGAGAATTCCAGAGGAACTGCAGCTAATTCTTCACAGAATGGTCTGGGTTGGAAGGGATCCCCAAAGCTCATCCAGTCCAACCCCCCTGCAGTCAGCAGGGACATCCTCCACTGGATCAGGTTGCCCAGAGCCCTGTCCAGCCTCACCTTGAATACCTCCAGGTCCCAACCACCAAGGCTTCTCCAGGGCAGCAAGGTGTCTTCAGGGGAAGCCTTGCTCTGCAGCTGGGGCCCATGGGACATCCTGCCTGATGGAGCAAGCTTCGCAAGCTGCTTTTTTCCTAGTGCTATATACCCCAAGCTGCTGGGTGAAAGGGTAACAACTTTCTGCAGTCCCCTGCCCTGAGCCTGCACATGAAGGGCTGCAGGCATGTGGTCTGTTCTCACAACTGTTAGAGGACTCCAGGAGACCAAGGGTGACCCCAGGCCCTAGGAAAGCCACATCTTATCAGGACTTTCTTGCAGTGAGTGACCCATGCCAGCCTCCAGGGACAGACATCTGACAGCAGGTGGTCACTCTTCAAAACCAGCACTGGACCAGCACTGCTCAAGGACTGCTGGACACAGGGAGCTGCTCTCAGCAATCCTCGAGGTGCCCTGGACTATAGGGAACAGGCCTGGGGTGGCAGAGTTACACAGGACCCCCAAGCAAGTTGCTCCTCCAGAGCAGATGAAGTCCTGGGGACACCTGAAACAGTACTGAATGCCCACAGTCGTGTCACTAAAATGTGCCTGGAGCTGTGCTCAGGCTCAAAAACCCTGGGACCAACCAAGCATTGACCACCTCCATGAAGACTTCTGAGCTTTGGCCACCGCACTGGAAGCCTCCAAGCATTGAGCACCTTGCTTCATCAAGAGGTGACTCTGGTCCATGGCATCTCCATGAATGTTGTCTCCAAAATGTTGTCTCCACTTGGTGGTCTCTAGACAGAAATGCCCCAGATGGTGGCACCTCCAGATGATGACTCCAGATGTAAACATCTCCAGTTACCGGTGTCTGGAAAATGACTCTGGGACCTCCAGAGCTTGGCACCGCCAGAGCTTGATGTCTCCAGACGTTTGCACCTCAAGATGTTGGTCCCCTGACCCCTGTGGCTGAGACACAACCCAATGCAGCCTCAAGTAGTTGCAGTTTTGGTAGAATATTCCTTGCTATTAACCACCCCCATGCATAAAGAGGTTATGTGGGGCACCAGCAAAGTGCCTGCACACAGGCCATGACCTGTGTTATGCAGAGTGTCCTCTGTGCAGCCTGAGCTCCATCTCTGTCCCCCCTCCCCAGGCCCCCTGCTATGCTTACAGAGTACATGGGACTCAGCCCAGCTGCCTCAGGGTGCTCTGAGAGGGTGGCCTTGGGATGCTCTGAGAGGGTGGCCTCCCTGTGAGCAGTCACTTTGGGTCCCATTAGTGGGCAAAAACAGGCACTTGAGCGTGTGCAGCTTGCAAACACCAAGGTACAGCAGGAGACCAACTGCCCCAGGAGACAAATCATGCTCTGAATTTGCCTTTATTTCTCTGTTGCCCATTCCCAGAGCCCAGGCACAGCTCAGCTGCAGCCATCTCCACTGCCTTGGGTAACTGCCTTGCCAAACACATGCTGCACCTCCTTGCTCCTGGGGAAAACCAAGCAGTGCCAGCTCCCTGCCAGAGCTGCAGACTCAAGGCAAAGTGAAGATGAATGCTACTAGTTTCTGACTGAAGTGAAAAGCCAAAACCATGTCTTGGGAGTCAAAGAAAATATTTTGATTTCATAAGAATTAGACAAAACAGACACACCAAGCACGAGCAGGGAAATATTCTGGATCAAAAGAAATCTAATCACAAAAGAACAATGAGGTCTGCTGAGCTGTAGTTCTTCCAGGAGAAAGTGAAACACAATCACAGGAGATTCATGGGATATTAAACAGCATTTTTTTCACCCCCTAAAATGGATTCTGGTTAACAGAGCTTTCAGGAGACCAACTCCAGACCTGGCGTAAGCCCTGTGTGCAGACCTGCCCTGGGTGGTCCTGGCAAAGCAGAGTCACAAGCATAGCTATTCTCCAGGCCTTCCAGCTGGAAGCAGAGGTCACACAGGGGATTGTCCCTTCCCAAGATTCCCCTTGCTTCAGAGCAGAGTGGCCTTCAGTGTTGAGTGAGAGCTGCCCGGGATGCAGGAGGCTTCTCAGAAGGAATTTGGGCAGGACAGGCTCCTGCACACCCATTATCAGGGAGCTCCGAGGGAAGCAGGCTTTGACCCTGCTTCCACAAACACTGTGGGGCAATGTCCATACAGCTGTGACTGGGGTCACCCTCACACCTTCTGTCTTTTCAACAAGTCCAAGGTCTTTAGGTAAGCTCAGTCCTCTGCAGAAAGAGCTGGGCAATGAAGTGAGGCCATTTCAAAGGTGACAGGGAGAGATTAAACACATGGCAGCATCTCTGCTGCAGGAAGAAATGAGCCCACCAAGCCTTTGCTGCTCCTAGCTGTGGGCCCCATGGAACCCCCATCAGAGGAGGATGATAGAGGTGTGCCAAGAACAGAATCTGGGGCTGCCAGGCTGCTGACAGAGGGCTGCAAGGCAACAGGCTGAAAATTGTCTCAGCAAGACACAGGAGAAGTGATCTAACACAGCACACAAGAACAGGGGACACTTCATTTCCACCTGCCTGCCTCCCACCCATGGCAAAGGCTGCTGAGCCTTCTTGGGCAGCATCAGCCCCTGCCCAGGAGCACTGTGAGCTGGGCTGCTGCCCCCATTCACACTGTGCCCACCTCCTGCTCTCTGCCCACCCTGCCCCAGCTTTGCTTTGCCACTCAGCTGAGCACCTGCACTTCTCACACCCTCCTGTGCCCCTTCAGCCAGGGAAGACACCAAAGGCAATGTCTTGATCTGAGCTCTGCCCTGAGCTCAGAGGGGTTTGGGGAGCTGGTCTGGCTGCTCTGGGGAGCTGGAGCACCCCAGGAAATAACTCTATGGGTTTAACTCCTCTCTTCTATGGACTTATCTTGGTTTTATTTTTAGAACACATAACATACTGCCAGCAGGAACTCATTTCCTTCTTTTTCCAAGGAAAAAGCAAACAGAACCTCGACTGCCCCTAAAAGCCTGTTTGAGAGGGAAAGGGACAAAAGTAGCTCAAGGAACTAAAAATGGCACAAGAAAGACCTTACTTTGTGTTTTACATCTCAGATTCTTTGACTACTTTCATATTTTGCCCTGCAGAGGCTCTAAGGAACAGGAGGCAAAAACTAGAGAAGAGTTTTTTTCAAGTCATGAGCTGCCAGCAATATCTGCACACAACAGCCCCCACTCCAGCACAGAGGAGCCCTGAATCAGCAGAGCAGAACATTTCATTCAGGGCATTGTTAGAGGCTTTGGTTCAGGCTCAATGGGAATTAATACAGAGTAAACCATGCTGGGCATGTGAAGAGGGGAAAGCAAGGACAAGCTAAAACCAGTGCAAACTACTGGTTTGGATCGTCAAAACATCTTATTGCAGGCAAAATGACTGGGAGAAAAAGCAAAACAAAACAAAGAACTGGTTAGGATGGAGCAACCTCTCCGCTTCACCAAGATAGTTCGTTTTTTTTTTTTTTCCTTTTAAATAAAAAGAACCAACATGAAAATCCAGTTTTGAAATGAAAGGTCAGGAAATGTGACTCCAAAACCAATGAACTAAAACCTCTTTCCTTTTGGAAGTGTGATTAAAAAAATCAGAGGATTTATTCTCTTTTTTGGTCTCTTTTCCCCTGCACCTCAGTTGCCAATCTGCTGCCTTTGATCGCCACCTAAAGGTGGTTCCAGGCCGCCTTGCAAACCTTTTTTGCAGAGGTTTCTGCCCCACTCGGCCTCCTGCATTTGCAGCGTTTGCCATCCGACAGCTCCAAGTCTGATCTCTACAGCCCAGTCACGACAGGATGCTACTGGTCAAACATCTCTAAAGTAACATCAATTATAACAAGCCTGCCTCAGGGGTGCTGGCACCCATTTATAGCTGCTGATAGTGCTCACTGCTCTTCAGCATCGACATAACTGCAGGTAGAGGCAATCTGAAATGCTGACTGATTGGAATTCACTCCTGTAGCTGGAGCACCTCTGCCATGAGGCCAGGCTGAGGGAGCTGGGGGTGTGCAGCCTGGAGAAGAGAGGACTCCAAGGGTCCTCAGAGCTGCCTGCCAGTACCTGAAGGCATCTTGCAGGAAGGCTGCAGAGGGACTTCCTGAAGTGTCTAGAGACAGACCAAGGGGGAATGGTTGGAAGCTGAGGCAGAGCAGACTGGAGCTGAGGAAGAAGTTCTCCAGTGTGAGGGTGGTGAGACTCTGACACAGGCTGCCCAGGGAGGCTGTGGATGCTTCCTCCCTAGGGGTGTTCAAGGCCAGGCTGGATGAGGCCTTGAGCAGCTGAGCCTAGCTGAGAGGTGTCCCTGTCAACACTGGGATGGGAGGGGGGTGTGTGTGCAGTAGATGATCTCTGAGGTCCCTTCCAACCTGAGCCACACTCTGATTCTGTGATTCCATGACAGGGCAGCAGGAGATGCTCCCACCACAAGCATCACCATCTTGCACCCATGCCACACTGAACAGCCAGATCCACAGAGCCCTGGAGGTGGGCAGCTGGCTGCCAGCAAACAGCAGGCAGGGCTGGGGCTTACCAGGCTGGAGTTGGCAACATTGGTGTCATCCTCAGGCATTGGCAGGTAGATGGCCAGTGCAACACAGTTGGCAAAGATGGTCAGGAGGATGATGATCTCAAAGGGTCTGAGAGGAAGTGTTAAGGAGTGGAGATAGGAATGAAACAGCAGTTACAGCCTTGCCCTGTCCTGCCTGGGTATGTGGGGAAAAACCACTTTGGCTCTCGGGAAACCCTACCAGAGAGAGCAGTCAAAATCCTCTGCACACCCTCAGCTGCTGTCCCTTTCTTGGTTCCCCACAGAGGGAGGGAATAGGTCAGGAGGAGACACAGGGCCTGGACACTCAGCACCTGGCTCCTGGAAAAGAGCAGCTTTGGCAGAGGACATATGGGGAGAGGGCACCATTCAAAAAGCTGCAGTGGAAGAGGAACAAGGGGATGGGAGAGCTGTGAGTTTCCTCATCATGATCCCTCAGAAAATTGCCCCCAGGGGTCAGCACAATGCAGGCACTTAAAGCATCACCCTCCAGAGTGCGCTGGCAGTGGCTCTGCCTCCTCATGTCCTCAGCATCCCCACTCTGCTCACTAACCATGGCAAGAAGGCATCCAGGGACAAGGCAGCGCAGCCAAGGTCTCCTCTAACAGAACATTCAGCTGCTGATCTCCCCAGCCCCAGTGCAGACAGTGCTCCTGTGACTGTCCCCAGGACTGCCATGGGCTGGGAGCCACCAGTAACCCTTCTGCTGCCTCTTCCAGGGCTGTCCCAGGCAATGGGGCAGAGCCCAGGGGTCAGAGGCATCCCTGCCTGCTTCAAGGTGAGATGAGCAGCATCCCCCCCCCCCACACCCCCCCGAGCCATCTGGCAACTGGAGCTGGGATCAGCTTGCTGCTAGCAAGCTTGAGTCTGCCACCAGTATGAGGTAGAAATGCAGTGGGCCAGAGTGAGCCAAAAAAACCCCAGCATTTAGTGTCCCCCAGCAGTGTCCCTGCCTCTTGCCACTGCACCAGAGCCTCAACATCTCATCTCCTCATCCTGAAGTCTCACTTCTTTCTTTCCAGCATCCTTTTGCCACACAGCATCCAAGGGTCCCAACCTGTGCCTTGCGGTGACACCCCCACTATCCAGCCACCTGGAAGAGACCCTGGCCCCCTTCTGTGGCCCAGCCTTGTGCTCTGACAGCAGAAGCTAAGCAGCAGAGACATGCCCAAGGAACAGGAGTGAGTGGTGCCATGTTGAAGTCAGATACCAGATATCCCTACAGAAAATGTCACAGCTAATCTCCCCTTGGCAGCTTGGTTTGCCCTGAAGACCATAAGAGCCCTTGGGAACTGGAACGACCCTGCCAAGCCTGATCTCAGAACGAGGACTGCCAGGTGCCCCTGGGTATAAATACAGCCAGGCACAAGAGAGATGCTGCAGAAACCTGATGCCATGGATCACTTGTCCTGCACAGGTCAGAGCCACCTGCACCTGCAGCCTTCCTGGTGCACATCCACCTTCCCCCTTCACACTCCCCTTTCAAGGCAGCAGTGTGGGAAAGCCCACACTGTGCTGTGCATGCCCTGGGCAGGAGAAGGAATGCGTTTGAGTGTGTTGGAAGACGTAAATCCTATTTCTAGCTCTTCCCCTGCCACCAGGCTCTATGCGCAAGTTTCTTCCATGCCCAGAGCCTATTACAGACACAGCTCCCTTCCATGTGCATGCCAGAGAATTCCCCAATTTCTGCTTTGCTCCCCCTCCTCAAAGGACAGAGCCTGTTTGCAGGGACAGAAGGTTCAAAATCCATATCCAGCACAGCACCACCAGAGGTGTGAGCATGCCCTGAGTGCCTACAAATGGGCACCCTGGGCTTTGAACTCGATGGCATCTCCAGCAGTGCAGGGGCATGGCTGTGCTAGCCCTGTGGCACTAAGTGTACAGCAGCACAGCCAGCCTAAGGCAGCCAAGCCACCTCTAAGAAAAGCAAAGTCTGGGCAGGGCTGGGGTGATCCAAGACCAGAAAAGTGCAGATAGGTTCAGTGACTGAAATGAGAAATGTTGGGAGCAGAAAAAATGGATTTGCTGGAAACATCCCTAAATTCCATCCCTTTTGTTTGAGCCCAAATGTTTTGCTGAAGCCCATGTGAAATGTTTCATCTCCTGTTCCTTTCCCTTCCATAAAGCAGAAGTGAACAAAGCCTAGAACAGCTCCTGGCTGGGTGGCAGAAGCAGGATGTGTTGCTATTTCTGAGCTGTAAGGCCCCAGTGAAAAGAAGACAAATAAAAGAGCAATCTCCCAACACTGATCCCTATATTGAGTCAGAGGCAGAAGAGAATCTGTCCCTTTGAACAGCAGCACAAGTCTTCACTTGTGTCAGCAGCCCTGGGGAGGGGTGGGAAGGAGAAGCTGAGAGGACAACCGTGTCAACAAGGTTTCAGGGGATACTGACCAGATTCAGGGAATACTAACCAGACTCAGGGGATACTAACCAGCCTCCATTACCAGGGCAGGGGGCAGCTGAGGGATCAGGCAAGTGGTGACACACACAGAGCCATCCCAAGCAGCTCACCATGCCCTTGCTACCCACCCCCAAACCTCTCTCCTGGTGCAGCCTGTTGTTCCCAGCTCCATCCTCAGCTCCCACTCCTGCCCTTCCTCCTCTGCCTGGCCCCCAGCCCACCCCAGACTGTTCCTCACCCAACAGTCTGTCCTGGTTTTCCCCAAGTCCCTTGAAATCCAGCCTCCTCGCTGCCTGTCCCACACCACCCTACCCAAGGTCCTCACAAGCGTGTCCCTGTTTCAGTTTGACCAGCCACTGTCTTTGCCATGCATCCTACCAGGGCTCCCTGAGCTTGGGGTGTGCTGACAGTTCTCCTTCCTGCCACCCAGGGGTCCTGCTCCCCAGCCCCCCTGCTCACAGGCACTCACAGGGCTGCTCCTGCACCCCTGCAGACAGAAGGATACTTCCACTCCACGATGCTGATGCAAGCCTTGCGCAGCGGGTTCTGAAGGGTTAAACAGAACAGAGCCCTGGCTGGCCGGGGGGCTGCTGGTGGCACCGGCTTCTTGGACTTCTCCTTCTGTTGCCTCCTCCTCATGTCATCCTGGGTAGAAGCAGGCTCCATGATGTTTCCCTCCTAGTAGTTTCTCCTTCTACAGCCCCCTGTGTCCCCGTCAGCTGGAGCTCCTCCGGCTCTCCCTGTGCATGGAGCCTGGCTGCTCAGCACACCAGAGCGAGGAGTGGGGGCTGGAGCCTATACTAACACACAGCATGAAGTTAAATTTAGATCCTGGCCTGGCTCCTGGATGCTGTCACAGCTCCTGAGGCAGCAAAAGGGCCCCTGCAGCTGTTGCTTCTTTCCAGACACATTGAGAGGCAGGCGAGTGCCTCACATGCCAGTGGGGGTGGAAGAGGCTGCCCAGCAAGGGGCACACTGCTCCCAGCTCAGCTCTTTCCCTGGCTACAGAGGGCTCCTTGGCCCAGACTGGAAAGCCAGGCTGACTGAGGCCATGAATGCAGCCCCACCCACTGAATCACAACATCCAGGGCAAGATGGAGAACCCAGCCCTGACCTGCTCCCAAAGCAGTTTACCACCCAGACTGATCAGTGTCCTGTGCAGGATTTAGTCTTCATCTGGTGAAAACTGCTCAGCTGAGCCCTGGATGCTGTGATCCTGGAGCTGCAGGCCTCTGGGACTGCATCCAGCTCACTGACAGGGACTTTGACACCAACCTTAGAGCTCCTGGGAATCTTGTCAAGTCCAAAAAGTGCTCTGGCATGCTCTTCTGGAGGAGCAGAGGAAACCCAGGCTGGTGCCAGGCAATATCCTGCTCAGCTTCACCTCCCCAGTCCTGCTTGCAGGGTATGGAAAATGCCTGGGGGTGCAGGAACCAAACAAGCCTAGTGAGAAAGCCCAGTGGATGAATGGGATGAGCAGTTCCACTAGCTCCTGAGCTGGAAGGCAGGCAGGGAGAGAGGCATCTCCCCACAACAGGGGAAACTCAGGCATGAGAAGGGGCTGCTCCTGGGTTTTCCTGCGCTGAGTCAGCAAAATAACTGCAGCAATCACATTAGTTACAGCTGTGATCCACAGTAAATGGCATCCCTGTCCTACAGCGATGTTGGATGTTACAGTCTAATGCCAACCAACCAGCTGTGCACCATGCATCCCAGGGAGCTGCTCTACACACTGCACCACACTGCCTTATTCCAAGCTTGCTCTCCTCTGCTTTGCAGGGCTTTCCCATGGAGGGAAAGGACTTTGCAACTGTGCAGCAGGCTGCATGAAGGCCAGGAGGGCCACAGTACTGAAGGGACCAATCACTCCCTGCCCATGGCACAGAGAAGGATGTGGGAGCAACTCCTGCAGATGCTCCAGCCAGCACTGACTCACTCTGGGGGCCCTCAATGGGGAGGAGGTTAATTTAGTAACCTGCCCTTCCTACCGCACTCTGCTGCATTTCATGCAAGCCAGAGTCAAACCCAGCCCAGTTTCCATGTCAGGCAGGTTCAAGTATGTTCCCTTTTCTCATTCAGTCCTCATTTTCCCTCTGTTTAACCCTGGTGGAAGCCAGGAGCCATACTTCTGCTGCTGCCTGCACAGGAGAGCCTGTGGCGGGAAAAGCCAGGACCTGGGGCCCATCTCGTGGGAAATCCAAGGAGAAACATCTGCACTGTGCCAAGCTGGAGAAGTCCCAGAGGCTCAGGGCAGCGTGAGTGAGCTGGGGCTGTGCAGCCTGCTACAGGCAGGGGCCTGTAGAAAGGATGCTCAAAGCCTTTCTGACTCCGTGTCCAGCTGCTGGCCACTGCTCACCACCTTGCTGTGCTCTGTTTTACACATGGCTTGCTGGCAGCCACCAACCTGGCACACTGCAGTGCTCTGCGTGTTCCTCCCTGGCAGAGAGACTCCTTCCTCAAGAGACTTCTTCAGATCCATCCTCATCTTCTTACACTTCCTGAACCTCCCATGTCATCTACTCCATTGTTGCTCTCAGGAGCGGCCCCAAACACAGTGACCCCATGGTGGAGTCCTGCTACACCAGGTGGGCTTCTGCTGCTGTGAACAGCAGGGATGGAAATGCCTCCAGCACTGTCCAGCAGTACCCACACCAACGAACGCCCTCACACCTCCTGGCACCCACATGTGCGTGTTCATGCAGCTCCCGGATGCCTCCCAGCCCAGGCACCTCCCTGCTTCGCAGCGCAGCTCCCGCAGGACCTATTGGGGTTGCTGAGCTGAATGGCTCCAGGCCCACCACTGTGTCTGTGTCCCGAACACGCCAGCCGAAGACTGCGACGGCCCACGGGAACCTCCAGCAGGACCGAGTCCCTGCAGCCGCTCCTCCCGTGTCCGGACTAGGGTGAGGCACCCTGGAAACCTCCTGGCCTAGGCTCTTCCTTCAGCGGCCCTGCGGAGCCGAGCCCAGCCGAGCCGAGGATGAACTGAACCATGTCGGAGCAGAGCCGAACCGAGCTGAACTGAGCCGAGCCGGAGCAGGACCGAACGGAGCAGAACCGAATCGAGCAGAGCCAAGCACGAGCTGAGCCGCAGCTGAGCCAGGCAGCAGCGGGAAGGAGAACCTATCCACAGCTCGGCTCCGCTTCTCGCCCAGCTTCCCGCCCGGTTCCCGCCCCGCTTCCGGCATCGCGGCCTCGCTGGGCACTGCTGCGGCCGTGGGCGGACCCATCCCCGGAGAGCTCCCTGCCCACGCCGGCCGCGGGAGCGGCTCCGAGCCCCGAGCGAGGTGAGGTCAGCGCCGCCGCACGGCCGGAGGGCGCGGCAGTTCGTGCGGGTAGCCGAGGCCCGGGCACACGCAGGGCTGTGTGAGTGGGGTCTCTGCCAGCCTGCAGCAGAGATGTGGTGTTGAGGCGCCAAACCGGGTAGGATCCAGGGGCAGCCGCACTGCCTGTGGGTCCCTTGTTTGCTTGTGTGTGCCTGTAGGGTTTCCACTCAAGACTAACGGCTCCTTGATTCTTCTCAGTCGGGAGAGGAACAGTGATGCTGCTGTGTTTTTGAGTGCTGGGTGTCTCTCAGGCTGTGTGGCCACTCCTGTGCGCACACAGACGTGCTGGCGTCCTGCCTGTGTGTACCGCTGCTCAGCCTCCAGCCCTGCTTGGCTCTGGGGTCACTGAGCTGCGTCAGGATTCAGCAGGGCTGCATCCTGTCCTGTTTCTTCCACAGCCTCTGATCTTTTCTTGTTTAGCATGGCCCTTGGACATGGTCTTAATTCATAGGCAGGCAAAGCCGGCTTTTTAGCAGGACTGAAGCCACAAGCTAGGACTCCAATTGGAAGATTCATTCAAATCTCCAAATAGCTGGGAAGTGCCTGCACTGAAGATGATGACAGCTGAGGCTTTGGCCCAAGTTGTTTTCTTTTCAAAACCTTTATGGATGCTGTCTGGAAAATAGCTCTGCCCTGAGCTGCTGAACAACAGATTGAAGTCGTCTTGTCCTATTGCAGAGTGCGGCAGGTTTCCCCAGGGCACAGAAGCCAATAACGGCTGTTCGGGGGCTCACAGGCGGTACTCTGGATCACCCTGCCGCTGGAGGCTGTCAGGGCTATGGAGCACTGCAGTCTACGGGTGGCAGCTCCTTTCCTGGCTTGGGTTTCTCCCAGCTCAGATCGCTCCCAGGTCTCCATGGACCAGGCTGGCCGAGGACAGCGGTGACTCTGCTTTCAAGCGAGTGGGTCTCGAACAGTTTCTGCACTCAGTGCTACAGGATCACAGCGGTCATGCTTAGAGCTGCTGAAAAGGGGTTTGGGCAAGTTCTCTTGCAGCTCAGGCGAGGTCCTGGTTCTCTCGGGTGCTTGGCTTCCCCAGTCTCAGCCTCCCAGGTCTCTGTCCCTTCTGCACGGCTAGGCAGCTTCTTTCTACCGGCGGGATTGGTACGACGTGCTGGGCTGGCCGGGGTTCATGGTCAGCTTTCAGCAGACTTCTCGCCTACTGCACAAAGGGCTCTTTGCTGATTATGGTAAACTGAGGCACGGCTTGGTTCTGGATTGCAGGCAGGCATGAGGATTTTCTCGGGTAGCAAACAAGTTTGATGAGGCTTTTTTCCAGACAGCAAGCAAGGGGCAAGAACCCCTTGAGTATTTGTCCTTCATTCAAGGCTTGCATTTGGCCAATGGCAAAACTTGGTAAACACAGCCATTAACCTATAGCAGAGCATATAGGCAGAATTTGCCCATATATGGAAGAAGCATAAGCACAAACATGAGCACAACACAAGCATCTGAGGAGCTGGACGTGTGAACCTTGTTTACCCCAACAAGGCAGAGAGGGGAGTAAGCCTAGGCAAGTAGTCTGTTTACCCAGACTAGGTGACACCTGGCCTTTTGTTTTCAGCTCTGGGCTGACATACCCACTCTGGAAAAGAGGGGAAAGAAGAGGGGGTTTGAGCAAAACATGTAGGGACATGTTTTAGACCTATATTGGGCATAATTCTGGGCATATGCACCCTTCCATGGAGCTGCTTAGATCCATGAGGCTCTGCTGTGAGGGGGCACTGACATGCAGCCTGGACTTGTCACCTCTTGGATCGTGAAAGCTTCCCTGCTTGCTGGTGAGGATGACCTCATTTTGATCCTGGATCATCATCCCAGGAAGCAACCTGTCAGAATGGACACTTCTCTCTTCTGCCAGGCTGCCTCTTGCCAGATGCCAAGGACAGAAAAGATGCTGAGGTATTGTGAGAAACCACCCAGAGCAGAACAAGAGCTGAGTTCTGCCATTAGTAGGCAAAGTCCCTTTGCTGGTGTGTCGGTGTGAGCTGAAATTTCCCCCCCCCCCCCCCAACAATAACCAGGCTAGCCCAGTCTGGAAGCAAATGAAGGCTGTATTTACAAGCGGAGTCTAAAATCTACGATGAAATGCAATGAATATGTACAAATATACAAAATTCACAACACTTACAAATATATACAAGCAACAGAAAAGCACAACCGATCTCCCTTTGCTTCCCCCCCAAGGGGACCCTCCCAAAGGGGCCTCTCTCTCTCCCAGGAGCTTCCCCCCAGACCCCCCTGGACAGAGAAGCAGAGTTAGTTAAGCAGAAAGTTGTTAACTTAGCTGCCAAGGTCAGTATGTGTTGTCTTCCGCCAGAAGAGAAGAAGAAACAGCAGCCAGACAGCCCAGCAACTGCCCCCACTGCAGAACACAGAATGTGCCGAGTGCCTACTTTGTTTTGGGTAATTGTTCTTAAACATTTCTCTCTATCCAATGGAAGTGTTTAGAACAATCGTTATTTTGCTTTCTTACACCCAATAGTGACTTATTTATATTCTTTCACTTTCTCTGTTCTGAACTTTGCAAGGAAAAATTAAAAAGACAGTTTCAAACCATCACAGCTGGCTGCACAGCTGAGTGCTGGGGAGCTGGCTGAGCTCACAGCTCAACGCCCACCAAGCTGCTCTCTGCTCTCCTCAGCAGGACTGGGGGAGAAAATGGGATGGAAATGGGTCAAGATGAAACTAGGGAGGTTGTTTTTTTTTTTCTGGAGATGTTTAAAAGACATCTGGATGAGGAGCTCAGGGCCATGGTCTAGCAGCTGTGTGCAGGGAGATGTCAGTTTGTGGTTAAGGCCTTTTCCAACCAGATTTGATGGCTTGGCTCCAACTAATTTATTCCCAGTTAAGGTAGGTTTGGGCAGTGAGAAACAAAGATGAATTCAAACCCTTTTCTAACCTGCCCTGTTTCTCCAGGCTCAACTTCCCTCTGTAAGATCTCAGAGGCACCACCAACTTTGCAGGTTGGTGCAGAGACTCCATAAATCCCCTGATGTGTCCTGTGGTTGGTCTATTCCAGATACCAGCAGGCTCCAGCACAGGGCATCTCCTGGTTTCTTCTCACAGAGATCCCCACTGCTACCAAACCTTGATGTTTATACCCAACTCATGCTCCAGTAGGAATTGCATCTCTGATAGCTTCACCAAGGGCAGGTCCTGCTTGAGCAATCTGGTGGCTTTCTGTGATGGACTGACTCCCTCAGTGGACTAGGGAAGAGCTGTGGATGTTGTCTGTCTGGATATCTATGAAGCCTTTGATTTAGTGCCCCGCAACATCCTTCTCTCCAGACTGGAGAGAGATGGATTTGATGGGTGAGCTGTTGGGATGTTCTGATGGAGATGGGTGACAGTGACCCTCAGGGGTATGTGCTGGGACCAGTGCTGTTCAGTGTCCTCACCAATGACACAGAGTGGGATCGAGTCCCCTTCCACAAGTGAGCAGGTGGCACCCAGCTAAGTGGTGCAGGTGACACACCTGAGCCATGGGATCCGTTCAGAGGGCCCTGGACAG
This sequence comes from Indicator indicator, assembly GCF_027791375.1. Classification (NCBI taxonomy): domain Eukaryota; kingdom Metazoa; phylum Chordata; class Aves; order Piciformes; family Indicatoridae; genus Indicator; species Indicator indicator. Next base: position 4,234,556 of record NC_072044.1, on the reverse strand, counting down.
GCTGGAGAAGTGGGAGCACATGAACCTCATCTTTCACTCCATCAAGACCCTGGCAGTTTTCCAGATCTAAAATCATCCAGGAATCCAGGATGTGGGAGCTGCCTGTCCCTCCACAGGGTACCGCTCCGTGTGAGATGAAGTGAAGCTGCCAAAGCAATTCTGGGGTCAGATTTTCTTTTTTTAGCTCCACATGAAGATGGAGTGTCTGTGGAAGTTTGCCCTGCAGCTCTACCTTTTACCTTGCTGTCCAAACTCAGCCCAGCCAATGAAAACTTCCCCTACCACCCTCTGCCTCCTTCCCTGGAAGATTCAGATTGTGGCATTGAAGATGGAGATCATGGAGAAAACCTCTGAAAGATGCCTCTTTGCACTTGTTAAAGTTTCACAGTGGCAAGTAAGTGGATAAAGAGCCCCAAATCTGCCCAGACAAGTCCTGATCCATCAATGCCATGTTGAGTTCCCAACCCAGGGCTGTGGAACCACCTTCAGTGGTCACTGAACCTGCTAAAGTAGCTAAAAGATCTTCTCTGGACATAAGTGTGGTGACACTGTCACTGCTGGAGATGGTGGAGATGCTGACATGTCTGGAGCACAGGGATGGATTTCTCTTGCAGATTGCCTATGTCTGAAGAGTGCAATGTTCTCACCTGCACCAGAGCTGCCTTTTCTGAGGGCATGGAGGAATCTCCAGGGGTTCAAAATAGGAAGGAAAGGGCATCACAGGCTTGATGCAGGCTCAGGAGGAGAGCAAAAGGATTTTAGGAGCTGCTTCTATCTTGGCTTTACTTAAAGACACCAAAAGCCCACCTCATAAATCCTATCTATGGAATAACAAACAGAAAGGAACAAAGCAGCCCAAATTTCTGGTGTGATTCGGGCACAGTTAGTCACAAATGGTCATGCAGAAGGACCTGAACAAGCTGGAGAAGTAGAAATGTGTGAATCTTCTGGGGGTTAACAAGGCCAAGTGCAAAGCCCTGTAGCTGGGTCAGAGCAATTCCAGTATCAGTCCAGGCTGGGGGATGAAGAGCTGGAGAACAGCACTGCTCAAACCTCTCCTGAGCTCTGGAGTCCTCAGCACAGCACAGACAGGCACCTGTTTGAGCAGGGCCAGAGGAGGCCACCGCAATGCTGGCAGGGCTGGAAGCTCTCTGCTGTAAGGTCAGGCTGAGAGAGTTGGGATTGCTCAGTCTGAAGAAGGCTCCAGGGAGACCTTCTGGTGGCCTTCCAGTACTTCAGGGGGCCAGGAAGAAATATGGAGGCAGAATTTTAGCAGGGCCTGTTGTGACAGCACAAGGGGTGAAACTAAAAGAGGGAGATTCAGACTGCAGAGAAGGGAGAAGTTCTTGAAGACTCTTGAGGGGAAGAAATTGTTCCTCATGGCAATTGTTCCTTTATGTCAGTCAGTCTGACCTCCATGCCTGGCAAGGCCACAGAGCAGATCCTCCTGAAGGCCTTGCTGAGGCCTACGGAAAATGAAGCAGAGGTGATTGGTGGTAACCAGCAGGGCTTCAGCAAGGGGAAACCCTGCCTGGTGAACTTGGTGCCCTTTTATGATGGAGTTACAGCATCAGTGGGTAGGGAAGGGCAACTGATGGCATTGGAACAGGTTTCCCATGGAGACTGTGGATGTTCCCTCCCTGGAGGTGTTCAATGCCAGGTTGGATGAGCATCCTGGATTAGAATCTAAAATCAAAGTGGTGCCCCCAGAGTGCCTGGGGCTACGCAATGGCTGCCAAGGGGTCTCAAGGATGGACACCAACAATCAGTGCTGGCACCTTCCCTGGTGGAGCAGGAGCTGGACATGTTCAGTTTTGACCCTGAGCTCATTCCCCTGACTCCCACAGCCTCTCCCAGGGCAGGAGGATGCAGAGGACATTGGGGGGCCCTGGCTGCTCACAGCCCTGTCACTCCCCATGTCCCCATTTTCACCCATTTTTACTCCATCTCCCCCATGTCTCTCTCATGTTCCCTGTTTGTCCCCACACTCCTCTATGTCCCCCCCATCCTTCCTATGTCCCTTTGTGTCACCCTAACCCTGTAGCATTGCTACAGTGCCCTACTCCAGCACCCCTAGGTCTGAGGTGACTCCAGGGGTTCCCCTGTCCAGTGAACGAGGAAACTGTCACTCACCTGATGACAACACCCATGGGACTTCCCCCCACCCCTGAGACTTCCCAGCACCCATTGGACCCCCTGCCCAGCACCCACTGAACCCCCCCCAAGCACCCACAACCTCTTTTCTAATGGGTGCTGGGGATCCCATGGGTGAGGGGTGTCCCATGGCAGGGTAACTGGGTGCTGGCTGCTGCTGTCTCAGCATGCACAGAGGGAGAGGCAACCTCTGACCCTGCCCCAGAGCCTCCAGCAGGGAAATGGGGGAGGAGAGCCCATAGCACCCCTGTCAGACCTGGGAGGGCACCAGTAACACCAGTAACCACCAGAGAAGAACAGATGCCACAAACCCATTACTCCCAATGCTCTCCAGTCACTCCAGTAACACCCAGTAAACCCCTGTCATGCCACTGTGGGCTAGTCAAAACTGGGAGCACTCCAGTAAGACCAGTAACCGCCAACGACAACCAGGGATACCAGGAAACTGTGACCCATGGTGTTTTCCAGTCATTCCAGTAACACCCAGTGCCCCTCCAGTCATCCCACAACAGCCCAGCCAGAACTGGGAACACACCAGTAACACCAGTAACTACCACCAACCACCAGTGACAGCCAGGGATACCCGTAATCTCCAGTGACCCCCAGTCACACCTAGTGCCTGCCCCAGTCACCCCACAGCAGCCCAGTTGAAACTGGGAGCACATCAGTAACCAACCAGTAACTGCCAGTGACACCCTGAAGCAGCTCTGGCTGTGGTGACCAGGGGGAAGGTTTCTTTCTGTCCCCTGCTCTCCTTCCTGACCTCTGCAGCTGCCCTGCAGGGCTTAGCTGGGCCCCTCCACAGCACTCCCAGTCTCTGCAGCTGTGTACAACTTTCTGCAGCAGCCATTGGGGGTTTTGCTGGGGCCTTTCCAGTACTGCTGGGGCTTGTTTCTGTCACTGAAACTTTTGCTCAGGCTCAACTCTTTGCCTTCTTTCCCCTCCAATTAGAAGACAAAAAAATGCCTGCTTCCTGGCCTGAAGCCCATTGTTGGTGCCAAGCTGTTAGTGGGTGGGCAGGCAATGATTTGGGGGCTGAGCTGAGGGTCCACATCATGAGCCTTTGCATTTGGACAGACAACAAGGTGTCTCTGCTGGGGACAAAGATCTGGTGAGTAACCTGGTTACGATGTCCTAGGGCATGGCTTTCAAGTAAGGAAGCATTGGTGCTCTTCTCCTGACTCACTGCAGACTTTCAGGCTTCCTCATGATCTCAGAAAAGAAGTCCCTGGCCAAGGAAACACCTGCACATGCCTTGCACCAACCAGTCTCTGAGCAGGATCCATCAGGGCTGCCTTTCCTCTTGACCAAGGAACATGGACAGGGCAGGCCCATCCAGGGGGAAGGAATCCAAGACCCCCACCTAACCCTAACCCTAACCCTAACCCTAACCCTAACCCTAACCCTAACCCTAACCCTAACCCTAACCCTAACCCTAACCCCCACCTTCCCCTGCAATAGTGGCAGAGCTGCTTTGAAACTAAGCTAGTGGGATTCAGACCAGAGAGAAGGGAGAAGTTCTTCACCATGAGGGTGGTGAGACCCTGGCCCAGGATGCCCAGAGAGGTGGTAGAAGCCCCGTCCCTGGAACCATTCTGTGTGAGGTTGGTTAGGGCTCTGAGCACCCTGCTCCAGTTGCAATGTCCCTGCTGGCTGCAGGGTGGGGCTGGATGGCCTTGCAAATTTCCTTCCCACTCAAACCTTTCCATGATTCTATGATTGGACGTGTTCCAGGCCAGGTTAGATGAGGCTTGGAGCAATCTGGACTAGTGGAAGATGTCCTTGCCCATGGCTGGGGGGATGTGAGGGTGGAACTAGATGCTCTTTAAAGTCCCTTCCAACCCATTCTACGACTCTGTGAAAGATCTATGGGCTGTGGACCACTGGGTCAAACGGACTTGAAACAAGAAGTCCAATGTGTGCCAGGTAAGGGTTGGCATTGGTGCTGTCTCCGGTTTGAGGACCATGCAAAGGTTTATGGAGCTCAATCAGCATGGGAGGACATAAACTGGCCACCGGCCATGGATGAAGGAGCCAGTGGCAGCCCCATCACAGAGGACAACGAGTCAGTGGTTTCTATGTCACAGTGGGCAGCATTGTCAGTGGTGGCTGTGTCACCACGAAGCCACAGTGGGTGTGGGTGTAGAAGGGGCTGATGCTCTTTTGAGGAGCATCCAGTGGAGGGATGAGCTCCTGCATGGCTGTTGCCACAATGGAGCAATCCACTGTTGTGAGACAGACCGAGATAGACTTCTGGGATGGGATGGAGCCCATCTTCATGATGCCCAACATCACCACTGAAGGTACAGACACCCATGTCAACTGCAAGAGCGTTGTGGTGACCAAGGGTTGTTGCAGTGCATGGGCAATACAGCCCTGTGGCCATCTCAGGGGTGTCTCCATTTGGGGATGGGGAAGGTGGTGACAGTTTGCATCTGCCACACACCATGGCTTAGTGGGTGCTGGAAGGTTGGGAGCCAGCAGACATGGAGTGTGACCTGGCTTTGCTCTGCTCTCCAGAGCGAATAGTCATCTGGGAGGCGGTGGCCAGCTGTGTTCAACAGCAGCTCCTGCTGCACAAGGTAGTTCAACCCCTGCATCCTCCTCCTGCACCCAGAGGGGTGGGAAGTTCCCATAGCTGTGGGGAATGGCCTGCAGTTCCTCTTCCCCTTCTCAGAAAGTAGAAACCCCACCCCAGAATTCTCCACCAAGGGACAAACAGGGCTGGAGGTAGGGTGGTACCACCTGTGGTAGGTGGGGCTGTACCACAGGGCTAAATTCCAGTTGCTGTCAACCCCCTGGGTGCCCTTGGGCTGCTCCTGCCCTCATGCCCTGGCTGCTCAAAGCACCATCTCTGGTCAGGGCCACTTCCAGCTTTCCTCTCCAGGCCAGTCCTCACCCTTCAACCCTTCCCTTCTCTTCTGCTTCAGGGGGTCCGAATTCCTACCCTTGGCTCCTTCGAGGCTGTCCCCAGACGGATCCTGGTGGGAGGCAAGGTTGTGACTCTCCAGAGGCCCACGTTCCACCTGGCCAGGAACCTTGTGTGTGCCCACAACCTGATGGACAACAAGGCCCTGCTGCCTGGTAAGGTGGCAGCATGAAGCCTGCCTGGCTACACTGCCACTGTGACCCTTCCCTGGGCCTGAGATGCTTCTCTACAGCAGCTTGCCCAAAATGGAACAGGTTCAAACCTGTGGGGTTTTTCTGGGCACTGGCTGAGTGTCTCCATCCCTCTTGTGTGGTTTTCCAGGCAACAAGGAACTGGAACCCCTCAAATACTCCAAGGTGGCTGCAACTGCCTCGGTGTCCCGGCAGAAAGTGGAGGGTTGCATCGAAGGCACCATGTCCCTCCTCTCTCACTGCCTGGGCAAGGGGGAGAACGTTGCCCTCATCCTGAGAGATGTTGGGGTGCTGGTCATTGAAGGCACTAAAGTGCAGATGAAGTTCTACTTTGACTTCTTGGGCAGGATTAGTGGGAAGGAGAACTTGGAGAAAGCTTTTTTCAAGGTGAGTGTTTTGTGTTGTCTATGGCTCAGACAGTCCCATGCTGGTTGCCTGTTGTTTTTCTTCCCCATTTGGGTGCCATTGGATGACAAAGGAAGTCACGAACCCCATTGCCATATAGCAATGAGATTCTGGAAATGCAGAGAGTAGAGAATCTCAGAATTCCTCCCAGAAGTCCTTTACTGCTGTATTATAGAATCCCCAGCATTGCAGAATCTCAGAGTCCCACTTACAGCAGAAGTCCCAGAAGCCCTTAACAGAGGAAGCAGATAACAGAATTCCTGAGGTATCCCTCGCAGCATTCCCACACCGAAACCCTGACCAGAACTGGCTAACAGATGCAGAAGTCCCTAACAGCCCTAACCCCCTAGTCTCCCTTATAGCTCAGAGTGGCTGTTTTTATACTCTTTGTTATCAATCCCTTAACCAGTAAATTACAACCACAGATGTAAGCTAAAATCTTTTCCCAATGAGAGGTGCCAGCATGTCAAGGGGGTGACTTCTGCAGCATGTTCCAATCCAAGGGTGCCAACGCGAGGATGTTGTTCTTGGCACTCATGGAATGTTACTGTTTTGCTCTACGAAGCATGCTAAGGAACTGGTCAGCTAAGGAATCCTGAACTCTGCACAGTGCACAGCAGCTGCCTTCAGAACAGTGGCTGCAACAGTGGCCCAACCACTGCTTGTGTGTGGCCCCTCAGGACATGGCCAGGCGAGAGCCAGTCCTGCCAACTCTCACTGCTGAGAGAGCTCCTTTGAGGACAAATGCTATCTGTCATCTTTGTGCTCCACTGCAGGTCCCACAGCTGCTAGACATGGTGGTGTCCCCAGGGGTGCCTCTGGCCACACTGAGTTCCTCTGGCCGTGTCATCATTTTTCCTGAGTAAGTAACTCTGCAGATGCCTCCTCCAGTTGCTTAGCTCTGGTGCTATCCTGCCATGGGGACACCAGGCAGCAACATGTCCCTGGCCCATAGTCAATCTGATAGGAAAGATGGTGATGCCTTCTTCTCATGGTGGTCAGGACTTCTTTGCTGGATAACTCCATTTCACAGGATGGTGCTTGGGGATGGGGAAACATGATTGGGATATGGGAAAAACATGGTGGGACTTGGGGAAAACTTGGTGGGACATGGGAAAAACAAGGGCCTTTAAGGCAAGACCAAAATCTGCCTGTGTGCAGGTAGTCATGCCAAGGTCTTGAGGTGCTCTGGCTCATGTCAGTGTCTTCACCTTTCTTCCAGGTTTGAAATGGAGTTTGTGCCCGAGGCCCTTCTCAAGACCTGGAGACAAGTCCCTGGTGAGGCCAAGCTGAAAAGAGAGGGTTTATTTCATGCCTTTTGTCCTAACAACTCGTTAGCAGGGCCCTGGGGTGGGATGAGCCCAAGGGTAGGGAAGCTCTGTCCTCCTACCTGAAGAAATGACCCCTTAAGAGTCCCTGTCACCTCCCCGGAACCACCCAGCTCCTTGTTCCCAAACCTGGATCTGATGATGGAGTTGGAAAACCACAATGGCAATGAGCACCTGGAGCAAAAACCAATGTCAGGAGAGAGTGAGAGGAGCAGACCTTCACTGAAGGAGCCTGAGCACCCCTGCCTGTCGCTGAGACCAGTAGAATCTCTGATGACTTCTTCTCTTCCTGGCTCCAGGGAGATGTTCTGTTTCTTTCCTGGCTGATCCAAGCTCAGCTGATGATGAAAATCCCCTGTTACAGACATTCACAGGGCCAAAGAAGAGGAAAAGTTCTTGTGTCAGGTGAGATGGAGGCTTAGGGCTTGTGTCTGCACAGGGCCATTTTGCCCAGGCTGTTACGGGGCTGGACCTTCTCCAGCACTTCAGGCGAGCCCCAGCCTTGGCTGGGGACACAGGGACAGCCCATCTGTCAGACTAGGGTCCCAGGTCAAGGGGTTTCGTTGGCCACATGAAGAAGTCTGTGGCTCACAGGGGCAGGATGCAGCCCTAAACCCATTGTGCCCTCAGGTAGACCTCTCCTGGTGTGTCCTTTCAGGCAGTGGTTGGTTACCCCAGAAGATTCCTCTGCCATGAAGCATGCTGAGACTGGCCAACTTGATGACAAATCTGTGGCTGAAAGCCAAGCACAGGTAAAATTTCAGAGCCAAAGAGGAGGAGAAGGAAAGAGAGGAGGAGAAGAAGGAAAGAGAGGGGGAGAAGAAGGAAAGAGTGTGGGAGAAGAAGGAAAGAGAGGGGGAGAAGAAGGAAAGAGAGGGGGAGAAGAAGGAAAGAGAGGAGGAGAAGAAGGAAAGAGGGGAGGAGAAGAAGGAAAGAGGGGAAGGGAAGAAGGAAAGAGGGGAAGGGAAGAAGGAAGGAGAGGAGGAGAAGAAGGAAGGAGAGGAGGAGAGGGAGCAAGGAGAAGAGGAGAGGGAGCAAGGAGAAGAGGAGAAGGAGCAAGGAGAAGAGAAGGAGCAAAGAGAGTAGGACAAGGCAGAAGAAGAGAAGAAGGAAGGATAGGAGGAGAAGAAGGAAGGAGAAGAGGAGAGGGAGCAAGGAAAAGAGAAGAGGGAGCAAGGAAAAGAGGAGAGGGAGCAAGGAAAAGAGGAGAGGGAGCAAGGAAAAGAGGAGAAGGAGCAAGGAGAGTAGGACAAGGCAGAAGAAGAGGAGAAGAAGGAAGAAGAGGAGGAGAAGCAGTAGCAGAAGAAGGAGAAACACTAATGGAGAAGGTCTTGGCTGAAATGGCTGCAATGCAGATGGTGGAAGCCAAGCCTTCCCATGCTCAGGAGGCCTTGATGGCCTTTGTGACACCAGTGGTAGCTGTATTATCAGCAGCAAGCTCTGAGGCCAGCCTGCTCCACAAGCCCACTGACAAGCAGCTCAGGTGGCCACCACCAAGACCCAGCTGGCAAAGTCTGTAACTCACCAGCCTGAGTGACAGATATGAAGCTCTGAGGGCAGCCTGCTCCAGGAGCCCCTCGATGGACACCTCTGGTTTGATCCAACCAAACACCCTGGTGGCACCCTGTGTGAGGACCTTTCAAAACCAGCAAGAAGCAGGACTCAGTAAGCTACAGACCACTCAACCTCACCTCCACTCTGGGCTCCCCAGTTCCAGACAGACAGGTCCCTTCCAACCCCCACAGGATGCTGGCATCCTGTGATCAGTGCTGTCTTGGTCAGAGAGGCCCAAGATGGAGCCTCCCATCAGGGAAAAGAATAAACCCACAGAGGAGATGTTGCAGAAGAGCTCAGCACATCCAGTTTGTGATTCTTAGGGCCAAAAGCCTCCTTTTTATGGCTCCATCTTGTTCTGAGGAGCCAAATACTGCTCTGTAGGATCTAAACTCTCTTTACGTGGAGCAAAGGCCTGGGTTGGTTCCAAAGTCTTATCCAGAAGACCCAGAACCTTCTTCTAGAGTAGAACTTCTCATTTTATTGTCCAAATTCTTGTTTCTAATTTCCAATTTTGAGGGTCCAAAGGGTCCCTTGGAAACATTTTGGAACCTTGAGGCCCATTTCTGGGCACCTGCGGGCTATTTTGGGGTGCTGCAGGCCATTTTGGCATCCTGGGTGACCATTTTGCAGTTCCAGGGGTAGGTTTTGGGGTCTTGGAGGGGCTATTTTTCCATCCTGCTGGCCATTTTGTAGTCCTGGTGAGGCATTTTTGGGTTCTGAGAGGCTATTTTGGGGTCTTGAGGAGCATTTTTGGGCCATGGGTCTTGTGGAGCATTCTGAGGCCCCAGAAGAGATATTTTAGGGGCCTAGGAGGCACTTTGGGGCCCCCTGGGGTATGTTGGGCCCCTCCAAATTTTGGAGGATACCCTCAGTCCCCCGTCCTCCTCAATTTCACCCCATCCCATTTCCACCCCTTTCCACCCCATTGCTTCCCCTTGGCTTTTTTGCTCCTCTTTGATTCAGCAATCCCCTAGGGATTTGGGGCCCCCTCCCCAGTTTTGGGGTGTGCTGGTTTGGGGCCAGACAGATCGTCTCTTGCCCCCGAAAGGGACAAAAGAATGAGACTCACACAAACGGATTGGAGAGTGATGGAAAGTTTAAATGGAAAAGCAATTGGTGAAGCTACAGAGAACTACAAGCTACAAAGCATAGTGACAAAGAGTATCCCAAAGCGTACAGAACCCCTCACAGAATTCCCAAAGGCTTCCCAATCCTTCCCTTCTTCCCACCTGAGGGTAAACCCAAACCCCCCAGGGCTCTTTCTTCCCCCTTCCGCTGCTAGGCAAGTCTCAGGCTGGCCAGGTCTGAGACTGCCCCCCCCTCCATTCTCCTCCTGGCATTAGGCCTAGACAGGCCTAAGAGGCCTTGAGGATACTCCCCCGGCATTACCCGATAAGAGAGGACATCTCCCAGGGGAGCAGAGAGGGAAGAAAGAGGAAGAGAATGACTTTGCAGATGGCCTTATAGGGTGCAGGATTTATGGGTAGAAATACGTCGTTTCCTGTGTCCACCCCTGTGGGTGGGCACCCAGGACACCAGAGGTGTATCTCATGCGGCAGTGGCAGGGGGCACCCAGCCTAAACTGCCACATGGGGACCTCATGAGATTTTGGGACAGGGATGGGGCTAAAGCTGAGGAGCCCTGGCCAACCTGGAGCCACCTCCTCCTTATCAGGCTCCCTTCCAGATGCTCTGTTTTGGGATATCACCCTCCTGTGGCAGGGGGTCCTGCTCACCCCCAGCCATGATGTGTCACACCTGCCAGGGGCCAAGGCCTCATGTCAGAGCTCTGGAGGCAGCAGCCATTTCTCTTCAGCAGGGGGTACAGCACAACTGGGGGGCTCAGGGGGGAGCCTCAGGAGGGAGCCTGCTGTTTGCTTAACTGAGGTGTTCTGTAAACATGCCTGGTTTTTCATTGAACAGGATCACAGAACTGTTTGGGTTGCCAAAGCCCTCTAAGATCACCCATTCCAGCCATCAACCCAACACCACCATGGCCACCAAAACATGGCCCCAAGTGCCATGGCCACACCTTTCTGGAACACCTCCAGGCATGGGGAGTCCACCACCTCCCTGGGCAGCCTATTCCAATCCCTGACCACTCTTGCAGCAAAGAAATTCCTCATCTCCAACCTAACCCTCCCCTGACACAATTTCAGGCCATTTCCTCTCCTATCATCTGAGACTGGGGAACAGAGCCCAACCCCCACCTCACTCCAACCTCCTCTCAGAGAACTGTAGAGAGCAAAGAGGTCTCCCCTTAGCCTCCTCTTCTCCAGGCTGAACACCCCCAGATCCCTCAGCCAGTCCTGACTGGCTGTTCTCCAGACCCTACCCCAGCTGTGGCGCACTTTTCTGTCAGCAGGCAAATTTCTGGTTTTCCATGAACAGATTTATTTGTGGTTTGCAGAGCCAGGGTCTCCTCTGACTTTGCTTTGGGTGTTTGCCAGGCTGTGCTTTCCACTTGCTCTGGTTCCCAGTGCTGGTGGCACTGGCATAGTCACACTGGGGGTTGTGTGACAGGTAAGATCCTTGCATCTGCCTGTGTCAGCCCAGGGCTCTTGCTGCAGCAAAGCCTGGCAATGACAGAGGCTCACAAAGTGAAAAGCTGAACCAAAGCAGAGCACAAAAGCCAAGGAGAAGCAAGGGGTGGAAATGGGGTGGGGGGTGAAATCGAGGAGGAAGGGGGACTGAGGGTATCCTCCAAAATTTGGAGGGGCCCAACATACCCCAGGGGACCCCAGAGTGCCTCCTAGGTCCCTAAAATATCTCTCCTGGGGACTCAGAATGCTCCACAAGACCCAAAAGTAGGCTCCCATGGCCCCAAGACCTCAAGACCCCAAAATAGCCCCTCAGGACCTGAAATGACCACCAGGATAGAAAAATAGCTCCCTGAGACCCCAAACCACTTAGTAAAGTGACAGGCACAATAGACTGGGAAATGCCCTGACTGCAGGGGATGGAGCTCGAGTTCATAAATCCAGGGTCACATCCAGCAGATTCGGGGATGCCAATCTCTGCAGCAACTCCAGGATGGAATCACAGCCAGTGTCCAACCCTGCATGAGCTGAGCACTGCTTACCAAGCTGTCCTTGCCAGACAAGAGTTTGACCCCAGCCTCTTGCCCACCAACCTTCAGCTCTTCCTGAGCATTGATCAAATCCCCTCTGGGGCTGCTCTTCTCCAGGCTCAACAGCCCCAGGGCTCTCAGCCTTTGCTCGTCACAGAGATGCTCCAGGTCTCTCAGCACCTTCAAAGCCTCCCCTGGACTCTCTCCATCAGTTTCCTGTCCCTTTTGACCTGGGGAACCTAAAGCTGGAACCAGGACGAGAGTCTCCCTTGAACTGCTGCTGGCCACCCTCTCATGCTCCCAAGAAGCATCTTTGGTTCCCAAGCCTCATTTCAGGGCCCACAGCCTCCCGCTGAAGGTCCCAGCCTGGCCATTGTACCCCAGCCCTGCCCTCACGCCCAGCTGCGTGCTCCAAGGCTTAATGCTAGGGCTCGGCCCAGCAGTGTCCAGCCCTGCTGGGAGTCACAGGGCCCAGGCAGCTGATCGCAGTTGGGAGGTAGGGCAAGGTAGATTGACGCGTACCCAGCCAGACCAGGAACTGTGGCCTCCCTAAGCACAGCAGAGGAGGAGGAGAGTTTCCTTTAAACTGCTGCTGGCTGCCCTCTCTTCAGAGAGTCTGACTGCTGCTTCACTCAACCTTCTGAACCAGGGAGGACCAGCAAGGAGAAAGGCATCAGCAGCACCCAGATGTTTCCTCCTGCAGCAGCAGGACAGCTCACCTCACAATTCCAACAGCCACCCTCCCTCACCACTCCAGCCTCAGCAGCCAGTTGTGTGAGATGTGCAGGATGATTGGGAAGTCCTTCAACCCCCACTTTTTGTTAGCCAGTGACCCAGCAGCCAATCAGACAGCCTCAGCCATGGCAGAGTGATAGCACCAAGAGCCAATCAGAGGCCAGTGCCCAGGCAAGGGGCAGGCCCTGCAGCACAGCAGGAGGGAGTCCCTGGGCTTGGCCAGGAGGCCCCCCCTAGCTCCCTGAGGGGGGCTTTGGGGAACGAGGGGAGTGGGGAGGGTCTGTGCCCCCTACCCCAGCCTGGGCTGTCACCCTGCAGAGCCAGGGCTGCCCCGGGCAGGGGGCAGGAAGTGGAGATGGGGATAGGAGGATCAGGGACAGGCTGGGCTGGAGAGGATAGGGCTGGGGGACAGGCGGGCAAGAGGCTGGACATGGGGCTGGACGGGGCACAGGTGGGGAATGGGCTGGAGACAGGGACTGGGATGAAAGGAGGGGAACGTGATGGATGTGAGGGAAGGGGAGCCCCAGTGCTGCCAATGAGGGCTGAAATCATGGCCCAGTACTGCCAGTGGTGGCTGGAAACATGACCCAGTGCCGCCAATGAGGGCTGAAAGCATGGCCTAGTGCTGCCAGGAAGCATGGCCCAGTGCTGCCAGTGCTGCCTGAAAGCATGACCCAGTGCTGCCAGTGCTGGTTGGAAACATGACCCAGTGCTGCCAGTGCTGGTTGGAAACATGACCCAGTGCTGCCAACGAGGGCTGAAAGCATGGCCCAGTGCTGCCAGGAAGCATGGCCCAGTGCTGCCAGTGCTGGCTGAAAGCATGACTCAATGCTCCCAGTACTGGCTGGAAACGTTGCCCAGTGCTGCCAGTGCTGGCTGGAAACATGACCCAATGCTCCCAGTACTGGCTGGAAACATGGCCCAGTGCTGCCAGTGCTGGCTGGAGACATGACCCAGTGCTCCCAGTACTGGCTGGAAACATGGCCCAGTGCTGCCAGTGCTGGCTGGAAACATGGCCCAGTGCTGCCAGTGCTGGAGACATGTGGAAACATGTCCACTGAGGGATTCTTGGGCAGATCCTTTGATCCCCAGAGCACAGAGATGGGAGCAAACCCCTGGTAGAGGCTGGAGCTTTTCTTTGTTCACAGGGACCCTGCTACCATCTCTGATGCTGCTCTGTGGTGGTTTGTAACTGTCTTTTTAATTTTTCCTTGCAAAGTTCAGAACAGAGAAAGTGAAAGAATGTAAATAAGTCACTATTGGGTGTAAGAAAGCAAAATAACGATTGTTCTAAACACTTCCATTGGATAGAGAGAAATGTTTAAGAACTATTACCCAAAACAAAGTAGGCACTCTGCACATTCTGCGTTCGGCAGTGGGGGCAGTTGCTGGGCTGTCTGGCTGCTGTTTCTTCTTCTCTTCTGGCTGAAGATAACACACTGACCTTGGCAGCTAAGTTAACAACTTTCTGCTTAACTAACTCTGCTTCTCTGTCCAGGGGGGTCTGGGGGGGAAGCTCCTGGGAGAGGGAGGCCCCTTTGGGAGGGTCCCCTTGGGGGGGAAGCAAAGGGAGATCGGTTGTGCTTTTTCTGTTGATTGTATATATTTGTGAATGTTGTGAATTTTGTATATTTGTACATATTCATTGCATTTCATTGTAGATTTTAGACTCTGCTTGTAAATACAGCTTTTCATTTGCTTCCAGACTGGGATAGCCTGGTTATTGTTGGTGGGGGGGGAATTTCAGCTCACACCAACACACTTTTTATTTTTGGCGCTCCAACTCGGGGCTCGATTGCTTGTGATTTATTTCTGCTCAGATTAGGAAGCAAAATGAAGCTGTTTTGGATTTTGAGTAATTTTATTTCCTCTGTTATCAGTGTGATTGTCTACAGATGGGCTGTTTCCTGCATGATAGACAAGATTGTGAGATATGTGGCATATAAATCGTTTCTTTGCGTTAAGAACAAGTTACTGAATGTTGGTGAATTCTGTTGTGGTCTTATTGGGCTAAGAAGCTATGGTAACTCAACTATGGATCTGCTAGCAGACACATTTGAGTTTGTTACTCCTCTTATAACTACAGAGGGTCTTTGTAACCAGTGGTACCCTAGATATCTTGTACTAGCCTTAATTTTAATTTTGTTGCTTCTTGGAATAATCATATGGCTACTGATAGCACTGTATCAAGAAAGACATAAGGCTACTTGCTCTTCCAACTCTGCTGTGAATGTGAAAACCAAGCCAGTAAATTTGGTGGCCACTGTAACCAGAAAGCGTAAAGGAGATGCAGATGCTGCAGGAGATGGTGCAGATGGAGATGAGGGTCCTTCTACTCAGGGTCCCTCTGTTAAGAAAGATCCTTCTGATGAGGAAGAGAGGGTTAGCCTTAAAACTCTGGTAGACCTCTTGAGACCCCACATGGATGATGGAGATGTAGGTCAGGATGTAGACCCTAGTAGATTAGCAGCTGCTGGTAGTGCCTCTGAACTCAAAGAAATTCAACGGAGGATTAAAATAGGATTATGGGGACAGCAACCTCAGAATGATGATGATGATGAGGATGATGAGGATGACATACAGTCAGCTAATGCACCCAGACAGGAAATTAGACATGTGAGGAAGGATTATATCAGAGGAGATAATGAGCCAGTCCTGTCTTGGCTAGCCAGGTGTTTTGATATGGGAGCCCCAGCATTGGTGGTAGGCGACAAGTCGGCCTCTCAGTTGGGGATGCTCTCAAAGGATACAGGCATAGACAGGCACCTAGGCAAGTGCATTGGTAAAGTTTCTCTGTGGGCACGCCTCCTACTGGCAGTCTCGCTGAGGTACCCCAGCAGAGATGATTTACCATGGAACCCTAAGCCTTGGACCACAATAGCTGAGGGAATCAAGCGTCTGAGAGAGTTTGCTGTGAGAGAAGTAATGTATGGAGATCATAAGACTCTGAATCCTGATGAAATTCCTGTTGGAACAGGCCTTGCCAAAAAGCTCATTAAGCTTGCTCCTCCTAATTATGCTACTATTCTGGCAAGCAGGATTGTGGCAAGAAATTATGGTGGAGTGCCTCCCACTGTTGGCCATTTCACTGACCAAATGAGGCAGTTGGAGGATAGTCTTGCACGTACTTCTTTGGTTTCAGCCATTGAAACTCTGTCTGGAAAGATGGAGAATTGCATGAAAGAGCTGAAGGAGGAACTTAAAACCTCCATATCCAACTTGATGAAGGGGGATGATTCTAATTCCTCTTCCTCCAGATGGATACAAGTTTCAGCTGTTAGGAACAGACGTGCTCCAAGAAGGCCATTCCAGAATAGGTCAAACCAAAACAGACAGCAGAGGCAATCACATGGCAGTATCTGGATAACTCTGCGTGATCAGTTTGGTGAGAACATGAACAGATGGGATGGTCAACCAACTTCTGATCTTTTCAAGAGGTTACGGGAGCTGCAGAGAGGCAGATCCCGAGGTAGCAATACCAGGAGGGTAGCTGTTGCTTCCTCAGTTTCCCAGAACAACTCTGATAGCTCCAACAGTGATCCTAATTCTGGTGCTGGACATTGTGCTAGCTGTACATGTGGAGGTAATCCCCACCATTAGGGGTGCCCTGCCTTCTGCCAGGGGGAGGTAAGGGATAATGGAGATAACAGAATCTATTGGGATGTGTACATCCAGTGGCCTGGCACTTCAAAATTTCAGAAGTACAGGGCCTTGGTTGACACAGGAGCTCAGTGCACCATAATACCATCAAATTATCAAGGGGGAGAATCTATAACTATTCAGGGAGTCACTGGTGGATCTCAAGAGTTGTTTAAGATAGAGGTTGATATAAGTTTAACTGGGAAGCAGTGGAAGAAACATACTATTGTAACAAGTCCTAATGCACCTTGTATTTTGGGAATTGACTTTCTGAGAGAAGGGTGTTTTAAAGACCCTAAGGGTTACAAATGGGCTTTTGGAATAGCAACTGTAGAAACTGATGGAGGAAAATTGAAGTTGTCCATTAGACCTGAGCTTTCAGATGAATCTGCAGTTGTGGGACAACATGAGATAGAGGATGTAAAGCTGCCGGTTGCTTCTCAAACTGTGCATCACAGACAATACAGAACCAACCGTGACTCTTTGGTGCCCATCCAAAACTTGATTCATCAGTTGGAGAGTCAGAAGGTCATCAGCAAAACTCATTCACCTTTCAACAGTCCAATCTGGCCTGTGAGAAAGCAGAATGGAGAGTGGCGTCTGACAGTTGATTTCCGTGCCTTGAATGAAGTAACTCCACCCATGAGTGCAGCTGTACCAGACATGATGGAACTCCAATATGAGCTGGAATCCAAGCAGGCCAAATGGTATGCTACCATAGACATTGCTAATGCTTTCTTCTCTATTCCCATAGCAGAGGAATGCAGGCCTCAGTTTGCTTTCACCTGGAGAGGCATTCAGTATACATTCAATCGTTTGCCCCAGGGGTGGATTCACAGTTCAACCATCTGCCATGCAGTGATCCATGATGCTTTGGAGAAAGGTGGAGCTCCAGAACACATTCAGTTCATCGATGACATCATTGTCTGGGGTGAGACTGCTGAAGAAGTCTTCGAGAAAGGTAACAAAATCATTGACATTCTCTTGCAAGCTGGTTTCGCTATCAAGCGAGACAAGGTGAAAGGACCTGCCAGAGAAATCCAGTTTCTGGGAGTGCGGTGGCAAGACGGTCGCCATCACATCCCAATGGATGTGATAAACAGAGTCTCCACCATGGCAAATCCCATCCACAAGAAAGAAACTCTGCCATGGGTCTGGGACCTGTCCGAACTGGTCCAGACATTAAGAACATTCTGTACACGGCCGCGAGTGACAATGGTCCAACCTGGTGCTTATGGCAAAGAGCTCCAGGGGAGACACGAGGACGTCCTCTTGGTTTCTGGGGTCGTGGCTACAGAGGCTCAGAGGCAAACTACACTCCAACAGAGAAAGAGATTTTAGCTGCTTATGAAGGAGTGAAAGCTGCTTCTGAAGTGATTGGAACTGAGTCACAACTTCTTCTAGCTCCTAGATTGCCAGTTCTGAATTGGATGTTCAAAGGCAAAGGTTCTTCACCACATCATGCAACAGATGCTACCTGGTCTAAGTGGATGGCTCTGATAACACAGAGAGCTCGAATGGGAAATCTCAAAAGACCTGGTTTGGTGGAGGTGATCGCAAACTGGCCAGAAGGCACAAGCTGTGCTAAACCTCCAGAGGAGAGAGTAACTCGTGCTGAGGAAGCTCCTCCTTACAGTGATCTGTCTGATGATGAAAAGAGATATGCTTTGTTCACAGACGGTTCCTGTCGTCTTGTTGGGAACAAGCGGAGATGGAAATCTGCAGTGTGGAGCCCAACGCGCAGAGTTGCAGAAGCGAGAGATGGAGAAGGAGAATCCAGTCAATTCACAGAGGTAAAAGCTGTCCAGCTAGCTCTTAACATAGCTGAACGTGAGAGATGGCCAAAGCTTTATCTCTACACCGACTCGTGGATGGTAGCCAATGCCTTGTGGGGTTGGCTGAAAAACTGGAAAAAGAATGGCTGGCAGAGGAAAGGAAAGCCAATCTGGGCTGCAGATCTGTGGCAAGACATTGCTGCTCGCATTGAGAGAATCCCAGTGAAAGTGAGACACATCGATGCTCACATTCCTAAGAGCAAAGCTACAGAGGAACAACAACACAACCATCAGGCAGATCTAGCTGCAAGAGTTTCCCAGGTGGACACAAACTCTGATCCTGATCCTGATCTTGACTGGAAACACTGAGGTGAGCTGTTCTTAGCCCGGTGGGCCCATGACTCGTCAGGACATCAAGGCAGAGATGCAACCTACCGATGGGCTCGTGACAGATCCATTGACATTTCCATGGATGCTATCACACAAGTCATCCATGACTGTGACATTTGTGCTGCTATTAAGCAGGCAAAGCGGATCAAGCCCTTGTGGTACGGTGACCGATGGTCCAAGTACAAGTATGGTGAAGCCTGGCAGATTGACTACATCACTCTACCTCGTTCTCCATCTGGTAAGCAGTATGTGCTGACTATGGTAGAGGCGAGCACTGGATGGCTGGAAACTTATCCAGTTCCTCATGCAACTGCACGTAACACCATTCTTGGCCTGGAGAGACAAATCCTGTGGAGACACGGAACTCCAGAGAGGATTGAGTCAGACAACGGAACTCATTTCAAGAACAATCTTGTAAAAAACTGGGCCAAAGAGCACGGCATCGAGTGTATATTCCACATTCCCTACTATGCACCAGCTGCAGGGAAGATCGAACGCTACAATGGTTTGCTGAAAACCACTCTCAAAGCCATGGGGGGTGGATCTTTGAAAAACTGGGAGAAACATTTAGCACAAGCAACCTGGTTGGTGAATAGTAGAGGTTCAGTGAATCGAGCTGGACCTGCCCAATCAGATTTGTTGCGAAAGGAAGAAGGTGATAGAGTTCCTGTTATCAGAGAAAAGAATCTGTTAGGCAAAACTGTTTGGGTATTTTCTCCTTCAGGAGAGGCCAAACCTGTCCGAGGGGTGGTTTCTGCTGAAGGTCCTGGTCACACCTATTGGGTGATGCAAGAAAATGGTGAATTTCAGTGCATTCCACAAAGAAATCTAACTTTGGCTGAGAGAGGTTAAATTCAGAGTGTTGCGCAGATACAGCATCGCGCCCAAGAGGAGAGTTCATGAGATCTACGGTGCACGAACCCTGAGAGCCCTGAGTCACCTGAGAGTCCCTGTTCCTTTCTTCGTTCCATCTGCAAGGAAACAAGCTGTTTGCTGTTTTTCCTGTGATTTGACTCTTTTGAATCATCTACATCTGAGATAGCCGGAATGGACTATGGTCTTTATTCACCTGTTGTTGTAGATATTATTTTAGATTAGATAAATGATAGTAGCAGCCAATGGAATTGTTTAGAAGGGGTGGACTGTGGTGGTTTGTAACTGTCTTTTTAATTTTTCCTTGCAAAGTTCAGAACAGAGAAAGTGAAAGAATGTAAATAAGTCACTATTGGGTGTAAGAAAGCAAAATAACGATTGTTCTAAACACTTCCATTGGATAGAGAGAAATGTTTAAGAACTATTACCCAAAACAAAGTAGGCATTCGGCACATTCTGCGTTCGGCAGTGGGGGCAGTTGCTGGGCTGTCTGGCTGCTGTTTCTTCTTCTCTTCTGGCTGAAGATAACACACTGACCTTGGCAGCTAAGTTAACAACTTTCTGCTTAACTAACTCTGCTTCTCTGTCCAGGGGGGTCTGGGGGGGAAGCTCCTGGGAGAGGGAGGCCTCTTTGTGAGGGTCCCCTTGGGGGGGAAGCAAAGGGAGATCGGTTGTGCTTTTTCTGTTGATTGTATATATTTGTGAATGTTGTGAATTTTGTATATTTGTACATATTCATTGCATTTCATTGTAGATTTTAGACTCTGCTTGTAAATACAGCTTTTCATTTGCTTCCAGACTGGGCTAGCCTGGTTATTGTTGGTGGGGGGGGAATTTCAGCTCACACCGACACATGCTCTCCAACCCCTGCTGTACCTGGCAGCAGGATCTGCATTCTTCTGGCCCTGGCCCAGCTGTGGGTGCTGAGCAGCAAGAAGGAGGTGACAAGCAAGGAAGAAGAGGAGGATGGGGATGGCAGCAGTGAGGGCAGCAGCTGCCTCATCCTCGCCTGGCCCAGCAGCCCACCAGCTCCTGCATTGCCAGTTTTGAGTCAGTGATGGGGCAATGTCCCTTGGGTGGTTGGGAGGTCCCCTCTGGGGCCCTGAAGCTGTGATCCATAGTGGCAAGGGGAAGGAAGGTGCCTCAGTTCCGCCCCGCCCCGGGCATGGCCTCTGGGGTCCAAGCAGGCAGCAGCTGGCAGGGCAGGATGGGGCCGTGTCCCCATTCTGCAGCCCCAGGTGCCCTTTTTGTCCCCAGCAGGGAGGGCCAAAGGCAGCTGCTCTGGCAGGACACAGGGGGACAGGGCTTGGGCAGTGCCTCTGTCCTGCCTCACAGGCCTTGATTCTGCATCCCCTGTGTCCTTCACCACGGGGCAGGGCCATGCACATGCCCACCTCTGCCCACAGGCTGGGGGACAGGGGCCTGACACTGGCTCTCCTCTCTCTCTGAAGCTCCCCATGGCTGCAAGAGCTGTGGGTGGTCAACCTGCTGGGGTAAGGCTGGGGAATGCTCCAGGAGCAGCCCAGCAGGGAATACAGCTCCTAGATGGGCAGAGGTGTCCCCAAGCTGTGGGCAGCTCTTGGGCAGAGCCACCTGCCAAGAGAGAAGAGGCAGCTCGGAGCTCACCCAGCTCTCTCCCTGCCCCTTCCTACTGCTCAGGACACCAGAAGGAGCCACACGGCTGGGCTGTGTCCCATCACTCAAAGCCCTGCGGAAGAAGCTGAGCCGCAGCCATTCAGTGGGTGTCCCTGATCTGGGCTTTGTGCCCCAGCACTGCAACAGAGGCAGTGCTGCTCACCTGCTTGCACTGCTTCTCTCCTGCCCAGTGGAGGACATTCAACAGCAGAAGCCTGAAGAGGCTGCTGGAGGGCCAGGCCAAGGCGACAATGGTGCCTTCACCTGCCTCTGGCTGTCCCAGGGATGCGCAGCAAGGGGGGTGAGCTTGTACAGGAGGGGGAGAGGGAAGGAGGGAGGCTGCTGCTATAAAGGGTTGGGCATCTACCAGGAACCAGGAGCACCTCCTTGCTGGCAGTGCTGGCAAACACAGGGCAAAGAGCCAGGAGGGCAGAGAGTGCCAGCTCTGCCATGCTCAGGCCACTGGTGCCAGGCGACCACTCACTGGTGGCCCTTTCTGATGGAGGGCTGCTCTCTAAGCACAGCCTGGTTCTTGCAGGCTGATCCCAACAAGGAGCTTCGATGCACCATCAGGTGATGAAGGGGGACATCAGCACTCAACAGGTGAGTTTGGGAACGAAAGGCCACCTCCTACACCCAGATGAGCTGTGCTCACCTGTCCCTTGAGTGTCTCTGTGCCCCAAGGGCAGATGTCACCTGCAGGAGGAAGGACACCCACTGGACAGCACCTCGTAGACCTGGTTCTGCGGGGACATGGAGGCTCTGCTGCTGCTGCCCATAGTTTGGAGGAGGCAAGGGCAAGAGCTGGGCCAGGCTGTCCCTGTGGCACGCTGGTTCTTAGCAGCCTGCAAGACAGAGCTGTGGTGCCAGCTCTGGTTCCCTGCCTGTCTGCTGCCCTGCTCAGCACCATACCGCGGGCAGGGCAGGGCAGGCCAGACTCTGGCAGCCCTTGCCTGGTGCTCTCCACTGCTGGGCTCTCACTCTCTCTGCCTTGGCAGCAGGAGGCAGCAGCAGGAGCAGGTGAAGGCTGCCCTACCCCGTTGCTCTGCGGCACAGCCCAGCCACTGCTCAGGTGCCAGAGCATGGAGCTCCAGCTACAGCAGGGCACTCTTTGGGCAGCCCCTGGCAGCCCTCTGCAGGGAGGAGGACACAGTGTCCCAGACCATGGAGGTAGGCCATCCTGGACAGGAGGTCCCCAGCCTTCCCTCCGGATGGTTCACAGGGGCTGTGGGGACAAAGGACTTGGGCTGTTCACCCCCAGCAAGGAGCCAGGTCTGGGGCAGTGCTGTGACCACTGCTGTTAGAAGGCATCTCCTCAGGACTGCAACTGCACTGCTGCCTCTCCTGCA
Source organism: Indicator indicator (assembly GCF_027791375.1). Taxonomy (NCBI): domain Eukaryota; kingdom Metazoa; phylum Chordata; class Aves; order Piciformes; family Indicatoridae; genus Indicator; species Indicator indicator. The sequence continues at coordinate 4,212,527 of NC_072044.1, read as the reverse complement.
GGAGCTGCTGGACATCTTTGGACAGAGGAGATCTTCTGCAGAACAGGCAGCATGATGGAGCTGTGGGAAGCCCTGGATGGAGGCATGGATTTTGACCTGGGAAGGCAGCCTGGGCTGTCCTCTGGAACAGGAGCACTGCTGGGCTGCAGCTGGAGAGCTCCTGGCTGGCCTGCAGGCACCGGAGGCTGACCTGCAGCCCTTGGAATTGCAGTATTTCCTTCAGAACATCCTGAGAAGCTCCTGGTCACGAGCTCTATGAGGACTGGCTGGCAGCCATGGAGAGGAGTAGCCATCAGGAGAAGATCTGGGAGCTGGAAGATCTGGGAGCTGGAAGCGTGACTGTGGCCAGCAGCCTTCTGACCAGCCCTGGTGGGGCTGTGCCTTGCCTGCTTTCAGAAGCTGTTTCTGGCACCCTGTTGGTGCTGGGCTGGGGGTGGACTTTAGCGACAGGGTTGTCATGGTAGGGCCATGACATGGCCCAGTACAAACTCAGACAGGCCTTAAGATGTCTAGACAGGGTCCCTTTCTCTCCCCTCCTTCCTGCAGGAAAACAGGACAACGTGGGAAAAGCAACAAAGGGGACAGGACTCCTGCCTGTCTGGTAAACAAGATGTTTATCTAGGGTGAGAGCATGTAAGCTGACCACTGCTCCCCCGTATACAAGGTCTTGCTTCTGCCTTTTATGGCTGTAGCCTGGCAGAACGCCTTGCATTGGGCAGCTACACGTTAGCTTTAGTGCCCCATTGGACCAATCGATCTGTGGCATTTTGTATATATAAAAGTGACTTGGTAGTCAGCCTTGCCTTGCCTTGCTTCAAGCCTTGCTTCAAGCCTACACTGGACCTGTCTCATAGAAGCTGCCTCGAGTTGCCTTGCCCTGCCTTGAATGCCTGGTCCAGAACCTGGGATTTAGCCACGAGCCATACACAACAAGCTGGAGAAGCCATGAGCCTAGAAGCCGGATCTGCCTAGCCTGCTTCCCCTTGCCACCAGATTTGTGCCGTACCTCAGTTTACCCAGGAACCTGTCATGAAGAGCATCATTAACTGCCCGCCGTCCGCTGCAGCCAGATCAGCCTGGGACCATGCGGTAAACCTTTCTTGCCAGCAAGATGCTGGCACAGTATGAGAGAACCCAAAGCTAACACAGCAGCTAACAGTGGGTAAACCAGCTGTGAGTAATTAATTCATTGCCCTTTGGGTTTAAAGGTTCTTAATTGAGCCTCCTCCCACTGTAATCGAGCGCTATCTGCTCTTGGGGACCTTCTCTTTCCAAGTTGTTGCCTCCTAATTTGCATAGAATAGTTTGTATTTGACCTGAGACTGCGTAATTCCGATTGTAAATATATCTCCCGACCATACGACAATCCTTTTAACAAGTTTGGGCATATTTCATTAATAAAGAGTTTTTATTAATACTTTCCACTAGGCATCAGGGCTGAGCTCAGAGGCTTTGGGTGTGAAACCAAAGCAGAGAATCAGACAGAGGGTTTGAGGCTGGGAGCTCTTCTGGTCCAAGCCCTCTGCTCAAGCAGGCTCACCTTAGAACAGGTTGCCCAGCATGATGTCCCCTTGGGTTTTGAGTATCTGCAAGGACAGAGACTCCACAACCTCTCTGGACAACTTGTACGAGCATCTGTCCCTCCAACAGGGTAAAAGTTTTCCCAACTGCAGGTGGAATATCCTGGGCTTTAGTCTGTGCCTCTGAATTCTAATCCTCTCAGGGTGCACTCTGGAGAAGAGCCTGGCTCCCTCAGCTTCATCCCCTGCCATGGACAATGTACCTCCCACACAAACATCTCCCCAGTCTTCCCCTCTCCCAGCTGAAGAGTTCCAGATCTCTCAGCCTATTGCCACACAACAAGGGAAGGAAATTTCCACAGGTTCTCTTTTGAACACTCCTGGGAGATCTCCATCTCTAGTAAGAAATCTGAGCCATGAGTTTTCCCCCAGGTATGGTGGTGACTAGGGATGGAGGATGATGGTTATTAATTATGAATTATGAAATATGAATTATGGACATGATATTTTATTAATTATTAAAAATATGAAAAATTATTAATCACCTTATATATATTGTGTCTGATGCACGGTTGTAGAAATGTAGCCCATAACTGGTTTAGTATATACAATTTTACCCAATTATAGTATTTACAGATTCGATTTCTAATTAAGGGAACAAAAGGTGCAGTTCTGCTGCTTGTCCACTAGATGGAGACTCGACAAGACGCTTGGCGGCTGTTAACCATGTACAGAGATATTTATGCTATCATGAGGCAAGTCAAGCTAGAAATATCACGCGGCTAAGCGCAGGTGCTTTGAATAGAATGTTACTGCATGTTGCACACATGTAAAGATACATAATCCAATAATCTGTGCTGGTTTGAGGCCAGACAGATCCTCTCTTGCCCTGAGAGGGACAAAAGAATGACACTCACACAAACGGATTGGAGAGTGATGGAAAGTTTAAATGGAAAAGCAATTGGTGAAGCTACAAAAGACTACAAAGCATAGTGGCAAAGAACATCCCGAAGCGTACAGAGCCACTCACATAATACCCAAAGCTTCCCAATCCTTTCCTTCTCCCACCTGAGGATATGCCCCAAAACTCCCAGGGCTCATTCTTCCCCCCTCTTCCCACTGCTAGGCAAGTCTCAGGCTGGCCAGGTCTGAGACCACCCCCCCACCTTCTCCTCTGGGCATTAGGCCTAGACAGGCCTAAGAGGCCTGGAGATACTCCCCCACCGTTACCCGATAAGAGAGCATCTCTTACGGGAGCAGAGAGGGAAGAAAGAGGAAGAGAATGCCTCTGCAGATGGATTTATAGGGTGTAGGATTTATGGGTAGAAATATGCTGTTTCCTGTGTCCACCTGATTGGGTGCACACTCAGGACACCAGGGGTGTAATTTATGTGGCAGCAACAGGAGGCACCCAGCCTAAACTGCCACATATTTCACCCCTTATTTCATACCCATAATTTCTGCACCCGAAACATATCATCAAATCAGAAACAATCCTTAGATGACATGTCTGGCAAAGTCCAAGTCTTCATCTGGGCATCCTTCCAAATGGTCTCTCCCTCAGGCTCAGGTAACAGTTCATTCCAGTTCTTCTCCCTCATCCTGTGGAACCTCCCAGTGACGCAGAGTTCCTTCTTCTGCACGGTGAACTCTTCATGGATCCGATGGGCATCCTGGCCACCTGGAAACAACCTCATAACTTCTCAATCAAACATCTATCTCCATCCACTCAAGCTGCATGTTTCCACCCCTCGGGGCAATCGAGTCAGAACAATCAGTCTCATTGACTCGACTCCTTCCACCCCCTGCAGGCAACAGCATGCTGAGACTTTCAAAAGCTGCACGGACCTTTCCCAAGCCCAGTGCTGACCGCTTCCAGCCGTGGCCCAGGCTACACGAATGCACACCACGCGCAGGCACGCTGCTCCCCCTGAGCGATAAGCGTACCGAGGCATGGAGGCATCTGGCTACACAGCCCTCCCCCGGGAGAGGGAGTGGTTGTACTGCAACCCGCCAAGAAAGGCAGAGCCAGGTGCTAGGCACCATTTTCAGAACGTGTCCGAAAATCAGGGGAGAGATAACAGGGGCCATTGCCCGATATACGGAACGACAGAGCCACTGTCGCCTCTGCAGCCGCGGTACAGATCAAAACCGCCGACACCCCTATGGGCCACAAAAGCGGCTTTTCCAGCCAAAGCCATACTTGCTCCCTGGGCCTCAGAAGCAGCTTTGGAACTGAGTCCACCGCTGGCCTTCTTGGATTACAGGAGCCACCGCTCACCTCCCCGCTGCGGCTAGCCCCCACTGCCGAGGGACAAGCCAACCCTGGTCTGCTTCCGACTGTCCCTCCCCCTTCCTCGGCTCTGCGCTGCTCTGCTCGCCACTGGCGCCGTGCGGAACAAAAGGGAAAGGGACAGGCACCGCATTCTTAGGCTTTCCCCAGTGCCTGTAGCTACAGAGTCGCCACTGCCGCCTTGGAACAACAGGCGGGATTCTACGCCACGGCTACGCACCAGGGTGTCCCCTTGGAACCCATAAAATGCCCACATAGTTATGCCAGCATAAAGCCTTGAGCCCAGCCACCCAAAACCAACAACGCTCAGATACCCATTTTAACTTTTCCATCTCTGCACTTCTCCAATCCAATTTGCAGAGCTCCTGCAGTAACCATTCTCTGCTACCAATAATCTGTGCTGGTTTGAGGCCAGACAGATCCTCTCTTGCCCCGAGAGGGACAAAAGAATGACACTCACACAAATGGATTGGAGAGTGATGGAAAGTTTAAATGGAAAAGCAATTGGTGAAGCTACAGAAAACTACAAAGCATAGTGGCAAAGAACATCCCAAAGCATAGAGAGTCCCTCACATAATCCCAAAAGCTTCCCAATCCTTCCCTTCTCCCACTTGAGGATATACCCCAAAACCCCCAGGGCTCTTTCTTCCCCTTTCCCGCTGCTAGGCAAGTCTCACGCTGGCCAGGTCTGAGACTCCCCCCCCCCCCCCCCATTCTCCTCCTGGCATTAGGCCTAGACAGGCCTAAGAGACCTGGAGATACTCCCCCACCGTTACCCGATAAGAGAGCATCTCCTACGGGAGCAGAGAGGGAAGAAAGAGGAAGACAATGACTTTGCAGATGGATTTATAGGGTGCAGGATTATGGGTAGAAATATGCTGTTTCCTGTGTCCACCCTGTTGGGTGGACACTCAGGACACCAGAGGTGTGACCTATGTGGCAGTAACAGGAGGCACCCAGCCTAAAGTGCCACATTTTGTTTGTAGCATGGCAAGTTGCTGGGTGATGCTGGCTACTCGCTGCTGTCAGCTGTCTGCCAGCTGCCAGTCTGGCTGGGGCTCGTCTGATCTGGGTGGTGACTTTCTTTCTCCTCCCACCTAAGCAGGTTGGGGCAAGGCTTTCTTTCTCCTCACGTGGCCACGGAGGGGCAAGGCTTTACGCCGATAGGCGGTTTCCCTTAGCAGGGTTGGAGCAGCTCCCTGAATGGAGGGTCAGCCCGGCAGGGCCAGTCTGGAGGAGCGGTTCTACGTGTGGCGGGGCCGGGTTCTTTTGGGTGTCGGCCCTTGTGATCGAGGTGGGGTTGACTGTCTCCAATCTCAGAGATGGGTTTCAGGGAAGGGATGTGGTGAAGCGGTGCTTCCCCCTTGGCTCGGCTCAAAGCGAGCTGACAATGCCGAATCTCAGCGACTGCTCCCATTTAAGGTGACACTGCAGTCTGACTTGATCTCAAAGGAGAGGATATCTTTTGCTCTCTCTTTCTCTCAGGAAATCCCATATGCTTTACCCTGATGGCACAGGGCTGTGGAGCGGCGACAGTATGCGGCTCCTTTTCTCTCTCTCCTGCAAACGGCAAGGGTCATGCAGAATGAATTGCTGCTTATGGTTGCAGCAGATCTGGACTGCCAGGCTTCAGCTAGTCCCTCCCCGTCTGGGCTAGAGCTTACCCTCAGGGCTGTTTTCCTCAGTCCTCTCGACTGGGCTTACGACACCGGCTTCCTGTAGCTCAGGCGAAGGGTTCTCCTGATTGCTGATTCCTCGAGCAGCTCGGTGAGCTGGCTTCTTTCTGTGTTGCAGAGGCTTCTAGTACGCTTGCATATGGAGTGAGAAGACTTAGGGGTTATGAGCTTCCATAGCTCGACCAAAGCAAGAGAAAACAAAAGGAGAGAGCAAAGTAGTAAACAAATGGAGTAGATTTCTCGAGGCTGGATCTGGCCAATGGGCACGCTTGTCAACAACCTGCTTTGACCTATAGAAAGGGTGAAGCTAGAATTATGCCCTTAGATGGAAAGAGCATGAGCATGCCATGCAATGGATGCATGTAGTTGTTTACCCCTTAGGGGATAGGTTGGCACCTGGGCCTTTGTCCTCCTCTCCTGAAAGGAGGGTGGAAAGGAGGACTTACCAAAACATGTTGGGACAAGTTTGCTGGTATCTGGGGGCGTAATTCTAGGCATGTGGTGCCTTCACCACACATGGGAAGAGTTCTGTTATAAAATCGCCCAGTGGGGGAAGAAAGCTGTACATGCAGGAAGCGTACATACACCCAGCACTGTAAATAAACCTTCTTTAACAGACTTTGTCCCTCAACAAATTTTTAGGAGTGAACTTGTTTCTTCTCACAATTGGGAGCTCGTCTGGGATCTCAAAGCCTCACCATCCATGCAGAGAGGAACTACACAAGGAAAGGTGCCCCGCCCTTTTTGGCAGTTCCCTGAGATTTTCTCTTCAACCAGAAAAAGGTAGATGGCAGCGGTGCTGGGAAAAGGGACTCTGGACTAAAGAAGGGAGGGGTTCCACATTTCTCCACAGCAGTCAGTAATTTCTGTGCACAAGACCTGGGTAAGAAAATGGTTGTAAAGTATTGAGGCGGCTGGAGAGGGGGGGATTGAAAGGTGTGTGTGAGAGACACAAAATCATAGAATCAGTCAGGTTTGGAAGGGACCACAAGTATCATCTAGTTCCAACCCCCCTGCCATGGGCAGGGATACCCCACACTAGATCAGGTTGGCTAGAGCCTCATCCAGCCTGGCCTTAAACACCTCCAGGGATGGGGCCTCAACCACCTCCCTGGTTAACCCATTCCAGGCTCTCACCACTCTCGTGGTGAAGAATTTCTTCCTCACGTCCAGTGTGAATCTTCCCATTTCCAGCTTTATTTCATTCCCCCTAGTCCTGCCACTACCTGATATCCTAAAAAGTCCCTCCCCAGCTTTCTTGTAGTCCCCCCTTCAGATCCTGGAAGGCCACAAGAAGGTCTCCTCAGAGCCTTCTCTTCTCCAGACTGAACAGCCCCAACTCTTTCAGTCTGTCCTCATAGGAGAGGTGCTCCAGCCCTCTGCTCATCCTGGTGGCTCTTCTCTGGACCTTCCAGCATGTCCATATCCCTCTTCTAATAGGGGCTCCAGAACTGGATGCAGTACTCCAGGTGGGCTCTCACCAGAGCACAGTAGAGAGAGAATCACCTCCCTTGACCTGCTGTCCACACTTCTGATGAAGCCCAGGATCTGGTTGGCTTTCTGGGCTGCAAGTGCACACCGCTGGCTCATGTTGAGCTTCTCATCCACCAGCACCCCCCAGTTCCTCTCCTCAGGCTGCTCTCCAGCCAGCCACTGCCCAGCCTGTATTTGTGCTTGGGATTGCCTCAACCCAGACACAGGACTTTGCACTTGGTCTTGTTGAACCTCCTGAGGTTGGCTTGTGCCCACCTCTCCAGCCTGTCAAGGTCCCTCTGGATGGATCCTTTCCCTCCAGTGTCTGCTGCACCACACAGCTTGATGTCATCAAAAACCTGCTGAGGGTGCGCTCAATGCAACTGTCCATGGCACTGACAAGGGTGTTGAACAAGACTGGTCCCAGGACTGATGCCTGAGGAACTCTGTCACTGGCTTTCACTGGGCCATAGAGCCATTGACAGCCACTCTTTGGGTGCAGCCATCAAGCCAGTTCTTTATCTATCTAGTGGTCCACTCATCAAACTCACATTTCACCAGTTTGGAGACCAGAATGTGGTGTGGGACAATGTCAAAGGCTTTGCTCAGGTCCAGGTAAATTACATCAGTTGCTCACCCCTCATCTATTAATGTTGTGACCTGTTCATAGAAGGCCACCAGGTTTGTCAGGCAGGATTTGGCCTTGGTGAAGCTATGCTGACTGTACCTAATCACCTCTTCACTATTCTTCTGTCTCAGTAATGCCTCCAGGAGGATCTTACTAGGCACAGAGGTGAGATTGACTGGCCTGTAGTTCCCTGGTTCTTTCTTCTTACCCTTTTTGAAAATGGGAGTTATGTTTCTCCTTTCCCAGTCAGTCCACCAGACTGCCAGGACTTTTGGAATGTAATAGAGAGGGGTTTAGCAACCTCATCTGCCAGTTCTCTCAGTACCCATGGGTGTATCTCATTGGGTCCCATGGACTTAAACAGTTTCAGGTTCTTCAGGTGATCATGAACCTGATCTTCACTTATGATGGGCAGTTCTTCCTCCTGGTCCCTACCATTATCTTCCAAGACTCCAGGAGCGTGACTGGAGGACTTTGCAGTGAAGACTGAGGTGAAGAAGTCATTGAGAACCTCAGCCTCTTCCTCAGCTTCTGTGAAGTGAGTGTGGAGTTCTTCTAACTGTGGTTCTGTTGCCCCATGAAGGGTGCAGCCAGCAAAGGAACAAAACGAGTGTAAACTGTGACTGCAATCCCCCCTGGGAAAATGGGACAGGGTGGGAATTACCCATGTCCCAGGAACCGGAACCCAAAGTGGGAATAAAAACATACTCCTGGACCTTCTGCCAAAAACAGCCTATTAGGTAGGATGTTGTTCAAATGGGGCAGGAGAGACTTTCCCGCACCTGGGAAAAAGGGCTCAGCTGTACAGAGGTGAGGGAATTATAAAAGGAAGGTAAAAAGGCTGTGATCTCAGTCTCTGGACCTGCTCTGTCCCCGTGGCAACTTGGGGACCTAGCCTGGTGCAGTGTGGTGGCTTCTGAGGAACAGAGGCCAGGCAGCAAGTGCACAGGAGCAGTGTTCCCTCCTGCAATGGACATGCAGCGGTTGGGCAGATTCGCTGTGTTCGCTGTGCCCACTTTCAGGTGGGAAGGGTTGTTTTCTTCCTCAGACTGTTGGTTTTGTTTCTGCTTTTATGCATTTCCACAGGCGGGAGACTTTTCCTGGAGGGGGGTCTTTCCCTTGGTGCTGGGGGTGCTGCTACAAAGAGGCATTGTGGGCTATTGGCTGGATGGACAAACTGGGGAGAGACTAGGCATGGCCAGAAGTGGAGGTGCAGGAATGCAGCCATGTGGGCGGAGATGGTGCGTCCACTGCCGTTGCCTGGTTCTGACCTAGAAACACAGGTTCTCCTCATCCCCACTCTTCAGATGGCATGTGGGGGTAGGAGTGTCAGTCCTGCGGGGCAGGGCCAGGCCATGATGTTCCACAGGGTTTGACTGGGGGGTTCCTGTGCTTGTTCTTGTCTGCTGCTATATGCTGTGATGGGCCCTTGAATTTGAGCACAGCGGGCCGGTGGTTGCCATGAGAAGGAGGGGGAACCGGAGGCAGAGGCTGCAGCAGAGGGTCTGTCTGACTGACCTCCAGGTAAGCCTCAATGCCCTACACTGGGCCCCCAGCCTCCTCTAGGGTATAGTGAAGGTTGGGTTTTCTTGTAGTTGGGCTGCATCCCTCTTGGGCCGCTCTGCCTGCTGCCATGTGGCAGGGAATCCTTCCTTGCATGGGAGAAGTAGGGAAGGCCTGGGGTCCTGGACTGTGGGAGTTCAGGGAGCACTGGGTTAGAAGGGCAGATCTGTCTGCCTGCTTCTTTAAGTCCCAGTATTCTGATACAAGCTGGCTTGTATTCTCTGGGAGGTAGTTTTGGTAGTAAAATGATAAACAAGGTAAAGGGGAAACACCAACAGAGCGGCTGCAGAGGCTGAGGTAAAATATTCAGCTGGCCAGCAGCTCCTAAAGGCAAATTTTGTTATGCATGTATGGACAGACATATGAAAGAAATTTAAAAAGATGGGGGACTGGAATGGCCATGGAATGACTAAATTATGATTGTGGACAGAAGGCAGGTCATTCTAAGAGGGATATCCCAGACAAGTATTCAAGGTAGTGCAGGAGGAAGACAGTTACACTGAATAGGAGCCTCCTGGGGTCAGAACAGAAAAATACTACGGTAACAGGGGCAAAAGGGGAAGGGTTGAACATCCCTCCTGTGAATGCTGAGTTAAGCCAGACAATGTTAGATCCCCTGAATAAAACTGGGAGGGAACAGAGTATTTAGTTAAGGCACTTTAATAGAAGAAGAGAAAGTTATGGAAAAGACTGGGGGAACCAAGACAGCTGAGGGGAAGCAGGTATTGCCAGATGGGAGACAACGGTTAAATCAAGCAGTTTCTCAAGAAGTGCTTTTGCAACTCCACCAGAGCACACACTGGGGAACACACACCTTATGTGATCAGTCTTTGAAAAGTTATGGGTGTATTGGAATATAGACTTTGGCAAAGCAATTGATGGATTGCTGCCTGATATGCCAGAATAATAGAAAGGTTTATGGGAAAAATGGTTCCTGGAGGAAGACCTCTGGCTTTTCAGGCCATTTAGGTGGATTTTACCTAGTTACCACCAGTACAGAGATGAAACAAATAATCCAACTATATGGACTGTATGAAGGAATTGATCTGGAACAGGGGAACTCATTTTACTTCCAGGGTAGTGCCTGGGCTCATGTATAATTCGTGATACCTAACATTCAGTTTGGGCCCATAGGGCAGCTGAAGCAAGCGAACAATTAACCAGTGAAATGGGATTCTGCCCTTCCAACCCTAACTGATTCTACGATTCTATACCACCCACCATCCGCTGAAGCCAGATCAGCCAGACCAGTGTGGCACCTTCTTGCTGGCAACCTGCTGAGCCCAGCGCTGCACAAGAGCACTCCAAAAGCCTCCTAGCTAACACAGCAGCAGCACTCCCTGCGTGTGTAGAATCAGCTGTGAGTAATTAATTCATTGCCTCTTGGGCTTAAGGGTTCTTGCTGAGTCTCCCCCACTAAATGTGGTCAAGCTCCATTTCTCTCCCGGGGATTTTCTCTTTCTATGTTATTTCCTCCCGGTTTGCATAGAATTATTGTTTTATTTGCCTAAAAACGGTACATTCCCGTTGTAAACAGATATTCCATTTATTTAATGAGTTTTTGCCAATTTTCCATATTAATAAAAGTTACTGATATTTTATTAATATCTACTTGCAAATATTGTTTGTTGGTTAAGTACAATCCCTTAACACTGGCCAATCCCATGTGCAGGCTCAGAGGTTGCTGCCTTCTCTGGTCCCACGTTCAGGCTGGGGGGGTTGCATGGCACATGCAGTGTCACCTGGCACAGGGACTGGCTGAGATAGAGCTGAGCTTGCTCAGAGCTCTCTGGGCAATGGCAGCACTTGTCTCCCACAGCACCTGCTCTGCTGCAGAAGTCCCAATGGGTTTCAGGAAGGTGAGAACTGTGGATGGGGTGTCCTGAGGAGACCCCCCCCACCATGTCCTTCATATGTGTGGCATCCTAACTCTCCAACAAATCAGAGCATCTTCTGCTTGGGGAAGGGGTTTCTGTTTGCAGGTGACAAGCACTTCCATGGACTACAGCCACCTCTCCCAGCAGCCAGGAGTGTGTACAGCATGCAGGGTTAGGAACCAAAACCATCTCCCCACACAACATCAGAGCAGCTCACGAATTGAGGGAGGGAGGGACATGGATCCAGGTTCCCTCTCCTACCCTTCAAGGTCAGGTAACAGAATGTGAGATTTGGATGTTCTCCTGAAACACCTCATTCAAAAAAAAAAAAAAATTCAAGAAATCGTGATAGCAAAAGCAGACTACTTTCCTGGAAGTAAAACTAACAATTAACACACACAAGGCACACCTTAGAAGTTTCTGAGATGGCCTCTGGACAGACACCCACACCACTGGCACTGCAGGACTCCTGGGGAGGTCTTTGTTTTCTTTTCATCTAACTAAGGAGGGCCACAGAAAAGAAAGATGGTGTCTACAGGGGCAGCTTGGAGAGCTCCAGTACGAGATAGATTATCACCAGACACCAACTGAACCAGATGATCACAACACACAAATCACCAGGCCTCAGCAAGAATTAACCCTGCTGACTCATCTCCACAGCCCCACACAGAACAAATGGTGGCAATGACAGATTCGGCAGGGAAGCAGGAGCCGAATTAAAGGATGTCCCTCTGTCTTTCCTATTGAATTCCAGGGATGATTACCATATCTCAGCCCAAGACAGGGACTTGAGATAACATTTGTAGTTGTGAATTCAGCATGGAGGAGAGAAACAGTGAAATGTCAGACAAGTGACACTCCTTGTCCAGCCACAGCTGTTGAGAAATTGGGTACTTGTTCTCTGGGCTTCTTCTGCTGTCACAGCAGCAGAGGAAAGGCTTCCATCTTCAGAAGAGGTGAATCACCATCCTCAGAGAGGTGTCTCACCCTTTGCTGAGTGTATTCTGGATTAGCTCAGAACTATGCTGTTATTCCACAAGCAGATTTAAGCCATTTAAATTGGTTCCCCCAGGGGGCCCCAAGAGGTGCTCTTGAAGCAGCAAGGAGAGCTACGTGGCTGGGCAGCAGCAATTGTGTGCTGACAGGGTGACAAGACACAATCATGTGAATGGCAGGAGGCCAGTTACCCAACCACTCAGCCTGATACCACCAGCCCACTGAGAACCCCTGCCTCACATGCAGCAAACCCCAGAGTGTCAGGACAAGAACCAAACCCACCTAATTTGAAACATGATGGTGTCTCTGGGTTTAGAGAAGGTGCCAAGCACACAGACTCACAGAAGTCTGCAAAGGGATCAGAGGACAAGCAGCTGGGAATGGTCCACATGTGGTGGCTTTCAGATTGTAGTTCTGCTTGGTTTTCATAAAAGCAAAAAGCCAACTCCACAAGAAGCCTGTCTAGGACTGAAACAAATCTATGGCTACTGATCCCTGGAGCAGATGTCATGGAATGGCTGCTGCAGCACATCCTAAGTCCCACCTGAACTTTTGAGACTGCTGTTTCACTCTGCATCCAGAGATTCCTTCAGTCCACTGGGCTGAACGTACAAGGCCAAAGGGTTCAGTTCTAGAAATCCCTAGGAACAACTAGAAAAGCCAGCAGTCAAGGCGGCTGTGCTAGAGCTACCACAGAGAATAGAAAGGATCCAGCAAATGTCTAACAGGGTTTACAAAGAAGCACAGCAGCCACAAGTCAGCTCCAAAGTCCTGCTGCAAACTGTCTTGCTATGAAAACCAGTTCCTCTCCCTCTAGCAACAAAATGACTGAGCAATACCTTCCTCACCCCAAAACTGGACATACTCATGCAAAAATGCAGCAACAACCCTGCCACAACCTGTGCTCTGCTCCTGCTCACTAACCCAGCAGACACCAGCACCCTGAGCTGTGCAGCCTGACTGTGCCAGGTGCTGGGGGTGGAAACTTTCGAGAAGTTTTCACCCTTACACAGCTCTTTACTGAAACAGAACTGATACCTCCAGAGAACCACACAGATGGGCCCAAGTCACAACTGCTCTGTGCTGGCTCACAGCTTCAATGTCTGTTCAAGGCACTATGACTAAGCTACCATGTTTGTGCTGCCCAGTGCTGGACATTTCACTGATAAAGGAGGAGACTTTTCCAGCCAGGCCCACCCCACAGTTCAGTTTGTTCATGGCACAACCAGTCTTCAGCGCCTTGAGCAGAGAAGGCAAAAACATTTATTGATCTGTCCTGGTCCTCCCTCAGCTGGCTCGGCCTCTGCTTTAAGTGAAACACTAACATTTAAACATGTGACTTTCTCTCTTTAGTTGTCTGGATGACTCAGGGGCCTCTTTAATTTTAAAAGTAAAACTTGCTGGGATTGCCTATGCCTAATCAAGTAACCAACTCATCCCCTAACAACCTCTCTCCATTCCACCTGTCTGGCCTTATGCTGACAACATCCACAGCTCCTTTACTTTTCTGTTTTCCTTACACAAGATGTGCATCAGCTTTAGACAAAGCTGCAACTGTAACAAGGCAATCAGCTTCAAAAATAACAATCAAAGCCTTCTAATCCACTCTCAGAAGACAGGACAAAAGTTGTTCTAGTAAACACCTCTGCTGTACCATTCAGTTCCATCCTCACTAGAATTAGAGAGTCAGATGCCACTGGACAGTCACAAAGTGCTCAGGGCACACCAGTTTTGCTCTTTACACACCAAGTGCTCCCAGCTGAAGATCTGCCCACTACAGGCACCAATGGAGCCTTTCCTTGCCTGCCCTCTCAGCAGCACGTTTTCCTCCTGACCTGGGAAGGAACATTCTCTTTGCAGATGGCTCAGGACCTGGTGGAAGTAGACATCCTCCTTGGTGGATGTGTCACACAGGAGAACGTGCAGAACAGCGTTCACATATTCATTGATAAGGCCCATGAGGATGTTGGAACCACACAGCTCCTTGAACTGCAGAGCTGCTGCACTGGACCATGTGCCTTGAAGGAAAAAAAAAAAAAACAATATAAAGATTCTAGAAGAGCCACAACCTGGGACCTGCCCTCCTGGGCTTGTCAAAAAGGCAATGAAGCCAGGTCAGGCAAGAAACAAAACCAGGAGACTCAGGCAGAGCAGTCTGACCTTAGTCACACTGCCCCAGTTATACTGGCAGTGCCCTAAATACCAACTGCCCAGCACAGGCCAAAAGCAGCACCAGGGATTGTGTCACAACTGCCTAAAATATGGGTGACTGTTGTTTCTTTTCTGAGTTTTCTGTTTTTTAATTCCTGGAATCAGGAAATATTTAAAACAAAGGGATGGAGCTACCAAAGCTTCACAAGGTCCCCGAAGAGCTACTGGCAGGGAAAGAAACACAACTTTGCTCATTTGCTTAACAGAAGCTGTTTCTGCAGTAATATCAGCAAGAAGACTCTAATCAAACAGGCAGCAGAAGGGTGACCACTACCAGGGAGAGGCAGAGGCACTCACAGCAGCAGCTCTGCTGGAAACATCAGCAGCTCTGCTGGAAACATCAGCACAGCCTGAATGAATCCCAATGTTTACCTTAGCAGAAGGAAATGTCAGCCTCTGCTTGACAACTCTCAGCCCTGCGCCAGCAAACAGCCCTGCACACCAAGACCTATCTGCATGGGTTGTACCCCTGCCAGCCTCCCCCTCCCTGAGCAGGGAGCTTCGAGTAGCACCACCTGCAGTACAAACCAAAGCCATCACCAGCACATCCAGGACAGAACAGAACCAGACACAAGAGCACAGCTTGGATTTTGCAGTTAGGACTCAAACCCAACAGCAGCCTTGGGAAACTCCACAGCCAGAACACAGGCCTAGGAGAAACAGCAACAGCAACTGGGGCCTGAGGCCCTCCCTTGCCATTTTCCCCCCACAGCCCCTTATGGTCACAGTTATGGACAGCATCCAGTGACTTTTGAGCCAAAAAAATGCCAATGGCCTGGCACCAACAGAGAGGAAGACGCAATCATGGAAAAGGTACTGAAATGCAGTGGAGAATGAGCACCCCTGACATTTCAGGAGTTTCCCACTTGGGGTAATATTCATCCAGGAGGATATGTGCATCCAGCCACAGAAATCCAGGAAGGAGGATTAGGGAACTTGCCCCAAAGTGACCACAGGTGACAAGAGGAAGGTCTGAGGAATAAACCCAAAAACAGGAAAGGACTTAGCCCAAAATCACTGTGAGGGAGTAGTGGACAGGGCGGATGGACAAGGTGCCCAACAGTGGTCAGCAAGACAGGTCTGGAACAAAGTCACTCTGTGGTAGTTTCAGGCTGTACCCTGAAGATTTTCCACAGATCTTGAGCAAAAGTGGTAGAATGTGAAGAAATTACCATAGGATGTAAAAAGGAAAATAATGGTAAGGTCTAACTAATCCCGTTGGACAGATATCTAACATAAGGTTAGTAACAAACTTTCTTTTTGCTTCCTCCACTCTGGCAGATACTTCTGGCTCCTGCTGGCTTTGCTGACCTTGGCTGCATTGCTTTGCTGTGGCTAAGTATTAACAGCTCTCTCTGCTTTTCTCCTTTCATCTTGTCATGTATACGGGGTGGGGGAAGGAAGGGAGCAAGGAGGGGGAAGCTGTTGGTAGCCCCTAGTTTTGTCCAGGGGGGGGTTCTTGTGCTGTTTATGAATTGCATATATATGTAAATATGGTATATTTTGTAAATATTCATTACATTTCGTATTTAGATTCTAGTCATGCTTGTAAATACAGCTTCATTTGCTTTCTAACTGAGCTGGTCTGGCAATTTTATATTGGGGGTAATTTTCACATTTCACATACCCACCACAAACCCCAAGCATCAGCAGGTCAGCAAGGAATGCCTGAATGAAGTCTGGAATAAAATCCCAGACCCCTTCTAGGAAATCCACATGCTGGGATGTCTTTCTGAAGACAGTCTCAGCACCATTTCTGACAAGGTGCTAGAGCAAGTCCTGGGAACCATTTCATAGAGTCATAGAATGGTTTGGGCTGGGACCTCGAAGATCAGGTAGTTCCACCCCACATGCCATGGGCAGGGACACCTTCCACTAGACTAGGTTGCTCAAAGACCCATCCAGCTCTCTGTTCAACTTGTTCCAGTACTTCACCACCTTCACAGTGAACAATCTCTCCCTGGTATCTAACCGTCTTCCCTCTTTCAGTTTAAAGACATTCCTCCTTGTTCTAGCACTACAGGCACATGTATCCAGTCCCTCCTCAGCGCTCTGTTAGTCCTTTTTAATTACTGCAAAGCTGCTTTAAGGTCTTTCCAAAGCAATGAAAAATTAAAAAGACAGTTTCACACCATCACACCTTCTCTTCTCCAGGCTGAACAGCCCCAACTCACAGATTTACAGATTGCATTAGCTTGGAAGAGACCATCAAACGTCAGCTGGTCCAAACCCCCTGCAATCAGCAGGGACACCTCAAACTAGACACATCAATTCTGATCTTCACTGTCTCCAGGAACCACATCCCTGTGTGACCTGCTCCAGTGTCTCACCACCCTCACTGTGCAGAACTTCCTCCTGATGTCCAACATAAATCTCCCCTGCTCCAGTTTCAAACCATTGCTCCATGTCCTATCCCCACAGGGCCTTCTGAACAGTTCCTCCCCAGCCTGCCTGTAGGTCCCCTTCAGATATTGAAATGCAGCTCTAAGGTCCCCCTGGAGCCTTCTCTTCTCCAAGCTGGACAGCCCCAACTCTCCCAGCCTGTTCTACAGCCCTCTAATCATCTTTGTGTCCTCCTCTGCACCCTCTCCAACAGGTCCATGTCTCTCTTGTGTTGAGGGCCCCAGAGCTGGGCACAACACTGCACAGGTGAGGTCTCCCCAGGGCAGATCAAACAGGCAGAATCCCCACTCTTGTCCTGCTGGTCACACTGCTGTGGGTGCAACCAAGGCTTTCCATTGGTCTTCTGGGATGCCAGTGCGCATTGCTGGCTCACTGCCTCAGCTTGTCTTCATAGGGACTGTTCCACTCTTGTGAACATCATTGTGGCCCTCCTCCAGACATCTCTGTTAGTGGTCTGGATGCTGGGGAAGTGTCTACCCCCAGCAAGTTTGCTGATGATGCAGAACTGTGATTGGACGTGGCACTTGGTGCCATGGTTTAGATAGTCATGAGGTTTAGGGTGACAGGTTGGACTCAATCTTTGAGGTCTCTTCCAGCTTTCTTGATTCTATTCTATTCTATTCTATTCTATTCTATTCTATTCTATTCTATTCTATTCTATTCTATTCTATTCTATTCTATTCTATTCTATTCTATTCTATTCTATTCTATTCTATTCACCACAGGGTCATGTTGCCACTCAGAGGGACCTCAACATCATATAAAAATGGGTGACAGGAGCCTCAGGAAGGCACAAGAAGTCCAGCCCTGGGGAGGACATCACCAGGCACCAGCTCACTGGAAAGCTGCACTTTAACATGAAGGTGATAAAGCACTGCAACAGGATACCCAGAGAGGCTGTGGAGTCTTCATTCTTGGAGACATTCAAGCACCGTCTTGACATGGTCCTGGGCAGCCTGCTCTAGTCAGCCCTGCTTGAGCAGGGAGGCTGGACAGGACAACCTCTAGAGGTCTCTTCCATCCTCAATCACTCTGCAATTCTGTCCTCATGTAGTTAATTTACTTACTTCAGGAATCTCAGGCTAGACTTCTGGACATTTTTGAGGCTTCCATACAAGAACCCCTCTACCTCTTGGTAGTTGAGCACACAGTGGAGGGCAACTCGGTACCACCAGTCAGTGTCCAGCACACAGCAAAGCTGTCCAGGCTGCACTGAAGACTCAGGCAGGATGTATTGATCAGAAACAGTTTTATGTGAATAAAGGAATCTGCAAAAGATCAGAATGAGAAGCTGGCCTGGGCAGGATGCAGCAGATGAACAAACAGAAACCCAGAGGGCTTCAGAAGAATCCTGAGTTCTCCAAGTCCCCAATGCCATGGATTTTCAGAGTTGCTTTAATAGATCCTTTGCATCTCTGTTCTGCCACACTTCAACAGCAAGTTCACTAACAGTCACTACTCAGAGGCCAAACGCTGCCATGCTGGCCATTCATTTTTGTCATTATCCTAATAAGCCAAATGTTCCTTACAGAGCCATGGCTCACATGGACAGTGTCTGCAGAGTACCATCACACCTGAGATGTGCCCCATGGACACCAAGCAGCAGCTCTGGCACACAATGGACAGCCCTGGTAGTGCTGTCGAGGTGAAAGAGAAATCCCCAGTGCATGATGCAGGTGACAAGAAGCCACTGATGTGCTTTTGCTTTCAAATAGAGATGTCAAAGGTCTATTACCTCTTGCTTTTTGGCAAGTGCTGGAGATGGAAGTGATTAATAGAACACAGCAGCAGCACAGACAAGAGGTGCAAAGCAAGGCCCAAGCTCCTTCTCATGACATTTCCAGGAATTGACAGGTCAGCAGTGTCTGGGACATAGCCGAATTCACCATCGGTTGCTGTTCACACACTTTTCCCTGGTTAAAGCAGCAGGTGATGTGCAGATGAGTTCATGTTCCAGCATAACATCAGCACCTCTGCACCAGCAGGGTGCCAGCAGTGACCATGCCCAACAGCTGGGTGCCCTCTGTCTTCAGCCCAAACACACTCACACACCAGGCAGTGGTGCTGGACCAGCACAGTATCTTCTCACCTCATCTCATACATCATCTCCTGCAGTTTACCAAATGTTTCCCTACTATAGAGCTGGACGTAGAATTGGCTTGGAGAGATGATGAATGACACAAAGACTGCCACCATGCACCTCCTCTCCAGTGGAGGTAAACTGCAAAGGCTTTTGTCCTGAACAGCATCTGGGGGCATTTCTGGAGTCAGCATCAACTTGTCTAGCAGGGACTGCTCCACATCCTGAGGCTACAAAGGGATAAGAGAAAGGTGTCACTCAGATGTCTTACACATAGGGTTGCCCTTTCCATTAGGGTAAGAAAGCTGCTCTGCCGTCCTGGGGGCCTGGGAATTAGTGAAGGGCAGAGAATTCCAACACGTTTTGCAAACTTGGATTAAAACTTTCCCACATTTCCACACCATTTCTTCCTTCCTTCTTCCCTCCAGCTAAAGAGAGGCGTGAGGAAAGCACCTTGCTTATTCCTGCAAGGAAGAAAGGGGAGGAAATGTTGTTTTATCATCTATTTGGATTAAAGTATTGTATGGCTATTACTAGAAAACTAAACCAAACACCCCCAACAAAAAAAAAAAAAAAAAAAAAAAAAAAAAAAAAAAAACAAAAAAAAAAAAACCAACCAGACCAAACACAATCTACATGGTTGCTGGATTTTACCCAAAAGATGCTCTATCGTGTGTTCTGTGACCATACCAAAGAGTCTGTGACTGACCCAGCAAAACTCTACTGCAAATGATTCAAGTGACAGGAGACATAAATATGCAGCCCCCAGAACTATTCCCAAAGAGAAAACCAAACAGAATCTAAACATTCTTTTCTCACTCTAGACAAACCTGGATGTGAGCTGCTCACAGCATCACAGAAAACATCTGCTTGGAAGAGACCTCCAAGCTCATCCAGTTCAGCCCTTAACCCAGCACTGAAGGATCAACACCAAACTATGGCCCCAAACACCAGGTCCACAGCTCCTTGAACACCTCCAGGGATGGCGACTCCAGCACTACCCTGGACAGCCTCTTCCAATGTTTGAGAGCCCTCTCTGGGAAGAAATATTTCCTAGTATCCAGCCTGAACCTCCCCTGGTGGAGCTTGGAACCATTTCCTCTGCTCCTGTCACTTGCCACCAAGGAGAAGAAGGCTGACCCCTTCTCACACCAATCTTCCTTCACGATGTTGTAGAGAGCAATGAGGTCTCCCCTCTTACCATGGCTTACAATTTTGTATTATGCTTTAACTGCCAGGCTTCTCCAGGCTCAGTTCTCATTCCCCGAGAATTGCAAAGCTTTGCAAGCGTTCACTCTAAACTCAACCAGAAACAAAGGTAACTCCTAGCCAGCCTCTCTGCCAGCCACCTCTCCACCTCTCTGTTTTGTTTGGACAGACACCTTTGCTGTCACCCCATGTGTATCTGTGTATTCCACTGGATACAAACAGCTGTGTCTGTGTGCTCTGTATCTCTGCATGTACACAGATCCATCAAAGATCCCCTGTAGCATGTTAAGTGTAAATATTATCACTACCAAAAGTGTAACTAAATTGCTGATTTCCCTG
Organism: Indicator indicator; assembly: GCF_027791375.1. Lineage (NCBI taxonomy): Eukaryota > Metazoa > Chordata > Aves > Piciformes > Indicatoridae > Indicator > Indicator indicator. The sequence continues at coordinate 4,192,259 of NC_072044.1, read as the reverse complement.
TAACATATTCTACGAAAATCACCTTGTCATTTTCAATTGGGTAATGATTAAATACTGTTAAAAAACAACCTCTTGATCCACCTCTCACTATCAATACGTCTTAAATTGCTGCTGAATCAGAGTCTTTTCAGTATTTTCACCTGCAACAGTTGTTGCTGGCAACATGCAAGCCCTGCCCCTCTGGGGATTGCGAGAGGGAGAAGCAGCACCTGCCTCTGCAGCGCAACTCCTCCGGGTTCGGGAATTTCTCTGGTTGCAACCAGTTTGGCAATCCCCTTGGTGCCCTCATCTGTAATGGCTACAATAGGGAAAAATAAACTATTAGACGACATTGAGCCATCAAAAGCTCTACACCAGAAATGTCCTCTCCTTTCCTTCTCTCCTCTTCCCTCCAGCCTTCCCTTCAGGCCTCCCACCCAGATCAGAAAATTACACCTCAGGACCATCAAAATCTCCAAAAGCCCTGCAAATTTCCCCACAGGGCTTCTACTTCCCCCTCACAACCCCCAAAACCCCCCGTGAAGAACCATACACATACCCCTCCAGGACCTCCCAAGCTCCCCTAGGATCACCACATCACTCCTCAGAAATCCAAAAACCAGCCCCAAAACCCCCCCAAAAATCAGAACGCTCCCAAAACCCCAGAATTATCTCAAAAAATTCTCAAATCACCCTCAAAACACCCTGAAAAAACATCAACTGCCTCCCAAACCACCGCTGAAACATCCAAAAAAGCCCAATCCCCTTACCCAGAAAAGCCTAAATCTCTCACAAAACCTCTCAAAAACCCAACAGCACCCCCCCAAAAAACATCAAGCTACTCTCCAGGCCCGAAATAGAGGCCCCAAACCTCACCAAACCACCCCTAAAGTCCACACCCAAAACTCACAGGGACTTCCTCTGAAGGGCATCCCCAGGACGCCCACAGCAGAGCCCAAACAGCAGTTCAGCACTAGGGGTATGCAGACCTTTATAACCTCACCTAGGACAGCCCAGAAGTTTCTCTCACCCAGAGCACTCCATTGGTCAGGAGCCTTGGCCGTCATCCAAAGACCCCACCTCTCTGGCCCCTAGTCCAACGAGCTGTGCCACTGCAGTCACACCAGAGGGGTAGAAAAGAGCCGGGCAAAGCTGTCTCAGTCTCGCCCTGCTGCTGCATGCGATGAAGGCAGCCCTGAGCCCACGGGGACCGCCTATGGATGAAGGATTGTTAGTGCACTCCGCAGCAGGCACCATCGGCAGGTCAGGAAGCACCATCCCTAACAGAAACCAGGACCCTTTAGGGCAGCATCCTAGAGACAGAGCCACCAGGGCAATTAAAAAGCTATCGGCCAGAGTAGGAAACACCTGAAATGTCAGGGGTGCTCATTCTCCACTGCACTTCAGTATCTTTTCCATGATTGCGTCTTCCTCTCTGTTGGTGCCAGGCCATTGGCATTTTTTTTGGCTCAAAAGTCACTGGATGCTGTCCATAACTGTGACCATAAGGGGCTGTGGGGGGAAAATGGCAAGGGAGGGCCTCAGGCCCCAGTTGCTGTTGCTGTTTCTCCTAGGCCTGTGTTCTGGCTGTGGAGTTTCCCAAGGCTGCTGTCGGGTTTGAGTCCTAACTGCAAAATCCAAGCTGTGCTCTTGTGTCTGGTTCTGTTCTGTCCTGGATGTGCTGGTGATGGCTTTGGTTTGTACTGCAGGTGGTGCTACTCGAAGCTCCCTGCTCAGGGAGGGGGAGGCTGGCAGGGGTACAACCCATGCAGATAGGTCTTGGTGTGCAGGGCTGTTTGCTGGCACAGGGCTGAGAGTTGTCAAGCAGAGGCTGACATTTCCTTCTGCTAAGGTAAACATTGGGATTCATTCAGGCTGTGCTGATGTTTCCAGCAGAGCTGCTGCTGTGAGTGCCTCTGCCTGTCTCTGGCCCTGGTAGTGGTCACAACAAAGCTCCTGAATTCTCCCTCTCCCCATTAAACACACAACCCCTTCTCTCCTGCCCCCACTGTCCCCATCTTATCCCACCCTCTGCTCCTGTGCCAGCTGCCAGGGCTGTGTGATTTTTGGGTGGCTTTGGCAAGTTCTTCCCCCATTTTTGCCCCCACATTTCTGACAGGGCAGGTGGGGATGGGGGCAGGTCCAGCCCCACCCCCACCATGGCTCCTGGGGCTCCATCCCCATGCTCTTGGCTTCCAGGCTAAGGCTGATGTCACTGCTCTTGGGGACATGGAACAGGCTGGCAGGCACCACGAGTGAGGTGAAGTCACAGGGGGGTGTGGCTGTACTGGTGTCCCCAGGGTCCTCAGTTAGGGAATCACTGCTCAGACAGTCCTGGCTGACCCCCACCATATCCAGGGAGCAAGTAAAGAGCCTTAGGACTTCATCAAGAGTCATCTATTTGGGCAGTGCAAGGTTTTGCAGTTGTCCTTGGGGGTTCTCTGTGGCTGCTGAGGTCATGAGGGTCCTGTGGCCTCCAGAGTCCCATAGGACAGCACCTGGCAGAGAAGTGCTGTGGCCAGGCACGGTGGTGGCTGGTGGAGGTAGGGTGGTGCTTGTCCACTGGATGTGGAAGACCCAGGGATCAAAGAAGCATCTGCATGGAGCCCTCTGCAGCCCTGCCTGGGGGAGAAGCTGTGCGGGTGTCAAGGGGGACTCTCCAGGCCCAATCTCCAGCATTCCCCAGGCAGGTTGGGAACTCATGGCCATGGTGGTCTGTGCAGGGTTTGCTGCTCTGCCATTGGGATGGGAGGTGCCCACTGGGGAGGAGACACACTTAGATGAAACAGGAGGGATGGCTCCAAGGATCTGGGAAATTCTCTGGAAATTGGGTTGACTGGGCAGGCATCACACAGGCATGCTGCACCCCCTTACCAAAACTTTCATGGGACAGGTGAGATGGGCATGCTGGGAGTGCCAGAGAGGTCAGGATGTTGTAGGTGCCAGAACAGACAGGGGTATCATGCCTGTTGGTTGGGCCTGGGAACCCTGGGGTTCCACCTCTGCTGGGAGAACCCAGGCTGCAGGGAAGGGATGCTCCTTCCCAGGCAGTTGGCACAGGTTGGTTGTGTGTGATAGAGAGACAGGAGCTATGGGCAGAGGTGACCTCTGCTCTTGTCCCCAAGAGCTGCCTCCACCTGAAATGGTCAGGGTCTGTCCCCGTACCTTCAGGGTAGAATGTTTTGAGAATGACAGAAATCTGAAGCAGGCCTGGCACTGTGGGGACCTGGGGTCTGCACAGTGAGGGCTGCAGTGGTGGCAGTGCCATGGTTCATTCAGGCTGCTAAGGACACTCTGGTGTCTCCCAGGAAGGAATGTGGGGACTCCTCATGTTCCAGCCCTCCCCAACAGCCTCCCCAGTTCCTGATGGGCAGGGAAAACATTGAGAGGGGCTGGGGTGTCCCTGGTCCCTACAGGTGGCTATCACCGGCTGTGGGTGTGAGTGCCTTTAGCTGGTCAGTTCCCAGAGCTAGAATATCCTTGGGACTGGTGTGATTTGGTGCAAGGAGCCCCATGCCTGTAGTGTTGCTCAGGAGGGGTAGGCAGGACAAAAGAGGTGGAGGTGCAGATACTTGGAGAGGTTTGAGGGTGGGGCTGAGAGCCTCTGGGTGAGGGAAACAAAGCAGATGTTGTCATGGGTGTCTGCCACCCATTGCCCAGCTCTGAGGAGTTGTTCTCTAGGCCAAGAGAAGCTCTTGTCCTTATGGTGGAGTTCAACTTCTGGGCATACCTCCTGGGAATACCAGAGTGATGTCACCAGGAGGTCTAGAACACTCCTGAAGTCTGTGGGAGAGAATTCTTGTCATGAGCACTGAGGGAGCCAGCTAGGAGAGATGCCATCCTAGGGCATGAGAAGGACTCGTGGCAGATGGGATGATCTTGGCCAAAAAGATCATGGAAGGGCTGAGTGTAGAATTGTCACTGTCACAAGACAAGAGGACAGCAGAGTTGCTATCCTGGACTCCGAGACAGCAAATGTGCAGCTCAGGGAGGTACTTGGCAGAACCCCCTGAGAATCTGCTGTTGAGGTCTCAGGAGTTGGTGATATTCACTGCAAAAGGACCTCCCTGTCCCTTCCTACCAGGACACAGAGCTTCAGGGGGAAGCTGGTAGGAGCCTACATGAAAGCAGACCCTTAACAGCAAGTGCTACTGGCAGGAGAGCTCTTCAGTTCTAAACTCTTCTTGTTTCCTTCATAGATCTCAAGGGGTCTTAGCTCCAGAATTCACAAACATCATTTTGACCACTCAGCAGTAAAGAAATTTCTCCTAATCTCCAACCTAACCCTCCCCTGGCAGAACTTGAGGCCATTTTCCCTCATTCTATCACTTGGTACAAATGAGAAGAGCCTAACTCCCACCTGGCTCCAGCCTCCTCTCAGGGAGGTGTAGAGAGCAATGAGGTCTCTCTTCAGCCTCCTCTTCTCCACATAAAACACCCCCAGGTCCCTCAGCTGCTCCTCCCCAGCCCTGTTGTGCTGGTTTGAGCTCTGGCTGGAGTTTAGGAGCTCAAAAGATAACAGATCGAGATGCCTCCCCCCTTTCTTTTTTCCTGGCAAGGTAGAGAGGGAGGGAAGAAAAAAAAAGGGGGGGGGGGGGTAGGAAAGAAATAGTCTGGAATCAGTTTGGAAGTAGAAGAGGTAAATTCTTTTACCAAAAAAAAAAAAACCCAAAAAAACAAACAACAAAACCCAAAACATATATATCTATATCTATATATATATCTATATATATATCAGTAACAGGGAGGGTTCACAAAGGTAAGGAATGAGGGTAAACAGCAAAATATACAAAACCAAGCCTGGATGGCCTTGTGTTCCCCTGGATGCGAGTGGATTCAGTTGGAAGAAGTAGGCCCCAGCCACGTGGTCAGTGCAGGAGGCAGCGGCAGCAGCGATGTTCTTTCAAGCAGACGAGGCAGGAAAGAGAGCAAGCAGCAAGATGTCCACCCTTTGATAGGCTTGCTAGACAGGACGAGGGAGTGTAATAGACCACCTTTGAGCCAGGGGACCCCTTCTCCCGGTGGGGAAGGAACTAAGTCCCACCTAGATTAAGTTTATTTTGTCCACTTGGGGGATTGCGCTCTTTCAGCCCCATCCAAGATGGGTGTAACCCAGCACAGTCCACCCCTCTATTCCACTTTTCTGTCACAGTCTCTATACCCAGTCATGAATTGTGGTGAGTATTAGAGTTCACGTTGCGAGTCCCTCTTTATCCCAGCTGTCTCTCTCTCTCAGGGCAGTCTCTCTCACCAGTGCCAGTTGACACAGGTGGTGTTTGAGCTGGGCAGGAATGTGTAGAAGAATAAGAAAAAAAAGGAAACAGTCTTTGTTTCTGTCTCTTTGTCTCTGTCGCCTATTGCTGTAGGGGAAACAGGAACACTGTTTTGCTGTGGGAAAGCAGGAACAGGTGTAGGTGAGATGATGCAGAAGTCCTCTGGGCTGGTGTCTGTGTGCGGTGGGTTCATGTTGGATCCTGGGTGCCAGGTTGTTATCAAACTAGGAAAGAAAACTTTTAACAACTTATAACTATTATACAGTGATTATATTACTTGATCGGTGTTATCTTCTGAGGCTACACCTTTTCAGCCAAAGTCATATTTCATTGTGGGACACATTGAATATCCCCAGTCTCTAGCATGATCCAGTATGTGTGACCAGGCCCCTCAGCAGAGTCCACCTCTCGGGTTGATTTGCCCCCACCAGCAGCAGGGAAGACCCATACTGATTTTCCCAGTAGGTTTTTCTCATAGATTACAGGAACTCCATCTCCATCTACTGTTTGCAGCAGGTAGGACTGGGCAGGACCAGCTCTGTTTACAGACCCTCTGCTATTTACTAACCAAGTGGCCTGAGCTAGGTGTTTTTCCCAGTTCCTAAAGGTTCCACCCCCCATGGCTTTTAGGGTGGTCTCCAGCAAGTCATTGTAGCGTTCAACCTTCCCTGCAGCTGGTGCATGGTGTAGGATATGGTAAATCCATTCAATCCCATGTTCCTTTGCCCAGTCCCTTGTGAGATGGTTCTTGAAATGGGTTCCATTGTCTGATTCGATCCTCTCTGGTGTGCCGTGTCTCCATAGGACGTGTCTCTCCAGGTCCAGAATGGTGTATGGCATGAGGTACTGGGTAGGTTTCCAGCCACCCTGTACTTGCCTCTGCCATAGTCAGTACGTACTGCTTGCCACTGTGAGATCGAGGAAGGGTGATGTAGTCGATCTGCCAGGCCTCTCCGTACTTATACTTTGGCCATCTCCCCCCCATACCACAAAGGCTTCATGTGCTTAGCCTGCTTTACGGCAGCACAGATGTCACACTCATGAATAACCTGGAAGATGGCTTCCATGGATATGTCCACTGATCTCTCCCGAGCCCACCAGTATGTGGCATCTCTCCTTTGGTGGCCTGAAGTGTCATGGGCTCAGTGAGCTAAGAATAGCTCATCCTTGTGTTCCCAGTCCAAATCTATCCGGGAGATTTTAGCAGCCAGATCTGCTTGGTGGCTGTGCTGGTGTTCCTCAGTGGCTCTGCTTTTGGGGATGTGTGCATCCGTGTGCCCTACCTTTATTGGCAGTTTGTCCATATGGGCAGCAATGTCTTGCCACAGGTCTGTGGCCCAGATAGCCTTTCTTTTCCTCTGCCATCCGTTCTTCTTCCTTTCCCTCAGCCATCCCCACAAGGTGTTTGCTACCATCCAGGAGTCAGTGTAGAGGTAAAGCACTGGCCAGTTCTCCCATTCTGCTATATCCAGGGCCAGCTGGACAGCTTTTACCTTTGCATACTGACTGGATTCGCCTTCTCCGTTCCTTGCTTCTGCCGCTTGCCTTCTTGGGCTCCAAATAGTTGCCTTCCATCTCCACTTGCTTACTACAAGACAGCAAGGTCCATCTGTGAATAGAGCATAGCCCTTTTCATTATCAGGGAGGTCATATATGGGAGAACCTCCTCAGCATGGGTCACTGTCTTCTCTGGTGGCATCCCAAAGTCAGCACCCTCTGGCCAGTTGGTGATTACTTCCACTATGCCAGGGCATTCGAAGTTCCCCATTTGAGCTCGCTGAGTTATCAGGGCCATCCATTTACTCCAGGTGGCATCTGTGGCGTGATGTGGAGTTGAGCCCCTCCCTTTAAACATCCAACTCAGGACTGGAAGCCTTGGAGCTAAAAGGAGTGGTGAATCGGTCCCAATGACCTCAGAAGCAGCTTGGACTCCCTCATAGGCAGATAGCATTTCCTTTTCTGTTGCAGTGTAGTTGGCCTCAGAGCATTTGTACCCTTTACTCCAGAAACCTAGAGGCCTGCCCCTTGTTTCACCAGGAGTTTTCTAGCACAAGCTCCACGTATGACCACTCTCATTAGCCACAGTATACAGCACGTTCTTGATCTCCGGCCCAGTGAGAACAGGTCCCAGAGCCATAGCATGGACCACTTCTCGTTTTATCTGGTCAAATGCTACCTGTTGCTCAGGTCCCCACACAAAATTATTTTTCTTCTGTGTTACATGGAAGAGGGATTTCACTATTTGACTGTATCTGGGAATGTGCATTTTCCAGAAGCCCACAAGCCCCAAGAAGGATTGTATTTTTACTAGTGGGTGCTGCAGTCGAGGGGAGGAATATTTATTAATTACCCTCACAACAACAATTAATAAACAACATGGCAAACAGGTATTAATAAAAATAGTAACCCATTTATTAATGCAATATGCCAAAACTTGTTAAAAGGATTGTCGTATGGTCGGGAGATATATTTACAATGGGAATTATGCAGTCACAGGTCAAATACAAACTATTCTATGCAAATTAGGAGGCAACAACTTGGAAAGAGAAGGTCCCTGAGAGCAGGTAGCGCTCAGTTACAGCAGGGGAGGGAGGCTCGATAAGAACCGTTAAACCCAAAGGGCAGTGAATTAGTTACTCACAGCTAGTTTCACCCACACAGGGCTGCTGCTGTTGCTGCATTAGCTTTGGGGCGCTCTCGTAAGGCGCTGTATGGCGGATTGCCGCAAGAAGAGTTTACTGCCTGGTCCCAGGCTGATCTGGCTTCAGCGGACGGCAGGCAGTTAAACGACGCTCTTGGCGACGGGCGCTTGCTTGGTTCCTGGGTAAACTGAGGCACGGCACGATTCTGGTGGCAAGGGGAAGCAGGCTAAGGCGGCTCTGGCTTCTAGGTTCGTGGCTTCTTCAGCTTGCTGTGTATGGCTCGTGGCTTTATTCCAGGCTCTGGACCAGACACTCGAGGCAGGACAGGGCAACTCGAGACGGCAAGGCTTGAGCAAGGCAAGGCTTCAGAAAGCTTGAGCAAGGCAAGGCAAAGCTACCTAGCCACTTGTATATATACAAATAGCCAGAGATCGGTTTGTCCAATGGGGCACTGAAGCTAACGTGCAGCTGCCCAACGGAAACTGTTCTGCCAGTCTATAACCATAAAAGGCAAAAGTAAGGACCTTGTATCTGGGGAGGAGTTGTCAGCTTATGTGCTCTCACCCCAGATAAACATCTTGTTTATCAGACAGGTGGGAATCCTGTCCCCTTTGTTCCTTTTCCCACGTTGCCCTGTTTTTCTGCAGGAAGGAGGGGAGAGAAAGGACTCTGTCTAGACATCATAAGGCCTGTCTGGATTTTTACTGGGCCATGTCATGGCCCTATTGCACCATAGTGGCTACCTTATTCACCACATCCTGAGGGATGTGGTGACGACCATCTTGCCATCGAACTCCCAGAAACAGGATCTCTCTGGCAGGCCCTTTTACCTTGCTTTTCTTTATGGCAAAGCCAGCCTCCAACAGGATATCAATTATCCTCTTACCCTTCTGATAGATCTCCTCTGCTGTCTCACTCCATACAATGATGTCATCGATGAACTCCAGGTGCTCAGGAGCTTCACCCTTCTTCAGTGCAGTTTGGATCACCTCATGGCAGATGGTAGAACTGTGTTTCCACCCCTGGGGGAGATGTTTCCACTGGTATTGTGCACCTCTCTAGGTGAAAGCAAATTGTGGCCTACATTCTTCTGCAATGGGAATGGAGAAGAACGCGTTAGCAATGTCTGTTGTGGCATACCACTTGGCCACCTTCTATTCCAGTTCGTACTGGAGCTCCAACATGTCTGGCACAGCAGCCCTCATCGGAGGAGTCACTTAATTCAGGCCACAGTAGTCCACAGTCAATCTCCATTCCCCGTTTGCCTTCTGCACTGGCCGTATTGGACTGTGAATGAGCTTTGCTGATTACCTTCTGGCTCTCCAGTCATCGAATCAGTTGATGTATGGGGTGCAGAGTCTCGGTTGGTCCTGTGTTGCCTGCCATGCACTATGAGAGAAGCAATTGGTAACTTCAAATCCTGTACCTTAAGGCTGTCAACTACGGAGGAGTCATCTGACAGCTCAGGCATGGTAGACAGCTGTTCCTTGTCTGCACTCTCTACTGAGGAAGTTATTCCCATTGGGGCCACCTTGCAGTTCCTGTACTCTGGCCCAGAGGGCAGAGGTGGGTTGGCCATGCCAGCTGTCTGTGTTTTCTCCATGGTCACAGAGAATTCTCCATAGAGATCCCCTCAACATCCCCTGATTAGCTTGGGGTGATCTCCTAGGAGGAGGATGTTTATTCCTGATGGCTGAAACATGGATCCATTTTGAAGGAGAAGGGGGAAAAGAGGTGTCATCCCCCTTCTTCAATTCGGACATAGAGGCCTTAATCTCTTTGACGATGTCTTTAGTCATAGTCTCTATGGCTGAGATTATGGGTCTCTGATTGACACTGTCCTCATATTCCTTCAAGTCACTAGCTTACACACACAGTTTTTAGGACTTCCATCCTGCCCAGTCAGGAGCATCCCTCCCAGTGTGTGTGCATATCTTTGAGGGGGACCCTGGGTGAGTTTCTTTACAAAGGACCGTTTCATGGGCACCTCATCTGGGTCCAAGGGGAGCTGGTCATTTCCATAAATTATCTCTAGCACAGCTATCTGTCTGATGGGATTAAGAGCAGGCAGTGTCTTTACAAAGGAAGAATTGTCTAAGAGGGAGTTGGAAGAGAAAAGGAGGAACCAGACAGTTTACTCTATGTGTATATAAACAACAAAGGGGGCCCTGCTAGGTACCTTATCTTGAACCTTGCTGTAAATCAGTAGGGAGTCTGTTAGAAGACGACAGACACTGAACACAGCCTGAACTTCTGAACTTTTAGGACATAGTGCAGGCTTAATAGACTCCTGAATACGAACTTCTCCACCCAGAGAAATGAAGAACCTAATTTAAATGAACATAGGATGTATGAAGCAGGGGGGTTGCATGTGAAGGGGGACATGTAGTAGGCATTCCGAGTACCTTAGTGTGGCAGTTTAGGCTGGGTGCCCCCTGCCACTGCTACATGAGATACACCTCTGGTGTCCTGGGTGCTCATCCAATAGGGGTGGACACAGGAAACGGCGTATTTCTACCTATAAGTCCTGCGCCCTATAAGGCCATCTGCAGAGTCATTCTCTTCCTCTTTCTTCCCTCTCTGCTCCCCTGGGAGATGTCCTCTCTTATCGGGTAATGCCGGGGGAGTATCCTCAAGGCCTCTTAGGCCTGTCTAGGCCTAATGCCAGGAGGAGAATGGAGGAGGGGGCAGTCTAAGACCTGGCCAGCCTGAGACTTGCCTAGCAGCGGGAGGGGGAAGAAAGAGCCCTGGGGTGTTTGGGTTTACCCTCAGTTGGGAAGAAGGGAAGGATTGGGAAGCCTCTGGGAATTCTGTGAGGGGTTCTGTACGCTTTGGGATACTCTTTGTCACTATGCTTTGTGGTTTGTAGTTCTCTGTAGCTTCACCAATTGCTTTTCCATTTAAACTTTCCATCACTCTCCAATCCGTTTGTGTGAGTCTCATTCTGTTGTCCCTTTCGGGACAAGAGAGGATCTGTCTGGCCCCAAACCAGCACACTTAGCCAATGGGGAAAGAGGAGGGAAATTCGCATCCGGGAATTTAGGATAGAAGGGGAGCTGCATCTCCCAGCAATTTGAGAGACCCCACAGGGAACTGTCCCATGGACATTCCCGTCCGGGAATCTTCCATACCTTTCAGTGCCAGCAGTCAGAGAATGGGATTGATGGTGGCCTCACCAAAATTCAGTGATCAATTCCCTTCAGTGGCTGCCGGCACTGAAAGATTGATTGGAGACCCGAGACTGTTCAGGCGACAGACGAGTAACAGACCAGAGGGGTCTGCAGGGTGGCCGTAGGATAGACCAAGGGGGTCTGTTAAGAGGTCCAGAGGGAAAGAACCTCAGGAAATCTCACCGGTGAGTACTATGGGAACTTTGGGGTGATACAAATGGAAAAGATGCCCAGGGAAGGCTTAGGAAAGGGTGAGGCGACGACACTGGATATACCTGAAAAGTTCCTAGGGGAGGATGTCGAGATCTTGGGATAGTCTGCATATTCCCCCAGAAGTAACTAAGGAAACAACAGTTTGCAGGAGCTGGGGCCTCCAGCTCTCCTTGCTGGTGGCAGGGAGTGCAGGGCTTGCCTGAGAGCACAGAAAAACACAAGCGGGGGCAGGGTTGGAGGATCTGTGTTTGTAATTTTCTTACCATCCAGGACATAAGGTTGAGTGGGGAACACACAACAGGATCAGTGACGCAAATATTTGTGAAGGTGCTAATTTGTTGCAGTAATAACAGTGTTACTTGTGTTAAACACCACAGTTCTTAACAGGAGGGTAAGAGCTGTCTTGTGACGAAGGGGATGTAAACTTTGCAGGTAATTAGGCGAAGGTTTTTGCTCAGGCACTTTAGCCTGAGAAGTCTGAAGTTGTGTGGCTTTGTTGTTTTAGACTTGTTCAGTAGTTTTGGCAAAATAGGCTGCAGCATCTCCCCTTGTTGGGGGAGGGAGCTAAAAACTGAAGTTGCTGGGAAAAGAATAATTTGGGAAAATTAGCATATATGCATATATAGTGCTGTTAGAGTTGTAATGAGGATTTACAATCCTAGCTGAGAAAATACACAGGCTCTGCTGGAATTTGTTTTTGGAATAAGGCAGCAGAGAAAGTAGCATTAAGTTATATCTCCCCAGAAAGGATATGAAATGAAATTCTGATAAAGCTGATAAATTGGAGAGTCTAAAGGAGTATCAAAATTTAATTTGGTATGAAATGTAAATTGATATGGAAAAATAAAATTTTGCTTAAGTTGTATGAAGAAAGACATTGTTTTGGTTCTGGGGTTGGAGGCCCCTTTTGGTTCTGAGAATCTGGATCTTCGATATCTTGCATGTTGTTTATTGGAAAATGATTATTGTCTGAGCATATTAATTTAATGTTGAAGTTAAAGTTATAACTATATGGAATTGGACATCACTCGGAATCTAAGCCCAGCCTCTCTGATATCTGAGTGTAAACACAAGGTGGTTTATTTTCTGCCAAATTGCTTAATGATTGGATTTGATTCAAATGGGGGCAGGTCAATCTTGAGGAGAAATCTTGAAAAAGTGCCCCTTAGGCTGTATTTTAGAACACTGGAAACAGCTAGGGTAAAGGGTTGGTGAAAGTTTGAGAGGCAGAGTTCATGTGGAAATGTTGGTTGTATTCACTGTAGAAAAGGTGGAGGGAGAGCATTGGAAAAGAGAATGCTGGTGATGTGTTTGGTGACAAGGAAAGGGAATGAAGGAAGCAGTTGGAATGAAATTGTGTTACACTGAAAGGGACTAGAGGAATTTAACAGTCTCCCAGTTAAGACTCTGGCTGTAGCTAAGCTGGGGAAGGAAACGTTAATTGATAGAGCTAATAATAAATAGCTTTAAGAGACCTATAGGAGGGTACAAGATTTCAGAATAAATAAGTGAGGTTGTTACACCAAGGCACATCATGGCCCCATATTCTTATACCATTGTAAAGCCAATTCCCTCCTCACACCATTATTATTCGTACCTGATTTAAAGCATGCCTTCTGGACGTGCCTGCTTACAGAGGGGAGCACACAACAGTTTGCCTTTGAGTGGGAGCAGGAGGAAAAAGGAAAAACAGTGAAGCAACAGCTGGTGTGATCTGGAACCTTTTAGCATGTATGTCGTAAGTTTTCTTGCTGAGGAGGTTCCTGGGCTTTCTGTTTGCCTTAGAGCTGTCCCAGGCACTTCATGGTGCAAGACAATACCTGCTCCAGCCTAGAAAGCTTTCTGAGGTGGCTTTGCTGAGGTTTCATGGACGAGTAGCAAACACTTCCTGCTGAAGGCTAATGTTAGATGAAGCCCTTGAGCTAGGGAAGGTTATTAAGACCTGCCTGGAGTTGTTTGTGGTTCTAGGTGAGCTCCTGGTGGTCTTGAGCTGATGGTTGGATCTTAGAGGCCCTTTCCAACCAAAACAATTCTGTGATTCTGTGAAAGCCTTGCAAGGGATACTGGGAGAATTCCTTCAACCCCAGGGATCAGGTTAATGCAGTATTGGGACAATTTACTACCACACAGGAATGGGAGGAGGTGGTAGAAGAAGCCATGGTGGAATTGTTTAATTTTCTTGCAAAAAAGGGACTTAGGGTATTGGAGGGAAAAAAAAAAGCACAAATGGTGGAAAGGAAGGTTAAATATCTGGGACATATTCTGGCTGAAGGTTTGCATCCAGAAAGAGCCCAAGGAGTTTTAGAAACACCATTACCTACGAAAAAAAAAAAAGAATTGTGACAATTTTTAGGGCTAGTAGGGTATTGCAGGACCTGGATTGAGGATTTTTCAGTTCTAGCCAGACCCCTGTACACCCTTTTGACACAAGATAACCCCAAGATTATAGTGTGGACACCACAGAAGGGAGGTAGAGCTTTAAAAGGTTTAAAGCAGGTTAACTGAAGATCCGGCCCTAGCCCTTCCACACCAGGAGAAAGAATTTGAATTAGACATCGATGTTAAACAAGGCCATGATAAAGGAATTCTAATGCAAGAACATGGTGGGAGTTTGAGACTGATGGCTTACTTTTCCAAACTATTGGATCCGGTGGCTAGAGGATGGCCTCACTGTCTGCAAAATTGTGCAGCTACAGCTTCAATGGTAACTGAGGCCCGAAGGCTGCCAGCAGGGGGATCTCTCATTGTTAAGGTCTCACATCAAATTAAGGCGCGGTTAACTGAAAGGGCTTCTAAATGGATGACCAGCACTAGGTTGTTACAGTATGAAGCTTGTTTAATGGAACAGGAGGATTTAGAATTAAGAAGTGGAGAAGGGGTTTAACCCGGCCTCCTGTTTAACTGGTCCTGAGAGGAGGGGTCTGGGGGAAATCCATGACTGTATTCAAGTAACAGACCTTCAAACCTGAGCTAGGGAGGGCCTTGGCCAGGTGGGGAAAATGTGTTTGTCGATGGATCTTCTAGAGTGATAGGAGGAAAAAGAGTTATAGGGTATGCTATAATAAAGGGAAGGGAATTGCAAGAGGGAGGAAAGTTACTCTCCACATGGTCAGCACAGACTGCAGAATTATATGCATTAATTAGAGCCTGTGAATTACATGAATATATGCATATGGGGTGGTTCATGCATTTGGGAAACTGTGGGAGAAAAGAGGATTGTTGACCTGTAGGGGAAAAACTTTAGTTCATGAGGATTTAATTGTTTGCCTATTGGAGGTGATAAATTTGCCAGAGGCAGTGGCAATAATACATGTTCGGGGGCACCAGGCAGGGTGGCAGAGGAGGCAGTAGGGAATCGATTGGAAGATAAAGAAGTTCGAAGAGCAGCACTTCTGCCAGAAGTATCTAAGATGCTTCCTTTGCTCCCAGTGACTCAACTGCTGCCAGAGGAAATGTCTTTTCCACCAGAGGAATTAGAGATAGTTAAAAACAGTAGAGCAGAAGAAAGAGGGAATAATTGGTTTACAGAGGATGGAAAACAATGGGTGCCAAAGGCTTTGGCACTGCAAATATTGAAACAACTCCATGAAGGGAGCCACTGGGGCTCTCGAGGACTGGCTGAAGCCTTCCTCAAGATATATGCTGCTTTGAGTCTTTTTGAGCTAGCCAAAAGAGCTGTTGAAGACTGCTTGATTTGCGCCAAAATTAATAACCGAGTTACTAGGGAAGTGGCCAGGAGAGGTTGACCCTGGGCTGTACACCCATTCCAACGGTGTCAGTGGACTCAACAAATAATTCCAAGGTATGGAATAGTGCAAGCAATAGACTCAGATAGAGGAACTAATTTTACAGGGAAAATTCTTCAAGGGGTTATGGCAGCCTTAGGAATACAATGGGACCTGCACACCCCATATGTTCAGAGTTCAGGCCGGGTAGAGGAAATGAATGGGGAAATCAAGAAACATCTTTTGAAGCTAGTTTTAGAAACCAAAATGCCATGGACACAGCTTTTACCATTAGCTTTGGCTAGGATACAAGCCAGACCCAGAGGGGATATACAGCTATCCCCCTTTGAATTAATGTTTGGATTTCCTTATCCTGCAAACTCTCAGCCCAGTGGGGAAGTAGAAATCAGTGATGTGTATTTAAAACATTATGTGTCCAGGATACTGTCTCTTGTGAAATCTCTCTGACAGAAAGCTCAGCTGGCACTGACCCTGCCTTTGGATTTTGCTATTCATAACATCCAACCAGGAGACTGGATCTTAATTAAAGAGTGGAAGGAAGGACCATTGGTAGCAAAGTGGCATGGACCAGACCAAGTGTTGCTAACCACAGAAACAGCAGTCAAAACAACTGAGCATGGGTGGACTCATCACACACAAGTCAAGACCTCCAAGGCCCCGGACAACTGGACTTCAAACTGGAGGAAAAAGATGGGAAATTGCGGTTAACCCTCCGCAGAAGTGGATCAGAGCAGTGATGATGGGAGGATTGCCAGGTACTTAAATCAGTCTGGGAAAAAACCTTGATTCTATGATTCTATGATTCTATTCTATGATTAAGAGTAGGCAGTGTCTTTACAAAAGAAGAATTGTCTACGAGGGAGTTGGAAGAGAGTTGGAGGCCCTGCTAGGTACCTTATCTTGAACCTTGCTGTAAATCAGTAGGGCTCTGTCAGAAGATGACAGACACTGAACACAGCCTGAACTTCTGAACTTTTCAGACAGAGTGCAGGCTTAATAGACTCCTGAATATGAACTTCTCCACCCAGAGAAGTGAAGAACCTAATTTAAATGAACATCCGATGTATGATGCAGGGGGGTTGCATGTGAAGGGGGACATGTAGGAGGTGTTTCAGGAAAGACTGTAAATCCTGAGTACCTTAGCCAGTGGGGAAAGAGAGAGGGAAATTCGCATCCGGGAATTTAGGATAGAAGGGGAGCTGCGTCTCCCAGCAATTTGAGAGACCCCACAGGGGACTGTCCCATGGACTCTCCCTTTTATTCAAATAAAGTTTTTAAAAGACTCCTCTGTCTCTGTTGTGAACAAGAACTTCTAAATCAGATTAATTTTTCCCTACATGTCTCAGCTACCAAATGCCCTGTTCCATAACCGTCCATTTAATTGGGGCCCAGGGCAAATCCTCTTTGGTAGGGTACCTGCGCTTTATAGCATCAATAATCCGGGCCCAGAGAGCATGTGTTCCATTGAGTTTTGCTAACTCTTTGTCCAGACCAGCATCACAAGACAGGGAGCCTAGAAGCTTCGCCTCCCTCTTATCTAGATCTACAATTTCTGCACCCTCATCCTGACATTTTAGAGTCCAGTTTAGTATTGTCTCACCCTCTTTCCATGCGTAGTCCAGATGAGTTTGTCTTAATTCTTTTCTGGGCAGAGATGTGATGGTTATTATCTCCTGATCTGAGTCCTCCTCATCTGCCGGTGGGTTCTGAGATGTGCTGGGTCGGGCTGAAGTGCCGCCTTCACCATCCGTGTTTGGAACTGATTTTTGCACCTTTTCCTGCGTGTGGTGACCGGTGCTAGAGAAACTATGTGTGTAGAAGCATCGGAGGTTAGGTGTGAAGCTGTTGGTGGGGGCTCAAACCCTCGGGGCTGGACAGCAGTCACTGCACCCAGATCCCTCCCCTCTATTTTTGTAAACATTATCACAGTGTCTACAGTGTTTGCAGCTCTCCATCCCCTGGCCATCAAGGCTTACAAAAGACTTCCTTGAGCCTATTGTCCATCTGCAGAGAGCTCTTACTGGGTTAGCACATCCCCTCCCCATGCAGCCAGAGCTGAATTGATTATCAAGATTACATTTAAGCCTATAGAACATATCGTTATATAGTGCCATTTTCCTTCAAAAACATTTTTATCTACACGGTTAATTTCATAATAAGCTTCAGAAAAATTCTTTATGTCAGAGAAGTTAGAGAAGTTCCCATTGCCAGTAAAGTTGATGGAATTCAAGACGTACATGCCAAACTGCATGGATAAGGTTTTTACCCAGTCAAATATCATCTCTGTCATAACCAAATCACATGGCAAGTTCTTAGTTTATACACATGGGTCCAAAAGATCCAGCCAACAGCCCATCCAAAAATGTGAACTATAAGACTTTGTAAAATTAACGTCTCTACGTCCAAACCCTTCTTTCCCAATCAAGTATTACTTTTCAAACAAAATACTATTTCCCAAGCCCCATGTTGGAAGCACAAAAAATATTGTGCTCATTTGAGCTCTGGCTGGAGTTTAGGAACTCAAATGATAACAGATGCCTCCCCTTTCCCTTTTTCCTGGCAAGGTGGAGTAGGAGGAAAGGAAAAAAAAAGGGGTAAGGGAGAGGAGAAGTAAATTCAGGAAAGAAATAGTCTGGAATCGGTTTGGAAGTAGAAGAGGTAAATTCTTTTAGAAAAACAAAACAAAACATATATATATATACACATATATAGCAGTAACAGGGAGGGTTCACAAAGGTAAGGAATGAGGGTAAACAGCAAAATATACAAAACCAAGCCTGGATGGCCTTGTGTTCTCCTGGATGCGAGTGGATTCAGTTGGAAGAAGTAGGCCCCAGCCACGTGGTCAGTGCAGGAGGCAGCAGCAGTGATGTTCTTTCAAGCAGACGAGGCAGGAAAGAGAGCAAGCAGTGAGACGTCCACCCTTTTATAGGCTTGCTAGACAGAAAGAGGGAGCGGAATAGACCACCTTTGAGCCAGGGGACCCCTTCTCCCGGTGGGGAAGGAACTAAGTCCCACCTAGATTAAGTTTATTTTGTCCACTTGGGGGCTGGGTTCTTTCAGCCCCATCCAGGATGGGTGTAACCCAGCACACCTCTTCTCCAGACAATTCCCCAGCTTTGTTGTCCTATGGGCCTGCTCCAGCCCCTCACTGTCCTTCTTAGAGTGAGGGTCCCAAAACTGAACCCAGAATTTGAGGTATGGCCTGACCAGTGCCCAGAAAAGGGGGACAATCACTTCCCTACTCCTGCTGGCCACACTATTGCTGATCCAGGCCAGGATGCTGGTGGCCTTCTTGGACACCTGGGCACATCCTGGCTCATCTTCAGCCAGCTGTAGATCAGCACTCCCAGATCTCTCTCTACTGGGCAGTTTTGAGCCACTGCCCCAAGCCTGCAGCCTTCATGGCCTGGTTGTGACCCAAGAGCAGCACCTGGCGCTTGGCTTTGTTAACTCTCATCCCGTTGACCTCAGCCCATGGATTCAGCCTGGCCAGGTGCCTCTGCAGAGCCTTCCTGCTCTCCAGCAGAGAATATTTCCTCCCAGCATTGTCATCTGCAACATTACTGCAAGTGCCTTGATCTCCTTGTCCACAACATTGATGAAGATGTTGAACAGAACTGGCCCTAAAACTGAGCTCTGGAGCACACCACTTCTGAGCAGCCACCAGCTGGAGTTAACTCCGTCCCCCCCACTCTTTGGGCCCACCCACCAGCCAGTTTTTTTGCCCAGCAAAGCATCCACCCCCCCAAACCATGAGCAGCCAGGTTCTCCAGGAGGATGCTGTGGGAGACAGTGCCAAAAGCTTTGCTGAAGCCCAGATGAACACCACCCACAGCCTGTCCCTCCTCCATTCAGCAGTTACCTTGCTGTAGAAGGAGATCAGGTTGGTCAAGCAGGACCTGCCCTTCATGAAGCCCTGCTGGCTGGCCCTGGTTGTCCTGGATGTATTGCAGAATGGCACTCAAGATGATCTGATCCATGACTTTCCCTGGCACCAAGGTCTGTAGTTCCCCAGGTCCTCCTTCCAGCACGTGAGCCAGGACTGGTGGGAGATGATGGAAAATGGCTTGGTGAGCACTTTCAGCAGCTCCCTCGGGTGTTTGCCATCTGGCCCCATAGCCTTGTTTGTGTGTGTCTGAGTGGTGCAGCAGATCACCAACATCTCCTCTTGGACTATGGGGACTTCATTATGCTCCCCATCCCTATCTTCCAGCTCTGTGTGCTGGGTACCCAGTGAAGAACTGACTGCTAAAGACTGAGGCAGAGAAGATACTGAGAACCTCAGCCTTTTCCTCCTCTACTGTGATCTTCCCTGCATCCAGTAAAGACAGAGATTGTCCCTGGACCTCCTTTTGTCAGTGATGGATCTGCATCAGCATTTCTTGTCTTGAGCAGCTGAAGCCAGGTGAGTTGTACCTAGGCCTGGGCCTGTCCCTGTCCTCCATTGCCCACTGCTCCCAGCCTGTTTTTCTCCCGTCTCATCGCAGATGACACCAAATTGGGTGAGTCCTGATCTGCTGAAAGGTAGAAGATGTCACAGATGGACCTGCCCAGGCTGGATTGATGGTCCAAGGGCATTGTATGAGGTTGGAAGGGACTTCTGGAGATCATCCCCCTGCCAGAGCAGGTTCCTAAAGCAGGCTGCACAGGATGGTATCCAGGTGGGTTTGGAATGACTCCAGAGATAGAGACTCCACCACCTCTCTGGGCAGCCTGCTCCAGGGCTCTACCAAACTCAAAGAAGTTCGTTCTCACATTTAGATGGAACTTCTGGTTAGTGCCAGTTACCTTCTGTCTGGTCACTGAGCACCACTGGTAAAAGCCTGACCCCAGCCTCCTGCCAGCCACCCTTTGAGTATTTATAAGCTTTACTAAGATACCACTCAGTCTCCAAGTCCTTTAGCCATTCTTCACAGCCCAAGTCATCCACACAGGCTTTTGCTGTGTCTTCTCCAGCAGTTTCCTGTCCTTCTTGAAATGAGTAGCCCAGAACTGGACACAGTAGTCCAGTTGAGGCCTCACCAGGACAGAATAGAGTGGGAAGAGAACCTTTCTGGACCTGCTTGCCCTGCTCTTCAGGATGTGCCTCATTTGCCTTCTTAGCCAGCACTCTGAGGTCTTTCCCCACAGGGCTGCTCTCCAGCAGGGGGTTCCTCCTCCCCAGAGGTGGGACTCTACACCTGCCCTTGTTGAATTTCATGAGGTTCCAGCCTGTCCAGGTCAGGCTGGATGGCAGCACAGCCTGACAGGGTATCAGCCACCTCTCCCAGCTTTGTGTCCTCTGCAAACTGGCTGAGGCTCCACTCTGTCCCTTTATCCAGGTCATTGATGGAAAATACTGAACAGGACAGGACCCAGTGGTGAGCCCCAGGGAACACCACTTGTTCTAACCCTTCAGCCAGGCTCTGTGCCACTGCCCACAACTCTCTGAGCTTTGTCTCTATCTTTCAGGCAGTTCTCAACCCACCCCACTGCCCACTAGCTCTCATTTCCTAAGCTTGGCTGAGGATGCTGTGGGCATCAGGGCTGAGGGAAGCCCCTGGCACTCTGTAAAGCCCTGAAAGGAGCTTGGAGCCAAGGGAGAGGTTGGGCTCCTCTCCTAGTAACAAGTGTAAAACAAGAGGAAAGGGTCTCAAGTCACAGAAGGGGAGGTTTAGGTTGGGTATCAGAAGAAACTTTTTCACTGGAAGAGTCTCAGATACTAACCAGGCTGCCCAGGGAGTGGGTTGCATCCTCACCCCAGAGCTTCATGGGCAGCCTAGCCTTGGCAGAGCTGGAGAATGGTCGGACTTGATGCTCTCAAAAAGACCTTCTCCAACTCATGCGCCTCGGTGGTTCCCTGTGGGCGAGCATGGTGGGGCAACAGCAGGCACAAGCAACGGTGGCCGCACAGACGCAGAACAGCGGCGGCCCCGGCACTGCAACAGTGTGAGAGCTGAAATCCCTGTCCCACACCTACAATAACCAGGCTAGCTCAGACTGGAAGCAAATGAAAGCTGTATTTACAAGCAAAACTACAATCTATGATGAAATGCAATGAATATGTACAAATAGACACTAGGCACAACATTTACAAATATATACAATCAGCAGAAAAAGCCCCTTTGCTTCCCCCAAGGGGCCTTCCCCAAAGGGCCTCCCCCCCAGCCAGAAGGAATTCCCCCAGCCCCCCCTGGCAGAAGGCAGAGAGTTAAGAAGCAGAGAGGCTGTTAGACTTAGCTTGTCAAGGTCAGTATGTTATCTTCAGCCAGAAAAGAAGAAGCCAAGCAAGCCAAGAACTGCCCAACTCCCCAACCTTGTTTTGAGTAGAGATTCTTAAACATTTCTATCTCTCCAATGGAAGTGTTTAGAATAATTATTATTTTGCTTTCTTACACCCAATAGTGATTTATTTACATTCTTTCACTTTCTCTGCTCGAACTTTGTGAAGAAAAATTAAAAAGACAGTCTTAAAACCACCACACAGTGCAGCCAGATCCGCAGTGAGGCAGGTGAGGGATCATGGGGTGCACCTGTACTGGGGCGCTGACCATGGCGGGTCCTGGCTGTGGGACCAGGTGGCTGCAGCCTCTGTGGGGGTTGCAGTGGTGCTTGCAGGTGGCAGGAACCGCCAAGCACCCTTGGCTGCTGCCACCACAGAGCCTGGGCAGTGCATGTGCATGGAGCCGGAGGGCAGCGCTGGGCGCCTGGCAGCAAGGGTGGAAGTGGCGCTCCGAGGGCACACAGGACAGCGACATGTTTGTTCTGGGCTGCTCTCAACAGCTGTTCTCAACAGAAAGGCAGACAAACGGCTGGGTTTGGTGTACAGGGGCTTCTCCAGCACAAAATTGCACATCAGCAGCACCTGTGCCACAAGGAGGCAGCCTGGCGGGGAGGGAAACCTCACTCCTAGTATCCCTCAGTAGCGCCTGGTTCAACCAGTACCCCTTCTAGAGCCCCGCCGTTTGCAGGGCCCCCCTTGATGGTGAGTGCCTTGCTTCCCTCCTGCAACAGGTACCTGAACACTTGCCCTGCTCAGGGCCACGCAACTGTGAGGACACAAGGGAGGGTCAGAGACCACTCCCATAAGGACCCTCCCCGGGCACTCCCCCACCTTGGTCTAGCTAGTGAGGTGCTAGAAATGCCACAGGAGCCCTAGCTGGGGCTGCTGCGCGTAGGTGGCCAGGGGCAGCCATGGTCTCCGGCTGTGACACCGCAGCTTTATGTTCTACTGAGTTGGGAGGAGAAAAGGCAGGGAATTGGCATCAAGATGAAGAAAAATGAGGGAAAATTAGGATGAAGTGGGGAGAAAGAGGTGGAGAAATGAGGACAAAACGGGGAAAAAAGGATAGAAGGCAGGAAAAGGGTAAAGTCGGGATAAAATGGGGCTAGAAGTGATAGGTAAAGGGGATAAGATAGGGAGAAAACGGTGATATGGGGAGAAAATGAGGCTAAAAATGGTCAAATGGTGAGAAATGGGATTGAAATGGGGAATGGGATGAAAAGGAGTAAAATAGGGGAAATGGGAACAAAACAGAAAAAAAAGCAAACTGGGGTGAAAGGTGGGGGATGGGTATAAAAGGAGGGATAATAGGGATAAAAAGGGGGTAAATGGGGATAAAGGATGGCAGCAAAGTTTTTTGTGTTCATCTGTGTGGTGCAGTCAGTCAAGAGCTGGGAATGAGGAGAATCTGTTTCAAGGCCATCTGTGTGGATTCTTTGAACCTGACAAGAGGCCACGGCAGACGGTGGAGTCACAGCATGTGGCTTCTGGAGCTAGACAAAATATGTTCAGAAGCTGAAAACAACAACTGCTGGTACTGGCTGAAGGGCTGAGTGGCACAGGGCTGTAATAGTCTGTGGGCAACACCTTCTGGATCACTAAGGCTGACAGCAAATAACTTGTCAAAGATGCAACTGCTTTGCTTATCTGTCAGTGGGTTAAAATAGCAGAGCAAAGGCATTCTTAGCTATCTTTAACTATATTTTATTTGGGTAAATTACTTGTAAAGCCTCTTAAAGCAGGAGAGAGAGCTCAAACTGTGTCATGAACTTGGGCCAGAGCTCCAGGTGATGTATTTGGTGATTCGGTGTGGAAGAAGGAAGGTGGAAAAGGAAAATGCCACAGATCACGATTTTCAGAGGCAGTGCAAGGACTCAGCATTGGCTCTGCCATGACCACAGGACCGTTAGGGCTTTTCTGTGGCACTTCAGGATTTCAGATCCAGTAGTCCCTTTTCCCAGGGTGTGACGAGATTGCTCTCTCTGCTGTGCTCTTTAAAGGCAGAGAAGAAAGCTGCTCGTTTTCTGGGATGTTTCGTTGTGTGATTAAAACTTAGAATCTGTTTCCAGGAGAGAATGCCTGATTACAAAAAACTGTTGGTGTTCACATGCTGGAGTAACTCTTCCTTGTGACTGCAATAAATGGAGGCACTCAGGAAGATAAATACAGAAAATGGAGAATAAAATGCAGAACAAAATATTTTCCCACGAGCTCTAAGTGTTTAATTGCTGTGATGTCTGAACAAACCAAGAGATCTCTGGAAACATCCTAGAATTTTATTTTTTTTCTGGATTGTCCAAAGCCACAAATGCAGTGCTGGGAGATGTCCCCATTAGCTACTACCATGGGTTGGGTTGAATCGGCTGCTGCTCTTCAATCCCATGATGCTGTCCTGCCAGCTTCAAGATAAAAGTGCTGGTTGCAGTAAAGTGTCCTAGGGCTTGAAGTTCAGATTGGAACCTGAAAGGTTTTCTGTTCTGATTGCTGCTTGCAGTTTCCATGTTTGGGGGATTGGTCTTTTCCACTGGGCTGTCTGCTGTGTGCTTGGGTCAGGGGAGCCTTTTATGGCTTGCTCCTGCAGCTGTGTCTTCAGGTATGGTGATGAGCTCAGTAAGCTCTCATCTCAGCCCAGAGGGTTTTTCGTTTTTTCTGACTGTCTCTCCCATCTGTGTGGGAGCAGGGGGCTTGTGAGAGCAGGCTGTGTTAAGCCAGCACAGCCATGCACACAGCTGATAGCATTTTGGGCCCTTCCCTGGAAGGCAGGGAAGACACTTTGTGTAGCTTCAAACACACAGAAAGTAGCCTGAACTGCTCCTGCTTTTGTAGCTGGTGGGCTCTGGGAATGGTCAGGACTCAGATTTCATAGTTGGTTTAGGAATCTGCCAAAAGATTTTGCAGACTTGATTCCACCCTGGAATGTGTGAACAGTTCTGCCCCTCTTACACATCCCAGCGCACCTGAGGTCTCTATTGTAGGTCACTTTTTCATAGCAAGTTGCATTTCTAAAGTGCTTCTGAAGGACTGAAAGGCTTGGTTGAGTGAATTCTGTCTATAAATGGTTTGTGCTGCCAGCAAAATTGTGTGACTTCTGTTCTTCTGATTTCTGTCAGACTTCTGGAAGCTCTGATTTAAAAAAGAGATCACTTGAAAGATTTTTCAGTATACCAAAGTGTTCACCTCTCCTGGAATGCCAAAATTTTATAATTCTAATGACACAAAAAATCCTGAAAACGTTAAAAAGTTTGAACTGGAAGGTTTTTTCTGAGATGTGTCCTGGACATGCTCAGTGTTGCTGTGTCTTTGCTTTTCATATCATTTCCTGCTTACAAAGATCTTTGAGTGTCTGCAGGAATGCAGTTAGCAGCTTCTTGTTGGAAGTTAAAGACATAATGGAGAAAATTAATTCACTTTCAGTGCTACAGATTCAGCCTGTGCTAAATACAGATAATCGTGCTGGTTAGTAGGTCAGAGAGGTTCTTCTGCACCTGGTAAGGCCACATCTGGAATATAGTGCCCAGTTCCTCAGGTCAAGAAGGACCTCAGGGAACTTCTTGAGAGAGTCCAGCCCAGAGCCACAGAGTTGCTGCAGGCAGTGGAACATCTCCCTGTGAGGACAGCTGAGGGAGCTGGGGCTTGGAGCTTGGAGCAGAGAAGCCTGAGGGCTGCCCTCATTGCTGGGGATAAAGATGTGCAGGGCTGGAGCCAGGCTCTGCTCAGGGATGGCCAAGGGGCACTGGGGGCAAGCTGGAGCAGAGGAGGTGCCACAGGAACAGAAGGGAAAACTTCGTCCCTGTGAGGGTGGCAGAGCCTGGAGCAGGCTGCCCAGAGAGGTTGTGGAGTCTCCTTCCCTGAAGACTTTCCAACCCCACCTGGATGTACTCCTGGGTGCCCTGCCCTGGGTGACCCTGCTCTGGCAGGGGGTTGGGCTGGATGATCTCCAGAGGTCCCTTCCAACCCCTAACATTCTGTGGTTCTGTGCTTGTTTTAATTACAAGGCTTTAGTACTGGTGTGACTTTGCTTTGCTAGGACAGCAGCATGGTCAGAACCCTGGGTGGGTTGGGTCTTTACATGCAAGGTTGCATCTCTGCCTATTCCCAGCAGTGCACTTTTAATGCAGCTTTACAGTGGCCTTCGGTTCAATGCTGCTGTTTTATGCAGTTGGTTTTTACTGAGCCCTGGGACTGCTGTGAGGAACGTAGTGCACAGAACTGTAATGGGAGCAGCAGAGCAGGTGCCTCTCTAGTTTGTCTTTCTTTTCCTCTTTTTAAAATTAACAACCTTGCCATTTTTGGCATCTCCTTTCAGTATAATCTTTTGCTTGCTTTGATGGACAGCAGTGCCAGCAGGCTCTGGTTACTTCACAGCAGCTTTTAAACATTTGCTTTTGGACCTTTGTTTCAAGCTCTGAATGTGAAATCCAAATCAGGTGTTTGGTCTAAATTGATGTGCACGTTGTGTGTGACCCTAGCAGGCTGCTGGTATGGTTATGTTATTAATAAGTGGCAAAAATATTAATAAATTATTATTTATTAATACTAAAAATTGCCAATAACTTATTTACAGTATATGTACAGATACAGCTGCAGAGTTGTGGTTGGTGATCTGCACAAAAGGATACAGGCAGCAATTTAAACAATATTATGCAAAAATCAGAAAATGCAAACAGTCAAATTATGAAAGAGAACGTGCGGCGCAATATGCCGCTTGCCCACTAGGGGGAGACTCGACAGGCTCCTCACTGCCTGAACAGCAGGGGTCAAGGCACAGAAAACCTTTTACAAAGAGAACTAAACCCATTTACTCACAAGTTATGAACTCCAGAGGTCACCGAGGCTGCTGCGTTTATAATCCACAAGTTAGGGTACCAGGCAGCTGGTGCGGGATTTGAACAAAACCAAAAAGATGTTAAACAGGTGAAGGCTGAAAGAGTGCAGAAAGTGAATTTCTGTTGGCTTTTTCAGCTTCTTTCTGTAGAGTGGACTCAGGGAAGGCTTTATCTCTGAGGGATTTGTAGCTAAAAGTAGCTAAAGAGAAAACTGGTTGTTGCCGAGGCTTGCAGAGCTCGGTGCTGCCGCTGCTGGACTCCGGGATGGTCCTTCCTTGGGGCGCCTGCAGGCACCTCTCTTTGGCAGTTCGTGGGATGCGGCAGGTTCCGGGGTACGCTGAATGCTGCTGAAGGGCAGGTTCACCTGTGGCAGGCTGCTCAGGAACGGTTTTCCCGATGCTGGTGGTGTTGCGGAGTTTGCAGAGCCCTGGGGGGCAAAGCAGTCCCTCCTGGAGTGGCTTGGCTGCGGATTGCAGCAGTCATGCTTGGAACTGCCAAAAGGAGTTTCGAGCAAGTTCTCTGCCGGATGGCTGGCGTAGATTCTCTCTTGCAGCTCGGGCGAGGTCCTGGTTCTCCCCAGGGCTTGGCAGTCAGCTCTCCCACAGCTCTGTCCCTTTCTTCACGGCACTGGTACTATGCACGTCGAAGGGCTCTCTGCTGGGTCCGGTAGCAGGCAGGCTTGAGGCTTGTCCTGGGTAGAAAGGCAAGGTTGGACAAGACTCCTTTTCCGGACAGCAAGCGAGGATTGTTTACAGCTTTGCTTGTATTTATCGTTCGCTCGAGACATGAATTGCCCAATGGTACAGCTTGTAACTAGGCAATTAACCTCTATCAGGGCATAAAGGTAGGATTTGCCCATGCTTGGAAGAAGCGTAAGCACAAACATAAGCACAACACAAGCAACTCAGGAGCTGGACGTGTGCGCCTTGTTCACCCCAACCAGGCCAAGAGGGGAACAGGCCTAGGCAAGTAGTCTGTTTACCCAGACCTTTGTCTTCAGCTTTGGACTGAAGTACCCCACTGCAGAAGGCAAGGGGAAGAGGGGTTGAACCTGGACATGTTGGAACGTGTTTGGGCTTGGTTTAGGGCATAATTCTGGGCGTATGTGTCCTTCCACCACAGCTGCTCTGTGCTGCCCATAAGCTCTGGTCTCCATCAAAGTGGCTGGGACAGGTTCTGTACATTCTCCAGCTGACATTTATTTTTCTTATCTTTGCAAACAAGCTGAAAACCTAAGAGACTCTGTGGAAACCCAGATAGCTCTGCGTGTGTTGATGTGCATAGAGGAAAAATGCACTAAACCCCTGAAGCTTCATACCTGTATAGGAGTCAATGTTGTTGCTGTGAAGTTTTGTTGTTTAGGATGCCACAGAGGGATTTAAAGTCATCCCTGTGGGGTGGTTGGAGAGTGCAGGTGAGCAGACAGGTGATGAACAGAATAACTTGGTTCTGTGCCTGCTTGAAGCTGAAGATAAATGAAATTTTAATTTTCCTTGTGTATGCAAGTACAAATATTTTGCAAACCATAGAATCCTAGAATGGTTTGGGTTGGAAGGAACGTTCAAGATCATAGAATTCTAGAAGGATCTAGGTTGGAAGGGACCCCCAAAGGTCATCCAGTCCAACCCCCTCTGCAGTCAGCCCCAACCCTGCCATGGGTAGGGACGCCTCCTTCTAGACCAGGTTCCTCAAGACCTCATCCAGCATGGCCTGGAACACTTTCAGGGTTGGAGCCTGCACAACTTCTCTGAGCAACCTGTTCCAGTGCCTCATGTGCTGAAGAATTTCTTCCTAATATCCAATCTAAATGCAGTTGGAAGCCATTGCCTCTCATCCTGTCACTCCATGCCTTTTTAAGAAGGCCCTCTGCAGCTGTGTTGTAGCTTCTTCAAATCATGTCGTCCTGTTTTCTAATGTGCAAGAGTCACAACACCTTTTTCTCCACCAGAAACAGCAATGGTGGAGACTGAGGGATAGAAAAACAATTTGTCTAGAAGCAAAGTGCTTTTGTTCCAAGAGAAGCACAGCTGTGGCCACTGACAGGTTGTTGTTGTCAGCTCACATCAGTGATGAGTGCTCAGCTTGTGCTGAGTTTATAAATATTACAGTTAGAGCCTTTGTGGAAGTTTCACAGAATCATAGAATCTCCTTGTTGGAAAAGACCTTCAGGTCCTCGGGTCCAACCATACCCAACACCTCCCTGTGCACAGCTGTCAGACCATGGCCTCAAGCTCCTCATCCAGATGTCTTTTAAACACCTCCAGGGATGGGGACTCCACCACTGCCCTGGGCAGCCTGGGACAGTGCCCCATGACGCTTTGGTGAAGAAATTTTTCTTAATGTCCAACCTGACCCTCCCCTGGTGCAGCCTGAGGCTGTTTCCTCTCATCCTGTCACTTATTGCCTGGAGAAGAGGCCAGGCGCCTCCTGGCTCCAGCTCCCTTTCAGGGAGTTGTGGAGAGCAGTGAGGTCTCAACTCAGCCTCCTCCAGGCTGAACAACTGCAGCTCCCTCAGCCTCTCCTCAGAGGACTTGTGTTCAAGACTCCTCATCAGCCTTGTTGCCCTTCTCTGGACCTGCTGCAGCCCCTCAATGTCCCTCTTGGAGTGAGGGGCACAAAACTGATCCCAATATTCAAGTTTTGGTCTCCCCAGTGTCAAGTACATAGGTAAGGTCCCTGCCCTGGTCCTGCTGGCCACACTACTCCTGATCCAGGCCAGGATGCTGGTGGCCTTCCTAGCCAACTGAGCACACAGTGGCTGATCTTCAGTTGGCTGTCAGTCAGCTCCTCCAGGTCCCTCTCTGCAAGCTGCCACTCTGCCCCAAGCCTGTAGGGTTGCATGGGGGTTTTGTGTGCCAAGAGTAGGACCAGGTACTTGGCCTTGTTGAACATCATACAGTTGGCTTCAGCCCATGGATGCAGCCTGGCCAGGTCTGTCTGAAGAGCCTTCCTTGCCTCCAGCAGATCCATACTGCCACCCAGCATGATGCCCTCTGCAAACTTCCTGAGGGTTGTTGAGGCCCTCAATAAAGATGTTCAACAGAACCAGCCCCAGCAAGCCCTGGGGGACACCACTTGCAGCTGGCCACGAACTGGGTTCAGCTCTGCTCACCACCACACTTTGGGTCTCGCCTTCCCCCAGTTTATGACCCAGCAAAGAGTAAGCCTGTCCAGACTGTGGGCAGCCGCTGTGGGGAACCATGTTGAAGGTTTTACTAAAGCCCAGTTAAACACCAACCACAGCCTGGCCCTCATCCAGGAGATCAGGTTGGTGGTCAAGCAGGACCTGCCCTGCCTGACCAATGGGTGACACATTGGCCAACCTCCAGTCAAGTGGAACTGCTGCAGTCAGCCAGGGCTGCTGAGAGAGGGTGGAAAGGGGCTTCGATATCACCCCCATCTCCCTCAGCACCTTTGGTTCCCATCTGGCCCCACAGACTTGTGAGTGACCAAGCCAGTTCCTCACCATTCCTTCTTGGATCCTGAGAGCTCCATTCTGCTCCCCATCGCCACCTTCTGGCACAGGGCTTGTCTGAGGACTGTTAAAGGAGTTCAGAAGCTCAGCCTTTGTTACTGTGGTTCCCCCTTGGCCCTCCTTTAAGTTGTTGATAAATTTGTACAAATATTTTTTATTTTCTCTCCCCAAGATGGCCAAATTCAGTTCTAGTTGGATTTTAGCCCTTCTAATTTTAACCACACGTGACCTCTCCATGCTAGTCCTCCTGCCTTGCCTGTCCCTTCTTCCAAAGCCTTCCTTCTTCTCTTGGGGCCCAACCAAAGCTCTGCTCAGCCTGCCTGGTTCATGTCCCTGCCAGCTCATCTTTGATGAATGGCCATAGCCTGTTCCTGCATCTCCAGGATTTCCTTCTTGAGGGTTGTACCCTTCCTGGGCTCCTTTGCCCTCCAGGGCTGCCCCCTAAGGGACTCTGTCAACCTAAGCAGGCCAAAGTCTGCCCTCCAGAAGCCAGGGTGGCACTGCCTCCAGTTCTAGTGCCCCCAGCACAAGTAAGGATCTGGAGCTGCTGGAGAGGGTCCAGAGGAGGCTACAAAGATGATCAGAGGGCTGGAGAACCTCCCCTGTGGGGACAGGCTGGGAGAATTGGGACTGTTTAGCCTGGAGAAGAGAAGGCTCCAAGGACACCTCAGAGCAGCCTTGCAGCACCTGAAGGGGCTCCAGGAGAGCTGGGGAGGGACTTTGGACAAGGGCTGGGAGTGCCAGGATGAGGGACAATGGCTTTGAGCTGGGAGAGGGGAGATTGAGACTGGAGATGAGGAAGAAATTCTTGAGAGTGAGGGTGGAGAGACACTGGAACAGGTTGCTCAGGGATGTTGTGGATGTCCCCTCCCTGGAAATGTCCAAGGCCAGGCTAGATGAGGCCTTGAGGAACCTGGGCTGGTGGGAGGTGTTGCTGCCCATAGCAGGGAGTTGGAACTCGATGATCATTGGGGTCCCTTCCAGCCCAACCCATTCTCTATGTGCACAGCCAGGTGCACACAATGCAAGGAGGTTGCAGTGTGCAGGCTGCAGGTGGAGAAGGAAGAAAACCTTGTGCACAGCAATGGCAGTTGGGCCATGGGCAGAGCATAGAATCACAGAATCGTCAGGATTGGAAGGGAACTCAAGGATCATCCAGGTCCAACCACCCTGCCATGGGCAGGGACACCTCACACTATATCAGGTTGCCCAGAGCCACATCCAGCATGGCCTTGAAAACTCCCAGGTATGAGGCTTCCACCACCTCCCTGGGCAGTGTCTCACCACTCTCATGGGAAAGAACTTCTTCCTAACATCCAATCAGAAGCTACCCTTTTCTATTTTTTTTCCATTCCCCCCAGTTCTATCACTACCTGACACCCTAAAAAGTCCCTCACCATTTTTCTTGTAGGCCCCCTTAAGATACTAGAAAGCCACAATAAGGTCTCCTCAAAGCCTTCTCTTCTCTGGGCTCAATAGACCCAACTCTTTCAGTCTGCCCTCATAGGAGGGGTGCTCCAGCCCTCTGATCTGTACTAGAGGCTCCAGAACTGGACACAGTACTTCAAGTGGGGTGTCATCAGAGAATCACCTCCCTTGACCTGCTGGCCACGGCCTTGTCTTGCTGCAGCCCATGATGTGATTGGCTTTCTGAGCAGCATACTGCTGGCTCATGTTCAGCTTCTCATCCACCAGCACCCCCAAGGCCTTTCCTTCAAGGCTGCTCTTCAGCTAGTCACTGCCCAACCTCAGATGCAGGACCTTGCATTTGGTCTTGTTGAACCTCACGAGGCTATCATGGGCTCATCTCTCCAGCCTGTTCAGGTCCCTCTGGATGGATCTCTTCCCTCCAGTGTGTCTGCTGCACCACACAGCTTGGTATCGTCAGCAAACTTGCTGAGGGTGCACTCAATGCCACTGTCCATGGCACCAACAAAGATGTTGAACAAGACTGGTCCCAGGACTGAGCCCTGAGGGACTCTGCTTGTCACTGGCCTCCACTGGAGCCATTGACAGCCACTCTTTGGGTGCGGCCATCAAGCCAGTTCTTTATCCACTGAATGCTCCATCCATCAAACCCAGACTGCACCAGCTTGGAGACCAGGACACGGTATGGGACAGTGTCGAAGGCTTTGCTCAGGTCCAGGTCAATGACATCAGTTGCTCTCCCCTCATCTGTTAATGTTGTGACCTGTTCATAGAAGGCCACCACATTTGTCAGGCAGGATTTCCCCTTGGTGCAGCTGTGCTGATTGTACCAAATCACCTCTTCATTATTCCCAACCTTGTGAGTCCTTCAGACTACTACCCACTTCTGGTCTTTCAGGTGGGTAGTGATGATCAATTAAAAGAGATTTCAGAACTTTAGGACAATTGCTAAAGGGATCAGGAGCTCAAGTTGTGTTCTCCTCTATCCCTCTAACATCAGTGATGGACAAGGGAATATATAGGAAGAGCCAAGAGGTCAATTCATGGCTCCGGGGCTGGTGTCATCGACAGGGCTTTGGGTTCTACAACCACAGCTCCCTTTACAAGGCACCAGAGCTGCAAACAACAAATGGGATGCACTTGTCCCAGAGGCAGAAAAGGATCCTGGGGCAGGAATTGGCAGGGCTCATTGATAGGGCTTTAAACTAGATTTGAAGGGGGAAGGGGTGCATAGTTTTCTGCTGGCCAGTGACAAACAGAGGGGCAGCTCACCAGAGGCAGAGGGATGGAGAGCTAGTGAGGGCTCTCAATTTGCTGTCCTGAGGCAAGCCACGAATGATGCATCAGGACACTCTGTGGAAATCAAGGGGAACTGGCACAAGAGGAAGACAGGGCCAGCCCAGCTGAAATGTCTTTATGCAAATGCACGCAGCTTGGGCAACAAACAGGATGAATTAAGGGCCACTGTGCTGCTGGGATGTCATGACATAGTGGCTATTACTGAAACTTGGTGGGATGATACCCATGACTGGAATGTAGGGATAGATGGGTACAAGCTCTTTAGGAAGGATAGGCAGGGAAGGAGAGGAGGAGGTGTTGCCCTCTATGTCAGTGACCAGCTGGAATCAGTGGAGCACCACCTGGGGAAGGATGAAGAGCTGGTTGAGAGTGTATGGGTTAAAATTAAAGGCAAGACAGGGGAAGATGTTACGGTAGGGGTCTGCTACAGGCCACCTGACCAGCAGAGCCAAGCAGATGAGGCCCTCCACAGGCAAATAGAAGCAGCTTCCAGGTCACAAGCCCTGGTCCTCATGGGTGATTTCAACCACCCTGACATCTGCTGGAAGGACAACACAGCAAGGCACCAGCAATCCAGGATGTTCCTGGATTGCATAGATGACAACTTCCTCCTCCAAATGGTAGAGGAACCCACAAGAAAAGGTGCTATGCTGGACCTTGTTCTCACCAACAGGGAAGGGCTGGTAACCAATGTGAGGCTCAGAGACAGCCTTGGCTGCAGTGACCATGAAGCAGTTGAATTTAAGATCCTCAGGGCAACCAGAAGGACATATTCTAAGCTTACGACCCTGGACTTCAGGCGTGCAGACTTTGATGGCTTCAGGGATCTGCTGGCCAAAGTGTCATGGGACAAAGCCCTAGAGGGAAGAGGGGCCCAGGACAGCTGGTCAGTATTCAAGTACCACCTCCTCTGTGTCCAGGAGCAATGTATACCAAGAAAGAGAAAAGCAGGGAAGAATGCTAGGAGGCCTGCCTGGATGAGCAAGGAGCTGCTGGACACACTATCACTTAAAAGGAAGCTCTACAAGGAGTGGAGGAAAGGACAGCTGGAATGGGGGTATATAAGGAAGCTGCCCGAGCAGCAAGAGACCTGGTTAAGAAAGCCAAAGCACAGTTTGAAGTAAATCTAGCCAAGAAGGTCAAAGGGAACACTAAGAATTTCTACAGATATATTAATGGTCAAAAGAAGCCTAGGGAAGGTGTGGGCCCCCTCAGAAAGGAAACAGGTGAAATGGTCACAAGTGACCTGGAAAAGGCTGAGGTTCTCAATGACTTCTTTACCTCAGTCTTCACTGCAAGGGCCTCCAGCCACACTCCTGGAATAGTCATGGAAGCTAATGGCAAGAACCAGAAGCAAGAACTGCCCATCATAAGTGAAGAGCAGGTTTGTGATCACCTGAAGAACCTGAAAGTGTTCAAGTTC